>NC_135914.1:0-1355406 GCF_964194155.1 Cetorhinus maximus | reverse complement strand
TTTGGCTCTGTTTTGCTCTGATTGACTCTGTTTGGCTATGTTTGGCTCCGTTTGGCTCTGTTTTGCTTTGTTTGGCTCTTTTTTGCTCTGTTGGGCACTGTTTGGCTCTGTTTGGCTCTGTCCTTCTCCGTTTGCCTCTGTTTGGCTCTGTTTTGCTCTGTTTGGCTCTGTATGGCTCTTTTTGGCTCTGTTTAGCTCTGTGTGACTCTGCCTTGCTCTATCGGGCTCTGCACAGCTTTGTCTGGCTCTCTTGTGCTCTGTTTGGCTCTGTTTGGCTCTGTTTGGCTCTGTTTGGCTCTGTCTGGCTCTGTTTTGCTCTGTTTCACTTTGTTTGGCTCTGTTTTGCTTCGTTTCGCTCTGTTTGGCTCTGTTTGGCTCTCTTTAGCTCTGTGTGACTCTATTTGACTCTGTTAGGCTCTGATGTGCTCTGTTTGGCTCCGTTTGCCTCTCTTTGGTTCTGCTTTGCTCTGTCTGGCTCAGTTTGGCTCTTTTGTGCTCTGTTTCACTCTGTTCTGCTCTGTTTTGCTCTGGTTGGCTCTGCTTTGCTGTGTTTCGCTCTGTCTGCTCTGTTAGTCTCTGTTTGCCTCTGTTTGGCTCTGTTTTGCTCTGATTGACTCTGTTTGGCTATGTTTGGCTCCGTTTGGCTCTGTTGTGCTTTGTTTGGCTCTTTTTTGCTCTGTTGGGCTCTGTTTGGCTCTGTTTGGCTCTGTCCTTCTCCGTTTGCCTCTGTTTGGCTCTGTTTTGCTCTGTTTGGCTCTGTATGGCTCTTTTTGGCTCTCCTGCGCTCTGTTTGGCTCTGTTTGGCTCCGATTGTCTTTGTTTGGCTCTGTCTGGCACTGTTTGGCTCTGTATTGCTCTGTTTGACTCTGTTCGGCTCTGTTTGCTTTGTTTGGCGCTGTTGTGCTCTGTTTGGCTCTGTTTGGCTCTGTTTGGATCTGTTTGGCTCTGTTTCGCTCTGTTTTGCTCTGATTGACTCTGTTTGTCTCTGATTGGCTCTCTTTGGCTCTTTTTTGATCTGTTTCGCTCTGTTTGACTCTGTTTGGCTCTGTTTTACTCTGGCTCTGTTTGGGTCTGTTGTCCTCTATTTAGTTCTGTTTTGCTCTGTTTCGCTCTGTATGCTCTGTTAGGCTCTGTTTTACTCTTTCTGTCTCTGTTTTGCTCTGTTTGACTCTGTTTGGCTCTGTTTGATCTGTTTGAACTGTTTGGCTCTGTTGTGCGCTATTTGGTTCTGTTTGGCTCTGTTTGGTTCTGTTTGGATCTGTTTTACTCTCTGTGACTCTACTTGGCTCTGTTGGGCTCTGTTTGGCTCTATTTTGGCTCTGTTTTGCTCTGTTAGGCTCTGTTTGGTTCTGTTTGGCTCTGTCTGGCTCAGTTGTGCTCTGTTGTCTCTGTTTGGCTCGGATTGGCTCTGTTTGGCTCAGTTGTGCTATGTTTGGCTCTTTATGGCTCTGTTTGGCTCTGTTTGTACTCTGTTTGTCTCTGTTTGGCTCTGTTAGACTCTGTTTGTCTCTGTTTAGCTCTGTTTGGCTCTGTTAGTCTCTGTTTGGCTCTGTTTGCTCTGTTTTTGCTCTGATTGACTCTGTTTGGCTATGTTTGGCTCCGTTTGGCTCTGTATTGCTTTGTTTGACTCTGTTTTGCTCTGTTGGGCTCTGTTTGACTCTGTTTGGCTCTGTCCTTCTCCGTTTGACCCTGTTTGGCTCTGTTTTGCTCTGTTTGGCTCTGTATGGCTCTTTTTGGCTCTGTTTAGCACTGTGTGAATCTGCCTTGCTCTAACGGGCTCTGCACAGCTTTGTCTGGCTCTCTTGTGCTCTGTTTGGCTCTGTTTGGCTCTGTTTGGCTCTGTCTGGCTCTGTTTTGCTCTGTTTGACTCTGTTTGGCTCTGTTTGTCTTTGTTTGGCTCTGTTCTGCTCTGTTGGGCTCTGTTTGGCTCTGTTTGTCTCTGGTCTGCTCGATTGCCTCTGTTTGGCTCCTTGTTGCAATGAATGGCTCGGTATGGATCTGTTTGTCTCTGTTTAGCTCTGTGTGACTCTATCTGGCTCTGTTTGGATCTGTTTGGCTCTGCTTGGCTCGGTCTGGCTCTCCTGTGCTCTGTTTGGCTCTGTTTGGCTCCGATTGTCTTTGTTTGGCTCTGTTTGGCACTGTTTGGCTCTGTATTGCTCTGTTTGACTCTTTTCGGCTCTGTTTGGCTTTGTTTGGCGCTGTTGTGCTCTGTTTGGCTCTGTTTTGATCTGTTTCGCTCTGTTTGACTCTGTTTGGCTCTGTTTTGCTCTGGCTCTGTTTGGGTCTGTTGTCCTCTATTTGGTTCTGTTTTGCTCTCTTTCGCTCTGTATGCTCTGTTAGGCTCTGTTTTGCTCTTTTTGTCTCTGTTTTGCTCTGTTTGACTCTGTTTGGCTCTGTTTGGCTCTGTTTGATCTGTTTGTTCTGTTTGGCTCTGTTGTGCGCTGTTTGGTTCTGTCAGGCTATGTTTCGTTCTGTTTTGGAACTGTTTTACTCTCTGTGACTCTACTTGGCTCTGTTGGGGCTCTGTTTGGCTCTATTTGGCTCTGTTTTGCTCTGTTAGGCTCTGTTTGGTTCTGTTTGGCTCTGTTTGGCTCTGTTGTGCTCTGTTGTCTCTGTTTGGCTCTGTTTGGCTCTGTTTTGCTCTGTTTGGTTCTGTTTGGCACTGTTTGGATCTGTTTGGCTCTGTTGTGATCTTATTGGCTCTGTTTGGTTCGGATTGGCTCTGTTTGGCTCAGTTGTGCTATGTTTGGCTCCTTATGGCTCTGTTTGGCTCTGTTTGTACTCTGTTTGTCTCTGTTTGGCTCTGGTAGGCTCTGTTTGGCTCTGTTTGGCTCTGTTTGGCACTGTTTGCTCTGTTTGGCTCTGTAGTGCTCTGTTTGGCACCGTTTCGATCTGTTTGGCTCTGTTGTGCTCTGTTTGGTCTGTGGTTCGCTCTGTTTGGCTCTGTGTGGCTCTGTTTGGTTCTGTCTGGCTGTCTTGTGTTCTGTTAGGCTCTGTTTGGCACTGTTTGGCTCTGTTTGCCTCCGTTGAGCTCTGTTTGGCTCTGTTTGGCACTTTTTGGCTCTGTTTGGCTCTGTTGTGCACTGTTTGGCTCTGTTTGGCTCAGTTTGGCTCCCTTTGGCTCTATTTGGCTCTGTTTGGCTCTGCTAGACTCTATTTGCTCTGTTTTGCTCTGTTTGGCTCTGTTTGGCTCGGTTGTCCTCTGTTTGTTTCTGTTTTGCTCTGTTTGGCTCTGTTGCCTCAGCTTTACTCTGTTTGGCTCTGTTTTGCTCTGTTAGGCTCTGTTTGGCTCTGTTTGGCTCTGTCTGGCTCTGTTTTGCTCTGTTTGACTCTGTTTGGCTCTGTTTGTCTTTGTTTGGCTCTGTTCTGCTCTGTTGGGCTCTGTTTGGCTCTGTTTGTCTCTGGTCTGCTCCGATTGCCTCTGTCTGGCTCCTTGTTGCTATGAATGGCTCGGTATGGATCTGTTTGGCTCTGTTTAGCTCTGTGGGACTCTGTCTGGCTCTGTTTGGATCTGTTTGGCTCTGCTTGGCTCAGTCTGGCTCTCCTGTGCTCTGTTTGGCTCTGTTTGGCTCCGATTGTCTTTGTTTGGCTCTGTCTGGCACTGTTTGGATCTGTATTGCTCTGTTTGACTCTGTTCGGCTCTGTTTGGCTTTGTTTGGCTCTGTTGTGCTCTGTTTGGCTCTGTTTGGATCTGTTTGGCTCTGTTTTGCTCTGATTGACTCTGTTTGTCTCTGATTGGATCTCTTTGGATCTGTTTTGATCTGTTTCGCTCTGTTTGACTCTGTTTGGCTCTGTTTTGCTCTGGCTCTGTTTGGCTCTGTTGTCCTGTATTTGGTTCTGTTTTGCTCTGTTTCGCTTCTGTATGCTCTGTTAGGCTCTGTTTTGCTCTTTTTGTCTCTATTTTGCTCTGTTTGACTCTGTTTGGCTCTGTTTGGCTCTGTTTGATCTGTTTGTCTCTGTTTGGCTCTGTTGTGCGCTGTTTGGTTCTGTTTGGCTCTGTTTGGTTCTGTTTGGATCTGTTTTACTCTCCGTGACTCTACTTGGCTCTGTTGGGCTCTGTTTGGCTCTATTTGGCTCTGTTTTGCTCTGTTAGGCTCTGTTTGGTTCTGTTTGGCTCTGTTTGGCTCTGTTGTGCTCTGTTGTCTCTATTTGGCTCTGTTTGAATCTGTTTTGCTCTGTTTGGATCTGTTTGGCACTGTTTGGATCTGTTTGGCTCTGTTGTGATCTGTTTGGCTCTGTTTGGCTTGGATTGGATCTGTTTGGCTCAGTTGTGCTATGTGTGGCACTTTATGGCTCTGTTTGGCTCTGTTTGTACTCTGTTTGTCTCTGTTTGGCTCTGTTAGACTCTGGTTGGCTCTGTTTGGCTCTGTTTGTCTCTGTTTTGCTCTGTTTGACACTGTCTGGCTCTGTTTGGCTTTGTTTGGCTCTGTTTTGCTCTGTTTGTCTCTGTCTGGATCTGTAGTGCTCTGTTGGGTTCTGTTTGGCTCTGTTTGGCTCTTTTTCGCTCTGTTTGGCTCTGTTTCACTCTGTTTTACTTCGTTTCGCTCTGTTTAGCTCTGTTTGGCTCTCTTTAGCTCTGTGTGACTCTATTTGACTCTGTTTGGCTCCGTTTGCCTCTCTTTGGTTCTGCTTTGCTCTGTCTGGCTCAGTTTGGCTCTGTTGTGCTCTGTTTCACTCTGTTCTGCCTCTGTTTGGCTCTGGTTGGCTCTTCTTTGCTGTGTTTCGCTCTGTATGCTCTGTTAGTCTCTGTTTGCCTCTGTTTGGCTCTGTTTTGCTCTGATTGACTCTGTTTGGCTATGTTTGGCTCCGTTTGGCTCTGTTTTGCTTTGTTTGGCTCTTTTTTGCTCTGTTGGGCACTGTTTGGCTCTGTTTGGCTCTGTCCTTCTCCGTTTGCCTCTGTTTGGCTCTGTTTTGCTCTGTTTGGCTCTGTATGGCTCTTTTTGGCTCTGTTTAGCTCTGTGTGACTCTGCCTTGCTCTATCGGGCTCTGCACAGCTTTGTCTGGCTCTCTTGTGCTCTGTTTGGCTCTGTTTGGCTCTGTTTGGCTCTGTTTGGCTCTGTCTGGCTCTGTTTTGCTCTGTTTCACTTTGTTTGGCTCTGTTTTGCTTCGTTTCGCTCTGTTTGGCTCTGTTTGGCTCTCTTTAGCTCTGTGTGACTCTATTTGACTCTGTTAGGCTCTGATGTGCTCTGTTTGGCTCCGTTTGCCTCTCTTTGGTTCTGCTTTGCTCTGTCTGGCTCAGTTTGGCTCTTTTGTGCTCTGTTTCACTCTGTTCTGCTCTGTTTTGCTCTGGTTGGCTCTGCTTTGCTGTGTTTCGCTCTGTCTGCTCTGTTAGTCTCTGTTTGCCTCTGTTTGGCTCTGTTTTGCTCTGATTGACTCTGTTTGGCTATGTTTGGCTCCGTTTGGCTCTGTTGTGCTTTGTTTGGCTCTTTTTTGCTCTGTTGGGCTCTGTTTGGCTCTGTTTGGCTCTGTCCTTCTCCGTTTGCCTCTGTTTGGCTCTGTTTTGCTCTGTTTGGCTCTGTATGGCTCTTTTTGGCTCTCCTGCGCTCTGTTTGGCTCTGTTTGGCTCCGATTGTCTTTGTTTGGCTCTGTCTGGCACTGTTTGGCTCTGTATTGCTCTGTTTGACTCTGTTCGGCTCTGTTGGCTTTGTTTGGCGCTGTTGTGCTCTGTTGGCTCTGTTTGGCTCTGTTTGGATCTGTTTGGCTCTGTTTCGCTCTGTTTTGCTCTGATTGACTCTGTTTGTCTCTGATTGGCTCTCTTTGGCTCTTTTTTGATCTGTTTCGCTCTGTTTGACTCTGTTTGGCTCTGTTTTACTCTGGCTCTGTTTGGGTCTGTTGTCCTCTATTTAGTTCTGTTTTGCTCTGTTTCGCTCTGTATGCTCTGTTAGGCTCTGTTTTACTCTTTCTGTCTCTGTTTTGCTCTGTTTGACTCTGTTTGGCTCTGTTTGATCTGTTTGAACTGTTTGGCTCTGTTGTGCGCTATTTGGTTCTGTTTGGCTCTGTTTGGTTCTGTTTGGATCTGTTTTACTCTCTGTGACTCTACTTGGCTCTGTTGGGCTCTGTTTGGCTCTATTTGGCTCTGTTTTGCTCTGTTAGGCTCTGTTTGGTTCTGTTTGGCTCTGTCTGGCTCAGTTGTGCTCTGTTGTCTCTGTTTGGCTCGGATTGGCTCTGTTTGGCTCAGTTGTGCTATGTTTGGCTCTTTATGGCTCTGTTTGGCTCTGTTTGTACTCTGTTTGTCTCTGTTTGGCTCTGTTAGACTCTGTTTGTCTCTGTTTAGCTCTGTTTGGCTCTGTTAGTCTCTGTTTGGCTCTGTTTGGCTCTGTTTTGCTCTGATTGACTCTGTTTGGCTATGTTTGGCTCCGTTTGGCTCTGTATTGCTTTGTTTGACTCTGTTTTGCTCTGTTGGGCTCTGTTTGACTCTGTTTGGCTCTGTCCTTCTCCGTTTGACCCTGTTTGGCTCTGTTTTGCTCTGTTTGGCTCTGTATGGCTCTTTTTGGCTCTGTTTAGCACTGTGTGAATCTGCCTTGCTCTAACGGGCTCTGCACAGCTTTGTCTGGCTCTCTTGTGCTCTGTTTGGCTCTGTTTGGCTCTGTTTGGCTCTGTCTGGCTCTGTTTTGCTCTGTTTTGACTCTGTTTGGCTCTGTTTGTCTTTGTTTGGCTCTGTTCTGCTCTGTTGGGCTCTGTTTGGCTCTGTTTGTCTCTGGTCTGCTCCGATTGCCTCTGTTTGGCTCCTTGTTGCAATGAATGGCTCGGTATGGATCTGTTTGTCTCTGTTTAGCTCTGTGTGACTCTATCTGGCTCTGTTTGGATCTGTTTGGCTCTGCTTGGCTCGGTCTGGCTCTCCTGTGCTCTGTTTGGCTCTGTTTGGCTCCGATTGTCTTTGTTTGGCTCTGTTTGGCACTGTTTGGCTCTGTATTGCTCTGTTTGACTCTTTTCGGCTCTGTTTGGCTTTGTTTGGCGCTGTTGTGCTCTGTTTGGCTCTGTTTTGATCTGTTTCGCTCTGTTTGACTCTGTTTGGCTCTGTTTTGCTCTGGCTCTGTTTGGGTCTGTTGTCCTCTATTTGGTTCTGTTTTGCTCTCTTTCGCTCTGTATGCTCTGTTAGGCTCTGTTTTGCTCTTTTTGTCTCTGTTTTGCTCTGTTTGACTCTGTTTGGCTCTGTTTGGCTCTGTTTGATCTGTTTGTCTCTGTTTGGCTCTGTTGTGCGCTGTTTGGTTCTGTCAGGCTATGTTTCGTTCTGTTTGGAACTGTTTTACTCTCTGTGACTCTACTTGGCTCTGTTGGGCTCTGTTTGGCTCTATTTGGCTCTGTTTTGCTCTGTTAGGCTCTGTTTGGTTCTGTTTGGCTCTGTTTGGCTCTGTTGTGCTCTGTTGTCTCTGTTTGGCTCTGTTTGGCTCTGTTTTGCTCTGTTTGGTTCTGTTTGGCACTGTTTGGATCTGTTTGGCTCTGTTGTGATCTTATTGGCTCTGTTTGGTTCGGATTGGCTCTGTTTGGCTCAGTTGTGCTATGTTTGGCTCCTTATGGCTCTGTTTGGCTCTGTTTGTACTCTGTTTGTCTCTGTTTGGCTCTGGTAGGCTCTGTTTGGCTCTGTTTGGCTCTGTTTGGCACTGTTTGGCTCTGTTTGGCTCTGTAGTGCTCTGTTTGGCACCGTTTCGATCTGTTTGGCTCTGTTGTGCTCTGTTTGGTCTGTGGTTCGCTCTGTTTGGCTCTGTGTGGCTCTGTTTGGTTCTGTCTGGCTGTCTTGTGTTTCTGTTAGGCTCTGTTTGGCACTGTTTGGCTCTGTTTGCCTCCGTTGAGCTCTGTTTGGCTCTGTTTGGCACTTTTTGGCTCCGTTTGGCTCTGTTGTGCACTGTTTGGCTCTGTTTGGCTCAGTTTGGCTCCCTTTGGCTCTATTTGGCTCTGTTTGGCTCTGCTAGACTCTATTTGGCTCTGTTTTGCTCTGTTTGGCTCTGTTTGGCTCGGTTGTCCTCTGTTTGTTTCTGTTTTGCTCTGTTTGGCTCTGTTTGCCTCAGCTTTACTCTGTTTGGCTCTGTTTTGCTCTGTTAGGCTCTGTTTGGCTCTGTTTTGCTCTGCTTGGATCTGTTTGGCACTGGTAGGCTCTGTTTGGCTCTGTTGTGCTCTATTTGGCTCTGTATTGCTCTCTTTGGCTCTGCTTGGCTCTGTTGTGCTCTGTTTGGCTCTGTTTGGCTCTGTTTGGCTTTGTGCAGCTCTGTTTGTCACTGTTTGGCTCTGTTTGGCTCTGTTTGTCTCTGTTTGGCTCTGTTCGGCTCTGTTTGTCTCTGTTGGCTCTGTTTGGCTCTTTTTGGCTCTGTTTGGCTCTGTAGTGCTCTGTTTGGCACTGTTTGGCTCTTTTTAGCACTTTTTGGATCTGTTTGGCTCTGTTTGGCTCTGTTGTGCTCTGTTTGGCTCTGTTTGGCTCTGTATGGATCCCTTTGGCTCTGATCGGCTCTGTTTCGTTCTGTTTGGCTCTGGTGGACTCTGTTTGTCTCTGTTTGGCTCTATTTGGTTCTTTTTCGCTCTGTTTGGCACTGTTTGGCTCTGTTAGGCTCTGTAGTGATCTGTTGGCACTGTTTGGCTCTGTTTGGCTCTGTTTTGCTCTGTGTGACTCTGCTTGGCTCTGTTTGACTTTGTTTGGCTCTGTTTTGCCCTGTTTTGCTCTGCATTGCTCTGTTCGGCTCTGTTTTGGCTCTGTTTGGCTCTGTTAGGCTCCGTTTGGCTCTGTGTGACTCTGTCTGGGTCAGATTGGCTCTGTTTGGATCTGTTTTGCTATGTCTGGCTCTCTTGTGCTCTGTTTGGCTCTGTTCGGCTCTGTTCGGCTCTGTTTGGTTCTGTTTGGCTCTGTTCTCTTCTGTTTGACTCTGTCAGGCTCTGTTAGGCTTGTTTGGATCTGTTGTGCTCTGTTTGGCTCTGTTTGGCTCTGCCTGGCTCTGTTGTGCTCTGTTTGGCTCTGTTTGGCTCTGTTTCGAATCGTTTGTCTCTGTCTGGCTCTGTTTGGATCTGTCTAACTCTGTGTGACGCTGTTTGCTCTGTTTGTCTCTGCTTAGCTCTGTTTGGCTCTGTTTTGCTCTGTTTGGCTCTGTTTGACTCTGTTGTCCTCTGTTTGCTTCTGTTTTGCCCTGTGTGACTCTGATAGGCTCAGCTTGGCTCTGTTTCGCTGTGTTTTGCTCTGATAGGCTCTGTTTGTCTCTGTATGGCTCTGTTTTGCTATGTTTGACTCTGTTTGGCTTTGTTTGGCTCTGTTTGACCTGTTTGGCTCTGTTTGGCTCTATTTGGCTCTGTTTTGCTCTGTTTGGCTCTGTGTCGCTCAGTTGTGCTCTGTTTGGCTCTGTTTGGCACTGTTTTGCTCTGTTTCACTCTGTTTGTCTCTGTTTGGCTCTGTTTTGTTCTGTATGGCTCTGTTTGGCACTGTTTGGCTCTGTTTGGCTCTGTTGTGCTCTGTTTGGCTCTGTGTGGCTCTGATTGGCTCTGTTTGGCTCTGTTGTGTTCTGTTTGGCTCTTTTTGGCTCTGTTTGGCTCTGTTTGGCTCTGTTCGACTCTGTTTGGCTCTGTTTGGCTCTGTTTGACTCTGTTTGTCTCTGTTTCGCTCTGTCTGGCTCTGTTTGGCTCTATTTTGCTCTGTTTGGCACTGTTTGACTCTGTTTGGCTCTGTTTTGCTCTGTTGTGCTCTGTTTGGCTCTGTGTGGCTCTGTTTGGCTCTGTTTGACTCTGTTTGTCTCTGTTTCGCTCTGTTTGGCTCTGTTGTGTTCTGTTTGGCTCTTTTTGGCTCTGTTTGGCTCTGTTTGGCTCTGTTCGACTCTGTTTGGCTCTGTTTGGCTCTGTTTGACTCTGTTTGTCTCTGTTTCGCTCTGTCTGGCTCTGTTTGGCTCTATTTTGCTCTGTTTGGCACTGTTTGACTCTGTTTGGCTCTGTTTTGCTCTGTTTGACACTGTTTAGCTCTGTGTGACTCTGTTTGGCTCTGTTAGGCTCTGTTGTGCTCTGTTTGACTCTGTTTGTCTCTGGTTGGCTCTGCTTGGCTCTGCTCTGCTCTGTTTCACTCTATTTGGCACTGTGTGGCTCTATTTGGATCTGCTGTGCTCTGTTTGGCTCTGTTTTGCTCTGATGACTCTGTTTGCCTCTGTTTGGCTCTGATAGGCTCTTTTTGGCTCTGTTTGCCACTGTTTGTCTCTGTTTGGCTCTATAGTGCTCTGTTTGGCACTGTTTGGCTCTGTTTGGCTCTGTTGTGCTCGGTTTGGCTCGGTTTGGCTCTGTTTAGCTCTTGTGACTCTGCTTGGCTCTCTTTGGCTCTGTTTGGCCCTGTTTCACCCTGCTTGGCTCTGTTTTGCTCTGTTGGGCTCTGTTTGGCTCTGTTTGACTCTCTTTAGCTCTGTGTGACTCAGTTTAGCTCTGTTTGTCTCTGTTTGATCTGTTTGGCTCTGCTTAGCTCTATTGTGCTCTATTTGGCTCTGTTTGGCTCTGTTTGGCTCTGATTGGATCTGTTTAGCTCTCTGTGACTCTATTTGGCTATATTTGGCTCGGTTTGGCTCTGTTTTGCTCCGTTTGGCTCAGTTTGGATCTGTTTCACTCTGTTGTGCTCTGTTTGGCTCAGTTTGGCACTGTTCTGCTCTGTTTCACTCCGTTTGTCTCTGTTTGTCTCTGTTTGGCTCTGTTTTGCTCTGTTTGGCTCTGTTTAGCACTGTTTGGCTCTGTATGGCTCTGTTGTGCTCCGTTTGGCTCTATTTGGCTCTGTTTGGCTCTGTTTGGCTCTTTTTGGCTCTGCTGTGCTCTGTGTGGCTCTGTTTTGCTCTGTTTCGCTCCGTTTGGCTCTGTTCGCCTCTGTTTGGCTCTGTTTGGCTCTGTTTGACTCTGTTTGTCTCTTTTTGGCTCTGTTTGGCTCTGTTTGCCACGTTTTGGCTCTGTTTGGCTCTGTAGTGCTCTGTTTGGCACTCTTTTGCTCTGTTTGGCACTGTTGTTCTCTGTTTGGCTCGGTTTGTCTCTGTTTGGCTCTGTTTGGCTCTGTTCTGCTCTGTTTGACTCTGTTTAGCTCTGTGTGACTCTGTTTCGCTCTGTTAGGCTCTGTTGTGCTCTGTTTGACTCTGTTTGTCTCTGTTTGGCTCTGCTTGGCTCTGTTTTGCTCTGTTTGACTCTATTTGGCACTGTTTGGCTCTATTTGGATCTGTTGTGCACTTTTTGGCTCTGTTTTGCTCTGATGACTGTTTATCTCTGTTTGGCTCTGTTTGGCACTGTTAGGCTCTGTTTGGCTCTGTAGTTCTCTGTTTGGCACTGTTTGGCTCTGTTTGGCTCTGTTGTGCTCTGTCTGGCCTGGTTTGGCTCTGTTTGGCTCTGTTTAGCTCTGATTGACTCTGCTTGGCTCTGTTTGGCTCTGTTTGGCTCTGTTTCGCCCTGTTTGGCTCTGTTTTGCTTTGTTGGGCTCTCTTTCGCTCTGTTTGGCTCTGGTTTTCTCTGTTTGACTCTGTTTGGCTTTGTTTGGCTCTGTTTTGCTCTGTTTGGCTCTGTTTGGCTCTGTCTGGCTCTGTTGTGCTCTGTTTGGTTCTCTTTGGCTCTGTTTGTCTCACTTTCACTCTGTTTGGCTCTGTTTGGCTCTGCTTTGCTCTGTTTGGCTCTGTCTGGCTCTCTTTAGCTCTGTGTGACTATGTTTGACTCTGTTATGCTCTGATGTGCTCTGTTTGGCTCCGTTTGGCTCTGTTTGGTTCTGTTTTGCTCTGTTTCACTCACTTGTGCTATGTTTGGCTTTGTTTGTCTCTATGCTGCTCTGTTTGTCTGCGCATGGCTCTGTCTGGCTCTGTTTGGCTCTGTCTGGCTCTGTTTGGCTTTGTTTTGCTCTGTTTCACTCTGTTCTGCTCCGTTTGGCTCTGTTTGGCTCTGTTTGGCTCAGTTTGTCTCTGTTGCGATCTGTTTGGCTCTATTTGGCTCTGTTTGGATCTATGTGACTCTGTGAGTCTCTGTTTGGCTCTGTTTGGCTCTGCTTGGCTCTGTTTTGCTCTGTTTACCTCTGTTAGGCTCTGTTGTCCTCTGTTTGGTTCTGTTTTGCCCTGTTTGGCTCTGTGTGGCTCTGCTTTGCTCTGTTTCACTCTGTTTTGCTCTGTTTGACTCTGTTTGGCTCTGTTTGGCCCTATTTGATCTGTTTGGCTCTGTTTGGCTCTGTTTGGTTCTGTTTGGATCTGTTTAGCTCTCTGTGACTCTATTTGTCTCTGTTTGGCTCGGTTTGGCTCTATTTGGCTCTGTTTTGCTCCGTCTGGCTCTGTTTGTCTCTGTTTGGCTCTGTTTGGCTCTGTTGTGCTCTTTTTGGCTTTGTTTGGCACTGTTCTGCTCTGTTTCACTCTGTTTATCTTTGTTTCGCTCTGTTTGGCTCTGTTTTGCTCTGTCTGGCTCTGTTTGGCACTGTTTGGCTCTGCCTGGCTCTGTTGAGCTCTGTTTGGCTCTGTTTGGCTCTGTTTGTCTCTGTTTGGCTCGGCTTGGCTCTGTTGTGCTCTGTTTGTCTCTGTTTGGCTCTGTTCGCCTCTGTTTGGCTCTGTTTGGCTCTGTTTGACTCTGTTTGTCTCTGTTTGGCTCTGTTTGGCTCTGTTTGGCTCTGTTTCGCTCTGTTTGGCACTGTTTGGCTCTGTTTGGCTCTGTAGTGCTCTGTTTGGCGCTGTCTGGCTCTGTTTGGCTCTGTTGTGCTCTGTTGTGCTCGGTTTGGATCTGTTTGGCTCTGTTTCGCTCTGTTTGACTCTGTTTAGCTCTGTGTGACTCTGTTTGGCTCTGTTAGGCTCTGTTGTGCTCTGTTTGACTCTGTTTGTCTCTGTTTGGCTCTGTTTTGCTCTGTTTGACTCTATTTGGCACTGTTTGGCTCTGTTTGGCTCTGTTGTGCTCTGTTTGGCTCTGTTTGGCTCTGATGACTCTGTTTGGCTCTGTTTGGCTTTGTTGTGCTGTGTTTGGCTCTGTCTGGCTCTTTTTGGATCTGTTTAGCTCTGTGTGACTCTTTTTGGCTCTGTTTGGCTCTGTTTGGCTCTGTTTGGCTCTGTTTTGCTCTGTTGTCCTCTGTTTGGTTCTGTTTTGCTGTTTTGACTTACGTAGTAGGTGCAAATTGCAAAGCCAATAAAATTGGCAATTTTTGGCATTGTGCGAAGTGGGTATAGTTTGGAGCCTTGCATAATGCTGATGCACAGGTCTGGGGCGAGGGTGGAAGTGCTGGATATGGAACAATCACCTTCGAGATCCCTGCGAGCCCCAATGGAGCGGAGTTCTTGACTGAGCAGAAAGGAAGGAATTCCTTACATACTGTTGTGGAACATGACCCAGATGTGAGGAAGGGTGAGGAATGTGGAAAATCAACTGAGAAAATGCTGGAAGCAGAATGACAGGAATTATGATAAAGATTATTGTGCATGACAGCAGCCTTTGGCACTGCATTATAAGCAGTCTGTTCCCAGAAATTGAAATAAGAAGTCGAAGAAGTAAGTGGGAGGCCTCAAATATGAGACATGATAAGGGAGTACAGGGATTGAATCATAAAAAAATATATATGGTCCAGTCCAATACAACAGCAGTATTTCAAGGCAGAATTTCGTGGCCGTCAAAATATCAGAAATAATGTTCCTTGCACCCCACTTAAACATAGAGATAGCTAGGACCCATCAGGATTTCAATACAATTATTCGGATTTCGTTCGAGAAATGGTGCAAATGCAAAGGCGAATTTTCAATCAGAGTACAGTTTAGACGGATGAAGATTGCTGCTGTTACATTGCAAGTTTCTGGACAGACATGTATGGAAGAAAATGATTGGCATTTGGAGTGTCGGGGAAGAGGGGTAGTGGGGAGGGCATCCCCAGAATTCCCTGTAAGTGTGGGCCAAAAATGCACTTATAAACTTGGTGCTTTATAATAAATAGGGGTGTGGCAGATATTGGTACTATCCGTTCCGGTTAGAGACAGAGGTGTATTCTGCCAAACTGGCTTCTCCATGTTTTGTGCTGCACTGGATATGAATGCCAAGCTGAGAGATGGTGCCAAACCATGCTTTCCTTAACAGAAGCTGAGGTGTTAGAGGGAATGAATTTCCGGCTGAGGGATAGAGTTGTAGAGCCTCTTAGTGAATTGGTGAGTGATGAACCTGCTGCAGGTTTAGTTGTTCTGGTGAGGGCAGGAGAGGTAGAGGAACTGGATGTCCTGGTGAAGAATGGAAGTCTAGAAGGACTGGATGTTCGCAGAAGAAGTAATATAGAGGGACCGGATGCTAGAGGTGAGTGAGATGGTGTCGAAACGCTCGACGGATTTGGAATGTAGACTTACTAGTTTCCTGTTTGCGGGATGAAAATGTGGAGGGAAAGTGCATGCTGTTGAGGTTCGGATGTGCAGAGGAACTGCATGTCCTGTTAAGGGATGGAGTTGAGGATTGATTGCTGGTCGTGTTTAGTGATGGAGTTGAAGAGAAATTGGGTTTCCTGGAGAAGATGAATGAGTAGATGGTCTGAATTATTGTACGGAGATGTAGAGGGAGCGATTGGTGAGGGATGGAGATGCAGAGTGATTGGGTGCCGTGGTGCGGGATGGAGATGTGGAGGGCTTTGATTTATTGCTTGGGCATTGAGGTTTAGAGGAGAATGATATCCTGCTGAGGGTAGGGTGTGCAGAGGCACTTCAGGCCCTGGAGAGGGATGGAGGTAATGAAGGACTGGGTGTCGCGGAGAGGGATGGTGGTGTATAGAGACTGGATGTCCTGTTGAAGGATGGATGTTCAGATTGACCAGGTGCAGTGCTGAGCGATATATGCATGGACGAATTGGATTTCCTGGTGTATGATGGATTTGCAGGTGGTCTGAATTTCCTCGTGATGGATGAGGCGTCGAGGGATTGAGTGACCATCTGAAGGATGGAGTTGTAGGGGGATTAGATTTTCTACTGAGGAAGGGATACTTCACTATATTTATTCTTTAGCAGTATGCCAGAGCCATTGGTAAGTTCAGCCTGTGTTGCTGATTCCTAATTGCCCTTTAGTTATACTGTTGTAAGGAAGGGAATTCCAGGACCTTGACCCACCAACGTTGAAGGAACAGTGATACAGATGTAGTTGAGTGTCCTGTTTGTTGTAGGGAAACTGGACGTCCTTTGTGAAACAGAATTGGTGAAGGCCAGGATATTGGAAATGGTTAAACATGGTGCGTGATGTGGTATGGGAATTGTAAATGACTTGCAAATATTGGTCATTGGAAGAAGTGGGAATGATGTGTCGGACAGCGACACCATTTTTATTTAGGCATTTGCGTGATTTGGCTTTATTGCTGGGTCAATGTTACCTGCCTATTGCCAAATTCCCTAGAGATGATCGTGGAAGCCAGCTTCCTGTCCACTGCAGTCCATGTGATTCTCAGTGCTGCTCGGAGAGATTTGCAGGTTTTTCACCCATCGACACTAAAAGAACGCCAATATAGTTTCAAGTCAGTATGGTGTGTGACTTGGAAGGGAAATGGAAGGTAGCATCGGTACCAATGCGACTGATGCCCTTATCCTTCTATGTTGGAGAGCCCGTGGGTGTGTAACATTTTGCCAAAACATTCTTGGCCATTATTTGCAATGCATATTTGAAATGGCACACACTGCGACTACTGTTAATGGCTGCGTAAATGATTTATTTAAGGTTGTAGATGGGGCGGCAATCAAGCGGGCGGCTTTGTCCTGGGTAGTCTTGAGCTTCTTGTGCGTTTTGGGAATTTGGAAGGATTTGGAAGAAATTTGAGTAGAGTGTTGCATGAGGGGGAATTAGGGTGTTCTGTGCATAAATTCACAGTACATTGCGTCCCGTGAGTGTCAGGGGAAGAATGGCTTGATATCAACTGTTGGTGTCTCGCTACAGGTAAAGACAGGGCGAAATGCCACACAGCTGGTGATTAGGATCCACCAGCTGGAAGGTTGGCAACAAACTTCAAATGCGATTATTTTTCCACCAGCCTTATTGACAAGGCAGAGTTATGGCCCTGAGCGTACAGAGCGCAGCAAGTTCACATAAACAGAACACATGGTGCCAGTTCCACGGATTAACTTAATCACTCCAGCCCTTGACCCTGTCACAAACAGGAAACATAAGTACTGTATCTCTCTCAGTCTATGTTATGTCATTTGTTGAACATGTTTCTATTTTTTGTGTTTTTATTTATTGTAATGGTGGCCCTCATTTGTGGTTATGCCAGATTCAAGCGTCGACCTCATGGATCTACAATAAGAGCTGCTGGGTGATACTGCACGGCGAATTGTTTCTCCTGAGTCAGTCAACTGTTAGCTCCGATGGTGGATAACTGAATATTTATCTTGCAGAAATAATGTATTGGAGACTTATTGAAATCTGAATGTTTTCCTACCTCCCACCAGACTCAACAACCCGAGAGTTAGATGTAATGCTGTAAAGAAACATCGTGATGTGGTGAGCTGCTGTCAGAATGCAGATCTCTGTGCCCCCTGTATGTGGCAGTCTAGAGAGAAAGAACACTAAATGGATGTAAATCAGATATTTCATTTATTTCCCTGATCTAATCCTTCTTTTAAGGCATTTGAAAAAAAAACGTTTACAAAATGAAGCTGAAATAAACTTGTAATGGATAGTCATCGGTTCTTCAATTCTCTTGCTGGGTCGAATTGTCGATGCAGCGGAGTGTGGTACCGTTTTCTTATACACAAGGAAATGCGGGGAAAAAATCCCTTTTTCCTACATTTCTGATTAGAGAGTATTCATATTTTTAAAGATAAGTTGCAGGTTAAAATACCAACCTAGCTGTAACGACACAAGGTAAAGTGTCATTTTTTTCAAAACAAGTTTATATCAGAAAGTGAAGCAATTTCGAGAGGGACATATAATTGCAAAAGTTAAGGGTATTCCCTCAGATTTTACATAGTAAGTCACATGCCTGGGGCGTCGCATCTTGTATTTGTCGATAGCTTGTACCTGAAAGATGGGCAAAAAAATATTGCTTGAGAGACAGGGTTGAAACTATTGCCACGATCATCTAAAGAAATGCGAAGCTTTCTTTTTTTTGATCGGACTACTTCAAAATCACACTTTTTTTTTTGTTCCTCGTGAAAAAAAAATACAACACCCGGTTATCATTGAAATTTTCAGTATCATTAAAAGCGTCGGTACAACTCCAGGTAATCATATTCTAAAAACGAGAGAGGCCTGCATACTCCCCAACTGTGCGGAAGAATCTTGAAACATTTAATCGAGCATTGATTTTACCAGTTTCATGTATATGTTGTAAAGTTGGAGTAACCCCCTCAGTACTTTCTGGCGACAAAATGTGCGTGCTTGCGAATTTTTCGTGGAGGACATTGTCATTCATTTCAGGGATGGGACGAACCGATAAGGCTTGATCAAAAAATTACCTGAGTTTTATGCACTAGGGATGAACATATTATCGGTTAATAATGGGCTGAGAGCGGGTGCATTTCCAATGTCTGTGTGCGTGTGTGTGCACGCGCGAGTGAGCATGTGTGCGAGTGTGTGAGAGCAGCATGAAAAGGTTAGAATTTGTTTATTTTGAGTGAAAGAGAAATTGTGTTTATTATTGCCCGGGCTGTGTTGTACCGCTGTGACGCAACAGATGACGGACTGGAAAGTCGGATGTTTCATTTTGAGCACTGGAGTTATTCCTGCATGGGGTCTAAACAAGTGAGACAAATCACAGCGAACAGCATTAATTATACTAATGATTGAAGCCATTTCCCGCCGAATCAGTCTACTCTCCATCATCAGTAAAATGATGGAAGGTTTAATCAAAAGCGACTTATGCTTAGCAATCACCTGGTCAGTGACGATCAGTTTGGGTTTTGCCGGGGTCACTGAGCTTCATTACTCATTTCGGCCTTGGATCGAACATGGGAAACAAAGCAAAACTCCCGAGGTGAGGTGACAGAGAGAGCCTTTGACTTCAACGTTCTATGTGACCGAGTGTGGCATCAATGTTCACGAGCCAAACTGATGACTTTGGGATCCAAGGGAAAGAAAAAGAAAAACTCGCCGTTGTTTGGAGTCATATATAACACACAGCAAGATGTCTGTGGTTGTTGAGGCCATGTATCGTCAACACGGTGGCTACAAGAGCATGAACTTTTAAACAGACCATGTTCATTCCGCACATGCGGGCGGGTGAATGAAGGATAAATCAGAATAATCATCTACTCGGAAATCATTGGCGGGAGGTCGAGTAGGTTGGGTTCTCCGAGGAGGAGAAGGAAAAACAATTCAGGGATGACTCCAACTCCTCCCTGAAGAGACACAGCCATCCCCTCAACTTATTGGAGACCGTGGTTGGCCGCAGTCAACCAAACACAAACGTGCATAAACTAAGTCGTGATGATGGATGGAGTAGTTAGAATAACATTGAGACTTGACAATGAACCAAACAATCAGAAGAGAGGACAAAGGTTTTATTGCGCGTATCGGGGAGGGAGATAAAATGTGGAGAATTTTTGGAACAAATACCCACACAGTATTTTTTTTATTTTGATGTCCCGTGTCTCACTGACTCAATGATCTCGCCAGCCTGCATGCACATTTCACATTTCACAAGATTACTGGGCCTTGTGATGAAACTTATAACATGATATGTACTGTAAATAAAACTATTTCACTTATTTATATTATTGATTGCAATTACATGAAAATGTATCAGCCTGAAAGTTTTTAGAAGCGTTTATATCTAAAGTCACTTTAATAGCTGATATCATCGTCCATGCAACTTAATGGTGTGTTCGTTCTTTTTTATACTTCATATTCGAGTGTAGTTATTGCTGAGTGTAATTGACGAAGACCAGAAGGCTGGAGCGAAATGTTTACCCACGCTGAATACTGGAGGAGTTCTCGTCAGGATTTTCCGATCCACGACCTTTGTCCTCCAAAATGTGGCTGGTGTAGTATTCGATATGGTTGTGAGAGTCAATGGAAGCAGAAACTGTTAAAGAGAGGGGGAAAATATCTCTGGTTCTTGGAGCAAGTATGTATGTCATTATAGCGTCATCACGCTATGCATGCATTGACCCTCATCAACTACTCCTACATATCTTTTAAAAATTTGCTGAACTGTACTGTAAATTCCACCCCAAATTCCCTCTAACTAATGTTCGATCGAGGTTCACGAGGCTAATATTGTTATTTAAATCCAATTATCCAGACTGGAATATAGGGTTTGGTTTGGCTTTAGACAGCCTGATCATTCTGCATCGATTTTCTTTTTTTATTTGTTTCCCTGAACTTCTGTAGCCCAAGAGTTTAATATTTAATTCCGATTCAGTGTTACAGATGGAACATTAATTCATAGTTTGCATACCTGATTGTAATTCCCCAAAATTAATTATGTGGAGGTTAATTTGCCAATCGTATGTCCATTGACGCAAATTTTTTAATGGCTGTTTTTAAAACGCTTTCACTACCTCCCAGCCCACCACAATTTGGTCAATCGTTATATTTAGTTAAAAATATCGTTTTCATCCAAAGTCTAAATCGTTCAGATAAATTTTGAACAACAGCGATATTAGCAGGGAAGCGTCTTGAAAACCCATTCCCTCTACATAACTACCCAGTATTGCACACTTTGTTTTCTGTCTTGTAGGCAGCAGGCTACCAATTCTCATAGGTGTCACTTGACTCCATGTAAAGGTAATGAATGAGTGCAGACAGTGCATTTCATGATCTCCACATGACCAAAGCTGTTTGCAGTTAATGGATGCAATTCATGTATCGTCACTACTGTAATATTGGAAACGTGGCAGGCAATTTGGCCTCAGCAACCTTCCAGGGGCAATCACAGCGATGTGCTAATTATCAGATAATCTGGCTTTGTGATTTTGCTCAAGTGATATATATTTGTCAGTATACCAAGGGGAACACTCAAGTTTTAAGGTGAAGACATTTTGGTCGCCGCTTAAACAACGACTCTGAAATAGAACACTGCCAAGAGGGTAACAGCCGCTCATTTCTTCAGCAGAGTGTCAGCCTTGATATTTCTCTTCAAGTACTGTAGTGGAACTGGATCCCGAAAGGGATTGACTCAGAAGCAATATTCACACCCACTGGGCAATAGCTGAGCGGTATGCACTTGTCTTATCCATCTGTATCTTAAATGGACATCTCCGAAAAATTATGTATCATACTCACAGAATTTATATCCTCACTGCTGAGCTTAACTATGCTGTTACTTTTTTGAATGTTTTGGTGAGGTTCTTAAAGTGAGAGATCCCATTATGAAATATTTGCTGAGTGTGTTTTACTTGGTTTGATGCAAATTTGTACTTTTTCCGTCCTTCGTAACAATTTAATTCGTTTTTATCCCCCCAACGTTCAGACAACGGATCTTCCTTCCCTGGATATTTTCAATCTTGCTTTTTAACTGTGGATTTAATGATAATTATCGGCCAGGATCGTGGCACTACCACCGCTTGAAATGAGTTGGTTAATCACTGTAAATGTGCCTCTGCTATCTTATAATATTTTTCTTTAATGAATGAAAGCAAACTGTTCTGACATGTGCTTTTGTTGGTGAGTGTTTTATAACTTTATTTTTAAATTACATTTAAATGTAATTTTGTCATTCCTATCCTTATTTCCCAACGTCATGTCCTCTTACCTTTTACCCCTTGCAAATACTAAAATAAAAATATTGATTAATATTTCTGATATTTCATGAATGCTGGATCTTATTCTTTCAGTTCCTTCTGGAATACGGTCATGCAATTCTGACCCGCACTTCCCTTTTACCTATAAATATTGTACTAACTTACTAGACGATCCAGGATCATTTCATTGATTAGTCGTAATTATCACCGTAATTACATTGGTCGTCTTTCTTCATATTCTCCCTTGTCCTGCTTTGCCAACCCGCTGCATCCCATCATTGTTATTCTTCCCTATGTTTTCGTTATTTATTTTTTTCCATGTGCTTTTGATCCCAATAGTTTGCCATAGTGTTTAGCATATTCTTGTTAGTTATTGAAACATATTCCCTTAGATTCGTTTGAAAATAGTTTGAATGTTTTTTTTTTCCCAACACGGATATACATAATATTGGATAAATTATTCCCAAATGTCAATCTCTGCCCCTGAGACCTGTAGACTGTCATAGTTGGTGTGAGTGGTTTGCAATGTCTATTCAATAATCTTCTCTCTGTGTAATTTATTCAGTCAGATGTCTAATGGAGGCAGGGACCATTTTGTTTGTAAGTTGGAAACAGCGATCTGCTCGCTATTTTCAAATAAACGGCAAAACACCTTTTGAGCAAAACAGAATTTTGGGAATTTTGAGAAGCTCATTACTCAACGCATAACAGACACACACGGATATACGGCACTTTCACATGAGGAAAGTGAGCTGAATGCCAGTCGTGCCTATTCACTGCACTGACTTAGAAAGCAGGTAAACGGAAAAAGAATTCCCCAGTGCAGAATGGCTTTGCAATGGAAGTTACAAACCTGAGCCACGAGTCAAAGCGGGATCCTTGACAGGCGGAATATCTTCATTTTTTTCATAAATTGCTTGGTACATACTAGTCGGTGAACCCCAACCGCCAGTGACAGGACCTGATGGAGGAAACGCAGAGGGATTAATAATTTGTTGCGTTTTACCATTGTTTAATAATGAAATGTTTGCAACTAATAACACATAGAAGTTGGTAAAAAGGGATGCACAAAGCAATTGAGCTAGCTATGAAGGATGTTTTGTTAAGTAGGTATTTTTACGAGAGAGTGTGTATCCATATATGTGTGCGTGAAGAGCGTGAGAGGCAGAGAAAGATAGATGGTATGTGCGTGTGAATGTTTTTGTGTATGTGTGAGTGTGTAACTGCATGGACACGTGTTCAACTCCACCAGACTAGAGCCCAGTTTAATTAAGGTTGGAAAGGATGAAAAGAGGCTTTTTCGGGAGAAATCAATTCCAGCTGATCACTCGGTCGTGAGGCACTCGGGGATTTCAGCTGAAGAGAAGCTGGGGGAAAAAAATCGCTGAATTCTGATGACATCATTGGGTTGGAAAGACCCGCGAGGAGCTCACGTTTCTTTTATGTATCACATCAGCGTTAAAATTAATTTGCAGTGCTCATCGAAGATTTGTGTGATTATTGTTCAGATCGGAGTAGTAAGTTATACCAGGGTACACAATATTGATAAATGGGTGCCGAAGATCCTATAAAAGTCTCATGTCTCAAAACTGTGGATTGGTTCTGGCTACGCAGCTTGAGGTTGGGCATCTGGGCAAGGAAACGGAAGGAGTGGACGGACACTGATTGGATAGAGGTCGATTGCCTGATACAAAATTACTGGGCATTACGTGTAAAATGCTTCCGATAACCTTCTGATCTATGGCTACAACAATTAGTTTCACCTTGAGCCGCAGTGGCGGTGGATCAAGTAGGACTGAGAATGTGGACATTCAAATGAATCTTCCATTTAAATATCACATTTTGCTGTTCAACCGAGTGATTTGAACGGGAATGCTGGCTAAAATCGGTTAACATTAGTTTCCAACATGATAAGTGACAATATATGGAAAAGGGTAATAAAGTGAATCCTTGCCAGGATATGAAGCATGAAGGTGCCCGAAAAAATTGGAGCCCATAGCATTCGAGAGAAAACTCTTCGCTGCTTGTAGTCAGAGTGCGCACAACACAAGGGAGTTGTCGTAGATACAGGTCAATCATCTTTCAGTCCTGGGACACTAATACAGGAGCACCTCAGTTTAGGGTGCTAGGCCCAATGAACATAATCTGTTTCATCATTGACCATCTCTTCATCTGATGGTCAGGAGTGGGAATGTTCGCTGAGGATGGAACAATGTTCACCTCAGCTACTGCAGCAGGCCATGTCCACATTCAGACAGACATGGACCATACCCAGGCCTGACATTCAAAGTGGCGAATAAAATTCGCGACACAACTGCCAGGGAATGACCATCTCTAACATGGTATTATCAACTGTCAGCCTTTAAGTTTCAGTGGCACTGTCGTCCGTGAATCCCCCGCTAACAACATCCTGGGGATTTCCATTGAACAGAAACTGAACTGGGCTTGTGATATAAATGAGGTAGTGACAGAAGAAGGTCAGGGGCAAGGAAAATTTCTGAGGTAACTCAACTCTTGACTCGGCGAAACCTTTAAACCATCTACAATAGACAATCAGGAGCGTTAGTGAATACACTCCACTTGCATGTTTGAGTGGAGCTACAACAAAACTCAAGACGTTTGCCACCATCCAGAGTACAGCCTTCCACTTTATTGGCACCATATCCAAAAGCAATCATTCCCTCCACCACCGACGTACAGTGGCAGCAGTGCGTAAAATTTACAAGTTGCAAATGAAGAGTTCAGTAAGGCTGCTTAGACAGGGCCTTCGAAAACCACATCAGCAAACATCGAGAAGTGCTATGGAAGCAGACACATGGGAAAACCACGTCCTGGAAGTCACCCTACAAGCTTCTCACCATCCTTATTTGGATATATGTCGCCGTTTCTGCACGGTCCCTGGGTCAATCATTAAACTCCCTCGCTAAAAGCACTGTGGGTGTACCTAAGCAACATGGACTGCGACGGTTCCAGAAGGCAGCTCATCACCACTTTCTCATGGTCAATTATGGATGGAGAATGAATGCAGGGCTCCCGGTGAGGCTGAAATCTCATTCATGAATTTAAATAAGAAATAAAAATATCCGAGATTTCATGTGAAGTCAATGTTAAGATTTGACTCTCACCTTTCCTTGATGATAGTATCTGCATTAGCACAATTAGTCCGATTAACTCACAGATCAACAGGATCCCGAGTGTTATACCGATCACAGGAGGGATGGAAATAATTTCAACTTCATGACCTTAAATAAATGTTAAAGACAGATTCAAAAGAGACACTGAATGCCTTGTATTTTAAACGGTCCATCAATCTGAAACACTCAGATTAACTTCAGAAATTGTTTAAAAAAATCACGAAAATATCAATAATAGCAGTCTATTCGGTGCATTAGCCTTGACAGGAATATTACTTTTTAATTAGACCAACCTGTGGGTGTGTACGGAGAAGCGGTCGACGACAAATCGGGACCTATGGGGTATGATGCAAAAAAAAACGATAGAACTTTAATTTAGAAATACATTTGTTGTTCATAACTTACGAATTCATGAGTCATATTCAGCGAACAATGAACAACCACTACTATCCCGGCCCCAGTCCACACCGTTCAGAACTACTCATACCGGAACAAATCACACTGGCGTCCACCTTGTGATCACACTTTGATTGAGCAGACGCTGAGGAAGGACAATTGGAGAGAAAGGATTAGCTTCCGGTACAACTCACCTCATCGAACAAGATATCACCTTCACCCTGGCCAAAAGCGGCCCCTCCGTTGGCCAATAGAGCAGAGCCACATCCCAGCTGTCTGCAGACAACATTGGCATCGGCCATATCCCAAGAGTCATCACACCCCGTGCCCCACGTGTTTTTGCACAATATCTCCACTCTCCCGGAGCAGTTGGTGTTACCTCCAACCAGGCGCAAACCTACACCCGAATCTGTCAACAAGAATCAATCATTATTATTTCTGCGGAAAAAATACAGGCACACAACTCAGCTAATTGGTGCAAAAAGATGAGTAATCACCTGATTCTCGACCGCAATCCTTTTCACTGTCCGGCTAACCCTTCGTTATCTTTCCTCCTGTGAGAGGAGACGTGCTGATTAATTTGGACAACAATGTGTGAACTAATACCCGCACATTGGATGGTTTATTTTGATACCTGAATAGGAAACTCCTGCATCTTCTCTGTGTCAACAGTAGTGTTGACCCCACGGGTCTGTCCGACACTGCCAAATGGCCGACTCGTGAAAATTACATTTCATCTCATTGAGCCAAATATGTCCCGATCCTTCTCCGAATGACCGAGCGGTATAGTCTATAGAAACCAGGGGGCCGCACTGTAACTGTTTACAGATCACCTCAGCATCATGGCGATCCAGTGCTTCCGAACACAATGTTCCCCAGGTCCCATTGTAGAACACTTCCGCGCTCCCCTCACAACGATGCTTTCCATTCACCAGCCTCTTTGTGTTCTATCAACGAAACAAGAAATCGCCAGATGGTTACAGTGATAAATGGAATAATGTCAACAGTGCCCCCTCAACCCAAATTGTGCCAGATGTGTTTACTGAATAGAGATAATTATTTCAGAAATGTAACAGAGGCACATGTAGAATTCAATTATACAATAAAGGATAATAAACACAGATTTCAAAAGAGCGAATTATACATTTACCAATTCATTGTATTACTTGAAGAAGTTTCAGTAACATTATACAGAGATAATAATATATATGTAATCCGCATGGAATTTGAAAAAAAATAATAACTTTCGAAAATTTATTCCACAGATGAATTAGGGCTGAGATCAGGGAATATGAAATTAATGACACGGTAGAAAAAGAAGATCCAACAAGGAACAACGTAGGATATCAATTATAATAGCAGGAGTCGGGGCTTGCTGTGCACATGAATTGATGATGGAAGTCACTTCTTCTTAAGATTAACATATAATATTTGCTAATTGGAATTGAAGTAAATGTTCAAAATGAACTACGGCTTGCAGTAAACACCAAGACAGATTCCACTAACTGCAAGCAGACGTTCAAAGACTGCAGGTTATGCGTGCCAGTGACGATTTTTTTTCAGTACCTATTAGAATAAAGGCATGTACGTTTGGTGGGGTGAATTGTACAGATGCCTTGACTGTGATGTTTGATAAACACACGAAGGGAAATAACAGAGTGGAACTCAGCTCGGGCCAGATGAAATCATATAAGACTCATGTGCAGAATAAGCAGCAGTCAGACGCGTTGAGCGGTATGGACAGTTCATGCGCAGTTTCTGCGCCATGCAGTAAAATACCATCTATATGAAGCTTCTCTTATAAAGGGAGTGAGTCCATGTAGGTCACCCTTACCTGAGCACATGATCTTCACATCTTCTTTTTGAGTACAGTCTTGCGAACCCCAATATGCAGAGGGACATTGCCAGAGAAACGATTACTCCCCTGAACAGTTCAAGCCTTCCAGCCAAACTGGACCTGACCCTGGTCCACAAGAGGCAGGAATTGTTACGTCCAATGCCTTTCCGCAAAGCAGTTGTTTGCAAACTACGTCAGCGTCTGCCAGGTCCCAGTAATCATCACAAACTGAGCCCCAGGTCCCGTTGTAATAAATCTCCACTCGGCCTGCACATGGACTTCCACCGTCTGACAGCCTTAACTGTTTGTGATCTGATGCAAAAAATACAGTATTTATCCTGATTTTTCGATTACGCATTTATCTCAAAGCTCAAATTAAACTATTCGATATTATCAAGCAAAAGTAATAAAGAACATTTAACTTGACTGTGACAGGTAACTGATTCTATGGTTGAAAACATGTATCTCAAATTACTTGAAGTAAACAATGTGGAGTGCACAAATATTTCAGATATTCCGACACCTGACTTCTACGATATTCTGGCTTGCAGTTCACCTATTGTGTGATCAATGCTGTGTGCGCTGTTTCAACGTCAATTCAACTTTTCGTATTCACCGTTCTACCCAAACTACTTAAGAACGTGAATTGTACACACCTTTTTTTTTCCCTGCACGTATCTCGAACTCTTATTTCACTCGATTTCTGAATATCTCGCTATTTTATATTAGTAATATGGAAAACAAATGCTGTAATACCTCAGGAGGTCTGGCAGTATCAGTGGAAAAAGAAATCAAGTTGGCGTTTTAGACAGACCTTTCGGAGAAGCTCAGCCTTCTGCTGTTGAAAGGCCTGAATGGGCCGCGGTATTTCAAGGATGGAATAATCCAGATACGCCATGAGCGGACTGTCGCCCTGTGCAGTACATGAACTGCAATTCTGTGAAAACGTTGTTAAAGTAAGACACAAATTCACACCAAGCTGTAACGCCTCTCCTGACACCACTGCGTCTCCCCCTCAAATCTCCCGCCGACCACGCGCGAACAACTGGAACACACTGTCCCAACCGTATAGTCAGAATTTCCTTTCTGATGGAAAATTGAAAATTCGGTCCTTAATAAATACGCAGCAAAAATGCATGTCCTGACTGTTGATCTGTTCTGTCCGTGCCCACTCTCTCCGCATTACCGCTCCAATATTAAGTAGTTTGATTAAAAAAACTCTAGGAACAATTGAAGTATATTCACACTTTCCTCCTTATTAGATATTTATATTTATATTCCTATAAAAGTGAGCTATTTATTCACCTGAACACAGAACCCCGACGCCTATACTCCCATTGAGAGACGAATTAATTGCAAATGAGCTGCAGTTGCGGAGATGCAATTCGTTTGCTCCGCACTGGACATCATTCAACCATACAGGCCCTTCACTCTCTCCATACTTTGATAAGTTATAAGCGGCAATTGCGACACCACATCCTAGGTGCCTGCAGACCACGTTAGCATCACTGATGTCCTAGAGGCTGTCCTGTACTCTGCCCCAGCGACCATTGTGGTAAATGTCCAACCGGCCATCACAGCGGCTTCCCCCATTCGTCAATCTCAGTGACCAACTTTCATCTACAAGAAGAAAACCATTGAGAGCAACGATTAAAGTTCAACAAAATAATGCACACATTATTCAATGTAACCTGGGCAATAATTGGTCAAATAAATGTTCTGTTCCTGCTGCCAAGTTGAAGCATATCACAGGGAGCCTGCTGAGCTCTCTGGGGCGGGACCGTGAGCAGCCAGCATTCGTGCTCCATTACTGGCGCAATGACAAAGGTGGAAGGAAGGATTTACTCCTGCCGATGAAGTTTAATGATGCTGCCTACATTCTAGCAAGTTGCCATCAACGGAGTAATATATTGATAATATTCAAATATCGCAGCACAACATACAAGGGATGGAACTGATGAAAAGGTCGCGGTAGAAATGGTGCATGAGATGGCTAATGAAGTTCATGTGACTCTGTGATCTGTTGTCATGGACTTATGGACTCAGTTCTGTGAAGAAAGGACAATTGGGTGCTTCCATGTGTTTCACATGAACAAATAATGGGGTGATGTCCGTCTGGTTTATTTGTTGGGCAGTCTGACCGAATTTGGCAAGGATTTTGGAACGGGCAGATAATGTTAGAGAGGAAAACCAATCTGCTCAGAAAACTAGAAACGAAATATGGCATTAAAGGAGGAAATAGAGTAGTCTTATTCAATAAAGGGCTAACAGGGATTGTAATAGAGCCCCAATTAGATTTACCGTTCAGGCGACTGAACATCCATTGTGGTACATAATTTTCGTGACGTGCAGGTATCCACCTCTGAAAATGATTCACGATCGAAATGGACAATTGGCTTAGACAAGTACAGGAATATGCAAAAACCCAAAAGCTCCCTGGGTGATAAAATAGATGGGGAGTATGGTGAAGCAGGCAAAAAAAATGCATGTAATATTGAATTTGGATAATGCAAGTGTTAACCACGATTAATGTACATTAGCCAGAGCGTATAGAAGAGTCCCACTAACATTAAAGTGGATCTTACAGTCTTATAATGCTGCTCAATGATGGTTAAAGAGTGGGCAGATGAAACAATGGAATTGTTAGTTATTTATAAAGAGGAAGAATTAGCTTCGGTAACTGATGTTGAACTTGACGGGACACATCGAATGGATGAGATGTAATCAAGGAGAATGACCAATGTCAGAGTCTAAATCGCCAGATAATGGCCATAATGTCGCAACCCTTCTTCAATGCCGATAGCTGTAGTTTACAAATACTAAACCCTTGTGCAAGAAAGGGTGTAAGGTTAAACGTAGTAACTACAGACCAGAAAGTTTAATTTTGGCTTTGGGAAAGCATTTTTTCATGGAAAGATACCTTGGGTCAGATGTAAGAGACCATTGAAACATTGTAGGTTAATTACCAAACCAGGCCGGATTAGTTAAGAGACAGTGGCATAGGACGGAATTGCTGGATTAATTTTATGATGTTACTGAGAGTGTTAATCAGGTTAATGCGATCGATGTTTTTTTAATGAACTTTCATATGACCTTCGGCAAAGTGCCACGAAAGATGCTTGTCAGAAATGCTAGCGCCTGTGGAATAAAATAATAATGGCTGCTTGGAGATGGAATTGCTGTTTGAAAAGGAACAGGATGTCGTGTTCAACGTTTCTATTTTCAATGCCGGAGAAATGGAACATTGCAGCTGGCGGGAAACTCTGATTTTCCGTTAATATATTTTCGTCACCCAGACTTGATTGTAAGGGGAACAATTTCAATTTTGTTTCATATTACACGGCATTTTGAATTGTTGTAAATTATGAAAAGGATCAATTTCAAGCGGACACTGAGAAGCTGTTAGAACGTGGGGGGAGGGGAGTACCAGATGAAATTCAGTTGAGGGAAGTTTCGGTTGTCCACATTTGTCGGATGTAAAGAAATTCATGTTTTAATTAGATAACCTTTTTTTCAAAACTATCGGACATCTCAACACAAGTTACAGTCATTGAATTGCATGGTGAGTTTTCGTCACTGTTGCAATGTAAGCAACGCCGCAGCCATAATGGGCGCAATAAAATCGCACAATCTGTCGTCTAATAATGACCAGATGAGCTGCGTTGTTTGATGTTAACAAGGGATAATATTGGATAGGACACCGGGGAAGACTCCCGGGTTTCCCTCAAAGTAGAGTCATGCTTAATATTTTTAGTAACTTTCACTAAAGAATGCAGATATGGCATCGATTTTACCTCTCACCTGGAACACGACAAATTTTAGAGGACAGCATTCCCTCAGCACTGCACTTCATTCTCAGACTTGACTTATCTGCGAAATAACTTGAGTCGGGCTGTATCAGGCCTTCTGCTTGAGAAGTGAGAGTGTTATTAAGTGAAGCAAGATTGTCACACGAAGGACGAGTAGTAGTAAAAATAAAGAACGGGATCATTTCTAAAGGAGAGTCAGCAGCTGAGGAACCTCGGCTGCATTTGCACAAGTCATTGTAGTTTACAGCGCAGGTTGCAAAAAGGCTATTATGGTTACGAGTTATTTGGTTTATTACTAAGGCACGGAGTATACTGCTGGGAAGTTATGATGATTCGCTTCAGCCGCAACTGGAGTAATTCATCCATTTATGCACTATACACTTTAGGGAGGGTTTGAAGACATTAGAAAAGATGCAGAAATGCGTAAAGAGGTGTGTACTGAGATGATAACCTTACTTTTTCTCCATAGTTTGGAGAAGCTACGAATATTCCATTTGGTGAAGGAACGCTGAAAACCTTAGGGCTCTGAACAAAATGAGACAGAAAAATTGTTCCCATTAGCGGAAGGATCAAGAGCGACCAGTACAGAGTTATGGTAATAGACAAAGGAAATGGTGAGGTAAGGATGCTTATTTTGCATGGCGTGAGTAATTAGTTTCTGCAATGCACTGTCTGAGAATGTGGTGGATGAGGATCTGCAATGCATGCCTGAAATTGTTGTGAATAAGGATCTGCAGTGCAATGTCTGAGAATGTGCTGTATTAAGATCTGCAATGTTCTGTCTGAAATTATGATGGATGAGAATCTGTAATGCAATGACTGAGAATGTGAGTGATGAGGACCTGGTATGCAATGTATGAGAATGTGCTGGAGAACGATCTGCAATACACTGTCTGATATTGTGGTGGGTGAGGATCTGCAATGCTCTGTCTGATAATGTGGTAGGTGAGGACATGCTGCACGCTATCTGACAAAGTGGTGGATGAGGATTTCAAATGCACTTTCTGAGATTGTGAGTGATGAGGATCTGAAATACACTGAATGAGATTGTGGTGGATGTGGATCTACAATGCACTGCTTTAGAATGCGGTGGATGTGGATCTGCAATGTATTGCCTGAGAATGTGGTTGGTGAGGATCTGCAATGCACTGTCTGAGAATGTGGCGGATGTTGATCTGCAATGCAATGCCTGAGAATGTGGTGGATGTGAATCTGCGATGCAGTGCCTGAGAATGTGGTGGATGTGGATTGTAATGCAATGCTTGAGAATGTAGTGGATGAGGACCTGCAACGCACTGTCTGAGAATGTGGGTGATGAGGATCTTTAATGCACACGTATGAGAATATCTGGATGACGATCTGTAATGCACTTTCGTGAAATGTGTTGGATGAGGATACGGGATGCACCTTCTGAGAATACGGTGGATGAAGATCGGAAATACACTGTCTGAGATTGTAGTGGATGTAGACCTGCAAGGCAATGTCTGAAAATGTGGCGTATGTAGTGTATGTATGTGGTGTATGTCTGCATTGCATTGTCTGAGAATGTGCTTATTGACGATCAGCAATGCACTGTTTAAGATTGTGGTGTTTGATGATCTGCAATGTACTGTTGGAGAATGTGGAGAATGAGTGTCTGCAATGCACTGCCTGAGAAAGTGAAGGATGAGGATCTGAAATGAGGGTGATGACGACCTGCTATTCATTGCCCGAGAATATGATGGATGAAGATTTGAAGAGCACCATCTAAGAAATTTGCTGCGAGGATCTGAAATGCACTGCCTGAAAATCTGGTGGATGAACATGAATCGTATATTTAAAAATATAAGTGGTCAGATATTTGAATGCAAAATAATGCAGGATTATTTTAAATTATCGGGTGTGTGACTGGGTGAGATAATTTTGCAGAGAACCTGCACAGAAAGGACAGGCCAAAAGGCTGCTTTCTGTGCTGCACAAGATTATCTTACTCCATGATTGAATAAAATGAGAGGACTCACCTGAACACATGACACTCGAGTCATTTCCATGTGAACAGTTAAAATTTTCCCCGAATGTCACCAGACACTCCGACAATCGGGATTCCTTCCCGCGGCACCTATAATTTTGCTTCCACTCCGGGCCGTTCCCTTCCCAAAGGGGCAGTTTCTCTGGATTTCCTTTACCGCCCCGCACTGAAGGTGCTCGCACACCACACTGGCGTCCTCTAAACCAAAGTGAACATCACACAGCATCCCCCACTGCTCTAAGTGCAGCACTTCAACACGGCCGGTGCACCTGTCCACACCACCAACCAATAGGGTTTCATGGCTCCCTGTTTTGTATAAAAATACAGACCAAAGCAATTTGAAAATCACCATGAGAATAATTAAATTGAAAAACGTAACAAAAAAGAAAAGGAGAAAATTAATAAGACCATTTTGCACTGCACTGTTTTCACATCTTACCGTTTGCTACCAACTGAAATGCTAAATGCTCTAAAAAGAACGTGTCTATTTGCTCAACGTTCACTTCTTACTTGTAGTTTATCATTTGAGTCATGAATGTTGTCCAGGATTTGCTGTGTGTGTTCCTGGGCTGCTTCCTAATTTGATGAATTGTGAATGGAGGTGAACACTGAGCAATCATTATCAAACAACTCCTCTTCTGAACATGGAATGTAAAGAGGGACAGCAATGAAACAGTTGAAGATAGTTCGACATTGATCAGTAACTTAGAAAGCGCAGTTTCCGTTTAATCTCCCTTGAGTTTAGTTTTCAAAGACTTATTCAGTTTTACAATTGCTGCCCTATGAAATAAATTCCAATAATGTGTTAAACTGCTGATGAATCAGTTCTGATGTTGATCAGGTGAAGTCCATGTCCCCGGATTTCTTGGGGGCAGGTTTGGAGAACTTTCTGCATTTCATCCAGTAATATAACCCTGTTAAGATTAATCGCTGTAATTGTGTCGTGCACTGCACTTAACATATTTGTTTAAAATCCTGTGCTTTTTTCGATCTCAATATCGAATAAATTTTGAAACGAATGGTCAGTGCAGTTAACATCGGGATCCTTTTTGCAGCTAATCCCCGTGCTGCCCCATGACTTAGACTCTTCCTATGCACAGAAACCTTCCTCCCAAATTCCCATTTCACAACGTGTAAAATATCAGCCCAAATATTCCGTCCTACGGCCTCTCGGAAACCAGAGGTACCACAGAAATGAGCATGCGGTCCCTGCAGAAGTATTGGCGCCTTGAAATATGTGTGAATAGCCCGGGAATATTCAACTTCATTTAGGGAATTCCCCTACTCCCTGGGATAGTTAACAAATGAGCTTGGATCAAATACTGCGGCGTGCTCTGAGGTTCTCCCTGGGTTCGTTAGCCAGTGAATTTATGAAGGGAGGGGGAAAAAACAAGGCATTAAGAGCCGGGAACTGAGCAATCGGGCTCCACAATCGCTCTCACTGAATCCCTCAACAGCATCCCGAACCATCCAGGTGAGCAGCGAGGGAGAGGGTATTTTGTTTGCGGGATTTTCCCAACATATTCCCTCTCCTCGGAAGGTCCAGGTCACCTCAGAGCAAGAAGCCAGCAGCGATACAAAGCGGGGCACAACGTGCCACTCCGGTGTGAGCTTATTTTTAAAATTAAAACCATTTTTGAAATGAATTTATTATACTCATAGATTCTAATTGAATAAAACATTAAGTCCAAATGGACTATCCTGACCTAACTGTCATTTTTCAGCTATGAGCAGTCCCAAAATAGCATTTCCGCCATTATTCCAGGGGAAATAAATCAGACCCGACGTGCGATGAGAGCAGAAAATATGTTTGCACCTGTGCATATCGCGCTGGCATCAGCCGTGTGTGAAAAGTAATAGTGACCCCAGTTAGCAGAACAGCATTACCGCAGGGGGGCCTCGTTCCCGCTGCACTGAACATTCCACGTCACAATGGGTCCGGTGCCTTCCCCAAAGTGACCTCCGCCCGATGCAGAGACCGCGGTCCCGCAGCCCAGCTCCCGACACACAACAGCGGCGTCCTGCTGGTCCCAGCTGTTACCAGGCACAGTCCCCCACTGCCCCCTGTAGTGAATCTCCACTCCTTTTGCGCACCGACTGCTCCCGTTCGCCAGTATCAGTTTCACTTCCTCTGCAAAATACAATAAAATGGGCAGAATTACAACCTATTTAATCCACCAGCCCCAACTAACCGGTCTCCACTTTCTTCAGGTCAGAGCAGGAGAATTTACATAATTTACCCACAATTTCCCATTGAATTATATCAAAAGTGTCAAACACAAGGTTATAATTGTATTCAACCCTTTATACGAATCGGTAATAAGTGGGAGAGATGCCCCTTCTGGGACATTTGGTCAATACGTTCAGAATATATTCCAACCCCCAGAGACCAGGAGATGGACGTGACTGTACACGCTAACTGACTGATTGGCGGAGAGTGAGATCCAGCCAGGGGGCAACTTGGAAGCTCCTTCTCAAAGACAGCCCCACCCTCCCCCAACCACCAGAACTGTAACGTCACGTGACCTCTATCTCTGGCTGGATGTAATTCGCGAATTGGTTGCCCATTTGAGATCGGTAGCAGTATCAGTTGTTATTGACCTTCACCTCCCCAGTCATGGTCGCTCTGCATTAGGCAGCAATTGTCCCTCAACAGTGTTAAATTATGAAAGATTATCGGACTCCAGGAAACATTCCATTCCACCCTGAAATGCATTGGGAGAGCGAGTTAATCATTGATGAAATCGGTACTGGAATTGTCTCCGACAGTTTGTTTTAATTGACGGAGAGTGCACAGGAAGATATCAGATAATATGAAAATTGCAAGTTATTAACTGATGGATCAGCCTGACTGCTCCCAGTTCTGCCTGAAATGAAATGGAATGTTGAGAATTAAAGTTTCATGGGATAAGAAAACAATGAAACGGCCAGAAACGTTATTTCTCAAAAGCAACAGCGAGAATATATTGTCCTTTTTTGAATATAAGGTTTGCAGTAACTTGGTGCTAAAATAATTCACAAACATCCACGTTTCCATTATTATCTGAAGGTAGATTTCCCGTCGATTTTCGAAAGAAATAACCCCTCGGTTTTTGATTTCATCTGGTCTCCATAACTAATGAAGCATCCAGTACAACCTCAGCAGCAAGTTCGTGTTATTAACCGGTCACCGTTTACCCAGGAGATTCCGAAAATACCCCAGTACACAGATCACCCTTTCACCATCTAAAGTCCCTCTAACATACTATCGATGATATCTTTACATCACCCACCTTCGGCGCCCGATAGCATTGTGACCTGCATGTTTCTTGGTCACTTTCCATTTGTTGCTTTCACACCATTGACTGTGCGTTAAAATGTGTTCGGGTTTTGATTTTAACCAGGAGGATTTTCGGCTATATTTATACTCCCTGCTAAACGTTTTATAAAACATCTCATATGGATTCCCGCCCTCAGTTTGATTTCTGCAAACCCGCATGATTTATGTAATCCCTGCACAAAGCCAGCGCCTACCTAGACTATATAATTCAGGAGTTTGTTGGTGTAGTTATTGTTTGCCTTGGTAATTGCAATGGCAAAAATACTCAAGAAGCTGCACACCAGCTAGGTCATAACAATCTCCTTGATTGGCAGTCCAAACATCTCCTCATTAATACCTCATGTACAAGATGCACAAGATATGAATGCATCCTAAATCCTGATATAAAGCGGCATAAAAAGAAACGAGTTTGAGAATTCAGATCTGATATCTCATTAACTACAAGACCCTATGTAAAAACAAGTATGAAGCATTTGGAAATGGTGGACAAACATACATGTTCACGCAAATAATATCCACATAAATGTCTGCCTTAGTAAACTTGATTTTAATTTAAAAAATATATGACACTCCACCCACCAATAAAAATAAATAATCAAGCATGTTCACAGGTTAATTCCTTGGAAAATGTGAGGTCTTGTGCTCTCCTCAGCTTTCATCATGCAATTAATATTCATTAGAACCATAATTATCCAAACACAAACAACATTGATCGATTTCAATTTACAATTTAACTTTGCAAAATTTACAGTCATTGTCCATATTTCCAAAGTTCAAAAGTCTATTTGAAATCTTTCAGCTCATTATAGCACACAGCATTCAGAAATCTCTGCCACAGATAAACATCTTTTTGAAAAAATGCGTGTGCAGGTTCAGTTGGCAGGAACCACAACTTTAACAGGCTTTGTCCATTCAGCCAGTTAACTTACATCCCAGAATATTATACATGCTTCTCTAAGAGTAAAGGCGTTCTGCTTCTAGCAAACTGGGTTTAGAAACATTTGCACTTGACTCGTCTTTGTCTGTGCAAGAGCAGCAGGGTTGAAATTAAAACTAACGGACCCCGTATTTGAGTTGGATTCTGGATTAAATCGAAATGTGATATGTATTTGGTCGCGTATTCAAAGTTTTTGTTAAGCGGATGCAAGTTACTATTTAGATATCGCAGTTATTATTAGAATTGGATTTATTATTTCCCTGTTTGATGTCTAATGAACGATAATTGAAGCAGTCCGTAATATGCATTCAATGAAATTTCTACAAATTAAATAAACCCTTCAAAGCTAGCTCCGTCTAATCCCACATATTGCAAATTTGAACACAATAGGCCCCCTTTTAGGGAATTGAACCTGATTAGCGCTTGGTTTGTGAAAATTATTATGGATAATAGAAATTTCATCTTTTGCCTCCTTTCTGCGCTCAGCAGGAAAGCTTTGTTAAATTAGCGACACAGTTAGGATTTTAGAATTTAAACGTCTTTATTATTTGTTTTTTTAAACATAAAGTAAATAGCCAGTATAAATGTATTTCAGAAAATGAAAAATGTATCTGATAAAAATACTCGAATTTATTCCCTGTCAGTAAACCAGAATTTATTTTTGTTCCTTCGACTGACAAAGCAGCAAAAAAAAAACCCTCGGCCCGATGAGAAGTAATTGAAAAAAACTCATCAATTCCTGAGATCCCCTTAACTCTACGTAAAAGTTATCGGGAACGTGGAAGAAGGAGGAGAAAACTTAATAATTTCCTGACCCTGTGCATGTAAGAACTATGAAGTAGAAACACCAACTTCAGATCACATGGACATAGTTTTGAAGAAAATAAACGCTAAACAAAACTCAGAGCAAATGCGTAAATATAAGAACATGCTTAGCTACGTAACTGATTGGAGATTGCAGTTAATAATTATACTGATGGTAAACGCTAATTCAAGCAATGTTGATGCTGATGATGATTAATATTTTATTATACATTATTCTGAAATTGTGTCCAACCCTCTAATGCTGAATAAAGCATTTAAATGCTTCTTATTTCACTTTATCTCAAGTAGGCTGGACCGCATAATATACTGATGAAAATCAGTTACTGTAGCATCTGCATTGGTTCATTCACCAGTGAGTGCAGCCCTGACTCGGATTCTGTACTCATTGAGTTAATTTACATTCCAGACACTGATACGTTCCATTCTAACAGCGAAGGTCACCGCTCCTTATACGCTGACTTCAAACACCAGTTTAAAATTGCATGCCCAGTCCGCTGTTTCTGTACAAGAGGAATACAGATCAAGATAAAGCAAACTGCTGGGAGTGTGATCACGTTCGACGTTTTGTCACCCAAGCCTCAGTTTCAGTTGGAAATAAGTTAATCAGCTGTAAAACATGTTACCCCAGTTTACGGCCTCAGAAAGCAATGGACAACATTGGGACTTTGGTTTGGTGGATTTAAAATTAAACACATGTGCAATGTGTCTACTGGCTCAGAATCCAAAACAATTAAATTAACTATTTCACGATTCACTTCCACAATCCGAATTAATCACGAATTTAAGGAAAATATTCCAGTTTTCGACAAAGCATTTTGTTCAATACTGGATATGTGAAAATAATTGCTGGAGCAATGTATAATACATGCCTCCAGCAGTTCTTTGACTTAGAAGACATGTTGCTCAAATCAATTACATTGTCTAGCGATGGTATTTTGACCTCACCCATGCTCGACGCTCGATGACATGGTGGTATGCATGTTTCTTGGTCACTTTCCAAATGTTGGTATCACACCATTGACTGTCCGTTAACATTATCCAAATTGGTTTTGTGTATTTATTTTAACCGGAAGGATCTTCTGGTATCCCTACATTCCCTGTCTAAGGTGTTATAGAACTTCTCACATTGATTCGCGCCCTCTGTTGGATTTCTGCAAACCATTACATGATTTTTTGCAATCCCTGCACAAAGCCTGCGCCTTCCTAGAATATATAAGACAGGAGTTGGTTGGAATGGTCTTTGATTCCCTGGTTATTGGAAGTCGCAAGATAACTCAAGAAGCTGCACGCCAACTGTGTCATAGCAACCCCCTTAATCGGCAGTCCAAACATCTCCTCATTAAGTACCTCATGTCCAACATGGACAAGTTATAAATGCGTCCTGAAGTCTGATACAAAGCGACATAAAGAGAAACCAGTTTGAGAGTTCAGATCTGATATCTCATTAAGTACAACAAGATCCTATGTAATGAAAAAGTATGAAGCATGTGGAAAAGGCTGACAAACATTCAATGTCACAGAAATAATGTCCATATAACTGTCTGCCTTAGAAAACCGATATTAATTTAAAAATATTTCCCCCCCCACCCAAAAAAAAAAGGAAACGAATAATCACGCATGTTCACAGGTTGATTCCCGGGAAAAATGTGAGATTTTATGCTCTCCTCAACTTTGAGCGAGGAGTTAATACTCATTATAACCATAATTATCCTAACACAATCAACATATTGCGATCACAATTTACAATTTATCTTTGCAAAATTAGCAGTCATAATTTCAAAATTCAAAACATTATTTTAAATCATTCACGTCATTATAGCACTCAACAGTCCCAAATCTCTGTCAATGATTAACATCTGTATTTAAAATATTTGCGCGGGTTCAGTTGGCAGTAAATGCAACTTTAACGGGGTTTGTACAGTCAGTGATTGACCTTACATCCCAAAATGTGATCCCTGCTTCTGTAAGGGTAAATGTGCTCTGCTTCAAGCACTCTGAGTTTATAATTAATTGCAATCGACACTGCTTTGCCTGTGCAAGAGCCGCTGGGGAGATATTAAAACTAACTGTCTAGTTATTGGAGATGTATTCTGGATTGAATCAAAATGTGATATGTATTTTGTCGCGTATTCAAAGATTTTGTTAAGCAGAGGCAAGTTACTATTTAGCTGTCGCAGTTATTAATATAATTGTATAACTTAGTTTCCCTGTTTGATGTCGAATGAACGGAAATTAAAGCAGTCTGTAATATGCATTCAATGACTTTCTACAAGTTAAATAAACAATTTCAAATCTCGCTCCATCTAATCCCACATGTGCAGATTTGAACAAATTAGGACCGCCTTTGGGGAATTGAACATGATCTGCGCTTGATTCGTGAAAAGGATTCTGGCTACACAAATAGGATTTTAGAATTGAAACTTTTTTTCTTTGTATTTCTTTAAAATTAAAGTAAATAGCCAAAGTAAACGTGTTTCGGTAAATGAAAAAAATGTATCTGATAACAGTTCTCGAATTTATTCCCTGTCAGTAAACGGGAATTTATTTGTGTGCCTTCGACCGACAAAGCGGCAAAAATACGAAAAAAAATCCCCACGCTGATGAAAAGTAATTGAAAAAAAAAATCCCGAGATCCCCTTAACTCTACATAAAAGTTATCGGGGACGTGAAAGGAGGACGAGAAAACTTAATAATTTATTGACGCTTTACATGCAATAGGTATGAAGTAGAAATACTGACTTCAGACGAAAAGGTCATAGGTTAGAAGAAAATAAAGGCTAAACAAAATTCAGAGCAAATTCGTAAATAAAAGAACATTTTTAGCTAGGTAACTGTTTGGAGATTGCAGTTAACAATTGTACTCATGGCAAAAGCTTATGCAAGCAATGTTGATGCTGACAATGATTAATATTTTATTATAGTCTGTTCAAAAGTCGTGTCCACCCCGCAAATGCTGAAAAAAAAAACATTTGCATCCTTCTTATTTAACTTTATCACAAGTAGGTAGGTTTGACCGTATTTAAACCGAGGAAAGTCAGTTAATGAAGTATCTGCATTGGGTCATTCATCGGTGAGTTCAGCCCTGACTCGGATTCTGCACTCATTGAGTTAATTTACATTCCAGTCTCTGATACATCCCATTGGAACAGCGTCGGTCTCCTCTACTTGTCCGCTGAAATTATGAATTTATAATTGTAACCGAAGAGACACACTGGAATCAGCAAAAAACTGAACCAAAGCATCGACATAAAAGTGAACCAAAAATATCAGGCAGGTGGAAGGAAGTAAAGGCACAAGACTCTATACCTCATTAAACACCACATGGGACCGTGAAAAAAAAATAGAATTCGGAATAAATTTGAGCCGACCAACTTTTGACAGAACCCTACAAAATAAACAATTAAATGCGAATTTTAGCCTTCGTACAATGTGGTCATAACTTGGAAGCATGTACTAACAAATTAATCAGGAACATTGATAAATGCCATTTCCCACCAGTTAAAGGAGTTGCAGTAACAATATATTTGGAGAATGCACTTAATCACCAATAGAAAACATTATCATATTAATTGTACTCGTTAATCCAAATCAATATACACTATTTATCGAACTTGCAAATCACTCAAAGGCTGAAACAACTGTTGTAGATGCTTTAGTGCTTGCCTCTATGTCACACATAATTCAGACGGGACTTCGACTAGAAATACCCCTGACATTAATATGTGGGAAGTCTCAGACGTTATGAGGTACAGATGCATACTCAGTAAATTGACGTAAACCATGACTCCGCTGCATATTATTCTAACAGCGACGGCTCTGTACGTTGTACCAGCTCAGCTGATATTATCCGATCAGAGTGTAAATCTTCATGAGCTGTGCGTAAGTAATAGACGCAGGGGACTCAATGAATGCATCTGCTGTGCTATTTTTGTTCTATTTCGGATTTAAATCAGCCTGAGGTAAATATCAAATGGGCATTTAAAACAACCACCAATCGGGAGAAACACCTCTCAAATACGATTCAAAATCATCGATTTTGAAATCACTTGAACTGCCTAAAATATTCATTGGATGAAATGTCAGCATTAAACTCGACACTTCAATCTTCAATTCATACAATAATAATGAAGGGCAGAAACAAATTTATATCGTTCCTTTTCCATAAATAAAGCTCATACTGGAATACTATTTCACGGGAAAGCCATCTGCTTTACATTTGTAGAACTTTGTCAGTTGGGAATGTTTTTAACTCCGAGCTAGCCAACCGGTAAAGGAACCTCAGGTGAACGCCGCTAGAGAACAGGGACCTACGCAAGCAGGTAAAGCCATAGCAACTTACGACACAAAATTAGGCCCTTCGGCTAAATGGGCCTTCGCAGGTCGAACAATCGGACACGGCCTTGTCCCACTTTCGAGTTTTGGCCCCTTGGTTTCTGCGCTACCATAATTTAAATGCGCAACCGAACATGTTTTAAATGTGATGAGGCTATCTGCATTCTCCGGCATTTCAGGTGATGTATTTCTGCATCCTGATTATAATTTGTGTTTGAACTGGGGAGCGTGCGGTTTACAGCTTTCAATATTAAACAGACTGCATTGCCTTGAACCGTAAGTTCATAAATTTATTAAACGTATTAAACAATTACATATTCTTGACAGACTGGTACATTTTCTCGAGAGGCCTTTTCAGTTTATGAAACCGACAGACACAATCAAAGCAAATATCTATTTACAACTTCTCTTTCTAAAGTCCAAGGACGCAGGACCCAGTTTAAAAGACTCGCAGATAAATAATTCTGCGTATATTGATGACGCTGTGTGTTTCCACTGGATTTTTTGTGGCTACTACTTATCTTTTTAATTGGATTGTCTCTAGTCCCATAACGAGTTTAATTTGTCAATTTTGTGGAGGTGAATTTGACGGACATTCCATGTAAGATGATGGTCAAAGCATTTAAAAATCAAGCAGGTAATCTTAGCGATTTAGCTAAATATTGACATTGAAATAACTTGAATTAAATTACCAGCTGCATCTTCATTGACTTCTAATTTATCGTTGCCCATTGTTGTCACACTTAAGAAAATGCTTCATTTAAAGGGCAGTTGCCTGATTGCCATTAACACCAATAAAAGATGTGCAGAGTGCACCATTATAACGTGGGCGGTTTTCACAATTTAACCAGTTGGAACTATCCCGCTCCTAAATCATTCTCTACATGCTGCCGACATGTACTTGCACCTTCTTCAGGAATATTACCAATCATTTGAATAAATGTGTTTCCATCATTCAGCGTTAGTCTTGAGGAGAATTAGAGACCACAGGGATATTTGTTGCAAAATGAAAAGTGTTTTTTTTTATGATGAGTAATTAGTACTGAAGGTGTGTGTAATCCCAAAGCAGCTGGTAGTGTGTAGAAAAACATAACACTCGCTGTATGTTTTGCTGTTGTGCAGAACTGACAGGAAGCAACTGAAATTGTGGTGATGTCTGCACCAGCAACTTCGTCGCTGCTCCCTTTTAATATTGACATAATGCTTTTGGACATTGAACATGTCCAGGCCAATGGATCGGGGCTGTATATCGGAATGAAAGCACAAATTCAAGGGGCAAAAAAAGACAGAATGTCGCCTGCAAATAATCTAATCAGTGCCATTGATTGTTGGTCAGGAAATAATATGTCGGTAAACTGTCGAGACAGTCTGGCGTGTGCTACAAACAAAACTTCTACCTTGGCGGGTTTAACCGACTATTGCCATTGCTAAGGCTGTGAAAATCTACAGCCAGCATGTCGGCATTTAACAACGCCCCCACCCCCAAAGAAAACTCACCCCAGATGCCGCTCTATCCTTAACAACGCCGTCCTCAAGCTTCTGGCCGTCTGGGATTCTGCACAAAAAAAAAAGCTTCGGTGTAGCGAAGCTCCCCAGAGCAGACCAGGGACAATACTTTACGGATAGGATTTCGATGAGAGATAATGATTTCCTCGGATAACGAGTATGCCTCTTTTATATGTGTGCTGAATGCCTTTAATGGTTCTAGGCTGATGGGCAGTGCATCAGATTAAATTCCAAAGGATGGCTAGATAATATGGAAAGTGATATATACTGGAGGATTTCTGAGATGCTTTGTCAGTTTCAGAGCACAGGGTAGCTTTTCTACATTTTATTCATTTATATTCATAGCGAGGAGTGAGTTGATGGGTCGTGCTAACTTTGTTAACTGATAAGTTCTAAACCACTTGCTTGGTGCTCAGAAAATTGCAGATTTGGGCATTGAGCTGATTGCTGTGGCGGGTGAGGTACATTTATTGTATCAGGCGCTTGTTTTTTTGACAGTCGTGTGCTTCGAGTCATTTTATGGATTTTGAATCAGCAAGATATCCTTATATTTAAAGGGTATTTGCATTTCTAGCTTTATATGAATTACATTTCGCCAACTGTCAATTTACCTCAAAATGTATCACTTAGCAAACACCAATGCAAGATTTATTTTTTTTATTTGCTGGCTTGCTTGATCACTGCTTATACACAATGCCGAAGGATTTAATATTTCACTTCTGATGATGACAATAATGCCTAAATATAAGAAAGTTCCCCTAACACAGACACCTTCGGATCAGTACTGGACTGCTGCTTCGTGTAAAATCAACAACCATTCACTATCGCTTCCATCTTTTTATCTTGCTGGGGGATTTTCGGCAAATTGGTTTTGCTGCTTTGATTAATGCCTGGCGTTTACCTATATCCAATATGTGAATGTGTTTCAAATTCAAGGTCGCCAATGTCTTCTTTCTTAATCAGACGTTAGCAATAATCTATTTTCCAGCACAGACAGATTCAAAGTAGGTGTTTAGTGGAACAATTATGTGCTCTGCCGACAATGGAAACTTTATTTGTTAGTCCCTAATCATCCCGAGCCAACCTTTAAAGCCAATAAATGAATTAAACTAATGTTCGAACCATTTTAATTAGTCCCAAATTATCCCGAGCCTTCATTCGAAGGCCACGCAATGCTTCTGCCTAGTGTTCACACCGTCTTTAAGTTGGCCCACCCTCATCCCCGGCCTTCCAGCGAAGGCCGTGCAACGACCTTCCCTTTGTTCACACAGTTTTCGCCTGTTTTTTGAATTGGTAGTTGATTCAAATTGCTGATGTCGGGCTTTCATACGCCAAGCTGATTGTTGTGAGTCAGCCTGCAGAAGATGAGTATGGTTTGATCAGGAAGCTGACGCAGTTAATGGGTTCATGTTAATTCAAATGGTTGATTTACTTCATTATTGATAGGTCATTATCAGCGCTCGTTGGATACTCAGTGCTACTTCATCATATTATTGTGCTTGTATTTTTAATGAGCTGGATGAGTCATATAATGCAAAATACGTTTTTAACTAGTGATTAAGCTTTATTGGAATAGTTCACTTTATTGATGGTGAATTGCTTTAAAGTTTTTTTAAAAATGTGACATGAGTACACGATTAAGTACATCGATGGTAGTACGGGTAGATATATCTGAGTCAAGTTGTCTTTTTGTCTCAGTCTGCCATTGCCCATAGATTTATGGCGCTCAATAAGTTAACTGGCACATTATCAGTTTACCGGTGTTCCGTCAGATTATTGCTACATATTGCATTGTCCCAATATGGGACTTTGTCAGTAGAGCTCGATTTTATCAATGGTGCTTCATGTTCTATTTCAACAAATCAGAATGTGACTTTTAGACTGTTTTGCGTTGCTAGGACGAGAGTGGCAGTTTTTCGACTGCTCGAAGTTAACGTTATTTTATTGGTTGTCGAGGGTTCGTTTGTGGGGAGCTTGTACTTTTGGAGGAATGAGGCAGTTTATGGGTTGCGAGTTAGTTCTCTGACAATTGGGTACCTAATGTCTCAGTGCTAGTTTGGAGATAATCGAACATTTAAATTCAATGGATTAGGTGCTAATCATTGGGACAGTGTATCGGCAGGGCGACAATTTCTGGATTTTCCATTAATTTGGGACATGGGTAATCTCTTGGTTTTTGTTTCATTTGTAAAAATAGAGTGTTATTATTGCTCAGGATTAAAGACCCTTTGTCTTTTTGGGGGTGATTACTTATTTTCTATCCTTATGGTTACTTTATCATCACTATGTCAGTTTATAAGTCAGTATGTCAGTTTATGGCCGAGTGTCTAAGTAGAGTCACACCGGCAGTTAAATTATTTTTGGTTTTCCTATGAGATTGGCTCAGAATCACAGACTTCATCAACATGTAGTTTGTGTGACTGGGTGTTCAGTCATTTACATTAACATAATATACAAAAAAGCAAACTTGACACACTCAATTTGATGCGCATGTTGCCTGGCTTACCGTCCTATACCTTGCAGAGTCTGTGCACCAAAACTCAGACACTTCTTCTTCAGCTCATTTGGACCAAAACCCCACCAACACACATCAAGCCATTGTTTTCCACCCTACCACCGACCACAAATCTAAAGGAGACCTTCCGTCTAAAGTCCCCAGCCTCATGTTGCACCAACTCCACAGCCCACTTGTACCCACTTTATATAAAGTCCCAAAAAGGACTATCCGATTTAACCCATTGTCTCCAGCAGTGCCTACCCCGATGAAATTCTTCCTTCATATTTGTCTCTATTTATCTCCCCACTGTGCATACAACCGCTAACCAAATTTGTGAGTATTCAGACGCCCTACATCACCTCAACATTTTCCACTTACCTGGCCCTAATTGCCAATATTCACTATGTACACCCAATCCCTCTAAACCTCCCTCCTCAACATTGGCGTATTAAGGGCTCTCAGTTTCTTCAACGAACATAGCCCGAACAGTCTACATCCACAACCGCCCACCTAAGCCTGGCTGAACTCGTTCTGTCATTGGGGAAACAAACATTAACTTGTTTTTATTTTTCTTCCTCAAAATAAGAATCACAGAATCAACGAACTGTAAAGGTGTGCAAGGACGGCATTAGGCCCATTGCCTCTACACCGGCTCTCTGGAAATTTTAACTTCGTGTCAATCTCCTGCCTGTTCCTTTTAACCCTGCACATTGTTTTCATTTTGATAATCACCCATTCATAGTTTAAATTCCTCTATAGAAACTGCCTCCACCACAATTCCAGGCATGGCATTACAAACCTCAACTAGTCATTGCGCGAAAAAAAGTTTTTTTCTCTCGTCACTGTTGCGCTAACATCGGTGTGGGTTTGGCTGCCAGCATGAACCCCAGTTACAAGTGCCTTTTTTGGGGGGTGGTCATGTTCGACGTTCCTGAATAAAGTCCGACCCAATCCGAGGGTTATTTCTTTTTTTTTTCTGGAACAGCGAGGGCTGTTTTCGTGCCAACTCTTGCTTTCTCCTGAATCTCTGTAAACATATAATTAATCAATTTTGCTCCCAATAACATCCCTTCCTCACCTGCACATGATCCATATCCGATACCTCCAATCCGTGACTTATCTCTCTCAATTGCTGATGATAGACTGCCCACGATCATTCTTTACAAATCCACCAATTTCCACAGTTGTCTCGGTTGTAACTCTTCACATAATTCCTTCGGTAAGGGCTCTCTTGTATTCCCACATTTCTTGCGTCCCACATATCTAATGAAGTTACGTTTCACAATTAACATCCTGAAAAGCCTCCCTTCTTCCCCAGCCAAGCAGACCCCACATTTTTGCCCCTGAATAGTGTCCGACGCAATCCAGCAATTCTGCACACATCCTTCCTGACAACAGGACGTTGTTCCCTGGAACTCATTCTTCACCCAAGCAGCCTACGTCACTTCCAAGAAATTTGGCATGATGCCAGCAACAAACACATCGACCCCTCCTTCGCCTGTCAACATTCCAAAGGAACAGCTCTCTCTGTGACTCCTTTGTGCAATCTGCTAACACACTCAACATCTGTTTGCGTTTCCAAGGGCACTTTCACGTTCAATGCAAGGAGCTGTAATAACTGCAACTTTACCTCTTTCCCCTTCACCTTCAAAGCCTCAACCAATCCTTCCAGGTCAAACAGCGATTTACATGTACTTCGTTCAATGTACTCTCATGTATTCACTACTCACGATGCAGTCTCGTCTACACTGGGGAGATTGAAAGCAGACTTGGTGGTCTTGCGGTAAATAAAATGATCTGTGTCTGGCATGATCCCGATCTTCCTAACACTTGTTATTTCAATTCACCAGATTACTCTCATGCTCAAATCTCTGTCCTCAGTCTGTTGAAATGTTGCGATGAAGGTCAATGCAGGCTGGAAGAACAACATCTTACCTTCCAATTAGGCATATTAATGCCTCTTGGAGTCAGAATTGAATTTAACAACTTCAGGCAATGAAATATGTTCGAGTTTTAGATTTTTTTCTTTGCCGGTGCCAGTCTGTAACGATTATTCTTTTTGTGTTTAGACAGAGTTGGCGTTTTTTTGCTGCCATTTCTGCCATCTTTTTATTTTGCTACAGGCAGTGCTGACATTTATTGTGCTAACCACACCTCGTCTAGGCAAAAGTTTCAAACATTAGCAATTTGTTTGCCATTCCCTTTGTCTTGTGTTCTAATGCATCTTTCTAATGTAATCTATCCTACTCTCTAGCATATTCCTCCTAACCTCTAGCATATCCCTGACCTCATAATTTGTTGCGCTGCCCCTTCGTTTTTTTTTTGCAACAGCATTAAGCACATTGGAATTCCACTTCTCTCCAGTTCCTAAGAAATAAGCGTTATTGGTCTCGCAAAATCTTCCCTGTTTTCCGCTCCACAGATGTTTCCAGATGAGCTGATTTGTTTTCAGGCATTTTCAGTTTTTTATTTTTTTATTTTTTAAGTTACAATTTCGTTTCTCCATCTTTATTTCCCAAGAAGACAGGTTATAGCTTAATCTGAAAATAAGTAACTTAACCAGGTTTCATCTGGGATAACGGTGGTTAAGGCATATTTTGAAAGATAATCTGAAAAGTTATTTTGATTGCATAACAGCAGAAGGAGGTATAATTGTAGGTTATATGTAACCCTCGCTCCGCAATAGTGAAGCGATGAAAAGCAGAGATGAACAAGGGAGCAGAATTGGTGCAGTTGAGAGATCTCGGGTGGTGTTTTGATTTGGAAATCGAACCCGGTATGAAATAAGGCCAGATGCCGGTAAGGGAGAATGACGTACACAGGACATTGAAAGACAGAATGAGGAGGATACAATGGTGTTCATCCCAATTGTTCATGCCTGCTGAAGCAGTCTTGCTCCATAGAGATGACTTCTCCCCATTCCCACAAACTAGCCCCATCCTCAGACACCATCCACTCAGAGAAACGTCAAAAACACAGAGATCTCTCGCCAAACAGAACTACCCCCTCTCGCAATCTCAAAAGGAAACTGCAGCAGCAGGCCTTTTTCAGCAATAACATATTCCCCTAACATACTAACTAGGAGCAACACTAGATCATTCTGCCACTAGAGCCTGCTCCGCATTCCATAAGATCATGCCTGATATTATGGTGGCCTCAACCCCACAGTTAAGCTACCCCCAATCAACTTCGAATCTCTTTTAAATCAACTGTGATTCTACATCCGCGCTAAAAAATTTGCACTGGTCCTGTTGCCACTGCCATTTGAACAAGAGAAGCTCAAAGTTTCAGAGCCATCTGACAGAAAAAAGCTTCTCACCAGCATTTGAAATGGTAGTGGTCTTCGTTTTTAAAACATTAAATTCAATTCTAGTCTATCCCACGAGGAGAAACATCCATTCAGCTGTCACCATGTCAATATCCATCAGGACCTTACATATGTAAATAAAATCATCCCTCATTATTCTAAAAGGATCCTCCAGATGTCTGACCAAGCATTCCACGTATGATGACTCCCATTCCGCCATCACCTCAAAAACAATTAACATATCAACGTTAATCGCCTGCTTTTGCAAGTATGTATTGATGGCAGATAATTGGGTTTAAACACACAAGTTCAAAATTTGCCAATGACTCGACGGTGTGACGTGATTACCTTGGGAAGGAGCTGGAGGAGAGAATATAAAAAATAATTGGTATAATAAATATGTGGATTCAAGACAGAGAGGGCTGCTATATTGCCATTAATTACTGAATCCGGAAGACTATAATGATAAAGCATATAGGTTTTGCGCTTTATTAACAGGAATAAGGATTTTATGTGAAAATCAGTCATGATAAAGATGTAAACAACATTACTTCAGATTCAAATGTAATGTTGTGTGCAGTGTTGAACAGTATACAAAATGTATGACATGAAAGCATTACAGAGGAAGCAGAAACGTTGGTTCAAAATGGCGGAATTCAATTATCTGATTAGGTCAGTTAAATTTGATCTCTTCTCCAATGAGCGGAGGCGACACATTGTAGGTATCACCTGGGTGTTCAAAACAATGTGGATACTGTGCAAACTAGACAGAGGCAAGGTTTTCCCTATGCTGACATGATTTTGAACGGAGGGTTCCCATTGAAGGACACTGAGAATGAAGCAAGGCTGAGAACTTCTGATCTGCAAACAATCCCTGAAGTTGTGCTGGGGGAAGATTAAATCGTGGCCTTTAAAGGAGGAGATATTACACAATTCAAAAACCGAAGTGCATTCACAAGGGAACAAAAACTTTTTGATACTACAGAGATCTAATCCGCATATCGAGATCTGCAAAATACTTCACGAATAGCGAGAAACCCACCGCACACTTGGACATCCCACATGCTGCAAACAAACCCCGCACAGGAACTGGCTCACACACAGAAACCACTTCATGCAAACACCCCTGCTCACACGGGAACTTCAATCCAATATCACAATGCTCCCCACAATGATACGGCAGCGCGCCGATTCAAATTCAGCGACTCATTCCCACACACAATTACCCTTCCGAATGCGGCGGCCCCTTTCAAAAAAGATTCAACCTGACTGAGAATCATCGCTAAACAAAAGCCGCGTTTCATAATGACGCCCCAAAAACCGTAACCCTCTCAAAGGGAATCCCCACATTGGAACCCACACATGGGGACCCCACACAAATTTGCCGTCCAAGCATTTATGTACTAGGCTATAAGGGAGCACGACACGAAGACAGCTGATAACTCTACAACACAACAACAGTGGCTACCATCAACAGCATGCACAGTAGGACTCCAAACCCTGCTTAAGCAGTACCATGGAATCTCATGCTCAATACCGCTTCGACGTACAGCGGCAAATGCAGATTGGAATACGATCACCTGGAGGTTCCCCTGCACGCAACTCACCATGATAACATGGAAACTACTGCCATTTCCACACTGTTGATGGGTGAAGTTGCTGTAACTATTCTTAACAGCACTGTAGGTGTTACCACACGTCATAAAATGCAATGGTCCCTGATGGCCACGCATCACAATCTTAACAGGCCGATTAGTAATGCTAAATTAATGTTGGACCATCAAAAGATCCCCACCGACTATGGGTGAATAAATGATAAGCAGAGAGCACTGCGGACACATAGAATCCGACTTCTCACCGTGACCCAACACCAGAAATGGAAATGTCCACTCACAGAACCACCCCACCCCTGCAGGCCCCGCCCCCCAACAGACTGAGATCTTATATGATCTAATAACAGCGCAATGTTTACCCACCGCCCCGTCCCAAGAAACCTCCGCCTCCTCCCGCCGCTCCACCTTGCCTCTTTTGAACTTCTTTGCTGATAAATCACTCAGGCACCACCATCACCATCATGAGACACTAGTCTACTTGTGTGGGGAACTCCAACTGCTAGATGGCCATCAGTAGAAACGACCTTTCACCATTTTTGGAATTAATTTGATCGGGCGTTTGACACCGTTCACCTTCTCTTCTCTGAATTTAGTCCGGGTAAGAATGTTAATCCACGTGTTGATGCGTGTATTGTAAAGCGGCAGCATTGTTGCTCTCTGTTCTTTTATATTAACAGGCAGCGCAAAAATATCAGATAAATGCTATAAACAAGATGGTTAGCCAATAACAGAATTAATCTGCCAGATATAATGAGAAGTAAAATGATGGACATCATTCGGCTCTCTAGGTCTGGGTCATTGAGATTCTCTTCCTTCTTTCAATTCAGGAGTCATCGTCTGATTCTACTAGAAAACACAATATGACTGATCATTGGGGCATTGACATGTAAATTCAGAAGAAACCATAAATTAGCGGACGATGCAGGTGAAGTAGCAAAATACAATTTAAATATGACATGCCAGGGAACATTATCATATATATATTTATATATTTTCACATGTAATATATCATGGGACAGTTTAGAACAGCCCATCAGGCTGACTGTTCCAAGCACCACAGCCGATGTATTTGTGATAAAATATTTTGTTATCAGTTTCTCGCAACAAATGTCCAAAATCAGTCAAAGTTGAAAGCGACTGTGAACCATATAGAAAGCTTTGTAACTGCAAAGGTCAAGGTGATTATGAGGCAGCTCACAGCAGTAATTTACAGGAACTAATCTCGGAAATAAAGGAGCACATTCGATAGAAATATCATTTCAGTAAGAACGACAGGGAGATCGGCCACAGACATGCTTAGCAGGTGCCCAGTGATACATTTGGACAGACCACACTTTCCTCAGGAAAGATTCACAATCGCCACTAATTTAACTTGGATAGAGGAAAAATTATGCATAAACGTTTCAGTTAAGATGCAGGTCCAAAGCAAGAGGTGATACGACCTGTGGTGCAATTTGCTACTTACTTGCTTCATCATACGATTCAAGCTTTTTTTTTGAACTTTTGATTGGATTTAATTTAAAAAAAAACATGTCAGCAATGATTAATGAACTCATTTAATATATATGTAAAACAAATTTGGATGCCGCAGAAGGAACTGAATGACTGCAGTGCCAGTCGAGAGGCAGTATTTTTTTTCTTACATAGGCGAAATCCAAGTGTTTAAATTGTCATATGGGCTGCAGTCAAATGGCAGGGAAGCCTGAGTGAAATAGTTTGTTACAGGTTATTCGTTCTACTGTTTTAAGGCATTCGATCCGTGCTTTTATAACGCAATCTTTAAAATAAAACGACTTACAAAGTAGTTGGTTGGAGCTTTTGGCTCACATTGGAAGAGGAATTTGGAGAACGAAACGTTGAGTGAAATTGTAAGTAGGAGAGGGGTAATGACATTTACGAGCTGGAAGGAAGGCTACAGGAGAGGTTTTTGGAAAGCAGACAAATTGAACAAAATATGAGGAGGCTGATTTAAACAGGGCTATATTTCAGCAGAATAACTGTCTAAAAATGTCAGCAAAAGAGTTCAGTTCGGGCAATAAGAATTGATTACGTGTTCCCATTTGTGTTACAGGACCAAAACCCTGGGACCATAACAAGTGTGATTATTCCCTCAGCACATTTTCATGAGCATATGATAAATAATATTCTTGAAATCATTTTTCTACTTTTTCAGCTTAGTTGTCACATATAATTTGAGAAACGATATTGAAGCACTGAATTGCCAACATTGAAATAAAAACACGACGCTAATATGCCTGGTTATTCAGTAAGGAAGAAAACTAAGCTTCAGGAAAATAAAACAAACAAAAACAAAACAACCTCAGGACTTGATAAGCTGAACTGATGGGAAGCCGGTCCACCATGAATCCTCACTATACGTGTCAGCATCATTTGAACAACTTCAAATAAGTTTGTCTCAGTAATTGCTGTGAACATATCAACCCTGCAACCTTGTGCATTATTTAGACTGATTATTTTCTTACGATAGTTCATTATCTGTCTCTCCAATGCTCTTTTTTCTTCTATCAATGACGTTAATCGCCAGTACACCTGGCTTCTCCATGGTTTCCGCCCGCCAGATTTTCAACGTTACAATTCACAGTTTGTACAGTTGTCTACACGCTGTGAGCAGCTGAAAATGTGGACAAACGATGCATGTCTCCATCTGTTTATATCATATACAATACACTGTGAAATAAAAATATTTGATGGCTCTTCCACACAGACCTCACGAAAAAAAAAACATGTCTATCTTCCATTTGTAAAGCACAGCGCTAGATTAAACTGCAATTCAAATAGCTGAACTACAATTTAATCTCTGCTTTCTCTAACTTTAAACATAACTGGAGGGAACCGTCCTCCGTACGGAAACAGGGAACATCCCTAAAGAAACTGTGAACATTTCACAACGTCCAATTAAAGTGTTTTTTTTCAGCGTGGCCCAGTTACAGTGAATTCTTCAAAAATGAAGTTGCGAGAAGATTTGCATGATTGAGCAGGGAATTTAATCGTAAATCTGAGTCAGTGGCAGAATGAAACAACACAACAGTGAGAAAACAAAAAAAAAAAGAAATCAAAGTTAAAAAGGAAGCATGCTATTGGAGAGGGCGGAGTTCTGCTGCCGCTTTTAAAAATGAAAACTGTCAACTGCCTCATTCTGAAACACTGGAAACACTTTTATCCAAATATTTCAAGACATGAAGCCCCAAAACAAAACAATGTTCACAGCTCATGATGGTCTGATTCATGCTGTTAACCCAGAAATATGTGTCCAATGCAATGCATACGATATTGAAGCAGTTCAATATTTGTAACATTTCAAAGCATTTTGAAATACATATGAAGGGCAACTGCTACACGACTGAAATAGCAGAGACCGGGACATCAAAATACTCAGCTATTGAAAGTGAAAAAAAGTAACGGTTGTCTAAAGCACACAGTGAGAAATAAAACCTATCACACCAGTATTTTTCATAGCCATTCACAATATTAGCAAATGAAATGTTAATTCATTCGGAACTTCAGCAGCTGCAAGCACGTGAAGGTAAATGAACCCACCTGCTCGACTAACTGTATAACCAATTTCTCTGTGAAACATCGGCATCTGCTTTTTTTGAAACGGCATTTCATGAAGAAACTGTGAAGAGACCCATTGAAATGGGCCCCGGCTGATACACGGGGTGAAACTCCACCGATGGGAATAGGTACAATAATTGCTCGAATTCACACTCTCTTAAGCAAACACATTCCGTGAGCAGCTTTGAATTATTTGACTCAAGACAGAAATTTCCAAATGCAGGACATCACCCAGTTCAAAACTATCCCGACAAAAAAAAACTCATATCTGTGCAAATTAAGGTCTGATCCCACAAAAAGAAACTGGCGCTTCACAATTATCTACTGATTTTTTGGACCCTGTTCGTTCCTTCAGTTCCAATTATAATTGTTACTGATGCATCTGTATTACACTGAATGAAGGAACACAAACAGACGGTTTCATTCCAACCCTGCATATTGTCAGTCAGCCATTAACTGTGTGTCTCTGAAACGGGGTCAGGTAACGTTCACGTTCAGGAGTCTAACCGAGGGTGGGCTGCGATAATTGTATGTGCAGGCACTGAAGTTGTCCCATTGGCATTCGCCAATTCGTTGTTTAGCTGCCGATATTTTTCTTCTTCTCCTTGATCAGGAAATAATCCAAGTTAAATTAGAAGTGTGGGTTTCAACAATTGCCAGCCAAGCAATCTGCACCTTCCATCAATAAGCCCCGAATTAACCGGGTTGCGCTCACCTGCCACGCTTCATCTACTGACCCATATCGTTGTTATTCCCACCGTCGCATTGTCCTTCGGGTACAGTCCCTAAAGGGTGTCATCTTTTCACATCGTGATCCTCGGTTCAGAACCAGCGGCAACCAGCATTTGATGGCTTCAGAAACCTGACAGTGACTTATTTCGGTGAGATTTAGTTGTTATTTTGTCCTGCGGCGTTAGCGTCTCTGGCAGTCTGAACCCTGCTGTTCACAATGGGTCAATAAGAACCGATTCTCTCCTTAGCCTGCTGCCAGCACAACCCTTGCACCTCCACCCGAGCAAAAACACACAAACACACACAAGCCCCCCACCCTCCCCCCTCCAACCCCACTCTCTTTGCCTTCACGGTCTTGGTGTCATACAGGGACCGCCGCTAATACCTACCGCTCCTAACTTCCAAACACCGAGCCCAGTGGTTTAGTTTAACGTCTTGCTCTCATATTCTGACCCTGTCATTGACTTCCTGCAATTTACCCCTGGCATGCAGATCGACACTACCTACTTACAGCTCTCAATTCCCCATAATCTGGCACTTGAAAAATTATACGAAAAGAATTACATGCGTGAAAATATAGCTGAGTTTCAAACTGTCATAAAATTTTTAGGAGTCTTTGTTTATTTCCTGGAATTTAAAAAGTTGAGCAGTGATTTGTTGGATTTATTTACTGTTATGAGAAAAAAAAAACGTTCATATTGGTAGATATTGAAACTCCAATTTACGGCATTATATCGATTTCATAATTTTCAGTGTGTGACCAATATTCTTTGTAGAAAATTAACCTGCAATTTCCGTTAATAGGGGATGCTGTAAACTGAAGCAGAAACAGAAACAGAAAATGGTGGGAAAACTTAGCAGGTCCAGCAGAATTTGTGCAGAGAGAAACTGAGCCATTGGTTCGAGTCTGTACGACCATTTGAGGGAGCTGATGATGTGTTTTTTTGATGAGATATATACTGTTTAAGGGGAGAGGAGCAGGTGAAGATGGAGAAAATAAAAAAAAAAAACAGCGATAGGTGATGTCAAAGGAGAGATTGCCAAAGATGTAATAATGATACAATGGTACCGGGAGTGTTAATGGTAGCGGTACGGGCTAAAACCCGCCCTGATAGTCCCATAAATGTTAGAAAGCAGAAAGCGATGATCGCAAAACAATAGTAAGATTGTGTGATGGGACAACATGGAAGAAATAACAGGTAGAAATTTTGGGTTGGGATTGGTGGGGGCGGCAGTGGTGGGGAAAAAATAATAGAAAATAGGATAGAGGAGCAGATAAATAAGGTATAAACGATGTATAAATTACTGCAACTTAAGTTGATAAAATAACAGTGAATGAAGAAAAATGAGATTAAAAAGGGAGGTTGGACAGAGAAGAGAGTTAAATAACTGAAGTTGTTGAACGCAATGTTAAGTGTGAACGGCTGTAAGGTGCCTATAGAAAAGATGAGACCCTGTTCCTCCAGTTTGTGTTGGGTTTCACTGAAACATTGCAGCTGCCCAAGAATGGACATGCGGGCCTAAGAGCATACCTTGTGTTGAAATGAAAAGCGACAGGGAGGTCTGGATCATGCTTGTGGACAAACTGAAGGTGTCCTGCAAAGCAGTCATCTAGTCCGCCTTTAGTCTGTCCAATGTCGCAGAGACCACATTTGGCGCAGTGACTTTAGTAGGCCGAATTGAAGCTGGTGCAAGGGAAGCGCTGCTTCACCTGAAAGGATTGTTTGAGCTGTTGGACAGTGAGAAGGGATGAGGTAAAGGATCACGAGTTGCAACATATTGGAATTGGATGGGAAGGTGCCGTGTGAACGGGATGAAAGTTTTCGGCTGACAGAGCAGTGGTCGAGGTAGCCCTGAGAGAACGGATCCGACGGAATGCTGACTGACGGGTTGACTGGAAGTTCTGTTTTTTGGTGGTATCTTGGCGGAGTTGGCGAAAATGACACAAGAATATTCTTCGAATCTGGAGATGGCTTTGTTGAAAATTGAGGGCATAGGGGGCAATATCATGGTTCTAGAAGGAAGGGGGCGTGTGCGGGCAGAAGTGTGGGAGGTGGGTAGTACACGCTTGATGGTCTTGTTAGCAACAGAGTGTGGGGATCCTCCGTTATGGAAGCAGGGACACATGCCCGAAGTGACTTATTGGAAAGTTGCATCATCGTAACAGATGCGGAGTCGCTGAGAGAACTGGGAGAATGAGATGGAGGCATCACAGGAAGCATGATGCGGAGGAGCATGGGTCGAGGTGTCTGTGACAGTCACTAGGCTTATCATGAAAATTGATGGGCACGCTATTCAAAAATAACGACACAGAGGTTAAGGAAGGAAGGGGAAATGCTGGAGATGGAGCATGTGAAGGCCATAAAGGGGTGGAAATTGAAAGCAATATTGTTATTTCTTCTCAGATTTGGACGAGTGCAACTAGCTGCACCGGTACATTGATCGATGTATCGGGAAAAAAAAAGAGTTGTGTGAGGATGCCTGAGTGTGACTGGAACAATGAATGCCCCGCTGTACACTTGAAGAGGCAGCATAACTGGCTACATGCGGCAGCACATAGCCTCACATTTCAAATGCAGGAAGTGAGGCAAGGTAAAGCAGAAATTTATCATTGAGAGAACAACTTCAGACAGACTGGGTGTGGTGATGGATGCCAGATTGCCCGGGTCCCTGTTCAAGTAAGAAGCGGAGAACCCACAGGCCATACTGGTGTGGATGGACGTATAGAGATATTTGGCATCCATGTTGAAGAGGAGGACGTTCGTTTCAGGGAAGTGGAAATTGTTGATCTGACATTGGCATCAGTGGAAGCTCGGATGTAGGAGGGGAAATACTGGACAAGTGGAGAGAAGACGGAGTCATTATAGAAAGGAATGAGTTCAGTGAGGCAGGGGCAGTCAGGAACGCTCGATTTGCTGGGGGTTTATGTTTGTGTCTTTTGGGAAGGAGTTTGACGCTTGGGTTCTACGGTTGGGAGATTATGAGTGGAAGCTCTGGACGTAACATCTTCGGAGTTGATGAGGACAGTGACAGTCCTGGAATCAATGGCCACATTTTCGGTAGTGGTACCATGTTACAAGTGTAGGTAGGAAGCTTTGCACGAGATTTACCGCTCATCCTCTCTGAGGTAGAGGGAAGTAGGCCGGACAACCACACAAAACTTTTGTCGGCAGGTTTCATAGCAAAGTTAGCGTTGGACCTATGAGAACGCAACGCAGCAAGTTCAGAAGGAGAAAGGTTAAAGTGGGTAACAGGATATCGAAATTGAGTTGGCCGAAGCCACACTGACAGCTCGCAAAAAATGATGAAGAGCAGGTAATATGCCAGAGGCAGGTGTCCAGGTGAAGGGAGAATGCTGGAGGTGGTTGATAGTATCCGTGGATCATACTCCTTCCCAAAGAAGTGTGCACGGAGTCGAATGCAGCAGAAGAGTTCAGCATTGTGCAGAGCCCAATATTGATTGAGGTGAGGACATAAGTGCATGCAAGTAAGTCAATTGCTGAATACTGAACGTTGAGCACCAGAGATGGTAAGGCCAGATAATTTTGTGAATAAATCGCAAGGGCTGGGATTATGAGACGGGAATGGAGTCAAAAGATCGGGAAGGGTTTTAGCTTGTGGGTGAACGTTGTTATCCATAACTATTTGGAGCTTGTGTTCCTTAGCAACTGAAAGGAAGAGGAAAGTTAGCACTGAAAGTGTTGGGTGAGAGGAAAACTAAAATGAATCTTGGGACAGCTATGAGTTAGAATGAGTCGATGCTGATGCAAGGTGGTTCGCGTGTGTAAATGTGGCAGCGCAGTGCACTGAGTGTGGATCGCAGGATCCGGAAGGACAACAGTCCGAGGTACTTTGTGTGTCCTGAAGATCCTAAATGGATAAATGGATTCGATACACGATCAATTGAGTCTGAACTTGGATCCACATGGTGGAAGTCGGAGATGGGGACAGTCGCTGAGGAAGGGAATACAGCTGTGAAAGCGGGTTTTGGCAAACACTTTGTAAAACACAAGGAGGGAAATGGATAACAAAGGAGTTCAACAGGCCAAATGAGACCAACAGAAATTTTGCCGTAGTGAAGATTAGTATGTCTTCAATTAGACATTCCAGAAAAAGGAGTAAAAGTGAATTAAACACAAAAATAATAGCGGAAAACTGTGCATGATTGAAATCTGAAAAAAAAACAGAACATTTTTGAAAAACTCAGCAAGTCCAATAGCATCTCTGGAGGGAGAAAAAGTGCCGAAGTTTCGAATTTGATTCACTCTTCTTCAGAGCTTAAGCGAAGTAGAAATTTCATGAAATGGATACTTTTCAATGCGGGTGGCGCAGATCAAGGTGGGTAGAAGGCCACCGATAGGTTAGTGCAAAGGAGAGACTAATATAGACGTCATGAACAAAAGAACAATGGAAATGTTAATGGCCGTGTTAAGGGCTAAAGAATGTGTTGATAGTGGCAAAGGTGAGCAGGAACTTTGAATTGTTCGCCGTCTTTGCAGCAAACAGCATTAACTACGGCAGCTAAACACACTGGGAGAAAGAAAGGAGGTCACTTATTCTTTCTCCAGGGACTTAGTGACCCAGTGAAGCAGCACACATTTAGACCTGCTTTAAATGTGTGCAAATTTACTTATTTTACCTCAGGTAGTAAATGTTTCTTCAGCATTCTAATAGCTTTTTAGATTTTCCGCAACTTCAATAAGTAACATGACCAACTGTGTCATGGACATGTGTTTCATTCTAAGCCAAATTGTTCATGCAATCTCTTGACATGAAAAATAATCTCCCACAGCACTCTTCACATTTAATTTTTTGACGGAGAAGCTCCGGTATAGTTGATTTTTCTTATCAGATTTCTTTGTACATACAGTTGAAGGGGGATTGGAATGGAATTCATAACAGCGCCAATGCACAGATGAGGGGTCACTGCGCGACTGTCAGAAATTCAACTCACCGAGAGTGGGGAGATCATCACCGGCAACTGGCACTTTTAGGAGATCACAAGGGCCAGATTCCCGCAGCAACTAACCGATCTGACATTGAATGATTACATCCTCAAACCATCATAATATCCCGGAAAGGAGCTGCGATCAAACAGAGACTTTTACTGAAACCCAGTGATAACACCGAGCCATCAGGCATCACGTTTTATGTGTCAACCTACCATTGTTTATGAAGTCACGAAACAATGGATAATTGTTGTTCTTTAGTTGTGGTGAGAGCAGACGGCTGGTAAATATCGGACTGTGCCTTGTCTTGATGGGTTTTTTTCAGTTTCGTAGATACATGGGACTTACTGAACCATTCACCTAAACTACACATACACTTCATATTGTCCCACCTTGGAGGACAGAGAAGTTTAGCATAAAACAAAACAAGGAAATTCTGGAAAACTTCAGCAGGTCTGTCAGCATCAGTGGAGAGGGACAAACCAAGTTAATGTTTCGAGCCCGTAAGACCCTTCGTCAGAGATTGGGCCTGATCACGCAGCTTCATTGTCTTCTTGACATTCTGCTCGACTTTATTCTTATGTGATTCTAGATAATTTCGAATCCCGCCTTCCAGTCGCAAGTGCAACTGATTCCACGTCAAGGGAACGCATAAGGAAAGTAATTCGCTAAAAGGTCTGCCATTTCGTCCCTGTTCACAATTATTTATTTTACACCCTGTTCATTGATTGGTGCCCCGATTCTCCTGCTGTTTATTTTTTATTCTCTTTGGTGTTAATGTGCTGTTAGAATATTTACCTACTTTGTTATATGTTACTTGATAACTTAATTTCATGGATTTGGGTCCTGCTTTCCAACGCTTCTGGCAGTGCTCATGTTCTTCCTGGTCGTTCTCCTCCGCCCTCGTTGCAATAGCTTTCGATGTGCTTAGTGTCCACGACTTAATTTAACTTTGACACTATGCGGTTATTCAGCCTAGATTTGTCATTTGATTTGCATCGTTCATTTATTTTGTCTGACACTATAATTTCTGGAGTCTTTTAAAAAACCACGTAAAGGTTTCTGATTGTTGACGTGTATAAGTGTTTACCAACATTGCCATTTAACGTTTCTATTTTTATTTCAATCCTTCAAATTCTCTTGTGCTACCCAAACAATTACATTGATCCTCCCATTTCCTTGTTATTAGTAAATGTCTATTCCACTAAACTCACTATAATCTAGTTAGTTCCCACTTTTACCCTCTATTTGATCCTGCTACAATTGGGATTTTTGCATAATAGGTTAGACAGAGACCTGCACACAATGTTGGTATCCCTTCCGGTTCCATCGTTGCCTTCTCAAGAGACTATTAATCATGTGTCAGTCGACATTTCCCCAGCATTGTAAAACTATAGTTTAAATTACTAATCAATGGGTTTGGTCTGCTTATTTATCATTCAGTCTCGCTCCCATTATTAGATCAGCTGTAGATTGTAATTTGTTTTATTCTTCGTCATCCTTGCAATGAAGAGCACCATTCCGTTTACCTTCTGCGCTTTCTGTACACACGCTGAATGTTTGTCATACGTGCTCATGGAACTTGCCACAGTTACTCTGATTGTATTGTTTTATGGAGATTCAGCCGATGTGTGTATTATACGGCCGTCCGGATATCTGAGGGTGTCGGTCTCTAGCCGTTTGGGAAAAATGGAGCAGCGGTATCTGCTCGCACTTTACGCTCAAACAGGATAAAACAGAAATATAATTTGAGCAATGAATAACAGTGAAAATTTTCCCAAAACCATTTCTCCGTCACTGCACATACGGACAGGAACACCGACAGTGGGGCATGATTCCCTTAATTGTGTACAGAGAGGGGAATGCTGATCGAGATAATCCACTAAAAAAAGACAATGCAGATGGAAGCGTCAGTGAAGTTTCGGTGCTAAACGAAGATCTGGGCTATGTGCCCAACTGGACGTCAGGCCATGTGGAATATTCTAAATATCTTTATAAATTAATGATACAGAGCAACAAAGGAATCGCTGCGTCCAGTGACAGCATCTATTAGATGGAAGACGCAGAAAATAACATTTTTTCAGCCGCTTGAAAAAATAATGCTTTGTTTATCTGTATCTCAACATACGTGAGGATCAGTCCCCGTACATGTGCAGATGCGCTGTCCCTCTCAGCCTGTGATTCCATAAAGTGAGTGATGATTTTACGGGCAGCTCTGTTTGCGGTTTCTGAATTATGCATCTTATGCTAGTTGGCTTCTTACAAATTTCTCAATTACAACTAAGACGGTCCTCAATTTAGATTTGTATGTAAACTAGAAAGTTTTGCTTCAGGAATGGCCTGAGAATCATTCAGAAAAGCAATATTGATGTTCAATTAGTTTATCAAAGCACAGAATGCAAGGCGCCTGGGAGTTACAAGAGATAGATTGCACCCTGCAACCTGTTAAATTTTATTAATAATAAAACATTTACGAACAAAAAAAATGCAAACACGGAGCTCGGATAGCTCCACTATCTTACGACTGAACCAATAGACCCTTGCAGTAATTCCCTTCACAAAGCACTCCTGACTTGTATAACTCCACAAGTCTACCCTCACAAGTGGAAAGAATCACATATTGGGCCTTAGCTTCTTACATTCTGTATTCGTACCTTCAGTGAAGCAACAGGCTGCATTGTAACATAATTTGTGAACAATACTAAGATGGGGAGGGAAGCAAGTACCGAGGAGAATGCAAAAAGTATGAAAATTGATATAAGTAGGTTTAGTGGGTGGCCAACATTTTAAACAAGGAGCATAATTTGGGAAAACATGAGGTTCTCCACCGGAGGGAAGAATATAAAATCTGAATTTTTCATTTTAATGGAGATAGACTGTAGGATGCAACGATAAAGAGGGACCTTGTTATTGAAGAGCACGCATGACAGAAAGTCAGTGTGCGTGTACAGCAAGTTCAGAAGGTAAAGGGAATGATGCTCTTGATTGCAAGGATGACGAAGAATTAAAAAAAAACTCTTGCTATAACAGTACACAATATCGGTTAGACCACACCTAGAGTACAGTGTGCAGTTTTAGTCACCTTATTTAAAGCGCGAATTAATTGCATTGGAGTTAGTTCAGGCAGGAATCAGGACGCTGATTAGTGGGATGAATTGGGTCTTTTTTGTGCAAATTGTGAGCATGTGTTGTGGAAGATTTTGAAGTTTAGAAGTGCGAGGGCTCATGTTGTTTCTCAGAGTTAAGTTTCCGAATGAAATTGTCATGGCCGATGCCAGCGGATATATAGGGCGAGGGGCGCTGTTAAAAATAACATCACGGAGTTTCCCATTTATGGCAGGGGAAAGGAGCATTTTTTCCTCCACTCAGAATTGTTAGTGTTTGAAATTCTCTTCCGCAGTGGAGATTCATCAATAAATGTATTCAGCGTTGGAGAAGACACAGTTGCACAGATGTGGATATCAGGCCGCTTCATGTCAACCATGATCGATTTGCATAGTGAAGAAGTTTCAAGATACCATTTGGCCTACTCCTGCTAATAGTTTTTATATTCTTACGTGCTATTTAATAATTGGAATGTTACAACCATTCTTATTCTATAATCTAATCTTTCTTCAAATGCTATGTGAGCTTGATTGGACATATCATCACGCCCTTGAATTTGAATGATGAGGGAAATACAGCTTCTGGTCGAATAAGCCGTAGATCATCTGAAAAACGTGAGCTTCGTCTCTGTCAAACTGGCGTTATAATCCCCATTTTAAGGACACACGATTCATTGATCGTCCTTATCGTTTTGCGGGTGCGCTTTCGTTTCTAAGCGATTAAAATGTAACAACATACAATTAAGGCAATAAATTGTAATTTGTGCTAAAATAATTCTATAGCGCTCCTTTGGCCTGTACGCATCGATATTAATCATTGTGCTATTTTTATTCCTCGAAACGATTTTGAATTTCTGAACTTTCCCATTTAATCTCATTTGGAAGAAAACTCTGTTTCTAAAGCCAGGGATAATTAATTTGAATAATATGTAACATTTCCTTTTCACTTAGAGCAAATATTTCGTATTTTAAATTCAATTTGGGATTTATGGCTTTCATTTTAAAGGGTCCAAGTCCGATGCTTCTCTTCTGGGACACAAGTTTCCCGGCGTCTTTCCGATTTATATTTGCCTTTGAACTCTCGTTTGTTCATGGGAACTATTTTCCAAACAATCAATTGGGAGTTACTTCTCTTATTTATTTAGCCTAGAACTTTTGATGTCACGACATCTGTGTTCTTACTCCTGACTGCAATTTGCAAGTTTTACTATACAGATTTCACAGTGTTCTTCCAATGGCGTTTGAATAATCATGATTGGATTTAAGGTAGTGTATTATCTCTGTTATGAAAAGGCAGCCTGGGGTAAATGGACACAAAGGCAAGCGGCACCTCTTATGTGAGAGCTGTTCAACGATCCATTGAACAAAAGGAAAACCGCGTGGAGGGTGCCGACACCTGCAGCGTGTGAGGAAGTCATTTCCGAAAGTCGTCCAACTGTTCGGAAACTCTTCCAATGGTCTTCTTCCAAATTTACTGCATTTTCTCGATATGATTATCAGGAACCGGCCTGATAAGAACAGTCACCTGCCTCTGTGCAGTTAATGTACATCAATTCTCAGAGTAGGGTGTTTAACCTACGTAAATGTAAAAAAGGGGAGGCACCCAAACTTTGCACTCACCCCGCCACGCCCCGTCATTTCAGGCAGCTCTCATTTTGAGTTTAACTCTTGTTCAGATACTTTTCGATACAATTTACTAGTCACACACTGACTCTGAGTGATATCACATCAACTTATAGATGGGCAGTAGTAATAAACAGTTCATGCATTAGTGTGCCATCTTATGGCTCAGTTACTTTCACTAAGCAGAAAAACCCGAGGTTCAATTCTAACCCCAGGCTGTATTGAACATGAATAAGATGTTAAGTGATATGGCTCAGCAGGTTGTTACTCAACATAAAACTTAATCCAGCAGTCTATACTAGCCTCCACTGGAGAAAGGAAAGTGATAATTTCCCTCAAACTACATCTCATAGTCCTTTTCTGTACTGTGAAAGGATAAGACATCTGATCTGAGGCATCAAAACGTGACTTTCAGGGAATTTACGTGTTTGGGAGGTGGGAGAAGTTAAAAAGGCTTTAGCAGTAAAAATAAATTAAAGTTGTATATCTGGCAGCCAGCAAGAACGGAGGGTTCCAGATTCCTTTTTTAACCAGATCCTGGTCTTATGGCAGAATAAACTGAGTGGCGGGCAGAAACTGCGAAGTGAGAAAATTTACTCATATCAGCCACCATATAAAGAACGAAGAGACGGGGTCCCACCAATGAGTCGACGCGTCCAAGGCCGGACTCGGAGTGTGACGGAGAGGAATAGAGAGACGCAAATTGACGAGAGGAATGGAAGAGAAGCGCATTCAAATTGCCTTGAAAAGAATTAACATGGTAAAACATTAATCAATTAACACAAAATGATATACAGATCCTGCATTATTTTGCTTTTCTAATTGGAATTTTATTATAATCGGAACTGAAAAGATGATTTTTGGACCGCTGGAGGACAGATTGTGACTGCTTTACCTCTCCAGTCGTATATATTGCGCTCTGACATTCCTCATGCCCATTTAAGTCCGGTATTTGAAACGGCACCTCATATCCTTGCTTTAAACTGCTCGCTGCCACGCCCCGACTGTCAATCAGATCTATACATTAAATTGTGCTTTTATATACACTTAATTCTCCGGCTTCCCGGCTTCCAGTACTCTGGCGGTCACATATTTTCCCTCAACTGCTTTATCTTTTGCTACATGTGGACTCATCTGTCTATCACAAATATTGCTATGTCAATAAGGTGGTTGCCTCCCCTTCCTAAGCTCCATATCTCCGCCGACGGGGGATATTTCCAGATACTGAGAGATACATTTGTTGGGATTCTATGGATAAATATTCAAGTCAAGTGCTAGAAACACGGGGATCCACCTATAGTCTGCTGTTAATTATTTTGTGCATAAGTTGATTGCAAAATTACTGGATCCGGATATTTAGTCACGTTATTGACCTATTCTCTCAACTGTCTGAAATTAATCTGTTTGTGCAGCATCGTCAATTCCACAGCTTAAGTCTGATCAATATAAATGTATGGGAATCTCCGCTAGGCTCTAGGGATGATATCTTAATGTTATAAGATAAAATATATATATATAACATGCACAGATAAAGAGGTATGATGCTGCCAAATATGGTGTAGAGTGAAATCATCGGCTTCCTTTCATAGATTTGCCAATTTTAATGATATTGCGGATCTATTGCCTGTGAAAAGGTGATCAATTGATGAACTTGAGACACTTTCAATTGCTAAGAAAGTTACAAACTGAATGGCGATAGTCACTTCCCAGGTACATCAATAATTGCATGTGTCATGCAACATATCTTCTGCACATGTTAAATTGCAAGATGCATTTTTGAACTTGAAGCTTCCTTCCCTTTCTGCTGCAAACAATCCCTCTGCATTAAACTCTGAGGTGACACATTCCCAGAACCATTAACATGTATCATGTGGTACTTCCACAGGATTTCGTGGTTGGAACATTGTTGCACTTTTTATTAAAATGCACAAATGCATTGCAACAACTACTTACATCCCCTTTCTTAATGATAATTTGCAACGAAAACCTATTGTACATTTCTAAGCGCAATGTTTTAATAACTCAAGAAAGGAAGCTGAATTCTGATAGGAAGGGGAGAAAATAAATCTTGACTCACTTCGCTGGATCTCTTATTATTTCAATAATGCCTTAGGTTGACATTGGGCATCCGGTAATCGAATTCAAAATGGCCCGTTATCTCTTTCATGCGTATTCTTCTGCACCGATAATTAACTGAACAGGTATTTGGCATGGCCCTTCATTATGGAGGATGCAAGTAACATGCCAGAAGCTGTTGTAAATCAGGGTATGAAATACCGCTTTATCTGTGAACATTTATTGAGATGGCAGGAACTAGCTAAAGCAAATTACTTGTGAATATGCATTGAAAACTTAAAACTAATACAGAATCAGAAACAAATTCAAGGCAGAAACCTGATAGAAAAGCCCAAAGCAATCTAAGAAAACGAGGATAAATGAAGCCTGGACCAAGTGATAATGTCACTCGAAAGTAATCCAGAATCACGATGTTGATGTTTTCGGGTTACAAATTCGAAATGGGCCTGGCGGGATTTAAAATTCAATTCATAAAATGTGGAATTGAAAACTCGTCTCAGTAAGGGTGCTTATGAAAATTTAAGTGAATGCTTTGGTTCACGAATGTGGCAACAATTCCACCATACGTACCTGGCCTGGCCGACATCTGACAGAGGATTGCCCCTGCTGATTACAAATGGTGATTCCAAAATAGAGAGGAAATAACTAAGTTCATGAACCAAGGAAGTAGATTGCGTTTGGGTAGAGATGAGAAATATTAACGGCAAGAAATCACTTGTGGGTTTGGTGTACAGACCTCTTAAATGTTAACACACGAGAGGGCAAAGTACCAAGTAGTAAACAATAAGAGCTTATCAGAATGGTCCACCGAAATTCATGGGCGATTTTAATCTAAATAAACTGGACACATCTAATTGGGACTTGGAGCCAATCTGATGATTTCATAGAATTCTTTCTGTATAGTTTCTTAGAAGAGCACTTTCCGACATCAACCATAGTGCAGTCTGCTCGACCTGGGCCTGTGAAATGAGAGAGGATCGATTAAGTGTATCTAAGTAAGGCCCCATAAGTAGCTACCATCATAATTTGATTGACCTTTACACTCAGTTTGAGGCAAAGAGGGGCTGCTTAAGATTACCAATTTAAACATAAATACGGGCAATTTTGAGGGCATGAACGTATAGCTAGCCAAATGGAACTGGCAAAGGAGGTTCATGAACAGACAATAGAAATGCTGCAGCAGATATTTAAAGGGATGGATCACAATACACAATATTAATGCATTCCAACGAGAAAGGAAAATAAAGAAAAAAAATCAATCCGTGGGACAACTATAAATAAAAAAAAACATTTAAAGACAATATCAAACTTAAGGAGAAAAATCATTAATGTGCAAAGGCAGGTGGCATGTCAGAAGATTAGAAAGGATGTAAAGAACATGAATGAATGGCAAAATAGATGAACAAGGAGAAAAACGATAACGTATAAGAGAAAGCAATTTCGAAACTTGAAGCTGCTGGAAAGAATTTCTATATATACTCAGATAAGATGAGAGTTAACTAAGTTAGCGTTGGACCTATAGAAAGGATGACTCGGAAGGTAATAATCAGAACCCAAGGAGACCAAAAATGAAATAAACAGGTATTTGGCATCGGCCTTCATTATGTAGAATGCAAGTAACATCCCAGAAGTTGCTGTAAATCAGGGAAAAATAGTGGTGGAGCAACTCATGAAAAATACAATCAGCAGGTTTTTTGAACTGAAGAAATCTTTGGAGCTGCGGTCTGAAAGCGCCCGGGTATTGATGAAATGCATATTAGTGCAGCTAAATATGTGGCTAGTGAGATAACAGATGCATTGATTTTATTTTGTTCAAGATGTCCTTGATACGGGAAGGTTCCATTAGATTTTTTTTTTTAAAGTGTATTTATGTTGTGTATACCAATGAGGGTCATGTCGCGGAATATTCAGAAAATAGGGTACTATTGGCCAGTTTAGTTAACATAGGGAAAATGTTGGAAACTATTATTTAAAATGTTATGGCAGGGCACTTCGGAAAAAGGCAAGGCAATCAGGCAGATAAAGCATTGTTCTGTGCATGGGAACCCTTGTTTAACCAAATTATTGGACTATTTTGAAGAAGTAACATTTGATGTGGATAAAGGGGAAAGGGCGAATGTACTGCATTGTGGTAGGGCAAATAATTATGAAAGCGAACAGAAGGATATCGTTTATTGTTAGAAGAACTGTATACTAATGAAGCGAGATTATGCTTCAGCTCCACAGGACATTGGTGAGACCACAATTGGAGTATTGTTGTACAGTATTGTCCTCCTTATTTAAATAAATATTTAAATGTTTTGGAAACAGTGAAGAGAATGTTTAATAGTCTAATGCCAGGAATGGGCTGGCTGCCTTCTGAGGAGTGATTCGACAGAGATGGGTTGTATCCACTGGAATTTAGAAGAGGAAGAGGTGAATTGATTGTGACCCTTAAGATCCTGAGCGGTCTTGACACGGTGGATGTGCACAGGATGTTTCCTCTTGTGAGAGCATCTGGAAGTAGGACCCACCGTTTAAAAATAGGTGATCCACATCTTATAGATCGAGATGAGAAACATGGATATATTTTTTTTCCCAAGATGTCATGGAGAATTTGATTCCCGTTCCTCAAAAGGCATTCGAAACAGTGTCTTTTGAATGATTATTTAAGGCAGAGTTTGATAAATAGGTTTAAAACAACGGGGTGAAAAGTACGGTAGTAAGCCGGAGGATTAGCCATGGTCTTCAATAATGATTGAGAAAGAATGAGGGGCGGAGTGGCCTGCTCCTGCATAATTTCGCATGTTTTTTGTTATGACTCGTACGTAGGTTCGCATGTTAATTAAAGGAAAAAGGAATACAGGGATAGTTTCACCCAAACTGTAACTAAATCAGCAGTATCATCCTCTGCTGGAGAAGTTCAATACGGGACAATGTCAACCGCTACATTTACCTTGATACAATCATCACTAAACATTTTGAACAAACATGAAACTTCCTCCTATTGACACAAATTCAAATGTCTTAAATATAGAAAATTTCCATGGAGTGGAGAGATAAGTAAGCTTAAATAATAATGAAAGAATAAAGCCTGCTTTTTGCTATCAGTTGGCACAAGTCTGCACGGACGGAACCTTATATTGAACAATGTTCACTGGTGTCAGGTATTCAACTCTGGTTAATGCCAATACTAATTTCAGCTCTGCACTGACATATAATCTCAGTAAGGCATGGTCACTGGTGTCAGGTGAACAATTTGGTTTCGAGACAAACACACTGTAAAATTGACACTGACAAATCAATTCTCATATATATCCACGACGGATTCCGTCACTGTTTGCATGATTCCAGGGCAGGGCACGAAATTTTATAATGTTATAATATAGTCTCGCTTCAACGTATAGAGCTTTACATGTTGTTCAATCAAGGGCCGGCCCATCATTTTATTGATGCTGCCGAATTATGTCTGGCCTCAGCCTTTTTCCAAAACTTCAATTTTTCAAAACTTTATCACTTTCTGTTTCCCTGCCATTTGGTCGCTTATGTGTCACAGTGTGAGCTTTGCCATCATTTATTTCTTCATCTTGAAAAAGCTAAAATAGAGCATTTGGCAGGAAACTTTGTAGATAAACGCGCATATTGCACCAAATGGAGATGCTGGCTTAGATTATGAGGGATTTCTACAGGTGGAGGTAGTCATTATGGTATAAATGTGAAAAATGTACATTTTAGTGATCGAAAGAGAAGTAGGAAATTACTCTATAAAAGTAACTAGCGCAAGGGGCAGCATTCTACAATAGGAAAACATTACTGTAACTATTAGGACTCGAATTATTCAATGTTCATTATTGCTCTATAATGGTGAACACTGCACTACTGTATTCACAAAAGCATGCACACATTCCAAATCAACAGGTTACTTTTGAAGCGCACAACATCCATAGGCAATGATGCACATAATTTGCATAATTGCATCAATCGTTTGTGCCGTTTTCGCTAGTGGAATAGTTAGGGGATTTTATCTCAAGGGACTGGATTTTTTACAATTTCTGTTCACAATGTATTTGGATAACAATATTAGGAGTTACGGCTTACAAAGTGTTCGGACAACCATGGATTGCAGAAATTGTTTGATAAATGATGTAACTACGGTAGCACCTCATGAATCGGGATTACGTCTCTAGATGGTTTATCTCTGTTTTTGTTGAGAATTTCGTGACAATTTAACTCTCCCACTGTGTCTTTGAGAAAATCATTTCTATACCTGTTAGGTGAAAGGATCCCTGAAGAGTAGGGGAGATTTGGGCAACATGTCAGAACAACATTATGGAAGAATATGAACGTTTACTTTCCAATTACGTGCACCGTGTTTCTGAATTGAGATATCTGGGTGTCAGGAAGATGACTTCTTCCTTACTCGTTGGTGCTTCTGTTCTTGGTAAGACTTGGTATCCAATTCTGTACTCTAAATTCAACGTTTTAAATAAAATTTCGCCTCATTACTGCTATTTTATCTGTGATCAGACACTCAGCGACACTCTGACAGTGGAGTGTCCCCATCTTTTTCCATGATGTCCTGACACGCTGGGTTTCATGTCGTGTGCACATGTGCTTCCTCGGGAGCGATGGTCTAATTACAAGGAATGAGAATGTGCACCAATTGCTCTACAAGGTCCTGGGTAATTGCCCGTATTTACATGTTGACATCTTTTTTCTTGATTTGAAGACGGCTCTTTGTTTGTTTGTCAAGATTTACAATTAGTTCACGTATTTGACAACATTTTGAAGAGCGCTCTTGGGTGAGTTTAGAAGCCCTTATGAATGTCTAAGTAGCGTCCGGTAAATGTGTTGTCCGATGAATCGCTCTTGATAAACACGGTAACTTTATACCTGCACCTCTTCTGTGTTTGTACATTGATCTGCGTTAAATCCTCAGGCACCTTTAATTCTCCAGATACACCTTTCCTTCCGGAGATTTCAGAGTGTCGTTAAAATATGACTATTTAGGTTGATTCGAAGCAAGTAAGCAACTGAGTTATTTTCAGGGTGAAATCCCGTGACTGGATAACAGCAAGTCAAGGTTCTGCATTGACAGATACTCTCTCCTTCTGTTTGCTTTTGATTAGCAACAATATTAATGCTACACTGGCCAAGAAATTATTGCAGAATAGGGGCCTCTTTTTCCATGGCTTCCTCTGTTTCACTTCAAAAGCACAGGGAGGATTTTGGTTACAGCTGTACATGCATTTCCTGATTGATTTGGTATCGGAGGCATTGATTCTGACCTGTAGATTTGTTATGCTATACATTTGGGAGAGTGTGCACAAATTACGGTACCTTTGTGCCGTGATTCTCTTTGGTGATCAGGGAAAAAATATATGCATGCCCTAAACTGTTCTGTAATTTCAGTGAATACATGAAATTTCTCATTAAAAAAAAAACCTTGATGTCTTTTAAAATACTTTATTTTATGCAACTCAAATTTAAGTTCCGAGGTGAAAATTCCAGTCCAATTATGTCAACATTGGAGGCGAACTGCCAACATAACACGAGCAGAGAAGCCGCCACAGCGCCAGGTGCTTCTTGTTAGTCCACAGGACAGCATAACACGCAGTTGTGAGGCACTGCAGACTACGAGCTGCGTTTAATACATTGGGGGATATGAATGCCCGCATCGTTTCCAAGAGCCCGCCTTCTATAAAGCACATCCCTTCCTGTTTAGAGTGAACTCATTGCAATTCCCCTAATAGAGAACGTTGAATGTGAAATTACATTTTGTTCCCTGTTTCCTGTAAATGTATCTTTTTTTTTTCTTTTTCTCGCCTGGAGTCTCGTCGAGTGATCAGGGTTCCTCAACTATTAGGCAAGTTGTCCTATGCATCTAGGAAATGCCTAGATATATGGGCCGCAGACGGTGTGCAATGCTGCAGCAATTCTGAGTGCTACCGCCCAGAAGTTCTGCCGCTCTACAATGGGCAAATGAAGCAAATTTATCATTTTAAAATGTGTTCCCTTCATTGCTGGCTGCATTGATAATGTTAATCGACGTGGAGTGCCATGTTTTCAATGTAGCATTTAACCGAGACTTCAATAAAAAGGACACTTTCATAATCCATTATAATGTAATTTGCCCCTGTTTCCATAGTCGTTAAAGGCTTTCTCTGCATCATGTTATTTAACATCCATTGCATCCTCAACTCTTTATTTGTCCTTGGTGTCTCTTGTTATTGGTAATGTTCTCTAGATGCTGCAAAACTGAAATATGAGCACAAAACTTTGAACTATTTAGAAGGCCAAGCAATAGTTGAAAAGAAACAAACAATCGTCATCATTCAGCCAAGTGTCCTTCTCTTAAAATTGGTAAATGTTGTGCCGTTATAGTCCCAGTAAAAAACAGGAACCCTGAAAGTGAGAAGGGAGAAAAGTGTTGAAAGAACTCAAGTTAAGCTACGTGATACTGTGGATGACACAGGTGACTAAACGAATGGCAGAATCTTTACCAGCTCCATCTGTAAACAATATTCTAGGAACACAATTTTCGACATGATTTCTGCTTAACCCAGGTCTGAGCTTGGGAAGAAAATTCAGGTGAAAAGCATTTAAAAAGGATAAGTGGCTGAAGAGAGAATGACTTGTATGTTGTGGGAGAAAAAAATACATTGGAAACTTACTTGAAGTTGAATTTCACGCTTGTGGACTTCCCAGTGATTTTCAGCAAAACAACGAAATAATGTGTGCTTGGTCTCCCGAAAGTAAACAGTGAAATATTGGGTGAAATGAATAATCATCCCTTACATTTTGGAAGGATTGAATATGGCTCTTAAATTTGAAGGAGAGGACATGAATAGAAAGCTGCTGTATATCCAAAACCTTCATGGGAACGTGAAAATAAATGGACAGCGGGTATTCTCTGTGCATCAATAACGGACCAGGGACTGTTTAAGTTACGTAAATTTGAAATTAAAAAAAATAATAAATCGAGAGGTAGTGTGGATAAGCTTTGTGGTAGCGATGCAAAGATTCTGGCTGAAATGGCAAAGCTTGAGGCCTCAATTTGTAGGTTTTTGGATTGAATGTTGAGGAGTAGTTTTCACCATGGTGCAAACAATAATGGAGGCGTGCGTGACCTGAACTCTTTACAATTGAATACGCAAGTTCGACCGACGGCAACCATAGAGTAAGTGAACCCACAATTGAGGAAAAGAAAAATCATATCAGAAACAACGATTGGAAGCATCTATTGCCAGATTGGAAGCGAGAGAAACTGACAAGTTGGGAGTTTGTCATAGCATTCTCAAGAGAGAAGGATTATATACATTTTAATCAAGGTAACTGTTGTGGATCATTTTCTTAGGGAACATTATTCTTGACTGAAATGGAGGGGCTCCTATCCCCCTTCAAGGACTTTATGTCCCCAAGTTTCGAAGTACTCTGAACCTGTTATTCGTGTTATAATCTACATAAGACAAATCGTTCCCTTTCATTACTTCAAATTGACAGTTCCACCCAGTCCGCCATCACCCTGAATTTACGCTCTACTCTCTATTGTACAATCCCATGCATTCACAGATGAGAATTCCATTAGGACGCGGCTGTACCCTCACAATCTATAAACTATAACCACATAGATTAAATTATAGGAACCAAATTATTTTGCCGAATTGTCCCACATGTTTTACTGCAAAAAATCCAGTATCACTGGACAACAAATTGCTGTTCCGAGCAGCAAAGTTAAGCAGTTTCAATTTCAGCTGACATTACGACTCTTAACTAAAGTTCCTGATAGATTTTTTATACTCGCAGAAATGCTAAAAACAATCTTATGATTACCTCTGGGGAAATTCACCATGATAATCATCATATTCCCAATTGCTTCATTGATGGAATATGTTTGTGATTGTGGTCGGCACGGCGAATTATATGATAATTATACACATGTAATCTAGATCAAATGCCTGCCAACAATAGTATGTCAAATGTTTGCATTAACTCCTTTTAAACTGGTCGTTTTAAGACAGAGGGTGCACGTTTCAGGTTGGAATGATTTAGCTTAGTTTTATCTGTAAAATAATGAGTCTGTGTAATGTTTTGTTAGAGACGTTGTGGTTTGTGACTAACAGCAAAAAGTGTAATTCGCCTGTCAACTCACCTAACACAAACATGTGTGGACCGAGATTATAAAGTTAACCGTGCTTTAAGCTATTGTATATTACTCTATTCGGTCATAAGCATCCCTGTCCTTCACATAATTATTTCTCAGAGAAAAGTGATAGCGTTAATATAATGCATTGATATATTTCCTTTGACTTGTTTCATGTCTTTGTATGGAGTTGTATAGAGTGTGGAATGATATGCAATATTCATTGGAAATGATTACTGGAGTTAAATGTTCTTTTTGTTCAGTACTCGCTGGGGTGAGGGCTGTAGTTTTGAAAAAGTCGTTTTATTTTCCTTCCGCACTGGTAAATCCCGTTGTTCTCTTTGCAGATAGCTTACAGGCCAGGAAACACGTAGCAGATGTGACGACAGGAATCACCATGGAACTTAGGTAAAGATTACGTGCTTCCTCTTTTTAACCTTCTCAAATCAATTAGATAAAACCGTAAAGGCCAAATCCTGAAGCTCTGCTCAGTGAGGACAGAATAGGAGCTGTTACTATCGTAACCACACGGTGGAAGCTGCCTTCATGGTGCGGGCATAAACGCCAACCTCAATGTTCGTGCATGCCCGAAAAGATAGAAATCTGTGTGATGAATAGTAAGTTTTAGTAGAGAATGGAGAATTATTTAAGGTGTAAACACTGCTCCTCTGTGCACCACCCTTGGGACAAGACTAAAATAGGTTTGAATGGATTTGACAGGCTTTTTTCATCCTTCTAACCCTGTTCTTTTCATTTCCTTACATTACTAAATTCCTACGGTATACCAAACAGGTGATAAGATTCAACTCTTTCACCTCCAATTAAGACAATATAATCATTAATATTGATCAATGGAGTTGCTCACAAACCAAAATTATATCTCATGCATTATTAAATCACTGCTTCCGCGACTGTCTGTTTAAAAATTGATGGTCAGCTATCACTGTCACACAGGACGATGACACTGCGTTGAGGTGCATGTCAGAAATCATTCCTAGACCCGATTCCGGGATGGGCTGCACAACATTGGTCGACAACGTGCATCAATCTAGAAATTATCTGGGATTTGATATTAAGCGGAGTAGAATCATATTGCTCCTGCCAGAGTCGTAGTTCCAACATTTTGTATTATTCCCCCGGTTACAGAGAAATAATGTGGCGGAATGAGTGCAGGAAATTCTCGAAGGCGAGACAAGTAGAAGGCATTGTCCAATTTCACAGGTCATTATTACAAATTTACATAAATGAGAAAGTGTGAGAATGGTGCTTCAAAGTTAAGCTGTAGATTAATCCCAGAACTGCGTGCTGTTAAATAAAGAGCCAAGAAGATAGTGCGAACGAATGCGCGGTTCCGCACGTGATGGAAGAGAAAAAGCTTCAGATGCCTAGGATAATATCGACAAGGGAGAAGGGACAGGATTAATTTTGATGTTCTGTAGATCTTGCCCGGAGCGGGGCTGGGCCAATGCATTTAAATATTGTTGAGGGCGAGAGTCTAAAAGGTCGGAGTGTGCTTGGAGACCAGGACCCAGCAACTGAGCGAAGGAGCAGCAACACGACAAGGGATGGAGACGTAAGAACAGCATTAAATGTTAATAATAATAAAGGCGTCTAGGGTGTTATGGAATAACTAACTGTCAATTCTAGGACTTTTCCAGAAACGATTGACGAGTTTTCTGCAGAAGGTGCCAAATGAGTGTATGATAATGAGAATATACAGAATGCGTGGGCAGCGATCTGAACTGGGTGCCTTTGTCAGCAATAAACCCTAGGCAGATAGAGTTGAGATAAAGGTAGTTGGAGGCAATATTCATTAGGAGTAAGCTGAGAATTCTACAGGAGTACAGAATAGCATAGCGTTGATAGCCTACATCAATTTGGTGAGATACCCAGAAATAGCAATGTAAGATAGTTCGACGTGTTTTATAGATTCCCAAATAACACGCAACAGATTAGAGAGTGCATTTATCGGCAAAATATAGTGACATGTGAAATTAAAGGGAAACAATATCGGGCGTTTTCAATTACCAAGTACAGGCTGGGGAACATGATAAGAACAGGCAAAGAAGGAGAAAGATAATTAAATTTTCTAGAATATAATCTGCTTAATCAATATTTTAGAAGCACAGTGAAGAAGGATCAAATGTTCGATATAGTTCTGCTGAAAGAAGTCGCACAAGTTTTCTGTGTTTCAGACGAAGCAATTCGGTGGAAATATATATATATTTATTTATTTATTTTATTTATATATGTCTCTGTGTGTGTTTGTGTACATATATATATAAACACACAAATATGTGTATATATATAATTAGTTCGAAGGAACTTTTACATGAGTTCAAAATGTTCCACGGTCAAAATAATAAAGAAGTGCGTTTTCAAGCGATTGATGAAGGGAAGATGAGGAACGATCAACATTCAAATCAGAGATAGATCTGTTACCAGCCAAAAATATTTCAATTACGAGGGAACAACATTAAAGTTAAGGAACTTTGAGGAAAATGTTTCAATTCTCTTTGGGTATTGCACTGCTGCTCTCGAACTGAATTAGTACCAATCTTACATTGTTGCAAATTAATTTCTTTCGAGTTATCAACCGTCACAGATTGCAACTCTTTCGAGTACAATCACAGTTCTTGGTTTCCGGGAGTGGGACATGAACCCACAACCCTCTGATTCAAAGGCGAGGGTGCAATGAACTGAGCCACAGCTGACACCGCAACTCTTATGAGAGAGTACTCATCTTTCTAACATCTTTGACATTGGAGAGACCTCATCAAGGAGGAATTAATGCTCACGAGGAGAATTGATTAACAAGGTCAGCCAGATCATTTGTGATAGGCCAATCATGTCTGAATAATCAGTGAGTTATTTGATGAATTAACAGGCATTGCCGAGGAAGGGCATGCTGTCGATATATAAGACGTGGACATTCAATTTCATCAAAGAACCACTTTGCAGATTGTCACAGACAATCGAAGTGCATTGCATGAAACGACGTTGTTAACTTGCTTATTAGGTTCACTAAGAGGGAGTCGGCTGAAAATAGTCGTACATGAATTTTCCTCCGAGTAGGGAGAATTTGTTCCGCTGAGGGGTCGAGTGTAAGGCCATTCATCTTTTTTTAAACACATATGTTTATGAAATGAAGATAGGTTTGGATGCAGAATGAAACTGGTTACAAAACTTCATAATGTTCTAAATCTTGAACATATTACCAACAGAAATAAGGCGGACACAGGCAACGTGGTAATGTAGCCAGACGCGTGGCTGCTTGAATTTATTGTGCTTTTGTGAGAAGCATTGCATCCTGGAAAACATTCCTCTCGTTGCATCAAACTATAAATTTAACTACTTTGAAGGGGAAAAAAAAGACAAAATTACGGTGTTGCGAATGTCCACGATTCCTTGAAAGTGAAATGGAATTTGGGACCAATGAAACAAACGCTGTACTTGTTTGGTAAACATGGGTATTACATTGAAATCTAAGGAATCATTTTACACGTTTGTAAATTAATTGTTATGATACAGCTCGTATGATGTGCACAATTCTGGTCACTGTAATGTTAGAAAGATGTGGAGGTCCTACAGAACGTACAGAGAAAATTGTCAGGAAGACACCATGGCAACTAAATAACTTAATGTTAAATCAACAACATTCTGGGGTTGAGTCACAATATAGATATTGGGAGGACGTCCCTCTCGTTGGAAGTCCTCGACCTAGGGAGCAATATTCCAAAATATGGGATCTCTCACACAAATTGCAGATGAGCATGAATGTCTAATCTCAGAAGCTTGTTCGTCTTTGAAAGTTTATTGAACGGAGAGCAGTGGTTGATGAGCATTTAAAATCTGTCTGATGAGCAAGACAATATCTTTGATCGCCAAACAAACTGTGTTATTTTGAGGGGTGACGGCAGAGGCATGGAATTCAGGCTCAAATCAGATCAACAATGATCATATTGAGTAGCAGAGAAGGTTTCCTGTGTCATATGCCCTCTTCCTTTCACGGAGGATCTTATGGACAGGAGAATGTTGTTATGGGGAGAAAATGGTGCAATATTTTTATTCCTGTTGGAGCTCAGTAGGTTATGCAAGAATCCAACAGAGGTAGAAACATAGAACCAAAGAAAAGTTGCAGAATTTAAGGAGGCCATTCGGCCCATCTTTTCATTGCCAGCCCGAGGACACCCAGGTGCCCTTTCTAATCCCACCTTCCTGCACCGGGCCCCTAGCCCTGCAGCTGACAGCACTTAAGGTGCAGATCCAGGCGCTATTTAAAAAATTTAAGGTTTCTGTCTCTACCACCAAGTTGGACAGCCATTCCAAACACCCATTAACCTATGCGTATAAAAAAAAAACAAATCCCCATTTCTTCCATACACAGTCTGCTGATTATCTTGAATCTATGTCCCCTTTTCTAGAATTCTCATCTAGGGAAACATTTTTGTCCTGTCCCCTCTCTCCATTCCCCTCATAATTTTGTACACCACAATCAAGTTACCGTTCAGCCTTCTTTGTTCTAAGCAATGTAACCCCAACCTTTCCAATCTCTCCTCGTAGCTACAACTTGCTAACTCTGTCAGCATTCTTTTCAGCCTCCTCGGGACTCTCTCCACATCTCTTGCGCCCCTTCCTGTAATGTGTTGACCAGAAGTGCGCACAATACTCCAGTTGTGGCCTCACAAACGTTTCATACAATTCCAACATTTTATCCTTATTTTTATATTCTATATCTCTGCTTATGAATGAGAGCATTCCATATGCCTTCTTTACAAACTTGAAAACTTCAACTGCTGCCTTCAGAGAACTGTGTACGTGCACGCCAAGATATGTCAATTCATCTCCTACTCTTAGTATGTTCCCATTTATTATGTAATCCCTGTAACTGTTTGACTCTCCCTACATGTATGACCTCACAATTCTCTATGTTAAAATCCATTTGCCACTTTGCCGCTTACTCCACCAACCCATCTATTTCGTTTTGGAGATTATGGGCACGTTCTTCACTATCCACTACTCGGCCAATCCTTATGAGACCTGCAGATTTCCCAATCGTGTCCCCACGTTCATCTCCAAATCGTAAATATTTAACACAAACAGCAAGGGTCCCAACACGGAGCCCTGTGGAACACCACTTTGGAAAACTTACCATTCGCAAGGGCATCGACATTTACCCTTTGTTTCCTGTTACAAAGTCAACCTTTTATCCGGTTTGCCACGTTGCGCTGAACCCCATGGGCTTTTACTTTCCTGACCAATCTGCCATGTGTTACCACGGTATTCAATTCAAATATACGTTTATACGTTAACAATTTCAACCTGAAATTTACACTCTGGCTTAAAATATAGAGTTAAAAAGTTGTTTAGGTAAATCTTTCAACAAATTATTAATATTGGCAATCATTTGACCTGACGTCCATGAGTCTAGCTATTAAATGATGCGCTGTATCCCCCACAATCGCAAATCCATTCCATCAATGAAGCAAACGGGAATATGGAAAATATCACCGAGAATTTTTCCCGAGACAATCAAGTACTTTTTTTCAGCATTTCAGCGAGTATATGTAGTCTAAACCGGCGATTTAGTAAAACGTGTGAGTTTTAGCTGAAGCTGAAGCTGTTCACCTTTGCTGCTCAGAACAACAATTTCATGTCCCATTGTGTTTTTGCAGTAAAATATGTGAGAATTGTCGGCAAAATAAATATGTTCATATAATTTGCACTAATTGATTATTGATGTTAAATTGTGAGGGACGGGTCATTAATAAAGGCCGGACCCAATGCAACATTTTTCGTTCACTGTGACGACGTGGTATTGTCCCATAGTGAGGACAGCAGGAATGTAGAGTGATGGAGGACTGAGTTTGGTGGTACAAAGCGAACTGACAAATTGAAGTAATGAAGTAGGTGAGATGGGAAAGATATATTTAGTTTAGAACCGTGGAACATTTTTAGAAGGGTCAGAGAAACTAAGAACATGGAGACATAAAGCCGAGGAAGGGAGAGAAGTGCATTTCCGTTTCTGTCAAGCATAATGTTCCCTAGGAAAACTGATCCAAACAGTTACCTTCATTAAAATGAATCCAATCCTGCACTTTTGTGGACGCTATTCCAAACTCCCAACTTTTCAGTTTCTCTCACTTTCATCCTGGCAATACCACCTTCCAAACACTGCTTCTGATATGGTACCTCTCGTCCTCAATTGCGGGCTCACTTACTTAATGGTTGCTGTCCGTCCAGCATGCCTATCCCGGTGCACACAATTCTGATCTCACCAGATCCCATATTTTTTTTTTTTCAACAGTTTCTCTACTCCTCAATGTTCATTCCGGAAAATGACTAAATCAGCTCTCATGCATTGCCGCTTCTCCTAATTCTATGCAATGCTTTCATAAAACCGATCCAAACCTCCGCTCGATTTAAAAAAAAAAGCTATCATTCCCTATGCACCAACTGGCCGGTTGCTTCTTCTGCAAGAGGACCCAAACCGCTTTCAATGGCAGCCTCCTATAAACGTGCTGGATGTGCAGCTGCTGCTCTTTCATTCCCCCTCCTTGAAATTTAAGAGCCATGTTCAATCCTGCCAAAGTGAAAAGGTTGATTATTGATTATCCCCATTTTTTTCTGTTTACATTCGGGAGACTAAGCATAAAATGTGTCGCTAGTTTGCTTAAAATCTCAGTCAAGCTCCAAACCGTGACGCTAAACTTCAAGTACGTTTTCAATATAAACATTTCTCCTGCGTCAGACAGACCGTTCTCTCCTCAGCCTCTTGCCCTATTTCAATGAACTGCGCCTGAAAGTGCTTCAAAAGAACTTCACATTACTGTTAGTAACTTTTACAAATTCCAAACTCAGAGCTGAGTTAAAATAAATCAGGTTATCATCTTTTTTTCTATTGTCCTGTTTACAGCGACAGCAGGTAATGATCCTGTTCTTCATTTAGTCACCCCTGCTGCCCAATGTATCGCAGAGCTTCTCTTTTGTTCTTTCAACACCATTCTCTCTTCCCGCTTCGAAAGTCCTGGTGCACACTTGAGTTGTTACAGAATAACATGTTCCAGTTAAAGGAACAGGGCAATTTTCTGAAACATTAAGCCTGCTAGTCTTTATAAAACGGCTGCTTTGTCTTCTAAATAGTTCAACATTTTGTGCTCATGTTTCAGTTTTGTAGCACCGATGGTCTATTTTAATTTAACAAATACAGACACCATGGATGCATTATGAGTTGCGTATGCAATTGAAATTAAATAACATGATGTTCAGAAAGCATTTAACAACTGAGGAGACGCTGACAAAAAAATAAATATGTGAGCATGCGTTTATGAAAGTGGCCTTCTTGGTTAAAATCTCAGTCAAATCAAGGCACTTCACATCGATTACCATAATCAATGCAAACAACAATAAGGGGCTCACTTGTTTAAAAGCATAAATTTGCTGTCTTTGCCCATTGAAGAACGGAAGAAATTTTTAGCTGTAACACTCTGACGTGATGCAGCATGGCACACCATGGATGTGTTGCCTAGCTTTACAGGGCAAGTTGCAAAATAATTGAGGAAATATGATCACTCGATTAGGCTCCCGGCGAGAAGCAGAACAAATAGAAAAAAATACTGGAAACAGGTAACGAAATGAAATTACACATTCATTAAGCTCCAGCAAAAGAGACGCAATGTGTTCCCTCTAAACAGAAAATGAAGCGTGATATTGAAGGCCAGCTCTTGGAAACGAGATGGACATCCATATCTCGAATGTATAAAATGCATCTCCCATCCTGCAGGGCCTCACAACAGTCACTGCTTGTTTTGCTGTCCTGTGGAGTAACAGGAAACACCTGGCGCTGTGGTGTCTTATCTGCTCGTGTTATTTTGGCAGTTCCTCTGTAGTTGTGACATAATGTGGCTGGACTCTTCACCTCGGAATTTGAATTCGAGCTGTATAAAATACAGCCTGCACAAAGCATCAAGGGGTATTATATCAGGACAGATTAATTAATTCACTGGAACTGCAGTGCAGTTTAATGCCTCCAAACAAACTTCTCCCTTATCACAAAAAAGATTCATGGTATAAAATTACCGTTATTTGTGTGCACTTTCCAAGATGTCTCACACAACATATCTACTGGTCAGGATTATTGACTCTGATTCCAAATCAATGGGTAAATTTGTAAGGCTGTAAATGCAATCCTCCCTCTGTTTCTGAAGTGAAATAGAAGAGGCCACGGAAAATGAGCCTGTTTTTCTGACCCTAAATAAAGTTCAATATAAGATTAACATTGTTGCTGATCAACTACAACCAAGTGGATTGAGCATATGTAAATATAAAGGCTTGACTCGCTTTCTCCCGTCACGGGAAAGCATCCTGAAAATAAATGAGCTATTTGCTTGGTGCGACCCAACCTAAATAGACTTATTTTAATGTCAACCCGAAATTAGCAGCTGCAAAAGTGTATCTGGAAAATTAAAGGAACCTGAATGTTTCATGTAGATCAGTACATGAGCACAGCTGAGGTATAAGTTAACCTTTTTTTACATGAGCCATTGATCCGATATGATATTTACCAGATTCTACGTAGAATTAAAACAATCTCATCATTCTTGCGCATTGAATTAAAACTATATATATCATTAAGCTGTATTGTTAACGGTGACGAAAATGAATTGTTACAGCCTAATTTCCTTCAATACTTTGCCACGCAGTCATTGGTCTCTGCTGGTGTACTTGTTTCTCTCCAAAATAATGGACTCCGAGCCCTTTGTGGACAGCAAACAAAATTCATTGAGCATGGGACATTGATATTGACAGCAAAAATTTGTCAGAACAGCTTATAAAGCCTCACAGAATGTTGGAGCCTGCAGGCATTGCTGCCCTGTATTTTCGAGGAGTCAGTGAATCTTATAAATATTGGCACTTAGACATGAACATCATGGAAATGGTAACAAAACTCCATAGTTACGAAGGAACATTTTAAAACTAATGATTCGCATCAGGGAACCGGTTGTTATTATGTTACCAATGCAGAATTTTCTCACAATCTCTGAAACTTTTACTGTCACCTTCCATGAAAGTGAGTTCTGAGGATTCACCTGCCAGCACTGCAAGTTCCTCAGTTTTATTATTATAAATAAGTTAGCAACATAGAAGCATAGGACTTATGACCAGCTGTAGTCTATTCGGCACTTCTGTTTCTCTCCGCCATTCAACTTTTCCATGAATGATCTGGCTGCGGTCTCAACTGTGCTGTCCTGTCTGCCCCTCATAAATCCCTGTGTGTAAAAAATAAATCTGCCAACTCTGCCTTGAGTATCTTATTTAACAAATGCCACAGTTAGTAAATAAAATAAATACTTATAGCGATATGAACATGTAAAAGCTGAAAGTTACCCAGGATCCTATAAAAATACCAGCGCACATTCTTACTCCTTGTCGTTAGAAAACTGTACCAGAGGAACGACATGTGCAGACGACATCAAAACTAAGGTGTCAGGATATCATGGAAAAGGATGGAGACGCTGCACTGCCTGAGTTTCGCTGAATGTCTCATCACAGATCGAATAGCATAAACGAGGCGATATTTAAATAAAACGTTGAACTAAGTTGACAGAATTAAAAATCGATCCTCACCAAGAGCACCAGCACCAACTGATCGAGAAGAAGCCAACATCCAAAAACCAAGAACTGCCACAGTTATCTCATTTTCTAATACAGTGAATGCAATTTCAATGTTCATATTTTATAATATTCCATAATGTTGTTCTGAAATGCTTCTCAAATCTCCCGTACTCGGGAGGGAACCTGTCACCTATCTGGTACAGAGCTGATGTTCTCACGGACAGTATGGGGGTGCTAAATTGCCACGGAGTTCTTCTTAATAACAGAGATAAACCATCTAGAGACATAATCACGAATAATGGCGAACGACAATTGTTACATTATTATTCAAACACGCTCCGCCTTGCAGCTTTGCCCGAACACTTTATATTTCTAACACTTAACATTATTCATTGGATACATTGTCGAGGGTAATGGAAAAATTTCAAGGCCCAGATTTTAAGTTTGTTAACTATTCTACCGACGGAAACTGCACAACCGATAGAGGCAGTTACAGAAAAAATGCGCATTATTGCCGAGGAATGTTGTGCGGTTCAAGTCTAACATGAGGATGATAATGTCTGCATGCTTTTCTGAATGCAATAGTGCAATGTTCACCTTTATAAAGCAATGATGAACATTGAATAACTCGAATTGCAGTTGATACAGGAATGATTCCCTTCACTGGTGAGTATTGTAGAATATTGCCCGGTGTGCTGTAAACTATAAAATTCTCCTTCTCACATTCTCACTGGAATGTACATTGGTCATGTTTATTTGGTAGTGCCTAACTTCATATGTAGAATTCACTCCATAAACTAAGTCAACGGCCGCACTTCGTGCAATATGTATGTTTCTCTACATGGCCCTTAATACACCCAATATTTCCATCTGTTTCAAGATCAAGCAAGGAAATTCCGAAAGGCCAATAGAATGACACATCAAGTGGCCTAAAATAGAAATGGAAAGAGTTTTCAACAATTGAGGTCAAGCAACAGACTGAAAACAGACATAAATCGCCACCATCAATAAAATAATGGGCAACTCCACACTCGACTGATCAACACGCGAAAGCTTTATCCCTTCAAGAAAGACAATATTATAATATGATCAAATTTCGTGCAGTGCCTTGGAATCTTGCAATCAGTTTCTGAAAACGTTGCGGATATGTATGTAGTAATTATTTATCACTGTCATTTTTACTGAGTGTTTGTCACGAAACAGTTTTGTGCACCTGACGCCAGTTGCTGGGAGTATATATCTTTGCAGGGTTGCAATGAGGGCTAGCAGTAATCAGATTTTAATACCTGACCCCAGTGATCATGAATCAATGGAAGTTTCTGTCGGTGTAGATTTGTGCCAACTGGAAGATAGAAGCAGATTTTTTTCTGAAATCGTTATTTTATTATACTGATATCTCTACTCCATATAAAAGTTATTGCATTAAGAAATTTTAACATGCAACAACTTGAGAAAGTTTTACGTTGGTTAAAAATATTTGGTGATAATTGTATAAAGGTAAATGTTCCGACATTGTTCCTTTTGGAACTCCAACAGCGGAAGTTGATTGTGACTATTTACTTACAGGATCTGAAACTGTATCATTATCCCATTCCTTCGTTAATTAACATTAATATACGAGCATACGTACGAACAATTAGAATGCAAATAAATTGAAATGTAGCAGGAGTAGGCCACTCTGCCCCTCGATCCTTCTTCGACATTCAGTAAGGCCATTGATGATCTTAATTAACCTCCAGCTTACTGCCGTTAACCGTTCACCCCCAACTTCACCAATCATTTATCTAACTCAGAATTAACAAATGTCGACATACATTGGTTCCAATGTCTTTTGAGGAAGGGGACTCAAGGTCTCACTTACACCTAGAGATAATAATGCATTTTCTTCATCTCTTTCTGTACCGAGTATTCGCTCAAATTTAAACTGTGACCCCTAGTTCTAGATGCTCCAACAAGAGGAAACATGCTCTCCACATCCATCCTGTCAACAATGTTCAGGATCCTAAAGTTTTCAATCAAGCCACCTCATACTCTTTTGAGCTCCAGTGGATACAGCCAAGGTTGCCCAATCTTTCCTCAGAAGGCAAACTGCACATGCCTGGCATTAGTCTATTTAGCCGTCTCTTAAGTGCTTCCAGCACATGTACATGCTTCCAAAAATAAGGAGGCCAATAGTGTACAGAATACTCTAGTTGTAGCCTTTATTAGTATTCGATTCCCCCAGCAATAGCCGATAACATTCTGTTAGCTTCCATAACTACATGTTGTACCAAAATAAGGTGCATCTTTATCCACAGCAGAAGTTATGTCTTCAAAATAATCCGCTGATTTGGTTAAACAGGATTTCTGAATCTACTTAACTATGCTGTCTCCGCCTGATTGCCGTGTTTATTTGTTAAGTGCACTTTCATAACATATTCAATAATAGCTTCTAACATTTTCCCCTTTTTAAGGTAACTAGAATATATTTCCCTGCTTCCTGCCCTGCCTTCTCGCCTCCATAAATCACGCACCCCGCACCCCATGTAATTAACGAGTTCCATTTGCTATTTTAAAATCTAACTTAAACGTTCATTATCAAAGATATTTCGAACAACATAAAGTCAAAACAACAATTATCTCCTTCGCCACTTACTTTAAGACCGTAGAAGAATAAATTCATCTGTAGCTGGGACTTGTCAGAACGCAGCCCCCAAAATTTTCTTAGAACCACAACTCTGCCGATTGAAATTTCCTGAGCTCCTCCATCCATTCTATTCCCTGATTTACAGCTATTTCTGCAAATGTTACTTGCATCATCCGTAGTGAACAGCGATACAAATCACTTGTTCAGTTCATTTGCCGCCTCCAATATTTTCAATTATTAATTTCCCAGATTTCCTTTGCAAAGGACGAACGATAACATAGTTAATTATGTTCTCATTTGGAAATCTGTAGAATTTCTTACCACGTTCTTTATATCTCAAGCATGGTTTCCCCCATACTTTAATGTCTCATTCCGTATTCATCGGTTTTGCCATTCCTTCATGTCCTGTACAATCTCCAATGTTCTGACGTGCCACCAGCCTTTGCACCGTTATCTGCTTTAGTTCTTCATCCCTTTAAGGTTGATATTGTTTTTATTTACTTATTTTTTAGTTAGGCACGTTTGGTGGGCACACGGCTTGAATTTTCTATTTTTTCTTTCGCGTTGGAAATTATGTATTCTGTATATTCTGAAATATCCCTTTAACTGTATGCTGCTGCATTTCTATTGACCTATTTATTAACTTCATTTGCCAGTTCACATTAGTTGCATCTGTACTCATGCCCTCATTGTTGCTTTTCGCTTCATTTAAAATGCTAGTTTTGCACCAACATTTATTCCATCAAACTGAGTGTTAAATTCAACCACATTATGATGACGGCTACCTGGGGCGCCTTCATATTGAAATATTTAATTGATACTCCATTAATGCAAACTACCAAGTTTCAGTATAATCTGCACTATAGTTGGCTTCCAAACGTCCTGTGCTGCTATCAGGAATGCATTCCATGAACCCTTCAGCTATGCCCCATTTGCCCATCAGATCGTTACAGTTTATGTAGATTAGTATTGTCCATGAACTTCGCTAGTCCTTTCCGACAATAACTCATTATTTGACTTTTATTACTTTGTCCTACCGCCTCTGTACTGCTCAGATGTCTGTACACCAGTTCCGAAAGTGATTTCTCACCTTATCATTTTTCACCTCTTTCCAAACGCCTTCTACTTCCTGATTTCCCTCTGTGTTTTGTTACCATCATCAGTAATCAACAGAGACAGTCCTCCATCAAAAGTCTGCCAAACTAAGTACGTATGGCAGATTTTCTTCCCTGAAGGATATTAGTGATCCAGATGTAATTTTGCAGCATTCGATTACATTTTCATCATCATCATTTCTGAGACTTGTTTTCAATTCCACATTTCATTAATTAAATTTTCAACCCCAGAAGGCCCAATTCGAACTCATACCCCCAAATCATTAACACGGGATTCTGGATATCTAGTCCACTAATATTATGACTTGGCCACGGCCTTATTTTAATTTCGTTTTCTGAGATTGCTTTGAGATTTTGTATCAGCCTTCTGCCAGATTCTGTATGAGTTTATGCTTGGAATGCATCGTTAAAAGTAACTCGCTTTAGTTAGTTAGTGCCATTTCACTGAATATCACACAGCAAAAAACGATAGCCACGTCCAAAGGTGCTGCAGAGCACGCATGAGGGCGATACCGGACTATTTGGAATTAAATTATTAACGTCCAAAGTCGAGCCAGTGATATTACTGAAGCAATATGAGATCCAGAGGTGGGGTTGATGATGTATTTTCTCTGTTTCCTCACAGAAAGCAATTTGCATTTTATTTTTACTGATATTAAATTATTACGCTTTGAGTTGTACAATTTTCTCTCAGTGTTAAGAAAAATACAAGATACATGTACGTCTCTGTCGTAATGCATTTGATCATTTTTAAAAAGTAAAAAATTGTTGCAACATTAGTAACCGGTTTAGATAAAATAAAGGATAATTAAAGGGCTCTGGGAATGATTCAGCTCAGGGTTTAATGCAAATATTGCCAGCAGCATGAAGAGGACTAAAACTTCAAACTGAAGAATGCATCTTACAATTGAGCATTTACAGAAAATATGTTGCATGATTCACGAAATTATTGATGTTTCTGCCAAGTGACTATAGCCATTGAGTGTGCAACATGTGTGTGAGGAGGGCTCTGTTCCTTCTCAGCCGCTAAAAATGCCTTATGCACACCCATTGATCGACATTTTTCAGTCAATAGATCCTCATTAAAATTAAAATTGCAAAGTCTATGAAACTGGTTATATGATTTTACTGTTGCCTAAATCTGTTAGCCTCATATATCTGTGATCAGTGCATGTTATTTTAAAAAATATATTCTAGCATGGCAATGCCAGAACTCCATGACCACCAAGGATTTCTATATAACATTACATTGGTCATATTTATGTCGTGGAATTGAAGCTGCTGCACAAACATAGTCATGTGTGGGGTGACTCAGGCCAACATCAGAGAGCAGCAACAGAACGGGATGAAATATCGTGTCTCAGCAATTATGCAATAAATTAATGCTCTAAAGAAGTAAGTGCAAGCTATAGTTGCTTGCCGTTTTCCTAGCAAATGATTTGAAATTTAATCCCTAGAACCCCAACAACTGAATCTCCCGTATCTGAAAATATCCCCATCGGCGGTGATGTTGGGGTTGCGAAGTGAGGAATTATTGACGTTGTAATATTGCTGATTAATAGAGGAGACAAGACGTGACAAAAGATCCAGAATATCAGGAGCTATAAGTGGCCGCCAGAAGTATAATTAAAGACATAGATGTGAGTGAAATCCGGGACGTATCAAACAACATTTTGAGGCAATGGCAGAAGGTGCCCTTTGATATATACGAAATATAATAAGTGGGCATGAGGAATTACAAAGCATAATATACTTGGCCCGAGGGTTATCGAAGTCACAATCTCTCCTCCGGCAGCTCAGCTATATCCTCAGTTCGGCTTATATGAAATGTCTAACTAAAAAAAAAAAGAAAATACTGCAGTTGCTGGATGTTACCTTGTGTAAATTGATCAATAATTCACTTTTATTTGCATTACTTTGAAAACAATTTTTTGAGTGCGTCGCCCTTCCATTCCCCTTGTCAAGTTGTTTCTCTCCATTGCTCTCTCTCCCACTCTGAGTCAGAACTTGGAGGTATCGTCTGGTTGGTGAGATCAAATCCCTTCCTTCTCTTTGTCTTGGCTGAAATATTCAAATTTTCCCTCTTCTCAGTTACTGTTCTCCACTCTCCTTAATCTGAAGGATGTCTGGTTGAAAAATGAACACTAGAGCCCTCCGTTCTTGCAAGCTATCAAATATCCAACATTTACCACACATCACTTTAAAAGCCTTTTGAAATGCTGACATGCCCCAAACCCGGTACTTCCCCGAGCACCACGCTTTATGCCTCAAATGGAAGTCCCTCCCAGTCATGATTATTTCAAACACCATTGAAGGAAAGCTATGATTTCTGAACCTTAATGCCACCAAACTGGCGTCAGGAGTAGGAGCACAGATGTCGAGATGTCAAAGCTTATAGACTTAAGAAGTAAGTGAAATAAGTCATAACTGAACATTTGCAGACTAGTTCCCATGAACAAACAAGAGTGCAATGGCAAAGTAAAATCGGAAATTCGCCGAATAGTTATGTCCCTAAAGAGGAGCCTTCAAAATGCCTGTCTGAAATCCAAAATTGAATTTTCAAAAAAAAAAAAATAGCCCTAGATAAAAACAGGATCCAGCATAATATTCAAATAAAATATTCCTGATCTTACTGACAGAGTTTTCTTCTAACTGACTTTATTTGGGGAGGATCAAAAACTCATATCGGTTCGAGGGGAAAGAAAACAATCGGACAATGATAATTATTGATGGTTACAGGCCAAGGGAGCTCTTTAGCATTCTTTTATTACATGGAAAATGTCTTGCCTTAATTTTATGTTGTTCTATTTTAATCAGTAATAAACTAAAGCACTCGTGTAAAATTATCAGATTAGTGTCCTCTCAAGGTGTGTATTACTACATCTTTTTGACAGAGACCAAATTTCACGTTGCAACGTGAAAGATTTTCGGTTTTTCTGCAGCTTATTGGAAGATATGCTGCATGCCCTGCATCATCTGCAGTCATGTGCGTGGTGAAATGGCTAACCAAGTCCACACAGTGTTTTAGAAAAGTCCATGGTTTGGAAAAAAAAAAATGGAGTCCTCCCAATTGTTGATAGGATATTAAAAGATCAGAAATATAAACAGGGGAAGACCAAACAGGTTCACCAGACTGCCCCACCATTCAATGCTATCACGGTTCATGTACTGCGTTCTTAAATCCATATCCGTGACATGTTCCCATAATGTTTAAACATCTTCCCTATCGAAATGTGTCTACATCTACATTGAATGCCCGTTGCCGGAGAAATTTTCAAACACCAGCAATGCTGCGAGTTAAAGGAATACATTCCTCCTCTTCTACCACTTCATTGGAAAACTCGTGAATTTTAAAACAGCGCCACCTGAGCAACCACCATGTAAATCCCATTCAGAATCTTATATTTAACACAAACCTTACATTTCAGTCTTCTAAACGTCAATGCTTTCCACATCGTATGCTCAGCCTTCGATCATATGATATCCCTCTTATCACAGGTGTCGCCCTCCTGATTCCTCTATGAGCTGTCTCCAACGCAATTAAGTTGTTATTTTGATAAGTTGACCGAAACTGCACGCTGTACTCAGGGTGTGATCTCACAGTTATGTTGTTCTGTTGCCTTCCAATGGAGACATTTTTGCCTTTAACTTCTGAATATGCTCTGCACGCACGCTGACATTTTGCTGTTCATGCACTTGGGTACGGATGTCCCACTTTATCAAAGCATCCTTCATGCTCTCTTCATTTAGAAAACATTCCGATTTTATGTTCTTCCTGCCTCTGGAAAACCTCATGTTTTAGAACATTATACTCCATTAATCAAATTTTGGCAACCCACTTAACCTAACTATATCCATTTTCAAATGTTTTGCATCCTCCTCAGAACTTGCTTCCCTCCATATCTTGGCACCGTTCACAAAATGCGTCATAATGCAGGCAGCTTGTACATACAAGTCACTCATGTTGAGCATAAATAGTTAAAGCCCTATCAGTGATTCTTTCCACTTTAGACAGTTTGCTTGTGGAGTAGTTATTGAAGTTGGAAAGGTTTTGTGAAGCGAATTCCTGCCAGGGCCGATTAGATCAGTTGTTAGATAATGCAGCTATCCAAGACCCGTGTTTGCTGATTTATTTATCTTAAACATATTGCTTTTTGTATAAATTCTGTTAACGTTTAACTGTTTGCAGGTGGAGAAATACCCAGTCGCAACTCGCAAACCTCCAGCATTCAGTGAATTAGTAAATTAATTGAATGCCAATATTGTTTGTCTGAATGATTCTCAGGCCTTTCCTGAAACAAAGTGTTCCAATTTACGTAAAAATCGAAAAAAAATGCACCAACTTACTTGTAAGTTGAGAAAGTTAAAAGACGCCAACTGGCATAAGATGCATCATTCAAAGGCAGAAAGCAGAGCTGCACTTAAAATCATCTCTCACTTTATGCAGTCATAGGCTGGAGCTGACCAAGCATTTGCACATGTACAGACACTGCCCCGCAAGTTTTTGGAGATGAAAGGAAACACGTAACTATTGTTTACACACGTCTGAAAAGGGGAAATAAAGTTCCACTCTCCACCTTTCATCCAATAGATGTTTTCTGTGGAGGAATAAAATACGTGTGTAATTGTGAATGAAATAAACTACACGTATAATTGGGAAAGGAAATTAAAATACATGTATAATGAAATTACTGTAGAATGTCCCCAAACAATCACGCAGTCAGCACATAAATTTAGCAAATCAAAGGGCCACTGCTACCTTCCCAGACTAAGGGGCTCCGGATGTCAGATACGGTGGCAAACTCTAAGAGAGAAAAAAAACTATTGTGCGTGCATTGCCCAGGATATGTAATCATTAACACTATCTATTTGCTGAACCATCGACATTGTCCTGTCTAATCGTTAAATCATTAAAACTGATCGCTAGCCTTTGAAGCCATTTGAAACTATTGTAATTGCCCAAGTTTCTGTCACGAACCTTTTGCTATATCTATGTGTGTAAAGAGGTGTTAGTCAGAGACTGGTTCGCTCTGCTGTATGTGACTAGGCTCTCCGTGATATCACGACTTTAATAAAGACTTCCTAAACAAGCCTCCAAGGTCTGAGTGTTCACTCCGTTTTTCCGCGACACTGTCACTGGTGACAGCGAATCATCTGTTCGTTTGTACCAACAAATTTATAAAGAGTTTGAAAATATTACACCTGGCGAAGAGTCCAATCAGGCACTTAGATCAAGTATAAATTATCGTTTCGTACCAAATATTGACTGGATAAATGTTGTTTAACTTTGTATTGTCTTCTTTATACATGGCCAATGAACTGAACGAAGTCGATCGGCATTCTCCTCTCTGTACTCATTTACAGGAATCAGATTCCACTGGCTGTGACTTTGTCCCTATGTGCCGTGAAAGGAGGCATGAGTATGGGAACATTCTCATTACTATTTATTGTTCAAATAATGTTTCTTTTTCCCCTATTTTGGCGTAAAGTGCCAGAAGATACCGTGGATTCTGTTTCCCTCTCGGCTGCAGACTAAGACCCTCAGGTGACTGGATGGGCTTGGAAAAAACACATCGGTTGATTGTCGAAAAACAATCAAATCATTCTAACTGTGGCAAGATGCAGCTGAACTAAAAATGGAAGCGAAGTTGAATGATAAACATGAAGTCAAAACGAGCAATTAGAAAATAAAACCATAGATGAATAATCATCTGTAAATGTCAACTATCACAAAATTAAAAGGCCGAAGAGATTGGCAAAGATGATGAATGTACGGACATGAACAATGCGCACATGAGTCCTTCTAACCCATTATGCAAAAATAGCAAGTCTATCTGCAGTTGATAGAGAGCATATATTGGGAAATAACAGGATTGTAATGATCACAGTAAATTGGACTTTGAGTAACTAACAAAGAATGACAAAGGTCTTTGCAATAGAATGGGCAGCAGAACCATATTTGAATGAATGGAATAATTCTTGAAAAAATGACAACATTGGCAAATACTTATGTATGCCAACAATGAGAATGGTTTTCATAATTTCAGAAGAGTCCAGGAAATATAAGCATTGACAAAATATATGATCCATTGAAACACAAATGCGACACTATGGCTGAATAAAGGCATAAGGAAAAAAAATGAAACTAGGGAAAGTAGCACACACTAAGCATATGGAAAGCAATGTTAGGGTGGTAGAGAAGAAGGACCAGGAAGTATATAAGCGCTAAAGGAATGGTAAGAAGCAAAACAGACATGTCTGAATTAAGTTGTCACAGAACATAAAACAAAATAGCGAAATATTCTCAAGGCACATGAATACAAAAGGAAACATAGCATAATAATAGGCGCACTCACCAATCAACATGATGAAAAAAAGGTAACACGAACGAGATGGCAGAACCTTTAACTAATTACTTTTTTAAAGTTTTAAGCTGGAAGAGAAGTCAAGTGGCCGTGCTACTGGAAGGCTGTATTCGAAAATAAATGTACTCACATAAGAATGAAGGCGTACAAAATTGTTAAATAAACGAATCAAGCTGAGGTGATGAGGCGAAACATTTTCTGGGCTGTACATTAGGACAATATAATGTACACCTCCAACTTGGGTGGGTGTCTCAATAAATTCCTTGTGAGTATGAAACTGAAACTCGCACATCATGACACAGCACAGTCCAGTTATTCCCAGCCCTCAGATCTCACTAAACCCGAAGGTCAAAACCGAAGCATTTTTCCACCGTCAGAACTTGCAGATTGACACATAGTAACGTAATTTCTGATGATTCGGTGAAAATCTCTATTTGATTCCAGGTCCGCTTCCGAGAGATAATGGTGATTTTGAGAATGGAACCATTGAATTTCCCATGGGTACTTGCTGCTGCAAACAGACTGTTGTGTTCTCTTGACAGTGTGACGTGCCCGCGGTGAACTTCCCACTCTCGGTGAGTTGAATTGCAGGCATTCCCGCATTCACCACTCCTCTGTGCAATGACACTGTTATGAGATCCATTGCAATCGTCCGTCAAATATACTTACAAAAATGTAATAGGAATATTCAATTAAAACGTAGCTGGCTGGTCAAAAAAATAAATAACACTGTGAAGTATGGCCGTGGAGATTCATGTTGGTGTCAAGAGATTGCAAGAAGACTTTGGCTTTGAAAGAAGCTCATGTTTTTTGCACAATGAGTTTTGTTATTAATTGAAATCTAGGCGAATCGACGAGTTTTTAGATTCATCAAAAATAACATTGTCAGAAACAAATAAAATAAGTGACCTTACACTAATTAAAGAAGGGCCAACAAGTTGCTCCTTCACAGGTTCAGAAATCCCCTGGAGAAAGAATTAATGACCGGGTTTGTTATTACCGGAAGGATGAGCTGTCCTAGGTATTGTTGCTTGCTGGGAAGACGATGAACTGTTCCAAGTTCCTTCTTTCCTTTGCTACTATCAACCTCTTTTTTAGTCCTTAACACTACCACTAACACTCACTTTAACCTTTTGTGAGGACATCATTACCCGTCTGTACTTTGCACTGACCGGTCACTGGACTTCTATCCAGCCTCCTGTATTCCACCGCCACCCGCCCCTTCACACCACCCCCTTGAATATTAAACAGCTGATCAGATTTTTTCTTTAGAAGAGTGATACAAACTCGAAAAGTCTGTTCTGTTTGTCTCACCACAAATATTGTTAAACCTGCTGCGTTTTTCCAAAATCTATCTGCTTTTGTCTCAGATTTCAAGTATCCGCAGTATTTTGCTTTGGCCTTAGTGTTTAATTCACAGCCACTTCTCTCCCTGGAACGCGGGCCTTGCAAAAGTGCTGATGTTCCCTCCGACAGGGTTTCTGTACGTCTCTTTTGTACTGTTCGCCTCCATTGCTTTCTATTTCCATCCTGGTGTTTGACAAAGTGTTTACGAAAACTCGCCTTCAAAGCCGTATTTCCTTCCTGAGCGACTGTCTCCATCTCTGACTTACCCCATGTGGAATCCAGCTGTGGTTCCATCCGTCATGTTCCGAAACCACTCAGGATTACAGGTATGTCCAGGACATACAACGATACCCGGACTGCTGATTTCCCCGCATGCTGAAGTCCACACTCAATGCCATGCGCTGCCCTAGGGACAGACGCGACCTCCCTCGCCATCAGCATCGACTCAAACTACCTCAAAGCTGTCCTTGTCCCCAGATTAATTTTCTCTTTCGTCGGATCCGGCACCATAAGAGGAAAACGTTTCTGTTATTTTCAGATGCAAAGGAGCTCAAGCTCCAACAACTTATTCATACAAACGTCCATTCAGAACCCACACCAGTTTCCGTTCCTCTGAGCCGATCCCGTCTTCAAATCCCAGCCCTTGCCATGTATTCCACAATATTCTCTGGCCTTCCCACCCACGATGCTGAATGTCTAGTACTTAGGAAAATACTCACTCACATGCCCTTAATTCCGCATCTCAATGGATTTTTTGGATCGGCATAATGATGAAATCTTCTTCTGCTGCCTTCGACTCCGTGCTCATTTCTTTGGGCAGGTGCACTCCCGCCGTTCCGCAGATCCTTTCGCCCACGTCCAGCAATCCCCCTTCACCTGGACACGTGCATCTAGCCTATTTCCTCCTCTTCATCCTTTCAAATATATGTGCTAGTGTATCACCGGCTGCTTCAATTCTCTGTTCCTCCCACCCTCTTTAATGTGTCTCCATCTGATCTTGAAGCACTCCTTTCTCTTAGGTTCAACCCTAACATTTTTCATCAAACCTTCTGGCAATGGTTATATCATTGTTGTCTGGCTTACTGACCTCCACCTCGAAGAGGCTGATTGCCAAAACTCACACACTGTCTCCTACCTCCCTCTGTTCCATGACCGAACATGAAGCCATTCTTTCGAGGACAGCCCCTTACCTCATTTCCTCTGGAGATCTTAAAAGCACAGCTTCAAAAACATCATAATCCCCAAACACAGGACTTCCTTCGCAAAATTCACAAACAGGACTCTCCGGGCAGAACAATGGCGCCAGGTTATAGCTGCCGCACATTACTCGTCTCTTACTTTTTTTGACAAAGTTGTCCCTGCCCTTGTCCAGTTTCTTCCCTTCCTAGATTGCCGATTACCCTGTTGCCCTTAGTCATATCAAGAATTTCTGGTTCATTGGCACCCTCCGTCAGCTTTTCAGTAAAGATGCCTGATGCCTCTCCACCTCCGTTCCCCACAAGCGTGGTCTGAGGGCTCTCCGCTTCTTCCTTGGACAGAGGCCGGTACTAATCCATCCACCACCACTCTTCCGGGACTGGATACACTTGCTCTCTCACTGAGAGATTTCTCCATCATCCTGTATCATTTCCCCCATCTAAAACGTGAGATAACGGGTATCCACATTGTTCCCATTTATGCCTGACTATTTATGTGGTACGTGGAACATTCAGTATTACAGTGCTGCTCAGGGACCTTCCCACAAGTTTTATTTTAGGGGCATCGCTGACTATTTCTGTGCAGAATCATAGTCTCGTCTGGACCTTGAAAAAAATATCAATTATGCTTCGAATTTCCATCCCGATATAACTTTTGCAGTGTCCATCTCCCTTCCCTTCCCTTCGTTGACCTCTCAGCCTCCATTTCTAGTGATAGACAACCCAACAATATTCATGACAAGCCCACCGACTCCCACATATAACTCGAGGCTAGTCCCTCACACCCTGTTTCCTTTAAGGGCTCCATGACATTCTTTCGGTTCCATCGCCTCCAAAATATCCCTTCCGGTGATGCCGCTTGGAAAGATGGCAGTCCTCGCATGTACTCCTTCTACCTTATCAAAGGGACACCCCCACTTTGATTGAGAATCCCCTCAACAGTGTGCGACCCATCTCCCGCGCCTATACCCTCAGACATCCCATGCATCCCAGAAACATGATACCACCCCCTTGACCTAAATTTTCAACCCCACCAGCATCCGTTTTCAAATCATAATCGTCCCGCATTTCCACCAAATCCCGCGCGATGCTACCACAGATGACATGTACCCATCAATCTTACTATCAGTATTCCGTAGCAAGCGTTCCCTCTGGCACACCCTCGACCACTCCTGCATCATTCCCGACACCTCATCACCTTGCCACAGCACCTTTCTATGCGATTTCGGGAGGTGCACCACCTGACCATTGAACTCCACCCTCCTCACCGTCCAAGGATCCAAGCAATATTTTCAGGTGAGCAGCTTTTCACTTATATGCCCTTTAATTTGGGCTGCTGCATTCACTACTTCCAAAATAATGTCCAATGCAAAGGGAGAGCAAACACAGGCTGGGTGTCCTCCTTGTGGATCACCTCTGCACTTTCCACAAGAATGACACAAATATCCCTGTCACTTGCCTTTTTAAAACTCCATCGTGCACTCATTCCCACAGTTCCATCCTTGGCCTGCTGCATATGTACCTGTATAGCACGACGCAAACTCATGGAATAGCACCTCATCTTCCGATCAGGTACCTGACAGCCATTTGCATTAAACATTCAGTGGTACAACTTCAAATCATGAACTCTCGCCTCCATCCTCATCTCCATTTTAATCACATTTTTTTCTGCGTTCGCTTTTGTTTTTTTTTTCCATTACATGATATTAATTATCCGATTTTTATCCGCCTTTTTATCCCATTTCCTATCTTTCTTTGCCCCATCCCCATCCCCAAATTTGCCATATGCCATTTGTTACAGGTTGTTCTTTCACACAAGGCTATCAAATTTCTGTTATTTTCACATTGTCTTTTCTTACTTAGGCCACTATTAGCACTGTTTTTAGCCCTCACCACTACTATTCACACTCCCTGGGTCCATAAGTTCACGACGGCATTGTCAATCTCTCCATTGATCTTAGCTTTTGCTTGCTTTTAATCCATCTCCAACTCCTCCACTCATCTTAAACATTATCAAGCTCATCACAATTCCACATCTCTTCAGTTCAGAAGAAGTTTCATATGAACTCGAAACTCTAAATATGTCTATCTCTCTCTCGGCAGCCTGTTCTGTTTTTTCATAACTGTAAATCATTCCATAGATACAGAAACTAAGATAATTTTCTATCATAATAATGGGAGCACACTGAAAGGTATGATCTCGATAGTAGCTCAACCAGAGAATTTTAACATCTAAAAATGCGAACGTTATGTGTTCTAATTCAAAATAAATCGAAGAAGTCACTACAGTACATTATAGATTTCAGGGGATAATATCCAACCAGCTAAAACGTTTCTGAGAGTTAAAAAAAGCTCAGAAGTGTTTTCAAAAATGTAGATACTTTCGTACACGTTTTCGAGTACCATTTTATGGGCAATAGACGGTTGAGCTGCGTTTCAGAGCTAGATAGAAGGAAAACAATGATAGGGGCAAATACTAGTAGAAAAAAAAATCAAATCTACTGCTGGGCGCAGAGTGTGGGTGTTGGGAGCCGTGGGGGTTGGTACGGTCCCTATAGGACAGAGTGCAGTCAGAGTCTGAATTCAGAGTGAGTGACACTTTTTTGTCTTTGGATTGGAGATGTTTTGTGGGTTCGGGGGAGAGAATCACTTCATGTTGACTGCTAACGTCAGACCTCAGTTTGCCAGAGGTTCCAAAGCCGTAGGAGAAAGTAATAATGCAGTCCCACCGAAAGAAGGCACTGTCACTTGTTTGGAGAGATCAAGCGTGCGTTGCCGCAGACTTGGGAACGAATGTCAAGGTGGAGAAAGTTGAGACGCAGTTAGGATTGTAACAAAAGACCAATATAACGGTGGGAAGTAAATAGATATGGGTCAGTGGGAGGAAGATTGGCGTATCAGGTACCTGATTAGTGCAGAGCATGTTGATAGAAGATAGAGTTTTGATGGCTGAGCATTGGTGAAATTAAACTTTGTAATTTTATTTGTGATATTTTCTAATCGTGGTGATGAAGAAAACATATGCAGCGATATAGCGAAGGGGCAAGTGTCAATGTGACATTTTTCGCGTCTGTGTAATTTATCATTTTAGTATACTCTCAGTTGGTATTCTGAACATTTTATTCGCCTGTTCCCGTGTCAGATACACGCTGTTAATGGTTTGACTGGAAAATACAGAAGCGGAATGAAGTACTGATTGTGTTCCTGGATTCAGTACAATACATTGATATCTGTGCCATTTATATTTGGAATTGAAGGAGCAAACGGGATATAAAATATTGTAAAGCACCTATTCATTTTTCTGGGAACAGCCCTTAATGGGCACAATCATGAATTCATTGCCAGGACATTTCTGACTTAGGTAATGGCGTTGATTTAGAAATAGCTATCTTATATCAAATAATTCAAATGAAAGAGTTTATTTAATTGATTGTAACTACGGATAAATATTGGAAAAATATCATTCCTTGGAAATTTCTTCCCTGCGTTAATCGGGGCCCATTAGAATGGGTTTCCTCAGATGTCCGTCCTGCGCTGCCATTTCCAGATCAACCAAAATCTTGCTTCTTAGGGAAATGGGTTAGGCTGTAATAGAATCGATATGACACATTTACTTTCACGTTCTTGCAGCCGTTGGAGTACCTGGTGAACTTGTATATCAGTTATTAATGTTGTGTATGAGTGTGTACAACGCTGCTGTCATCGGTTTTACTTCTCATTGTGCATTTCACAGAGCCGTTTTTTTTTAAATTCCAAAAACTGATTAATCGATGTCACTAGTCTCTGCAATTTCCGTCTTGTAGGAGTTGCAATGCATCTGTAATTGTCTTTGTTTTGCAAAATTCGCAATTTTAATCGATTAATGGCTGCTTGAAGTGTATTGGACAGAAACATTTCTGGGACAACACCACGAATCAGACGACCATAACCTTTGATTTGTGTCAAGTTGTGGGCTAAATTTCGTGGGTTAATTTGATACCTGATTTTCCAATGGTTCTGAATGAGGCTGTTCAGTTACAATTTTTAAATAAGGCAGCTGAAATTCCTCCCTCTCCTGGAACATGGTTCATTTCAACTACGATTTCAATGTTTGATTTTGATTAATCACTTAATTATGGCACTCCTTCATTTTTTTTTCCAGATTGAGTTCCCAGCTCACTGCTTTATATCTTCTCACAATTTCATTTTGGATGAATTTGCTGTAACTGGGTCACACTGAAAATTGAAGCATTTTGATTTGACGTTGTATAACACTCACGGTTGAGTAGTAATATTCAATTTTTCTGTAGGGAGGGTGGTTCCTTCCAGGTAAGTTTGGGGTCATAGGAAACATGGATGAAACGAGACTACTGCTAATTGAACCGCGTAGAAATCTGGTCCTGTACTTTACAATTGCAAGATAATTAATTTATATTTGTGTGATGCCTGCCTGGAAGAGACTTGTGATTTTTTTCCCCGGTATATTGTATACGTTATAAAAAGGCGGGGACATGCGCCGTCCGTCAACATTTTAAACTGTTCACAGAGGGTGGGCAATTGCACCAACTGTGAACAATGGCGTGGGAAATCTGGCTGGAGAAAATAATGGAGAAAGATGTTTTTCTGACTATTAACGTCAATGAAAGAAGAGAATGGAGCAGTGAAGAGACTAAAATAACCACATGACGTCACGGAAACTTTATTGTGAATCATGCACAAGGTCAAACGGATGAAATGCGCACAGCAATACTCAGAGAAACTGGGATTGACATTGTTCAAATCGTGCTGCCACATGTAGTGAGAATTCATGTTGGGCCGGCTTCCTGCGAGTTCACCCTTTCTACACCTCAGACCTTTTTTTTTCCCCGAAGCTTTCTTTTCTTTCCTTACTGAATAACTGTGCACAATAGATTTATGAATTTATTTCATTAGTGGTAATTAACTGCTTCGCAATTGTGTTCAATATCTACCCTCTCTACAGCTGAGTTGAAATGGATCACATTGACTTGAAGAATAAAATTTAATTGAGTTACAATGGACATGTGCTTTTGAAATTGGTCAGGCATGTTTTGTGCTCATCGGGCTGCTCTGTAGCACAAATGGACACAAGTTATAATGGTTTATTGTGCTACCTGACCTCTGCTAATTACATACTTAGATTCACCTTCCACTGAAATATATCCCTGCAAATCTCAGCATCATCTGGTTTTGTTCAGTTTATGCACTCTCCAAAATAATCAACTCTGGGCTTCCTTCCTGCTCGCACTTGTCATTGTTCTTCTCTCCCTTACAATCTGACTCGCTTTCTCCGCCTCCAAATTCACCTTCCAATCTGAGCCAAAACTTCCAACTCATTACCGTGTTAGTATTTTCATATTAAATATTGGTTAATCAAAGTACTGACCGATTGCCTTAAACCATTACAACGAACTAGCTGTAATAAAAGATGTCACTAAGAATTTCCTGCCGTCTGAATGCATCTCAAATAACAATTTAAACTTTTGATTACTCCTGTGCAAAAGAAAAACCCTCTGCATTTCGACTGGCACTGGACAGTCGCAGTCATTCCAGTCGTTTCACAATTACTTTTACACACTTTATTTATAGGATTCAAATGTCATTTCCTATTTTAAAAAAAATCCAGCTGCAAGTTCAAAATAAAACAGCGTGAATCGTTTGATGCAGCAACAAAGTTGTACATTTCACTACAGGTCGTGTCACCTCCTTGTTTGGACCTGCATCTTATCGGCAACTTAGATGTTTTATTTTTCTCCAACATTCAATTAAGTTGGTTGTGATTGCGATCCTTCCCGAGGAACGTATGATCTGTCCAAATGCTTCACTCGGCAGCTGCTGGGAAAGGCAATGGCCAATCTCTCTGTCCTTTTTCCTGAAGGGATATTGCGACTAGTTGCTGCAAATTAATTCGGTGTGCTGCCTCTGAACCAGCTTGGCCTTTGCAGCTATTATGCTTTCTATAGGGTTCACTGGCGCTTTCAAATTTGTCTGATTCATGGCCCTTTGATGCGAAAAACTGAAAACAAAATATTGTACCGAGAAAACTGTGACTGTGTTCTTGGAACAGTGAGCGTGGTGTGCTGTTTTGTAACAGTCCCATTGTACTTTACAGAGAAACCAGTACATATACTTGATCATCTTCGATGGAATTGCATATTTAAATTGAATTTTGTTAGTTGACCCGCATTGTCTACATATTTGATGTGTCTTCTGATTTTGAAGCACAATATCTCAATGATCAGATATAATTGATTTCTAGCTGACTCCGACAAAGACTCCAGATCTGCAATAAGAAAGAGATTCGCAGGGACGTGGAGATGAAGAGACGAAGGAAGTTTTCAATTTAATTTTGCATTATATCATATAATTTCATTTTGTTTTTGGCATGCCGCCTTGTTTATAGCATTATTCTTAATGTTTCACTATCTATTTATATAGTAGAACCATGACAGCTATGCTGGGGCTTCACAGTTCCTGCACCACAACACGTGCATTTGCACTCTTACCCAGATTAAATTCAGAGAGCAGTTGGTTAACGTTGTCAAAAGCACACTTAACCTAATTCCGAAAAATGGGAAGGGTCGAATCTATTGCTGGGCATCCAACATTCAGTGAGTGCCTCACACAAGTGCGCAGGAGGCTGATGATGGTGGTGTTGGCTAGCTTTGCAAGGTGCTGCTTAAGGATGCTGGTGGATTCCTGCAGCGCATACACACTTGGAACACACTTCTTCCAACCTACGTTGGTGATGGGTGGAATGAATTTTGTGCAAAGGGGCACCAATGAGCGGGCTGCTTTTCTCTGTTTGGTGCCTAGTTCCTTCAAGATTGTTGGGCAAACACACATCTTGGCAAACGGAGAGTATACCATCATCGTCCTCACTTGTGCCTTGTAGGTGATCGGCAGGCTTTGGGAAATCAGGCGGTGTGTTACGCACTTCAGGATTCCTAGCCACTAACCTCCTCTTGTAGCCAGAGCATTTATTTGGCTATTCCTTTTTTACAGTTAACAGTGTGTGATTGCTGTCTGCGTGATGTGCTCTCTGTTAACCAAATGGACAAACGTTTGCAATGGAACGGTGTGTGTGGTCCCCATCTGTGGAATAAGGATGCATCAGCAAAACTGAAAAATAGAGACCCACATCGCTGGTTCCACCTTCTATTATCTAGCCCTGTTCTTTGCAGGGCTTTGTCTGAAATAAGCTATTAGATTCAGCTGGCCTTATTAGATTCGGGCTCCAACCGCTAAACCAAAAACCTGCCGGGACTGCTTAGCTCCTCAAATTCTGCCCCCTTGTCCATTTGAGATTGTAATCACTTCACCCTTGCCGAGCGAGGATAATATATGATCCACAATGCGACCTCTTCCTGCTTTCATGCAATCAATATAGCTTCACAAAGTATCTTTCTAAATATGCCTCAGCCACCGTTATTGTAGATGAAGCATCGTTAATTCAGTACATTTTTAGGTCAACTTAAATCTTATTCTCTTGGAAAATAATGAAGAACGTTTTAAAATGCAATTTTAAAAAAACTGAATTGCAAGAAAACCTCTGATGGTCTCACAACATTTGTGGAGAGGGAAACAGTGAGAAAATATGACTTCACTATTACTTTTTTACTTTGGAACTGGAAAGAGGTGGACATCTGATTAATTTAATGAAGTTGCTGAAGCAAAATGGGCTGGGAGCAAAATAAGTGGTCAGCGATATGCTGATAGGCCAGGAGAGGTTACATTAAAATGATGTATTGGAACACAGGACAAAGGGAATGGCAATGATTGTGTGAGAGGTTAATACCTTGTTCCAGACCATATATCGGTAGCAGAATAAATGTCAACATGAAACAGAATAACACAGTGTGATAATGGTAGTCAAAAATCTCGCCAGCTCCGTCTAAATGCAGGAAAACAAAAATGAACAACTTACAGATTGACACGGGGGAAGGAAAACTTCAGAACCGTTATGAGGATTCATTGCCTGAAGTTGTTGAATTCAATGTTCAGTCCAAAAGGCTTTAATGTGCTTAATTGGAAGATAATGATTTGTTCCGCCAGACTGCATTGGCCTTCATTGGAACATTGCCACACACCAAGGACAGAATTTTGAGTATGAGAGCAAGCTGGTGAATTGAAATCGCAAGTGACAGGAATATTAGGGCAATGTCTAAAACAGAACATTGTTATTTTTGCGAAAAAGCCACCCAGTCTGCTTTCAGTCTCCCCAAAGTAGACGAGACTGCGCTTTGAGCAGCGAATACAGTAGATCACATTGTAAGTACAATTAAATCGCTGCTTCACCTAGAGGGATTCTGTGAGGCCTTGATGGTAAAGATGGAGGAGGTAGATGCAGGTGTTACGCCTCCTACGTTTGCAAGTGAGAGAGACGTGGAAAAGCAATGCGGTGTTAGAAGTGTTAGCGGATTGCACCAAGGGATCACGGAGGGAGCATATGGTTTGGAGCGATGACTGGGTAGGGAGGGGAAGATGTGTTTGCTGCTGACATCTTGATATATTTCATTATAATGGCAAAGGCTGCTGGGGTGGAATGTGAGGGCAAGATGAACCATATGCTATGATAAAGAAGGGAGCAGAAACAAATTAATGCAGAAGTGCTGGATATGCATCGGACATGGATGAGGGGTGGAAGGCTTGGCGGAGGTGGGGGGGGGTGCGTTGGGGGGGATGTTAGGACTTGGCTGGTGTGGAAGTAAGGCATGTCAAGAGTTCAACTGCGAATGCTAACATTGTCAGATATATTAGAGACAGGAAATTTGGAGAATAGTAGATGTTGCATCCAAAAGGAAGAATGTGAGGAGGAATAGCTGAGGTAGCTCTTGAAATCGGTGGGTTTTTACATAATATTAGTCGACAGCCTATCCACAGAAATTGTGACAGAGTATTCACGGAAAGGAAGGAAGTATCGGAAATGGATCTTGTGAAGGTGAGAGATGGTTTTAATTGGAAGTAAAATTGACGAATTTGAAAAAAAATATACATATTCTATAGGCCCAGACGAAAGCAAGAAGTGGCAAGAAAACAGTGGTCGATGTTCCAAAGAGGAAAAATTAACAACCCTGGGATTGTGCCTGAGTAGGAATTCATTTAGAACGTCGAAAAATACCACCCCCAATAAAGGCAGGTGTAACATGGTTCCTTGGTGGTAGCCATAAGCACACCTATGTGAGTGCAAATGCGAGGTGAGGGAAACCTTTTTCACACAGTGAGTAGTTTGGGTTTGGAATGGACTGCATTAACGACTGGTGGAGGCAGGATCAATTGAGGAAACCAGACGGTTATTGGACGGTTATTTTAATAGAAGTTATGTGCAAGGTTTCCGGGTAAAGACAGGATATTAACACTCAGTTGAAATGCCCAGTGGGCCAATGCAGACACGCTGGTTGATTGGGGTCCTTCTGCACCGTTGCAGTTCGGTCGCTTTGTGAATCTTATTTGATGGAAGGAAAATAAATACGGTTGAATGTTTGTTTTGTCAATGGATGTACGACATCAGCCATGCTAAGGTGGGTGGTGGTGGGTGTAGTCTGTCATAGAAGAAACTGAGAGCCCTCACAGCACCCATTTGGAAGATGGAGGTTTTGAGGGATTAGATGTACATAGCAAAGAGTGGGGATTAGGGCAATGTATCTGGAAAATGTTGAGGTATAATATGGTGTCAGAATATTCACAAAGTTAAGTCGGACGTTTGTGCACAGTGCGGAGATAAATGGAGCCAAATATGAATAACTAATTTCACCGGACAAGGAACAGGTGGAGACAATATGTTTAACAGGACAGTCATTTTTGGAAAAATTATATGATGGAGGTAAAAGTCGGCTGTACAGAACTGGGGCACCCTGAGGTAATGGTTGCAGAGGGAAGATCACCTTAGGAGTTGAGTTCAGTGGCAGGCCAGGAAACTACGGCCTATTGTGTGTTGATGGGGTTGTGGTCCAAATGGAGTGAAGAGGAATAACCTGAGATTTGGTGCAAAGGCTATGCAATGGACAGGTCGCACGTCAGGCAACAAGCGTGCCACATTGAGCGTGTCAGCATTTTTTTGTATATTGTGTTAATGTCAATGACTGAGCACACGCTAAAAATAACAAAAATACAAGTTGATGAATTTGGTATTTATGAGCCAAAATCATCGAAAATCCAAAACGAAATTAACTGCCGCTGTGTATAAAACTCGGCCATACGTTGGCATAATGGCTTATAATCTGACATTGTGATGATAAAGTAACCGGAAACTTGGGGGAAAAAAAGTAATCACCCCAAATGTGACACAGAGCCTTCAAAACCGCTGAATACTAACACATTGACCCGATTTGTCCAAAACAGCACAAAGCAAGGGATTACCCATGTCCCAAGGCGATTGAAGAACCAGATGTTGTCGCCCTCCCGACACACTGTCCCAATGATTAGCTCATGGTCCATTGAATTTATATTGCTCGATCACCTCCAAAATCACGATGAGACATTAAGCACCCCACTGTCATTGTACTAACCCGCTACCCATAAACCGCCCGACTCCTCCAAAAGTCCACCACAAATGAAACATCTAGCAACCAGAAAACATAATGTTAATTTCCAGCAGCCTGGAAACTGGCAGCCTCCTCCTAACAACAGAATGTAATCCGTAAAGCCACATGCTGATCAGCTGAAATAGAACTTGAAGCGCCACTGATATAATAAAGCTGTAATGACGCAACATTTTGGGACATTATAATATATACTGATAAACTGTCAGAACACCCGTAAACTGCTATTGTGCCAGTTAACTCGTTGGGCGCCACAAAACTATGAGCAATGGCAAACTGAAACAAAAACAGCAAAGTGGCTCAAAATAAGTAACCACCCCACTGTCGCTCTAGTTAATCTTGTCTAATACTTAAAAAAAAGCCTGTAGAATGATGCCTTATCATTCACTGAACTATTCAAATAAAGCGAATAATCACTAATTACAAATGTGGAGTCCATGAAATGACTCCTTTAGCTAAAAAAAACCTGCAGAGGCAATGAAATTATCCTGTAATAAGGAGAACCCAAATTACACTCATATCTAAAGCATCAAGAATAATGTAATTCAATCATTAGGTTTAACATGGATATAATATAAGAAGGCCGGGGACGATTGTGGACCAATCATGAAACTTTGCGAAAATTAGGTAAAGTTATTGCGTGGCCTTCAAATGAAGCCTAGAAACTATAAGGGACTAATGAGAACATGGTTTTAACATTAGGTACATTCATTTCTTGGCCTTTAAAGAATGGTTCTGGAGGATTGGGGATTAATCATATAACTTCTCATTGTCGGCACAGCACATGATTGTTGTGCTGAACACTTATTGTGCATCTGTCTGTGTTGGAAAATAGATTTTGCTGAAGTGTGATTAAGAGAGCATAAATAAACGATGTTGAATGCGAAACACATTGACAAACTGAAAAGTTGGATGTAGGTAAACGCCAGGCATTTCTCAAATCAGAAAAACCAACTGGTGTCAAATCCGCCAGGGTGACAAATGCCTGGAGTTATACTGAATGGTCGTTCATATTACATGAAACAACATACAACACTGCTCCTAAAGTGTCAGTGTTAGTGGTACATTGCCATACAGCGGAATTGCAGTCATCATCGAAAGTGAAAAATTAAATCATTCAACATTGTATATAAACACGGATCAAGCAAGTCAGCAAATAACAAATTAAATTTTGCATGGGGGTTTACTAAGTGATACATTTTGATGGAATATTGACAGGTGGGAAACAGATAATTTACATCAACCGAGAAGTGGAAATAAAGTGTAAACACAATGAACACTTGCTGATTCAACATTCATATAATGCCTCGAAACACACACGACAGAAAAAAGAACAAGCACATGATGCAATAATTGTCCCTATCCCGCCACAAATATCAGCTCAATATCCAAATATTCTGAGCATAAAGTAAGTAATTTAGAATGCATCTCTTAACAAAGCGACCACGGTCCATCTAATGACTCCTCACTAAAAATGAATGCAAAATGGAAAAGCTCACCTAGTGCTCTGAAACTGACAGAGCATTTCAAAAATCACCCCGTGATTTTCACTTGTCATGTTGTCGAGCCATTTTATAGAATAGAAACTGACAAAATACATATGCAATGACCCAGAACCATAAAAAAAAATCCAGCACTCAAACACAATAGGCATACTCATTATCCGAGGAAATTTTAGCCCACAACCAAATACTTCTTTGTAAACTGGTGTCCCTGTTCTGCACTGGGGAGTTTGGCTGCACTGAATCATTTCAGTTTTTCAGCTGAATGCTAGACAGCCAGTAGCTCGCGGCCAATGTTCGTGTGGAGGGTGTTGTGAGGATTGCGGCGTGGGCGGGTGGAGGGGTGGTGGGGGAGTGGGGGGGTGGGGGGGGGGCGGTGGGGTGGGGGCGGGGGTGGTCCAGGCGGGCGGGGTGGGAGCTTTGTTCATTACAGATATGCTGGCTGTAGGTATTCACAGCTTGAGCAATTGCAATAGTGCGTTAAAACCGCCAACGTAGAAGTTATACAGAAGCAAAAGACTGCGGATGCTTGAAGTCCAAACCAATAACAAAGTTACCTGGAAAAACTCAGCAGGCCTGACAGCATCTGCGGAGAAGAACACAGTTATCGTTTCGAGTCCATATGACTCTTCGGCCATACTTCAGATGCGTCATGGGGACTCGAAACGTTAAATGTAATCCTCTCCGCAGGTACTGTCTGACTTGCTGTGTTTTTCCAGATGTTTTTGTTTTTGTAACGTAGTGGTTATGATTGCTGCAAAAGCCAGACTGTCTCAACAGATTACCGACATGTTTCTCCCTCACCAACTCCTTATTACACTGGTTTGCAATATTTGCGGGCAACATTCTGTCATGTTCTTCTTCTGAATGGGCGATATTAACCAGACACACCCCCACGATTCATTGGCCTGGACAACTTTAATCTCCATTATGTCAATATTATGTCATTATGTCAATATTATAAGGGTTCAGCGACTATGATGCTGCTGCCGGCATTACCACAACGCCAGGTGCTTCCTGTCAGTTATGCACAACAGCAAATCGCGGAGCAAGTGCTCTTTGATTCTGCAGACTACGAGCGGTTTAGGGACTACACACAAGCATATTCAGTATTAATTGCTACTTCAAAAAAAATCGTTGCAACAAATATCTCTGTGGCCTCTCATGTTCTCCAAAGCTGGCGCTAAATGATGGCAAAATATTTATTCAACTGATTGGCAATTTTTCCCGAAGAAGGTGCATTTCTGCAGCAGAAAGAGAATGATTGCCGAGGGGCATTGTTCCGACAGAAACGGTCAGGTGAAATTGGGAAAATCGTACAAGTAATAATGGTGGTCTCTACACATCTGATTCTGGTGATAATGGTCATCACATAACTGCTCTTTAAATTGAGCATTTGACAACGCAACCTAAATCATTCAGTTTAGCTTCTTGAATCTAAAATGCTGTCACTAACTTCATATGTGGAATATCCGTCAAAACCCACTCCACATCTATGAAAAATGAAACTTGTTCTGGGACTGCAGACAATCCACTGAAATTTATAACATGCTGACACCAAAAAAAAAATCCAATGCAAACACACAGCGCCATCACTGTAAGCAGAGTTAGTTATCTGCGGAAATTTTAAAGTGGGTCCTTCCGCCTTGGGCCTTAGAGAGAGGAGTTGGAAATAGATCTTTGCGTTGACTATAACTTTCCTATGGCGAAAAGTCCTCTAGAAAATATATATTTGGCAAAAGGAGTAAATGTTATATGAGGAACAAATAATTTCAACGAGAGTTTGATGAATGTCTGGAAAAAGCTGCCTGAGAAAGCCGTGGGTGCAGGTTCGATCGAGGTATTCAAAATTGAATTGGATTGCAGCCTGAAAAGAGAGATTGTCCAAGGTTACAAGGATAAGGCAAGGAAGTTGGAGAAGGTGAAATGCTCTTTCAGAGAGGCAGTACAGTCTCGATGGTCCAAATGACCTCATTTTGCACTGTTAAGACACTGTGAGAATGTGACATATTATGTATAAATTTGAAAAATTGACAGATGCCTTTTCACGTGATTTAAAATTTACTTCACTTTTGCAGGAAGACTAACAGGCCTCGACATCTCTGTCTTAAATTAGAGACTTTTATTCTGAAACTGTGGCCCGTCGTGCAATATTCCACAATGAGGGAAATCAGCCTCTCCTTTTCTACGCTGGATTTTCTCATAGAATCTTAAAAGTTTCAATTTGACCAACTTTCATTTTTTTTTCTAAATTCCAATGAGCTTTGGGTCAAATTGCTCAACATTTTTTCATGAAACAACCTTTTCCATCCAGGAGCTAAACAAATGAACCTTCTCTCTACTGCCTCAATGCAAATATGTCTTTTCTCCAGGAAGATGGCCAATACTAAAAACAGGATTTGCCTAGCCATTAGCAACTAGCCGTGTGTACATTTCTTATCCAATCTTAATGCAATAAAGGCCAATATTCCTTCTTATGTCCTTGTTCCTTCCTGTATTAGCATACTGACTGTTTCTGATTCACCAGAACACACAGAATCCCACACATGGCACCATTTTGCAGCCTCTATCATTGGAAAGAACGCCCTGTGTTTGTAGTTTTCCTGGTAAAGTGTACCACCACACGTTTTTCCACACCTCCGGAAAGGGGGTCAGGGAAGGGAGGAATTTCACTGGGTACTGAAGGGGATCTGGTCGATTGAGGGCCTTTCAGTGGATGGCGAGTCCGTTCAGGGGAGGGGCAGACTTGCATTGGGTGGGAAAGGACATAAGGGATATAGGAAGTGTTTAAGGAGTGGGAAAGGGGATAACTGAGTGGCAGAGTGTTGCAATGCAAATTGAACAGGGCCAGGGAGAGTAGAAGAGTTTCAGTGGGCGAGGAAGGGGAACAGGACGTGGGGAATAATTACTCCGGATAGGGAATGCGATAAAGGAGAGCAGGAGAGTTTCATTGTAACGAAAAGTCAATAAGGGTGAGGGTAAAAGTTTCAGTGGATCAGAAAGGGGATAGAGATGACAGGGGGAGTTTCAGACGCTGGAGACTTGCATTGGCTCAGTGGGTACGGTAGCACGGGGAGTCGAAGAGGTTAACCTGTCAGTGGACCGAGAGCATGGTGAGAGGAAGATTTTCAATGTGTGGGAGATCGGGAAGGGGAAAAATGTCACTGTATGAGGAATGCCCTATTCGGGAGGGGAGGGGGATTTGGGGATGATAGAGACCCAGTGCAGAGGGAAGGGGCCGGGAGGAATAACTCGTGTCCTTCTCCGGAACACCTTGAGCAACCAGATATACACTTCCATTCCCTGACCCTGCATCCACGCCCACTGGAGGCCATCGCCAACCTCTGATTACAAATACTGAAACATTTAGGCTTCACGTGATTCCTTTATCCATCAACTAAATGACTCCCATCACCCTGATCCACATAGTGCATTGCGAATTATATGTGGGACCAAGGAAATGTTTCCCTGGATTGGCAATTGGACCAGCGAGATGGAAGAGATTCACTGATCGATACTGGGATAATCCAGAGGTGCTATGACTCAATGGGTGTGGGCGCTGATAGGGGTTGTGGAGGGTTTGCGTGCAGTCAGATTCGGATTTAGCAGAGAAAGGGGCGATTTCGTGCTTAGGGCTCTTAGGGACGAATTTCACAGAGTGGGAAAGGGTATCAAGAGGAGGGGGAAGTTGTATGTCGGTGTGTAATGCGCATATGGCAATGGAAAGCTTTTGACTTGGTATGGAATGGGATCAGCAGGAAGGACTAGTTTGACTGGTGGAAGGGTGTTTCGAGGAGCGGGGGGCGTACGAGTTTCAGTGGTTGGGAAGACGGTTCAATGGAATGGAAAGAAATTCGGTTTCTGTGGTAGGGGACAGGGAAGAACATCTTTGCCGGCGGAGAGTTGCAGTGTGTAATGGAAAGCATCAGCGGTAGGTTACGTTTCATTTGGAGTTGAAGTGTAGGGATCGGAAAGTGACATCGGAGTGGGTGATCTTCACTGGTAGTCAATCGGATCAGGGCAAGTGGGAGAGAATCAAGGTGTGTGTATTTTTGCTTATTTTTTCCCCATTCATCGCTGGCTCGGCCGGCATTGGTTGCCCCTGCAAAACGACCTTTACCTGAGTAGATTGCTGGCATTTCAAAGGACATTTCAGAGTCAATCACGTTTTTGAGGGCCTGGGTTCGCATGTGGGCCAGACAAGGAGGGCAGATTTACTTTCTTATAGTGAGCCAGATGGGTTTTTCCGTAAAATCAGCAAAGACCTTATTTGCTGTCAAGATTTTCAATGAATTGAAAGTCAAACTCCACCAGCTGCCTTGGTGGGGTTTCACCCCTGGCCGCCAGATATTCTCCTGGGTCACCAGTCCTGTGAGAATCCCACTACACGACCACTGCACTGAATGGTGAGACAGTGAGCGGGAACGTTGCACTGAGTGGGGATAGGTGTCAAGGGGAGGATAATTTTCAATGCGTGAGTAATCAGCGGGGTGAAGAACGGGTTTTATTTGCATTTGACAGGGCATCATAGTGAGGGAAAGAGTTTCTGTGGAATGTGGTTAATGGAGGTGGTCAGTGTTTCAGTTGATGAGAAGTGTTTCACATGAAGGGGCAGAGTTTCACTTGGTGGGGGACTGTCCCACAGGATGGAAAGCTTAAAGTAGGTTCGGGTGGTGATGAGGTCTTGGAAATAATTTCACTCCGTTTGCAAGCGTTTTGGGCATGTGGTCCAGTCTCTGTGGTTGGGGAAGTGTTTCAGGGGTAACGGAGGAATCTAAGTGTTTGCGGGAATCGCGAGATGGGAAGTGCTTCCTTGTTTTTGGAATGCCTCATGTGGAGGGAACAGGTTTCAGTGGGCGATTAATAGTGAGGGGAATGATTTAAATCCGTCGTCAATGTGGTGTATCGCAAAGTATTATATAATTGGGGAAACTTTGAAAAGCGAGACGGTAAGCATCTCAGTGAGTGGGGTTCGGTATCAATTGGAACGGAAACATTTCACCGAATTGTGATGGATATCAGGCAGAAGGAAGGGTTTTAGCGGGTGGGCCTGAGGTTCAGGGTTGGGCGATGCTTTATATATGTTTGGATAGCGGTAAGGGTGAAGGTTGGAGGTTCGATGGGTGGGGAAAGAGTGACAAATGCAGAGAGTTATTTATGTGCGTAGGGATGTGGATTAGGCGGAGGGGAAGCGTTACATTGGTTGGTTCAGAAATCAGGGCAGTAGAAGGTTTTCGATGATTGAGGATCAGGAGGAGACATTAATTTCAATGGATCAATAATCATATCATTGGGGAGGGAATGATGAGTTTCAATGGGTGATGATGTTGAATATTGTGGGGAGAATGCTTTCAGTTGTGGGAAAGGGGATTAAGGCGACGGGAGCTTGTGGATTGGTGAAGAAGAACATGCGCGGGCGTTTGATTATTCCAATAAGTGTGAAAATGTATCAACTTAAGAGGAAGGCTTTTACAGGTTGGGAATACGGTTCCGGGGGTAGTGCTGCATGATATGCAGAAGGGGTTAAGTGTGAACTGGATAACTTTACTGGGGGGAGCATGCGATGAGAGCAAAGGGAAATATTACCATAGGCGTGGAAGGGGGTGGGTTTATGCCGGAAAATTTCAGCGGATGCAGAAATGAGTCTGTCGTTTAATGTTTCGGTCGCTCGTGAATCAGCGGTAATGAAAGGTTTTTTGCATTATGGGAAATGGGTAAGTGGAGGAGGGAGTTTCAGTGAGTATTGAAGTTTGTGAGGGAGGGGTGATAAATTCCGTGCTTGGGGAAAAATATCATGGGAAAGGGAAGATTTACAGTCGGTGGGGAAGTCTATCAGGGCGAAGGGGAAAAGTCAGTGAGTGAAATTTTTTCGGAGATTGGGGAAAGTGATAAGCTGGTGCAGAAGAGGCTGAGTGGATGGGGCCTGAAATCGGGGGAAGAGCCTCAGTGGATGGAGATGGAGATAGGGGTATCAGCCTCAGTGTGTGGGGATGGAAATCTGCAGAAGAGTCTTAGTTGGTGGCAATGGAAATCTGGGGAAGAGCCTCAGTATGTGGGGATGGGAATCGGGGAAGAGCCTCAGTGGGTGGGGATGGGAAGCGTCTCAGTGGCTGGGGATCGTCTCCGGGGTGGAAATTTATTGCTGGGAATTGGAATGGGTGAGTAGCTTCAGTGGGCTGGGATGGGGGAACGTTTCATTGGGTGGGGATGTGGATGTCAGAGTGGTTCAGGGGATCGGAATCGGGGGGAGGAATCTCAGTGCGTGGTGATGGGGCAGTTTCAGTTTAGTGTGGATGCGTGGAGATTATCAATGTATGCGGGTGTGGATTGTTTGAGACATGTTCTGTGGGTTGATTTGGGGATGTGGGTTTTCTTTGCATGTAGATGTGTGAAAGGGGCAGGGTGTCAGTCCAATGGGTGGAGAGGGCGATTAGAAGAGAGGGAGATTTTCTATGGGCGGAACAGGGACTCCAGCAGAGAGCAAGTGTTTCCACGAGTAGCGATGTGGATAGGGTAGCGATGTTCAGTGGGTGCGGATGGGGATCGGGACGGAGCATTGCATTGGGTGGGGGGAAGTTTCAGTGGGTGGGTTGTGGGAGTAGCATTTGTAGGTAGGGATTGGGATCGGTCTGTGGGAGTTTCAGTTTGTGGGTTTGGAGGGCGTGTATAAGTGGTTGGGGGTGGTAAAAGGGTGAGATTTCCAGGGAATGGGAATGAGGATCGGGTGGAGTGCCAGTGGTTGGGGACGGACGGGGGCAGTTCTTCAGTGGGGGCGAAAGTCGATCAGAGTTGTGGGGAACTTTCAGTGGTGCGGGTGGGTTTGATGTGAGAGATCTTCAGTGGGTAGCGTTGAGGATCAAGTTTGAGATGCAATGGGTGGGGATGTGTATCAATGGGGAGTTCCAGTGGGTAGGGAAGCGGTTGGGGCGGAGTTTCATTGAGTAGGGATGGGGATCTTGGGTAGGTGTTTCTGTGGATGAGGTTGGGGAGGGGGGGACCTTACCAGTGGGTGAGAGGGGGATCAGGAGAGAGGAAGAGTTTAAGTCGGCGGGGCTGGGAATCAGGCTGACAGCAAGTGTCCAATGGGTGGTGGTGAGGACCGGTGCAGGTTTCAGTGGGTAAGGATGGGCATTAGGAGGATGGGGTACTTTTCAGTTTCTGGGAAGGAGGACCAGACATTTCTGGGTGCGTAATTGGAATCAAGGAAAGGGCAGCAGGTTTCCGGGGTGGAATAGGGTATCTTCAGTGCGAAGGATTGTCAGTGCTTGGGAAGGGGAGCATGCTGATGGAAGGAATTTACTGATTGGAGAACGGAGTAAGGAGGGGGCGAAGTGTTTCAGAGGGTGAGAAAGCTCTGAATGGGAAATGTTTCAGTGAGTGGGTGTTCCGTCAGATGGAGATGTTTCACTGCTTTGTGTAGTGGATATTTTGAGGGGACGATTAGTAATGGTGCGCTTTTGGCATCAGGGTGTGTCATTTAAGTATGTGCAAAAGAGCATCAGCGTGATCTGAATGTTTCAGTCAGTTTTAGGGGTTTCAGGATGAGACATACAATGCCAGGACGTGCAGTGGGCGTTTAAGTGCGATGGGAAATGATTAATTCACTGGGCCATCAGTGGAAGTGAAAGGCATTAATATTGTGGATAAGCGGGGTTGGTGGAGAGTTTCCACGTGTGGGGAAGTGGGTTACGGTGAGATGGAGAACTTTACTGCACGTGAAAACATTATCAGGAGGAGGCGAGAGTTTCCAGTAGCTGGGGAAGACTACTACGGCGATGGAATATTGTCAGTGGTTGGGGAAAATGATCAGGGGGAGGAGAGAGTATCAATGGTTTGCGAAAGGCATCTGAGTGAGTGGGATGCTGTCAGTGGAACTACAGCATCTGTAATAGAGAAAGGTTCTCAATGGGTCTGGAAGGCGGATCGGGGTGAAGATTAAATGTTCTGGCTAAATGTTTTGGGGGTTAACGTTGAGGTGAAATGTTTCTATGATTGGGGAATGGAATAATGGGTGGCAAAAAATCTCTGCGGATGGACATGTGGGTCAGGCAAAGTCCAAGAGTTCCAATGGGTGGAGGTGGGCATCCAGACCACAGGCGGAGAGGAAGATTTACCGTTGGTGGGGAATCCTTGAGAGGGGATGTGTGTCATTACTTGGGCAATTAGATAAGGCTGATGGGATAAATCTTACTGATAAGGCTGTAGGATACGGTGGCAGTGTTTCAGTTGGTGGGGAAGGACATCAGGGCGGGGTGAATGTTGCACTTTGATGATGGGTAGCAGGAAGATCCATGTCATTCCAATCTGTGCATCAAATAATAAGGGCGAGCAAATCTGTTTGAACATCAAGGGCGGTTAATTGTTGTGAAATGGTTTAATTGTGTAGGAAAGTGGATAAGCGATTTTGAAGAGGGTTTCAATGGGTGGGAAAGCGAATCATGTTAAAGGGTGACTTGCTGTGCATGAGGAACAGCGATCAAGAAGATATCATGCCAGTCTGAATTTGGGGAATGGATTCTGGAAGATTGTGGATGCTTGGGGAAGGGGTCCGAGGAAGGGGAGTGTTAGAGTGGGTCGGGAAGGGTATCGAGGTTTTGATTAACTTATTTTGTGGTTTAGGTGTCAGGGGGAGGGGCATATTTTCAGTGGGTTGTGTGGGGATTCAAGAAATGGTGAATTGCTTCAGTCGGTGGGGAGGGGGATGAAATGGGGTAAGATTCTCGGAGGTTGTGAAAGGAGAACAGGGAAACTGAAAAATAACATTGGGTGTTTGAACAGATCAGGGCGGGGGCAAAAGTATCAGTGTGTGAGGGGATGTGTCATGTTGAGGGGAAATTTTCTTTGGTGAAGAAGGTAGACCGAGGGACGGGGCAAGGGCTTCAGCTTGGGGGGAACGGAAGCAGGGTGACAGGAAAGTGATTGACTGTGGGGAAGTTGAATAAGGCGATGCAGAGTGTTATTCGATGGTGGGGGGATCAGGCCGTGCAAGGGAGAATGGGTGGTTTTGGGTGTGATATAGGGAAACGGACGTGTTTCAGTGAATGGAGGAATCAAATGAATGGAGATAGTTTTATTGTGTGGGGATTTGCATAAGCCGGAGGTTAACTTTTCACGGGCTGCGGACAGGAATCAGTGCTTCTGTTTCAGGGGGACGGAAGGAGGGTCGGTCCGGGTTAATGGTTTCAATTACTGGCGAAATGTTTCGGGGGTGAGGGAGATGTTCCCTGGGTGGAAAAATGTATTAGCGCGGCTTAAATACCCTCATTGGGTTAATAACTGGGTGATTGGTACAATAACTTCTTCAGTGGTTTGGACAGAGCCCATGGGAGGGGAAAAGTGATTCCCATTATTGGAAAGGGCATCATCAGGAGGTTTAGAGTTTCGGTGGTTTGTGAAGGGATCAGGGGAGGAAAGGATTTTCAGTGCGTTAGGCTTTCATTGAAGTGGAGGTGGGGATGAGAGAAAGTGGAGGAGGTTCAGTGCATAGGGAAGGGGTTTAGGAATGTAAATGCAGAAATGACATTGGGGTAAATATACATTTGCAGGAGCAATTTTATAGTTATTCTAGAAAATCACAAGAGTCTTCCGATTTGCTTTTAATGACCTGAAACTTTGAACGTAATGAACTTCTTAAAAGAAACCCGTGATGCGTGGGGCAACTTTCCCATTTCCCTGGACTAGGCTTTTTAATTTGTGGAGATCATTCAGAAGGAAACCAAAAAGAGTAATTGAACGAAAAGCTCAACCAAAGCATCAAGCTGGTGGAATGACGTTGGAACAAATTTCGCTAATGCTGTTGAGCTGTACATACCAGTAAATATATAAAAAATATATTGAGCATGAGGAAGAGCTTCAGTGAAGTGGATATATGCATGAAACTGCACCTATAAATGGGTAGAATCGAGAATCCATTTAATATAAACAAAGTCGACGTTCAAATATCGCCACGAATGTAATAAAATGCTAATAGAGCAAGTCTGTGTTAATTTAGGAAATTGATGCAATATTTTTGTAACAGCGCACTTAGCAATTATTATTCTAATATCTAATGCTATTAAGGCAATATGCTCTCATCTTTAGTTGCTATTTGTATTATAAAATCTGTTTGAAACTCCACAATCTAATATTGTTAAAGCTATTTAAAAATCCTATTTCAATTTTCGTTTTGCCATTGGGGCATGGGTACTGCGAACTGTGTGAGTCACTGGTTGTGTTTGCTTCTGTCGGCAGCAGATCCAGACTTGAATGATATTCTACCCTCAGTGCCACGCAATCAAACATTCTCTGGTATATACTATTCTTCCTACGTGCTATTTCTGCTTCCACCAGGCACAATCTAAATTATACCATTTGAACTATAACGTTAACAATAGTAACGAGTAATAATTACATTACATATACACCCATTGTAATAAAAATCAAATTTTCAGTAGAAGACCAAAACAGTTCAATGATATCACTCACAGTTCAGTCGCTATAGAAGAAAAAATGTCAGAAGGGATTGCAACATCATTCCGAGCGCTGGTAGCAGCGGTGGAACATTAAATTTAACTATCTTCCTTTAGGAAATACTGAGCGCGCATTCCAACATCCTGTAAAGCCACGGCCGACATCGGAATTAATTTCTTTACAGCAGTTCCAGCTGAAAGCAGTTGTTCCTTCTGAATAACCAAGAGATTTTTACATGTGTAAACAGTGAATTGCAGCCTGGTAACATGCACCAATGACAAGTCATGAGGCCACACGAGATACATGGAAACTCTGTCCCATACATGACCCCATCAGAGAGGCCAATAATTCTGAAATGGAAATCGGTCATCGAACTGGCATCAAGATGATAGAATGATGCAAGAGCGGGAGCAGGATATTGGACTCGTTTGTGTACGTGGTTTCTTTTAAAGAGATCCCTAACTCAGACCCAAACACATTACTTTAGCCAATGAATCTGCAAATTCGAACTATTGAACTCCATCTTCAATTGTCTGAAATAGTTGCTCTGGATTCTGATTTGATTCTCCTTCCAGACCGAGCTTTCATTGCCTTAACCATGTTCTGCTTGAATTAATTTCTCCTCCTTATACCTTTTCTGCTTTTAGCAATTATGCTAAAATCTCTGAACTGTAGTATTCCACACAATTCCGAGAGGGAATATTTCCCTTCGTCTTCTTTTTTTCGAGTCTCTCTTTGTTTTAAATACCGTGGTCCCACATTTCAGATTGGTCAGGAAAGTCAAAGCCCATTCGGTTCAGCGTAATGTGGTAAACTGAATAAAAGGTTGACGTTTTAACAGGAAACAAAGGGCAATGGCCGATGTCCTTGCGAATGGAAAGTTGTCTCAAGCGAGCTTCGACAGGGCTCCGTGTTGTGACCCTTGCTGTTTGTGCTAAATATTAGCCATTTGGACGTGAACGTGGGGGGCACGATTTGGAAATAAGCAGATGTCACAAAGATTGACCGAGTAGTGGATACTGCAGAAGGCAGCCATATCCTCGAAAAATATATAGATAGGTTGGTGGATTGAGTGGTAAAGTGGAAGATGGATTTTAACATAGAGAAGTGTGAGGTCATACATGTAGGGAGAGTGAAACAGTTACAAGGATTACAAAATAAATGTGAGCATACTAAGTGTAGTAGATGAAGTGAGAGGTCTTGGCATACAAGTACACAGCTCTCTGAAGGCAGCAGTTCAAGTTTTCAAGATTTTAAAAAAGGCAATGGAATGCTCTCCTTCATTGGCAGAGGTATAGAATATAAAAGTAAGGATAAAATATTGGAATTGTATGAAACATTTTTGAAGCCACAACTAGAATATTGTGTGCACTACTGCTCACCACGTTGCAGGAAGGACGCAATAGCTCTGGAGAGATTGCAGAGGAGGTTTACAAGAATGTTGCCAGAGTTAGAAAAGTGTAGTTATGAGTAGAGATTGCATAGGATGGTGTTCCGTTGCCTTGAACAAAGAAGGCTGAGAGGTAACTTGCTTGAGGTGTACAAAATGATGAGGGTAATAAATAGAGTGTACAGGATCGAATTTTTTCCCTTAATGAGAATGCTAGAACAAGGGAACATAGAACCTGGGTGTCCTCAGGCTGGCATGGAAAACATGGTCCGAATGGCCACCTTATGTTCTTTAACGTTTCTATTGTTTTATGTTTCTGCCTCTGTTGGATTCTTTCATGAACAACTCAGCTCCAACAGGGAAACAGCTTTTCCACCAATCTCTCCACATAACAACATTTTCCATCCCATAAAATCCACCGTGAAAGGAAGAGGCCATGTGACTCAGCAAGCCTTCTCCGCCATTCAATATGATGATGGTTGAGCTGATTTGAACCTGAAATCCATTTCTCTGACCAGACCCACCAAAATAACACAGCTTGTTTGGCGATCAAATACATTGTCCTTCTCAGTCTGACAGATTTTCAATGCCCATCAAACACGGCTGTCAGTGCAAGAAATTTCCAAAGCCCAAAATCGTTCTGAAATCAGAAATTACCGCGCATTTGCAACTTGGGTGAGGGATCCTATATTTTTGAATATCGCTCCCTAGTTCTCGGACTTCACACGAGAGGGACGCCCTCTCATTATCTACATTGTGAGGCCTACCCCACTATTTTGTCGGTTTATCTTCATGATGTTATTTAGTTGCCATGGTATTTTCCTTACAACTTTCTCTTTGCTTTCTGCAGGACCTCGACATCATTGCGACATTACATTGACCAGAGTTGTGCACAATATGCCAGATGAATAATTGCAATTAATTTACAAATATATTAAATGATTCATTAGTTTTCAATTTAATATCCATTTTTACCAAACAATTACAGAGTATGTTTCATTTGTCCCAAACTCAATGCCACTTAGAAGGAATTATGGACATGCACATCGTCGTAGTTGTGTTCTTGTTCCCTTTCAAAGTAGTTAATTTTACACTTTGATGCCACAAAACGGAATGTTTTCCAGGATGCATTGCGTCTCACAAAAGCACAATAAATTCAAGCAGCTGCGCGTCTGGCACATCACCACTTTGCCTGTGCCCGTCTTATTCCTGTTGCTAACATGTCCACGATTTGCAACAATATGAAGTTATGTAACCAGTTTATTTCTGTACCCAAACCTATCTTCCTTTTTAAACCATATTTGTAAAAAAAAAGATGAATGTTCTTATACTCGATCCCTCAGCGGAACAAACTCTCCCTACTCGGAATATTATTCATTTGCGACAATTTTCAGACGCCTCCTACTTGGTGAACTTACTAAGCTAGTTAACAACCTCGCTTCCTGCAATGCACTTCGACTGGCTGTGAAAATCTGCAAAGAGTTTGGTACGCAAAATTGAAAGCCTACATCTTACAAATCGACAACATACCCTTCCTCCGCAATTCCTGTTAATTCATGAAATAACTCACAGATTATTTAGACATGATTGGCCTTTAACAAATGATCTGGTTGATCTTGTTAATCCTGTTTTCTAGTGAGAGGTCTCTTCAATGTCAAAGATGTTAGAAAGATGAGTCCACTATTCGAAGAGTTTCCATCTACCCCTTCATGTACAACAGCGTAACAGTTGAAATAATTCATTTTTCGAGCAGCAGTACAATATCCAAAGAGGTTTGAAACATATTACTCAAAGCATCTTTACTTTAATAGTGTTCTCTCGACATGGAAATATTTTTCGCCGCTAACATATTTTTTTCTGCTTTGTAAGTAGGCGATTCTACATCTTTCCTTCATCAATCGCTTAAAAATGCACTTATTGATTACTCTGAGCCTTGAATTTTTTGTACTCATGCATCGGTTCCTTCAAATTAATTAGAATACACATATATATATATATATATATACCCACACACGTATATAGGTATATATATTTGTGTGTATATAGTATAAATATATAATATATATAAATATATGTATGTATATATCACATGTATGTATATATATATATATATGTGTGTGTGTGTGTATGTATATTTACACATATGTAAATATTTGTGTATATATACATACACACACACACACATTTGTGTATATATATACACACATACACACACACACTGTCGCGGAAATCGGAGTGAACACTCAGACCCAGGAGGTTTGTCTCGGAAGCCTTTATTAATCGTGATATCAAGGAGGGCCCAGTAGCATACAAGGTAGCTAGCTGACACTCTGAGGAAGCATCAGAGCACACACGTATTTATAGTAGAAGTTGTACATATCAAAGAGCTTGAAGGTGATAAGGATGTCTAAGTTTCAATGATCAATTACATTGAGAATCATTGTCACACAATTAGTCTATTCTAAGTTTATGACTAAACAGGATATTGGGGGAAGAATAAAAGTGAGACAGAGAATAGATGACCATTGCTTGATCCTGGGGGTAGAAATCCCGTCTCAAGGACTCCAGGAGGCCTGCCCATGACACTCCCCATTCTCCCCTCCTGCTCAATTAGCTGGCAGCTGCAGGTGTGCCTGCTAAAACAAAAGAGGGAACTGTGCTGTAGCATTCCACCATTGTGCTAACGAGAGAGTGAACTAGTATTCCACGATGGTGCTAACTGTTTAACCCGTAGTTGACCTGTAGATGTATTTTATTCTTCCACAATCCCTCCTTATTAATCTTTCAGATTTATACCAATGAGGAATAGTATCTTCATCATCATAAGGGGGCTCATAACCATAAGGGAAAGGCCGATCCCTGGCAGGGTAAACCTTTTCTCTCCACCAGTGGGTTTCACTGGGGCCAGTGCGCATCAATTGAGGGACAACTGGAGCTCCTCCTAATCCAGTAGAAACACTGTTAACAACCTGGGAACAGAAAATCCGCAAAGCCATACATGCACAACACCCTATAACACATGCTACGACCAACCCCATTAAAACATATAGCAACCAACTTCCCCAACCGGAGAACCAACATAGTATTACAGACCACCAAGAATCTTTTTATAAAAATTACTCAAAACTTCCGTTTCAATTCATAATACAAGTTAGATCACTTGGTAACAGCTGCTATATTGTTGCCAGACAATGTATTTTACAGTGTGTGGCGTGGACCCAGTCTTCCTTCCCTTTAATCTTCAGGGCCGTTCGAGTTGTTAGCAGCAAAAGGTAGGGTTCTTTCCACCCTCTCATCCAATTCAGCTGCTGTTTTTCATAGAGGAAAATGAGTACAAGTCCAACATTTAGTCTGATTAACTTGCGAGGCTACGGCCTGCATTCGTTGAACAGCAGAATTGGTATTCCATGCCCCCGCAAGGACCACGCAGGACAGGATCCAAATCAGAGTCAGCATTCTGACGGCTCAGTTAAAGTTCTTGCACAAGCATTTCCGTCCGAAGTCAGCGTCCGCTTGACATACGATGCGTGGATCCACAAGGGCGTCCTTCAACCTTCACGGCCCTATGGGTGGTGAGCAGGACTTGGAAAGGCCCTTCCCATCGAAGTTCCAAACAGTTCTTTCTCCTGAAGGTCTTTACGAGGACTAGGTCCCCGGGCTGGTATTGATGGCAGACTTCAATGGTGGGATTTTTCTGAGCTTCTACTACCTATATATGCAACCTCTTGAGAGAATTAGTGAGCACTATACAGTATGTAATCATTCCCTCATCCATAGCGTGGATGTCCATTTCCCTAGTAGACAAGGGTGGGGTCACTGGGAGGCGCATAGGACATCCCATTACAACTTCATAAGGAGAGAGGGAGGTGGTACGGTTAGGGTGAGAGTGCATAGCCATGAGCGCCAAGGGTAGAGTTTCAGGCCATTTCAAACCAGTTTCTTCACATAATTTAGTTTGTTTTTTCAGAATACCATTTTGTCTTTCCACCGCCCCAGTAGACTGGTTGTGGTATGGGCAGGAAAGGTGATGGTTGCATTGTAAGGCCTTCCACAGTTCCTTTATCACTTTAGCAGTAAAATGAACAACAATTTTACAACAACAACAGCATCATTTCGTCGGGTGGGATACGCCTCCACCCATCGTGAGAACAAACATACTAGAACTAAAACATAATTATATTCCATACATTTATGCATTTGTATAAAGTCCATTTGTAGGTGTACAAATGGGCCCCATGGCTGAGGTCACGTACCAGCAGTCATTGTGGGCGTCTTGCCTGGGTTTTGTCATTGACAAAGGAATGACAGTTATTACTAATACAATGCCTATTAGCATATTACTATCCTCTATGCATTCAACATTCATTCTACATACAGGTGTTAAACCCCTGAGCTGGCAACCGGTCAAGTCATGATTCTTGCGTCGTGAGAGATTCAGTAGATGCTCATTAGGTACCCATGAAGGGACTACCCCTTCTTTAGTCTGTCTTAATTTTTCTCCTGCTTGTTCCAGTGCCCAAGATCCATAGGGGTTGAAAACATGATTTCTGCTCGCTTCGTCTGAAATATTTTTTCCTATTTCAATTAATTTATTGATAGTCCCTGCATGACTTCCGAGCACGGTAGCCAAACTGTGGATTAACCAATGATGTCCCTATATTGAATATTGTAGCGGCAACATTTATCAGGCTGCGCTTAACGCGGTTCCCTCCCAAGCTTAATCGCATCTCACCATTGAACTGAACTGCTTCAGTCATCAACTGGCGCGTCAGAGCCGTATAGAGTGCTTGGGTATGGGTTGAGTACCATTGGGGCAGGACGACAGCGGATACATTCAAGACTACGGGTACCAGCTCATGGTGTACATTATCATACAAAACTTCTGATTAACCAGTACCAAACCATTCGTCGGTCCTGGATGCATAGTTGGACAAGATGGATCAGTCAGTGTGGTTTGAGGGGCTTCAATTATCTCTACTCAGACTGCGAAAGTAGAGGTGGGAGGTTGCTGGGTATTGGCGAACCTCCCATGCTCGATCTGAAGCAAACCCTTACTACAATTTGAAAGCACTTGTTCTCCTACTGTTAGATTTATCATTCCCCGTTGCGAGTCATTCGGCACTGTCCATGCTGTACCAAAGTTCCTCCTGCTGTGCATGATGAGCAGTGATGTTCTCCGACCTTGTTGCCAGTACTGATAGGCCCACGACCAGGATCGTAGATCTGTGGAGAAATTAACATCGGCTTTCGTTCCCTGGGTTACCGCTTGGTCAATTGTCATGTATCTTTAACTGTGTGTAATGCCTCAATTTACTTCCCGTTCTCATATCTACAAGTGCGCATGTATCACCTCCACAATTACTTGGTATGGTCCATTGTTGCTCTTTGGATTTGCCTGTTTCCATATCCTTAATCACCTGTCGGTCTCTGACTTCCTCTCTCCACTCATGTAATTGCCTACTTAATTCCCTTACATTGTCCTGTATTTTTCCTTTCTGTGGCCCTACACATCCTACTATAATACCTTCAGGTAATTGCATGGCCCTACCCGTTATCATTTCAAATGGGGTGAACCCGGCGGTCCTGTTTGGGATAGCCCAGGGCGCATTAGAATATTGGGCTGTTCCCTGTCTCTTGATTGATGTTTTTTTTTAAAAGTTCAGTTCATCCTTTCCACCATCCCTGGACTCTGGGGGTGGTAAGGAATATGGAATTTCAGTTTAATCTCCATAAGATTACACACTTCTTTAATGTCTCTCCCTGTGAAATGAGTTCCCTGATCTGAATCCATTTGGGTAAACTCCTTCCAGTTTACTCTTTCCTGCTCCTGTCTCATGTCAGGCCTCAATTCCTTAAACAACTCAACAATGCACCTTCTTATCCTATCTTTCAATGGCTCAGTATTTTCACTTCCAGTGATGGTTCTCTCTGGGAACCGCTTAACTCTGCCTGTGATCAAGCTGTTAATCCTGTGGTTTTACTTTTTGTAGCTTGCAGGCACATTAATATAGTCAGTAATACATCTATTTAGCCTTTTTCCAGCTTTCCCTTTACCTGTATCCATCTTGTGGTAAATTGTTGTTAAGTATTATTTCTCCTTACATTTCAATTCCTGAACTACAGATTCCTCGTAGTTTTACCTCTAAGTTTTCTTTCCTGACCATGGTCATCCTACAGTTCTCTATTCAGTTTCTCTATTGTCTTGGATTGTTTAAAATGTTTGAATACTCTTTAGGCCATATTAACTATTCCATTTCAATGGGGATCTCTGTCTCGAGACCTTTGCTTATCTCCCCCTGGGCAGTTCCAATGCCTCAGTTGATGGCCAGATTATCAAATTCATTTCCCTTAAAACAGTTTGTACATTATGTCCTCTTTCCGTGACTCATTCTCCCACTTTCCTCATACCAGTTTACATTTGCAACAGCTACCATCTTATCTTGTTCAGGTTGCCTGGAGAGACTTTACAATCCAATCAAGTATTTTCATAACAGTTTTAAAACAGAAATCAGGTATTGACATGTTTTGCTCCCTTTTCTTCTTCTCAAAGATTTTATTGTCTCAAAAGTAACCCAATAAGTTGTGTCTGACCCTTTTCTTTAGAATTATCCCAGATTCATTAACTCGGACACAAATTGGATTTCTGCCAAACTTTGCCAAGGTCCAGAGCTTAACCTCATATTTTGGGAACAGACTTATAAACACAAAAGCTTGCAGCATTTGAATTTGTGCCAATTGTTGTCAGACCTTTTAAAATGAAAATTCCCTTTTGAGAACTTTATCAAGAACCAAACCTCGAATTTTTAAACTTTGAAAAAACTGTAATTTACACTATCAAAATTAAAACATCCTCTTGTTCATGTGTAATGATTTGTATCCAAGTTATAATTTCCGTATGTTTATTGACACGTTATTTATCTTAAATAGCATCCTAGTGATTCAAAAGTAACCTGTTAAATTATACTGCACTTTACATCTCAAGATTGTCCCCAATTAAATTTTCAGTGCTTTTGGGAAGCAGATTTCCTTAAATATTTAATTCATCTCTTCATAAGAAACCCCTTTTTATCTAATGGAACCACATAGACCTTGTGTTTATGTCTTTTCGTTTTCCTAGAATCTTTCTGAATTTCAAGTTATTTCTTTTTCTCAGAATTTTAGAATACTAACTCGTATGTATTAATTCCAATCAGTTTGGAAGCTGATGATAAGGGTTATTCCCTACTAGTCTGCAAGGGAGGTGGTACAAAGGTTGGTTCATCTCAAACAAAGGCAAGACCTGTTTTATCTTTACACTACCTTCAAATTAAGATTTTTGCTAGAAATCTCAACTCAAACCTTATACTCAAAACTTTGGAGTATTTGAATAAACTTTTACTTTAATCTAATATGGGGCTTTCGACTCAAGTGCTCAACTACACACACAAAAGACAATTCAGAGAAGAACAACTACACACACACAAGACGATGCAGGGAAGAAACCACATTAAAGCTCACATACAAATGCTTCATTGCACACAAACAAACACGTGGATAAAGGTATGTATCGATACTCCTATAATATTGAACTTAACTCTAAACGAAGCTCCGAGTAGCAGTGGGGGAATAAAGGGATCTTTAAGGCTCCACCTATAGGGACCTTCAAACTGACGAAAGCTCACATTTTCTCTGCTGCTGCTTGTAAATTGCTCATTAACCCCCTAGGGGTAGCCTCTCTCTCTCTCTCTCTCTCTTCAGCACAAACAGCCCTTGTAACTTAGGTCAATTCATTCTTTTTTTTTAAGTTACAGAAAATTCAGTAGTGGACTATCTACCTCCCTTAAAACATATTATACGCGCTCAAATCTGTCCCGATTAAAAGTTCCAGCTGGTGGGAAGCTCTCTACTTTGAGTCCATTTAACCCAATCAGAAACATATTGGACATTTTCTGGACCGTAATGGACACAAAAGAAAATCACAGAAATTACTTACTTTTCACCTCCAGGGGATTCGAACCCCCTGGGTATACTACTACTACTTTTTTTTTTTCGTTTTCTTACCCATCTTCAAAGTTCCTGATTTAAGCTCCGGTTTCGCCGGATTCGGTTTTTTCTTAGTACTTTGAGAAGCGGGAGGAGTGGCAGCGCCCGCTCTGCTGTTGCGATCTCCCATTTTTCTGAAAAGAAAACACAATTAACAGCGCGGCGCATTTCCTACCCTATGCGCTGACCGGTGTTTAAGAATTCCTCAACAATTCCTCCAAATCCTTGGGTCTTTCAAATCCTTTCGGTCAGTAGCTACCCTTTTTGCAAGCACTCCCCCTTTCAGCTAGGATGCTTGTTCGTCCCCCTTTCACCTCTCCAACTTAAGAGGTAGCTGGGAAGCTATTTAACTGCACTCCCCCTTTTCAGCTAGGATGCAGTTCGCACTCTCCCTAACTTGGGATAGGTATTCCTCCCTTTTTTCCGCGAGGGTTCTTTTTTAGAGATCCGACGGCCCAGGATTTCAATCACCTCTCTAACTTAAGAGGATACTGGACTTCAGTCGGATCCCACCTTCGTCGCCAATTTGTCGCCGAAATCGGAGAGAACATTCAGACCCAGGAGGTTTGTCTCGGAAGCCTTTATTAATCGTGATATCACGGAGGCCCAGTAGCATACAAGGTAGCTAGCTGACACTCTGAGGAAGCATCAGAGCACACACGTATTTATAGTAGAAGTTGTACATATCAACGAGCTTGAAGGTGATAAGGCTGTCTAAGTTTCAATGATCAATTACATTGAGAATCATTGTCACACAATTAGTCTATTCTAAGTTTATGACTATAGAGGATATTGGGGGAAGCTCACGTAGTAATAAAAGTGAGACAGAGAATAGATGACCATTGCTTGATCCAGGGGGCAGACATCCCGTCTCAAGGACTCCAGGAAGCCTGCCCATGACACTCCCCTTTCTCCCCTCCTGCTCAATTAGCTGGCAGCTGCAGGTGTGCCTGCTAGAACAAAAGAGGGAACTGTGCTGTAGTATTCCACCATTGTGCTAACGAGAGAGGGTACTAGTATTCCACCATGGTGCCAACTGTTTAACCCTTAAATGATCTGTAGATGTATTTCATTCTTCCACACACACATATGATATGTATATATATATATATATGTGTGTGTGTGTGTACATATATATATGTATATACATTTTTCCACCAAATTGCTTCGTCTGAAACACAGAACTTTAGTGCAACTTCTTTCAGCAGCAGCATATCGACCTTTTGATCATTCTTCACTTTGCTTCTAACATATTGTTAAACATATCATATTCTAGACACTTTAGGGATCTTTCACCCTCCTTGCCTTTTCTTATCATGTTCCCCAGCCTTTGTTAGTATTTGAAAACGGCCGATATTGTTACACTTTAATTTCACATGTCACTAAATTTTGACGATAAATCCCCTCTCCAATCTGTTGTGTGTTATTTGGGAATTTATAAAACACGTTGAACTATTTTACCTTGCTTTTTCTGCTTATCTGACCAAAATGATTTACGCTACGCTCTGCTATTCTGCACTCCTGTAGAATTCTCATCTAATTCCAGATCAATATTGCCCTCACTTTCGTTTATCTCAACTCTATCCGCTCAGGGTTTACTGCAGACAAAGGCACGCAGTTCCCATCGATGCCCACGTATTCTGTTATATTTTCAATATCAGCAACTCATGTGACACCTTCTGCAGCAAACCCGTAAATCATTTTTGGAAAATACCTTAAATTGACAGTTAGCTATCCCATAACACCCTGTATTCCTCCATTATTTAAACATTTTATTGCTGCCCTTACGACACTATTCCTTGTTGTGTTGCTGCTCCTTTTCTCCGTTGCTGGTCCTGGTCTCCATGCGCGCTCATATATTTTTGACTCTATGCCACAACAATATTTAAATGCATTTCCTAGCACTGATCCGTGGCAAGATCTACGGAACATCAAAAATAATCTCGTCTCTTCTCTCAGGACGAGGCTATCCTAGGCATCTGAATGTATTTCTCCTCCATCACGTGGGGAACCACGCACTCAACTGAACTATCTTCTTGGTTCTCTATTTCCTCGCACGCAGCTCTGGGAGTAATCTACAGATCGTGAACTTTGAAGCCCCGTTCTCACAGCTTCTCCTTGATGGAAATTTGTAATAATGACCTGTGTCATTTATCTAGCTAGGTCACCTGTGGCAAATTGGACCATTCCTTCTACTTGTCTCGCCGTCCCAGAATTTCCTGCACCCATTCCGCCACATTAATTTCTTTGTTACGGGGGGGACAATGCAAAATGTGGGAACTACGATGCTGGCAGGAGGAATAACATTCTACTCTACTTAATATCAATTCCCCGATAACTTCTAGATTGAAGCACGTTGTCGACCAACGCTGTGCAGCCCATCCCAGAACACGGTCTAGGGATGGTTTCTGACATGCAGCTCAACGAAGTGTCATCGCCCTCAGTGATAGTCATCAATTTTAAAAGGTCAAATTGCAGACAATCGCGGAGACAGTGATTTAATACCGCATGAGATAAAATTTTAGGTTGTGAACAACTCTATTGATCAACATTAATGATTATATTGTCTTAGTTGGAGGTGAAGGGATTGAATATTATCACAGCTTTGGTATACTGTAGGAATTTAGAAATGCAAAGAAATGAAATGAACAGGGTTAGAATGATGAAAAAAGTCTATCAAATACATTCAAATTTACTTTATTCCTGTTCCAAGAGTGGCGCACAGAGGAGCAGCGTTTGCACCTTAAACCATTCTCTATTCTGTACTAACAGTTGCTTTTCTCCATTCTGTACTAATATTTCTTATTCATCACACAGATTTCCCTCGTTTCCGGCACGCACGAACATTGAAGTCGGCAATAATGACCGCACAATGAAGGCAGCTTCTACCGTGTGGTTACGATAGTAAATGCTCCTTTTCTGTCCTCACTGAGCAGAGCATCAGCATTTGACCTGTTCAATTTAAAAGTGTCCACATCTGTTTTATGCACTGGACTGCACAACAACCGAGAGCAGAACTAAAGATAATCCTCCTTTATTTATCGATCTATTTCCTTTGAGGTGGTTAAAAAGAGGAAGCAAGTAATTCTTACCGAAGTTCCAATTTGCTTCCCGTCGTTACATCTGCTACGGGTTTCCTGGTCTGTAAAATATCTGCAAATGGAACAACGGGATTTAGCAGTACAGACGAAAAAGATACCGACTTTGTCACAACTACTGCCCTCAGCCGAACGAGTACTAAAAAAAAGAACCTTCAATTCCAGTAATCATTTCCAATGAATATTGGATACCTTTCCAAGCTCCGGGCAATTCCATGCAATGAATTGAATCAAATCATGGCAAATGGATCCGTGCATTATATTAAAGCTAGCCATTTTCTCGTGGATATAATTACGTGAAGCACAGACATGTTTCCAATTTCAGAGACTATGTCTTGCTTATGTCTGAATAGATTAATGTACAATAGCTTAATGCACAGGTTCCATTAAAATATCGGTCCACACTTGTTTGTGTTGGGTGAGTTGACATGTGAATGACACTTGTTGCTGTCAGTCACAAACCGGAAGCTGTTTAAAAGAACATTACACAGACTCGTTTATTCACAGACAGAACTTAGCTGAACAATTCCAACCTGAAAGTTACACCCTCTGTCTTAAAATGACCAGTTTAAAAGGAGTCAATTTTAACCTTTGAGAAAGTATCGATGGCATACATTTGATCTAGATTTCATTTGTATAATTATTATACAATTCGATGTACCCACCGCAATCTCAAACACATTCCATCAATAAAGCAAACGGGAATATGGTGACTATGGAGGTGAATTTCTCCAGAGGTAATCAAAATATTTTTTTTTAGCATTTATGCGAGTATAAAAAGTCTATTGAGAACTTTAGTTAAGAGTCGGAATTTCTGCTGAAACTCAAACTGTTTAACTTTACTGCTCGGAACTGCATTTTTTTGGTCCACTGATACTAGGTTCTTGCAGTAAAACATGCGGGAGAATTCCGGAAAATAATTTGGTTACAATAGCTTGATCTATTTGGTTATAGCTGTTAGATTGTGAGGGACAGGTCAGCGGTACAGCCTCGCACCAATGAAACATTTGTTTTTCTCACCTGTGATTGCATGGGATTGTCCCATAGAGAGGAGAACGGAAATTTCAGGGTGATGGCGGACTGGGTGGAACTGTCAGTTTGATGTAGTGGAAGGGACGGGGCAGAAACGATTTTTCTGGGGCATATCATTAGAACACCAATGACCGGTTCAGAGGACGAAGGAAATTGGGGGCTTGAAGTCGCAGGAGGGGGAGACAACAAATCTACAGGTATGGATCAATGTATCCGATTCAAAATCAATCAGTAAATTCATGTACAGCTGGAACCACAATCCTCCCTGTGTTTTTGATGTGAAATAGAAGAAGCCATGGAGAATGAGTCACTTTTTCTGGACTAATTTCTAGACCAGTGTAGCATTAATGTTGTTGCTCATAAAAAGAAAACAGAAGGAGCAGGTATGTGCAAATACAAAGCCTTGACTTGCTGTTATCCAGTCACGCGAATGCACCCTGAAAATAAGTCAGCTGCTTAATTGCTTCGAATCAACCTAAATAGTCATATTTTAACGGAAACCTGAAATTACCGGGAGTAAAGGTGTATCTGGAGAATTAAAGGTGCCTGAGGATTTAATGCAGATCAATGTACGAACACAGAAGAGGTGCACTACAAAGTTATTATCAAGAGCAATGCATCGGATACCACATTTACCAGACGCTACTTCGAATGAAAACAATCTCAGCAGACATTTGTATTTACTATGTAATTCCTTAAAATCGCTCGTCAACGGTGATAAACATGAATTGGAACAGAATCATTCCCTTCAAAACTTTGCCACGCAGTCAGCTGATTTCTCTTATGTATCTGGTTCAACCCAAACTGATGCACTCTGACAACTTTGCAGACAAACAGAATTCATTGAGCATGACATGGATATTGACAGCAATAAGGTTCCTGAGCAGCTTTAAACACTCGTCCAGAATGATGGAGCTTGCAGACAAAGAATCAGTGATTTTTTAAAATCAATATTGGCACTTACAAATGGACAGCCTTGAAATTGTAACAAGGGATATTCGGCAACGAAGTATCATTTCATTTAAGAAGCACTAATTCGAAGCAAGAATCCGTGTTAGTTATGTTATACAAGTAAAATAATCTCATAATCCTCTATGAATGTGAATTCTGATGACTCCCCTACAAGCACTGTAACTTCCTCGGAACCATGTTGTTATTCTAAATAGATTAGGATGATAGAATCATAAGGCTTGTTATCAAAATAAGCCCATGAGGCCCCTCTGTTTCCCTCCACCATCCAACATGATCATTAATATTCTGGCTTTGGACTCAACACCACCGCCCTGTCTGCCCATCATAACCCCACGCCTATAAAAATAAACCTGCCAAATCTGCGTGATCTGATTTGCATAACAAATGCTACCTTTAATAAATAAATTAAATGCTGACTGAATCCAGATCTCCTGAAAAACCTTTGAAATTCATAGGGGCTTCTACGCTCACTCCAGAGACCCCTTCAAATTTTGTGAAATGCGTGAATTGATTGTAAATATCGACAGACAAACAAAATGTCGTCAACAAATCAAGAATAGAGATGTCAACATGCTGGCAGTCACTCACGATTTTGTAGAACAATTGGTGCACCTTCTCATTCCCTGTTATTAGAACACTGCTCCCAAGGAACCAAAGGTACACATGACATTAATCCCACGGTGCCATGACATCATGGAAAAGGAATGGGACGCTCCACTGTCAGCGTGTCGCTGACTATCTCATCTAAGATAAAAGAGCGGTAACGAGGTGATATATCATTAAAAAGTTGCACTTAGTGCACAGAATTGGATATCAAGTCTTACCAAGAACACAACCTCCAACGAGTAAAGAAGAAGTCAACTTCCAGACACCTGGATATCTCAACTCCTAAAAACGTGCATGTTATTTGAATGTACAAGTTTATATTCTTCCACAATATTGTTCTGAAATGCTTCTCGACTCTCCCCAACACTTCAGGAAACCTGTCACCTAATGGTAACAGAGCTGATGTTCTCACGGACAGTGTTGGAGAATTAAATGGTCACGAAGTTCTCAATAATAACAGAGATAAACCATCTAGAGACATAATCAAGATTCATGAGGAGCTACAGTAGTTAAAACAATTATCAATCAAGTTCAGCAATCCATGATTGTCCGAACAATTTGTTATCCGTAACACCTAATATTATTAAAAGGATATATTGCGAACATAAATTGCAAAAATCAAGGCCCAGATTTAATGTTCGCTAATTATTGCACTAGCAAAAGCTGCACAAAGGAATGATGTAATTATAGATACCATGTGCATCATTGCCGATGAATGTTGTGCGCCTCAAAGGTAACATGTTGATGTGACTGTCTGCATTCTTTTGTGAATACAGTTGTGCACTGCTAACCTTCATAGAGCAATGGTGAACATTGAATAATTCGAGTCCTAATGGATACAATAATTTTTCCCTATTGTAGAACACTGCCCGTTGCGCTAGCTACTTTTATAAAACAACTCCCTCCTTATCATTCGATCACTAGAATGTACATGTTAAACATTTATAGCATAATGCCTACCTCCACCTTCAGAAAGCCTTCATAAACTAAGCCAGCGGCTTCAACTGGTGCAATGTGTGCGTTTGATTCGCTACAAAGGTTCATGCCAAACGCAATATTTTAGCTGTTCCAAGATCAATAAGAAATGTTGGCAAAGCTCACACTGTGACTCATAAACGACCAAGTAGCGGAAAGACAGAAAGAGAACAGAGGTTTCAATAATTGACTTTTTGCAAACAGGCTGAGGCTGAGGCATATATCGGCACCATGAATAAAATAATGGGCCGGCCCTTGATTGAACAACATGTAAAGCTTTATACGTTAAAACAAGACTGTATTACAACATGATATCATTCCGTTCAGCCGTGGAATCTTGCAAATAGTGACAGAATCCGGCGTGGATATGTATGCAGAATTGATTTGTCAGTGTCAATTTTACATAGTGTTTGTCACGAAACCACGTTGTGCACCTAACCACAGTGACCATGCCTTACTGAGATTATATGTCAGTGCAGAGTTGAAGTGAGTGTTGGCCCAACCAGAGTTGAATACTTGACACCACAGAACATTGTTCAATGTGAGATTCGGTCGGTGTAGACGTGTGCCAACTGATAACAAAAAACAAGCTTTATTTTGAAATCATTATTGTAGCCTACTGATCTCTTCACTGCGTAGAAACGTTCTATATTGTCACTAGGAGGAAGTTTCATGTTTGTTAAAAATGTTGAGTGATAATTGTTTCAAGGTAAATGTATTGTCTGACATTATTGAACTCCTCCAGCAGAGGATGCTGCTGCTTATTTAATTACTTTTTTGGAAACTATCCCTGCACTTGCAAACCTACTTACAAACAATGAACAAAACAAGCGAAATTCAAAAGGACTAAGCCACTCCGCCCCTCGTTTTTCCTCCATCATTCCTTAGCACCATGGCTGATCTGAATGAACCTCCGGCTTACTACTGTGCTGTTCACCCCCTTCTTTTAAAACAATTTATCAACCTCTGCCTTCAATAAACATTCAAATGGCGCTGCTTCCAATGCGTTTTGAGGAAGGGGAGTCAAAGTCTCACTGCCCTCTGCGAAAAAAAAAGAAATACATGTTTCCTCATCTCAATCTAAAAGAAGTGGATACCTTATTTTTAAACAGTGGCTCTTAGTTACAGATTCTCTCACAAGACGAAACATCCTGTGCACATCCACCGTGTCAAGACCGCTCAGTATCTTAAGGGTCACAGTCAAGTCACCTCTTAGTCATCTAAATTACAGTGGATACAACCCAACACTGTCGAATCGCTCCTCAGAAGGCAGACAGCCCTTTCCTGGGATTAGTCTATTAAACCTTCTCTTAACTGTTTCTAAAACATTTACGTCTTTCTTTAAATAAGGAGGACAATACTGTACACAATTCCCCAGTTCTGGTTTCATCAGTGACGTGTGGATATAAAGCATAAGCTCCCTTCTTTAGTATCCATTTCATCTAACAATAACCGATAACCTTCTGTTTGCTTAAATAATTATTTGCTCTACCACAATGCGGTACATTGGCGGTTTCCCCTTTAAACACAGCACAAGTCACTTCGACAAAATAGTCCAAAAATGTGGTTAAACAGGGTTTTCCATGCACATAGCAATGCTCTGCCTGATTGCCTTGATGTTTCCCAAATGCCCTGCCATGACATCTTCAATGATAGTTTCTAACATTTTCCCTAAGTTAACTTAACTGGCCAATAGTACCCTCCTTCCTGTACCTCCCACGACATGACTCCCATTGGTATAAACAACTTAAATTCGCAGCTTTAAAATCTAATGGAACCTTCCAGTATCAAGGACATCTTGAACAAAATAAAAACAATGCATCTGTAATCTCACTAGCTACTTATTTAACTGCACTAATGTGAATTACATCAAGACCCGGGCGCTGTCAAGCCGCAAATCCAAAATTTTATTCAGAACAAATTCCCTGCGGATTATTGTTTTCATGAGTTGCTCCATCCCTCACATTCCCTGATTTAAAGCACCTTCTGGGATCTTACTTGCAACATTCACAATGAAGTCCGATGCTAAATACTTATTCAGTTCATTTTAGGTCTTGTGTTTCGATTATTAGTTTCCGAGAGAGATTTCCATAGGAATTAACTTAGTTAACTCGTTTCTTACTTGAGTATCTTTAGAAATTCTTACTGTCCGCTTCATATTTCGATATTTCATTCTCTCACAAAGGTGATCGTTTATATCCTTGTTCGTCTATTTTGTCATTCATTCATGTTCTGTCCATCCTTTCTAATATTTAGACATGCCACCTGCCTTTGCACAGTAATGTTTTTATTTTTACCCTTAAGTTTGATATTGTCTTTAAATGTTTTTATTTTATTTATAGTTGGCCCAAGGATTGAAATTTTTCTTTATTTTTCTTTCTCGTTGGAATGCATTAATTTTGTGCCATATGATATATCGCTTTAAACATCTGCTGCTGCATTTCCATTGCCAAGTCATGAATCTCCTTTGCCAGTTTAGCTACCTCTACTTTCATGCCCTCATAACTACCCTTATTTATGTCTCAAATGCTTATCTTAGACAGCCCTTCTTTCCCTCAAACTGAGTGTATATTTCAATCAAATTATGATCGTAGCTACCTAGGGCACCTTCACGAAGATATAGGTAATTAATTATCTCTCATTTCACAGGCCAAGGTCGAGCATAGGCTGAGGTATGGTTGACGTCTGAACGTGCTCTTCTAAGATACTTTCCCGAAAGCATTCTATGAATTCATCACCTAGGCTCTAATTCCCCATCAGATGGGTCCAAATTATTTAGATTATAATCGGCCATGAATTTGGCTGGACCTTTCTGATAAGCTCTTATTGTTTATTACTTTATACTTTGCCCTCCTGTGTGTTAAAATTTAAGAGATCTGTACGCCAAACCCAGAAGTGATGTGATGCCTTTAATATTTCTCATCTCGACCCAAACGCAATCTACTTCCTAGTTACCTGAATTTAGTTCTTTCCTTTCTATTTTGGTATCACCATTCCTAATCCGCAGGTACATTCCTCCGTCATATGTCGTCCAGACGAGGTAGGTATGTCAGAATAGTTACCGCATTCATGAATCAAATGTGATTTTACAGCAGTAAAAATCACCACCCTTACTGAGACTAGTTTTCAATTCCACATTTTATGAATTGAATTTTAAATCCAACCAGGTCCATTTTGAAATTGAAACCCGAGAACATCAAAATGGTGATTCTGGATTACTCTAACAGTGACATTATCACACAGCCCAGCCTACATTTACTGTTATCTTCTTAGATTGCTTTGAAATTATGCGTCAGCTCTCCGCCTATAATGTCTTTCAGGTTTTGTATTAGTTTAAGTTTTCCATGCATATTCACAATTCACTCACTTTAGATATTTCCTGCTATCTCACTCGATGTCCACATATGAAGAGGACCGAAGGTGCAGGAGAAGACGCATGAAAGAGATACCGGGCCATTCTGAATTTGATTACTGAATGTCCAAAGTCAATCTATATGCATTAATGAAAGAATATGAGGTCCAGCGAATGGAGTGATAATATATTTTTCCCTTTCTTATCAGAATACAGCTTCCTTTCTAGTGGTATTAAATTATTGCGCTTTGAAATGTGTAATTTGCTTTCAGTGCAAAGTGTACTTAAGAAAGTGGGTTTAGGTAGTTGTTGAAATGCAATTGTGCATTTCAATAAAAAGTGGAACAATGTTTCAATCTGAAAATACCATGGAGGTCCCGCATGGTACATGTTAATGGCTAAGGGAATGATTCACCTCAGAGTATAATGCATATGGATTGTCTACAGCAGAAAGGGGAAGGAAGTTTCAAGGTCAAAAATGCATCTTGCAGTTGAACATGTACAGAAAATATGTTGCGTGATACATGCAAATATTAATGTACCAGGGAAGTGATCTTACAGAATACTGAGAGGCCTGGATAGAGCGGACGTGGGGAATATGTTTCCACTAGTAGGAGAGACTAGGACCCGAGGGCACAGCCTCAGAGTAAAGGGAAGAACTTTTAGAACAGAGATGAGGAGATGCTTCTTTAGCCAGAGAGTGGTGAATCTATGGAATTCATTGCCACAGAAGGCTGTGGAGGCCAGGTCATTGAATGTATTTAAGACGAAGATACATAGGTTCTTGATTGGTAATGGGATCAAAGGTGACGGGGAGAAGGCAGGAGAATGGGGTTGAGAAAAGTATCAGCCATGATTGAATCGCGAAGCAGATTCGATGGGCCGAATGGCCTAATTGCTGCTCCTATGTCTTATGGTCTTATGGTCTTTGTGCGAACTGGGCTCTTCTTTATTTTCAGCGATTGAAAATGTCACATGCACATTCATTGATCACCATTTCACAGGCAATGAGTCCGCAATACCATTAAAATTGGAAAGTCTATGAAAGGAAGCCTATGATTTTACTTTACACCATATCTGCCAGCTTCATACCTCTTGTGCATGTTATATTTTCATTTTTATCCTATAAAATTAAGACATCATGCTCCAGAGCCTACCAGGGATTTCCATACTTTTATATTGATCGGAGTTATGCTGTGGAACTGAATTTGCTGCGCAAACAGCATTATTTCATATAGTTCAGAGAGCAGCTCAATAACGCGATTTAAGATCCGGTTCCAGCAATATGTCAATCAACTATTGCACAAAATAATTCATAGCAGACTTCAGGTCGATCCCCGTGTTTATAGCACTTGACTTGAATATTTATCACTAGAATCCCATCAACTGAATCTCTCAGTATCTGGAATTATCCCCCGTTGGGCAGAGAAACGGGGGTTAGGAAGAGGAGGCAACCGCCTTATTGACATAACATATTTGTGATTGACAGATGAGTCCACATGTGGTAAAAGATACAGCAGGTGAAGGTAAATAAGTGACCACCAGAGTACTGGAAGCATAGAGGCGGGCGAATTAAATCTTTGGTTGTAATTGACAGTTTGGGTGTGGCAGAAAGCAGTTTGAAGCAAGGAATAGGAGGTGCCGTTTCAGATACCGGACGCAAGTGGGCATGACGAATGTCAGAGGGTAATATAAACGACTGGAGAGGTAGAACAGTCACAATCTCACCTCCAGCGGTTCAAAAATCATTTTCTCAGTTCGGTGTATAATAAAATTCAAATTAGAAAAGGAAATTAATGCAGGATCTCAATATTACTTTGTTTGAATTGATTAATATTTTACCATTTTTATTTTTCTGAAGGCAATTTGACCACATTCCCGTTGCAGAATCCCAGCCCTTGCCATTTTCTCACAACATGCTCTGACCTTACTCTTTCTGATGCTGAACGTTCAGCATTCGGCAAAGGACTCATTTGCAGGAACTTACATCTTCACCTCAATGAATTTTTGGCTCAACACCATGGTGAACTCTTCTTCAGCTGCATTTGACTCCGTGCACAGCTCCTTGGGAAGGTGTATGCCCAACACCCCACCCCCACCCCGTTCCACGGATACTTTTAACCACCTCCAGGCTTCTACCTCAACGTGGACATCTGCCTCTTGCATATTACGTGCTCTATATCTTTTTTGAGAGCTGTCAGTGTGACATCATACAAATCAATTTCTATTGTCTTCTTACCCACTCTCAACTTTCTCCTTCTGAACTTGCTGCACTGCGTTCTCATAGTTCCAATGTTAACTTTGTTAGGAAACCTGCCGACAAAAGTGTTTTGTGGTTGTCTGGCCTACTTTCCTCTACAACATATAGGCTGAGCACTAAATCTCAGACAACGCTTCCTTCCTCCCCTTCTACCATGACACCCGCACCGAAAATATGGCCATTGATTCCACGACTATCACTGTCCTCATCGCATCTGAAGGTATTCCGTCCAGAACTTCCAATCATTGTCTGCCAACCCTGGAACTCCAGCTTATACCTCCTTCCCAAAAGTTACCAACATGACTCTTCAGCAGATCAATCGTGCCTGATTGTCCCTGCCTCACTCATCTAATTTCTACCTATGTTGACTCCGTCCTGTCTCCCCTTCTCCAGTTTTTTTCCCTCCTACATCCGCGATTCCCCTGATACCCAAGGTCACATTCAACAATTTTCACTTCCCTGGTCCTAACATCCTCCTCTTCACCATGGATGTTCAATAACTCTACACCTCCATCCGCACTAGTATGGCTTGAGTGCTCTCCGCATCTTCCTTGAACAAGCGCCAGGGCTATCAACCATCCATCACCATCACCCGTCTGTCTGAATTTTTTCTCTCAATGAATAATTTCTCGTTTAACTTGTCTCAATGCATCCAAATAAAATGTGAGGCTTTTCGTTGCCTCATGTATACAGTTATGCCTGCCTCTTCGAGGGTTCAGTGCAGAATTCCTTGTTCCAATCACAATCAGACCTCCTCACACAACAATTTTTTGAGGTACATCGATGCAGCTTCATGCTCTCGTCCTTATCTGAGATAATAAAAATCAATTTTGCTTCCAATTTCTACCCCTCTATCGCCTTCACATGTTCCATCTCCGACATTTCCCCTCTCCTCCTTAAATTCTCTGTCGTCATTTATGGTGATAGCGAGCCCACCAATTTTCATGATAAGCCCAGTGACTCTCTCGCACAACTCGACCCATGCTCCTCCGCATCATGCTTCCTGTGAAGCCTCCATCCCATTCTCCCAGTTCTCTCAGCGACTTTGCATCTGTTACGATGATGCCACATTTAAAACGGCACTTCGGACATGTGTCCCTTCTTCCATCCCCGAGGTTCACCACCCACTGAGGCTCAATTGTTTCTTAACCAACTCCCGTGCCTCTGGCCTCACACCCCCGCTCCCTGCTAGAACCATGATAGGGCCCCTTTTTCCAATGAATTTTCAAGAAACCTTCTCCCAATTCGAAGCATATTCCTGCACCTTTTTTGCCAGCTCCACCATGTAGAAACCACAAAAAACAGCTTCCAGTCACCCACTCAGTCAGCATTCCGTCTGAAACATTCTCTCCGGGCTCCCTCGACCACTCCTCTATTACCCCAAATTGTCAGCCCCTTCCCACGCCATATTTCCATGCAATTGCAGAATGTGCAACACGAGATCCTTTACCTCATCACTCCTCACCGACCATCGGCACAAACGCTCCTTTCAGGTGAAGCAGCGCTTCATTTGCATCACCTTCAATTCGCATTACTAAATTCACTGCGCCAAATGTGGTCACTGCTACATTGGACAGACCAAAGTCAGAAGATTATTGCTTTGCCGGGCAACTTCAGTTTGTCCACAAGCAAGTCCCAGGCCTCCCTGTCGCTTGTCATTTCAACAAAACGTACTGTTATAACGCCCATATATCCATTCTTGGGCAGCTGCAATATTTCAGTGAAACCCAACACCAACTGGAGGAACAGGGTCTAATCTTCTCTTACAGCACCTTACAGCCATTCGCACTTAACATGCTGTTCAACAAATTCAGTTATTTAACTCTTTTCTCTATCCAAACCGCCTTTTTAATCTAATTTTCCTTCATTCACTGTTATTTCGTCAATTTATGTTGTAGTCATTTATCCTTCGCTTTATATCTTATTAAGCTGCTCTGCTATCTTATTGTCCATTATTTTTCCCCACCACTGCCGCCCCCACCTTCCCCACCCCCAAATTTGTTAACTCTTACCTAATCCATGTTGTTCTATAACACAGGGCTACTCTTGCTCTGCGATTATCGCATTCTGATTTCTTACATTTATGCGACAATCAGAGCCGTCTTTAGCACGTACCTCTACTATTAACACTCCTCGTGTCAATGTATCTTTGGCACTCTGTCCTTTGAACTCACCTATCGCTGGTTTTCTCTCCATCTCCCCTTAAACATCATAAACCTCATCAAAAATACACTTAAATTCAGCTCCCTAGAAGGATCATACGGACTCGAACCGACGGTACGGTTTCTCTCCCCACAGATGCTGCAGGACGTGCTAAGTTTTCCCAGCATTTTTTGTGTTTGCTTAAGTTTACAACAGCCGTAGTAACGGAAGCTGCAGGTTAACTTTCTACTCAGAATATTGGTCGCACTCTGACAATTGTGAGCTCGATAAGATGTCTTAACCGGAATTCCAAACATATACCAATATGAACGTTTTCTCTCATAACGCTAAAGAAATCCATCAAATCGCCGCTCAAAGTGTTATTTTCCAGGAAATTTACAAAGACTCCTAAACATTTTATGACAGTGACACAACTCATCTATGTTTTCACGCCTGTAATTATTTGTGTGCACTTTTTCAAGTGCCAGATTATGGGGAATGGAGAGCTGGAAGGAGGTAGGGACGGAATGCATGTCAGAGCTAGGTTGCAAGAAGTCAATGACAGTGTTAGAAAATGATCGGAAGATGTTAAACGACACCACGCGGCTCGTAGGATGGAATTGGGGAGCGGTAGGCATTAGGGGCGGCCCCTGTAAGACACCAAGACTGTGAATACGGAGTGAGGGGGGTGGGGGGGGGGGGGGGGGGGGGGGGGGGGAGTGTGGGCTTGTGAGTTTATGTGCGTTTTTGCTCGGGTTGGAGGTGTAAGGCTTGTGGTGGCAGCAGGCTAAGGAAAGAATCGGTTCATATTGAGCCTCTGTGAACAGCAGGGTTGGGACTGCCAGAGACGCTAAAGCCGAAGGCAAAATAATAATTTAATCTTAACAAAAGAAGGCACTGTCAGGTTTCTGAGGAAATCAAAGGCGGGTTGCCGCAGGCTTGGGACCGAAGGGCACGATTGGGAAATTTGAGACCCTTTAGGGGCTGTACTCCGAGGCCAATGCGGTTGTGGGAATAACAACGATATGGGTCACTAGATGAAGGGTGTTGGGTGAGCGCAACCTGGTTACTACGGGACTTATTGTTAGAAGACACAGTTTGCTTGGCTGGCCATTGCTGAAAGCGACATTTCTAATTTAACTTGGTTCATTTTCGAACCAAGGATAAGTAGAAAACAATCGGCAGTTAAACAGCGAATTGGGGAATGTCAATGAGACAAGTTCATTGCGCATAATATTTTCACAGAATACACTCGGTCGGAGTCTGGAACGTTAACTTTAAATGTTTGCTTGTCAGAGAAACATTAAATGATTTCACTGAGAAAATGCAGGAATGGAATTGTCTGATTGTGTTCCTTCATTCAGTATAATACAGGTGCATCAGTAACAATTATAACTGGAACTGAAGGAGCGGACAGGATCCAAAAATCAGGCGAATATTGAGAAGCGCTTGTCCGTTCTTGTGGGATCAGTGCTTAATGCAACGTTATTAGTTTTTTTTGTCAGGGTAGCTCTGAATTAGGTGATGTTGTGCATTTCGAAATGTCTATCCTGAATGAAATAATTCAAAGCTGCTGACGGAATGTGTCCGTATAAGTGAGTATGACTTCGGGAAATTATCGTACATATTACCATCAGTGATGCCTCACCCCGTGTATCCCTCGGGGCCGACTTAAATGGGTCTCTTCAGAGTTGCTTCATGAAATGCCGTTCCCAGACCAGCAGATGGCGCTGTTTCTCAGAGAAATGGGTTAAACAGTTATCAAACATTTAAATTCATGTGCTAGCAGCAGCTGAAGTTTCTGATCAACTAACATTTCAGTTCTTAATATTGTGAATGGCTATGAAACATATTGCTATCAGAGATTTTATTTCTCACTGTGTGCTTTAGAGAGCGTTTTTTTTTCATTTTTAACAGTTGATTAATCAATACAGCGGTCTCTGCTATTTCACTCTTTTAGCCATTGCCCTTTATCTGTATTTCAAAATGCTTTCAAATGTTGCGATATGTAAATTGCTTAATAAGCGTATTCGGTGCATTGGACACGTATTTCTGGGTTAACAGTATGAATCAGAACATCATGAGCTGTGAACATTGTTTTGTTGTTGGGCGACATGTCTTCAATTATTTGCGTAAAAGTGTTCCCGGTGTCTCAGAGTGAGACAGGAGACAGTTTACATTTTTAAAACAGGCAGCGGAAACTCCGCCCTCTCCACTAGCATGCTTCCTTTTTAACTTTGATTTCATGTTTTTTTCTCACTGTTGAATGTTGTTTCATTCTGGCACTGGCTCAGATTTACGATTCAATTGCCTGCTCAATCATTCATATCTTCTCGCAACTTCATTTTGGAAGAATTCACTGTAACTGGGCCACCCTGAAAGAAATAAATACTTTAACCGGACGATGTATAAAGTTCACGGTTACTTTAGGGATGTTCACTGTTTTTGTACGGAGGATGGTTCTCTCCAGTTAAGTGTAAAGTTAGAGGAAGCATAGATGAAAATGACTTTCTGCTATTTGAATCGTAGGACAATCTAGCACTGTGCTTTACAATAGCAAGATGAACATGTGTTTTATTTTGTGTGAGGTCTGTCAAGAAGAGCCATCGAATATATTTTTCTTTATCTCTGCTTTGTATATGATATAAACAGATGGAGACATGGATCGTTTGTCAACATTTTCAACTGCACACAGCGGCTGGACAACTGTACAAACTGTGAATTGTAACGTTGAAAATCTGGCGGCCGAAAAAAATGGAGAAGCCAGGTGTACTGGCGATTAACGTCATTGAAAGAAGAGAAGAGAGCGTTGGAGAGAGAGAGAGAGAAAGAGAGAGAGCGAACCAAATGTAGTTAGATAAACATCAGTCAAAACAATGCACAAGGTTGGACGGCTGAGATGCTCGCAGCAATTACAGACACAAATTAATTTAAAGTTGTTCAAATGGTGCTCCCACGTATAGTGAGGATTCATGGTGGACCGGCACCCCATGAGTTCAGCGTCCCATGTCCTCAGGATGCTTTTTGTTTTTCGCACTGAAGCTTCATGTTCTTTCCTTACTGAATAACCTGGCATGTTAGAGTCGTGTTTTTATGTCAATTATGACAATCCATTGTTCTTTAAATTCTATCTGACAACTGATTTGAAGAAATGGCGAAATGATTTCAAGGACATTGCTTAATTTACTGCTCATGAAAATTTGATGAGGGAATTAATCACATTTGTTATGTTCCCAGGTTACTGGTTCTGTAACACAAATGGGAACAGGAAATGATGTTTTACAGCCCCAACTGACCCCTGCTACTGTCATTTTTAGACAATTATTCTGTTGCAATTTATCCCTGTTTAGCTCAGCCGCCTTTTATTTTTTTCAATTTTTCTACTTCCCAAAACCCTCTCCTACAGCCTACCTTCCAGCTCGTAAATGTCATTTCCCCTCACTTCCTTACAATCTCACTCTCTGTGTCGTTCTCCAAATTCGCCTTCCACAGGCAGCCAAAAGTTCCAATTAACTGCCGTGTAAAGCTTCTTATTTTAAATGTTCATTATCAAAGCACTGATCGATTGCCGTAAAAGACTACAACGAAACACCTTTAATAAACGTTGTCATTTAGACTACCGTACCCTATGACTCCAAGCCATATGAGAATTTAAATCGTTGGATTCCGCCTGTGTAAAAAAAACCTTCTGCCTCTCGGCTGGCTCTGTAGAGTCACTCAATCCTTTCTGCGGCATCCGTAGAACTTAGCATATTTATTAAAGGAGTTCATTACTCATTAGTGACATGTTTTGAAATAAAATTCAATCAAAAGCTCAATAAAAAACAGCTTGAGTATTATGATGAAGCAAGACAGTCGTAAATTCCACCACGGGTCTTGTCACCTCTTGATTTGTCCCTCCATCTTAACTAAAACGTCTATGCTTTATTTTTCCCCTCTCCCAGTTAAATTGGTGGTGATTGCGAACGTTTCCTGAGGAAAGTGCGGTCTGTCCAAATGTGTGAACCTGCTGGGCATGGCTGTGACCGATTTCCCTATCGTTCTCACTGAATCGGTATTGCGATGCAATGTGCTGCTTTATTTCCGAGATTAGTTCCTGTAAATTACTGCTGTGAGCTGCCTTATAATCACCTTGATCTTTGCAGCCACAGTGCGTTCTATATAGTTCACAGTCGCTTTTAAATTTGATTGATTCTGGCCATTTGTTGCGAGACACTGAAAAAAAAAAGTATTGTACCGCGAATACAGCGGCTGTGGTTCTAGGAACATTGACTGTGGAGGGCTGCTCCAAAACGTCCCATGGTATATTACAAGTGAAATAACATATAAACTTGATAATGTTCCATGGCATGTCATATTTAAATTGTATTTTGCTAATTAACCCGCAACGTCCGCTTAATTATTCATTCTTCTGATTTTACATCTCGGTGTCGCAATGATGAAGCATATTGTGTTTTCTAGTCGAATCAGACGATGACTCCTGAGTTGAAAGATGGAAGAGAATCTCAATGACCCAGAGCTAGACAGCTGAATGATGTCCATCATTTTACATTTCAGTATATCTGGCAGATTAATTCTGTTAATGTTTAACCGTCTTGTTTATAACATTTATCTGATTTTTTATGCTGCCAGTTAATATAAAATGTCACAGAGCAGCAATGTTGCCGCTTTACAATACACACGTCAACACGTGTGTTTACATTCTTTCCCGGACTAAATTCAGAGAAGAGATGGTGAAATGTGACAAAAGCCCAAACAACTTAATTCCGAAAATTTTGAAAGTTTGATTCTACTGATGGCCATATAGCAGAGAGAGTGCCTTACCCATGTAGACTGGGCCCTGATGACTTTGATGGTGGTGCCTGACTGAATCTTCACCAAAAAAGTGCAACATAACCAAGGTGGAGAGGCGGGTGGAGGTGGAGGTGGAGGTTTTGGGGCGGTGTGGGGTGGTTGTCACTGCATAAAGCTTGCGCTGTTACTAGACCCTCTAACAACTAAGTCTTTGGAGGGAGGGGCCTGCAGGATTGGGGTGCGTCTGTGAGGGGTCATTTCTATTTCTGTTGAAGGGTCACGGTGTGAAGTTGGAGTCTGTGTTTCTGCAGCGCTCTCTGTTTACCATTTATTCACCAATAATCTGTGGGGTTCGCTGGATGGGCCGGCATGTCTTCACCATTCCTATTAGGCCTGATAAGTTTCTGCTGAGCTGCCTTCCAGAATCACTGCAGTGCATGATGCGTAGTAACACCTAAGGTGCTGTCAAGAATAGTTTCAGCAATTTGACCAATCGACAGTGAGGAAATGGCGGTTTTGTTCCCTGTCATCTTGATGAATGGCATGCAGGGGAACTTCCAGGAGGTCGTCTTCCCTTCTGGCTTTGCCCTTCTATGTCGAAGCGGTACGGGGCATGAGATTCCTTTGCCCTGTTTGAGGAGGGTTGGGGGGCCTGCTGTGCATGCTGTTGATGGTAGATACTGCTGCCAATGTGCGTTGTTGGTGGATGGAAAGTATGTTTGTGGAAAAGGGAAACAATGCGCAGGTTGCTTTGTCCTGTGTGTTACCAAGTTTCTTGAACTTTGCTGGACATACACTCATTCAGGCAAGTGCAGTGCATACCATCACACTCCTGATTGTACGCTGTAGATGATTGACAGAGGAATCAAGAGGTGAGTTATTTAATGCCGTGTTCCAAGCCACGTCCCTGAATTTGTAGGCACAGTAATTATATGGCTAGTCATGATGTAGAGTTGTAAATGTGTGCTTGCTGTCTTCGTGTGGTTCTATCTTTTAGCCAAGTAGATAAATGTTTGGACGGGAAATTTGTGTGGGGTCCCCATGTGTGTGTTCCAATGTGGGGATTCACTTTGAGAGAGTAACAGTGTTTTGGGCGTCATTATGAAACGCGGATTTTGTTTAGGGATGTTTCTCAGTCAGGTTGAACCTGTTATGGGCGGGGCCGCCGCATGGGGAAGGATAATTGTGTTTTGGGATGTGTTGCTGAGTTTGAATAGGCACACATCCGTATCATTGTGGGGAGCATTGTGATTTTGGAGTGAAGTTACGGCGCGAGCAGGGGTGTTTGCATGAAGTGGTTTCTGTGTTTGAGCCTATTCCTGTGCTGGGTTTGTTTGCAGCATGTGGGACTCCATGTGTGCAGTGGGTTTCTCGCTATTCGTGAAGAACTTTACAGATTTCTGGATGTGGATAAGATCTCTATAGTATCAATAAGTCCTTGTTCCCTTGCGTCTGCACTTTGATTTGTGCAATGTGAATACTCTCCTCTTTTAAAGGCCATGATTGTTTCTCCCCCCAGCACAACCTCAGGGATTGTCTTGCACGCCAGATGTTCTCGCTATTTCATCATTTTCAGTGTCCTTAAATGGGAGCCCCATAATTTGCAATCACGTCACCATGGGGAAAACCTTTCCTCTGTCTAGTGTGCACAGAATCCACACTGTCTTGAACACCAAGGTGACATCTCCAATGTGTCGCCTCACCTCATAGGAGAACAAATCGAACTTCACACACCTAATCAGATATTTGAATTCCACCACTTTGAACCACCATTTCTCTTTCCTGTGTAATGCTTTCATATCATTGATTTTGCATAGCGTTCAATACTGCACACACTACAGTTGAATCTGAACTATTTTTGTTTACATCTTTATCATGACTGATTTTTTCTTCTAATCAATAAGCCTGTTAATAGAACACAAAAATTGTATGCTTTATCATCACATTCTATCAGATTCAGTAATTTATGGCAATATAGTAGCCTTCTCTACATGGAATCAAAATATTTATTACACCCATTATTATCTATGTTCTCTCCTCCAGGTCCTTACAAAGTTACTCACTTCATACGTTCACATCATTGGCAAATTTTGAAATTGTGTGTTTACACACTATTATCTGACAACATTAAATAATTGTAAAAGCAGGCGTTTAACGTTGATATGCTAATTGATTTGTGAGGTGATGGGGATTGGGCGTTATCATATGTGGAATGCTTGGTCAGACTTGAGGAGGATCCCATTTAGAATAATGAGAGATGATTTTACTTACACATGTTATGTCCTGATGGAGATCGAGATTGTTACGGCTGAACGGAAATTTCGACTCTTGGAAGAGCTTAGCACTGGATTGCAAGGCTCACAAACTAAGTTTCCTACCATTTCAGACGCAGGTGAGAAGATTTTTTCCCTCAGGTGGTCGTTAAACTTCGAATGTCCCTTGTGCAAAGAGCAGTGGCAGCAGGGCCAGTGCACATATTTTAACGCAAATGCAGAAACACAATTGATTAACAAGGGAGTCAAAAGTTGATCGCGGGGTGGTGAAATGTGGGGTAGGGGCCACAATATTATCAGCCATGATCTTATTTAATGGCAGAGCAGGCTCTAGTGGCAGAATGACCGACTGTTGCTCCTAGTTACTGTTTGTGCGGAATATGTTATTTCTGAAGAAGGCCTACTTGCTGCAGTTTCTGTATGAGAATGCGAGAGGGGGTAATTCTGTGTGGAAAGCGATCTCTGTTTTATGATGTTTCACTGTATGGGTGGTCTGAGGACGGCGCTAGTATGCATGAATGGGGAGAAGTCCTCTCTGTGGAGTAAGGCTGAATCAGCAAGACTGAAAAATAGTTTTAAACACCACCTTATCCTCCTCCTTCTGTCTACCTTCTTTCCTGTGCACGTCTCTTTCTGTTATCAAACTCTGGCCATATTTCATACTGGATCCGATTTCTAAAACAAAAACACCGCCCAATACCTCTCAAATGCTCAAATTCGGCTCCCTTGTCCATCTCAGAGTCTCATCACTTCACTATTGCGGAGCGAGGGTTACATATGAATTACAAGCATACCTCCTGCTGCCGTGCAATCAATGAAACTTCAAAGAATATCTTCCTGAATATAACTCAACCACCTTTATCCCAGATGAAACCTGGTTAAGTTGTTTCATTTTAAGATCAAGCTATAACCTGTCTTCTCGGAAAATAAAGAAGAAGATATGAAATTATATTTTTTTTAAAAAACACTGTAAATGCCTGAGAACAACTCTGCTCATCGGGTAGCATCTGTGGAGAGGGAAACAGAGAAAAGCTTGTGTGTCCAATAACACTTATTTCTTAGGAACTGGAGAGAAGTGGAATTTCGATGATATTAAAACTGGTGTTAAAAAAAAAATGAAAGGGCAGAGCAGCAGATTATGAGGCCAGGGATATGATAGAGGGTAGGAGAGATTATAGTAGAAAGATGGACTGGAACACAAGACAAAGGGAATGACAATCAATTTGCTAAAGTTTGACACTTTTGACTAGACAAGGTTTCGATAGCACAATAAATGTCATCAATGTTTCAAGCAAAGTAAAACGGTGGCAGAAAATGGCAGAAAAATGTGCCAACTCTGTCTAAAAGCAGCAAGAATAAAAAGTTGAAGTTGTCAATTTCAATCGTTCATACAAGAGGATATAAAATGCATCATTGGAAGATAAGGTGTTGTTCTTCCAGCCTGCATTGGCCTTCATAGGAACATGACAACAGGCTGAGAACAGAGATTTGAGTATGAGAGAAATCTGGTGAATTGAAATAGTAAGTTGTAGGAAGATCAGGATCATTGCCTGACACAGATCATTTTATTTACTGCAAGACCACCAAGTCTGCTTTCGGTCTCCCCAATATAGATGAGAATGCATCGTGAGCAGCGAATACAGTTGAATATATTGAACGAAGTACAAGAAAATCGCTGCGTGACCTGGAGGGATTGCTTGAGGCTTTAAAGGTAAAGGGAGATGAGGTAAATGCGTAGTTAGTACAGCTCCTTCGATTGTAAGTGAGAGTGCTCTGGAAAGGCAATAAGTTGTTTTACGTGATAGCGTAATGCACCAAGGTGTCACAGAATGAGCTGTTCCTTTGGAATGTTTACAGGTTAGTGAGGAGTGATGTGTTTGCTGCTGGCATCGTGCTACAAATCGTGGAAGTGGCGTGGGCTGCTGGGGGGGGGGGGGGGGGGGGGAATTATTTCGAGGCGAACCACGTCCTAGTTTCAGGAATGATGTGTGCAGAATTGCTGGATATGCATCGTATAGATTTCACGGGACACAGAGTGGGGTTTGATGTCTGGGGAAGAAGGGAGGCTTCTCAGGATGTTAATCCTGAAAGGTTAATTCATCAGATATGTGGGAGGCAGGAAATTTGGGATTAGAAGATAATCCTTAACGAAAGACACATGTGAAGATTAAGAACCGAGACAGATGTGGAAATCGGTGGGTTTGTAAAGAATGTTCGTGGACAGCCTATCGTCAGCAATTGAGACAGGACAGTTACGGAACATAGGTATCGGAGATGGATCATGTGAAGGTGAAAAAGGGATGAAATTTGATGCAAAATTTGTGTACTATATTTTTCTCCAGACGTTCAGGCGAAAACATAAAATGCCACCAAAACAGCCCTCGATCTTCCAGAAAAAAAAAGAGAAAGAACCCTGTGATTGGGACTGAGGCGGACTTAGTTTAGGAACGTCGAATATGACCACCCCAAGAAATGGCAGATGTAACAGAGGTCCATGCTGGCAACCATACCAACACCGATGTTAGTTCAAATGTGACTTGAGAAGAAGCTTTATTAACGCAGTGAGTATTTGTGGTTTGGAATGCCATGCCTGGAATTGTGGTGGAGGCAGGTTCAATAGAGGCATTCAAAAGGTCACTGGATGATTATTTAAATGGACACAATTGCGCAGGTTTTCAGGGAAAAGACAGGATATAAACAAGAAGTTAAAATGTCCAGAGAGCCATTGTAGACGCGATTTGTCTAAGGGGTCCTTCTACGCCTTTACTGTTTGTTGATTCTGTGATTCCTATTTTGCAGAAGGAAAATAAAAATACGTTAATATCTGTTTCGTCAATGAGGGAACGAGTTCAGCCAAGATGTGGTGGGTGGTGGTGGATGTGGACTGTTCAGGTCTCTGTTCATTGAGGACACCGAGAGCCCTCAAATCGCCCATGTGGAGCAGGGAGGTATAGAGGGATTGGATTGACATGGTGAAGAGTGGCGATTAGTGCCAGGTAACTGGAAAATATTGAGGTGATGTAGGGCGCGTGAATAATCAAAAGGTTTGGTAGGAGGTTTATGCACAGTAAGTAGAAAAATAGAGCCTAATATGAAGAAATAATTTAATCGTGTTAAGCACTGCTAGAGACAATGTTTTTAATAAGACTGCCCTTTATGGGAGTATAAATGATGCAGGTTCAAGTGGGCTATAGAGTTGTGACACCATGAGGCTGGTGACTTTAGAGGGCAGGTCTTCTTTGGAGTTGAGATCAGTGGCAGGCTGAAAACTATGACTTGATAGTAGTTCGTGGGGTTTTGTTCCAGGTTGGATGAAAAAGAAGTGTCTGAGTTTTGGTCCGCAGATTCTGCAAGGACGTGGACACATGCGCACCAAATTGAATGTGTCAACTTTGTTTTTTTGTAAATTGTATTAATGTCAATTACTGAACACAGAGTCACAAATAACTAGATGTTGATGAACTCTTTGATTCAGAGCCAAGCTCACAGAAAAGCCAAAAGTAATGTACTTTCCGGTGTGAAACTACACCGACACTCGGCCATATACTGGCATAATTACTTATAAACTGACATTGTGATTATAAAGTAACCAGAAAGATGGAAAATTATAATCACCCCCAAAGTTATCCAGAGTATTCAATCCTGGGCAATAATTACAAATTTACTCAATTTTTGCAAAACAAACTAAAACCAAGAGATGACTTGTAACCCAAACTAATTGAAGAGCCAGACATTTTCGCCCTGCCGATACACTGTCCCAATGATTAGCACGTTATCCATTGAATTTAAACTGTTCGATCACCTCCAAACTAGCACTGAGACATTATGTACCCAACTGTCATTAAACTAACTTGCTACCCATAAACTGCCTATACTCAAAATGGACAAGCTCCCAACAAACGAACCTACATACAACCAATAAAATAACATTAACTTCGAGCAGTCCAAAAACTGCCACTGTCGTCCAACAACGCAAAAAAGACACATTCTGGACTGTTGAAATAGAAGATGAAGCACCACTGATAATAACAAGCTGTACTGACACAACTCGCATATTGGGATCCTTCAATATGTGCCAATAATCTAGCGGAACACCCGTAAACTGATACTGCACCAGTTCACTTATTTGGCGCCATAGATCTATGGGCAATGGCAGACTGACACAAAAAGAACAAAGTAACTTCAAAATTTCTACCCAAACCAATGTCGATGTCGTTAATCGTATACTCATTTAATATAATTTTAAAAACTGCAAAGCAATGCACTATCAATTAACTGAACTACTCCAATAAAGCGAATAATCACTAATTAAAAACGTATGTAACATTACATGACACATTGATTTGTTTAAAAATACAGGCACAATAACATGATCAATTAACATTGAGTATTGAACTAGCGCTCATAATGAAATATCAATAATGAAATAATTCAACCATTGGTTTAACCTGAACCCACTAACTATATCAGCTTCCTGATTAAACCTTAGTCATCTTCTGAAGGCTGGCTCTCATCAATCAGCAGCGCGTATGAATGCCCAAAAACAGCAAATTGAATAATCAAGTACCAATTCAAAAATACAGGCGAAAACTGTGTGAACACAGCAGGCAAGGTCGTTGCACGGCCTTCGCCGGAAAGCCGGGGAAGAGGGTGGGCCAAATTCAAACGGGTTTGAATTTTAGGCAGAAGCATTGCGTGGACTTCGAATGAAGGCTCTGGATTATTTGGGATTAATGAGAAAATGTTTCGAACATTAGCTTGACTCATTTATTGGCTTTAAATTATGGCTCGGGATGATTAGGGACTAACAAAGAAAATTTCCATTGTCGCCAACGCGCATGATTTTTCTACTAAACATCTACTTTTAATCAGTCTGTGCTGGAGAATCGGTTTTTCCTTATGTGTTGTTAAGAGAGAAGAATTTGGCGACCTTGAATTTGAAACACATTCACATATTGGATATAGGTAAACGCCAGGCACTAATCAAAGCAGCAAAACCAACTGGCCGAAAGTCCGCCAGGGGGACAGAAAGCAGGGAGCGATGTTGAATGCTCGTTGATTTTACATGAAGCAGCAATCCAGTACTGCCCCGAAGGTGTTCTCATATTTAGGCATTACATTCATCATCAGAAGTGAAACATTAAATCCTTCAGCACTGTTTATAAGCAGTGATCATGCAAGCCAGCAAGTGGCAAATTAGATCTTGCATGATGGTTTGCTAAGTGATAGATTTTCCTGGTAAATTGACAGGTGGCAAAATATAATTTATATAAAGGGAGAAATGCAAATACCATGTGAAAACTAGTATTCCTTGCTGATTCAACATCCAAAAAAATGACTCGAAGCACAGGATGGTTAAAAAAAAAAGAAGCACCTGATAAAATAATTAAACCTCACTCGCCACAACAAACATCTCAATGTCCAAATATTAATTTTACTGAGCACCAAGCAACTGATTTAGAATTCATCACTTAACAAAGTTACAACGACCCATCAACTCACCCCTCGCTAATAAATGAATACAATGTAGAAAAGCTAACCAAGTGCTCTGAAACTGACCTAGCATCTCGGAAATCCTCCACTGATTATCACTTTTCATATTATCAAGCCATCCATTACAATTTAAATTGATGCACTGCACCCTGGCCCAGAACCATTAAAAACATTCAGCACCCAAACAAATGAGGCATACGCGCTGTCCGAGGTAATTTAAAGTCCTCATCGAAATCCTATAGGTAAAGTGCTGCCCTTGGTCTGCTCTGGGGAGTTTGGCTACAGCGAATTATTTATTTTTTTCAGCAGAATACCGGGCCGCCGGTAGCTTGAAGGCGGTTTTGGTAATGAAGCTGACGTTAGTGTTGGGATTTGGGGGCGGGGTGGGGGCGTTGTTAAATGCCGACATTCAGGCTATAGTTTTTCACAGCTTGAGCAATAGCAATAGTCGGTTAAAACCGACAAGGTAGACGTTTTGTTTGTAGCACACGCCAGACTGTCTCGACAGTTTACCCACACCTTATTCCTTGAACAACTATTAATGACAATGGTTAGGCTTATTTAGGTGACATTCTGTCTTGTTTTTTGTTACCGTGAAATGATGCTGTTACCCAAATATACAGCCCTGAATCATTGGCCTGGACACGTTCAATGTTCACAAGCTTTATGTCAATATTATAAGGGAGCAGCGACGAAGTTGCTGGTACAGACATCACCACAACGCCAGGTGTTTCCTGTCAATTCTGCACAACAGCAACGCATAAAATGAGTGCTGTCTTTCTGCACACTACGAGATGCTTTGGGATTACACACAAACATCTTCAGAAATAATTACTCATCTTCATTAAAAAAAAGCACTTCTCATGTTGCAGCAAATATCGCTGTGGTCTCTACTTCTCCCCACGACTCGCGCTGAATGGTGGAAACACATTTATTCAAAAGATTGGCAATATTTCCCGAAGAAGGTACAAATACATTTCGGCAGCATATAGAGAATGATTTAGCAGCGGCATAGTTCCGACTGGGTAAATTGTGAAAACCGCCCAAGTAATAATGGTGCTCTCTACACATCTGTCATTGGTGATAATGGTAATCAAGCAACTGCCCTTTAAATGAAACATTTTCTCAAAGTGTGACAACAATGGGCACCAATAAAGTAGAAGTCAATGGAGATGCAGCCGGTATTCAGCTTTAAGGTTTCTTCAATCTCATTAGTTAGCTAAACCGCTAAGTTTAGCTGCTTGAATTTTAAATGTTTTGACTATCACCTTATATGAAATGTCCGTCAAATTCTTCTCCACAAATTTGACAAATTAAACTCGAATTGCGATTGCAGACAATCCACTGAAATATATAAGTAGTAGCATTAAAAAAAAACATCCAGTGCAAACACACAGCGTCAACAATATACGCAGTGTTATTTATCTGCGAAGCTTTTAAAGTGGGTCCTGCGTCCTTGGACCTTAGAAAGAGAATTGGAAATAGATATTTGCAAATATTGCGTCTATTGCTTTCCAATGGTGAAAAGGCCTCTCGAGAAAATGTCCCAGCGTATCAAGTATTTATTTAATTGATTAATGCATTTAATAAATTTATGAACTTACGGTTCAAGGCGCTGCAGTCTGTCTAACATTGAAAGCTGTAAACAACACTCCCCCAACTGAAACACCGATTATAATCAGGATGCAGAAAATATACCACAGTACGTTTAAAAATAAAAACCTTACAGCTTTCAAACAGAGCCGAATAGCTCTCATGAGACGACTAAGTTGACCACGCTGATTATGATGTTTAGAATGATAATGAGAAATGAGCCCATTAAAATCTTGATGTTCCTAACTTTATGTATTATAGCCTGAAGGCATGTTCTTCTCATTTTTATACCCGACTTCTAACGGGAAAGGAAAATCATCTTTTTCTTGCAATGCCTCTTGTCAAGTAAATTTCGTACCTCATCCCAAAGCCATCAGTAACGAACAGCGTTGTCGATTCCGGTTGAAATGACCTTCCATGTGTTTCAGAACAGGTTTAAATGACAGGTCATCTCGACATGAAACGTTAACCGCTCCTTTCCAGAGGAGATATACCACCCGTTCTACATTCTAGCATGTTGTTTTGTTTGCATTTCACATCAGCAGCCTCACATTATTTTTTTTCGTTTTTTGTACTGAACGGGAATGTCCTGTAATAGGAGCAAAGAGATTGAGAGACAGTTAGAGAGTCAGGCGGTTCGGAAGGCAGGGTCTGAGTTAGAGGCTTCCGTATTATTAAACAATGAATCTTATCAGTACACATTTTGAGATTTACTGTTGGAAGTATTGAGATGTTTTGGAAGGCAAAATTGAGATTTGTTTTAAAATAGTAACACTTTTGCCTATTGTTTGATGGAATATTTATGCATAATAATATACAGAGCAAAGGAAGCTCTCTGTCTGAAAGGCCGGTGAATGCAGAAACCCTCATCACATTTAAAACATGATCAGTTGCGCGGTTAAATTATGGTAGCGCAGAAACCAAAGTGCCAAAACTGGACAGTGGGACTAGACGGTCTCCTATTTTCCGACCCTCGCAGGCCCATTTAGCCGAAGGCCCTAATTCTGAGCGGTAAATTGCTCTGGCTTTACACGTGTGCATAGGTCCCTGTTCTGTATCAGTGTTCACCTGAGGTTACTTAACCGGCAGCCTAGTTCGGAGTTGAAAACCTTCCGAACTGAGTAAGTTGCACAAATATAAAGCAGATGGTTTTGCCGAGAGATAGTAATCAGTATGGGCTTTATTTATTAAACAGGGACGTTATACATTTATTTCTGCCGTTCATTAATATCGTATAAATTGAGGATTGATGTGTCGAGTTTATTTGCCGAAATTTCATCCAATTAACATTTTAAGCTTTTCAATTGATTTCAAGAGCGATCGTTGTGAATCATACTTGAAAGGTTTTACACCTGTTTGGCGGTTGTTTTAAATGTGACATTTACCTCAGAACGATTTAAATCCGAAATCGAACATAACAAAACACAGCAGATGCATTTATTATGTTCTCTGCACCTCTCCATCACGCACAGCTGAGTAAGATTTCCAATCTGATCAGACAATTTCAGCAGAGCTGGTACGACGTAGAGAGCCGTCACTGTTAGAATATCATGGTGCGGAGTCTTGGATTATGTGAATTATCTGTGCATCAAAAAGCAACTCCTAAGGTGTGAGCCTCCACACATATTACTGTCAGGGGTATTTCTCAAAAGACGTTCCGTCTGATTTATATGTGATATAGAGGCAAGCACTTAAGCATCCATAACAATTGGTTCAGCCTTAGAGTGTTTTGCAAGTTCGATAAATTATATATATTGATGTAAGAATAAAGAGCACAATTAATTTTACAATGTTTTCTTTTCGCGATAAAGTGCATTCACCAAATATATAGTTACTGCAACTTCCTTAATCATGGTAAATGGCATTTATCAATATTCTTGCTTAATTTGTTCATACATCCTTCCAAGATATGACCGCATTGTATGCAATTTAAAATTCGCATTTAATTGTTTATTTTGAAGTGTTATGTTATAAGTACGATGGCTCAAATATTCTGTGTTCTCATTTTTTTCACGGTCCCATGTGGTGTATAATGAGGTGTCGAGGCTTGTGCCTTTACTTCCTTCCACCTTCCTGATAGTATTGTTCAGTTTTTTGCCGATGCCTTTTTTCAGCTTTTGTGCTGCTTCCAGTGCGTGTCTTCTGTTACAATTATAAATATTTAATTAGCGATAGCAAATGCTGGCTTACTGACAGGGAATATTCGCTGAATTCCGGTCAGTTACATGGTAACAAGCATATGGATCCATCAATTAGTTTCCATTATTTAAAAAATAAATGACTGACACTAAACGGCAGACATTGTAATTTCTATGAGGAACATGTCTTCTAAATTAAAGAACTGCTGGAGGTACGTATCATATATTTCTCCAGAAAGTATCTTCACACATCCAGGAGTGAACAAAATGCTTTGTCGAAAACTGGAATATTTTTCCATAAATTCGTGATTAATTCGGATTGTGAAAGTGAATCCTGAAATAGTTAATTTAATTGTGTTGAATTCTGAGCGAGTAGACACTTTGCACACTTGTTTAATTTTAAATCCACCAAGTAAAAACGGCCAAATTTTGCCCATTGCTTTTGGTGACCGTAACTGCGCTAACATGTTTTACAGCTTTTTTCCAATTGAAACTGAGACTTGGGTGACAAAAGGTCGAAAGTGATCACATTCCCAACAGTTTGCTTCTATCTTGACCCCTGCGCCTCTTGTACAGAAACAACAGACTGGACATGCAATTCCAACCTGGTTATTTAAATTCAGCAGATAAGGAGCGGAGACCGTCGCTGTTAGAATGGAACGTTTCAGAGTCTGCAATGTAAATTAACTCGATGACTGCAGACTCCGAGTCAGCTCTGAACTCACCGGTGAATGAAACAATGCAGATACTTCAGTAACTGACTTTCCTCAGTAGAAATGCTGGTTGTGATACAGTGAAATAAAAAGCATGCAAGTGCTTTATTCAGCAGTAGGGGGTTGGACAAGATTTTTCAATAGAGTATAATAAAACCTTAATCATTGTCAGCATCAACATTGTTTGAATTAGCTATTACCATATGTATAATTATTAGCTGCAATATCCAATCATTTACGTGGCTAAAATTATTATTTTATTTACGTATTTGCTCTGACTTTTATTTAGCTTGTATTTTCCTCAATATTATGTCTGTTTGATATGAAGTTGTTCTTTCTGCTTTACTCGTCTTAAATTTACAGAGTCAGGAAAGTATCAAGTTTTCTCCTCATTCATCCACATTCCCGCTAACTTTTATGTAGATTTAAGGGGGTCTCTGGAATTATTATTATTTTTTTCAATTACTTTGCATCGGGGCGAGGGTTATTTATTTTTTTTCCTTTGCTGCTTTTTTACTCAAAGGCGCAAAAATAAACTCTGGTTTTACTGACAGGGAATAAATTCGAGAATTATAATCAGATACGTATTTCATTTACCGAAATACATTTACATTGGTGATTTATTTAAATTTTCTAAAAGATAATAATAATAGAGTTTCAATTCTAAAATCCTAATTGTGTCGCTAATTTATTGAACATTTTCTGGACATTACCGGAAAGACACAGAAGACAAAAATAATATTACCAGAATCATTTTCACAAACCAAGCACAGTTCAAGTTCAATTCCCCAAAAGCGTATTTTTTTTTGGTTAAGTTTGGAAATTGTGGGATCAGACGGAGTGAGATTTGAAAGGGTTTATTTTTAAGTTGTAGAAATTGCATTGAATGCATATTACGGACTGCTTTATTTTCCGTTCATTCGACAGCAAACAGGGAAATTAATTTATCCAATTCGATTAATAACTGTGACATTTAAATAGTAACTTGCGTCTGCTTAACAAATCTTTGAACACGCCACCAAATACATATCACATTTCGATTTAATCCAGAATACAACTCCAATCACGAGACAGTTAGTTTGAATTTCTCCCCTGCGGCTAATGGACAGCAAAGCAGAGTCGATTGCAAATGATTTTAAAACCAGCGTGCTAGAAGCAGAGCGCATTTACACTTCGAGAAGCATGCATAACATTCTGGGATGTAAGAACACTGGTTGACTGTACAAACGCTGTTAAATTTGCAGTTACTGACAACTAAACCCGCGCACATATTTTTCAAACAGATGTTTATCTGTGGCAGAGGTTTCTGAATGTTGTGTGCTATGATGAGCTGAAAGAATTCAAATATTGTTTTCAACTTAGGAATTATGGACAATCACTGGTAATTTTGCAAATTTAAATTTTAAATTAGGATCGATTAATGTTGTTTATGATAGTATAATTATGGTTATAATGAGTATTAATTGCACGCTGAAAGATGAGGAGAGCATAAGATCTCATATTTTCCCAGGAATTAACGTGTGGACATGCCTGATTATTCCTTTCTTTTTGGGGGGTGCCTGAAATTTTTTTATAATTAAATTCAAGTTTCCTAAGCCAGTAATTTGTATGGATGTTATTGATTTGAACATGAATGTTTGTCAGCCTTTTCCACATTCTTCATGTATTTTTTTTAATAAGATCATGATGTAGTTAATCAGATATCAGATCTGAACTCGCAGTCTCGTTTCCATTTATGTCAAATTGTATCAGGCTTAAGGGCGCATTTCTATCTTGTGCATCTTTTACATAAGGTAATTAATGAGGAGATGTTTGGACTGCCGATCTAGGGTGTTGTTATGACCTAGCTGGTGTGCAGCTTCTTGAGTATTGTTGCGACTTCCATTACCCAGGCAATCACAGACTATTAAACATTCTCCTGAGTTATATGTTCTGGAAAGGCGCAGGCTGTGTGCAGAGATTGCAGAAATCATGCAAGGTGTTGAAGAAATCCAACTGAGGGCGGGAATCAATGTGAGATATTCTATAACACGTTAAACAGAGAACATAGATATAAAAGAAGATCCTTCTGGTTGAAATAAAAACCCGAGCCCATTTTGGAAAATGTTAACGGACAGTCAATGGTGTGAAACTGACAAATAGAAAGTTACCAAGAAACATGCAGGCCACCATGTCATCGAGCGCCGAGGGTGGGTGAGGTCAACATACCATCGATAGTATGTTAGAGGGACTTTAGATGGTGAAAGGGTGATCTTTGTAAAGGGGTATTCTCGGGATCTCCTGGGTAAACGGTGACCAGTTAATAACATGAACTTGCTGCTGATCCTGTACTGGATGCTTCATTGGCAATGGAGAGCAGATGAAATCACAAAGCGCGGGTTATTTCTTCCGAAAAGCGACGGGAAATCAACCTTCAGATAATGATGGAAACTTGGGTGTTTGTGAAATATCTTAACATCAAGTTCCTGCAAATCTTATGTTCAAAAAGGGCAAAATAATCTCGTTGTTGCTTTTGAGAAATAACGTTTCTGGCCCTTAAATTGTTCTTTTACCACATGAATCTTTTATTCTCAATATTTCATTTCAGGCAGAATTGGGAGCAGTCACGCTGATCCATCAGGTGATTGCGCTCAACTTTCATATTATCTCATACCTTCCTATCCACTCTACGTCAATTAAAATAACTGTCGGGGTTAATTGCGGTACCGATTTGATCATAGATTAACTCGCTCTCCGTGTGCCTGTCAGGGAGGAATGGAATGATTCCTGCACTCTGACAATGAACATATTTAAACCATATTGAGGGACAATTATTATATTTTGAAGGTGTGGTGAAACTGAGACTGGTAAATGGGGGCAGTCCGTGCGCAGGAAGTGTCGAGATTCATTATCGTTATCACAGTGGGAGACTGTATGCTTCCGGCTGGGACCTGCAGGACGCTGCTGTTGTGTGTCGGGAACTGGGCTGCGAGACCGCGCTCTCTGCACCGCGCTCGGCTCACTTTGTGAAAGGCTCCGGACCCAATGTGACACAAAATGTTCGATGCAGCGGCAACGAGGCGGCGCTGCGAGAGTGTGGATCAGTTTCCTCGAATCACTAAGATAAAAACATAAAGCTAAAAGCTACTGCGGATGCTGGAAATCCAAAACAAAATAAAAACAGAATTACCTGGAAAAACTGAGCAAGTCTGGCAGCATCGGCGGAGAAGAAATCAGTCGACGTTTCGAGTCCTCATGACCCTTCAGCAGAACTGAGTATAGTTAGGAGAGAGGTGAAATATAAGCTGGTTTAAGGTGGGGGGGCGGGGGGAGTGAAGTTGGGGAAGCGAGGGGGGGTGGTTGTAGGGACAAGCAAGCAGTGATAGGAGCAGATAATCAAAAGATGTCACAGATAAAGGAACAAAGAGGTGTTGAAGGTGGTGATATTATCTAAGAGAATGTGCTAATTAAGAATGGATGGCAGGACACTCAAGGTACAGCTCTAGTGGGGGTGGGGTGGAAAGACTGACAGGGCATTACAGTTATAGATTTAAAAATAATGGAAATAGGTGGGAAAAGAAAAATCTATATAAATTATTGGAAAAAAACAAAAGGGAGGGGGAAGAAACGGAAAGGGAGTGAGGAGGGAGTTCAAGATCTAAAGTTGTTGAATTCAATATTCAGTCCGGAAGGCTGTAAAGTGCCTAGTCGGAAGACGAGGTGCTGTTCCTCCAGTTTGCGTTGAGCTTCACTGGAACAATGCAGCAAGCCAAGGACAGACATGTGGGCAAGAGAGCAGGGTGGAGTGTTAAAATGGCAAGCGACAGGGAGGTTTGAGTCTTTCTTGCGGACAGACCGCAGGTGTTCTGCAAAGCGGTCGCCCAGTTTACGTTTGGTCTCTCCAATGTAGAGGAGATCGCATTGGGAGCAACGAATGCAGTAGACTAAATTAGGGGACATCAGACATCGCGGGCTGTGTCGAACCTCATTCAATTCTCATTCAATCCCTCTACACCTCCATCCCCCACCAGGATGGTCTGAGGGCCCTTAGCTTCTTCCTTGAACAGAGGCCCCAACAATCCCCATCCATCACTACTCTCCTCCGTCTGGCTGAACTTGTTCTCACACTGAACAATTTCTCCTTTAACTCCTCTCACTTCCTCCAAATAAAAGATGTGGCTATGGGTACCCCCATGGGCCCCAGCTATGCCTGTCTCTTTATGGGGTATGTGGAACATTCCTTGTTCCAGTCCTACTCCGGCCCCCTCCCTCAACTCTTTCTCCGGTACATCGATGATTACTTCGGTGCTGCTTCATGCTCTCGTTGGGTCCTGGAAAAATTTATTAATTTTGCTTCCAATCTCCACCCCTCCATCATTTTCACATGGTCCATCTCTGACACTTCCCTTCCCTTCCTTGACCTCTCTGTCGCAATTTCTGGAGATAGAAAGTCCACCAATATCCATTACAAGCCTACCGACTCCCACAGCTACCTCGACTGCAGCTCCTGACACCCCACTTCCTGTAAGGACTCCATCCCATTCTCTCAGTTCCGTCGCCTCCGTCGCATCTGTTCTGATGATGCTACCTTCAAAAACAGCTCCTCTGACATGTCCTCCTTCTTCCTTAACCGATATTTTCCGCCCACGTCGTTGACAGAGCCCTCAACCGTGTCCGGCCCATTTCCCGCGCATCCGCCCTCACGCCTTCTCCTCCCTCCCAGAAACATGATAGGGTCCTCCTTGTCCTCAATTATCACCCCACCAGCCTCCGTATTCAAAGGATCATACTCCGCCATTTCCGCCAACTCCAGCACGATGCCACCACCAACACATCTTCCCTTCACCCCCCCCAGCGGCATTCCGTAGGGATCGTTCCCTCCGGGACACCCTGGTCCACTCCTCCATCACCCCCTACTCCTCAACCCCCTCCTATGGCACCTCCCCATGCCCACGCAGAAGATGCAACACCTGCCCCTTCACTTCCTCTCTCTTCACCGTCCAAGGGCCCAAACACTACTTTCAAGTGAAGCAGCATTTCACTTGCATTTCCCCTAATTTAGTCTACTGCATTCGTTGCTCCCAATGCGATCTCCTCTACATTGGAGAGACCAAACGTAAACTGGGCGACCGCTTTGCAGAACACCTGCGGTCTGTCCGCAAGAAAGACTCAAACCTCCCTGTCGCTTGCCATTTTAACACTCCACCCTGCTCTCTTGCCCACATGTCTGTCCTTGGCTTGCTGCATTGTTCCAGTGAAGCTCAACGCAAACTGGAGGAACAGCACCTCGTCTTCCGACTAGGCACTTTACAGCCTTCCGGACTGAATATTGAATTCAACAACTTTAGATCTTGAACTCCCTCCTCACTCCCTTTCCGTTTCTTCCCCCTCCCTTTTGTTTTTTTCCAATAATTTATATAGATTTTTCTTTTCCCACCTATTTCCATTATTTTTAAATCTATAACTGTAATGCCCTGTCAGTCTTTCCACCCCACCCCCACTAGAGCTGTACCTTGAGTGTCCTGCCATCCATTCTTAATTAGCACATTCTCTTAGATAATATCACCACCTTCAACACCTCTTTGTTCCTTTATCTGTGACATCTTTTGATTATCTGCTCCTATCACTGCTTGCTTGTCCCTACAACCACCCCCCCTCGCTTCCCCAACTTCACTCCCCCCGCCCCCCCACCTTAAACCAGCTTATATTTCACCTCTCTCCTAACTATACTCAGTTCTGCTGAAGGGTCATGAGGACTCGAAACGTCGACTGATTTCTTCTCCGCCGATGCTGCCAGACTTGCTGAGTTTTTCCAGGTAATTCTGTTTTTATTTTGTCCTCGAATCACTATTCCGGTTCAAACACCTCTGATGCCAGCGAGATCTGATCAGTAAAATATTTATTCTGCCTCTCATCGCCTGCTGGGTCTGATTTTTTTCCCTGGAATAAAGGCGGAAATGTTATTTTGGGAATGCCCATAGCGGAACAATAAGAGTTCTGGCTGGACACTCCAATTGGATTTAATATTATATTCAATTAGAATCAATGTATCTAATAAATTCATGTCACAATTGTGTTAATTTAAAAGATATGCTCTCACCGGACTGGCACGTTGCGCCCTGCTTTTTATCGCTGCTGGTTTCTTGCTGTGAGATGACCCGGACCATCCGAAGAGAAGGAATAATGTTCCGTTAATCCAGCACGCAAAATACCCTCTCCTTCGCCACTCGCCTGGATGGTTCGGGATATTGTTGGTGGATTCAGTGAGAGCGATTGCGCAGCCCAGTTGTTCAGGTGCTCGGCTCTTAGATTATTATTATTTTTCTCCCTCCCTGTATAAATTCCCTGGCTAACGACCCCGGGGAGCACATCAGAACCATCTGGAGTCTTTGAATCAAGCTCATTTGCGGAGTCTCCCAGGGAGCAGGGGAATTTCCCAGATGAAGTTGAAATGTCCCGGACTGTTCACACATAGTTCAAGGCGCCAATACTTCCGCAGGGCACGCGTGCTTATCTCTGCTGTACCTCTAGTTTCCGAGAGTCTGGAGGACGGAATATTTGGGTCGATATTTTATAGGTTGTGAAACGGGAATTGGGAGGAAGGTTTCTGTGCATAGTGAGAGTCTAAGTCATGGGGCAGCACGGGGATAATCTGCAAACATGATCCCGAAGTTAACTGCACAAGCTATTGGTTTCAATATTTAAACTATATTCTGATCGAAAGAAGTGCAACATTTCAAACAAATATTTTAAGAGCATTGAACGACACAATTTCAGTGAATAATCTTAACAGTGTTACATTACTTGATGAAAAGCGGAGAGATCCCCACCCCCACCCCCCAGAAATCCTGGCACATGGAATTCACCTGGCCATCATCAGAACAATTTCATTAGCAATTTAACACATTGTTGGATTTTGTTTCGCAGGGCAGCAATTGTAAAACTGAATAAGTATATTAAAACTCAAATCAATGGAGAGGAAGCGGAAACCGCACTTCCTAAGTTACTGATCAACGTCGAAATAGCTTGAAGTGCTTCACTCATGTCTCTCTTTACATTCTGTATTCAGAAGAGGAGTAGTTTGATCATGATCGCTCAGTGCTCAGCTGCATTCACACTTCATCAAATTAGGAAGCAGCCCAGGACAACACAGAGAAAATCCTAGACAACATACATGACTCAAATGATAAAAGACAAGTAAGAAGTGCACCACAGGGGTGCCTGCAAAAGGGTAACGGCAAGCAAATAATGATAGGTTGCACTTCACATTCAGTTGGTTTCTAATGAAACAGTCGCTCACCATCTTAAGCTTGGTGAACATCTTTGACTGAGCATCTGCAATACCCATGTCATATCCGTGGCTACATGAGCAGGCCAGAGGCTGAGCATTCTGTGAATCACGATCTTCACCTGTCTCAACAGAGTTTCTCATGTCCCAAATCAGCGCTAATTGTGGAAACTCCACTTGACATGTATAGGCGCTGCTGAGGCACTGATCAGGAGCCCTGCCATCCCCAGGCGATGTTTTGACTTTGACTAGGAGCTCACTCACCGCCATCAACCTCGAATCTCTCCGTCAGTGGGGTAATAAGACTGCATTCTGTATTATGTGCAGGGGGAACGGCAGCAACTCGACAAACATTCTCTTCTCCAGATCTCAAAGCCATGGCATTTTTCTCGCTGTTTCAAATTCCATGACCTCCCAATCTAACAGCAATGTGGTAGCCCCTTCACCACAAACAAGTCAGCTGCTTTTAAGAAAAATAAAATAATCTTCCCAAACAAAAAAGCATGGACAGTAAATACAGGTCCTGTTAGCGAAGTTCACATCTGTAAATCTGTTGGAAACATTACACAGAATTACACACTCTCGACAATAAATGTAAGGAATCCGCAGGCCAAATGTTCAATCTCAGGGTTAACGATCTAACGGAGCCTTCCCCGCTCACCAGCCGCTTTACCCTCCCGCCAAAACAACATCTCCTCATGTATCTCCATCAGTTTAACCTGAGGTTCCATTGTCCCACATCTGTTTATCAATCATGAATACATCCATGTCAATCACTTCACCTTCTGTGGCTACGAGTTCCACATTCTGACAACTATCTAGTAAAAACATTTCTTCTAAATGTATTTGGGAATTTTAGAAGTTTTTTTTTATGGTTGCAACATTGGCCATAGCCCACAGTTAGGGATCGCCTATCCTGTCATTTTTTTTTCAATCGTCACAAAGTTCTTTATCATTTCAGTGCTTTGGTTACCTTCCCTAGTAAAAACAAAATAGCCAGGAAATTCACTTCCCTTCCGCTGACCTTGTTAGCAGAACTTTCAAAATCCATATAAATAATTTTCACATTTTCTGGCGTCTTTTGGAATTTGACGGCCTCATTGCGGCAGTTACGTGGGTGCAAAAGGCCGCTAGATATTCAAGTGCCCATTGACTTCTGCGGGACTGTAAAATGCCGGCAGTGCAAGAGATGGCTGACCGAAATATAATGAAACTATCAAGCTTTTCAATTCTGTCCCTCCAAAAATGAAGGCAGAGACACTGAGATCCGACGGCGCATCTAGTTCATTTGTACATTCATTTTTCAATGAATACATGACCTCAGAATTATTTTTAACAAAAATAATGCATCATTCGCATTTATTATAACAGTCATTTACAAATTACATTCAGATTTTGTGAATTTATTGTATTTACTGTTTATTCTGTCACTCTAATTGCTCTTCTGCAGTTCCTCCTCAGCATTTTCCTGAGTTTCAACTGTGCTTCCATTTGCCTTCAAACACTAATTTTGAACTGTTTCCTGTGGCTAATCTGTACCTATAAACTTTAAACACAATTTTTCCTGGCATCAGTCCTGCTGGAACACAACTTACTACCTTTGTGCTGGTCAGAATATCTACCGTAGTTGGAGTATCGCTGCCTCCCCATTGACTTGCACATTGCTTATTGCCTGAAAAGGCTCCCTGTTTTTGCGTTTGATTATGTATATATTTTACCCTATTTCTTTGACTCTAATGTGAGTGACCTGTCGCTATATTACCACTCCCGTTCTTTCAGACGCGTTCTGCTGTCGTGTCCACGGGGAGGAGAATCAGAAAAGCTTCGGTGATCTATTCGATTTAAAGCTTCGGGAATCGAAGGGCAATGTAAAGGAACATGAGTCAATGCACATAAACTGTGCTTTCAAGTTTACATTTTGGAAGACGGGGAAGATTCTGTGGAGCCCTAACTGCACTCCTGACATGTTCAGCTTGTTCAATCTAATGCTTGGTTTCCAGAACAGCACATGGTTATCGGGTGATTCGTTCGTTTAGAGTCTAGCTCTCAATATTTTTTTTAAAATGCTAAAATAGCACGAGCCATTTTTTTCCCTTGTATGTGACCGTTACATTTTACTGGCCTGTTGAAAAGGACTCTTTACATTGGTTTGCGCTTCCAGCTTTCGGAACTATTCATGAGGGAGATATTCTCGGCTCAATGACTGTAAGTCTGAGGTCGTTTGGTGTCTTTGTTTGACAATGTGCTCCATCGGCGAATCCAAACGGCAGCAGATCAAATTATAGATTCTAAACATTGAAGGACAAGTCAGGGTTCCTGGATTAATCCCAACGATTTTCTGACCTGTCACAGTATCTGCAAAATGTTTAGTTCCAGTCGCCATGTGCCAGGGAGGTGTTACGCCCTGAAAGCATTTTGAAGAGAAAGTTGCATTCGCTTCCATATAAGCACATGTTGTGAAGTGCGTGTTGTTAAAATTCAAGAGAAGGGATTGAAAAATGAGGGTCGAGAGGTAGTAAAAGTTGATAAATTGCGTCGTTGAGAATAGATAAGTGCTTAAAACTATTAAATACAACTCGATAGAAAATACGGAACGCTTGAGAAAGGCTTATTTTTTTGGAGATCAGAGCATTTTTCGCAGGCAATGGATGTGGGGGAGGGGGGGCGTGGTTAGATGTCACAAGATGTTGTTTGTATTTGGAAGTTAATGGCAATTTATACCAGCTGTGAAAGGTCGTAATCGGGGTGACTTTCATTAATGAGATATTTTGCCTGCTCATCGAAGGTGTGCACGTGTGTTGGGCTGAAGGATGATATGGTTACAGGCAGAGGTTCACATTATATTTGTGTCATTCAGTCTAGGCAGAATGTCAGTGTTCTTCATAGGCCGCATCTCGGTCTCTGCTTTCTGGACGGGAATCGGGATAAGAATGATATGGTAGAGCAGAAATTGTTTGACGTCAAAGTGCACATCTCTCTCAATAGGTGCTTATCCAAGCTCTCTCTGCAGTTGCAGTGCGTGTTTCTAACACGAAAATGAGGTAGCAATACATCTAAGTGCGCTAAAGGATGCATATGTCTCCATTCCACGCAATAACTTCTGGAGGGAGGTGGGATTTAGTTTAATCGGTATTGAGCCGGAAGGAAACCATTATCGGAAGTCATCATAAGGGTTTTGCTTAAACAGATATCCAAAATTGAAAATGATTGGTGCTATCAAAAAATTGTTGATACTCAGATCACAGGTTTCCGAGTGTACTATCCTGGGATTCCCAGTGCTCAGGCAGACTGGAGATACAGTTCGGTACAACCTGGGCAACAGTTTGTGATCTTCACAGGGATTTAATTACGCCAGTGTGGTCTGTGATCAGCTTCAGTGTGGAGTGGTCGTGTCCGGGAGAAATGGGGCTTATTTTGGAGAGGGGTCTGGACTTCTTCGGAGCGAAAACTTTGAATGTAAAGGCAATGAGACAAGCCTGACAGATTGAACTAACTCTCCAGTAAATCCAAACGAGTGCATCCACATGAACCATGTCAGAGTGAGCTGTTCCGGTGAGTAGACCGATATCAAAAGACGAAAACGTTTTCTGCTGAACTTTTCAGAAACTGTGAAACTGCGATTGCTGTTTCCTCTAACAGCTTCATTCCTAAGCACGTCTTTATCGGTCACTGTCGCTTTTTATGATTCTGGAATAACGCAATTATTTGTAAGTCAGTAAATTCTGCATTATCTGAAATTAGCATGTTATTATTGCTATTTCAATGCATGAACCATACATAGGTTTTTCATTCACATTTGACAAAACACCGATTATCGAAATGACTGTCAAGTCGTGTTCGGCCTGCCAAACCTGAGGTAGATTTCATTAATTATAGATGTAGGTGAATTAATAATTAAAGGTATTGCATAATTTTAGATAGCGGATTCACTGAATTGACACAAAGGAGGGAAATGATGAGGATACATTTTCCTTTCTGGTTTCTCGTTCAAAATAGTGGAATCATCTCCGAAGCAGCATTGCAAGTGTACGATCTTTATGCCTACGCCAGCAGTTGAAGAGGAAGGATTTCAATGGCTTTCACAGGGGAATGTAGGAACCTGCAATGAATGCAGCCCTTGGCAAATATGTTTCTATCTCCGCCAAAAAAAAAAATCATTCTTTGAATGACCTTGTTCTGGATTACTGGACCGGTCACATTTTTTTCAAATCCTTGAAATCCATTTGAAATTTTAAACATAGTTTAATCAGCGCTAATCCTTCCAGATTCAATACCCTCAAGTCATCTTTGTTCAGACTGGATTCATAATATAATTTTAAAGCAGATTATTAATCTTTAGTATCTACGTTGCACCCCCTCCAATATTAATATGTTATTTCTGAGTGTCCTGTCCAAATCAGACAACAATTATACAGGTTGTGTCTGGCCAATACTCGGTATGACTGAAACGTCACGTCCTCTCTTTGGTATTTCAAAGCTGTTGAGACGAACTCCAAAATTCCATTCGCTTTTTCTGGATGAACTCTCAACTTTGAGCAAATAGAAACGTTCTATTAAGTGCTGATCGCATTTTGGTGCGTTTCAAACATGGTGTATTTTATGATGTGGTAACAATTTAGTGCAACACGATGTTATCAATTATCATCATTTCCATATTGTTTATTTTGCCTTGTCTATGTTCAAATGCTGTTTTACAAATTATGTTCGCCCTTACTTTTACTAAAAATAGGGAAGCATGGACACCGATTGGTTGGTGGTGAGGACACGTGCTCTGGCCGGCTGGAAGTGCTGCACGGCGGGCAGTGGGGAACGCTGTGAGATGTTCACTTTGGTTTCTAAGAAGCCAGCGCGGTGTGTGAGCACCTTCAGTGCTGGGTTGTAAAGGAAATCCCGAGAGTTTATCTCTTTGGGCAGGGAACCGGCCCGGTGTGGAAGGAAAATTGCAGTTGCCGTGGGAACGAATCCTGATTGACAGAGTGTCCGGTTACATCAGTGGAAAAATTTAAGAACTCTCATAGAAAAGACGCGAGTGTCATCTGTTCGGGTGAGTCCTCCCAGTCTATGTAATCATGGAGTAAGATCAAGTTGTGCAGGACATAAATCGGCCTTTTGGCCTGTTCTGTCCGTGCAGGTTCTCTGCAAAATTATCTTAACCAGTAACACACCTGGAAATTTACAATAATCCTGCATTATCTTCAATTCAAATTTCTGACCACTTATACTATTAAATCTACGATTCATGCTCATCCGTCACATCTTCAGGCAGTGCATTTCGGATCCTCGCCACACTTTCTTATACTGTGCTTTTCATATCTTCATCCATCATATTCTCTGACAATGAATTGCAGAACGGCATCATCATCATTTTCAGAGAGTGCATTTCAGTTCCACATCCTTCACTTTCTCAGGCAGTGCATTCCAGACGTTCATCCTCCACATCTCCACCAGTACATTGCAGATCCTGAACAACCATCCTCTTAGACAGTGCATTGCAGATCGTCATCCAGCACATTCTCAAACATTGCATTTCAGATACTCATCGCTCACATTCTCAGACCACACAGCGCAGATCCACATAGGCCACATTTTCAGACAGTGCATTGCAGGTCGACGTCCACATTCTCAGACCGTGCATTTCAAATCTTCATCCACCGCATTCTCAGAAGCTGCATTCCGTATCGTAATCTATCACATTCCCGGAAAGTGCATTTCAGATCGTCATCCAGCGCATGCTCATGCATGTGCATTCCAGATCCTCATCACCCACATTCTCAAATAGTGCATTGCAGACCAAATCCCGCACATTCTCAGGCAGTGCATTGCAGATCCAAAGCCATCACATTCTCAAGCAGTGCATTGCAGATGCACATCCACCACAATCTCAGACAGTGTATTTCAGATCCTCATCACCCACAATCTCAGAAAGTGCATTTGAAATCAACATTAAACACTTTGTCAGGTATCGTGCAGCAGATCCTCACCCACCACAATCTCAGATAGTGTATTGCAGATCGTCATCCAGCACACTCTCATACATTGCATCCCAGAACATCATCACCCACGTTCTCAGTCAATGCATTATATATGCCCTTCCATGGCAATCTCAGACAGAGCATTGCAGATCTAAATCCAGCACATTCTCAGACATTGCATTGCAGTTCCGTATTCAGTACAATTTCAGGCAGTGCATTGCAGATCCGAATTCATTGCAATTTCAGGCAGCGCATTGCACATCCTCATCCACCACTTTCTCTGGCAGTGCATTGCAGATCCTCATCCTACATATTCTCAGACAGTGCATTTCAGATCCTTATTCACGACAATTTCAGGCATGGCTTGCAGATCCTCGTACACCACATTCTCAGAATGTGCATTGCAGAACCGAATTACTCGCGCCATGCAAAACAAGCATCCATCCGTCAACATTTCCTTTGCCTATCAATATAACTCTTACTGGTCGTTCTTGATCCTTCCGCCAATGGGAACAATTTTTCTTTCGCATTTTATCCAGATCCCTGAGGTTTTCAGCATTCCTTCTCCAAGTAGAATATTCGTAACTTCTCCAAACTATGAAGAAAAATAAGTTTATCATCGCTTGAAACATCTTATGAAGCATTTCTGCAGCTTTTCTACTGCCTTCACACCCTCCCTAAAGTGTGTTGCCCAGAATTGAACGGATTGCTCCAGTTGAGGCCGAAGTGAATTATCTAAACATCCCTGCAGTGTACTCGGTGTCTTAGTGATGAACCAAAAAAATCATAACTAATATAGGCTTACGCAGCCTGCGCTGTAAACTGCAATGACTTCTACAGATGCACCCGAGGTTCCTCAGCTGCTGAAACTGCTTTAGAAATGATCCCGTCCTTTATTGTTCGTCCTGCTCGAGCATCATGTGACAATCTTGCTTCACTTGATGGCACTCTCAATTCAGAAGCACAAGGCCTGGTACAAGCCCGACTCAAGTTATTTAGCAGAGCAGTCAAGTGTGAGAATGAAGTGCAGTGCTGAGGGAATGTTGCCTTCTATAAATTGTCGGGTTGAAGGTGAGAGATAAAATCGATGTGTATCTGCATTCTTGAGTGGAGGTTAATCAAAATAATAACCATGACTTTACTTTGAGGAAAACAGGGGAGTCTTCGCCGTTGTCCAATCCAATATTATCCCTTGATCAACAGCAAACAACGCAGCCCATCAGCTGATTATCAGACGACTGTCTGTGCGATTTTACTGCGCCCATTATGGCTGCGGCGTTCTTTACATTGCAACAGTGACGACAATTCACCATGCAATTAAATGGCTGTAAGTTGCATTGAGACATCCGTTAGTTTTGAAAAAAATAATGTTATCTAGTTAAAATTTGCATTTCTTTACATCCGGAAAATGTGTGCCAACCGATACTTCCCTGAACTGAATTTCTTGTGCCATTTCCCCGTCCGTCTGTGTTCGATTGAATTTTATCCTTTTAACATTTTACAACACTTACAAATTCCGTGGAATTTGGGGGAAAAAAAATGTTTCCTCTTGCAACCATGTCTCGGTGGCTATAAAGACTAATGGAAAATCAGGGTTTCTAGCTAGGTGGAATATTCCGATCCTCCGGCCTGGATAAAAGAAACGTTGAACACGACATCTGTCCCATTTCAAATAGCAATTCCATCTCCAATCAGCCATGTTGTTCATTTCATTCCACAGGCGCTAACATTTCTGAATAGTATCTTTCGTGGCCCTTTGCCAAAGTTCATTTGCAAGTCCTTCAAAAGCACAACCACCGCATTACCTTCATTAATACTCTCTGTAACCTCATCAAATTACTACAAGCAAGGCGGTCCAGTGCGATTGCCCCTTAAAACAACCGCCCTAGTTTGCTAATTAACCCACATTTGTTGAACTCTCTGTTACTTCTGCTCCAGGGTATCTTTTCCAGGAAAAAAGAGCTTTCTCACATCCAATATTAAATGTACTGGTCTGTAGTTGCTGCGTTTATCCTTACACCCTTTCTTGAACAAGGGTGTCATATTTGGAAACTTCAGTTATCGGCATTGAAGAAGGATTGGTATTATTGCCATTATCTGGCGATTTACGCTCTGACATTGGCCATGTTCCTCAAGTGCATCGCATCCATTCCATGTCCCCTTTTAAAATCAACATCAGTTACCCAAGCTTATTCGTCCTCTTTATAAATATCTAGCCATACCATTATTTCACCAGCCTACTCTTTGACAATAATTGAGACTTTATAAGCCGATTTCTTTCCTGGTATCGGTTTTGTGTCTATATAAGACTTTAAAATTATGTTTACGTTGGTGGGCGTCTCCTTTACACTCTGGTTATTGTACATTAATCCTGGATCTCACTTGCATTGTCCAAATTCAATATTCTATGCGTGTTATTTTCAGCTTCACCTTACTCCCTATGTATTTAATCACCCAGGGGGCCTTGGAGTTTTTGCGTAGTCCTGCACTTGTCTAAGCCAATTGTCCATTATCGCTCCTGAATCATTTTCAGAGGTGACTCCCCGCGCATGCACGTTACGAAAATTATTTATCGCAATGTATGTTCACAGAGCTGAACAGTAAATTTTATTGAGGCCCAATTACAATCTATGTTACTCTTGTCCTGAATAACACCACTTTATTTCCCCCATTAGTGCCGTCTTGCTTTTCAAATTTTCTGAGCAGTTTGGTTTCTTCTCTAACATTATGTGACCGTTCTCAAATCCCTGCCAAATTCGTTCAGACCTGCCCAAACAATAAACCAGATGGATATCGCACCCGGATTTTTTCATCTGAAACACATGAACACATCCAATGGTCCTTTATTCACAGAACTGAGTCTATGAGTCCATGAGGACAGATCACAGAGTCACATTAAATTGATTAGCGTTCTAATGTACCGTTTTTCCTGCGACATTTTCATCAGTTCTATCGCTTGTACGTTGTGCAGGAATATTTTAATATTATCAGTATGTTAACACAGTTGATAGCACTTGCTAGGTTGTTCGCAACATCCTTAAAAAAAAACATCTGCACGACTACATTCTTCCTTCTACCTCTGTCATTGCTCGAGTAACGGAGCACGAATGGTGACTGCTCACCCCCCCGCCTCAGAGTGCTCAGCAGGCTCCCATATGCTTTAGATTGTAACCAGGGCCAGAACATTTAAGTGAACAATTATTGCCAAGGTTATAATGAATATAACGTGCATTACTTTGCTGAGCGTTAACCTCTGCTCTCAATGGTTTTCTTCTTTCAGATGCACGTTAGTCACTGAGATTGACGAATGTGGGAAGCCGCTGTGATGATCGGTTGGAAATTTACCACAACGGTCGCTGGGGCAGAGTACAGGACAGCCTCTATGATTCTAACGTGGTCTGCTGGCAACTAGGATGTGGTGTCGCGATTGCCGCTTGTAACTTTTCAAAGTATGGAGATAGTGAAGGGCCTGTGTGGGTGAATTATATCCAGTGTGGAGGAAACGAATTGCATCTCCGCAACTGCAGCTCATTTGCAATGAATTTGTCTCTCAATGGGAGAATCGGCATCGGGGTTCTGTGTCCAGGAGAATACATATTTCACGATTACAGGAACATAAATAGAAATATCAAATAAGGAGGAAAATGTGAAAATACGTCACTTGTTCCTCGAGTTCTTATAAGCTAACTGCTTAACACTGGAGGGTTAACACGAAGAGAGTGGGCATGGACAGAACTGATCAACAAGAAGGACATGCATTTTTGCTGAACATTTATTATCGAATGAATTCTCAATTTTCTGTAGGACAGGAAATTCTGACTGCGCGGTTGGGAGAGTGCATTGCATTTGTTTGCGCGGGGTCGGGTGGAGTTGTGATGGGGAGGAACGTTGGTGTCGGGAGGGGCGTTAGAACTTGGTGCGAATTTGTCTGTTAATTTAACAAAGTTTTCATAGAATTGCAGTTCATGATCTGGTCAATGCGACAGGCCGCTCATCAAATTCCTGGATTATTCCATCCTTGAAATACCGAGGCCCTTTACAGCCTTTTCAGCAGCATAAGGCTGATATTCTATGAAATATATGTCTGAAACTTCAGCTTGGTTTCTTTTCCTACTGATGCTGCCACTCCTCCTGAGGAATTAACGCATTGTTTTAAATCAATATTATCAATATAAAATTGCGAGATATTCAGAAATTGAGTGAAATAATGGTTCGAGGTGCGTGCAGGGAAAAATAAGAGCTGTGTACAAGTACAATTGATGTTCATAAGTAGTTTGGGAGGAACGTTGAATAAGAAAATGTTCAATTGACGTTGAAACAACGCACACATCATTGATCACACAATAGGTGAACTGCAAGCCAAAATATCGTACGAGTCAGGTGTAGGAATATTTGAAATATGTGTGCACTCCACATTATTTATTTCAAGTAATTCGAGATACATGATCTCAAACACAGAATCAATTACCTGCCACATTCAAGTTAATTTATTTTAAATTACTTTTGCTGGATAATATTTAATCGCTTCTATTGTTTTATCAGATAAAGTGTGCACTCGAATATTCATGATATATATTGTATTTTTTGGGTCGGAACACAAACAATTAAGGCTGGCAGACGGTGGAAGCCCATGTGCAGGCCGAGTGGATGTTTATTACAAGGGACTTGGGGTTTAGTTTGTGATGATTCCTGGGATCTGACAGACGGTGACGTAGATTACAAACAGCTGCCTTGCGGAAAGGAATTGGGCGTGACACTTCCAGCCTCTTGTGGACCAGGCTTAGTCCAGTTTGGCTGGAAGGCTTGAAATGTTCAGGTGAGAAATCGTATCTCTGGCAACGACCCTCCACATATTGGAGTTCGCACGACTGTACTCATAAAGATGATGTGATGATCTTGTGCTCAGGTAAGGGTGACCTCAATGAACTAATTTCCTTTATAAGAGAAGCTTCACATAAATGGTATTTTACTGAATGGCGCAGAAAATGCACAAGGATTGTCCATTGCACTCAACACGTCTGACTCCGCTTATTCTGCACATACATCTTACATGATTTCGTTTGTCCCGAGCTGTGTTCCCCCCTGTTATTTTTCCCTCCTGCGTTTATTGAACAGCACATTCAAGGCATCACCACAATTCGCCCCACCAAACGTACGTGTTCCAAGTTCCACATTCTCCTTCTATCTGGGTAATAGAGTTTAAAAAAAAAAACCTCCTGGAATCCCAATTAGATTGGATCTTGTGTTTCTTTGTACCAAAAAAAAACGCGACTTTATTGTAATCCTTACTGAAATGATTTCGTCATTGACACGCTTATCCTGCCGTCTCTGAACGTCTGCTTGCAGTTAGTGCAGTCTTTCTTGGTATTAACTGCACGCCCAGGTACATTTTGAACACTTGCTTCAATTCCAAATACAAACTGTTATATGTTAATCTTAAGCAGAAATGAACCCCAGCATCAATCCATGTGCAAACCACGCCCCAACTTCTGCTATTCTAAGCAACATTCTGCGTTGTTGCTCGTTGGATATTATTTTTCTTCCGTTTCGTTAATTTCATATTCCCTGGTCTGAACCTTAATTCTGCTGTGTGATAACTTATCGAAAGTTTTTTTTTCAAAATCCATGCCGCTTACATAGACATTTTTTATATCTGCATAATCTTTCTGAAACTTCTTCAAGTAATACAAGGAATTGGAAGATGCATAATTTGATCTTTTCAAATCAGTGCTGATTATGCTTGACTGTACAATATAATTGTACATGTACCTCTGTTACATTTCTGAAATAACTATCTCTATTCAGTGAACACATATGGCACCACTTCTGTTGAGGGGGCACTGTTGTCGTGATTCCATTTATCACTGGAACCATCTGGGAATTTCTTGTTTTGTAGATAGAACACAAAGAGCTGAGGCTGGTGAATGGAAAGCATCGCTGTGAGAGGAGATTGAAAGCGTTCTACAATGGGACCTGGGGAACAGTGTGCTCGGAAACACTGGATCGCCATGATCCTGAGGTGATCTGTAAACAGTTACAGTGCGGCCCCCACGCTTCTATTGCACTATAGTGCTCGGTCATTAGGTGAAGCATCGGCCCTATTTGGCTCGATAAGATGGATTGTATTTCACACGAGTCGACAATTTGGCAGTGTCGTACAGACCCGTGGGGACAGTACACCTGTCATGACAGTGAAGATGCAGGAGGTTTCTGTTCAGGCAACCAATCACACCTTCCAATATTCGGGTGTTAATTCATTCATTGATGTCCAAATGAGTCAGCGCGTTTCCTTCCTCAACAGGAGGAGAAAAAACGAAGGGCCAGCCCGACAGTGTAAAGGATTGTGGTCGAGAATCAGGTGAATGCTGCGCTTTATTACACAGATTATGCAATTGTTATACCTGTATTCTTCTCCAGAAATAATAGTGATTGATTCTCTTTGCCAGATTCGTATATCGGTTTGCGCCTGATTGGAGATAACACCAGCTGGTCCGGGCGATTGGTGATACTTTGCAATGATACCTGGGGCACGGTGCGTGATGGCTCCTGGGACATGGCCGATGTCAATGTTGCCTGCAGGCAGCTGAATTGTGGCTCTGCTCTATTGGCCTCAGGAGGGTCCGCTTTTGGCCAGGGTGAAGTTGATATATGGCTTGATGAGGTGAGGTGAACCGGAATCGAATCATTTCTCTCCGATTGTCCTTCCTCATCGACAGCTCAACCTCACTGTGATCACAAGGAGGACGCCAGTATGATTTGCTCCGGTAACTGTAGTGCAGAATGGTGGGGATTGGGTCCGGAATACTGGCGGCTGGTCATTGTTCGCTGAATATGACTCATGAATTCGTAAATGATGAACAACAGTTGTCTTTCTAAATTTAAGTTCTATCGGTTTTTGTTTGCATAATATCCCATTGGTTCCGAATTGTCGTCGACAGCTTCTCCACCCACACCCACAGGTTGGTCGTATTAATAATTATTATTCATGTCAAGATTAATGCCCAGAATGGTCTGCTATTATGGACATTTTCTTGTTCTCTTTTTAATTTCTGAAGTTAAACTTAGTGTTTCAGAATGATGGACCAGTTAAAAATACAAGGTATTTTGTGTCCCAGTTGAATCTTTCTTTAACATTGCCTTAAGAACATGAAGATTAAAACACTTCCATCCCTCTAATGATCTTTCTGACTCCCGGGACCCTGTTGATCCGAGAGTTAATCGCACTAATTATGCTAATGCAGAGACAATCATCAAGGAAAGGTGAGACTCTAAAAATACCATTGAGTACACATTCAATCTCGGATTTTTTTTTTGTTTGTTTAAATTCATGAATGGGATTTGAGCCTCGCTGGAATCCCTGCATTTATTTCCCATATATAATGGCCCTTGAGAAAGAGGTGATGAGCTGCTTTCTAGGACCGTTGCAGTCAACGTTGCATAGGTACACTCAAAGAGTTTTTACGGAGGGAGTTTAAGGACTTGACCCAGCGATCGTGCAAGGAACGGCGACATATATCCAAATAAGTATGGTGAGAGGCTTGGAGGGAGACTAACAGGACGTAGTTTTCCCATGTAGCGGCTTCCCTTGTCCTTCTCGTTTGTTATTTATGTGGTTTTGGAAGGCCCTGTCTAAGTATATTTTCTGAATTCTTCATGTGCATCTTGTAAATAGTACACACTGCTGCAATTGTACGTCGGTGATGGGGGGTGTGCTTGTTTGCGGATATGGTGCAAATAAATCGGGAGGCTTTCTTCTGTATGGTGGAAAACTTCTGGAGTACTGTTGTAAATGCACTCAAACAGGAAAGTGGAGAGTATTCATTAACACTCATAATTGTCCCTTGTAGATGGTGGAATGGATTTGTCGAGTCAGGAGTTGAGTTACCTCAGAAGGCTCCCTAGCCTCTGACCTGCTTTGGTCACCACATCATTTATATCACAAGACCAGTTCAGTTTCTGGTCAATGGAAACCTCCAGGATACTGTTAGCTGGGGATTCAGTGATGGCAAAGCCACTGAATGTCAAAGGGTTACAGTTAGATGGTAAATTGTTGGAGAATGTCATTCCCTAGCAATTGTTTGGCGTGAGTTTTACTCGCCACTTTGAACGCCCGGCTTGGAAATGGTCCATATCTGACATGTGGACATGGCCCGCTGCAGTAGCTGAGGATTCGGGACTGGTGATGAACATTGTGACATCATCAGCGATCATCCGCACTTCAGACCCTCTGATGAAAAGATGGTCATTGAAGAAGAAGATGGAAATGGTTGTGCCTAGCACGCTATGCTGAGGAGCTCCTGTATCAATGTCCCAGGACTGAAAGATGATTGGCCTCCAATAACCACAACTCCCTTGTTTTGTGCTCATTCTGTCTCCAACCAGCGAAGAGTCCTGCAGCCTATTGGCTTCAGTTTTATCAGGCACCTTCATGCCTCAGACCCTGGAAAGGACTGACTTTGTTACCCTTTTCCATAGAATGTCACTTGCCATTTTGGAAACTAATGTTAACCGATTTTAACGAGCATTCTCGTTGAAAGCACTCGGTGAAACAGTGAAATGTGACATTTAAATGGAAAAGTCATGTGGTTGTCCAAGTTCAGAGTCCTAATAGAACCACTGCTGCTGCGTATCCAGGTGAATCTAATTGTTGTAACCATCGATCAGAAGGTTATTTGAAGCGTTTTAGACTTATTGCCCAGTCATTATGTATCCGCCAATCGACCTGTATCCAATCAGGGTCCGTCCACCCGTTCCGTTTCCGTGCCCGGCTGCCCAATCTCGAGCTCCCTAGCCAGAATCGATCCACAATTTTGAAACTTGTGTTTTGATGGGTTTTTCGGCACCAATTGATGAATATTGTGTACCTTGACATAACTAACTACTCCAATCTGAACAACCTTCAGACACCTGTTTGATGCACTCAGCAAATTTATTTTAACGCTGATGTGATGCATAAAGTAAACGTGAGCTTCTCACTCGTCTTTCCAACCTGATGCTGTCAGCAGGATTCAATCGTTTTTCCCACTGTCTCTTCAGCAAAAATCCCCATGGTCCTCACGTACGAGTGATCAGCTGGAACTGATTTCTTCTGAAAACGGCTCGTTTCGTCATTTCGAACCTTAATTAAATTGGGCCCTAGTCCGGTGGTGTTGATCATGTGTCCATGCTGTTACGCACACACGCAGAGGCACACACAAGAACATTCACACGCACATACCGTTTATCTCACTCTGCCTCTCACTCTCACACACACACATATATATATGTGCTCTCTCGTTAAAATACATACTTAACAAGGAATCCTTCATAGCCAGCTCACTGGCTTTCTACATTCACTTTCACCATCTGCTTTCTGTTAATATTTGCAGACATTCTATTATTAAACTCGAGTAAGACGCAACAAAATGTTAATCCCTCCGCACTGTCTCCATCAGGTTATGTCACTGGCGGTTGGGGTTCACCAAATGATTTGCACCAAGCAATTTATGAAGAAATTGAAGATATTCCGCCTGTCAAAGATCCCGCTCTGACCCGTGGCTCAGGATTTCAACTTCCCTTGCAAAGCCAATCCGCAGTTGGGAACTCTATATCCATTTACCCCATTTATAAGTCAGTGCAATGAATGGGCGCGAGTGGCTTTCCGCTCACTTTCCTCATGTGAAAGTTACCTAACTTTGTGTGCGCCTGTTATTTGAAAAGAGTACTGAGCTTCTCAAATTTTCCAAAATGCTGTGTTGTTCCAAGGGTGCTTTGACGTTTTGTTGAAAATAGCGAGCACATCGGTGTTTCCAACTTCCCAAGGGACTCTCACTGCCTCCATTAGATATCTGAGTGACTAAATTATACAAAGAGATGATTATTAAATAGAAAATGCAATCCACTCGCACCATCTAAGATATTTTTGTGGATAATTTAATTAACATTATGAATAAATATAAGGGAAAAAATAAAATACCGTCAAACTATATTTAACCGAATCCAAGGAATATATTTCATTAACTAAGAAGAATGCGTTAAACACTGGGGCAAACCATTGGGAACAAAAGCACACGGAAAAAAATAAATAATGAGAAGATAGGGAAGAATAACAATGGTGGAAGCGGGGTGATTGGCCACGCACGATATGAGGGAATACGCTGAAAGACAACAAATGTAGTTACTGCAATAATAACGACTAATCAATGAATTGGTCGTGGATCGTCTAGCAAGTTAGCACAATATTTAACTACACAAAGGAAGGGTGGGTCAGAATGGCATGGCCGTATTCCAAAAAGTAACTGAAAAAATAAGAGCAGCATTCATGAAATCTCAGAAATATTAACCAAGAACATTATTTTAGTATTTGCCAGAGGTAACAGGGAATGACGTTGGAAAATTAGGTTAGGAGTGTCAAAATTACATTAAAATTAATTTAAACAGTAAGTTTTAAAAAAATCTTAACAAAAAAAAAGCAAGGGAGAGAACAGTTTGCATCCATTCATTATAGAAAAATATTATAAGATAGCAGAGGTACAATTACAGTGATGAACCAATTCATTTCAAGCGTTGGCGGTGCTAGCATCACGGCGGATAACTGACATTAAATGTACAGTTAAATATGGAGAAGGGATATGTCCAGGGACGAAATATCCGTTGTTTGAACGTTGGTGGGGCAAAGCTAATGAGATTGATACTAACATGGAAAATAATACAAATTCGCTTCAAACAACCTAAAGCACAGTCAGCAAATCCTTCATAATGGGATATGTCACATTAGCAACTTCAGCAAAATGTTCAAAAAGGTAACAGCAAAGATAAGGTTAGCGGTGAGGACATTTTTTCAGTGGATACGATAGATACTTTTTGGGAAATGTCCACTTAATATACCGATGGATAAGACAAGTGCATAATTCGCAGCTATTGCCCACTGGGTATCAAGCTTGCTTCTGAATCAATATTTTCCGGCATCCAGTTCCACTCCAGTACTTGTACTGGAATATCAAGGCTGAAACTCTGGTGCTGAAATGAGCGTCTGATGCCCTATTGGCAGTGTTCTCTTTCAGAGTCGTTGTTTAAGCGGTGACCAAAATGTATTCTCCTGGAGACTTGAGTGTTCCCCTTGGTAAACTGACGAATACGTATCACTTGAGCAAAATCAACGAATCAGATTTTCTGCTAATTAGCACATCAGTGTGATTGCCCGTGGAAGATTGCTGTGTAAAAATTGTCTGCCGCGTTTCCCATATTACAATAATGACGATACATCACAAGTATCCATTAGCTGCAAACAACTTTGGACATCTAGTGATCATGAAAAGCACTGTTTGCTCTTATTCATTACATTTAAATGGATTCAAGTGACACCTATGAGAATGGGTAGCCTGCTGCCTTCAAGACAGAAAACAGAGTGTGGGATACAGGGTAGTTATGTAGAGGGAAGAACATGGGAATTGGATTTCAACACGCGTCCCTGCTGGGATCACTGTTGTTCAAAATTTATCTGAACGCTTTAGACTTTGGATAAAAACGATATATTTTTCTTAATATAACTATTGACCAAATTTTGGTGTGCTGAGGGGTAGTGAAAGCATTTTAAAAACAAACATTAATACATTTGCAGCAATGGACATTCGATTTGCAAGTGAAAGCCCACATAAGTAATTATAGGAATTACACTCTATTATAAAAACTAAGAATTAATATTCGATCTGAAATAATAAATCGGAATTAAATGTTAAACTCGTGGGATGCAGAAGATCTGGGACACAAAGACAAAAATAAAATCGATGCAGAATGATCAGGCTGTCAAAAGCCAAACCAAACAATATATTTTAGTTCTGGATAGTTGGATATAAATAACAATATTGGTCTGTTGAACCTCGATCGAACATTTGTTAGAGGGAACACGTAGTATACTTTAGGTTCCTGGTCAGCATTTTAAAATATATATAGGCGTAGTTGATGAGGCTCAAAGCACTATACCAGGATGGAAACCGTGTTAGGAGCGAAAGGTATCCAAAAATTTTGAAAATAAGAGTCATAAAAGGCTTGACGGCCTGTTTTTGGTACAATTGCCCATCAGTTTATTTCTCTTCCGTCACATGGGACGGATTTAACGTCTCTGCAAAAGAAAGAGAAGGTGAGTATTGGGGAAGGGAAATGTTTCTGGATAAGGAAACCAAGCCCTCTGTCCCACTAAGGGACATATTGCCTTTTCGAGGTCTTCTGGAACATTTAATGTCCATCCCTGGAGGCCTTTATAAGCTGATAACGGTCCTTCACCTTGAAACAATCAACTCCAGTTGGCGAATATTCTGGAAAAAATGGCGTAAGGTAACAAACACCCAGACATTATGACATGGACCATTAATTATTTTGATCTCTACTATAATGGGCTGAATGCTTCTGCACCCTGATGACATTATAATGTGGTAAATAACTGCTCCAAGAACCAGAGTATTTTCCCCTCTCTTTAACAGTTTCTGCTTCCAATGAATCGCTCAGTCATGTTGAATATTACACCTGCCACATTTTAGATGACAAAGGTCCTGGATCAGAAAATCCTGACGAGAACTCCTCCAGTATTCAGGGTGGGTAAACTTTTAGTTCCGAACATCTGGTTTTCGTCCTTCACACTCAGTAATATCTACAATCGAATATGAAGGATGAAAAAAAAAACGAATACACCATTTAGTTGCACGGCCGATGATATCAGGAATTATAGAGTGACTATAGTTAAAAACCCTTCTAAAATACTTTCAGGGTGATACAATATCATGCGGTTGCACTCAATAACATAAATGGGTGATATCGTTTCATTTAGCGTAGATATCATGTTATTTGTTTCATCGCAAGACCCAAAAATCTCTGAAATGTGAAATGTGCATGCAGGCTGGCGAGATCATTGAGTCAGTGTGGCACGTGACATCAAAACAATAAAATAAAAATACTGTGACGCGAATTGTTTCAAAAATTCTCCACGCTTTAACTCCCTCCCCTCTACGCGCAATGTAGCCATTGTCCAATCCTCTGATTGTTTGGTTTCTTGGCAAGTCTCAATATTATTCTAAGTATTCATTGTTAGCAACTGATCTCAATGAAAATCTTTTTCTTCTCCCAGATTTCCGCGATTACGACGATGCTGAGACTATAGGCAATGATTCTAAGGGCGATCACTTGCTGCTGGACTATGCTCATGACTATTTCTTCACACAGTAAAGTGTCTGTGGCGATATGTGAACTCTGGATGAGATAGAGATTTATTTATCTTCTCAGACTGTCTCTCTGTACTGTTGGTGACTTTCTTCCTCTCAGCTTATATCAGTTCTGAAATGGCTGATAGTCCACTGGTCGATCTGCAGAGTCTGTCACTAACGGGACAGCCACTGCTTGATTGGTTCGGTAGGTAGGTTGTTCGAAGTGTTGTCCGCTCCATTAAGCATCTCGACTTAGTTTTTGCTCGTTTGTGTGTGGTGGACTGCGGCCAGCCACGGTCTCAAATAAGTCAATCAGTTAGCTGAGTCTCGTCAGGCATGCGTTTGAGACATCCGTGCATTGGTTTTCCTTCTCCTGCTGTGAGAACTCCAACTCTACTACCTCCCACCACTGATTTCAGAGTAGGTGATTATTTTTGATTATTCCTTCACTCAGCTGCCCACATATGCGGAATGAACTGGATCTGTTTTAACATTCATTCATATTGGCGCTGGAATAAAACGTTCTTAGGTCTATAGTCCTGTTGAGGTGATGCGATTGATTGCCTTAATTTATTGGATATGGGCGTCGCTGGCTTGGCCAGCATTTATTGTCCGACCACAATTGTCTTTGAGAATGTAGCGGTGAGATGCCTTCTTGAAGCGTTGGAGTCCATCTAATGTAGGTACCCGTGCAGGGCTGCTGGGCAGAGATTTCCAGGATTTTCAGCCAGCGACACCGAAGGAAAGGCGATACATTTCCATGTCAGAGTGTCGTGTGGCTCGGAGGGAAATAGCAAACGTTGGTTACCGAAAGTACGTGATACCCCTGTTCTGCTAAATGATCCTGGTCCGGCGCTCAGAAGTTGCTGCCATAGGGGCGTTGGTGAGATTCTGCAGTCCCTCCAACAAACGTTTCACATTGATGCTATTGTTCGACTATGTGAAGGGAGCTAATATTTGTGGGAGGCCTGTCAATCAAGCAGAGTTCCTAGATCTGTAGTTTTTCAGGCTCCTTATGTGTTGTTAGCCGTGCACTCGTCCAGTCAAGTGGAGTGTATTCCATTAGGCTCCTGACTTGTGCCTTGTAGATGATGGACAGGTTCTGTGGAGTCAAGAGGTGGCTTGCTCGCCACATGGTTCCCAGCATCTGACATGCTCTTGCAGCCAAAGTGTTTATCTGGCTATTCCAGTTCAATTAATGATCAATTGTAATCTCCAAGATTTTGATAGTGGGGGATTCAGAGATGCCCATGCCATTAATTGACAAGAGTTGTTGGTTAGATGCTCTCTTTTGGGAGACGGTAATTTCAGGCTCCTTGGTGGTGCGAATGTTACTTGTTGCATCACAGCCAAAGAGTGGATATTGTGTAGATTTTGTTGCATTTTGTCATGGACTATTTCAGAACCTGAGGAGTTATGAATGGTGATGATCATTATGGAATCATCAGCGAACATCTACACTTCTCACCTTGTGATGAAAGGAAGATCATTGTTGAAGCAGCTGAAGAAGGCTGTGCCGAGGGCACTGCCCCGAGGAACTCCTGCAGTGATGCCCTGAACTGTGATACATGGCCTTCAACTATCACAGCCATCTTCCTGTGTGTTATTTATGACTCCAAACACCGGCAAGTTTTTTTTTTCTTCTTTCCCTTGGATCCCAGAGACTCCAGTTTTGTTCGGGCTCCTTGATGCCACATTTGTCACATAACCCCTTGATGTCAAAGGCAGTAACTGCCAACTCACCTCGGGAGTTCAGCATTGTTCTTCATGTTTAATCCAAGGCTGAAACGAATAATGAAGCTCAGTGACCCCGGCAAAACCCTAACTGATCGTCACTGAGCAGGTGATTGCTAAGTCTGAGTCGTTTTTGATGAGTCCTTCCATCATTTTAATGTTGATGGAGAGTAGGCTGATTGGGCGGGAGTTGGCTTCAGTCATGAATAAAATTAATGCTGTTCGCTGTGAATTGTCTCACGTGTTTATACCCCAAGTGGGAATACCTCCAGTGCTCAACATGAACAGTTATGTTGCGTCGGAGCCGTACAACACAGCCCAGACAAAAATAAACAGCATTTATCTTTCACTCCTAAATAAACAAATTCGAACCTCTTCATGCTGCTGCCACACACCCACACACAGAAACATAGACACCGGAAATGCAAACGCTCTCAGCCCAATATTAACCGATAATATATTCATCCCAAATGCATAATACTCAGGTTATTTTTTGATCACGCCTTATCGGTACCTCCCATCCCTGTTAGGAATGAAAATGTCCTCTGTGAAACATTCACAAGCCCGCACATAGTGTTGCCAGAAAGCGGTGAAGCTGTTGCTCAAACTTTACAACATACACATTAAACTTGTAAAACCAATGCTTTATTCCGTGCTCCAAGATTGTTCTGCACAGCTGGGGGAGTATGCAGCCCTTTCTGGTTTTTACCACATGATTACATGTAGTTGTTCGGATGCTTTTAAGCATGCTGAAATTATCAATGATGTCGTGCTGTTTCTTTTTCTCTCTAGAAACAACAACAAAAAAAAAACACTTGATTTGGAAATAGTCTGAAGAAAAAAAAAATGAATGCATGGCCTTTATTTAGATGATGGTGGAAATAATTGCAACCCTCTCTCTCAATCAATATTTTTTTAACCCATCTTTCAGATGAACGACATGGACAAATCCAGGATGCGACGCCCCAGGTGTGTGAGTCGCTACCTTAAATGTGAGGGAACGCCCTTATCTTTTCCAAAAATATATCCCTCTCGAAGATGCTTTACTTTCCGAAATAAACATGTTTTGAAAAAAAAAAAATCACACGTTACCTTGTGTCGAATAATCTAGATTCGTTTTTTAAATCTACAATTTGTATTAAAAAGTATGAAAAATGTCTAATCAGAAATCAAGGAAAAGGGGATTCTTTCGCTCATTTCCTCATATATAATAACCACACCACACTCCACTCTATCGTTAATTCAACCCACAAAGAGAATTGAAGAACTGATGACTATCCGTGGCAGGTTTATATCAGCTTCAATTTTATAAAAGTTTTTTTTTTCAAATGCCTTAAAAGAAGGTTTAGATCAGGGGAAATAAATGGAATATCTGTTTTACATCCGTTTAGTGTTCTTTCTCTCTAGACAGCCACATAGAGGGGGCACAGAGAGCTGCATTCTCACAGCAGCTCACCACGTCACGATGTTGTTTAACAGCACTACACCTAACTCTTGGGTAATTCCATGTGGAGGGAGGCAGGAAACGTTCAGAATTGAATAAGTCTCCAATAACTTATTTCTAAAAAATAACTATTCAGTTATCCATTACTGCAGCTGACTGTTGCCTTACTCAGGATAAACAATACACCGTGCACTGTTCCCCAGCAGCTGCTGTTATAGTCCGATGAGGTTGACGATTGAATCTGGCATAACCACAAGCTGATGGCCACCATTATAATATATAAAAACACAAAACAGAGAAGAAATGTTCAGCAAATGACATAACAGACTGAGAGAGTAACAGTGCTCATGATTCCTGTTTGTGGCAGGGTCATGGGCCGGAGTGATTAAGTAAATTCTGCCCTCTGGCACTCTATGTACTGTTTCTGTGAACTTGCTCTGCTCTGTACGCCCAGGGCCATAACTCTTCCTGATCAGCAAAACTGGTCGAAAAATAATCGCATTTGATGTTTGTTGCCAACCTTCCAAACTGTTGGATCCTAATCACCAGCAGTTTGGCATTTCTTCCTGTCTTCACATGTAGCGAGACACCAACAGGTGACATAAAGCCATTCTTCCCCAGACACTCAGGGGACGCCATGTTTTCTGCAGTTGTGCACACAGAACCCTAATTCCCCCTCACCCAACGCTCTACTCGAGCTTCTTCCGTATCCTTCCAAATTCGCAGAAGCTCAAGACCATCCAGAACAAACCCGCCCGCTTGATTGCCGCCCCATCTACGACCTTAAATAAATCATTTCTCCCCCATTAACAGTGCTAAAAATGTGTACCGTTTCAAAAATGCAAAGCAAATACTGGCCAAGGATCTTTTGACATTACGTTCCACACCCACGGGCTCTCCAACATAGAAGGACAAGGGTACCACACCCATTGGAAGCGATGCTAAGTGCAAATACCCTTCCACGTCACACACCATACAGACTTGGAACTATACTGGCGTTCTTTTACTGCCGAAGGGGAAAAATCCTGGAAATCTCTCAGAGCAGCACGGAGAATGTATCTACACCTCATAGACTGCAGCGAGCTGGAAGTTGGCTCCCACCATCATCTCCGGGGCAATTGGCAATGGGCAAGTGATAGTGGCCTAGCTGGTAAAGTGAGATCACGCAACTGCCGACACAAAAATGTTGTCGCAGTCGGGTACATCATTACCACTTCTTCCAATCACCAGTATTTGCACAGAAATTTACAATTCTTTTCCGACATCACGCACCATGTTTAACCATTTCCAGTATTATGGCCTTCACCAATTCTGTTTCACAATGGACATCCAGTTCCCCTACAACAAACAGCACACTCAACTACATCTATATCAATGTCGATGGGTCAACATCCTGGTATTCCCTTCCTTACAACACGAGAACTAAAGGGCAAAAAGGAATCGGCAACAAAAGCTGAACTTACGGCTGACTCACGCATACCGCAAAAAAATAAAAATAGTGAAACATCCCTCCCCCAGCAGAACATCTAATCCCCCTACAACTCTAACATTCAGCAGGTCACCCAATCCCTCTACGCCTCGTCCATCACTAGGACATTCAGTCACCCTGCAAATCCACCATTCACCAGGACATCCAGTTCGTCTACACATACATCCCTCAGCAGTAAACCTGGACCCTGTGAATAGCCATCCTTCAAAAGGAAATCCAGTCTCTCTACGCCACCATCCCTCACCACGACATCCAGTCTTATATTCCCTCCATCCCTCACCAGGATTTGCATTGCTTCTGCATACCCTACCCACACGAGGGGCTCCTATCCCTCTACACCTCCATGCCCCAGCAAGTATTCAAATCCCTCCACATTTCTATCATTCACCAGGGCATCCAAACCTTCCACATCTCCATCCCTCACCAGGAGATTCATTCCCTCTACACCTCCATCCATCAGTTCAGACCATTTACCCCTTCACCTTCACCAGGAAACCCAATCTCTCTAAACCTCCATCCACCAACGCGACCGGCAGTCACCCCTCACCTCCATCTGTCACCAGGACATGCAGTTCTCCTGCACAACCGACCCTCAACACGATCGACTTCCCGTCTACATCTTCATTCCTCAGCTGGGCAACCAGTAAGTCTACATTCACATTCCTCACCCGGACATCCCCCCTTTCCACACCACCTGAATCGCGCCCGGCATCTGGTCCCTCTACATTTCTCCTTCCGCAGACACCCAGTCCTTCTAAGCTTTAACTCCTCACAAGGACATCCAGCCCCTCGACCTCTCCAGCGCTCACCAGAACAACCAACGCTTCAGCAAGTTCATCCCTAACCAACAAACTAAGTCGCTCTACATCTCTATCCCTCAGCCAGAAATCAATTCACTCTAACACCTCAGCATCTGTTACGGACAGCCTCGCACGACACAATCTCTCAGCTGGACTTTCATATCCAGTGAAGCACAATACAAGGAGATGCCATTTTGGCAAAATACAACTCTGTCTATATTCTGAACGGATAGCACAGATCTCCCCCACATTCTATTTATTATATTTCCCAAGGTTGCAAGAGAATTCTGGGGATGCCCTCCCCGCTGCCCCCTTCGCCGCCACCCAAACTACCCATCTTTTTCTTCAAACACGTCAATCCCAATAATTGCCTTGTAACAGCAGCAACCTTCATCTGTCGAACCTTTCCTCTCCTTCGAAAAATTGCCATTGCATCTGCACCATTTATCCAACGGAATCACAATAATAGTATTGAAATCCTTATGATTCCGAGCTATCGCTGTGTTTTAGTGGGGTGCAAGGAACATTATTTATGATATTTTGACTGCCACGATATTCTGCCTGTAATTTACCGCTCTTGCTTTGGACTGGAACACCTAACTTTTTATTTAAATGATTAAATCCCTCTCCTCCCTTTGCATGACTCATCTTGGATGCTGCCCACTTCCTCCCTCGACTTCTTATTTCTGGGGATAGACTGTTTTCAATGCGTGCTGCAAGGCTGCCGTCATGCAAAACAATCTTTTCCATAATTCCTGCCTTTCTGCTTGATGTAATTTCTCTACTGAATTTTCACATTCTTCCGCCTTCCTCACATCTGTATTGGTTCGGCCATGTACGTTAGAATTTCCTTCCTTTCTGCTCAGCCAATAACTCCGATTCATTGGGGCTCGCAGGGTTCTCCTGCAGTTCTGCCCTCGCCCCGTTACTCTGTATCAGCATCATACAAGACTCCCATCTATACCCACTTTCCACAACGCTAAACATCAGTTAGTTTATTTGCACTGCAATTTGAACCTACTACATCACCAAATGCACTTTCATCATTGCCTGGCCTCTTTCGCTAAAAATAAGTGGACCATTTTTGCTCCGTGACTCAGCTTTATGTCTGAACGAAACTACAGAGCCCCTCCTTCGACGAATAATTGTTTTCATCCACATGCCTTTCATGCTGAACACTCTTCCCCCTGTTGCCTTTTCATTGCTCAGAGCCACAACAGTTCCATCTTGGTGAAGTCGTCATGTTTGTGTTCTGCTTCCGCTTTCCTATACTGTATTCATTGAAGACTGCGAATATTGCTACAAAACACTAATGAGCGAACTTGCAGCAAAGTTGTAGCGGAAGTTGTACAAATCTGTCAGTTAGCAAGGTGGGAAATTATGCATCTAATTTGAAAGCAAAAGAGTGCAGACGCTGGCGGCCTGTAATACATACAGAACATGCTGGAAAAGTGCAACAATGCCTGCAGCTTCCGTGGAGAGAGAAACAGTGTTAACGTTCCCAGTCCAATATGTTCTGTATTCCAAAAAACTGAGTTAACTCTGTTATTATCTCCAATGACCTGCGGAGACTATTCGAACACATTCTGTTGTTTAAATGAAGTAAGTATCTTATCTGTTCTGCTCTGCCCTCTACTTGGTCGCTCTATTGCAAAGCACAAACCAATGCTGGATATGAAGTGAGGAATATGAACGTAACTGGTTTGCAAAGGGGCCTGAGACACGCTAATCCATTAAAATAAATTGAACTGTGCTGCTCTGTATGTCAAATTGCAGGAGCCACTTAATGGGCACATTTTGTTTATAAAGTATATATTTTTTGGAAAACTGAATTATTGTTCATGTCCATTATCTGCTTTCCTAATTATCACAGTAACTCTATTGTTATCGTTCCGGTCCCCGCATCTCCCTGTTTGTTTTTGACGTTTTCCATCTCTGACATAAGTTCTGCACTGACGTGGCTGCAAGGAAACAAACCCTGGTATCTGATTATCGAATGGCATTAACCATTCAGGTTTAACAGGCAGCTGGAAAATGTGATGGATAGCACAGTTAATAAAACAGTAATAATACTGTAGTGAGAGATAACCTTGGATTCGAAGATAAAGTCATGGGATTAATTTACGTGGAATTAACTAAGAGCCAGCTCCAAGAACGGGTGAATTAAACAGCAACTGTGTAGTAAATCGTTAAAAAAAAGGACATTTTAAGTGTGTGTAATAAGATTAGTACCATTATCACAGAATCACAACTTCCCAATGCAGAAGAAACCATTTGGCCCAACGAGTCTGCAGCGACACGAGATTAACACCAGGCCTAACAACCCAATACCTTTTTCCAGCACTTGGCCCATAGCCTTGAAGGTTATGACGTGCCAAGTACTCACCAAGGTTCTTTTTAAAGGATGTGAGGTAACCCTCCTCCACCACCCTCCCAGACAGTGATTTCTAGACCGTCACCATCCTGCGGATGAAAACCTTTTTTTCCTCACATCGCCTGTAAACCTCATGCCTCTCATCTTGAACGTATGCCCCCTTGTGACTGGCCCTTCAACTAAGCGGAACACTTTTTTCCCTATGCACCCTGTCCATGCCCCTGAACCATCTCTGTTCCAACGAAAACAATCCAAGCCTTCACAGCTTACATATTTCTTCCCAGGCAACATCCTGGTGAATCTGCTTTCCACCCTCTACAGTGCAAAGACATCCTTCCTATAACGTGGCGGCCAGAACTGCACACAGTACTCCAGCTGTGGCCTCAAAAAGCTTCTTTACAACTCCAAGATGACCTCCATACTTTTCTAATCAAAGCCTTTATTGATATGTCGTTCTCATAACCCCACTAACTAGCCACTCTGCCTTCAGCGAACTATGGACACACACGGCAAGCTCCCTTTTGGTCCTCAGAAGTTCCGAGTGCCATGCCGTTCATTGAATATATCCTTGTCAATCTGATCCTTCCAATGCGTATCACCTCACACTTTTCAGTGTTAAATTCCATCTGCCACTTATCTGCCCATTTGACAATTCCGTCTTTATACTCCTGTAGCTTAAGACACTCAACATCACTGTTAACTACTCGGCCAATATTTGAGTCATACAAAAAATTGCTAATACTACTCCCCCATATAGTCATCCATGTGGTTTATATAATTAGAAAAAATAGGGAACCTAGCACAGATCCCTGTGGTACGCCACTGGACACTGGCTTCAAGTCACTAAGGCATCATTCTATCATCACGCTCTGCTCCTTCAACTTAGCCAATGTTAAATCCACCATATCAAATCACCCTGCATTCCACGTGCATTTGTCTTCTTTAAATGTGTGCCATGTTGGACCTTGTCAAAGGATTTGCTGAATTCCGTATAAACTAGACCAACTGCACTACTCTCATCTACACACCTGGTCTATTCCTCAAAAAATTCATTCAATCTTGATAGGGATGACCTCTCTCTGACAAAGGCATGCTGACTATCCGTGATCAAACCTTGCCTCTCCAAGTGGAGATAGATACACTCCTTCAGAACTATTTCTAATACTTTCCCTAGCACTGACCTGAGGCTCACTGGCCAGTAGTTCCCTGGTTTATCTCAATCATCAAGAGGTACATCAAGGTGCAATATAGAGCGAAATAATAATCAGGACTCATGTTTTGTGGGACGATATATTGGGATGTATGTAATGTTTACTGAACTTGCACGTGGAATAACAAACTCGAGAACTGGAAATTCTTGCTCTAGTATTGTGCAATTAATGGGCCGAATTAATAACTTTGTTCTAAACTAGCCTTTAGGAAAGATACACCATAAAAGGGTAAAAACAAATATTGAATCACACCGTGGTGTCGCTCAATGGGATATTTGTCTAAAAGGAAAAGAAAGTAATATGTGAGGGCATGCTGTTCAAATTGGCTTATTTATTGCGAAACCTCATTAAAGGGCCTGATGGTAGAAAGTCCAGAGCTACAATTTTAGGAACATTGTCATAGGTTACATCAAAATTACATAAATCTAATGCAAAAAGGCCCATCAAGGAACGTGTTTCAGCTGTGGCTATTTGAATAAATATTGGTTTACATTGGATCAAAGGAGGAAGAGTACGCATTTGCAAAAAAGGAAATCTGAGATTTGGAATCAATTTTGAATTCAGCAAAGGGGAAACAAAAACAGGGAGAATCTTCACAGAATCACTCAGAACTGAAGAGGCCCTTCGGCCAATCGAGTCTGCACCGGCAAGTGAAAAACACCTGATATATTAAAGGGGAAAAGAAAATAATGCTAAAATAGCGTTAAACATTAAAATGTTGTCCGGTAAATAATCTATAGGCAAGCAAAAATGAAATATTTGGGATTAAACGTCAAATGTGCGCCCATTACTAGGGGTGTCATGGGAATTAATAATGCAGAATAAAGATATGTCCGAGAAGCTATACAAATACCTTATGCCTGCCTTTATGGAGGAAAATACTATAACCTCTCAGAAATACTGGAGGAGCAGTGGAATACTCTAAGCGAGGAAATGCACGATATTAATATTACTAATGAAAATAATACTGTTTAAATTATAGGCATTTAAGGCAGATGGTTCCCTTTGACGTGAAGTTCTTCATTCAAATTACTTGAAAGATGTAGCCTCAGAGAGTGGAGATGCATTGGCGATCATCATTCATATGTGACAGAGTCTGGAATGAATCCTGCAGATCGGAATGTGTCGAATGTTATCACGTTACTTAAGAAAATTAGGAGAGCAAATGGTGAACTATAGGTGTTAGCCTGACATCAGTAGTAAGGAAATTTCTAGTATCCCTTCCGCAGAATGTGAACATTATACATCGAGGTAATAATCACAGTGTTAGCCCGAGACAACATGGATTTGTAACAGGGAAATAGCGATTATTAATATGTTGGAATTATCTGAGAATGGGCCCATGCAGAACAGGTCACAGTGAAGCGCTGCAAGTAGTATGTTTCGAATTTCAGAAAGGCTTTACTAAGTTCCCACACATGAGGCTGGAAAGCAAAATTAGGGCTGATGGAATTGCCGGAGAGGGGGGTGTTTTGTTTTAGAGGGGCTGTGGTATCCAATGCATTGGACTGGTTAAGGGTCATAAAGCAGAAACCAGGAATAATTAAATATTTTCAGGCAGGCAGGCTGTGACTAATTTGGAGCTGCAAGATTAATTCCTTGGGATCCAGTTATTTACAATCTATATCAATGAATCGGGTATGGGGATTAAAGGTAATATTTTCAAATTTGGCGATGACAAGAAACAAGGTGGGAGTCGCAAATTCGAAACGGATGCAGTGTGGTTTGGAGAAGCTAACAGTTTGGGTGCAGGCTCGCTTATGGAATAACATGTGGAGAAATACGCGGTTATCAAAATTTGTAGGAGAAAGAAAATTACCGAATTTTGCTTAAATATTCAGTGAGTGGGCATTGTGGCCTTGTGTGCTCTTCCTCATGAGTCACTGAAAAATCCCCTGCAGCGCTTCAATGAGATCCCGGACCCTGACACCAGGGAGGCAACATACCGTCCTGAAGCCACGCTGACGGCCACAGTAGCGCCTATCTGTTCCCCTGACAACAAAATCCCCTGTTATAATTGTTCTTCCTCCGTTCCTACCCTCTTGTACAGGCAGGCAGCTTGTGGCGCCAGAAGCTTCGGTCTGTCCGCACTCCCTGGTTGAACCAGCGCACTTATCAGCATACAAAATGGAATAACTATTTGCGAGCAGGACCACATGTGTATCCTGAACTACCTGCCTGCTTCTGTTAGAATGCCTGGAGGTCACCCATCCTTACCTTCCTCACGTCCCTTCACCTTCTGTGTTATGACCACTCTAAACGTGCTGTCCACGATGCACTCTTCCGCGCTGACGCTCCTCACTGACGCCGGTCAAGCACTGAAACCCGAACTTCCAGGAGTGCATCTGTACTCACCTCCTGCACACATGCTGCTCCTGGGCACTGGAAATATCCCCGGCTTTCCACATGGAGCACGAGGACCACATCACGGCTTTGAACGCTCCTGTCATGACTTATCCCTTGAAATTAAAACGTTTAAGTCAATTACTCTTGGGCCCATCTTTCCTGATCCTCGTTACTATTGAACATACAAACTGAAGACAACAAAAACAACTTAAACTATAAGCGATTAAAATAGTAAATAACTTACCAACTGCTTACCAGTGATTCCTTTCCCTTAAAGCCTCTAATGCTGCAGCAGGGCATGACCCACTCTCTGAAGGTTTACGAAGTTGGATCGCAAGGAAAGAATGCAAAGAGCAACTTGTCCCCTGCGCACCGATTTCCCACTGTGCATCAAGTTGCCAATACCCAACCTGGATTTGCCGAAATGTGGATGTGATCACTCCCCTGTTCGTGTGCAAGCAGGCGTTTCACGTTATTTATAATTGAAAATGTTTTGAAAAGTTATTAACGTTAATTGATTAATAGTTGTAGCAGTATATTTGGAACGTATTTCTGGCCTAACATTACGAATCAGGCCACCGGGAGCTGTACGCAATGTCTTGTTATGGGGCTACATGTCTTGGGCTACTTGGATAAACTTTTTTTTCCAGTGTTTCAGAATGAGGCTGTTCACAGTTTCCATTTTAAAACAGGCAGCGGAAATTTCTCCATCTCCAATAGCATGCTTCTGTTTTAACTTTGATTTCCATGTTTATTTTTGTTTTCTAACTGTTGATTGTTGTTTCATTGATGAAATGCTTCAGGTTTACGTTTGAATTCTCTGCTCGCTCTTTCATATATTTCGCAAATGCTTTTCGGAAGAATTCACTGTAACGGGGCCACGCTAAAAAGTGAAGCACATTGATGGGCGTTGTATAATGGTCACGGTTTTTCTAGGGAGGTTCGCTGCTTCTGTACGGAGGCCGGTTCTTTCCAGTTAAGTGTGAAGTTATTGGAAGCATATATTAAATTGACATTCTGCTAATTGAATCGTCGAACAATCCAGCACTGTACTTTACAATTGCAAGAGAATGCTTGTTTTTATGAGAAATCAGCTTGGAAGATCAATGGATTTTTTTTCTGTGCATTGTATATGATATAAAAACTTGGAGACATCCGTCGTGAGTCAAAATGTTAAACTACTCACCGCGGCTGAACATTGCACACATTGTGAATACTAACGCTGAAAATCTGGCAGACCAATACAATTCAGAAGCAGGTTATATTGGCGAACAACGTCGTTGAAAGAAGAGAATAGAGCGTTGGAGAGAGGGAGAACAAAATAACGTAAGGCTATCATCAGTCTGAATCATCTACAAGGTTTCACGGCTGATATGCTCACTTCAATTATTGAGACAAAAAAGATTTTAAGTTGTTCAAATGATGCTGCCACATATAGTGAGGCTTGATGGTGGATCTGCTCGATGTGAGTTCAACCTGTCAAGCCTTCAAGAGAGTTTTTTCTTTTTTATTCATTTTTGAAGCTTAGTTTTTCATCCTTACTGCAGACTAGGCATAATAGCGTCATGTTTTCATTTCCATGATGACAGTTGAGTGCTTCAGTATCGTGATTTAAATACCATCTGACAATTCAGTTGAAAAAACAGCAACATGATTTCAAGAACGTAATTAAATTTAGTACTCAAGAAAATGTGCTAAAGTAATTGATCAAACATGTTTTATTCCCAGCTAACTGGTTCCGAGACAGAAATGGGCACAGGTAATGATGTTTTATTCTGCAAACTGACCTGTCAAATACATTTTTAGGCTATTATTTGGATGAAATGTATCCCTGTTTAACTCATTCTCCTCTAATTTTGTTAAGTTTATCCAAGTTCCAAATCCATCAGGTCCGGTCTTCCTTCCAGCTCAGATATGTGATTGCCCTTCTCTTCCTTAATATCTCATTTACTGTCTAGGCCTCCAAATTCTTCTTCCAGCGGAATCCAAAACGTTCAACTCACTACCATTTGAGTTATTTATGTTATTTTATTTTAAAGGTTGTTTGAACTAAACACTGATTATTCACTTGTACCAGTAGAACAAACCAGCTGGATTAAGCGTTGATGCGAAGTGTTTCCTGCCGTTTGAATCTAGCCCAAATGACAATATAAACAGTTGAATTCCGCCTGTGTAAAAAGTCTTCCGCCTCTCGGCTGGCAGTGATCTGTAGAGTGACTCTGTCCTTTGTGTGGCTTCGATTAAAATTGATACACTTTGTTTCATGATTTCATGAATCATTGTTGTTTTTAAAAAGTAAAATCCAATCAAAGGTTGAAAAAAACAGCGTGAATCGTATGATGCTGCCATAAAGTATTAACTTCCACCATAGATGGTGCCACCTCATGTGGTGTTCCCACATCTTAAAAATAACTTCTATGCTTTATCATTCACGGTCTCCCAGTTAACTTGCTGGCGATTGCGATCCTTACCCGAGGAAAGTTCGTTTTGCCCAAATGTATAACTGGGCACCAGCTGGGAAAGTATGTGACCGATATCCCACTTGTTCTCCCTGAAGCGTTTTTGCGATCGAATGGGGCACTTTATTTCCAAAATTAGTTCCTGAAAATTACTCCTGTGTACTCCCTCATAATCATCTTGACCGTTGCAGCCACAGCGCTTTCCTGATGTTTCACAGTCGCTTTCAACATTGACTGAGTCCTGGCCATTTGTTGTGAAAATCTGAGAACAATGTATTGTACCGAAAAAACTGAAGCTGTGGACTTTGGACCATTGAATGTGGTGGGCTGCTTTGAAACGGTCTCATGGTACTTTATATGGGAACCAACATGTAAACTTGATAATGTATTGTTACTTCACCCGCATCATCCGTACATTTGACGTTTATTCTGATTTTGCTTCTCTGTCTCCCAATGATCAGACGTATTGTGGTTTCCAGTAGAATCCGACAAAGTCTCCAGAGCTGCGAATAGAAAAAGAATCACTAGGAACTGGAGCTTTTGACCTGAAGAAAGTCCATTATATTAATTTTCCGTATGTCTGGCAGTTTAATTCTGTTATTGGCAATCCACATTGTTAATAGCAATTATCTGAATTTTCCACAACCTGTTAATATAACAGAACTCACAGCAGAAATGCGGCAGCTTCACAATATTTGCACCAACACGTGTACTCAGATTCTTACCCGGACATAATTCAGAGAGGAGTTGGTGGTTGAGTTGGAGGTGCCAGACGCCCACACAACCTAAATCTAAAAATGGCGAAAGGTCGATTCGAATGATGGCCATCTAGCACCGCGAGATCCCCGCCCAAGCAAGCTGGGACCTGATGATGGCGATGGTGGTGACTGACTGAATCATCATCAAAGAAGCGCAACATCAGCTAGGTGAATCAGCGGCGGGGGTCGGAGTTTTGGGTTGCGGTGGGTAAAGCTGGAGCTGCTTCTAGGTACTCTAACATCTCAGTCAGTGGTGGGCGGGGCGTGCGAAAATGGGATAATTCTGTGAGGGGACAGTTCCCATTCTGTGAAGGGTGACGGTGTGAAGTAGGAGTCTTGGTGTCCGGTGTGCTCTCTGTTCACCAGTTATTCATCCAATGGCTGTGGGCGTCGCTGGCACGGGCACCAATCACTGTATATAAACGCAAATAACTGCGGATGCTGGCAGCATCTGCGGAGAGGGGCACAGTAAACGTTCCGAGTCCGAATGACCCTTCAACAGAACTAAGAAAAATGGAAAAGAGGTGAAATATAAACTGGTTAACGGGGAGTGAGGGACACGTAGAGCTGGATAGAGGGCCAGTGATAGGTGAAGATAACAAAAGATGTCACAGACAAAAGGAAAATGAGGTGCTGAAGGTGGTGATATTATCTAAAGGAATGTTCTAATTAAGGGGAGGAAGCAGTACAAGCAAGGTACAGAGAGATCTAGTGGGGGTGGAGTCGGTTGAAGGAATTGAAAAAGGCTAAAAGGTAGAGATAAAACAATGGGTGGAAATACATTTTAAAGTAATGGTAATAGATGCGAAAAGAAAATTCTATATAAGTTATTTGAAATAAGGGCGTGGGGAATTGTAAAGTGGGTGGGGATGGAGGAGAGCATTCATGATCTAAAATTGTTATTATTCGAATTGTTATTATTAAAACTATTGGATATTCCTAATTTTCCATGTGAAGGTTGTGCTGAGCTTCCTTCTTCAACCGCTGAAGTCTATTTTGTTTAGGTACACCTACAGTGCTGTGAGGGAGAATTCCAGGAATTTGGCACAGTGAAAGTGATGCAATGGCGAATGAATTTCCATGTCATCATGGTGAGTGTGGTGCAGGGGAACTTGGAGGTAGCGTTCTTTCAATCTGCCCCCTGCCCTTGCACATGCAGTCGGTAGTGGGTGGGAGATTCTAAGGTGCTGTGTAAGGAGGGTTGTGGGGCTTCCAGTGCATGATGTTGATGGTACACACGGTTGCCAATGTCCGCCGATGATGGATGGAACTAATATTTGTGAAAAAGGCAAACAATAAGCGGGCTGCTTTGTCCTGTATTTTGCGAAGCTTCTCGAATTGTGTTGGACTTGCCCTCACCCAGTCAAATAGAGAGTGCACCATCAAACTCTGGACTGTTTCCTTCGAGATGAAAGACAGCATTAGGGGGGTCCTGAGGTGATTTACTCAGTGCAGGATTGCCAGATTCTTACCTGCCCCTGCTGCCATGGTAATTATAGAGCCAGGAGTTGTGCCAAGTTATCAGTGTGGGATTGCTGTCTTCATGTTTTGCTCCCATTTAGCCATGTGTATAAGTGTTTGCACGGGAACTTTTTTGCGGGGTCCTCATTAGTGGGTTCCAGTGTGGAGATTCCCGTTTGAGAGCTTAATGGTTTTTGGGGCATAATTTTGCAATGCAGATTTTGTTTCGAGAGGATTCTCCGTCAGGTTGATTCTCTTTGGAGAGGGGTCACCGCGTGCGGAAAGACCATTGTTTCTGGATAAGTCTCGCTGTGTTTGAATGGATGCATTTTTGTATCTATGTCGGGAGCTTGCATTTTTCGAATGAAGTTCCCGTGTGTGCAGAGGTGCCTGGAAGATATGGTTTTTTTAAAATCTGGAGCTCTTCCTGTGCGAGGTTTCTTTGCAGCATTTGGGGCGTCCTTATGTGGAATGGGTATCTAACTATTGGCGAAGTACCTGTGCAAATCACTCGGTGTAGATTACTTCTCAGTGTGGGAGAGCCTTTGTGTTGGAGGAAGGCCTATTTGTCCAGAGATGGTGCTCTGTGTGAGTTAAGATTCATCTGGGAATGTGTCATTTTTTTTTAGTGGCGGATTTCTCTCGCAGAGTCATTTCTGCTTTGTTCAAGTAATTGTATTGGTTGGAATTACCCTTTTTTTTCTGGGAGGGTGGTTGCAATGGTAATGAGTCTTATATGGAAATGTTCTACTTATATAGAGCAATTGTCTGAACATTCAAGGGGTTTGCATGGGGATTGGCTTCTGGATCGAAAGGGCACTCACAGGATAAAAATAATATTTAGAGAAGGGGAGGATATTTGTCGATCGAGTTTGGTGCTGGATCTCTGTTATTTCAAAAAATCCTCGTTCCATTGCGCCTGCATAATGATTTTCGCGATAGTTAATGTTCACCTCTTTTAAAGGCCACGATTGAATCTCAGGGACTGTGCTGCAGATCAGAAGTGTTCGACCTTTCTTTTTTCCCAGCGTCCATAAACTTAAAGAAAGGGAACGCTTTCTCCTTGTAAAGTCTGCACAGCATTCACGTTGTTTTGAACATCAATATCATTACTTCCATTAATCACCTCCACTACAAGGAGAACAGATCAAATTTCACACACGTAATCAGATAATTGAATTCCTCCACTTTGAACCACCGTTTGAGCTTCCTCTGTAATTGCTTCGTAATATTCCTATCGTGTTCTCTTCAACACTCTGCCAACACTACAGCTGAAGCTGAACTATTGGTGCTCACACGTTTGTCGTGACTGATTCTCTCTTGAGTATCATCTCCCTTGCAATAATGCAGAAGGACTGTATGCTTTAACATCATAGACTGTCAGCTTCAGATTCTTATGTTAACAAAGAAGCCATCTCTCTTCGAATCCACTTTAAAACTTATGCATGATTCTCTATATACTCACTTCAATATTGTGGGAGAGCCTAGAACTAGGTGGAGCAGTTTGAAAAATATGAATTCTCCCACTTAAGACGCAGGTGCGACGAATGTTTCTCTCAGTTGGTTGTGAACCTTTCGACCTCACCTTCTCAATGAACAATGGCGGAAGGGCCAGTGTATTGTTTGTATGGCGGATGTAAAAGCATGCATTAGTGACATGGGAGTCCAAGCTGATCGGGGCCAGATGAAATGTCGAGTAGAGGCCATAATATAATCAGCCATGATCTCGAGCGGACGAATGACCTATTCTTGCTCCTAATTTGTACGTGTGTGGAGCATGAATTGCTGAAGAACGTCTGTGTGCTGCTGTTTCTGTTTGAGAATGGATGAGGTGTCAGGTTTCGGTGGAGAGAGATCTCTGTGATGGTAATGTTTAACTGTGTGGGTGGCGCCTAAGGGCGGAGCTTCTATCCCTGAATGGGGAGAAGTCATCTCTGTGGAGGAAGGATGCATCAGCAAGGCTTAAAAATAGCGATCTACACCATACCCTCCTTATCCTTCTGTCTACTCTCAGTTCTCTACAGGACTTTCTCTGAATGAAGCCGGTCTCTCCATCTGGCCTTATTTCATTTGGGGCTCCACCCGCTAAATATAAACAGGGGCCCAGATAACTCAACTCCTGAAATCCTGCTCGCTTGTCCATCTCAGATTTTCATCACTTAACCATTGCCGAGTGAAGATAAAATAAGAGCCACAACCGATCTCCTCCCGCCATCATGCGATCAATATAACTTCAGAAAGGATATTTCAAAATATGACCCAGGCACCCTCATCCCATATGAAACATAGTTAAGTTATTTCGCTTTATGACCAACTGGTATCTCCTCGACTGGGAAAATAATGAAGAGCTTGAGATATTGCAATTTTAATAAAAACACTGAAAATAAGTGAAAAGAAACCTGATGGTCCGTCAGGATCTGTGGAGGGGGAAACATAAAAAAAAATAGGAGTCCAATATGACTTATTTCTTAAGAACTGGAGAGAAGTGGAAAACTGATGAGGTTAATGCTGTTGGAATAAAAAAAGTCGGGACAGGCGTGCAAATTGAGAATGCAGGGTATTGTGAGAGGGCAGGAGTACTATAATTTGAAAGATGTACTTAAACACAAGACAAAGCAAATGCAGAATTTTAATAATTAGGTCTAGACCAGGTTCTGACAGCACAATTATTGTTAGCACTGACTGAGCCAGAGTAACAGAATGGCAGAAAATGGCAGAAAAAACGCGCCAGATCTGTCTGAGAGCAACAACAACAAAATTAAATTTAAAAAAAACAACGACTATTTACAGACTGTCACGGGGGAAGAAAAGAAAAGAATACTTAAACAAAAGTCATTGCCTGAAGTTGTTAAATTCAATGCTGTGTGCAATAGTCTTTCAACTGCCTAACTGCAAGATAAGGTGGTGTCCCTGCAGCCTGCATCGGCCTTCATTGGAACATTCCCTCAGACTGAGGATGGAAAGTTGAGCATGAGAGCAAGCAGCCGAATTGAAATAACAAGCAGCAGGAATGTGCTGGTCAAGTCGGACATAGAGCATTCTTTTCTTTTCTCAAAGAGGCCATCCAGTCTGATTTCGGCCTCGCCAGTGTAAAAGACACTGCATTGTGAGCTGCGAATATAGTAGACTACATTGATGTAAGTACAAGTAAAACACAGCTTCACCTGGACGGATTGCTTGAGGCTTTAATGGCAACGAAGGTGGGCGTAAAACCGTATGTATTACAACTCCAGCTATTGCACGTGCCAGTGCCTTGGAACGGCAATGATGGGTTAGCGGTATTAGAGGGTTGGACCAAGTGGTCAAACAGAGAACTGTTAATTGGAATGATGCCAGAATGATGCCAGAATAGTGAGGGGATGATGAGATTGCTCGTGAATAATGTTACATTTCGTGGAAGTGACGCAGGCTGCTGTGGTGGAGAGTGAGGGCGACGGCAACAACCTCCTGGTTTCAGGAATGGAGGGGAAGTGATGAGTGCAGATGAGCAGGATATGCGTCGGGCACTGTCGAGGGGGAAAACGGTGGCAGTTGCTTGACTGGGGAAGAAGGAAGGCATTTTGGGAGTTTAATTGTGAAATCTTACATCATGAGGTATGTTGGAGGCAGGAAGGTTGGAGACTGGAATATAGTCCTTACGGAAAGCAGGATATGAGGATGTATAGCCGAGCTAGCTGTGGAAATTGGTGAGTTTGTAAATAACATTAGCAGACAGTCGATCGCCAGCAATTAAGACAGAGAAGTCACGGAAGGGATGAATCGGAATTTGATCATGTGAAGGTGAGAAAGTGCTGCAATTGGAATCAAATTTGACTACATTTATTTTCCCCATCGTCCAGGAGAAAGCATGAAGTGGCACCAAAACGGTCATCGATGTTCCAGAAAAATGAAGCAAACCTGGGATTGGGACTATTTAGGACTTTATTTAGAAATGTCGAACATGACCACCCCAAAAATGGCAGATGCAATTAGGGTCCATGTGCGAGCCATACCCACACCAATTTGAGTGCAAATGTGAGGTGAGAAAAAAACTTTTTCATACCGTGAGAAGTTTTGGTTTTGAATGCACAGCATAAAAGTGTGGTGGAGGCAGATTCATTTGCGGCATTCAATGTGTCATTGGGTGGTTACTTCAATAGAAATAGCAAAGAACAAAAAACAAATAACAAAGAAAGGTACAGCACAGGAACAGGTCCTTTGGCCCTCCAAGCCTGTACCGATCATATTGCCTGGCAAATTAAAACATTTTGCACTTCCGGAGTCCGTATCCCTCTATTCCCATCCTATTCATGTATTTGTAATGCTGACTCTTACACATCACTATCGTACCTGCTTCGATCACCGCCTCTGGCAGCGCATTCCAGACACTCACTTCCCTCTGGGTAGAAAAGTTGCCCTGCACGTATCCTCTATAGTTTTATCCTCTCATCTTCAATCTATGTCCCCTAGTAATTGACTCTTCCACCCTGGGAAAAAAAATCTTCTGACTATTGACTCTGTCCATGCCACTCATACTTTTATAAACTTTTATCATGTCGCCCTTCAATCTCCGTCGCTCTAGTGAGAACAATCCCAGTTTCTCCAAACTCACCTCATAGCTAATAACCTCCAGGCCTGGGATCATCCTGATAAACCGCCTCTGCAACTTCTCCAACGCCTCAATTTCCTTATGGTAATGTGGCGACCAGAGTTCCACGCAATATTCCAATGTGGCCTTAACAAGTTTCTATAATTCTGCAGCATCCCTTCCCAGCTATATACTCAAAACCCCTGCCAACGAAGGGAGGCGAGGCATAAGCCATTCCTAATACCATATGCATCTGCGTTACCGCTTTCAGTGGCCTGTGGACGTGGACACCCTGATCCGTCTGCCCATCGATGCACTTAAGCGTTCTGCCATTTACTGTATAATTCCTGCCTGTATTTGCCCGTCCAGAATGCATTACCTAGCAATTGTACGGATTAAACTCCACCTGCCATTTTTCCACCCATATCTCCAACTGATCTATAACCCGTTGTATGCTTTGACAATCCTCTTCACGATATGCAACTCCTCCAACCTTATTGTGGACTGCAAACTTACTAATTAGCCCAGTTACATTTCCCTCCAAATCATTTATGTATACAACAAACAGCAAAGGTCCCAGCACTGATCCCTCCGGAACTGCACTAGTCACAGCTCTCCATTCAGAAAAGCACACTTCCCTTTGTTGTCTATGGCCAAGCCAATTCTTTATCCATCTTGCCAGCTCACCTCTGATCCCCTGCGACTTTACCTTTGTACCAGTCTGCCATGAGGGACCTTGTCAAAGGCCATACTGAAATCCATGTATATAACATCCACTGCCCTTCCATCGTCGATCATCGTTGTCACTTCCTCGAAAAATTCGATCAATTTAATGAGACACGGTCTCCACTTCAAAAAAACCATGCTGCCTCTCACTAATACGCCCATTTGGTTCCAAATGGTAGTAAATCCTGTCTCGAAGAAACTTCTCCAATTGTTCCCCTATCACTGACATAAGGCTTACCGGCCTTTAATCCCTGCTACCCTTCTTAAAAAATAGAACAGCATTGGCCATTCTCCGGAACTCACCCGTAGCCACTGAGGTTTCAACGATTTCTCTCAAGAACCCAGCAACCCCCTCCCTTGCCACCCTCAGCACTCTGGGGTAGATCCCACCTGATCCTGGGGTCTTATCCACCTTTATATTCTTCAAGACGTCAAACACCTCCACGTTTTTGATCTGAACATTATCCAAGCTATCAACATACTCTTCCCTAGACAAATCGACCGCTAAATTCTTCTGTTTGGTGAATACTGATGAGAAGTATTCATTTAGTATCTCTCCCAGTTCTTCTTGCTCCACACACAGAGTCAGACCTCTGTCCCTGAGTGGGTCTACTCTTTCCCTGGCTAACCTCTTGCTTTTTACATAAATAACTCACAGAGTGCAGAATACAAGTCAGAACTGCACCCACTGTTGACTGAACCAATGAAGATGTTTCTATCAGTCAAATTTCTCAAAGGAAATGGTGTCAACCCTCCTGGTGATACAGCCAAAAAAGAAACATTTAAATAATTAATTCTGCATTAGAGGGACTGCTAGGATTTTTGAATATATCATAAAAAAAACATTAGGCATTCTCAGCCTCAATATGGCTTGAAATAATATTTACCGTGAGTAAAATTATTAAATTCAATCCCCAAACATTAACGTTGTTAAACTAGTTCTATTTTTTTTAACTTATTTGCTCTGAGTTTGGATTAGTTTCAATTTGCTGCAAAATTAGGACTATTTGATTGATTTCTGGCGTTTCCACTTCATACATTTTACATGTACAGATTCAGGAAATTAGCAAGTTTCCTCCTCCTCCTTCCACATTGCCCATAACTTTCATGTAGAGTCGTGTAGTTTAAAAGAGATTTCAGGAATTATGTTTTTATTTTCCGATCATCTTGCAGCGGGGAGTGGAGTTTTTTTTGCTGCTTTCTAGTTCGAAGACTGAATAACTAATTGCGGTTCACTGACAGGGAATACGTTCCAGCAATTTTATCAGGTAAATACTTTATTTACCGAAAATCATTAACATTGGCTATTTACTTTAATTATAAAAGAGAAAGAAAACACAAGTCTAAATTCTGAGACCCTCATTGTGTCGGTAATTTAATGACCATTTTCTGCACAGGGTGGAAAGGAGACTTATGTTATCCAGACTAATTTTCACAGATCCAACGCAGATCATGTTCAATTTACACAAGCAGGCCTGTTCTGATCAGATTTGGAAAAGGTGGACTCAGGCGGAGTGAAATTTCAAAGTGTTTATTTAATTTGTAGACATTTCTTTTGAAGACATATTACAGGCTTTTTTTAATTTTCATTCGACCTCTAATAGAAGAATGATTTTCTCCAATTCGATTAACGATTGTGACGTGTATTGTGTATCTTGTATCTGCTAAACAATAATGTTGACATCGCCACAATGTACATAACAAATTTGAATTTCATCCAGAATTCAACTCAAATAATGAGACAGTTAGCTTACCCCTGCGGCTCTTGTAGACAAACAGAGTGGAATTGCTCATTTTGTTAAAGCCAACCTGGTCGAAGCAGAGCGCGCTCACTCTTAGAATAGCGTGTATCACATCCTGAGATGTATATTCAATCAATGGACTTTAGAAACCCATTCAAAACTGCAGTTTCTGCCGACTGAAAAGACGCACAGATCTTTCACACAGATATTCGTCAGCGGCACTCCTGTGTGACTGTTTTGAGCTGTAATGTCTGGAAATATTTTAAACAGTGTTTTCAGCTTTGGAATTCTGGCCAATGACTAAATTTTGCAAAGTTAAATTGTAAATCGAGATCGATCAATGTTCGTTTTGAGAGTATAATTATGGTTAAGATAAGTATCACATGCACGCTGAAAAATTAGGAGTGTAAAAGAACTCACATCTTCCGGGGTATTAATCGATTAAACTGTTTAATTATTTGATTATTTGTTCAAGGAGCTTCTGAAATTAACATCAAGTTTCCTTAGACACAGATTTAATGTAGATGTTCAAGAACATGAATGTTTGTTCGCTCTTCCATATACCCCAGATTGTTTATATAGGCTCATGTTGTATCTAATGAGATATCAGGTCTCAAGTCTCAGTCTCGTTTCCCTCCATTTCTCTTGGTATCAGGCTTTAGAAGTTATTTCTATCTTGAACACATCGCCTTGCATCCGAGGGAAATGTTACTCAGTTTTGTATATATTGGATATTTGTTTATAAGTTTTCTAATTGTAGTAACTATTAATCCGACAATATTTCATTGGGTAGAAAACATTTCTTTTTTTAAATTTGCAATAGTAGATTGTGCGCCTGATCAGTCCTGTGCTTAATGGAGAACATAACACGATTAACGTTTCATTTTAAATTCATATTGCTTGCAACTCTGCCGTGCAGTTTGTGACAACTATTGAAATCATGCCATATCGCTTTGTATGGAATGGTGTTTTCATCACTACATATCCAATAATCCCTCATGAGAAAAATCTATTCATTAACATTTTGTGTTGCTGCAATTATAACCCTCATACCAGTCCTCCAATCAATGTTAATGATCTGCATTATCCGTGGCCCTATGACTCATTTAGGGAGTTAAATTCCAGGGCAAGGAACTGCACATCTTCTCGCAATTTAGGATAGTTATGGTGACTTACTTGCCTTTATTTATTTTTCTCTGGTTCCAGGCATCTGCATTCTTTAGAGCTGCCAGCATTTGTTGCCCAGCCCCAGCTGCCCTATATAAAATTGTTCTAATTCGTATTTTTGAACCGCTGCAATGTCTGAGGTTAACTTAAATGCATTATAAAGTTAAGGAAGGGACTCCAGCGGCAGTGAAGGAACATTGATGTGGTTCCAAGTCAGCATTGTGACTGGCTTGGGGTTTTGGCGCGTGGGGTGTTGTGGGAAACTTAAGCTTATGGTACTGCCATTCGACTGCGGCCCATGTTCAGCAAGGCATTCGTGCTCACCAGTCTCGAAAGATCTGTTGAAAGAGACTTGGCATGTTGTTACAGTGCATCTTGTACATGGGAGAGCGAATGATATAAGAGAATATTGGACAGCCGTTCAAAGGCGTTCCTGTGACCTAGACGGTGTGGAATTCGTTGAACATTGTTGCGACGACCATTACCCAGACAATTAAAGGCTATTCTACCACACTCCTGACTTATGTATTCTAAATTGGCGCAGGCTTGGTGCAGAAATATTTTAGCCCAGTACATTTTTCCCAAAAAGGTGACAGAAAGATGCTGAGGCTTGTTATTCAGCAATGTATATGCCACACATATTAACGGCATGGTACTGTGTTGAGATGCGTTGCAAGGGTCAATCAATGCGAAACATAAAAAGTTGTACAGGATAAATTTGATATGTACTTGCTGGCAGTTTAAAACAAAAGGAGAAAATTAAAAGAAGGCTTTTGATTTTGGCGAAATAAAATCAGAAACTGCTGGAAAAACCCAGCAGACCCGGGAACATCTGTGGAGAGAGGAGTAGAGTCAACATTTCGACTCTGTATGGCCTTTTTTAACTTCTGGATTAAAGCGTTTCCATGTTTCAAGCAGTACCATTCAGCAGGGCCAATGTCGATAGTATCTAGCCGCTCTGCATTCTGTAATGTCCAAAGTGCGTGACTTAATTTAGGTACAGGATAGCGTCAGCCGCCCTTCGCAAGGGTACACTGATAACAAAGATTGCCTTCCAAAACCCCCTTCTCGTGTGAAGCATTGTCAGGACCGTGACGGCAATCTTTCAGAATGCCGTAGAGCTAGAGTCTAATGAGAAAATTTCAAGCGGGATAAAAACTGGGAATTTTGAAAGGAGGTGCAGCAATCCAAATGAGGGCTGGAATCAGTGTAGAATGATCAACAAAACAGTAAATATGGAATTTAGAGTGAGGCCAGAAGTTTATTCAGGTAACCTAAAAAACTAACAGCTTTGGAAAAGGTTAACACACTCTCAATGGTCTTAAAACAACAAGTCCAAAGTGACCAAGAAACCTGCAGCTCACAATGCCAACATAAATGGTCGGGGAGGGAGGGCGGGTGGGGGGCTGGGGGTGGGGGGGGTGGGGGTGGGGGTTGGATGTGGGGGCGGGGGGAGGTCAACGTACCATCGATAGAATATCGGAGGAGCGACCTTTTGTGAGAAATTGATATCACGGATGGGGTACTCTGCAGAAATCCTGGATAAAACTTGACACGCTATCAACACGAACTTGCTGTTGAGGTTGCAACAGATGTTTAATAAGTGGAGAACAGATGAAATGACAACACCCGCAATTATTTCTACCGAAAAGCGACGGAGATTCTACCCTCAGATAACAATGGAAATTTGGGCGTTTGTGAAATATGTTAGCATTACGATTTTGCAAACATTCAGTAGAAAAATGGACAAAGTGTCCTCGTTGTTGCTTTTGAGAAATAACGTTTCTTTCAGTTTCATTTATCTCTTACCCTACCGAACTTTGTTCCTCAGCACGTCCTAGTGTTGTCCCTTTCATTGTGTACTGCTTTGTCAAATTAATCCTTCCAAATTGTATCAACTTACTCTTTTAAAGTTAAATTCCACCTCCCACTTATATTCCCATTTGACCATTCCGTCTAAATCTTCCTATAGCCCAAGGCAGACAACCTCACACTTAACCACCCGGAATATCTTTTTGTCATTTGCAAAATTCCTAATCCAACCCCTCACATCGCCATCCAGGGCGTTTATATAAATGAGGAATAATAGGGGACTCAGATTTTTGTGGTACACCGCTGTTCACGGGCTTTCAGTCACTAATGCAGCCTTCTTGTCATCAAACTCTGTCTCCTACAACTAAGCCAATTTTGAATCCACCTTGTCAAATTGCCCTGCATCCCATGTCCATTTGCCTTCTTTATAAGTATATCTTGTGGGAGCGTTGTGCTTTGGTTTAACTGGGGGTAACTATATTTTACTTTGTCTTAATGTATGCGTAAGCATTGGGACATAGAGATTTATTTGTTATTGGTCAGTATGTAACTGCCGATAGATGTTCGATAGATGTGCTAATGTAAACTATTTTAATAAGAATGGAAATGGGCGCCGTTCTCTTCAAGCTGTACAGCTGCACGTACACTGATAAGCTGCGCATTCAAGACTCTGACCTGATATCGATCAGTTAAAGTAAGTGTTTATTTTAGGACACGTCAAAGGTTAACACACTATTTATCATTACAGTTTTTCAAGGCAGAATTGTTCCGACCGAAGAGGCTCAGATTAACTGGACAGAGGAGAGTCGGTCGTGCTTAATTTTTAGCGAGGTCGGTGTGAACGGCCATGAGCATTTACGTCCACAGAACTTCCATTTTTTTTTTGATCTGTCCGTTTAGAAGCTCGAATGAAACTTCACCAATGGGCTAGATTACATACACAAGAAGCCCCGTCATTATTCTCCAAGCCAGCTGAAATACTGGTTTTCTGAGATACAAGGAAAACGACAAAATCAAAGCCCAGAAGGAAGGTCAAAAAAAAAAAGAAAGATGAGGCTTTATTTGGTCAGATTTCTATTAAAATAAGTCTGGCTTTATCTATCACCATAAGCATAATTTGCAGTCCTACTTCTCACACTAAAACAATCCACTATCCAAATTCATCCAGTAAGGTACAGAACAACATTGGTTATCTTCCACGCAAAAACAATCCTCTAAACCCAATCTGCAAACCGTATTCTCCACTCAATCCTGATCCATATGCAGAGTTCATGGACATTTTGTGACATTAACTATTTTCACTCCTGCCTGTGGCCCGTCTGCCCGCTTCAGCCAGGAAATTCCTTTAGGTTATCTGCATGGCATAACATTCAAATTCGCAATTCTGCTTTATCTCCCACTTTCTCCACGCCCTTTGCAAGTTTACATTGTCAACTTGATCCACCTCTTGGTCTGTCAAAATGTTATTTTCGAAACTGCTAACTACCTACCTTCGCTTCCTAATTCGAAGCCAGTTGTTATTGCTAATATTCCTCGCTCCTCCGATTCGGAGCTCCTCCATTCTGTTTATCCTCGGTCATCAGTCCCCTGATGGAGAAAATACTATGAGCTAGCGTTCTGCCATTTTAAATTAAAGTCACGTTTCTAAATTCGTTTTCATGACAAAGAACTCCACTCTGTTGCGGTTTTCAAAGCCACTTCCAATTTTCCTCTTGGAGTTGCACGTTTGAATATATCTAGTCAGATTTCGTGCCATGACACAGTAATGAAACGGCTGTTGCAATGGAACCGTTGTCTCGTGTGTTATTCTGTCAAATATAAAGCCTCTCCTCTCCTCATTCTTCATGCATCTTCAGCGCTTGACATCGTTGAGAATTATAATTTGCTCCAACCCCTCCTCAGCATCCTGAGTCTGAATGGGAATATGCGTATCTTCATAAAAAATGCCCATAAATGGAAAAGCATGACGGCTAATTTTCGTGCAGTCTGGATGTCAAGGAGCTGACACGTTAAGATAAGGTCGAAATGGAAATTTTAACTGCGATTGCGAGGACTCAGCATGATTGGAATTCGAAAGTAGTGCAGCATGTCGAAGGGTGAAATCGAGCTGGACATTAGGAAAGCAAACAGTGGTTATGGAAATATATTGACAATCAAAATCTAAGGAACCCAAAGATGTTAAATCAACGCATTGAGAGTAAGAGTATAATGAAGGGAAGAGTAGTGTCCAAAAGGAAGAACAAGCTTAGCAATGTGCAATGCTGGAAGATGCGGCTATGCTTTTATTGAATATTTTCCGTTGGCGTTCAGCGAAGGGTGGGGGAATGCAAAAAATATCGGTAACCCAGTCGAGTGTGAAGTATTTAATCTGATAATAATACAGAGAGATAAAATATTAAATGTTTTATCAATCTTCAAAGTGAGGAAATCACGAGGGAAGGGTGAAATGTACCCAAAGGTATTAAAGGGAATCATATGGAATTATCAGAGGGCCTGACAATGATTTTTGAATCCTCAGTAGATACAGGCGTGGCGCAAATAAATGTGGAAGTCTGCTTAACCTTTACTTAACAAGGGAGCGAGAAATGAACCCCATTAAGATAGGGAAGACAGTCAAGCTTCGAAAGTGAGCACATTTTGGGATCAATACTACGAGACAGGATGAACTGTCACGCTGAGAGGCACCGATTAAGCAATAATAATCAGCAGTTGTTTGTTTTATGGGTGTTCATATCTCAGTAACAGGATTAAAATTTATGCAATAACACGGAGGGTTAATAATGCTAATGCTTTTGAGACGGTCTACTTGGATCTTAGCAACATTCCTGTGAAGTTCCGGCATAGCAGTCGGGTTAAAAAAAATAACTCTCGGTGGATACAAAAGAATGCCGAGAAATGCATAGAAAATTGTCCTAGTAGCAAAACACAAAGGGTAATTGTTGGCATTTGTTTTTGCGACTGGAAGGTTGTTCCAAAAGTGCTTTACGGTGTCAGTGCTATGTTACCTGCATTTTATAATCTATATCAATGATTTAATCTTAAATGCAGAGGGGATGTTGAAAATGTTGCATGAGACACAGAAAACAGTGCAGGTTGTTGATATTCAGGATGATAGCTGTCGTCGACAGGAAGTTATAAATGGGCTGCCCAAGTATGTAGAAAAGTAAAACAATACAACTTAATCCAGGGAAGAGTGTGATGTAGCATTTGGGAAGGCAAATATGAGAAAAAAATACAAAATGTAGAGAAAATACTGGCTGCAGCTTTAACTACGAGCGGGACCTGGGATTGTATCTTTACCGGTGCCTAAAGGGAGCATGGCAAATCAAAAACATCTGTAAAAATTCCAATGTAATATTTCATTTTTTTTTAGCCGAGGCATAGCATTTCAGTGCACTACGGTTATTTTGCAACTATATAAATGGTCGATTAAGCTCGAGATTCAGTGCCCTTTGCAGTTCTGGGAAACTCATTACTGAAATGATGCAATTGAACTGGAGAGTGTACAGAGGAGTTATCCGAGGATATTCCCAGTGCTGGGAAATTGAGGAAAAATGTTTTGCCTGAGGTTTTACTCCTTGGAAGATTGGAGACTGAGACGAAGCATGATTGTGTTCAGCAGAATTGTGAGGGCACTGAATTATAGTAGACTGGAAGGAAATATTTACTTTAGCAGAGAGGACAGTAGCACAGCGATTTGATTTAAAGTGATTTGTTCAAAGATTAGAGGTGACTAAAACATTTCATTCACAAACAAATGGTGTTACGTGTTTGGCACTCAGAATTAAATTGTAATGGTAGACAATCTCATCTCATTTCAAAGATAATTGTGTGTGAAGCTGAAGTGTTGTATAATTTGCGTGAAAGTGGTATTCGGTTGGATGATTCTTTGTATCACCCGGCCATGTGTCCTCCTTTCATACCATATTTGATTTTTTTCAGTCGGCCGTTTTATCTAGTCGGACATACCTAGGCTTGTTCCTCCAATTGTTTCAATTCTGTCTTCTGAAATGTTCCTTCTGATTTCAACAAAGTCTAATAACAAAATCTAATAACGACTTCTCTTATATCTTATGAACATGCTGACTTTATATGACGTCATCCGATTGCGAAGCGTAACTCTCTAAGGGAAAGTCAGGGTAATCAAATGGTCCGCACGTCCACCTCTCTGAATCTCTCCACCCACTGCAAACTGTTAGAAGTTCCAGCCCAATTTTCAGCACCAAAATAGCAGATAATTACTCGAACTAACTGCTGAGCCAAGAGAAGTCATTGTCCTTGTTCCCCAACATATCCTCACACTTGTTACTAACAGAATAAAACTTCCTCTGAAAATTAAGAATCTGATTTGGAATATCTGTAAGTTTTATATTTCAATAGGAAGCGCGTTTACGATCACACATTCATACAATCATTGAGGCAAACTCCTTCACACTCCATCATATCTTGTACATTGTGCGAGATTTCATTTGCTGCTGAACCCAACATACATGTTATTTTTTGTTTTCCTCTGGACCCTACGATTGCAACGCAGTGATGGCCGGCTTCTCTGGTTTAAAACTAAAGATTCTTCAAGGCATTCGAAACTTGGCTATCAGTGTCCTATCTCGCCCTAATTGATTTACCCATCCCCCATCTTCTCAACAACGCGCTTTGGCTTCCAAATATACAATGCACTAATCCCTGTAATCCCTGTCTAGATGTTCACCAATTCCAGTCTATGCAATTTCCTCCAGGTCAACACGTTCATATATCGCTATACTCTGCCAAATCTGGCCCTGTCTGCTTCCTTGTTTTGAATTGCTCCACGGCTTTGGTTCATGATTTTCCCTTCCCAGGTAACATTCTCCCGACTTCCTTCCGTAATTCTCTCTGCCTTTCAGCTGTTCTTCTCTCCATTAAGATGCCCTTACATCACATTCCTTTCGCCAAGATATTATATTTCTTAATATTAATGTTTTGCACTGCATGATTGTCATGGCTTAGTGTCTTCCATTGTTTTGTTGCATGGCCTCCCTAGATAAATAGAAGCTACTGCTGTTATTTAGAAAGCACATCAGAGTGGGACTTAACGTTGGGCTAACGCAAAGAATAAGGGTAACATAAGGTGACAACATAATGGTACAATTATATAGCGTTATCAGAAAACTACTGTTTTGTTTAGCGTTTTGGAAAGATGCACAAATAAATCACAATTTCCAGTACAAACATATTCTCGCAGTTGAAAAGGGGGATAAAGCAATCAACAGGAGATTATAACTTGAGAACCAGTTATATTTGGATTATCTAAACATTTCTTTAAACCGCAAATGGAAGTGCAGAAACATATTCTGTTGCATGTTTCGTCTATTTCACAAGCGCATGTGAATGCTCATTTACTTTCAACTGGGAGTTGGAAGGGGCAGGAGAGAAACGAATAAAATCGCTTCTCACCTGCTGTCCACAGGCAGAAGTTTGAGGTGTCAGGTTTTCGCAACCACTGGCTTTCTGTGATACATTTTCCTAATGAACCGCAAAAACTTGTGTAATGACCACCTTATTACATATCCAGAGCATCGATAGTCAAATAGATTTTTCGATACGCAAATAAATAAATAGATAGATAGATAGATAGATAGATAGATAGATAGATAGATAGATAGATAGATAGATAGATAGATAGATAGATAGATAGATAGATAGATAGATAGATAGATAGATAGATAGATAGATAGATAGATAGATAGATAGATAGATAGATAGATAGATAGATAGATAGATAGATAGATAGATAGATAGATAGATAGATAGATAGATAGATAGATAGATAGATAGATAGATAGATAGATAGATAGATAGATAGATAGATAGATAGATAGATAGATAGATAGATAGATAGATAGATAGATAGATAGATAGATAGATAGATAGATAGATAGATAGATAGATAGATTGATTGATCGATAGATTGATTGATCGATAGATAGATGGATTGATCGATAGATAGATGGATGGATGTATACAAATAATGTGAAGTTAAATACGTTATTTTAAACCTTCCCTAAATTGTCAGATGCTTGGCTCATGTGACATGTCGCATTAATGATTAATTGCAGCTGAACAGTTACTTTCTGTGCTTCTGGTGTGATAACAATTGTTTCTCACTGGGATAGTGACAATCTGATTATTAGCATCTCTTTCAGTACAATAAGTTTCAATCTATCTCGTTTGCGATCGTTCTGATTGCGGGAATCCAGCCGCTTTGCGCTTCCTCTGCTTTTTTTTTGATTACAAGTGGTCTGGACAATGATTTGTGATATTTACCAATTTGGGCTAGGAATTTTTATGTTCTTCAATGTCCTCTTGGTAGCTACCAGTGAAAATGGCCAATCATGTTGTCAGGTCACTTTGCTTCCCCAGAAACTCCATTTAGAAATAAGAATACAGTGCTGAACGTACAATATTAGACTTAGTTTTATCTCATATCAACACAAACATACTATTTATTAGGCGGGTCAGTTTAAGCGATGAAGTTTACCTAATCCTGCTGTATTATTGTTAAACAGAACGTTTGCAGTTAAAACCGATGTATAGTGGAAGCCAAAGTACTTGCCGAGTGGAGATTTACGAAACTGGGAGCTAGGGCTCCGTTTGTGATGATTCCTGGGATCTGGCAGACGCCGACGTGGTATCCAGACAGCTGGATTGTGGGACGATATTGAAGAGGCCACTTCGTGCTCCTTGTGGGCCAGGCTCAGGCCCAGCTTGGCTGAATGAGATGAACTGTTCCAGTAACGAATCGTATATTTGGGATTTTTCGGGTGCTACGAATGCAGCATGGGGTATCCATGACTGTCCCCACAAAAAAATATGTGAAGCTAATGTGCTCAGGTATGGGTGCTCTCAAAGCGATCATTTTCTGAAGTGCTGGGAACGAGGCTTCACACTGAAGGTGTTAGGCGGATTTCCATCGAGATTGGAGCAAAACAACAGGCTGAGGTAAAACTGGTCTGCATCATGTTTTTTCTTAAACCTATCTGCGTATCGCGTTGTTTCTTTATTCCCTCAAGTATTTATCAAGCATCTCACAAATGGCATCGATGCTAATCACCTCAATTACTTCATTTTGTCAAACTTCCAAATTCTAAACTCTCTTGGAGACAAAGAAACAACATGTTCTACTGAATCCACAATTGCGTTTGTTCTTGACATAATTATGATAATTAGCTTTGAAATTTACCACATTATGATTGAATAGTGAGTGTAAAAATACCCAGGCTTTTGTGGTCCCACACAATTTCGATCCTCGTCTTCCAAGTGGGTTATGGCCTTCCCATTGTTCGCACCAAATTTCACCACCTGAAATTAACTCTATTAAAATATATTTAGTAATTGGTTGCTCATTATTCCAGTTTATTTTTTTTTTTCCATTTTGCCGCAAGTTACCTCAGTATTAATGATACCCATCCATTCTCTGACACCCAGAAAATGAGAAATCCAACTTCCAATTCCGGAGTCCAATTTGATTTTCAAAATGTGAACCAACAGTTCGCCCATCAACAATTCTTGTGTAACATATTGCACAACTATTTGCAACTAATGTGAGTGCTAGCTTTTATATTGCAGTCACTTTTCTATTGATTGTTCTGCTGATTCACGAAGTGCACCCTCTGGCAGGCCTGGTTATACGACGTGCGAGCTTGTTTCCGGCCTTTGAAAAAAATCATTTATGTTCCATTCTAATATATTGCCCACAATCTGTCAATTCAATCGCTGCACCATGTGTTGGCCTGTGCAGTCTGTACATGTAAAAAGTTACCAATCTGGATATGCATTTATTAATTATTAACAGAGCACAAAGAACAGTGGCTGGTGGATGGAAAACACCGTTGTAAGGTGAGAATTGAAGAGATGCTCAATGGGACCTGGGGAACATTGTGCTCGGAAGAACTGCGTTCAAATGCTGCAAAAGTGATCTGTAAACAGTTAAAGCGCGGCTCCCTGCCATGTTTGGAAAGGGTTCAGGAAATATCCGGCTCAGTACGTTTGTGTACTACACATGAGCCGAACCTTTGGCAATGTCAGTCCGACTTGGAGGGTATAAACAAATGTCTTCATTTGGATGTTGCGGGCGTTGATTATTCAGGAAACACAACAAAGTTGCGTGATGCTCTTTTCCAGTTTCTAACATGTATGTCTCTTACAGTCAGCGTGTTATCTTCCCTCAGCAGAGTCTGAAGTGCAGATGGAGCAGTCAGATATTTTTAAAAAAAAAGTAGATGTCGAGAATCAGCTGCTTCCACATCTTGAATATCCTGACTATTTGTCTTGAATTCCTGCCCTGTGTAATAATAATTAATTCCATTTGACATATTTGTAATGAAGTTTGCGACTGCTTGGAGTTAACAGCAATTGCTCGGGGAGAGTCGAGATTTTGTGTAGTAACATCTGGGGCACGGTGTTTGATGACTCCTGGGATGTGGCAGGTGCTGATGTTGTGTGCAGACACCTGGGCTGTGGCTCCGCTCTGTTGTTCACAGGACGAGCTACTTTTGGCCAAGGAGAAGTTGGTATTTGGTTGTATGAGGTGAAATGCACCCGAAGCTAATCTTTTTTATCCTGTTGTCCTTCCTCAGCGTCATATCAACATGAATGTGATCACAAGGAAGACGCCAGCGTAATTTTTTCCAGTATGTTAGTACAGAATGTTTGTTCTTGGGGCCGGGGTAGGGGTAGTCAGTCTTATGACTCATGATGTCGGAAATTATTGACAAAAGATGGCATTCTAAACTAAAATTATATCGTTTTTCTGCTAAATATTCCATAGCACCCGAATTTGTGTTGACTGCTTCTCCTTTCAACCCCACAGGTGATTCTAGTTAATAAGCTGTATTCCTTTGAAGCTTAATGTTCTTAATTGTTTTATATTAATGACACTGTCTTATTCTTTAAATTTCTGAAGTTAATCTGAGTCATTCAGATTGATGAGCCATTTGAAAATACAAGGCATTCTATGTCCCTGTTGAAACTTTGTTCAACATTTCATTCAGGATGTGAAGGTGAAAACTTCCAACACCTTGTGATCGGTATGACACTGGGAAACCTGTTGAATTGCGAGTTCATCGCACTAACTGTGCTAATACTGAGAGAGTTATGAAGAAAAGCTGAGACTCACATCTAACTATAAAGTGATTTCATACTAAATCTCGGATATTGTTCATTTTTATTTAGAATCATTAGTGGGATATGAAACTCTTGGTAGACTGGGGCTTTTTGCTTATCCCTAATTGCCCTTGAGAAGGTGGTGGAGTACACACTTCGTTAACCATTGCAGTCCATGTTGTGTGGGCACACCCACAGTGCAGGTAGGGACAGATTTAAACGGTTTTGACCGAGCGACTGTGCAGGAACGGCGACATCTATCAAAGTTATAAAGCTGAGTGGCTTGGAGGGGGACTTCTAGGAGATAGTGTTCCCATATTCCTGCATCCCTTGTCCTTAAAGATTGTAGTATGCGTTCGTTTGCAACGGGCTGTCGAAGGGAGGGAGTGAATGTTTGTGGATGGAGTGCCAATCAAGCAGAACACTTTGTCCTGGACACTGCCACACTTCTTGCGCGTTGCTGGAGTAGACCTCAATTAGGCAAGTGGAGACTAAAGAGAATTATTCTCAATTTTCAGACGGGAGATTTTGAAATGGTTTTCGGCATCCATTTATGATCATTGTGCAGCCGGACATAACTAACTACTCAGATCTGAGCAGCCATCACCCACCTTCTCTATACACACAGATAATTACGTTTAATGTTGATGTGATATATCAAAGAACCACGAGCTCCTCACGGGTCTTTCCAAACTGATGCCCACAGCAGAATTTAGTCAATGTTTTTTTTCAGCTTCTCTTCAGTTGGAATCTCCAGGAGCCTCACGACGGAGTGATCAGCTGGAAAACATTTATCCTGAAAACCCCTCCTTTCGTCTCTTTCAGCATTAACAAAATTGGGCCCTATTCTGGTAGATTTGAACACGTGTGAATGCGACACACAGAGAAACATACACCCCTATGTCTCTCTCTCTAACACACACACAAACACAGAGAAACACACACCCTCTATCTCTCTCACTATCTCTCCCTCTAACACACAGACATACACAGAGAAACAGCCTCCACCTCTCAATCGCTCACTCTCTAACACAGAGACACACAGACATATAGAAACAGGCTCCATTATCTCTCTCCCTCCCTCTCTCTCTAACACGGACACAGACAGACACACAGAAACACACACAATCTATCTCACTCTCTCCCTATAACAGGCATATACACACAAATACACAGACAAAACAGTAACACACACGCCCTATCTCCCTCTCTCTCTCGCTAACACACACACACACACACATACACAAACACACAGCGACAAGGAAACGTGCAAATTCCTTAACTTGGCAAAAATTCCTTCATATTTGCTCACTGGTTTTCTCCATTCACCGTCACCTTCTGTGCTGTGTTTTTATTTGCTAACGTTTTATGTTTAACACGGATAAAATGCAACACAATGTTCATTTCCCCGCCTCCCCTCCAACAGGTTCCTTCTATGGTGGTTGGGATTCACTGATTGATTTGGACCAATGGCTTTATGATGACATTGAGGACTTTCCGGCTGGCAAGGATTCCGCTTTGACTCGTGGCTCTGGTTAGTATTTTCTATTGTAAAGCCAATCCGTACTGGGCAAATTCCATTTCCATTTAATGTCTATAAAACTCAGTGCAATAAATTGGCGCGGACGGCATTTCGCTCATTTTCCTCAATTAAAAGCGTCCGATCTGAGTGTCCATCTGTTATGTCAGAAGAGTAATAACCTTTTCTTAACATCAACTGTTCCGTGTTTCTCAAAGGATTATTTTGCCGTTTGTTTGACAAAAGCGATGAGATTCTCTGTTTCTAAGTTCCCACGGCGCTGCACAATGCCTCCATTAGATAGCTAATCGAATTAGCTATCCAGAGAGCTGGTGATCGAATAGACAATACAATCCATTGACAACAATTGTCAAAGTCCAGAGGGCGCTTGATCTCGGAGGCACAGAATGACACTTGGGAATATTTTATCCAGGAACATGATGTATATCTATAATGGGGAAAATTCACATTCAATCTATTAACAACCGAATCCATGAAAATATATTTCAATAAATAACAGGAACATGTTAAACACTTGGGCAAACCATTGGTAACAAAAGCATACGGAAAAATAAAATAACGATATGTCTGGGGATGAAAAGCATTGAAGTGAAGTGGCAGGGTAGCAAAGCAGGACAAGGGAGAATACAAAGAATGACGACAAATATAAATACGATAATAATTAACACCAATAAATGAAATGATCGTGGATCGTTAACAAAAATATTACAATGCTCTTCAGCCTCAAAATAAGTCAGGTCAGAATGGCCTGACTGTATTTCCATGAGGAAAACAGTGAATTACGTGGCAACATCCAGGACATAGCTGAAATATTTTTTTTTTAAAAATCAGATTGCTTTAGTATTTGCCAGGAGTAAAATTGACTTTGGAAAATACAGTTAGGAGTAATATATTTGCAATTAAAACAATTAAAATAATTAAAAAACAGTTAAAAAAAAACTCTCCAATCTCATTTGACAGAAGGTCTGGTCAGAACCGTGCGCATCCAATGATATTAGCATAATCTAATAAAATAGCAGATTTCAGTCATTAACCAATTCAATTCAAGCGGATGCAGTGCTAGACTATAGGCGGATAACATACGTTGAAACAACGGTTAAGCAGTGAGGAGGAAAACGTCCAGGACGAAAGTTCAGACAAATTAAGATTTGTGGGAGGATAATTAATATAATGCCTTTTAAGGAGGAATGGAGAACATCTACGGTTCAAACAACGTAAGGTGCAAACAGGGAGAAATTCATATCGAGATCATCGCGCACTGAACCGCATCAACATCTTGACAAAAGACAACGGATTAGATAAGTTTTAGCATGGAAGACGCAAATTCTCTACTCAAAATACTTTTGGAAATTTCCAATTAATATACTGAAGGGAAAGGCCAGTGCGTGCCTGTCAGATCTTGACCAGGTGGCCTCAAAATTGTCTCAGACTCAATATCTAAAGGGATTGAGTTCCGCACCCGAAGTGGATGAGAAATATCAAGGCTGACACTCCGGTGCAGTACTGATCGAGTGATGCCCTCTTGGCATTGTGGTCTTTCAGAGCCGATGTTTAAGCAGCGTGCTGTCTCGTGGGGATTTAAAATGCCCGTTGACAATGCTGACGAAGGCTCGAGTGTTGCTGATAAATAAATATCCCTTGAGCAAAGTCACAAAATCAGATTGCCTGCGAATGATCAAAATGCTGTGGTTGCTCGTTGGAAGATTGTTGTTGAGATATTGCCTGTCGTGTTTCCCATATTTAAATCTTGACGGTACAACACGAGTGCTTCATGTCGTGCAACGAACTTTGGACACCTGGTGTTCATGAAAAATACTGAATGCTCGTTTTCATTTCATTTTCCTGGAGTCAAGTGAAACCTCGGAAAATGGGTTGCCAGCTGCCTTCAAAGAGAAAAGTAAGACCGGGATACAAATTATTAATGCACAAGAAATTTACCTGAATGATTTCGACATGGAAATCGTACTTTTTTTCTTTTAAAATTTATGGATTGACCAAATTGTTGTGGACTGGGAAGTATGCAAACAAATTTAAAATGAGCCGTTATTAAGTTTGGTATAATGGATATACGTTTGGAAAATGGATCTCCTCCTAAGTTATTATGAGGAGTTACAATTTGTAATGTAATGTACAAATTTAATTTGCCACCTATAACAATGAAACAAATTCATTGAGTAAAGGCGAGTGACGCAGGCGTTAAGGGAAATCAAATAAACACAAGCTAATTTAATGTTGATGCAGAATGACAAGGCTGCCAAAAGCCAAACCAGGGAAAAATCGGTAATTCTGGATAGATGGAGATAAATATTAAAATGGTTCTGGCGAACCTCGAATGAAAATTGTTTAGAGGACATTTGGAGTGTTGTTTAATGTCCTGGTCAGCGTATTGTTAAACATAAATAGGGGCAGGGGTTAGGGCTCAACCCAATTTACAAGGATGGTAACCGTGTTTAGGAGTGAAATTTATCCAAAAATGCTGGAAAGAAAAAAAATATATCATATTAACTTTTGACACCTCTTTGGGTTCATTGCCCATGGATTCATTTCTTTACAGTTACTGGGGGCTGATTTAACATCTCTGAAAATGAAAGACGGTGGGATATGTTGGAAAGGGGAACGAAATTTCAACCAGGGAACTACGCCCCCTGCCCAATTGTCTATTATACTGCCTTCGCGGGAACATCAGTAATACTTAATTTCCATCTCTGGCTGCACTGCTAAACTAATGCTGTAGCTTCCCCATGAAGTGCTGTAGTCCATTTGGTGAATTACATGTTACCTTACATAGAAAGGTAGCAAATTGCCGTAGATGGCTCCACGAATCATTAATTATTGTGATCTCCACACCGATGTGCTGAATCCTTCAGAACTGATGATACTAATGTTACTCAAAGAATTGCTGTAATCAACAACATTTTTCTCCACCCGCCTGCTTATCAGTTTCTGCCTCCATTGACTCCCTCAATCTCATCGAATATTAAACAAGTGACAGTTTGATTTACAAACATCCTGGATCGGAAAAGCCTGAAGGGGACTGCACCATTATTCGGACATCCAGTCCCTCTACACCTCAATTTCTCTTCAGTGCATCCTGTCCATCTGCACCTCCATCGTTCACCAGGATATCCAGGCCGTCTACAGCTAAAGTATTTACCAAGTCACAAGACAATGCCATTCCACAGCCGGAGTTCCACTCCCCCTAACACTTGCACTTCATATTAGGACAGCCCAGCATGTTACGCACTGCCTTTCAACCCCAAAATATTTCTGAAGGACGTCCACATCCAGTGCAGTACAATCCAAGATAAGAAATGTTGGTGGCCTACACGTCTGCCTCCGATCGGAACTACCATCACCAAGCAACCCGAAAATCTCTACGAATCTTCATCAAGGTCACAAGTCGATGTGCAATCTACACACATTCAGGAAATTCTGAGGATCCCGCCCTACCACGCCCACTGCCCATCCTGTTCATCCACTTCAGTCCAAATATGTGAAATGCACAGCGCCACCATCAACTGCCCAACATTTTCCCTGATTGGGAAAATCGCCTCAGCCTCTATATACTTTCAGCAACAAAAAATATTATTGGATCATTTCAAAGTACTCCAGGCATAACCAGAGTTTACTTGGGAAACAGGAATCTTTATTCCTGATATTTTACTGCTGTTTTAGTGTCGCGGAAAAATGGTGTGAACACTCAGAACCTGGAGGTTTGTCCAGGAAGTCTTTATTAAAAACAAAAACAGAATTACCTGGAAAAACTCAGCAGGTCTGGCAGCATCGGCGGAGAAGAAATCAGTTAACGTTTCGAGCCTTCATGGCCCTTCGGCAGAACTTTATTAAAGTCGTGATATCACAGAGAGCCTAGTCGCATACGACGGAACAAACCAGTATCTGACTAACACCTCTTTACACACATAGATATAGCAAAAGGTTCGTGACAGAAACTTGAGCAATAACAATACTTTCAAATGGCATCAAAGGATAGCGATCAGTGTTCCTGATTTAACAATTAGACAGGACAATGTCAATGGTTTAGCAAACAGACAGGACAATGTCAATGGTTTAGCAAATAGACAGTGCTAATTGGTTACATATCCTGGGCAATGCTCCCACAGAACAGTTTTTTCTCTTAGATTTTGCCTCCGTATCTGACATCCGGAGCCCCTTAGTCTGGGAAGGTAGCTCTGGCCCTTTGATTTGCAAATTTATGTGCTGGCTGCGTGACTGTTTGGGGACAGTCTACAGTAAATTACATTATACATGTATTTTATGTTTATTTCTCTCACAAATATAGGTGTATGTTATTTCATTCACAATTATACGTGTATTTTATTTCATTCACAATTATACGTGTATTTTACTTCATTCCCAATTACACACGTATTTTATTCTTCCACAGTCCCTCTTTGTTATTCTTTTCTTTTAGATTAACACTAGTGAGGAATAATATCTTCATCATCATACGGGGGTTCATAACCATGAGGAAAAGTCTGGTCCCTGGCGGGGTAAACTTTCTCTCCCCACCAGTGGGCTTCGCTGGGGCCAGTGCGCATCATTTGGGGAATGATTGGGGCATCCCCTAATCCAGTAGAGACACTATTAATAACCTGGGAGCAGCAAATCCGTAAACACGCACAGCACCCTATGATACATGCTACGACTATCCCAATTAAAAATTATAGCAACCAACTTCCCCAACCGGAAAACCAACCTAGTATTGTAGACCACTGAGAATCTTTTTTATAAAAAATACTCGAACATTCCACAGCCTTCTTTATTTCTTGTACCTTGTCCATGACATGCTGTCCCAACTCAGTGATATTTTCAGAGACATCGGGTACATAAGTGCAGCACTCTGAGCCTATCATAGCACAAGTGCCAACTTTTTCAGCTAGGAGGAAGTCAAGGGCCATCCTGTTTTGTAATACGGTTAGGCGTAATGCTATCATTTCAGTGGTGCTGGCTGAGATCTGCTTCTGTGTTTTAATCAGAGCATCAGCCGTTGAATTAGTGACTTTTTCAAGCGCAGCTGCCAGGTTGATAATTTCACGTGAATTACGAGCCGAGCCATAAGGGGGCAAAGCAATCATCCAGAATCATTCAGATTCCGAGATGCCACAGCGTTGTAGTCGCTGGTGTGGGTGCATATCTGATTTACCTATATGGCGAAGATAGGGATTTAAGTATGCTAGGTAGCAACAGCACCTCCAGGTGGGAGTGGTTTCGTTGATTTTTCGAATTTCCTACAGGCACATTAGACAAAAGGGGTAGTTGAGGCATCACAGGGAACCGGGGGTAAGCTTTATCTCCACAAACCCAGTATGTAGCATTAAGAGGGTCTACTGGATGTTCAGTGCCGGCGGGCTTTCGTACAGAAAAGTCAAAGATGTATAACACTGTAGTATGACAGGAGCTTCGTCCCAGATCATAAGCGCTGAGCGTAAGGTTGGAACATCAACAGGTGGCATTTACCGGCTCTAGTGGGGCTCTAATTCTAATCCCATGTTCTGTATAGTCCCCCCATTGGCAGGTGGAGAGCACGCAACCAACCCCTAAACATATTGTGCTGCGGTGATACAATATCAAAAGTTCGAACGTCAGCACACTCAGTGTCATTTAGAGGAACAGCACGCCAATTACCTGTCTCTCCCCCATGTTGGAGAGTCTGGGCGCATATCCAACAGGCGCCCTGTCCTACCACTCTTGCATAGGTGCGGCATAGAGACAAAAAGGTGTTGGGGTGAGAATCCTTTGGGTACACCCCACAAAATATAGCAAAAAGACAGAATATAGCAAAAAGCAGTATCCGATACATAATGCAAATTAGTTCACTGATAACGACGATTGTAGGACTGCCGGGCAATATTTTATTACAACGAGTGGCATGGACCCAGTCTTCCTTCCCTTTAATCTTCAGGGCCGTTCGAGTTGTTAGCAACACAAGGTAGGACCATTTCAACCCTCTCATGCAATTCAGCTGCTGTTTTGCAGAGAGGAAAATGAGTACAAATCCAACATTTAGTCCGATTAACTTGCGAGGCTATGGCCTGCATTCGTTGAACCACAGAATTTGTAGTCGATGCCCCCGCAAGGACCACGCAGGACAGGATCCAAATCAGAGTCAGCATTCTGACGGCTCAGTTAAAGTTCTTGCACAAGCAATTCCGTCCACGGTCAGCGACTGCTTGATGTGCGATGCGTGGATCCACAAGTGCGTCCTTCAACCTTTTCGGCCATTTGGGTGGTGAGCAGGACTTGGAAAGGCCCTTCAAATCGAGGTTCCAAACAGTTCTTTCTCCTGAAGGTCTTGACTCGGTCTAGGTCCCCGGGCTGGTATTGATGGCAATCTTCAATTGTGGGCTTTTTCTGAGCTTCTACTACCTATATATGCAAGCTCTTGAGACAGTTAGGATGAGAGCCATAGTCATGAGCACCAAGGGTAGAGCTTCAGGCCCTCTCAAACTGGTTTCTTCACATAATTAAGCTTGTTTTTTTTTCAGAATACCATTTTGTCTTTCCACCGCCCCAGTAGACTGGGGGTGGTATGTGCAGGAAAGGTGATGGTTGCTTTGTAAGGCTTTCAACAGTTCCTTTATCACTTTAGCAGTAAAATGGACAACAATTTTACAACAACAGCATCATTTTGTCGGGTGTTGTAGGCCTCCACCCATCGCGAGAACAAACATATTAGAACTAAAACATAATTATATTCCATACATTTAGGCATTTGTATAAAGTCTATTAGTAGGTGTACAAATGGGCCCCATGGTTGGGGTCCCATACCAGCAGTCACTGTGGGCGTCTTGCCTGGGTTACATCATTGACAAAGTTATGACAGGTATTACTAATACAATGCCTATTAGCATATGACTATTCACTATACATCCAACATTCATTCTACATACACGTGTTACATCCCTGAGCTCGCAACCGGTCAAGTCTTTATTCCTGTGTCGTGAGAAATTCAATAAATGTTCATTAGTTACCCATAAAGGGACTACCCCTTCTTTAGTCTGTCTTAAAATTTTCCCGGGCTTGTTCCAGTGCCCAAGATCCATAGTTGTTGCAAACATCATTTCTGCTCGCTTCGTCTGAAATATTTTTCTCTATTTCCATTAATTTATTGATAGTCCACGCATGACATTCAAGCACGGAAGCCAGGCTTTGGATTAATCAATGATATCCCTATATTGAATATTGTACTGGCATCATTTATCAGGCTGCGCTTAACGCGGTTCCCTCCCAAGCCTGATCGCATCTCGCCACTGAACTGACCTGATTCAGTCATTAACTTGCGTGTCAGAGCCGTATAGAGTGCTTGGGTATGGGTTGAGTACCATTGGTTCAGGACGACACCGGAAACATTCAAGACTACGGGTACCAGCTCATGGTGTACGTTATCATACAAAATTTCTGATTAACCAATACCAAACCATTCGTCGGTCCTGGATGCATATTCGGACAAGATGGATCAGTCGGTGTGGTTTCAGGGGCTTCAATTATCTCTTGTCAGACTGGGAAAGTAGAGTTGGGAGTTGGTTGGGTAGTGGCTCATTTGGGCGGACCTCCCATGCTCGATCCGAAGCAAACCTTACTACAACTTGAAAGCAGTTGTTCTCCTACTGTTACATGTATCATTCCCCATTGTGTGTCGCATTCGGCACTGTCCATGCTGTACAAAAGTTCCTCCTGTGGTGCGGGATGAGCAGTGATGATCCCCGACCTTGTTCCCAGTACTGATAGGCCCACGACCAGGATCGTAGATCTGTGGAGACATTAACATCGGCTCCCGTTCTCTGGGTTACCGCTTGGTCAATTGTCATGTATACTGATAGGCCCACGACCAGGATCGTAGATCTGTGGAGACATTAACATCGGCTCCCGTTCTCTGGGTTACCGCTTGGTCAATTGTCATGTATCTTTAACTGTGTGTAATGCCTCCATTTACTTCCCGGTCTCATACCTACAAGTGCGCATGTATCAAGTATCATAATTACCTGGTATGCTCCATTGTTGCTCTTTGGATTTGCCTGTTTCCTTATCCTTAATCATCTGTCAGTCTCTAACTTCCTCTCTCAATTTATGTAATTGCCTACTTAATTCCCTTTCATTGCCCTGTATTTTTCCTTTCTGTGGCCCTACACCTGCTACTATAATACCTTCAGGTAATTGCATGGCCCTCACCTGTTATCATTTCAAATGGGTTGAACCTGTCTGTCCTGCTTGGGGTAGCCCACAGTGCATTAGAATATTGGGCTGTTCCCTGTCTCTTGATTGATGTTTTTTTTTAAAGTTCGGTTCATCCTTTCCACCATCCCTGGACTCTGGGAGTGGTAAGGAATATGGAATTTTTTGTTTAATCTCCATAAGATTGCACACATCTTTAATGACTCTCCCTGTGAAATTAGTTCCCTCATCTGAATCCATCTGGGTAGGCACCCCCACTCCTTCTACTTTACTCACTCCTGCTGCTGACACATGTCAGACCTCAATTCCTTAAACAACTCTACAGTGCACCTTCTTATCCTATCTTTCAATGGCTCAGTATCTTCACTTCCAGTGATACTTCTGTCTGGGAACCGCTTAACTCTGCCTGTCCTCAAGCTGTCAATCACATGGTTTTCATTTTTGTAGCTCACAGGCACATTAATATAATCAGTAATACATCTATTTAATTTTTTTCCAGTTTTCCTGTTACCTGTATCCATCTTGTGGTAAATTGTTGTTAAGTGTTATTTCTCCTTGCATTTCAATTCCTGAACTACAGATTCTGCATAGTTTTACCTCTAAGTTTTCTTTCCTGACCATGATCATCCTAAGGTTCTCTTGAGTTCAGTTTCTCTATTGTCTTGATTGTTTAAAATGGTTCGTTACTCTTTAGGCCATATTAACTATTCCATTTCGACGGGGATCTCTGTCTGTAGATCTTTGCTTTTCCCCCCTTTGCAGTTCCAATGCCTCAGTTGATGGCCAGATTATCAAATTCATTTCCCTTAAAAAAGTTTGTAAATTATGTCCTCTTTCCCTGACTCGTTCTCCTACTTTCCTCAGACCAGTTTACACTTGCAACAGCTACCATCTTACCTTGTTCAGGTTGTCTGTAGAGAATATACAATCCAATAAAGTATTTTCATAACAGTTTTAAAACAGAAATCAGGTATTGACATGTTTTGCTTCCTTTTCTTCTTCTCAAAGAGTTTATTGTCTTTAAAGTAACCCACTAAATTGTGTCTGACCCTTTTCTTTTAGAATTATCCCAGATTGATTAACTCGGCCAAAAATTGGATTTCTGCATAACTTTGCCAAGGTCTTGAGCTTAGCTTCATATTTTGGGAACAGGCTTACAAACACAAAAGCTTACAGCATTAGTGCCAATTATTGTCAGACCTTTTAAAATGAAAATTCCCTTTTGAGAACTTTATCAAGAACCAAACCTCAAATTTTTAAACTTTGTAAAAACTGTAATCTGCACTTTCAAAATTAAAACAATCTCATTTTCATGTGTAATGATTTGTATCCAAGTTATAATTTCCGTATGTTTATCAACACATTATTTATCTTAGATAGCATCCTAGTGGTTCAAAAGTAACCTCTTAAATAACACTTCACTTTACATCGCAAGATTGTCGCCAATTCAAATTCCAGTGCTTTTGGAAAGCAGATTTCCTTTAATATTTAAATCCTATCTTCATAAGAAACCCTTTATTATCCATTGCAACCGTCTAGACCTTGTGTTTATGTCATTTCGTTTTTCTAGAATCCTTCTGAATTTCAAGTATTTTTTTTTTCTCAGAATTTTAGAATACTAACTCGTATGTATTAATCCCAATCAGCTTGGAAGCTGATGATGAGGGTTATTCCCTTCTAGACTGCCAGGGGGGTGGTGCAAAGGTTTGTTCATCTCAAACAAAGGCAAACCCTGTTTTATCGTTACACTACTTTCAAATTACGATTTTTGCCAGCATTCTCAACTCAAACCTTATACTCAAAACTTTGGAATATTTGAATAAACTTTTCCTTTAATCTAACATGGGGCTTTCGACTCGAAAGTGCTCAACTACTCGCTCAAAAGACAATTCAGGGAAAAAAACAGATTAAAGCTCACATACAAATGCTTCATTGCACACAAACAAACACATAGATAAAGGTTTCGATACTCCTGTAATATTGAACTTAACTCTAAACGAATCTTCGAGTAGCAGTGAGGGAATAAAGGGATATTGAAGGTCCACATATAGGGACCTTCAAACTGACGAAAGCTCACATTTTTTCTGCTGCTGCTGGCAAATTGCTCATTAACCCCCTAGGGGTAGCCTCTGTCTCTCGCTCTCTCTCTCTCTTCAGCACAAACAGCTCTTGTAACTTAGTACAATTCATTTTTTTTTTAAGTTACAGAAAATTCAGTAGCGGACTATCTACCTCCCTTAAAATATTTTTAAGCGCTCAATTCTCTCCCAATTAAAAGTACCCGCTGGTGGGAAGCTCTCTCCTTTACTTTGAGTCCATTTAACCCAATCAAAACACATTGGACAATTTCAGGACCGTAATGGTCACAAAGGAAAACACAGAAATTACTTACTTTTCACCTCCAGGGGACTCGAACCCCTGGGTATACTACTACTACTTTTTTTTCCGTTTTCTTACCCATCTTCAAAGTTCCTGAATTAAACTCCAGTTTCGCCGGTTTCGGTTTGTTCATAGTACTTTGCGAAGCGGGGGGAGTGGCAGAGCCCGCTCTGCTGTTGCAATTTCCCATTTTATCTGGAAAGGAAACATAATTAAACAGCGCAGCGCGTTTTGCCTACCTATGCGCTCACTGGTGTTTAAGAATTCCTCAACATTTCGTCCAATTCCTAGGTCTTTCAAATTTTTCGGTCGGTAGCTACCCTTTTTCAAGCACTCCCCCTTACAGCTAGGATGCTTTCCCGTCCCCCTTTCACCTGTCCAACTTAAGAGGCCACCTCTCCAACTTAAGAGGTAGCTGGGACGCTATTTAACTGAATTCCCCCTTTCAGCTAGGATGCAGTTCGTATTCTCACTAATTTAGGAGAGTCTCTCCCTTTCTCCCCGAGTGTTCTTTTTCAAAGATCCGACGGTCCAGGTTTTCAATTACCTCTCCAACTTACGAGGCCACTGGACTTCAGTCGGATGCCACCTTTGTCGCCATCTGTCGCGGAAAAACGGAGTTAACACTCAGAACCTGGAGGTTTGTCTAGGAAGTCTTCATTAAAGTCGTGATATCACGGAGAGCCTAGTAGCATACAACGGAGCAAACCCGTCTCTGACTAGCACCTCTTTACACACATAGATATAGCAAAAGGTTCGTGACAGAAACTTGAGCAATAACAATACTTTCAAATGGCATCAAAGGATAGCGATCAGTGTTCCTGATTTAACAATTAGACAGGACAATGTCAATGGTTTAGCAAACAGACAGGACAAGTCAATGGTTTAGCAAACAGGCAGGACAATGTCAATGGTTTAGCAAATAGACAGTGCTAATTGGTTACATATCCTGGGCAATGCACACACACAATCTCTTAGATTTTGCCACCGTATCTGACATCCGGAGTCCCTTAGTCTGGGAAGGTAGCTCTGCCCCTTTGATTTGCAAATTTATGTGCTGGCTGCGTAACTGTTTGGGGACAGCCTACAGTAAATTACATTATACATGTATTTTAAGTTTATTTCTCTCACAAATATAGGTGTATTTTATTTCCTTTAGAATTGTAAGTGTATTTTGTTTCATTTAGAATTGTACATGTATTTTATTTCATTCACAATTATACGTGTGTTTTATTTCATTCAGAATTATACGTGTATTTTATTTCATTCCCAATTACACACGCATTTTATTCCTCCAAATGTAGTCTGCCGTGACTGTTCCAGCTTTGGACTTGAAAACAAATCTTTGTTTTTTCCGGTTCCAAATTTGTCCTCTATTTAGTGGATTCATCTTTGAGGCCTCCCTTTTCCTCCCTCGACTTCTTATTTCCATTTCAGCGGTAGCCTGCACACAGTGCTTGCCAAATGGCTGGCATTCTGCACAGCAACCTTTCTCTGAATTCCCCCAATCTTGCTTCCTGTAATTTATCTGTTGAATTTTCCCAGATCTTCTGCGTTCATCACGTCTGCATTGATTGGTTCACGTTCCAAGCAGTACGTTAGCACTTCCTTCCTTCCTGCTCAGCCAGTAGCTCCGCTTCTTTGTGTTTCACAGTGATCTCGATAATGACCGTCCAATATCGCAAGCTGATCTGCATCAGCCTTCCCATTTAAACTGACTTTCCTCAGCAAACTAAACTTCACTTACTTCATTGGTTTTGCAATTTGAACCTACTAGAGCAGCAAATGCACTTTCTAAGATGAAATCAAAGACTGTGGTTGCTGGAACTTCAAAGAAAACAAAATTACCTGGAAAAACTCAGCAGGTCTGACAGCATCTGCGGAGAGGAACACAGTTAACGTTTCCAGTCTGTATGGCTCTTCAACAGAACCAAGGAAAAATAGAAATGTGGTTAAATATCAGCTGGTTAAGGGGGCTGTAATAGGTTCAGCTGGATAGAGGGACAGTGATAGGTGGAGATGGCCAAAATATGCCATAGACAAAAGGGCAAAGAGGAGATGTAGGTGGTGATATTATCTGAGGAATGTGCTATTAGGTGACATTAAGGGTAGAAAGCAGGACGAACAAGGTACGGATTGCCCTAGTGGTGGTTGGCTGGGGGAAAAGATCGAAATAAGCTAAATGGTAGAGATAAAACAATGGATGAAAATACATATAAAAATATTGGAAATAGGTGTTAAAAAATCTATACACATTAATGGAAAAAAAGGGGATCGGAAAGGGAATTGAGATGGAGGAGAGTGTTCATGATCAAAAATTGTTGAACTCAATATTCTGTTTGGAATGCTACACAATGCCTAGTCGGAAGATGAGGCGCTGTTCCTCCAGCTTGCGTTGAGCTTCACTGCAACAATGCTGCAGGACAAGGACGGACATGTGGGCATGAGGGCAGGATCGAGTGTTGAAATCGCAAGCGAAGTGGAGGCCTGGGTGATGCTTGCACTCAAACTGAAGGTGTTCCGCAAAGCGGTCACACAGTCTTTGTTTGGTCTCTCCAATGCAGAGGAAACGGCATTGGGAGCAGTGAATGCATTAGACTAAATTGAGGGAAGTGCCAGTGAAATGCTACTTCGCTTGAAATAAGTGTTTGGGCCCTTGGACGGTGAGGAGAGGGGAATTAAAGGGGCAACTTCTGTGGTTGCATGGGAAGGTGCCGTCGGAGGGGATTCAGGTGCAGGGGGTGATGGAGGACTGAACAAGGAATTCCCAGATGTAAGGAGCACATTCTGCCTGTCCGCAAGCTTGACCCAGGCTTCCCTGTCGCTTGCCATTTCAACACCCTACCCTGCTTTCATGCCCACATGACAGCCTTTGGTCTGCTGCAGTGTCCCACTGAAGCTCAACAGAAAACTGGAGGAAAAGCACCTCATCTTCCAGTTAGGCAGTTTAAAGCCTTCCTGACTAAATATTGAGTTTAACAACTTTCGATCATGAAATCTCTTCTCTATCCCCTGCCCTTTTGGATCCGCCCTTTTGTACGGATAATTTATAGAGATTTTTCTTTTCCCACCTATTTCCATGATTTTTTAAATGTATTTCAATCCATTGTTTTATCTCTACCTTTTAGCCTATTTGGACTCCTTCCTCCACCACACCACGACTAGGTCTATCTGTACCCTGCTCGTCCTGCTTTCTACACTTAATGTCACATATTAGCACATTCCTTAAATAATATCACCACCTGCAACACCTCTTTGTCCTCAGAATTTCCTGTTTGTGTGTAGAGTGCACATCGACTTATAACATTGATGAAAATTATTAGAACTTTGGGAGTTGATTGGTGATGGTAGTTCCGATCAAAGGCAGATGTGACGGCTGCAAAAATCGCTTATCCATGGATTGTACTGCAATGGAAATGGAAGACCTTCTGAAAGGTTTTGGGCTGAATGGCAGTGGGCAACATGCTGAGCTCTCCTGGACGGAATTGAAGGTGATAGGGGGAATGGAATGCCGGATGTGGCATGGAATTGGAGAGCGACTTGGTCACTAATGGAGATGCAGACGGACTGGATAATCTTGTGAACGATGGAGGTGCAGATGGACCAGATGCATGATGAAAAATGGTGATGCAGAGGGACTGGATATCCTGGTGTGGAATGAAGATATAGACGGGCTGATGGTCTTGCTGGGGCATGGTTTTATTGAAAGGAAATTATATCCTGGAGAGGGTTATAAGTGCAGAGGGAACGCACCTACTTCCGAGGAAAGGAGGTGTGGAGTTACGGGAGATGTAGAAGTATTGGGTGTCCTGTCGAGGGATGCAGGTGCGGACGGGTTGGATTTCATCTTCGGCAATGAGCATTAGAGTGACTGGATTTTGTGCTGTGGAATGGTGGCGTCGAGAAACTGGATGACCCCGTGAGTTGTAGGGAATTAGAGGGACTGGATGTCGTAGTGATAGATGTAAATGTAGAGGGATTTCCTGTGCTGGCAAAGACAGTACATGCACAGGGACTGCGTGTTCACATGGTAGATAACAGGTAGACGGAATGTGTGTTGTTGTGAGGCATGAATTTGCAGGGGGTACTGGATGTCCTCCTGATGAGTGAGCAGAAGGGTGATGGGTCTACCCGTGCAGGATGGATTTGGAGGAGGATTAGATGTCCTGCCGAGCGAGGGATGAGTTACTATTTGTATGTTTTTGTGGTATGCGTAAATCATTGACAAGTCCAGCATGTGTTGTTGATTCCTAATTGCCCTTGAGTTGGTAGCAGAAATTATTCTTGACCCTCTGTAGACCACCAGCTGATAGCACACATATAGTGGTGAAAGTAAGGGAAATTCGTGACCTTGGCCCATCAGCATGAAAGGAACGGTGATAGATGGGTGCTGGTTGTCCTGGTTGTTGTAACGAATTAAAACTCCATTGCGAAAATGAATTGATGAATGCCAAGATATTGGAAATGGCAAAATATTGTGCGATGTCTGAAGAGGATTGTAAATGACCGTTGAAATATCAGTGCTTGGAAGAAATAGGAATGCCATCTCTAACAGTTTCAACATTCAAAATATTTTTTTTTGCATGATCTGATTTCAAGAGAATGGTCACCATTCCCAGCACATTCCTAATGTCCCTGTCCCATATGGTGGGTGTCACCGTCATGTGAGGCGTCGGTCCAATTGGTGTAGGTATATTCACAGTGTTGCTGGAGGGATTTACAAGATGATGGCCGGGCGGTAGTACAATAACGCCAATGAATTCCAATTGCGAATGGTGTGTGTCTTGGAAGGGAATCTGCCGGTAGCATTTACTCCTTTGGCTCTTCTGCCCATTTTCTTCAATGTGGGAGGGGCCGTGGGTGTGGAAGTTGTTGCCGATGGAATCTTGGGCAGATTTCGCAGTGCATCTTCGTAATACTGCACACTGCTATCACTGCCAATGAAGGATGGTGGGATTTATTAAGATGGTGGATGGAGCGGCAATCAAGCGACCTGCTTTGTTCTGGATGGTGTTGAGCTTCTTGTTTGTTGTAGGAATTTGGAAGGAGGCAGCAGAAGTTCTGCAAGGATCTTGCGTGATTAGGTTTGAGGGCTCTTGGTGAATAACTCCAGATCACATGTTGTCAGTTAGTGACTGGCGAGGGATGGCTTGATGTCATCTGTTGCCATATCGCTGTCCGTGGAGACAGGGTGAAATGCAAAACTCTGTATGCTTAGGCTACACCAGCTCGATGCTTGGCACCAAACATCAAAATAGACCCTTTTATCCACCAGCCTTAATGAAAAAACGAGGAGTTTGGGGCCTGAGTGTACACGACACAGCAAGCTTACAGAGACAGAACACCCAGTGCCTTTGGCGAGGGTTTACTTCATCACCCTTATCTTTGATTCTGTCACAACAGGAAACATGAGCCCTGCCTCTCTCCCAGTCGATACTATGTCACTTTTTGAATATTGCTCCACTTAGTTGTATTGTTATATATTGTAATGGTGGTCCTCAGCCGGTGGATATCTCTGTTTCAATTGTGAACCGTATGAAAAAATAGTCACAGATGCTGGGTGATACTGCATGGTGAGGTGTTTCTCCACTGTAAGTCACCGTTGTGCACCGACGATGGGTAAGTGAATATTTAGCTTGGAGAACGAAAGTATGGAAGATGCATTGTATTCTATTTGTTTTCCTGTCTCCATCCGCACTCAATATCTCCAGTGTTAAATGTGGTGCTGGAAAGCAATCGTGTTTTATTTAACAGCAATGATTATGCATCTGTTTCTGTTCCTGCCGTATGTGGCGGTGTACAAAGAACAATTGCACTAAATGGTGTAAAACAGGTTCTCCATTCACTGAACTGCTTTTATCCTTCTTTTATGGCTGCTTAAAAAAGTGGTTTCGAAATGAAGCTTCAATTAACTTTCAATGTATTTTCAATTGTCTTAATGGGTTGTACGGAGTGTGGTAGAGTTTTATAATAGACATGGCAATGCCCGAACTAATTCATTTTTTTCATTCCTAATTTAACTATATTCAGACTTTTCAGACAAAATATAGATAAATAGGCGCATATAGATTTCTCCACATTATGTTACGTGCAATTGCTTCAAAACATGTTTATATCAGAAAGTAAAGCACATTCGACATGACTCTATATTTGGAAAAGTTAAGAGTGTCATTAGGTTTTAAAAAAGTGGGTCACACGCCTGGGGTCGTCTCACCCTGGTTTGCCTATGTCTTTCACCTCAAAGGTGAGTACAAAATATTGCTTCAGACAGGGTGTTGTAAAAGTTTCCTCGATCATCTAATCAAAAAGGATGTATTTGTTAAACTGATCAGTGTGTTTCCAATACAAACTTTTTCTTTAATGTTGTTGCTGTTGTTTCTAAAGAAAACACATATAACGTTCCCTTCGATACTTTCAGCATCATTAAACATGTTAATAATTCCATATAATCATATAGAAGTAACCAGGAAGGTCTGCATATACCCCCCCTCCCCCCCACCCCAACCATTGGAACAGGGAATAATCATTTAAGTTAGCAGATAAATGTATATGTTGTAAAGTTTGAGCTTGGCATTCACTGCTAACTGCCGAGAGAATGCAAACTGAATGTGAATTTGTATGTTTCAGAGGGGACATTGTCATTCTTATCTGGAGTGGATGGGACCGATAACGCAAGGTCAAAATATGACTGTTGTACACAAGGGATAAACGTATTTCAGAATTATAATGGGCTGAGAGCAGGTACAATTCCCGTGTGTGTGTTCATGTGTCTGTGTGCATGTGTGTCTGTGTGTGAGCGCGGTCATGTCTTAGTGTGCATGCATGTGTGCAAATTTGTGTGCATGCGTCTGTGTGACTGAGTGTATTTGAATTTCTGTGCATGTTTGCGTAAGTGTGTGCTTGGTTGATAGAAGCATGGGGAAGATAGACTGTGTTTTTATATGTCAGTAAAAAATAATTGTTGATTATTTTTTTATGGGCTGTGTTGTACTGCTGGGAGACAACAGATCACGTTCTGCAAAATCCTATGTTTCAGATTCAGGACTGGAGATATTCCCGTTTTGTGTAAAAAGTGAGACAATTCACACTGAAGAGCATTATTATTTGTTTATTAATGTCTGAAGGCAACTACCGCCGAGTCAGTCAACCCTACATCATCATGAAAATGAAGGGAGGTTTCATAAAAAGGGCGCACATGCAACACTTGCTTGGCAGTAACCTTCTTAGTAATGAGCAGTTTGGGTTCCGGTGGTTCACTTAGCTTCTTAACTCAATAAGGCTTTGGATCAATCATGGACAACAGAGCTGAAATCCTGAGCTGGTGTGACAGTGGCTGCCTTTGATATCAATACAATATGTGATCAATCGTGAGATCAAGAGACCGAGCAAAACTTGTGTCATCTGCAATCAATAGAAAACACTCGCAGCAGGTTGTTGTTAAAACTAAAACATAGGAAGATGGTGGCGGTTGTCGGGGGTCATGCACTTCATTCCTAGCGCATCACTGCAGAAGTTCATTTGGGTAGTGCCCTCGGCGCAGGCATCTTCCGTTGCTTCATCAATGGACTTCCATTGAATGGAAGGTCGCAAGTGAGGATGTTCACTCATGATTGCACAATTTCTTGCGCCATTCACAACTCCTCAGATACTCAAACAGTCCATGTCTCAATGCAGGATGTCCTAGACAATACCCACTCTTGGCCTGACTTGCGGCAATTAGCATTCGCACTGCCAAAGTGAATGGAAAATACCATCAACCCATAAGAGACAATCTAACGAAGACCCCAATACATTCAATGGAATAACCATCTCTGACTCCCCCACGATCAACATCTTGAGGCCACCATTGGCCAGAATCTCAACTCAGCTCGCCATGTAAAGATTGTGGCTATAAAAGCAAGTGAAAGGTTAGGAACCCTGGGGTAAGCAACTCACCCCATCACTACGCAAAATCTGTCCATCATGGACAAGGCACAAGTCAGGGGTATGATTGAATGCTCTCCATTTGAGTTGGCAAGTGCACATCCAGCAAGGCACAAGAAGCTTGAAAACCTAGAGGGCTGCTTGATTTGCACCCACTATACAAATATTCACTGAATGCACCATCGACGAACAGTAGCAATTTTGAATACCATCTACGTGGTGCACTGCAGTATCTCACCAAGTCCGCTTAGACCGCACATTCTGAAGCAGCACAACCACCAATCTAGAAGGACAACGTTATCGAGTAAATGGGATCAACACCGCCTGGAATTTCCCTCAAAGCCACTCGCCTTTCAGGCTTGGAAACGTATCGCCCTTCCTACGTTGCTGCTGGATCAACATTCTGGATATCTCTGCCAATCAGTACTGTGTGAACTTTTACACCAAATGGTCTGCAGCGCTTCAAAAAGTGAGTTCATGACCACATTCTCAGGAACAATTGGGGACAGGCAACAAGTGTTGGCGAAGCCAGCGACGGACATACCCCAAAATGAATCAAATAATATTGTCTAACCACAACAGGAGCATATGCAATACATTCCTTTCTGCCAGCGCCATTATGAGTGAACCTTAAAGTAGATACAGTGCATTTATCATGTGGGCGGGTGATTGAAGGAATTATCAGAAGTAATAATCTGCTCGGAGCTCAATGGCAGGAGGAGGAGCAGTTGTGGTTCTCCCAGGAGGAGGATGATAAAACAATTTAGGGATTTATTTACTGCAGCCCTGGAAGCGATACAGCTAAACACTTAACTTATCATAAATCTATGGTTTGCAGCCACCCACCAAACCCAAATTTGTGGGAACCAAGTCGAGACTGCGGATGGAGCGCAAAAAGATCCGAACAACCTGTCTTCTGGACCGTTCAAGAAGCGGGTGTCCCGTTTGTGACAGAATCTGCAGATCACCGATTAGACTATCAACCATTTCAGAAACGATCTAAGTAGAGAGGAAGAAAGTCACCAAAATTCGCGAGCGACAGGCTGATAAGGTCAATAAAGCACTAGTTAATCCAGATTGCACAGAGCACTGCTGGCACTTTCTGGAGTGAAGACATCATCATGACCACGGCACAGCAGCAAGTGGCCGCACTGAGAATGAGTGCCTATATTCTCAGCATCGTCGTAATCGCCCAGAGCTGGGAGGAACAATGAATTTTCATTGAAGTCAATTGCTAAGATTGAATAGTTAGAATGATATTGATATGTATCAATCTACGAAACGTTAGAGGGCAAGAAACTGATCCTATTGCGGGTACAGGGGAAGGGAGCTTACGGGTTCGAAAATTATTGGAACAATTTACGTCACAGTATTTTAAATTCTGATTTGAAGTCACGTGTCCCACTGAATGAATGACACCAACAGCATGCACTCACTCATCATATTTCAATGCCTAACGGGGATTTTGCTGAATCTAATGAACTGATGTCAATTTCACCCATTGATATAACTTGGTGAAATCGAATTAAATTGTATCAGCTTGAAACAATTCGAGGAGATGTTGTAATTAAAATCATTCGGTGATTCCTGCCATCATTGGCTGTGCAATTTAATCTTGTATAGGGCTTTATTCATGCTACATCTTCTGTTATTAATAGCACTGAGTGTGAATATTTAAAACCAGATAGTAAGAAATAAAGTTTTTTTTTTCCCAAACTTAATACTGGAGCAGCTCCCTTCAGGATTTTCCGATCCAGTATCTTTCTCAATCAAACTGTCTCTTGTGTAATGTTCGATGTGATTGTGGGAGTCAATGGAAGCAGAAACTATGGAGAAAAATGTTGGTACTTTGAGCAATTGATCCAGTCATTTTAGTATCATCGCTGTGCTGAAGGATTCAGCCTATCGGAGTAGAGATCACAATAATTAATGATTCATGGAGCCATGCCCGGGAATATGTTACCTTACTCAGTAAGGTAACACGTAATCCGCCACATGGACTGGAGTGTTTCAAGGGGAAGCTGCAGTATCAGCTTTTCAGTGCAGCCAAGGATGGAAAATAAATATTCCTGATGTTCTCGCGAAGGCAGTATAATAGAAAATGGGGCAAAGGGCGTAGGTGCCTGATCCACAATTATTTCCCTTCCCACCAATCCGACTGTCCTTCATTTTCAGAGGCGTTAAATCAGCCCCAATTGACTGTGCAGAAAGGAATCCATTGGCAATTAACCCAAAGAGGGGTCAAAAGATAATTTGATTTTTTTTTCTTTAATGCTTTTTTGGATTAATTTCACTCCTAAACACGGTTACCATCTAAGTAAATTGAGTTGAGCCCTAACCCCTGCAAATATTTATCTTTAACAATATGCTGACCGGGAACTCAAACAGTACTCAAAATTTCCTCTAACCAATGTTCTTTAGAGGTTCGCCATATCCATTTTACTGTTTAAGTCCATCTATCCAGAATTACCATGTTGCCCATTGTTTCGCTTTTGACAGCCTTGTCATTCTACATCGATTTTAAATTACCTTGTGATTATTTGATTTCCCTGAACTCCTGCGTCCCTCACGTTCACTCAATCATTTCGTTTCAGTGTTACAGTTGGCAAGAGATAGAGATAGGGCGTGTGTGTTTCAGTGAAACCCAACGGCCAGAAAAGGAGCCTGATGGAGGGAAGTCGGGGAGATTAATGTTTTTTTGATTTTTTTCCCCCTCGAGTTAAACAGCAAAACGTTAGTAAATAAAAACACAGCACCGAAGGTGACAGTGAGTGCAGAAAGCCAGTGAACAAATTTTAAGGATTTTTTGCTAAGTTGACGGATCAATACATTTCCTTGTCAGTGTGTGTGTGTGTGTGTGTGTGTGTGCTTGTGTGTTTGTTAGAGAGAGAAATAGAAGGAGGGAGAGAGGAGAGAGAGAGATGTTGGTTGTGTTTCTGTCTGTCGAAGTGTGTTTGTGTCTGTGTGTTTGTGCTAGAGAGAAAGAGAGAGAGAGAGAGAGACAGAGGTAGAGGGTGTCTGTTACTGTCAGTCTGTGTATGCATTGAGAGAGACAGAGAGGGAGGGGGTGTGTGTTTCTGTGTGTCTGTCTAAGCATTGAGAGACAGAGAGAGAGAGAGAGAGTGATAGTGGGTTTGTGTTTCTCTGGGCCTGTGTGTGTGTGCTTGAGAGAGAAAGAGAAAGCAGAGAGAGAGAGAGGAAGAGAGATAGAGAGATAGATTGGGGGTGTGTGTTTCAGTGTCCTTGTGTATGAATTGAGAGGGAGAGAGAGGGAGAGATAGGGGGTGTTTGTTTCTATGTGTCCGTTTACGCATTTAGAGTAAGCGAGAAAGAGATAGGCGGTTTGTGTTTCTGTGTATCTGTGTGTCTGTCTGTGTGTGCGTGTTAGAGGGAGAGAGAGAGAGAGAGAGAGATAAGTCTTGTGTGTTTCTGTGTCTGTGTGTGTGTGCGTGTGTTTGTTTGTTAGAGACAGAGAGAGAGAGAAAGACAGAGAGACAGTGGGTGTGTGTTTACTCTGTGTCTGTGTCTGTGTGTGTGTGATAGAGAGAGCGAGATAGATAGAGATAGGGCGTGTGTGTTTCTCTGTCTCTGTATTTGTGTGTTAGAGAGAGAGAGAGATTGATTTTAGTGATTATTGTACAACGACGGCCAAGTCCCTTTCTTTCTCAAAATTCGCCAAATTATCAACATTTTAAGTTAACTCAGACATTCTGTTTTCCCTATCAAAGTAGATACATTGACAATTAAACAACACGTTATACTGCACCTGCCGTACTTTTGCCCATTCACTCAACTTATCTGAATTGCGTTGACATCTTTAACATCCTCCTCATCGCTTACATTCCAATCAAGTTTCGTGTCGGCTGCAAACAGGGAAATATTATATTTGGGTCACTCATTCAAATAATTGGAAATTATTGTGAGTTTTTGGGTCCCTAGCACTGAACCCAGCGGTACACCTCTAGTCATCGCTCGCCAGTTGGTAAAATACATGTTTATTTCAATTCTTGGTTTCCGGCCTGCATTCAAATTCCTCATCCATTCCAATCTACAACCCCGCCACTCCCAATTTCTTCAATTTTAACTCACAGATCTCTTATAAAGGACTGTCAAGAAAGCAAAAAACTGTAATATGTCATTTTTGTTAATACACCTGTAATTCTTTCTGTGTACTGGGATTCAGGCAGTTGGGGATGGAAATATGATCATTGGAATAAGAGCTTGAGTGACTGCCGAGTCGAAAACCAAAGTAAAAACTGGTTTTGATACTTTTGTGAGCCAAGGGTAGCTTCAATCAGAATTTCGCATAAAACAATAAACAAAGTAATATTGAATTACGCTGTTATACTTCAAAGGGGAATGTATGCAGGTTGTAAAAAGGATTTCAGAAAATAAGGTAAATATAAAATAAGGTTTCGCTAAGAAAAAACGTAAGAGCTAAAGAACATAAATATTCTACTCAAGTATCGGAGGAAAACCCAACTAAAAAAAATGATTGATAGAAAGGAGAGATCAAATGGAAGGACGGCATTTAAGGAAGTACTGAAGCTTATGTGAGAGGGTAATTGGTCAGAACTCCCAGAAACAGGGGGTAACTGGTCAGATCTCTGAGGAGACTGGGGGCGGCTGGTCAGATCTCCCAGAAGACAGAGAGTAGATGGTCAATTCTCCAAGATAACAGGGGGTAGCTTGTCAGATCTGAAGGAGACTGTGTGCAAAAGGCGAGACTGGAATAATAAGTTGCTTTCAGCGTCGGATAGCACGCCAAGAGAAAATGCACTGTGTGCTAAAATTATTGAAATACTTTAAATTGTAAAATCCTTAAATTGTATAAGGATAGTTGCTGAACAAAAAGTGGGCCGATTAGCTTTGAGGGAAGTAGAGTTAAGATCTTGTGGAGCTGTTATAAAGTATTGTTTAGAATGCTATGGCATTTTAAGTTGAAGTACATTTGTGGTCTTTTCACATACTTTTAATAAGTTTGTAGTTTACAGTAAAGTTATCACAAGTAGTTTGACATCTGTTTCTAGTTTCCCTCTAGGATTGGCAGCTCGGCATTACCATCAGCCGTGCGAGAACAGTGATTTGTAAAGAGCTTTCTGAACATCCAGATAAAACATATCAACTGGTTCTCCCTTACCGATTCTGCTGGTAACGTGCTCAAAGTATTGCAGTAGGTTTGTCAGACACTATTTCCCTTTCATAAATCCACGTTGAGTTCGTCTAATCCTGTTGATATTTTCTAAATGCCTTGTTGTCAGATCCTTTAGCATAGATTCCAGTTTTTTTGCTATTTTTTCCCTGCTACTGATGTTAGCATAACTGGTCTGTTATTTCTTGATTTCTCCCTTTAAAACATATATTTGTGTTAAATTTTCCATTCTCTAATCTGCTCCCATCTCATCTTCCAGATAGTGTCATTGCATCTTCTAATTCAGCCCGAAGAGGCAACTGAAACATCGATTACCATCAATCCAATAGACATCATTCTCAGTGTCACCCATATCCTGTGAATAAGGAGAGAAAAAACAGGACTGAGTCCAATGAGTTTGTTATTCAATAAATGACACCAGGTGAGGTGTATGATTAGATGGAAAATCATTCACCACTCAACACTTTGTCAACACAACTTGCCTCACCAGACACTTGTGTTTGCTGTTCTGCTTTCACTTGTACCAGAAAACAAGCAACAATTAATCTCTGATTCAAAAAGTGCTCAATGTCCATGTTACAAAAGGGACAACCGGCTCAATTGATTATTTTGTCACAGAATCGGAGAATCATACGCCCTGAATGGAACCAATTTGGTCCGTTGTGTTTGTGCTGTCATAGAAAGAACAATAATATATGTTCGCCTTGCCTGCTCTGTGTCCATAACTCTGCAAATTCACAAAGTCAATAATTACCAAGTTCCAGTTTGAAAGTTAAGATTGAATCAGTTTCTGCCATATCATTAGGCAGTGTATTTGTGAACCTCAAAACCCTGCATTAAAAAAGGCTATATTTATTTCCCTTTGGGTTCCTTCAATAATTGCTGTGAATTTGGTAACTATTGTGACGAATTATTTCGAATAGCGTGCTTTAATATCGAGCCTCACTGTTCCCCGAGCCAAGTCAAGTGCGATTGGTTTGACCAAACCACCAGATTGCCCGATTTCTAAGTAAATGTTTAATTTAAGCGAACTAAGTACGACCACCAGCTTTGTAACCTTGATTAGTAAAGAACAATTTATTGTCAACATTGCCTTTAACTTGTGTAAAAATAAAGATGAAATAACTGCTAAATTATAACACTATAAATTAAACTCTATCCCATTCTTTAATCCCTACACACACACATGATACATAACAACGTCAAAACATGGATTTTACGTGTGGGTTAAAGCAGTTCACTAGCACCAATAAATGCTACAGGATTCAAACAGTAGATTTTGATCAATGTTTTCGAATGTCCTCTCAGTTCTTTGTTGATGACACGAGCTGCCTTTCAACACTTTCAGTCTTTAGTTCACTTTCTGAGAACTTGCTTTTCAATGTTTCGAACCTTCGATTCCTTCTTTGCTGTTTTACAGAACCTTCCTCATACCGATAGAAGGTTATAGAGATATGTGGAAAATAGATTTTAAAGGTTTTTCTTTAGAGATCAGGAATATTCTGCTGCAAAGCTACCACATACACCCCAGACAGCAGATCAGGATCCAATCAAGTGCTTTGGTCTTGCACCTCCCTTGGTTCTGCATGACTTTCTGGGACCATCCTGTCCATCACGGCGCACAATGTTCCAGTACTGCACCATTGTATATATCTCCTTTTTTTTCCAGCACTCGTATCTTTCCAACTGCAGTCATTGCTGTTTTAAATCCACAGGCCAACAGAAATAGGTAAAAGTAAAGAGTGTGTCCCCTTTTCAAATGGCGAAAGATTATCCTCACTCCCTCTAAACCCCACGTTAATTTGCAGACCTCTATTCTATTCCCCTTTACCTTGACTGTCCTAAGGAGCTAAATGCCCACTTCCCTAGTCTCCCCACTGCAAACGAAATCCTTCATCACTGACACATTTTCAGTAAATCTCCTCTGCACTGACTCCAAGAAGGAGAAGGGAGGCAGGCAAATGGGAATGCCACCACCTGAAAGTTTCCGTCCATGAAATTCATCATCGTGACTTGGAAAAATTCTGCCGTTCCTTCGTTGTCGTTGCGTCAAAATCCTGGAACTCCCTTTCTCACAACACTATGCGTGCACCCACAGCACATGGACTGCTGAGGGTCAAGAAGGCAGCTTAGTGCCAACTTCTCAAGGGCAATTAGATATTGGAAATAATTTCTGTCCTAGCCAGCGAAAGCCTTACCTCATGAATGAACAAAATAATTGCATATATTTTCTAAGATGTAGAGACCAGATTTAGACACAATTCCTCAGCTGATGACCAGCAATGGTGTCTGGAACTTTAACGCAACTAGTTGGTTTTGTATGGTCTGCCCTTATTTATAAACTTAAACATCCTTTGTGTATTTTAGCAATCTTAAAACCTTGTCCTTCCAGCTATAAAAAAAGTTTGTATTTGTAACCGCCCTATTCCTGCAACTCTTATAAAATTGTTCCAATTAACTATGTATTTTTCCTTCACATTCTCCTCCAAAATGTATCCCTCACATGTCCCTGATTTAAATTTCCATTCCTTGTGCCTCTCCAGTTCACCAACCTGTGTATAACCTCCTGATCTTTACTACTCTCCTTCTCAGTGTTCAAATTTCCGAACTCCTGTTACCTTCATATAGGAACATATGGCATAGGATGCTAGTGAACCGCTAGAGAATCTCACACTTAAAATCCATGTTTTATGGTTGTTATGTGTCATGTGTGTGTGTGTGTGTGTAGGGATTAAAGAAGGTGATAGAGTTTAATTTATAGTGTTATAAATTAGCAATTATTTTATCTTAATTTTTCCACAAGTTAAAGGCTATGTTGCCAATAAATTGTTATTTACTATTCAAGCTTACAAACCTGCTGTTCGAACTTAGTTTATTGAAATTAAACAGTTAGTTAGAGATCGGGCAATCTGGTGGATTGGTCAAACTATTCGCACTTGATTTGGCTCGGGGAACAGTGTGCTCGATATTAAAGAACACAATTCGCAATAAGTCGTGACAACAGTTACCAGATTCACAGCAATTATTGAAGGAACCCAAAGGGAAATAAATCGTCCTTCGAGTCTGCTCCACTGCATACGAAGATAATGGGTGGTATGTTTGTGTTTTGAATTCTCAATTCCCATTTACCCCCGATAACCTTTGATTCCCTTGCCTATCTAGAATCTAACTACCTCTTTCTTAACGTTCTTCAGTGACCCCGCCTACATCAGTGTCTGTGACAGAGAGTTCAAAAGTCGCAAAACACTCTGAGAGAAAAAAAAAACAGCTCTTCATCTGTGTCCTAAATGGCATACTCCTAATTTTAAAACTGAGCCCTACTACTTTAAATTATGTTCTTTATTTGAATTCCTATTTTAATTTCTGTGCATCAAAAAGAACAGTAGTCCTAATTTCGAAACGTGGAGACTATCACTGTCTCCTCCTCTCCAGTCTGAATACAAATCGGTCACCACATTTCTCTCAATCCAATGTTTTATCCACTGCCATATCCACCCTGACACTGTCCCCTTAATCCAGGGGGACATTTTCTATAACAACTCCATTAAATAACAATTGAACATACACTTTTTGAAACTCCAAATCTATAACTTCAACAGCACTCTACTCAGCAACGCTCTCCATTATATCATCAAAGGATTCCATCACCTCTATCTGATATGATTTGCTATTAACATATCTGTGCTGCTGGTCATAAATAAACACAAGGATCTTCCAATTTAATAATTAGTTCACCAGATTATAAATTTAATAAGTTTCTCCAGTGTTTCACTGACACTTTTCTGAGAGCTTTTCAGCACTCACGTTGATCCAACTCTTCTTTTGGAAACCGGGTGGAAAACATACAAACCGAAAATCCTATGGCACCATCACCATATCCAAGGAGGATTGAAAGATTATGATCTAAACCGCAGATTTTTCCACTATCCCTTTCCTCAGTGACCCTCATACATTCGCAACAAGCGGGATAAACATTTTACTTGATTGTAAAATAAAAATTGTTGGATTGAAAGGGGTTAACTTATCCTGTTTGTCCAATGACTGTAATTAACGTCAGCCTCCATGGATGATTTTGTGTCACTGGTGGATTCCCCTCTTCTCATAAAAAGGGACTGCTTTGAATGTGTTTTCCCATTGTGTCAGCGGGAGCATCACCTCCGACACTAAACGGGAAGAGAGCGGAAGAGGAGAGATCATATTCTGAGAAAAATCGATTGCAAACTTCCGACAATGGACCAGAATCTGAGAAGAGCAGATTGGAATGTTATACCAATGGACAGGAGTTTATCATTGGGTTTCCATGCGCTTTTACAAGATGGTGTACCTTTACCATGGCGGATCAACTACGCGCTTCTGGTTATTCAAGCAGCTTACTATCCAATCTTGGCAATTGTTGGTGTCCCTGGTAAGTTTCCTGATCCAGTTGTGTGTTCTTTTAAACATGTTTGCCTGTATTACTGCACGTAATTCAAATGTTTTAAATGCTAAAACCATTCTCTTCAGTTCCAGTCAATAACTTATTTTACGTTCAGCCGTCTCCACTCCACTCTCTATCGGATATATGAGGTTGTTCACAGCCCCCGTGCTCCAAATGACCCGGAGCTGATTTTAGACTCCATATTCTCTCCATGCCCAGTCCTGCACAATGCCATCAGCTAATCCATCATTATTTCTGCCTCAGCCCAGATGCTGCACTAACACTCACCTTTGCCTTTATCAAATCCAGACTCGAACACTAAAAATGTATCAGCGTCACACAATTCGTGGTACAAACATTCAGAAACTTCAGCTCATCCAAAGCTCCGCTGACCCTCTTCTAACACACAACAAAACTCGTTCCATCATCATCCCTGTGCTCACTGAACTACATTAGTTCCTGCTCTGGCAGATTATCCGTTTTAATATTCTGAATCTTGTCTTTCAATCACGACATTGTCGGCTGGTACAATTATTATTATTCTCCAGTCGGCCTTCCATGACGCTGCAAGCTATCCCTCTATCCCTATTTACTCGATTCGGTGACTGGAAAGTTATTGGAGGTGCTGTGGATGGCAGTATGGAAGTTGTGTTGTGAGCTGCTGCATACATTCAGGGCGGACACATGATCTGGTGACCGAAATCTCCGGCAATTATGGGGACGGTAGTTACAGTGCACTAGGTCTGTAACATAACCAACAAGTTGAGCAGAGGCTGCACAGAGGGGAGGACCAGTAGAGAGGAAGGAGAAGGGGGCAAGCCATAACCACAACTGGTTTTCCAAGAACGTTTTTTGAACCTACACCTGAACAGGGTGCAGAGTGTGAGGCGACTCTGATTTAACAAGGATGTGGTCAGAGAGCTATGTCATCTCCTTCCACAGGAACTGTAGCCTCACACCAGTTTAAAGACCGTGCTGTCAGAGGCCGTTAATGTCAGAGTTACATTGAACTTCTATGGATCCTGAGTTTTCCGTATAGGAGCGGGTGACATATCCATAATCGCATAGTATGCTGCCCATCGATGCATCCTCTTAAATTACGGAGGCCGTCTGTGCCGTTTGAGGTGAACACATGGTTTTCTCCCTCAGCAGGGAGAATCAGCGTGATGGTGTACGTGGCTCAGCTGGGCACACATGTCAATTGGGGGTGGTACAGCAACTTAAGGAACTCTCAGTCCACGATTTTTAAAAAATAATCATTTCACGGGTTTGGACGTCACTGGGCTAGTTGCTCTTGAGATAGTGGTGGCGAGCTTCGTGATGCAAAGTTGGTTTGTGACCATGTTCAGTAAATCGCATTGCTAAATGTCGATTATTTTGGCAGGAGCCACGATGCCTTCATTCTGAAGCCGCCAACCATTTCCTCTATCTTCTGACCTCCAAGGAGAAATAAGGGGTGGCCTCTGAGAAAATAAGGCTGACCCCTCTATGCATGGATAAAACCACCCACTCATTCACCACACACATTCGCCCATCAAACAAGTGAAAAGTAACACATATACACAGAGAGCAACGTGGCCCCAAGTAATATCGTGGAGCAGACCATCGGTAAGTTAAACAGCGCTTCTGATTCCTGCACAACCCTGAGTTTACACTCGAGTACACGATGGCGCAGGTTTTCAAGTTCATGCTATTCTCCTGCAGCCTTCGTTTCGTCAAAATATTGAGGACACAGACATATTCACCAGGGATCTAGAGGATTACTTAGGAGGAGAAGGCAGGCAGTCAAATCCCTGGCCTCCCTCGAGTCGGGAAGGCTTTCGGAGATTGTGTCTAATAAAATCCGGTTCCCATTGGACAACTCCGATTTCCAACCATGGACCCCCATTCTCCACAATATGATCCATCTGAGACGCCCCATAAATGATTCCTCTTGGCCACAATCCTGTATTAAAAAAACCTGCAACAAAACAAATCCTTTTTCATTAGCATTTCTATCCAACAACACATCAAGTTATACCAATATAACTGAAGTATATGCCCTTTAGTGCCTGTCTTTTGGGTTCCTCGGCGTACCCAGTTCTCCTACACAATGCTTCCCCAATGTCAAGGGGACATTCAAACAATTAGCATGAGTTGGCCATTCGACTCATCGATCCTGCTCTGCCATTTAAAAAGGTCATGAATGATCTGGTCGTGAACTTAAATCTGCATCCCTGCCATCCCCGATGAACTATCGCCCCCTTGCTTCCCACGAAGTTGTCACCTTGAAAACATTCAAAAACACTTTCTGTACAAACAGTACAGGAAGAGAGTTTCAGGGACCAATGACTCTCGAAGAGAGAGAGAGACAAATCACCTTATCGCCGCTCTAAATGGGCATGCCCTTTGTATTTTAACCATGACGCCTAGTTCTAGATTCACCCACACCAGCAACCAACCCCTCGACATCCACCCTGTCATGACCCCTTTCGGATCTTATGTCTTTCAGTCATGCCGCCCCCTACGTTTTCAATCTCCAGCAGAAACAAGACAAGCCGGCCCAACGTTTCCTCATAAGAGAAACCGCAGGTTCCAGTTGTTATTATTCTGCTAAACTTATTATGACCTGCTCCCGAAGTATTTACATACAACATTAAATAATGTGGCCAATACCATGCACAACACTCCAAAAGTCGCCTCACGAATGGTCTGTATACCCGAAGGATATAGTCTCTGGTTTTGTGCTATCTCCCCTCACAATAAATGATAACGTTCTATTCGCTTTCCTAATTCTCGCTTGACCTGTATACTAGCCTTTTCCACTTCATGCACGAAGACACCCAGACCCGCCTGCATCTCAGAGCTCTGCATTCTGTCGCTATTCAGATAATATGTCACTGTTTTATCCTTCCTGTCAAAATGGACAATTTCACATTTTTCCATTTTATACTCAATTTTCCAGCTCAATTAAGCTTTCTAAATCTTTTTCCAGACACCTTTTATTATCTCCACAAATTATTTCCTCGCTATTTTATTGTCTTCAGCAAAATTGGCAACCATATATCTATAGGGGGCCTCCAGTGCACCTGAGAGGCATATCCTTTAAGTGCATAGCCCCATTAGGCACGTCGCCTGTCTCTGAAATTTGCACTCCACCGGTTCCTCACCTTGCTTTGCTTGTCCATTGAGCCTTCTCAATTCCGTGGAATAAACATAATGTCTGGGTTTCCTTAGCTATTCCTCTGTAGGTCTGGCTGTAGTCAGTGGACCCCAGGCTGAGGGAGGCATTGCTGTACTGTAATTTTCGATGCACTCGTATGCAGAGGCCCAGGCTAATGTTCTGGGCAGATGGGGTCAAATCCAATAATACCATTGTTAAATGCCATAAAATCCATTTCGTACATGATTGACCTTGAGGGAATGAAATCTGCCGTTCTTACGTTGCCTGGAGGACATTTGACTCCAGACCAAGAACAATTATGTTGACTCTGTTGTAATTCCCTTAAAATGACAATTATGAATGGGCACAGAATGCATTACCAGTGAAACCCGCATCGCATGAATGCGAGGGGGAATGCTGTTCCAGTACAACTACAACACTGGCATCTACCCGTCAATGTGCAAAATTCCCCAGCTATGCTCTGTGCACAGAAAAGCAAAATAAATCCAAACCGACCAAGTACCACCAAGTATACTATCCATCATCAGAAAAGTGATGGAAGGAGTCATCAAAAGTGCTACAAAGTGAGAGTATCGTAACAATAACCTGCTTACTGACGCTCTGTTTGTGATTCGCTAGAACAAATCAGCTCCAGACCTCACTACAGCCTTACTTCAAATATGCACAGTTGCGTTGCGTGCCTGTGTTGAGGTTAGATTGTCTGCCCTTGATACCAAGGCCACATTTGACCAAGTGTGGCATCAAGAAGCACTAGCAAAACTGCAGGCAGTAGGATTCAGGGGGAATAACTCTCCGCTGGTTTGAGACATCACTAGCACAAAGCAGGATTGTTGTGGTTGTTAGAGATCAATCGTCTCATCTCCAGGAAATCACTACTGGTCTTTCTCCGTGCGAAGTCCCAAGCCCAACATCTTCAGTTGTTTCGACAATGATATTTCTTCAACATACGGTCAGAAGCAGGGATTATGGATCAGGATTGCATAATTGTAATCACCATTCGTGATTTCTCGTGTACTGAAGAAGCCCAGGTTCAAATTCAGCAAGATTTGGATAATATTCAGGCGCTGTCGGCATAGGGCAAGTAGAATTCTTAACACACAAATGCTAGCCAATGGCCATCTCCAACAAGGGAGAAGCTAACCATCATTCGTTGACATTCAAAAGCATTAACATCGCTGAATGCTCCTCTATTAATAGCCTGAGGTTACCATTGACTAGAAATTGAAATAAAAACTCTAACTACACGAGCAGGTCAGAGGCTTTGAATTCTGCGGAGGAGAACGGACCTCCTGTCTCCCAAAATTACGTCCAACATCTACAAGGCACATGCCAGGAATGTGATGGAATGCTCTCCACTCTCCTGGGTGAGTGCAGCTGCAAATATATATATAATATATATATATATATGTATATATATATATATATATATGTATATATATATATATATAAAAAAGCGAGACGCCATTTCGGAAAAATCTACTTGCTTTCTTGGCACTAGACCCACATGCCCACATCCTCTGAATGAATTTTAAAAAATCTCCAGCAATAGCATCCGCTGGAAGGTGGTGCTGAAGTGACCACCGATCTGTCCGCCAACCACTGAGTTAATGCAGTATGCTTGACTTTAGGTAATGAACGCGGAAGTTTCATTGGCCGCCAAGTGTTCCGTACCTGTGGGGATGCAATTCCCATTAACAGTTAAGGAAAATTCCTCATCAAAAATTCCCAGCCCTTGAATTGGTTTTCACGCTGAAAATGTGCATGTCTGGAAGATTAATGATTGGCGATTCCGCACAACGTCCACCGATGTCGAGGTCGCCATTATATGCCCCAATGTAAATCACATTTTCACCCTTCGTCCCCTAGTATTTTCATCTTCCAGTGCGCTTTCCTGAATGATTCTGAGAACCAACATCCTTCATCGAATCAGGAACACTTCTACCAGTTCAGAAAGTGTTGGGGAAATATAGAAAGATCACGATGCATAAAGGAGTCAATCTACCCCCTCACACATGCCCCGGCTTAGAACATGTGGTTGTTGGTGTGAGTGCACCATTGCCTGCCCTTGTTTAATTCTGCTTAAGTGTGTGGGTTTGAATGTGTGCCCCTGTATGCGTGTATGTGCGAATAACTGTGTTTGTATGTTTTTTGTGTGTATGTGTGTTTCTGTATGCGTGTGTGTGTGTATGTGTGTGCCCATCCGTATTCTATTCTGTGTGGTGTGCATGAGAGAATGTGTGCTTCTGTATGTGTGTGTCTGTTCGAATGACTGTTTGTCTGAGCGTGTGTGTGTGTGTGCGTGTGTGATATCCTATGTTTGAGTGTGTGCGCGTGTGTGAGAATGTGCATGTTTGTGCAAGTGCGTCTTTGTGAGTGTGCCTGAGTACGTGTATGCGTGTTTGTGCGAGTCATTGTGCCTGTGTGTGTGTGTTTGTGTGTGACTGTGTGTGTTTTTGAGAGATAGAAACAGGGAAAAATTGAAAGGGAGAGAGAGATGGAGAGAGAGAGAGAGAGAGAGAGAGAGGAGAGAGAGAGAGAGAGAGAGAGAGAAGGAGAGAACGAGAGAGAGAGAGAGAGAGAGAGAGAGAGAGAGAGAGAATGTGTGTGGCAATGTGTGTTTTAATGTCAGTGTGTATGTTGGTATCAACATATTTGTGTCCATGTAAGAAAATTCAGAGGGGATGCCAGAGTGCTTGAGTGTCTGTGTCTGTCTGTTGCTTGTGTATGTATGCATGGCTGTCATGACATTTGGCTGTCTTCCTGCATTGGTGAGAGTGCGCGTGCCTGCACTTGTTTTAGTTTGAGTGAGTGTATGTTTGTGTGTGTGTGTGGGGGGGGCGAACATGTGTCTGTCCATTTTTCATGGTGCATCTGGTTGTAAATGTAAGTTTCTGGCTGTATGAATGTGAGCTTGTGTACTTGGGTTCTTCTGTATTTATGTGTGTGTGTGTGTGTGTGTGTTGGTGTGTTTGTTTGTGTTTGTGTGTGTGTTCCTGTGTCCACTATTGTTGTATTCTGTGTGAGAGATAGGGAACACAGAGTTTAGTGAGAAGGGTGAAATGAAATAAATCAGTATTATTAGGCAAATGGTGTTAGGGAAATTGATGGGATTGTTGGCCTTTAAATATCCAGGGCCTGATAACATAGATCCCAGGGAACTTAAGAGAGTGGCCCTCGACATATTCAATGCATTTTGGTCTTCCACTGACATTATATATAGACTCTGGAAAAGTTCATACAGATTAAAGGATAGCTAATGTAACCTAACAATTTTAAAAGGGAGGAAGAGAGAAAGCAATAATTTATACAAGAGTCAGCCTGACGTCGGCAGTGGGTAGAGTGCATCATAAAAGATTTCCAGCTGATCACTTGGAAAAAAGTGGCAGATTCGGACAGAGTCAGCATGGAGTTACGAAAAGGAAATCATGCTTGACAAACATACTGTAACTTTTCGAGGATGCAACCATTTTTGTTGATGACGGGGAAGAGAGTGAATATGGTTTATTTGGAATTGCAGAAGGCTTTCAACAAAGCACACATAAGAGATTAGCGTGAAAAGTTAAAGCACATTGGATTGGGGGTAGTGTAGTGGGATGGAGAGAAAACTGGTTGGCAGACAGGAAAAAAAGACGAGCAATAAATGGGTCGTTTTGCGAAAGACAGGCAGTGACCAGTGGGGCACCGCAGGGATCGGTGCTGGGACCCCTGCATTTCACCATATTTATTAATGATTTGGTGAGTGAACTAAATGTAATAATTCCAAATTTGCTGATGACACAAAACTGGGTAGGAGGGTTAGATTTGAGAAGGATGCAGAAATGGAACAGTGTGATTTAGACAAGCTGTTTGAGTTGGCATATGCATGGCCGGTGCAGTATAACTTGAATAAATGTCAGGTTGTCCGCTATAAATTGAGAGAGTGGAAAGTGCAACGAGACTGGCTGTCCTCGTACACCAGTCATTGAAGATAAGCCTGCTGGTGCAGTCGGCGGCAAAGAAGGCAAATGTTATGTTGGCCTTCATTGCGAGAGGATTCGAGTAATGGCGCAGGGATGTCTTGCTGCAATTGTACAGGTCCTTGGTGAGAAAACACCTGGAAAATTGTGTACAGTTTTGGTCTCCTTATCTGAGAAAAGGTCTTCTCACTATATAGGGAGTGTAACGAAGGCTTACCAGGCTGATTCCTGGGATGCAGGGACTGACATATGAGGAGACAAAGAGTTGGTTAGCGTTATGTGCGCTGGAGTTCAGAAGAATGAGGGGTGAACTCCTATTTTCTTTATTTCAATCTCTTTTTTGTGTGGGAGGGAATGTGTGATCCTCTGTGTGTCTTTGTGAATAATTGTGTTTGTGTGTGTGTGGATCCGTCCGTGTTCTTATTCTGTGGGCTGTGAGAGAGCGAATGTGAGCTTCCATGTGTGTGTCTGTACGAATGACTGGGCTTATGTGAGTGTGTGTTTGTTTAAGTTTGTTTGAATTTGTGTGCAATTTTGTGTGTGAGTGTCTATTTGTCGTCTGCATGTTTGTCTGTATGAGTGCATATGTATGTGTGCTTGAGCATATGCTTGTGTATGTGCGTGTGTGTGTATTTTCGTGTGTGCGCTGTGTGTGCGCGTGTGTGTGTGCGAGCGTGGTTGCATGTGCGTGAGTCTGTGTGCGTGTTTGTGTTTGTCTGTTTATGCCCTTTTGCTAATCTATGCATGTGAGAACGTCAATGTCTGCTTCTTTGTGTCTGTCTATCTGAATGTGGAACTTAATGAAATAATTAGGAGAGCAAAGTGGCGATATCGGAGTGACCTCTGACTGTTAAAAGTATGCAACAGCACAAGTTATTCTATAATATATCAATGGGGAGAATATAACCAGGGAAAGTGGAGCTCCCATACGTGACCAAGGGGGGAACCAATGGGTGGAGCCAAATGACATCACTCGAGTGTTGAATGAATACTTCACATTCGTCTTCTCCCAAGAGAATGAGGATGAAAGTGTCGAACTCTGGGAGAGAGACTGCAAGGTTCTTAAGCAAATTGATAGAGGGTGTGACAAGATATTGGGGATGTTGGCAGGCTTAAAAGTGGACAAATCTCCAGGTCACTATGATTTGTGTGCCAGACTGCTGGGGGAGGCAAGGGAGGAGATCCCAGGGATCTCACCAAAACTTTCAATTCCTCTCTGGCCACGGCGGAGATGCCAGAGGACTGGAGGCCAGCTAATGTGGTTCTGCTATTTAAGATTGGTTGTGGAGGGTTGTATATATAAACAAGGATAGTACAGGGATGTGAGTCTGATGTCGGTGGTTGGTAAACTATCGAAGAAAATTCTGAAGGAGAGAATCCATCTCCACTTGGAGAGGCAAGATTTGATCAGGAATAGTCAACATGGCTTTGTAAGAGGGACGTCATGCCTAACACACTTGATTTAGTTTATTGTGGAGATGGCCAATTGTGTAGTCGAGGGTAGTCCAGTTGATATAGATTATATTGATTTTAGCAAAGCCTTTGACACATGGGAGATTTTTAATGAAGCTAAATGCAAATGTGATACAGGGTAATTTAATAAGGTGGATTCAAAATTGGCTTTGTTGCAGGCGACAGAGTTTGCTTCAGTGACTAGAAGTCGGTGTCCAGTAGTGTACCACAGGGATCTGTGCTTTGGCTCCTATTACTTGCCAGTTATATAAACGGCATAGATGACTATGTGCAGAGTAGGATTAGGAAGCTTGCGGAGGACACGAAGATTGGCTGGGTGGGTAAAAGTGAGTCTCAGTGTCTTGGGCTACAGGAAAATATACAAGTGATGGTCAAATTGACATATAAGTTGCAGATGGAATTTAACCATGAAAAGTGTGGTGTGATACACTTTGGAAGGAGAAAATTGACATAGAAGAATTACATGAACGGCATGACACTTGGAAGTTCTGAGGAGCAAAGGGACATTGACGACTATGCTCGTAGATCTCTGAAGGCGGAGGGACATGTTAGTGGGTGGTGAAAAAGGCATATGGGATACTTGCATTTATCATCGAGGCATAGATTACAAAAGCAGAGAGGTCATGTTGGAGATGTTTAGAACGTTTAGGCCACAGCTGGAGTATTGTGTTGAGGTCTGGCCGCCACTTTATATAAAGCATGTGATTGCACTGGAAGGGGTCTAGAGGACATTCACCAGGATGTTGCCTTGGATGAAACATTTAAGCTGTGAAGAAAGGTTGGGTAGATTTGGATTGTTTTCGTTGGAGCAGAGAAGAATGAGTTGCGACCTAATCGAGTTGTTCAATATTATGAGGGGCATGGACAGGGTGGATAGGAAGCAACTATTCCTCTTAGTTGAATGCTCAGTCACGAGGGGAAATAAGTTCAAGGTGAGGGGCAGAAGGTTTAGGGTGGATGTGAGGAGAAACGTTTTTTTACCCAGGGGTGGGTGACGGTCTGGAATGCACTGCCTGTGAGGGTGGAGGAGGCGGGTTATCTCACATCCTTTAAAAAATACCTGTATGTGCACTTAGCACGTCATAACATTTAAGGCTATGGGCCAAGTGCTGGGAAATGCGATTGGGCAGGTAGGTCAGGTGCTTCACCCGTGTTGGTGATGACTCAATGAGGCAAAGGGCCTCAACTGCACTGTGTGCTCCTTTGATTCTGTGATTCTGCCTGTGTGTGTTTGTGTGTGTGAATGTATGTGTCTGTGCGTGTGTGTGTGTGTGTTTTTGTCCATCTGTATGCTATTCGATGGGGTGCTTGAGAGTCAATTTGTATTCCTGTGTGTGTCTGTGTGAATGACGTGTGTGTGTGTGTGTGTGTTTGGATGTGTGTGTGTTTGTATGTGTGCATGTGTGTGCGTGTGTTTGTGTGTGTGCATGTTTGCTTCAATGAGTGAATGTGTGTGTCTGCATGCGAGTGCATGAGTGTGAATATTTGTGTGTGCACGTGTGCTTCTCTACGTGTCTCTTGGTGCATGTTAATCTGTTTGTGTATATGTGTGTGTGCGCCTGTGTGTTTCTTTGGATGACATTGTGTGAGCGCCTCTGTGTCTCCATGTGTGCATGTTCATGTATATGAGTACCTGTGTGCGTGTACAGTTGTACGTGTGTGTGTGCGTGTGCATGTGTATTTATGCGTGGCTGAATACTTGCGCATATGTGTGCTATTTTGTCCCTATGCGTTTGTGCTTTTGTGTGATTGCATTAGTGCATATGCCGCCTCAGTTGAAGGATTGCTCTGTCTATGTCTTTGTGTGTGATTGTTTTACCGTGTGCGTGCTTCTGTGTGTGTGTTTTTGTGTATGTGTGACAGAGATAAAACATTTGTTTCAGTTTTTTGTGTGTGTTTGTGTGTGAGCAGATGAGTGTGTGCACGTCTGTATGTCTGTATGTGTGTGTCCTTCTGTCTGCGTGTGTCTGTGTGTGCGTGTGTGTGTGTATGATTTTTGCTCTGTGTGCTTCTTCATGTGTGATTCCGTGCATGTGTGTTGGAGAGAAAATGTGACAACCTTTACGCCTGTGTGTGTTTCTCTTTGTGTGTTTATGTGTGTATCTGTGTATGTGTGTGTGCGCGTGCACATATGTGTGCTTGACTGTGTGTATGTATGTGTGCGCGCGTGCATGTGTGGGTGATTCCATGTGTATTTTTGTATGATTCCGTGTATGCATTTCACTGTTTTTGTGAGTGATTGAGTTAATCTTATTATGTGTCCTTGCGCTGTTGTGAGTCTGCTTCTGTGTGTGCCTGTTTCTGTGTATGTGCGTGAGAGAGGAAGTGTTTGCAAGAGTTTATACCTGTGTGTGTGTGTGAGAGAGAGGGAGAGAGAGAGAGTCTTTGTTTGCGCGTGTGCACGTGTGTGTGTGTGCACGTGTTAGTGTATGTGCCTGTGTTTGTGTGAGTATCTGAGTGTGGGTGCTTGAGTGTGCGTCTGTGAGTGTAATTAAGTGTGTGTTTTGTTTGTGTGGGAAAGAAAGTGCTTGAGATGTGAATGTATCACAGTTTCATTTTTACGGGATGTGAGCTCCAGTCATGTGTGATTGACAGACAAGTGTTGGTGCTCTCTGTCCTGAATTTCCTCTGGGAGGCGAGGCAGGTTTTGCCCGACTAACTTATGGGGAAGATGGAGGTGAAAGTCGGAGGTTGTTCATAACCGGAATGTTAATTGGGAATCTACCATCAAGGCCACAGGGCAGGGCGACAGTTTATGATTAGAACAATAATTGATAACTGTCATTGTATTGCGGACCTTTAAGCCTCTTGTTACAGACAATATTTGTATTCAAAACACGGGGAGAGAATCCTTCAGGAGTGCAAAGTTTTCAAACGCCACCTGTTGGCTGTAGAAAAGTGATTTGTTTCTGTTCTAAACTTCCAATAATCAAAGTGAATTTTACATTTATAAGAATGTAGCTTTTACCATGCGTGTGTGAGCGTGTTAATGGAGGAACTGTTTGCTATTTTTGACTCTCTGTTTTTTCTTTTAATGCATCGCTTCTTATCCTTTCATTAGAAGTTTAAAGTTACAGAAAATGATTTTTTTTCCTGAATATTTAAGAACAACTTCAGCACTGGAGGAGTTAAAACATCCTTCCGAGAAATATTTATTGCTGCAGTCATTGGAGAAGAGGGAAAATGATGAATTATTCAAAATCTCTCTCCTGTATGCAACACACGCAACACCTCTGGTTTCACCCAGCCAATGTCGGTGTCGCTGCAAGTCAGCTTTGGGTCTTCTTATCAGGTTTGACTTCCCCATCACTCCTGCCTCCCCATTTTCGTCACAAGCAGTGCTTGTCAATTAAGCTGTACTTTCTTCCAAATATCGAGAACCTTCCCGTTGTTCTTTCAGCTCAATTTAATTCAATACCTCAGTGGATGCATTAACACACTTGAAAATATCTACAACTTCAAACTGAAACTGGTAATATTATCGCCAGCTTGATGAATAAATTAATTGCTTGATCACCTTCCTTACAGTGAACTTAATCACAATTGTGATTCTGAAGTCCAACAACTGTGGTCTGACCAAATGTGTCACTTGTTACCTGGTGGCCATGTCAGCGGCAGATCTACTGGTCATTATACTGGATCTGATATTGAGAAACATTCCGATTGCTTTTAGTGAAAGCTTTACTTTTCTGGATTCCATCCGCCTTTGCAATATCCACGCTGTCCTGCTTTACGCAGACACTGACTGTTCTGTTTGGTTCACCGTCTCTTTCACATTTGATCGATTTGTGGTCATTTGTTGCCCGAAGCCGAAAAGTAAATATTGCAGCGAGAAAACGGCCGCTGTGGTTCTGGGAACAGTGACCGTTCTGAGCTGTTTAAAGAACATTATCTGGTATTTTACGTTCAAAGGTCGGTATTTGTTGATGAACTACCCCTGGTTTTGTTATGTCAACCCGAATGTTCTGTTCTCTCCGGTCTGGGGAAGAATCGAGTTCGTCCACCACATACTAACCCCGTGTGTCCCATTTGTCCTGATTCTGCTGCTCAAATTTCTCACCATCAGACACATTTTAATGAGCAGCAGAGCCCGCAGGAGACTCCGGGCTCACAGCAGTGGGGAGAGTCCCAGAGACCCAGAGATGGAGAGTCGAAGGAAATCCCTCATTTTACTGTTTGTGATCTCGGCCAATTTCATTCTGTTATGGTCAACATTCATGGTGTTTTCTATATGGGCCCGGATGTGGGATTTGGGATTTAATTCTGTATATTTACATGATTTTGTTATGGAATTGGGCTTCATGCTGCAGCTCCTGAGCTGCTGCACTAACACTGTGATTTACGCCGTGACACAGACTCTGTTCAGACAGCAGTTCAAGAATGCGCTGAAATAACCCTTTACTCCAATTCTTCAATTCATTCAACGATGAGAAACACTCACTCACTTAGAGCTTTCATTGGCGGGCTACGTGTCCATCACGGGTAACCCTCACTGATTGATCAGAAAACACAAACCAAAAAATCACTGTCCTCCCATTGGGCGGGCTGCCTGGACTTTATCACTATCAGAAAGTGGACAGGAATTCCACATCTGCATATCTCCACACAATCATTGCCCGGACTGCCTGTCAGCCATCGAGATTCCTCAGATTAATTGGAGAGAAAACCCCACCTCGAAGGGCTATGCCGATCCGTCAGCCGCGCTGCGTGTCCACCACAGCGATGTCACAGACCGGATATTGGTCAGGAATCGTTCAATCGTAAAATTGATGTAATATTAAGAAATTACCAGTTGGAGGGATCAGAGTAAGTTAAGCCATAAATCTGAAGGGAGGTGTCGCTAATATTTTAAGGGGTAAGAGGTTAATTCAGGGTCAAAATTGGGTGCTCAATTGAGAGAGAGAGAGAGAGAGAGAGAGAGAGTCGGACAAAGAGAGAGACAGAGACAAAGATTCAGACAGGCCTACAGACAGACGGACAGATAATCAGACAGACAAAGGCAGCTACGGCGTTGCAGAGGGTGTGAGAGAAAGATAGACAGAGACAGTGTGAGAAAGAAAGAGGAAGGTACAGCGAGAGAGAAAGAGGGAGATGCAGACTGAGGGCGAAAAAAAGAGGCAGTGGGAGAGACAGGGAGAGAGGTGGAGGCAGAGAGAGAGATGAATGGGCAAAGTGAAAGAGAGGGAGACAGATAGAGACAGAAATAGAGAGTGAGAGAAAGATTGAGAGAGAGAGGGAGAGAGAGAGAGAGAGAGAGAGAGGCAGGTGGAGAGTGAGAGAGAAAGGGAGAGATGGTGTCCGTCTGAGAAAGAAGGAGCAAGGTACAGTGAGAGAGGAGAAGACACAGAATGAGGGCTGAAAACAGAGATACATTGGGAGAACGATGGAGGCTAAGAGAGATAAATGAGCAAAGTGAGAGACCGAGAGAGAGAGAGGGGGCAGATCGAAAGAGGGAGAGGAAGAGATGCAAAAGGGAGTGAGAGAGCGAAAGTGAGGGAAAGAAAAAGGGAGGGCTATGGGAATTGAGTGATAAAGAGAGGGAGATAGGGAGAAAAAAAGAGGTTGACAGTCAGAGTGAAAAATGAGAGCGAGAGATAGAGAGAGAGAGTAACAGAGTCAAAGGGATAGAGGGATACAGTGAGAAATAGAGGAAGCAATATATATGGAGAGAAAGAGAGAGAGAGAGAAAGAGAGGGAGACAGGCAAAGAGGAAGAGAGTGTGAGAGAGGTAGAGGCAGAAAGAGCGTGAGAGAGCCTGGCAGAGACAGAGAATGAGAGAGAGAGACAAATAGAGATAGAGAGAAAGAGATGGTGGGGTGGGGTGGTGGGGTGGGGGGGGGGGGGGGGGGGGGTGGGGGGTGGGGAGCGGTGGGGGTACCAGGCAGCAACAGTGTGTGAGAGAGGGACAGGGAGTCAGATTGACAGTCAAAGAGAGAGAATTCGAGAGAAAGGGGCAGACAGAAAGAAAGACAGAAAGATATAGAGATTTAGATGCAGAAAGAGAGACAGAGTGGGAGATCGAACGGGACAGGGAGAGAGAAAGACAGAGATTGAGATATTGAGATAAATGGAAAAGGAGGGAGAGAGTGAATGACGGAGTCTGTGAACGAGAGTGAGATACAGTGGAAGAGAGGGAGAGAGAAAGGTGGAGATAGAAAGAGAAACATGGAGAGACAGAGAGCGAACAGGCAAGACGGTGAGCCAGAGGGGGAGTCACGGTGAAAGAGACAGAGGCAGAGAGAGAGGAAGAGAGTGGAGAGGAAAAGTAAGACAAAGGAAATGAGTGAAAGAAAAACTGACAGAGAGAGAAAGACTGATACAAAGAGATAGAGAGAGAGTGGGTGAGAGACATTGTGAGAAAGAAAGAGGAAGAGGCAGTGAGACACTTTGAGGCGTATACAGAGTGGGAAGAGAAAGAGGGAGAGAAAGGAGAGAGATTGAGACAGAGAAAGAGAGAGAGTTGGGGGTGGGGGGTTTGAGAGAGGGAGAGAGGCGGAGAGAGAGAGAGAAACAGATATAGAGATGGAGAGAGAGCGAGGGAGAGACAGGGGAGATATAAACAAAGAGAGAGGCAGGTGGGGAGGGTTACAGAGACAGAGGTAGAAATACAGAAAGGCAGAGGGAAACAGAGTGAAAAAAAAAGAGATGGTGTAGAGAGAGAGAGAGAGAGAGAAAGAGAGAACGAGGGAGAGGCAGAGGTAGAGAAAGGGAGACAATGACAAAAGAGAAGAGACCAGGAGAAAGGTAGAGAGAGATAAAGAAAGAGAGAGTCAAAGAGATGGAGGTAGTGCGGGAATCAAAGAGAGAGGGGAAGAGAGAGATAGTAAGAGAGAGTGAGACTGTATGTGTGTGTGTGTGTGTGAGAGAGAGAGAGAGAGAGAGATGGTGAGAAATAGGGGAAAGAGTGGGAGAGAGGCAAAGTGTTAGAAAGAGAGAGAGAGACAGAGAGAGGGTTAGAGAGAGATGGAGAGATCGAGAGAGAGAGAGCGAGGGAGAGAAAGTAAGGCTAAAAGGGCGAGAGAGGGATCGACTGAACGTGAGGGAGTGAGAGAGGGAGAGAAGAGGGAGAGAGACGGATATGGATACGAGGGGAGAACGAGTGTGAGAAACGGATTGAGACAAACAGACAGACAGGCAGACAGAGAAAGGTGAGAGAGAGGAAGAGACACAGAGAGAGAGAGCGGAGGAAGAGACAATGGGAGAGAGGAAAAGTTTGTAAAGGGAGGGGGAAAGCTAGAGCGAGCGAGAGAGAGAGAGAGCAAAAGAGAGAAAGAGAGAGAGAGAGATGGAGAGAAATAGGGGGAAGAGAGGGAGAGAAAAAGACATAGTAAAAGAGAGAGAGAGATAGGCAGAGAGAGAGAGAGAGATATCAAAGACCGAGAGAACGAGAGAGTGACTGCGAGAAAGAGAGGGTAAGCGTGAGGGAGAGAGGGGGAAACAGAAAGACAGAGAGAGAGATTGAGAGAGAGAACGAGAGAAAGAGAGAGAGAGAGGCAGAGAAAGAGAGAAATAAAGAGAGAGTGAAGGAGAGAGAGAGACAGCGATAGAGAGAGAGAGGGTGAGAGAGAGGGAGAGATAGAGACAGATAGAGAGAGAGAGCGGGGGAGGGACACAACGTGGGAGGGGGGACAGAGAGAGAGAACGAGAGTCTGAGTGAGAGAGAGGGATATAGAGAGTTAGAAAGAACGAGAATGAGAAAAGGAATGAGACAGACAGACAGGCAGACAGAAAGATAAAGAGAGAGGGGAAGAGACAGAGAGAGAGAGCGATAGAGACAGGTAGATAGGGAGAGATAGAGAGAAAGGTGGGTTAAGAGAGAGATAGAGAGAGATAGAGAGGCAGAGACAGGGAGAGGGAGAAAAAAACGGAGAGACAGAGAGAGAGAGAGAGAGAGAGAGAAAGTGGGGGAGAGCGAGACAGAGAGAGAGAACGACTGAGAGAGAAAGAGGCAGAGAGTTAACTTGAAAGAGACAGAGAGAGCGAGGAATACAGAAAGAGAGAGAGAGAGGGAAAGGTGGGAAAGAGAAGGAGAGAGATACTGAGCTAGAGACAGGGAGAGACAGAGAGATAGAAAGAGAGAGACAGATATATATATAGAGAGAGAGGGGGAGAGAGAGAGAGATCCACGGATAAAGACAGGGACAGAGTGTGAAATTTGGGAAGAGGAGTGACAGAGGTAAAGAGCCAGAGAGTCGGCGAGAGAGAAACAGACAGGGAGACAGAGTGATAGAAAGAGACAGAGGGAGAGAGAGGGAGAGAGGCAGAGAGAGACAGAGAGAGACACGCAGAGAGAGACTGAGTTAGACTGATAGAGACAGAGAGAGAGAAAGAGGGAGAGACACAGAGAAAGAGAGAGAGAGAGAGAAATAGGTGAGAGAGAGAGACAGACAGACCGAGGCAGAGAAAGAGAGAGAGAAAAAAAAAATCTCTGACATCGATATTTTCCAGCCGATATGTCGGACGTGGTGTCAACACATGTGGTTTTACGGCAAAATAAAATATAAGCCCTACAACCTTAACACTTAGCTCTTTGCAATGGACCTGTTATGTTTCTGCCTGGACCAACCCTCTGAGTTGATACACAATGGTGTTGTTTCATATTTATCCAACATCTCCCAGTGTTCATTTTTCACGCATGAGGGCCGTTACCGTTCTGAAGTATGGCTCATAATTTGCTAGGGTCATACATGACATACAAATAATTCCTGGTAGTCTCTTTGGGGACATTCCTATTCGCCCGAGTGTGTTTATTGATAATCCCAGCATTGTTTTCATATTGTTCCAAGACTTCTCCAGGACGGCTGTCAGATTCTGACCCTCTTTTAGCGTGGAGCCCTGGTTGATCTTAATTCTAATCAAAATTTCCTTCATTTTCCTTTTAAGGTTTTGCATTTCTAACTCAAAAGAGGCCAAATCTAAACAAAACCCTAATGAATTTCCGATAGACCAGTGGTGTTGCCTGCAGCCCAATATCCATGTCTCTGAGCCGAGGAATTGATCCAGCATTTAACCCAACAGCCCCTCATACAGACTCCTTCTCTTCTTACCACACACACCCGTTAATCCTATCCATGTCAAGTTCAGCATCACTGCAACCACCTCACGTTGCAGATCTTGATAAAATATTTTCCCAAAACATGAAAATAGTAACCTATTTGAAGGAACCAGCATTTATTTAGCAGGCTCCACAGCCGGACACTCATTATGAACAGGAGTTCATTGCTTATGTCTGAGGGCTTGTGATTTTGTCGCCATCTCAGACAATACCACCCTCACGCTCACTGGCTTCCTCCAGGCGCCCTGTTGCTGGGACTGGAGACGTGTACACACCCTGCTCTCCCTCCGTTCGGATCCAGCAGACGTTAATGACCTCAGGTTCGACATTCTGCACTCAATCAGACTTTCCCGCGAGTTCTCCCTTCACATGTTCCTGGACAAGAATCATGAATTTGACTTGGACGATACAGCGCTGCTCCAGAAGACCCACTTCTATACGCCAAATCCATGGATATTACTAATCTACACTGTTCCTAAATCATGAGGTTGAATTCCAACATAAGGACAGGACTAATCCTAACATCTTCCCACGACCAACCTTTGATTTTTCCTACGGTCCATTTCATTTCAGCTTCCCCTGCTGCGGCCGTTGCTCTTTTGCCCGACTCCGCCTTACTTTCGGTAACTTGACACGTCACCTAACGGACCCCACTTACATCCTTCACACTTTAACAACCTTAAACCAAAACTGGCCAGCTTCGCTAAGTGGCCTGATGTCAAAGCATCTCCTTCGTTTGCCCACTGCGAGCATCAAGACACAAAGTCTGTTAGGGCTGTTGTCATTAGAACACCGCAGTTCCCAAAGCCATCCGTCCACGCTCCATGATCTTGAACAGGCAGTTGGGTGTGGTTCTGATTCCCAATTGCAAAAAAAGCAAAAGACTCAGTACTGAGATTTGGAGACAACCCTGCGTCCCGGTCCAAGTTCGTAATTACTAGACAAAAATCGCATAAGTTCCACAAAATAAAAATACTGAAGTAATTGCTCTTAAAGCAAACCTGTTCAAAGGGCAGGAACACTAAAACGTGTTCCCACTTGTAAAATGATCAATTTCCGGAGGGCACAGATTTAAAGTGATTTTAAACAGATGGAAAATTGACCTGAGAATAATATTTTTAAGGAAACGAGTGTTTCGGACATGGAATGCACGGCCTGGAAGTTTGTTGGAGGCAAATCCAATCGAGACATTCAAGAGGGCGTTAAGTGATTATTTTTTTTCAGAAACAAATTTTCGAGGGGGGTCGGTGGTGAAGGCGGAGCAATGGCACTAGGTCATAATGCTCCTTGGGCAGCCAGTGATGACATAATGGCCGAATACCATGCATCTGTGCCGTTTAAAGTTCTGTGATGATATAGAGAGTTTTACAGATGACTAACAGGTTCATTGGGCTTTTGCCTGTGTGATGGACGACGGAAAGCTAAAAAATACAGAATTAGAAGAGGAGGATAATTCTTAGGTTGATAAGGAGAACCCGCAGGTACTGGATGGACAGCAGGACGGACAGCCGGCATGTGGCCCGCTGCCAATGGCCCGTATGAGAAACAAAGGTTTCTGCCTTCAGCTAAATAGCAGAAGGTCAGCGGGGTGTTGGACCGTGAGTCTGTGTACCCTTACATAGCTCAAGTGCTGCAGAAAATGTCAGCTGAGTTCTCAAAGCTGGAAATAGGGTAATATTCACACGGCCACCTTTTGGAAATTTGATCAGACGGCAGGATTGCACGTTCCAGACGGGGAAGGGTTAAAACAAGCTGTCCCTCATTCTCTTGAAAGCTAACATCTTGGCATCATTCCCAACCGCAGGAAAGATGGGGCAGGGGGACTAGGAGACCATGAAAGTGAGAGTGAAAACAGCCCTGAGCAGCGGAAGTTGAAAACCATTTAACTAGCTGGATGCAGTGAGACAGGGAGGCTCTGAAAGGCAGAGTGTCTGCGCTGAGAGAGTGTGCTCAGCCTATAAAGGGGCTGACGGATGTCGGGAACAGATCCAAGACTAGCCCCTAGGAACAATTTGAACCCGTGCGCTCGGAATGCTAATAGCCCATTCGTTAGCTGGGCGGCAATGTGCCCCTGACGGCTTTGACCCACAGGCAGCAAACACTCAAGAAGCGGGAGCGCTGAGAAAGACGAGCCTCCGGTTTGAAGCAAGGCAGGTACACCAGTCTGCAGGCGGTCTTTATGAGCAAGCATTTATGAGGAGAAAGTTTCTGATATAAAGGTAACAGCCGATAAGGCATGGGGGCTGAGTAAAGGCCAAAGGGCAAGCAGCTGTGGAGAATACCCACTGTGGAGGAAATGGAGGACAACAGGAGAGGGTGAAAATCCTTTCATAGAGAAGGGGAGCGGTGGAGATGCAGTACCGGCTCTCAGTGTCCCGAATACCTGATGGATTTAGAGTACCTGACAAAGTGGGGAAAGGGATTTGAAAATTTCCAGTGGTGGTGGGAGGATGTCATTATAGCCCTGGGGGAGGGCGGATGGGTGAAGGGGGCTTTCGGGACTCCTGTTGGGAACGAATGTTGATGGGACCGTTCCATACTCGAGTACCTGTGTCCACACAGCTGCCTTGAATGTGGTGGTGGGGGGAGAGAGGGTGGGGGGCGACCACATATGGACGTAGAGGTGGATGAGACAGAGTGGGAATATTGATTGGGTACGGGAGCGTGCCGTATTGTATGTTATTGCACATCCCCTCAAAAACTCCAATGGTCCAGGCGGACCCCACTTGTGTTTGAAGGATTTAGAGATCGATGATGATCCCATGTCTAAGCCCCAGTGTCAAAGTGCATTCCCAAAGGAAGCATAGAGGGACTTAGAGACAGCTGTACAACACCTGGTAGAGCATAAACCTCTGCCAGCCATCGTCGCACACATCAATTATCCCATCGCAGCTGGTAAAGGAAGCAGATGGATCATGGAGAATAAACGTGTATTATGGGGTGTGAAAGAAGAATAGACATTCCTGTGTTCCGACCATTAACGTTTGTTGGGCTCTAATGGAGGGAGAGCAGAATGTGTGCATATGTTTCCTGCGCTGAAACAGGGCACCTGGGGTGGGCGAGTGGGAGTAAAAGTGATACTGCCCGAAAGGCCTACCCTTGTCACAAGACCTCAGGGAGAATTAGCCACCTCTTGGTCATAACGACACTCAAGCAGTGGAGTGTCCTAAACACATGGCTGGTCCTTCTTATGGTATAGTCTTAATCATTGCTTTGAAAATGTTGCATCATGATGTGAACCATGAAGTGGCAGGAGTGATCTTACACCTGACAGTGATAGGGTTTCTCGATTGATGTGGAAACAAGACAATGTGTCTGTCTGTGTGACTGCTGGGAAACGTGCTGGATCAATCTCTGGGCTCAGAGACAGGGGCGGTGGGCTGGAAACAATACTACAAGTTTTCAGCGGATGAAATTAAATCACGGAGGGAAAGAGATTTAGTCAATGATGCAGTCACAATCTTTAAGATGTGGACTACATTTGTGGAATTTTTGGATTTGGCATCCCTGTTGTTAGAGATGCAATATCTAAATGGGAAAATTAACGCCATTTTGACTGGAGGAAGTATCAGTTCCCAAGCTAAGATTAAAAAGTGTCAAATTCTGACCATCCACGTGGGGAAGGTTTGTGCCAAAATTGAATAATCCTGCTGGGATTATCAATAAACCCATTCGGCAAGTTAGGAATATCTCTAATGAGGCCACAACGAATAACATGTGTGTCACGGATGGCCCTGTGCAAATGTTGGACACATTTCTTTAAGGAAAGTGTCTTCATGGGCTAATGATGACTATTTCGAAACATTGGCTACATCAGAAAATAACCTCACTGTTTGTCAGCTAAGAGCTTTGGCAAAGATATATCCTTCACAGATCGATTAAAGAAAAAGTGAAATGTTATGTTGCTGGGATGGGCGTGTTACTTTTCAGTAATACTGCATGGGGGAGGGGGCAGGAGGGTCGCGCGAGGCGGTGGGAGACGACTTACGATATTTGTGAGGGGAATATCCTGGTTAGAGAGGCGTATACCTATGTATATTATCATGATGGCTCACTGTGTGTAGTGAATTTTGGGAATAATAAAATAAGCAAACCTCTGCGGTGTTGGAACACACAAAGGGCTAAAATGGTCTGCCCCTTTAGGATGTAAACGCAACGGCAGTTGTCTTGTGGTTTTCAGATCACAGAAGGAACTTGTGCCATAAAGCTAGTGACGACAATGTTTAAATTTACTCATGTAGATTATGTAGGGGAGGGAGTGTGTTATGTAACTATAAATGGAATGTGTATCAGTATGGGTCAAATTTGAAATGCCCAGTAAGTCTATTTATATGTTGTTGTATTCCCGAGAAATACGCAAGGGTTAGGAAAGGGAATTTGTGAAGTTTTATTGTCATAACATCCCTGAATTTGAATTCTGGGACATAAAAAAGGGAAGCTGCGCGAATATGTGGAAATATTTAAATATGATATTCCCGCATTACCGGAGCATCTAGCTCAGCTGCCAGAAGGGACTGATAAATCAAGCAACCCGCTTGATTTGCACCACGTCCACAATACATTACTCCCTCCACGACCAATGCGCTTCAGCAGTAGTGTGCACCTTCTGCAAAATACACTGCATGATTTCACCAAGGCTCCTTCGACATCACCGTCAAAACCCACGACCACTACCTTCTAGAAGGTCAAGGGCAGCACATATATATGGGAGCACTAGTACCAGAAAGTTCCACTCCATGTCACTCACCAACCTGACTTGCAAACACATTGCCGTTCCTTCACTGTCGCTGGGTCAAAATCCTGGACTTAATTTCCTAAAAGCAATGCAGATGTACCAAAACACCCTGGACTGTAGAAGTTCAAGAAGGCAGCTCAGCACCACATTCTTCAATGCAATTATGTATTGGCAATAAATACTGACCAAGCAAGCGAAGTCCACCTCCCACGAATGAATGAAAAAATACTTATTGCTAACAGAAATTGATAATTTATGATATTGTCCTTGTTCATTTATTTAGGATAGGGGAAGTAAGCTGTCGTGTCGTCATGAATGATACTTTGAGTTTGTTTTCGCAAACTTTATTCATTTGTTCAGTTTCCTCGTTAAAGCAGAAATATATCAAAGATTGTTTCCGAGGCCATTGTCAAGGTCATGTTCTTTCATTGTCGTTGCTGCTACTTCGAATGAGTGACATTAATAACAAAGGTTGGATTGGTTAATTTGCTTATAAACTTGAAACTATCTGGGACTGATGCAAATGGTTGCAAAGTTCTAATACAACATATTACAAAATATGTTGTAAAAAGTTATTCACAGTTTGAATAAAATATGTGCATAACAGTAATCAGTGCTTAAATATAAGGTGGTAAACTCTCCTGTTATATTCACTTAATACATAGCATTGTCTGATAAAAAGTCAATGTGGATAAAAGTGTTACAAAACTAGCCGCACACTTTACAAAGGTGAACTCTAATACAAAGAATGCATTCAGCCAAATGTAATTGCATTTTCCTAAAACAATACGAATTGAATCAAATTTAATGTAGAACAAAACTGTTGTTATTCGTTCCTCATGTGCATACAATAAATCCTGTCTAAGTCTAATTTGCTGACAAAACCAGATTTTAATAAGGTTTTATGATGTCAGGGGGTGTAAGCTTGTCCCGATCAACCTTCAAGGCAGCAAGTTCTCACAAGGCGGCTTCTAGAATGGAATTAAGTACATCAGGGTCCTCTCCAGCTATCGTTTTGTAATTAACTGACCAGTATCTTACTTCAAAACGTATGACAGCTGCCATAAATCCCCTGGTGAATGTCACTGTCAAATCGAAGAGCAGTCACGTGATATTTACGTTTGCAGTCTTCTATTGGTTACCGTTTAAAACTACAATATCGTGTTAAGTTAACCGTTTAATATACATTTTTTTTTAAAAATGAATCAAAGCTAATCATTAAAAAGCAATTTTCCCGACAAGATTTTGAGGTTGACTTTGAAGGTGCTGACACCATTTTAACGTTACACAGCTCTCTTATTTGTCAGTAAGATCCACTGAGAGAACTTCAGAAAGGAAGTTAAATGGTGATAGAGAGAAAGAGAGAGAGAGAGAGACAACGGAAAAGCGAGAGGTAGATGAATGGTTTGAGAGAGAGAAATTGATAGAGCAAAAGACAAAAAAGGTGGTTGGGAGGGAAAATGATCATAGAGACATAGAGAGATTGCGTGTGTGAGAGAGAGAGAGTGAGATAGAGAGAGAGGCCGTGTGTGAGAGAGGGTGCTGGACAAAGAAAAGAAAAAAAACACAGGGAAAGGGACAGAGAAAACGAGAGAGGAAAGCAGCTGCAGGGAGTCAGAGAAAAGTAGAGCCAGACCGAAAGAGGTAGAGAGGCAACGCGTGTGGGACACGAATAAAAGGAGAGAGAAAGAGAGAGGAGGAGATAAGAACAGAAAGAGGATGCTGGGGGAGCCGGAAATCCAAAATAAGAAACTCAGAATATTGAAATTTGAATGTGTGGCCTTGCTTGGGATGTTGCTTGCGCACAAAATGCTCACAGCGTCAATAGGCAGAGTGATGTCTTTGAGAGATAATCCGAATGCACAGTGGGCATTTAAATCAATTTTGCAGTGTTTTTGGTTTCGCATTCCTCGGTATGTCTCTGTCCCTCTGCCCCTCCATCTACTGAAGTGTGTGAGAGGGGAAGGGGAGAGAGAGCGATTAGAGGAATCAGAGAAAGAGAGAGATAAATTAACGTAAGGAGAGCGAGAGAGAACGAGAAATGAGGAGGGTTAGGGGGGAAAGGTAGTGTGAGAGAAAAAGGAGAGAGTAAAGGAAGAACAGTGGGAGAGAAAGATAAAGGTGATCTACTGAAGGGTAAGCAGGGAGTGAGAAATGAAGGCGAGTGATTGAATTGGGAACAGGGAGAGGGGGAAATGGAAGAGAGAAAGGGGGAAAGATGGACGTAGAAAAAACGCAGAGAGTGAGGGGGAAAGAGAGAGGGACAGAGATAGAGAGAGAAGAGGGAGAGAGTGAAGTGGAATAAGCGAGAGAGAGGAAGGGGAAAGATTAAGGGGGGACAGGGAGGTTGAAAAGGAGGGAATGAGGGAAAACCGAGAGAGAAATGGAAAGGGGGAGGAAGGGAGAGAGAGAGAGAGGGAAGGTGAGAGAGAGAGAGAACGAGAGAGAGAGAGAAAGAAGTAAAGAGAGAGAAATTGGGATTTGTGAGTGGATAACAGGGGGAGAGAGTGAAATAGCGTAGCTGGTGGGCCTGAGTTTCTGCGTGTGTGTCTGTGTGTGGGGGACGAGGTGTTGAAGACAGAAAAGCACTCGGGGGTCTCCCGTCTGTAGTCACTTTCCTGCGCTAATCACATCCTTCCAGAAATTTTAATTTTCAAAAAAATGAATGCCATGCTGGTGATTTTAAAAATGGGGGCTAAGGAGGAGGAGAGGGGGCTGGACCCTAAACTCGACAGACAACTTGCGGGAGAGGGGTTTTCAGATGACGTGGGCTGAAGGGAGGAATGGCATCCCGTTAACTCTCTCAATAGGAAATCATTGACGAATGTGGGAACTTCATGTGTGCACACTTTACTTATCTCTGTGTCTGTTTCTCCTTGTCACTCTCTTTGCCTCTCTCCTGTAAGTTTTCTTTCTATATTTCGTCTTTTAATAAAAGATATAGAAGCACCAATGTGAGTTACCTTTATTTTAATTGGGGGGAGCATGGGGGAGGGTGCCATCGGTACAGAAGGAGGTTGTCCCATGTGCCACTTGCCCCTTCCAGACCATTCTCTAAGGTTTTGGGGATGATTTGTGGATGGAGGGGATTGTTCTGTTTGACAGGCCCCTGTTGTTGACCCTGAGGTTTTAGTGCAGGGTCCGTTACTGGGGATCAAAGTGTTAGAACGATTCAAACTGCAGCTTTTTTTTGGATGCCTGAAGTTCCAGGCACGATTTACCCCTCCAATCGACATCAATCAGGAAAGTTTACGTGAATGTTAACAAGTTGATGCTATAGGGATCTTGCTGTAAGCACAAACATCATTAGCTTTAACTATAGAAAGGGGAGTTTGAGGGAGAAAAGGATGAGTTAGAAAAACAGAGGGGGAAATGAGGCGACGATGGTAAGAGGAATGAGGGGCATGGATCTGGGGGTCTCCCAGCGTGAAGGCACTGCCCAGCTCAAAGTCTTATGAGAAAATCCTCTCACGCACATCCTTCCAGAAGTTTGGAGCAGTTACAGAAAAGCACTGGGTCATTGAGCGGGTGAATTTCAGCCTCTTGATGTGCAATTTTGTTTTATAAGCATAGATAGCACTCTGTGTTTCCATCAATTCTCACCTATACCACTTTTGTCTGACAGCTCCCAAGGTACATTTTTTCAATCCAACTGTGCAGAAACACCCATATAATGTATTTAAGTACTTCATTGCTCATATTTGAAAAGGTGAACTAATGGACTGTAAAGCTCACTGTAGAGCTTGGAGTTAAAGTTGTTAACGTGAAGATGTTATAATTCCAGAAAAATGCTAGCATCTTAGACAGTGAGTTGGATTGAGCGGTTAATGGAAATTCCAAATTTTCCTTTTCAGGACTTGACAGCTTTTATTGCTTTGCTATTGCATCTCCATCTGTTGGCACGTGAGAGATGGAGAGAAATAAGAATGAGAGAGAGAGAGGGAGATAGAGTGAAGAAACAGCTGGGCAATATGAGCCGAGGCTGAATTAAAATAAACAGTGCGAGGGAGACAAAGGTGGAGAGGAAGAGAGATGAGAAATTTAAGGAAATAATGTAAGATAGATGGAGAGAGATAAAGACATTGAGAGACAGAGCGAGGCGATTAGAGAGAGAGAGAGAGGAGAGAAAGATGTATAACTAGACATTGAGGAAACGAAGAGAGAGAGAGAGAGACAGACAGACAGACAGACAGACAGACAGACAGACAGACAGACAGGAAGAAAAATAGAGAATGTAAAGATTGAGAAACAGAGAGATAGATAGAGAGACAGATTGATAATACAGTGAGAAAAACAGGAAAAATGAAGATATGGACAGACTGCGGAGAGGGGAGAGTTTGATGGAAACAGCGAGAGAGAGGAACAGGACAGCAACGAATGGAGGAAGTAGGTGAAGGGACAGACAATATGCTGGGCTGTTTGAGTATCCAACGTGGCAATGTCCCTGGTGTTACAGCCTGTGGGATCTTGCTGTGCATTACTCTCCTGCAGCGTTTTCCGCACTGAAACTTTAAAAACAAGTTAATCTATTTACGGCTGAATGTTTACAAATGTCTGGAATAAAATTTCGAAAGATGACGAGGTTATGTAAAGGCCTATTGTCATCCTGGAATAAGCCCTCGGTTTATGGTCCAAAGGCACATTGAAAAGCTCGAGTGTGGATGGGACAGGGGATGTGAGGTTGGTTTTTCGAAACTGGCAGCAGTTTTTTCCGCCACCCCAATTTTAAAAAGAGAGTCAGTTATTTGTGATGTCTGGGGGGTGATGGGGGAAATTACATCTTGCTAATAATACATTGTTACATGTGGGGTCTGGTTGTGCACACATTATCTGCAGCACCTTCTGAATTGTAACCCTAATGACACTGCCGCAAATGAGATTTAATGAAGACCTGATTGCCGATTGTTTCATTTTCACCAGCCCCTGCGCTCGCCCAAGCCCCTGCACCACCACACCTCTCACTGTAAATCATTTGTTATGCAAAACATGGCACAGTGTCCTCTGCCTTTATCTAAAATTGTGAGGCCGGCAAACCTGCAACTTTCAATTCAATTAAGATTCACTCGATAAACGGATAAAAGGGCACACAGACATCGAGAGATTTACCGGGCTGAACGGTTATGGGGGCGTGGTGCATTGAAAGGGATTGGGCCAATCCTAGGCTGAGCGGGTTTTGGATGGTATCAATGGTTTTGTTGGGTGGGCGGAAAATTAACAAATATAATTCATTCCGAATATTAGTGACACAATGGTGTGGTGGGCAGCAAGCAAATGAAAGCATAGTCAATTATTTGGAAAGATATTGAGAGGAGTTGAGGGAGTAAGATAAGTTGGAGTACATGGCCACACTTCGCTGACATTAGCAGGTCAAGTGGAGCAGGTGGTCAAGGATGTCTATAGAATGATATTCTTTATTGGACAAGGTGTTGATTAAAAATGCAGGGATGTAACGTGGGAAATGTATAAAAAACCGCTTTGGCCACAAGCTGGAGTTTCTGGAACACTTTTGGTCACCACGTTATTGGCGGACATAATTGTTTTGGAGAGAGTGCAGAGTGGATTTACAAGAATGTTGTCAGGGCTGGAAAATTGCAGCTCTGGGGACAGATTGTATGGGCTGGTGTGATTTTCCTTTAAACCGAGGAGGTTCAGTCGTGACCAAACTGAGTTGTACAAGATCATAAGGCCCCTAGATGTGTTAGACAGGAAAGACTTGTTGCTCCGAGCAGAGAGGGCAATAATCAGGGCCACAGGTTGAAGGTGAATATTAGAACTGTTAGAGGTGACAGGAGGAAAAAACGTATTACTCATTGTGTGGTGGGTGTCTGGAATCCGCTGCCCGGATTGGTGGCAGAGGCTGAAAAGCTCCCGTAATTGACCAGGTTACTGGGTCATCTCCTGAAGTTTTGTAAGCTTCAAGGGGGGTGCACGGTGGGAGTAGAATTCATGGCCAATTATTTGGCAGACTCAATGGGCTGAATGACCTTTTTCTTTGCCGTAAGATTCCTATAGTTCCATGGAATGAATGAGGGTAAGTCCTGGAGTGGGTGTGGTGCGGGACCGTGGTTGGGGGGCTGTGGTAGGGGCGTGGGGGGAAATGAATTGTGTCAGTGCAGGGCTGACTGGTTGTGCGGTGTGTCGTGCAGAGCAGAGGTGACATGGAGAAGTACAGTTCTGGACTGAGTTTATTTGGGTGTGGAGGGCTGGAGGTGAATAGGAGTGGGATATTTCCTAACTGTGGTGTGTGGTGGTGGTGGGTGTTGAATTGGAGCGGCAATTTCCTGGGCAGAGTCGGTTTTGTTGGGGTAAGCGTTCAGAGGATGGGAGAAGGAGCTTGCTGAACTAAGTGGTTACAGGTTTGGCTAAGGTGGCAGGGGTGAATTGGAGAGGTAATTCCTGGGCCATATAGTTATGGGGGTGAGGTGGGCTGGGGGTGGTGAGTGGATGAGGGTCAGTCCTGGACTGAACTCTTATCAGTGGGTTTGGGGAAGGGATATTTTTTGGGAGAGGGAATGTCCTAAATTGAGTGGACTTGTTTGTGGATGTTTGATTGGGAGAGGATCATTCCTGAATATCGTGGAAATGTTGTGTTGGGAACCGGTGAAGCTGAATGGGAAAGGATAGCCAGGGGCTGAGTGGGAAGGAGGTGGCGTGAGGTGGGGGAAACAATGATTTGCAGTGGGGTGGTTGACAATCGTCAATGATGGTGCACCATTTTTTGCAATGAGGCAATAAAACAAAGGAGGGTCCCTTCAATATAAATGAAGATGTTAGTAGTAATGGGGGTTCAGAATTAATGGGGAAAGCTCAGAATTAATAGGATCCTTCTCATAATTAAGGTAGGAGTGAGAGGAATATTTAGTACGCTCCCCAATGTTAAATAAAGAGACGCAAATTGTAGGATCAACAAGTCAGAGCAAAAGAAAATAACTCTTCTTTGCTCTACTCTGCCTCAGCGAATTAGGGGCTCTACGTCTCCCCGTTGTCCCCCCGTGCTCGGCGTCTCTGTCTTTGCTTCACTCTCTCAACGTGTGCATATATCTCTGTGGCACCCTCCCTCTCTTTCTTGGTCCCTCTCGCACGCTGTCAATACAGCTCTTTGTCGGTCTCACTTTCTGCTTGTCTGCGCCTCCGGCTATGCTCTGACTGCCTCTCTGCCTCGCCCCGATTCTCTGACTGACCCTGCACACCCATTGCCCCCCCAACCCCCATCACCTGCAAATCCCTGTGCTCCACTCCCTATCTATTTGTTTTGCCTGTCTCCATCTTTCTCTTTTTTTCTGTATCCCTCTTTTCTTAATTGACAAATGGGATGTTGGGCATCGGTGGCAAGGCCAGCCGTAGCTGAAAAAACAGAATTGCTCTTGCTTAAAGGGGATTTAAGAGCCAACCGCTTTGCTGCGTGCTTGAAGTTCCATATAGGACAGACCTGGTAAGGACCATTAGATATGATTTTAAAAAGTCCAGTTTTTTTCAACATTAATGATTTGATGCTCACCATCAGGCTATTAATTCCACCATCCAACGTGATGGTATTCGAACACGGGTACCCTAGGCCATTTCCCTAGGTCTCTATTTACCAGTCCAGTGGCTATGCCACTATGCTGCCCCTTCCTCTCTCGCTGCGTCTATTGCTGTGTCTCTCACGCTTCCTCGGTCTGTGCCTCTGTCTCTCTCTCTCTCACCCTATGCCTCCCTTTCTGGCCATCGCACTCTCCACTGTCATCTCCCTCTCTTTCTCTCTCTCTCTGACCGATTATCTTTAAGCCCAAATGATCACCCTGAATTGGCTCCGACTCCCTGAGGTATTTCCCCTATTAGATTTCCCCCTTAAGATCTCAGTTCCTGTGACCCCACCCTCTGTTGCTCTCTGGGAATTGTCTTCCTAGTTTCCGGAAGATGGATTTGTGCCCAATCAGTGTGAGTGATCGTGATGTTGCACAGGCATGAGTGCCAATAGGAACCCTGAGTAATTGGCTTATTCTCATGATTGAATAAATTGAAGAATTAAGGCGACGGCAAAATTTCAGCACAAGAAATTGCTTTCTTAACAGAGTCTGAGTCACAGCGTAAATTGCAGTGTTAGTGCAGCATGTTAGAAGCTGCAGCATGTAGCCCAATTCCATAACTCAATATTCCAACCATATTGTGTAAAACCTCAAATAGCACACCCACCTCCATATAGCATGGGCCATTATCATTGACCATAACAGATTGAAGTTGTCCGAGGTGACGAACAGTAAAATTATGAATTTCCTTCGATCTCCATCTCTGGGTCTCTGGGACTCTCCCCACTGCTGTGAACCCAGAGTCTCCTGCGGGCTCTGCTGCTCATTAAAATGTGTCTGACGGTGAGAACATTGAGCAGCAGAATTTGAACAAATCGGACACATGGAGTTAAAATGTGGTGGAGGAATTCGATTGTTCTCCAGAACAGAGAGAACTGAGCACGGAGCGTGACATCGGAAAACCAGGGGAGGTTCATCATCAAATACCGACCTGTGAACAAAAAACACCATAAAATATTCTTTAAACAGCTCAGCACATACATTGTTCATAGAACCAGCCGCCGTTGTCTCGCTGCAATATTTACTCTTCAGCTTCGGGCAACAAATTGCCACAAATCGATCAATGGTAAAACAGACGGAAAACCAGAGAGAACAATCAATAGCTGCATAAAGCAGGACAGTGTGGATATTACACACGGCGCTGAACTCCAGGAATCGAAAGTATTCATCAAAAACAGTTGATATGTGACTCAATATCATGTCCAGGATAACGACCAGTAGATCTGCCCCTGCCATGGCCACCAGGTAACATGTGACACATTTGTACAGACCACAGATTTTGCAATTCAGGATCACAATTGTGATTAAGTTCACTGTAAGGAAGGGCAAAATGAACGAAATTATATCAGGCTGGCTAACAAATTACCAATTTTATGTAGGAGCTTCTGACATTTTCAAATGTTTTACCGCATTTTGTGATGCATTAAAATGAATTAAATTGACATGGGAGAACAAACAAGATTGTCTGTGGTACATTAAAAGGAAGCTGGTATTAGTTAAGGATCACTGTAGTTGAGGATCGTAGTTAAGTACGACTGCGACATAATTGTGGACACAAATGGGACATGGGATCGAAGGATCAACGGGAGGACGCAGGGGTGGTTTGTCAAAGTGATCTGGATCTGGGGATGACTGGGAAGAACCAGAGGTACTGGCTGCATTATAGACAGTGGAGGGAAGCAATATATTTTCACATTTTCCGCCTTATTTTATGATGTACATAGCAACAACTCACACAAAATAGCTTCTCTCTCCCAAACACATGCACAGAAACAAATACACATTTCTCAACAGCAGTTTGGGATAGAAGCCAAAGGCTGGCATAGCCAGCGATGCCTTCATACCATAAAAATGTATCAAACACACAAACACAAACACAAACATACACACACTCACATGCACAAAACACAAGCACAGACACACACTGACGCCTAAAGTAAACACACACATTCACAAACAAATATGCACTTGGACAGAGAAACGCCCAAAAAACAAACACACACACACACACACTCACACACACTCACAATCAAAGATCCATGCGCTGGCACTCTTGCACACACAAACACACACACAGACACACAAACCCAAGCACGCACGCACGGACAGCCACAGAATAGCCACACATTCATACGCAAATATGCACATGGGTACACAAACGGACATAAGCACACACGCAATGGATACACACAATCACACAGGCAAATACAATCACGGGCAGGCAAATATTCATGCCTATGCTCTCCTGCACACACACACACGCACACACACTAAGACACAGAGGTACTCGCATATTCAGACACTCACTCACTCAAGCTACAATGCGCACTCTCTTGCAGGCACAGATACATTAGCACCTAAAGGAGAATCTCTCAGTCACACACTGGAACAATAATGCAAACAGCGTCTTACTTGCTCAGACGCACCGACACCCACATAACACGTACACACACACTTTCTCTCTCTCTCTCTCTCTCTCTCTCTCACACACACACACACACAAAGAAACAAGTAAATATGCAATTTTGAAGGGCAAACAATGAATGGAAATATATGCTGGCCTAGCAAAAAGGCTCATATACCATAAAAATTATTTTTAAAAAAATCTATCACACACTACTCGCAGATACGGAAACACAAAGGCACACACACACGCACTGTTCGGTGATAGAGATTGCTCAAGTGAGTTGTGTCTTTACTTGTGCCTGTTTTAGCTTTGATGTTTGCGTTTGCTTATTTTTAATGCTGTATTTTTGTTTTAAGAAAGGGTTAAGTTGTGTTTCAGTTTCACTTTTGAAATTGACTGCATTTGGAATGGCAGTTTAACAACATGTTCATTAGTAAAACAAACAATTGGTGGAAAGTAGGGCTTTTGCCTCGCAAGAGGGATCCAGAACGGCAGCCCCACCCCCGCCGCCGTCATCCACCGCCCTGTCTAACGAATTCCCAGCAGACACAACACGACTCCAGCGAGACTGGAGTAAAGGGACAGAGAGCAGGTTACAAGGTGAAAATTAGATCCCTGACTCAGGAGTCGTGGAACACGAAAAAAATCCTAAAAACACGTTCTAGCTAAACGAAGGACTGGAACCAGAGAAAATGTTTCGTTAAGTGACGATAAAAGTGAAGGGCAGAGTATGGCTCTGAACGTCAAGTATAAAGCTTCAATCTCAAAGAGGTAGAGGCTTGAGGTGCCTGAAGGTCGAAAGAGACAGCCGAAGTTTGGTAAATCTTTGCCATGGCCACTTGAAGCAGTGGTACTTTTGAAGACTGAGTCGGTGAGAGAGATTGCATGGACGACAGCTTGAATGAAGCTGGTGACCTAGGGGAGAATTACATCAGAATGAGAGTTCGAACCCTGGAGATGAATCATTGTGGAAGGCGTAAGAGAGAAAGCCTTGATTTCGGCGAGGGTTCCAAAGCGCGGTCATGGAGAGTGGAGATTGGGCACCTCTCTGTCGGAAACAGAATTCGTTTAGGCTGGTTGGTTCTTGCTGTTACAAGCGCCTGGGGAGAGTTGATGAGAGATCCATAGCATGTGATAAGGGTAACATCTGTTACGTGGTTACAGAGCGTGGTGTGACTGACAACAGGCTGTCTTTTTGTCCACATGCGCCTTCTATTAAAACAGAGTATAAGATAGCTTTTGTAACTACTGATATCCTTGTCAAATTTTACATACCTGTAAAGGTATTCGTGTGGTGGAGGAGTGTTGTGATATAGATAATCAATTTTTGCTTAGTAAACGTTTATTTGTTTTGTATCCACACACACAAATACAAACACGCAAGAAGTCTCACAAACAAGTTTTCCAACTCTCTGACACACACACACACACACACACACACACACAAACTGTATACAGGAGCAGAAATATATGCACACATACACACACACGCACAAAACATCACCAACTCTCTCACACACATATTCACAGAAACACACATGTACATAGACATACAGAAACGCACAAGCACAAAAACACGCACACAATAAAAACCACACAAACTCGTACCTATCACAGAATCAAAGTATCACACTGCAGAATAGGACCTTCGGCCCATCGATTCTGCACCGACACGTGAGAAACAACTGACCTACCTACCTAACCACATTTACCAGCACTTGGCCCATAGCTTTGAATATTATAACGTGCCAAGTGCTCCTCCAGGTACTTCTTAAAGGATGTGAGGCAACCCGCCTCCACCACCCTGATAGGCAGCGCATTCCAGACCATCATCGCCCTCTGGGTAAAAGGTTTTTCCTTACAACCCTCCTACACCTCTTGCCTCTCAACTTGAACGTATGTACCCTCTTGACTGACCCTTCAACAAGGGGAAGATTTGTTCCCTATCCACCTTGTCCATGCCTCTCATAATCGTGCACACCTCGATCAGGTCGACCCTCAGTCTTCTCTGCTCCAACGAAAACAACCCAAGTCTATCCAACGTCTTTTCATAACTTAAATGCCTCATTCCAGGCAACATACTGGTGAGTTCCCTCTCCACCCCTTCCAGCGGAACCACATCCTGGCTATAGTGTGGCGGCCAGAGCTGTGCACATTGCTGCAATTGTGGCCTCACTAAGCTTGTATACAACTCTAACATGACCTTCCTCCTTTTGTAATCAACGCCTCAATGAATAAAGGCAATGGTCCCGTATGCCCTCACACCACCCCACTAACATGCCCCTCTGCCTTCCGCGATCTTTGGACACACATGCCAAATTCCCTTTGTTCCTCAGCAGTCCCTAATGTCATGTGGTTCATTGAATGCCTCCTTGTCAGATGAACACACGGAAATGCACACACATGTGCCCAAAAAATCTCACACACACACGCAAACACTGCAAAACTCACACAATGAAACACAGACACATTAAAAATACACGCAGAATGATAAACACACAAAGACATGGACATGCACACACTCACACAGAAAACACACACAAACAACGATATTCACACTTAGAAGCACGAGTGTATTTACGTGCACGCACAGACAGCAGGACACAAAGATACACACACTTATCAAGGTAAATCATGGATGTGAAATAACTGCTAGCCAAGTCAGCGAAGACTACTTCTCCAGATATTAATTTAAAAGACTCTCACGTAGAGACATACACAAACAAACAAGACACGCACAAACACACAAGCAGAGAGGAATTCACAAAGGGCACATGCACACATAAATATAAACACAAGCGCACTAACAAACACACAAATATTTGCACATGTACGCACTTGCGCCTGCAAAGAACACACAGACACACACACACACACACACACACAAACACACACACATGCACACAGACAATCTCAAGCACTGATAAAAAAACATATACCTGCACGCACACACGCACTGACACGTACAGAAACACACACTCACGCAAACAGTCACTCGCATAAACGTGCACAGAAAATCACATGACCGCGCGTGCGCACACACACGCGCTCAGTCACGCAGATATTAATTCACGCATAGGGCTACACACACAGACAAACATGAATACAGGAACCAATAGACATATCTGCATCCAGTCACTGTCGAACTCATGCACCATTAAACAAATCCGCACACTCACATGAACACACATGTACACACAAAAACGTGTGCATACAAGAGATACACACACATTGCCACTGAGTCACTGCCTCTCTTTTTTCGATGACATACTCTGACAAACACACAAACAGAACTATTTACACCCAGAAAAACTCACCCACATTTCCCCATGCACAATTTCTCTCTCTCTCTCTCTCTCTCAATCACTCTCCCTATCTCTCTCACGGACATACACACAAACACACACACACAGCCAGTGCAGGAGGCCATGTCAGGAGCAGCACAAATCACAGCCGAAAATGTGGTTTTATATTTTTGAAGCTATTACACAGGACTATTCGAGCGCCAAACAGAATAAGCCGGAAATGATAGACAGGGTTAAGCGAACGCATAAACAAAAAATCAGATCAAAGCTCTGCAATCCCGCCATATGCAGTCGTAAATGCTGGCGGACAATCACACAACTGACTGGAGAACGAAGCTCCACAAATATCCTCAACTATATAGGAGTCCGGCACTTGCAGCGCAAAGGATAAGGCTGAAATATTCACAGCAATCTTCAGCCAGAGGTGTTGAGTGGATGATCCATATCGACGTCCTTCGGAGGCTGCCTGAATTACGTATGCCAGTCTACAGTCAATTTCATTCACTCCATATGCTATCAAGAAACGGCTGAAGGAACTGAACAATGCAATGGCTATGGGCGCTGACAATATTCAGGTAATAGTACTGAAGACTTGTACCCCGCGTCTGTGCCTCTATTAAAGTTGCTGCAGTACAGCTACAACACTGGCATCTACCTGGCTATGTGGAAAACTTCCAGGGCATGCCCTGCGCACAGAATGAAGGACCAAATAAACCCGACGAATTCCGTCCCTATCAGTCTACTCTCTATCACCAGTAAAGTAATAGAATGAATATTCATCCGTGAGAAAAAACGGCACTTGCTTAGCAATAACCAGCTGGACAACTCCCAGTGCCACGTTCTAGCGAGCTCAGAAATAGGAGAATAGTGCAGATGAATACGTGGTTTAATAGTTCGTGCAGGAGGGAGGGTTTTTCATTTCTGGATCATTGGGTCCGTTTCTTGGGAAAGGTAGCATCTGTACAAGCGGGACCGTCTACACCTGAACCAGAGCGGGACTAACATCCTTGCCTGTGGGTTTGCTAGTGCTGTTGGGATGCTTTTAAACTAATTCGGCAGGGGGAGGGCACACAGAATTTTAGCAGAATATTGAAACATCATAATACAGTAAAACAATCAAGTCAGAGGCAGTACAGCTGCATTAACCTTCAAGGGAGTAAGGCAAAGCTGGATGGCCTCTACTTTAATGCCAGGAATATATCAGGTAAAACGGATGAGTCAAGGGTGAGGATTGACACATGGAATTGTGAACTAGTAGCCATCACTGAGACATGGTTGCAGAAAGGACAGGATTGGCAGCTCAACATTCCGGGATATAGAATCTTCAGTCTAGACAGGGGAGTGGGTAAAAGAGGAGGAGGCATTGCATAATAAGCTTCACACACTGTATCAGTGCTGGGTCTCTTAGTGCTATCAAGGGGTTAGTGACCACTTCCATAGGCACTAGCAACGTTCTCATCTGAGCTACAAGCTTCAGAACTTTTTCCAAAACTCCCCGTCAAGTGAGCTGCCTCAGAAAACTACTTGAAATGGTGCATACCAATCTACACCTCTTAGAATCATCTGTCCATGGCAGTTTGGTAGATGTGACAACAGCAAAGACCTGTGAAGGCAAAGTCCTCACTTCTCATTGAGGATAGCCTCCATGCATTATGATGGAAATATCACCTTGCTCGAACTGGGATAGATTTCGAACAGGTCAAGAAAATCAACACTGGACAACATTATGGCTCTGTGGGAAATCTTCAGCAGCAGAATTGTCATCGAACACAATCTGTAACCTCAGGGCACGGCAAACCCCGACTCTACCATGATCACCTAGCCGGGGAATCAACGTTTGTCGAATGAAGTGTGCCGAAGTGCTTTCCAGGGGCAGCACAACACTTAGATAAAAAAATGCGTCAACCTGGCGAAGCTACATTTCAGAACTACCTGTGTGTCAAACAGTAAGTGATGGAATGAGCTAAGCAATTTATCAGCCAAATGGATTACATCAGAGATCTGCAGTTTTGCCACATCCAGTCGTCAATCGGGAAGCCTCTTCAAAAATATCCATCTTCAATGATAGGAGAGCTAAACATGCCAGTGTTAATCACAAGCCTTTAGCGTCTACTACAATCGCGAACCAAAAGTTCCGAGTGAATGACATGTATAGGAATCGTTGGGTGTTCCTCAACATGCTTAATGCCATTCTTCAGTCAATTCTATTCAATCCAAGTGATGTCCAGACACGGGCAATGGTAGTGCATACTGCAACGCCATGGGCCTGACAATCTGGCAGCAATAGCACTGAAGATGTGTGCTCTAGAACTTGCTTCACGCCTAGCCAAGTTGAACCAGTACAGCTACAGCAGTGCCAAATGCTCAGCAGCGAGGGAAATTTTGCAGAATACGTACTGGACACAAAACGATGAAATAACCCAACTCGCCCAATCGGAATATACTCCAACATAAGTAAAGCGGTGGAAGGGGTAATCAACAGTGCTAATAAACAGCACTTGGTTCGCAATAAGCTGATGTCTAATGCTTAGTTTGGGTCCAGCAAATTCATTAAGCTCCTAAACATGGGCAAATAGCTGAAATGCAGAGGTGTGGTATGTGAGACTGCCTTTGACGTCAAGGCCGAATTTCACCCTGTGTAACATCAAGGAGACTGAGCAATACTCAAGTCAATGGGGATCAGCGAAGTTTGTTGTGATTGCTGGAGCTCAATCACATCGCCTCCAGACCATTGCTGAAGTAGTCCGTCTGGTTATTGTCCTAGGCCCACCCATCTTCAGCAGTTTCATCAATGACCTTCCCTCCATCATAAGGTCGCAAGTGGGTAAGTTCGCTGATGATTACAGAATGTTCACCACCATTCGCGATCTCGGAGATACTGAAACACGTCATGGCTAAATGCAGGACCAGGTGAACAACATAACGCTTGGGCTGACAAGTAGAAAGTAACATTTGCGCTTCACAGGTGTCAGATATTGACCGCATCAAGTAAGAGATGCCAATTGACATTCAAGTGTGCGTGCGTGTTAGAGAGGGACAAAGTCGTGTGGGCTTCTTTGTATGTGATCGTTTGTGTTTGTACGCGTGTGTGAGAGAGAATGAAAGAGAGAACGAAAGGAGCTTCATGAACTTGTTTTCCTTTGTGCGTTCCTGCATGAGTTTCTGCTTTTAAGTGTGCATGTGTGTTTCTGTGCATGTGTGTGACAGAAAGTGTTTTTGACTGTTGGTGTATGTGAGATGGTGTGCAAGTGCATGTTAGTTTTTCTTTGTGACTGAGTTTTTCAGTGAGTGTGTGTTTATTTATGTGTGTGCAATTACATGTGCGCGTGACTATGTGTGTCCTTGTGTGTGTCTGTTTGCGGGTGTGTGCGTTTGTGTTTGTCCTTGTGTCTGTGCGTGCATGCGAGTATGTGCGAGTGTGTGTGTGAATTCTTGAGTGTCTAACTTGCTTTGTCTTTGTGCGAGTGTCTCCAAATATGTGTGTGAATGTGTGTGCATACATGTTCGATTGTTTGTTTGTTCGTGTCTGTTAGCATGTGGGCAAGTGTATTAGAGCGCGTGTGTGTCTGCGTGCGAGAGTGTTTGTGATTGTGTTTTAGTGTGTGTGTGCGTGTGCGTTTGTTTCTCTCTGTGTGGTGGGTGTGAGTGTGCGCTTCTGCGTGCTAGTGTGTAAAAGAGAGAGTGAGAGTCTGTGAAATTATGAGCGTGGATATGTGTGTGGTAACTTTGACAGACAGGTGACAGGAGTTTCGTATACGGGAAACGATCGTTTATTCGAGCAATTGCAATGAGAGCACTATCTCAATGCAGCTTGAGTTAGAACTCTGCTAACTTACAAGTGTGCAGCATTTTTATACATTATTGGTCACATACAAGAAAAGTTTCCAATTTCCGGTCTCGTCAACATATAGGATTACACTAAAAATACATCTCTGGTAACAGGTACATGTATTGTATGTCCCTATTTAAACCCAGGAAGATAACTTCCCTTCTACCAAAACTAGGAACATTCGCTGTTTCCCTGTAAACAGGCTCAATATTAGTTGTTATTTTGCAATGTTAGTCTCCTTTTGAATTCTAGGACACCTAATGTATCATATTGGCTTTCCTCGATGTCCAGCCTGGTTCCCAGGACATTGCTGCTGATCACAGTCCCTGAGGGTTTACAAGGTCCATGTGGTGTTTTGTAAATGTTTAGGTACTTGCAGGCACTGGCTGCTTGGAGATTCCAATAGCATCATACACTTACAAGAAATCCTTACTTTACCTCGATATTCCCCGCTAACAGGGTCCCCTTTTGGCCTTTGCCTTCCTCAAGGGGTGACAACTACAGTGGTGCTGTCCGCCACCTTTCCTTCCAGCCATCCACTGATTGCTGTGGTGGAGGATGTAGAAGGATGGACATTGAGAAGGTGCAAATGGACAAGTAATTTATCAGGTCAAGTAGCAGAGTTACTGGCACTGAAAGTGGCTTAGCATATTGCGCAGGGAAAAAAATGATTAATATTTATACGGACAGTAGGTACGTCTTTGGGGTAGTACATGATTATATGGTTCTCTGCAGCCACAGGGGTTATGTCATGTCGGGAACAGGACAACAAGGTCACCATGAGCCGCTTTGACTGAGCGCTGGTTGCCCAGTTCAACGGGGTCCGCTACCTTCTGATGGGCTTCAACTTTTATTGCTGCTGCTTCTAGGGGTAGGTTAGAAGCTTCTACTAGGTCGCTAACTATCGCCTAATACTGCACTTGACCTGCTCCCGTGCTGGCATAACCACTGTGGCTCCAGACAACCATATAAACATGTACTACCCCAAAGGCATACCTACTGTCCGTATAAATATTAACCCTTATTTCACTTGCGCTAGATGCAAAGCCTCTTTCAGTGCCACTAACTCTGCGGCTTGACCTGATAAGTTACCTGTCCGTTTCCTCCTAACCAAGGTCCGTCCTTTGACATCCACAACCGCTCACCCACTGCACGAGATACCATCGAGATACGTAAGGGGCCCGACCATGAGCAGGGACATAACCTCATCTTCTAACTCATTTTCCCTCAGCGCCTTTGGGTTCTCCTCATTTATCTCCAAAGAACAAGCATGCTCGAGATCAATAACATGCTCCTTCCCTTCTGGCAGCAACGCTTCTGCTGTGTTAGTCCCTGGAATGCGCACTATTAATACTGCTTAATCTCGCAGGAGTAACGTAGTTTCCCAAGGCGCTCGCCTAATATCTGGAACAGTTCTTAATTTTCCCGTATTGAGTAATGCAAATATGTTATTTCTTGCTCGCAATACCAGTTCCGCAGTAATTAATATTGGTTCAAAGGATCGCACGGCCCATTATGCGCAGTCAATCGCTGCTATGCAAAGAGGAATCCCGCCAGCTAGAGGTTACTACTTCGTTGAAAAGCATCTTACAGTTCTCATCCGACCCCCGTGGTCTTGGGTCAGCAACGCACTGGGAAATCCTCTCACTCTGGATATAGAGGAAAAACTTTGCCTATACAGGGAACCCTGTGGCTGGCGCTCGAGTGAGCGCCCCTTTTAGCGCAGTATAAGCTAATCCATGTTTCGCACCCCATTCTAAAAAATCATGCGACGCCTTCCCAACTTTCATCATATCCCTGCATGGGCGCTGCTTACTTAACCAAATCCTCCAAGAAGGTCCTAAAGTAATTAAGCAACCACACGGTTTGCCTAAACCCTCGCTCATCTGCTGGTCTCGGAATTTTTTCTATAGTTTCCTTCCTACTACGGGGTATCTCTCGTTTCCCTTGGGATATTGAATATCCCAAACACTGCACCTCCCATTTTGCCAGCAGAGCTTTATTTACCATGACATTGAACCCGGCTGATTCTAAGAATTCTAAAATGTGTAACAGTGCCGCTATGTGACCCTTTGACTTTTCTGAGGCAATCAGATGACCATCCACATATTGAATCACTATCGTGCTCTCATCAAGCTCTCCACGACTCAACGCTTCGCACATCACCCGGTGAAAAATAGCCGGACTTTTGTGGAAGCCCTTTAGAAGCATGACCAAGTATATTGCCAGTGCTCTATCGTGAAGGCAAATTCATTCTGGGATTCCTGATCCAACGGTATTTCACAAACCAATTAGCGATATCTGGGACAGAAAATATTATGTGGCTCGATCCTAGGTTGTTGAATATGGTGTCAGGGATTTTGCTATTGGGTGTTTCCTGGGTGTTACCTTATTTAAAGCTGTACAGTAAATTGTCAGTCGATATGACGCGTCCTGTTTCTCAGCTGGCCAAAAAGGGTAACTGCTGGTGGACTGGGCCCTCCTCACTATCCCATCCTGCTCTCGGCTGCGTATAATTACCCACAATGCATCCTGTGTGCCTGATTTAATTGGATATTGTTTCCTCGGATGGTATCCTTGTCCTGGAACATGTATTGGGGATAATTTTAATCCAACCACAATCAAACTCTCGCAACCTGCCGATACAGGATGACCTATTGCCAATGTTGCTTCCATTTTTCTTGACTTAGCTCAATCATTGCGGCCACACTGCATAGAAGAATCGGTGTTCCATTCTTCTTAAGTGGACCTTGCATAATAATCTCACCATCCTGTGGGCTAATACTCCCCCTAATCTTTTTTAGAATATCCATTCCCATAATGTTATCTTCATTAGTTTGACCAAATCAAATCCGGACAGGGGCGAACTACCCCCCTATTTCCATGGCATTGACCTCACTTTGCCTCGCCCGCATATGTACCCCTATTGTTCCTATAATTACGAAAGTAACACACGTAGTTGGTAGACTCCAGTCCGTAATTGAAATGGACGCCCCTGTGTCTATTAATTCTCTGCAATGCCGGCCCCCGAACTGCGTTGCAACAAATGTCCTTGGGTCCCCTGCCCTGCACATCCAGAGGGCCGTTGCGACCAATGCATGTCTTGGAAAGGCGTCAAACAGCCTTCGAGCCGCGTCCACTCTCGGCAGCTGTTGAGTCATGTCAGTCGAAGCCCAATGGGGCCACTATACGTCCGTAGGCCATCAGCTCTGTAGCCCAACACATAATTTTCATGTGGTTCCTTCATACTGAGTGGCCCATTCTGATGACATTTGATGTTCAGGTCCGAACGCACCCCTCAGCATTTTCTGGAAGATCTCATCATTCCGCGGGGGATGCGATTGTCCTGAAAAATGTACACACTTCTCCCGCTTCAAATCTGCGTAGTCCATTAAGGACTCACACTTCATCTGTACTACCTGCGTTATACACCCCCCAAGGCTACCCTAACTGCCTGCTCAAAATCCGTGAATAGCATTGAATGTGCTGCCCCCTCAGCTTCCTGTCCATCAGGTAAAATAATCATATCCAGCTCAATCTCTCCTCATATTCCAGTCCCGCCTTGCAAGGAAGCAGACTGGAAAACTTTCCTGCACTCGTTCTATAGAAATAACATCCTTTCTCAGGTAAGGACACCAAAGTTTCCCACAATATTTCAGGTGTTGTCTCACCAACGCCGTGTACCATTGCAGCAAGACATCCCACCTCCTGTAATCTAATTCTCTGGCTATTAAGGGCAAAGAACAAGGGGTGATCTCATAGAAAAATATAAAGTTCCAACATGACTAGGCAGTGAAGTTTCAGGAAGGATGTTGCCAATGGTGGGAGTCCAGAAATAGGGGATACATTCTAAGGATATGGGGCAGGCCATTTAGGACTGAGATAATGAGAAATGTATTCACCCAGTTAGCCGTGAGCCTGTGGGATTCATTACCTTAGAAAGAATTGAGTCAAAAATATTGTATGTTTGAAAAAGGAGTTCGACATAGCTCTTGTAGTGAAAAGGGGTCAAATGGTATGGGAAGAGAGTGGGAACAGGTTATTGAGTTGCATTATCAGCCATGATCATAATGATTGGTGTAGCTTGCTCGAAGAGCCAACATACCGACTCCTGATCCTATTTTCTATATTTCAATGTGATGGAGTCCCCGATTCCACAATAAAGTGCGAACGCACTTTGCTGTTTTGCTAACGGCATAATTTTCCATTTTTCCCACCTGTTTCTGAGCATATCGCTCGTGCGGCCCTGGCAACTTAATTATTTGAGGTACGTTAGGTACACTTATTTCCCCGGGATGCTGCGCGGCTTCCGCTATTCTTATTTCAAATATTTGCCCGCCAGCACGACTCCGACTCCTCCTGTCTGAGGGCATTCCTCCCTTTCAGGTCTTTGGCTGTTGTTATTTCAAACCGTAGCCCAAAAAGCACGAATCTTCCTCCTATCATCTGTAGTGGTCCGGACTCCCTATGGGGCTTTGGGACACCTAGCACGCCCCCGTGGCTCCGCCTGATACCCTGTCGTCCCCGACCACGGCGCTTCCCATCCTGAATCCTCCTCCGGCTTCTTTTGATTCAGAACAGCCGTATTCTAGGGTAGGCTTATTGCACTAAATACGGTTGATTAATAGACTATATTCACGCACTTTGCAGAGCCGTTCGAAGGATGTGACCCGGGTGTGCGACCAACTACGCAAAAGGATTGTGGTAACATGGACAAATGGACCACAGGAGGCTCAGGTACAGGTTACTACCGTATAATCGAGATAATGTAAGGAGCAAGTGTTCATCATATTTAAACATTATTGCTCACGTACCAGAGCATTTTTCAGATTCCAATCTCTTCACCATATAGCTTTACATTAAACAGTTATCTCTGGTAACTGGTACATGCATCACACGTCCCTATGTTCGCCCAGGCAGTGACCTTCCCTTCTACCCAAACTAGGATCATCTGGTCCTCCGTTATCAATTGATAACAGGCTCGGTCTTAGTTGTTTTTCATCCTAAGTCTCAGCCTGACTCCAAGGACACCTTATCTATCTTATTTGCATTCACCTAAGTCCAGCCTGGCTCGCAGGTCCTTGCTGATTCTCACAGGCCCTGAGCGTGCGCAAAGGTTCATATGGTGGTTTTAACTGTTTATGTGCATGTAGACACTGGCTGTTTGGTAATTCCAGCAGTATCTTTCCCTTATACGTAGTCTTAAATTCTGTCCTAACAGGTGTCGGAAGCCAAAGTGGAATCAAACATTCAGAGGTGCAACGTGAGGATACATAGTATCTCCTCACTGACTGTCGAAATCATACTTCACAAATCTATCATCTATCATTGCCTCCCAAATATGCCTCCCTTTTCTCGCCAGTGCAATGGCTGTATCACTGTCATCGCTGCCTTCCAGGGCCTCCTGACTCTCATTCCCATTGACGTCCTCCTCATTGCTGGTGCCCTCATAATCTCCTGCTCAGCCAGCTCCTCTCTCCGATTTATACAATGTTGTAAAGGCCGCAGCAGGCGATTGCAGTGCATGCTGCCCCCTTTGGACTATCTTGCAGGGCTCCAGCAGTCCGGCCCAAGTACCGGAAGCTCATCATGTTCCAGCTCGATGGTCCACACCACTGAATTGCGAGTTGTAGCTGGAATATCTTTCTAGCATTAGTTGCGGAATTCTGAGTCTGCCACAAGTCTGTCATCAGCCACATGCTGTGCGGGTAGCCCTTGCCCCTCAAGGGACATCTATGCAGACTCTGTGAAGCCTGCAAGTCACCAGTGACCATTGACTGACTGAGAAGTTAGGTGTCATGGAACTTTTCTGGAAAACGTGCATAGGCCTGCAGAATCTGTTTCTGTTGGTCACATGCCAAATGAATAGTCGATCGTGTGCTGCGATGTAGATCTCATTAACATGTTAGTGCCTTCGATCTCACCTTGAATCTGCGGGAAACCTGAGGTCTGGATAAATTCATGTGTCTTACATGTAGGCTGTCCTGAACGCTGTTGAAAAGCATGCCGTCGCGACTATAACTTCAATGACCTCATGAATACATGTTTGAGTGGAGGCTCGCCATGTCCCACAGAGGTCACTATGGAGACCTGCACGGAGCCACTGACCTAAGAATTGAACGCCGTGATTGCGTTCCTGAACAAGGGAATTAGCTTCTCTCCATGTCCCTGTGGTGCTTAAAGTCTCCACAGGTGTCAGATGTGACTGAGCATCACCCTAGACAAGCATCGCCTTGGCCACATAGACTGTCCATAATATTAAGAAACATAGAACCTGAACCTCAGAAGGCACTGAGCAGTGACGGGATATCTGTGACACTTCAGCAGCTTGTGTAGACGACCCAGCGCCCTTCTTCCTGAGAGTCCAACTCCTCTCTCTGCAGAACCATGCGCCTCCACCGCACGTCTCTCTGTCATCTTCGCTCTCTCTATGGAAGGAATGTGTACAGGCCGTTCTCAAGGCTCCATTCGCCTAATGTACGCACGTTACAGGTTGATTAACGTAGACACATGGCATTACTTGTGTGTCCAAACAAATAATTTCTTTGTTACTTGTAAAAGCCCCTTAACGCATCCTGGACAGAGCTGTCCACCATTGGATGGCCAGAAATTATTGTGCTGCATGGCTGCCCGAAATCCTAAATTTCTCTGCCCCAATACTACTGAATGATTGGCCGCAAAGTCGCCCACTGTAATATGTGATGTGGTCTCAGCCCAGGCGCAGGGACAATACCTACTTTCACTTTAAAGCTGCACTATGAGCATGAACCATTGCAGAGACTGGTCCAAACCAGGATGAGGACATTACTAGGGGCTGTGAGTGCCTCTACCAGTGATTACATCATGGCCAGATTTAGCAAAGAGGTTGTACAATATGACGAGTCATTCAACTGTTCTGCAGTACACTGAAACGCTCAGTAGTCTGCAGCCTGCCAACGAGGCGTGAACAGTTTTGGAGCAAGTTCATGCCTGTGCGTTTCTTCAGTAGGTAGATAAGTTATAGGCTCCACTCCAGGCATGTCAATGTGGCTGCGTCAGAGCTGTCTCAGCTGCAGATGAATTGTAATTTTACACAATTATTCCCCACGTGCGGACACTTCCCACCCGCCCCACCCTCCGCAAGTGTTTGAGCACGAGCATCAACTGCAGAACATTCTTACCGCTCCCCCCTCCAACTCGCCTCCACCACAAGCAAAGCCCTCTTAACCGCACCCCACGGCAACAGACCTCAACTTTAAAGTCCAAAAGGAGATCCTCGAAAGCTCTGTGGGACTTCACTGTGCTCTAACTTCTGAGCTCACCTCGAAATGCAGGCAATAAAGCTGATGCGGTTTTCATGCTGTTGTGATGAGGAACACATATGTGCACAATGTGTGGAGGTGAGTAAAGTCAATAAAGATAGGGTAATTATATTATGTGGTTTGAACTTTCCCAACATTAATTGGGATAGATATAGTGTTAAGCGTTTGGAAGGAGTGGATCTCTTGAAATGTGTACAGGAGAAAATTTTAGGTCAATATGTTCAGGGTCCAAAAAGGGACGGTGCACTGTTGCAACTAAATCTCGGGAATGAATTCGGACAGGTGGCTGAATTGGTGGTGAGCGAGTATTTCAGCGAAAGCGGCCACAAGTTTCGCAAGCAAATTGATATAGGGAGTGAGAGGTTATTGGAGGTGTTGGCAGAGTTAAAAGTGTACAAATCTCTAGGTTCGGATGATTAATGTCCCAGACTGCTGAGGGGGGCATGGTAGGAGATCGCAAGGGCTCTGATCCGAATTTTAATTTCCTCTCTGCCCACCGGGGAGTTGCCAGAGTACTGAAGAACAGCTAATGTGGTTCCGCTATATAAGAAGTTTGATAGAGGTAAGACAGGCAACTATAGGCCAGTGAGTCTCATGTCAGTGGTAGGGAAACTATTGGTGAAAGTTCTGAAGGAGAGTATCCATCTCCACTTGGAGGAGCAATATTTGATTAGGAATAGTCAGCATGACTTTGACAGAGGGATGTCATGCCTATCAAATTGATTGAACTTTTTGAGGCCGTAACCAGATGTTTAAATGAGAGGCGAGCATTTGACGTATTTATATGGATTTCAACAAAGTCTTTGACAAGGACCCACATGGGAGAATTATACAGAAGTCAAAGGCACATGGGTAAAGGGCAATTTGATAAGGTGGATTCAAAATAAACTCAGTTGTAGGAGGCAGAGGGTGATGACAGAAGGATGACTTAGTGATTGGAAGCCAATAGCCAGTGGCGTACAACAGGGGACTCTTCTCGGTCCCCTATTATTAGTCAATGATATAAATGACTTAGATTACTATGTGGGGGGTAGGATTAGTAAGTTCACGGAAGACACATAGATTGGCCGGGTGGTTAACATTGTGGTTAAGTTACTTGGGCGGCACGAAAATATAGTAGGGATGGTCAAATGGGCAGCTAAGTGGCAGATGGAACTTATCCCTGAATAGTGTAAGATGATACACTTTGGAAGGATTCATTTTACAAGGAAATATTCAATGAACGGCATGACACTAGGAAGTTCGGAGGTACAAAGGGAGTTTCGCGTGTGTGTCCATAGATCTCTGAAAGCGGAGTGGCATGTAAGTGGGTTGTTGAAAATGGTATATGAGACACTTGCCCTTATCAATCGAGGAGTATATTACAATAGTAGGGAGGTGATGTTGGAGTTGTATAGAACCTTGGTGAGTTCACAGCTGGAGTACTGTGTGCAATCCTGTTCGTCACATTATAGGAAGGATGTGATTGCACTGGAGGGGGTGCAGAGTAGTTTCAACAGGATGTTGCCTGGGATGAAAGATTTATGTTATGAAGTGAGGCTGGATAGATTTGGGAGGTTTTTTTTTGATCAGAGAAGACTGAGGGGCTTCCTGATAGAGGTGTACAATATTTTGAGGGGCATGGACAGGGTGGATAGGGAGCAGCATTTCTTCTTATTCAAATGGTTATTCACAAGGGACCTTAAGTTCAAAGTAAGGGGCAGGAGGTTTTGCGGGGATGTGAGGAAAAACCTATATAAGCAGAGGGTCGTGACGGTCTGGTATGCACTGCCAGGGAGTTTGGAGGAAGCGAGTTGCCTCACATCCTTTAAAACGTAACTGGATTAGAACTTGGCACGTCATAACTTTCAAGGCTATGGGCCAAGTGTAGATAAGTGTAGAATTAGGCAGGTAGGTCAGTTGTTTCTCACCTTTGTGCAGTCGGTGTCGGTGCAGACTCGATGGGCCGAAGGCCTCGTTCTGCAATGTGATTCTGTGATTCTTTGAAAGACATAGGACATTATATGGTGTGCGGATGATTCATGCGGGCTGGGCTGATAATGATAGGCAGGTGTACGTGCATGATCTTTCCAAAGTCTGAAGGAATCGGACAGAGTGCACAATCAAAACTGGCTTCTCAATGTCGTGAAACTGATTTTTGGCCATCTCGCCATATTTTCTGTGCAGTCCACTGAACACGGCAGATGATAGCGGGCATGGAAAACTCCACACTCCACCAACCCCATTTGAAATTGTCCCACTTATTTACCAATGTCTCTCCTCATTCCTGCTACCAAATGTATCTTGCATCCGTCACTGATTTAGATTTCACTTCCTCCGTGGCTCTCTATTTTACCAATCTTTATAACTTCTGCTGAAGTATATGCTGCCTTCCTCACTGTTCATATCTACAAACTCCTCGTCATCTGGAAATTCTGATTATATGATAAACGTGAATATTATATCTGAGTGTAAAAAAGAGGCAGCTTCCTAATTCTGACGACTGGAAAATATCACTTTAAACTTCCTTCCTGTCAGAATAACATCTTTCACCACTTATCCATGATTTCTGTCTATTGGCCAATGACATGTCCACATTGTCATAGCCCCTTTAACCCATTGGTTTCAGTTCCTGAAAAAAAAAAATCCATTCAATCAGACTTGGTCAGGTTGTGATCAAAAACATGAGATCAAGCTCAATTCCCTCAAGAAGCCTCTTGTTACTGAGACAAGTAACTCGAGTTTATCAGATACGATTTTTCCATTAAAACATCAGTGATTCTGGACATTTCTAAACGCCCGTTTATTATAAGAAATATTTTTTTTTTACTTGATTAGAATATCAAATAATTTCTTCCCCGATGCAGAAGATTCCCCAATGTATCACCGGGGTTCTTCTGGCTGACACGAAGTACCTGGGTTCCTCCCTCTCTCCATTTATAAACAGGGTGGAACTTCCACAACCCTCCAGCCGGTGACACCACTCGCATTTCCAACGAAGACTGAAGTATTATGGTGATAGTCTCCGCTATTTCCAGCATTAATTCCCTCAGTGACCTTCATATACCTCATTCATAGCCGGTTAATGCCCTAATTTGATATCAGATAAAACAAGTATTAGGTTAACTGAACCACTTTGTTCAGTGCCTGTAATTAATATCAGTCTCTCAGTATCCTAAATGAGCCACTGGAATATTTCCCTCTTCTATAAATAAGGGATCCCTTTCAATGTGTTTTCCAATGGCGTGAGAGGGAGAACTATCTCTGGCACAAACACTGATCAGCGGATGCAGCGAGAGGGAGGCGATAGATCAGAATATGAGAACTGGAGACTGCAATGTTCCAACAACTGATCACAATCTGAGAACAATAGATTGGAATGTTCCAGCAACGGACAGGACTTTATTTCTTGGCCTTAATTATCTTTCACAAGTATGGATATATTTAGCATCGCGGGTTGCAAATGCCGTTATGGTTATTCAAGCAGGTTACAATCCCATCCTGGCAATTGTTGATTTCGCTTGTAAGCCTGTTTATCCATTTATCATTTCAATGAAAACCTTTTTACTGTTTCACTTTTCTTGTCTTTTTTTTCAATTTGGAAACATTGAAACCAATTTCATCAGTTCCACTCAATAAGTCAATTCCCTATCCATTAGCTGCAACCCCCTCTCCGGCTAGTATTTGTGGCAAATTTCACAACAACCATGCTACATTTGACCATGAGCTAATATATAACCCCATATCTTCTACATCCCCAAACATTCCCGCTTACACCTCCATCATATAAGAACATGAGAAACAACAGCAGGAGTTGGCCATTCAGCACTTCCAGCCCGCTCCGCCTTTCAATGGGGTCCTGACAGAACCTTTACTTCAAGCACCATTTTGCAGTGCAAACCAACCGATCCCTTAATGATTTTAATATATAGAAATCTATTGATCTCAGTCTTGAAAATGCTGAACAGCTGAGCCTCCAGAGCCTTGTGGGGCAGACAATTCCAAAGAATCACCATCCTCTGAGTTTAATTAAATCCTCCTTGAACCATTGCTAAATGGCCTGCCTCCTTTTCTGAAACTGAATCCCCTCGTTATTGAACACACAGCCAGGAAGGACATCCTTCCTACATCTATACTGTCGAGCCAGAGAATTAACATCCAATTTATTCTACCTTTCCTCATAGGGTATTCCCTCCATCCCAGGAATTGGTTTCGTGAATAGTTATTCCACTCCCTCGATGAAAATTGTATCTTTCCTTAGATTTAGAAGCCAAATTTGCGCACAATATTGCAGGTGCTATCTCAACAAGGTTCTGTATCATTGCAGTAAGAAATATTAACTTCTGCAATCAACTCCTGCTGTAATAAATGCCAACATGCCATGAGACTTCCTAATTCCTTACAGTATCTGCATGTTGCATCCTAAACCCATATAATATTCATCACCTGCCAGTTTCTCACCATTTGAGAAATATTCTCCAATTCTGTTTCTACTACCAAAGGGGATAATCTCACATTTTGCAACCTTCTAATCTATCTGCAACTTGTTGCCAAATCGTTTAGCCTCTCCAAATCTAATTGAAGCGTGTTTGACTCCTGCTCTCAACTGACATTTCCACGAAGTTTTAAGTCGTCAGAAACTTGGGAATTATACTTCCGTATCATCAATATAGACTTTGAAATGCTGGGGCGCAAGCACGGACCTTTGCGATATGCGCAAGTCACTGCCTGCAAAAGTTACTTTGAACCTGTTATTTCTGCTCTCTGCTTTCTGCACATTAACCAGTTCTCAAGCCTGTTCTGTATATTCACCTCAAACCCAAGTTTTCTAATTGTGTTTGCAAAACCCGTGTGTATGAACGTGAAAATCTAAACGTGGTGCATCCCGCGATTCACCCCCCCCCACCCCCCACTCCCCCCCCCCTCCCCCCCCCCCCCCCCCCCCACACACACACACACACACACACACACACACACACACACATACTCAATATTTTCTGCTAGATATATCCTCAAAAAAAAACTCCAACAGCTTTGGCAAACATGAATAATCTTTCAGAAATCTGTATTGAATCTACTCAATCATATCACTTTCCAGGTGCCCTGTATAATGGACACTTTATAATGGACTCTAGCATTTTCCTTGCCACTGATATTAAGCTCACAGTTCAGTAGTTGTTCTCCTCTCTGTCCTTACATTCTTAAATGGTGGGGTAGCATTTACCACATTACAATCTGCATAAATATTTCATACTACATAGACATTTTAAGAATGATAACCAATGCATCTACTATCGGCACAGCAACCTCTTTCAACGCCCGAGGTTATATGCGGACATATGAACACACAAATTAGGGAGCAGCAGAAGGCCACTCGGCCCTTCAAGCCCTGTCTCCCCATTCAACAAGATTATTACGGAATTCACCGCAAAACCTCTCCCACCATGATTAACATGTCAACCTACTGCTCACCCTGAATCTCTATAACTGCTATCAGGTCAGAAACACATATTTCTATCTCAGCAGAAAACTAATATGTTTTATTGTTGATGCTGCGGACATTCTCACACAGAGCTCTAAATGCAGTATTTTAATTGTTTTTGTAAACCCTGCCTCATTCATAATTTGGCAATCACTGCCCCTTCCTGCCATAATCTAATTATCCTTATCTTTATTACTGTCGTGATCTGCTGCCTTGTCAGTTCACTTTAACAATGGGCAATCGTTCCCAACATCACCACGCCTCATTATTATTCATTTTAAGGTCTTCTCCGTGGACATGGTGATGCGACTGGCCAGAAAATTGGTCACAGCACATATCAGGTGAAGCACATCCCAATGTTAGAGCACCCACATTCCCCAATACTGTTGACAATGCCGCATGGAGCCGGAACCCACTTCTGCCGAACCAGTCATTGAGGCATGAATTGATCGCTCTAATCTCATTTGCCCTATGAAATTTGCACATAGCTCATGCTATAACAACGAGATTATTATATTTGACGTTCCGTTTTTAATTTAGAGCCAAGACCCTTATACTCCCAATTCTGAAAGTCTTACCTATCATTAGTGCCAATAATGGGGCATTAAAGTTTCTCTCCAGCCGAGTGTAGAAATCCCAAAACCTGGCAGAGGACAGGTAACAATGCATTCTGGACTCTTGCTTTCAGCTGCAGGGAAGGGTGCCTATAATCCTCTCTGTACAGACCCAACTAGCGCTACATTCCTTTTAGCTTGCTCCCACTTCCATGGATTGCTTTTTTTGGCGCCATGGCCAGCCTGCTTATCCACGTTACATCCCTTACCCTTGCCCCAACCAGTCGCAACAACATCAAACTTGTTGCACAATTGCATGGGCTGAGCTTACTCCATTCCCACCTGCCCGATCTGCTTACATTCCTCTCTCACAGTCGCACCTTCCTGTCCCTGACCACTAACGAAATGACGATGCGACCCATTTGGTGTGACTGCCTTTTGGAACAATGTTCCCCGGTAGCGTCCCCAACCCCTGATACTTAGATATGCAGCTGTGCTTCATTTAGCCTGAACCAAAGCTCCTGAAGCCGCAGGCACTTGCTGCAGATGTGCTTGCCATGGATTGGATTCGGCATCCATGCGTCCCACATTCTGCAGCCGAGGTACATGACGCATTCTGTCATCATTATTGTTTTAAATAATTATGTTCCACATTATTTTATAGTTCACCTCTGAACATATCTCCCTCACTCATCACACTCCCTGATTCTCACTCGAGCAGCACTCAGAGAAGTTCTGAAGATACTATCAGCTCTGCTCAAGTATAGAAACCGGTTTAAATCAGATACCTAGCAAAATCGACCGTAGGCTTCTCTGTCTCAGCCCAGCTGTTGAATAAACCCTCAACTGTATCCTTTCTGAATCCAAAAACGATTATTCCAATGTTATTTTGCCATACAATTCCTGTTACAATCCTTCATAAACTTCAGTTCATCGAATGCCCTGCTGTCCCTTACCTAATTCAGAGTAAATCCCATCCACCCATCTTTCCCGTGTTTCCTGCATTGATTAGCGGTCACGCATATCCAGAGTCTTAATATGCTCGTTCTTGTGATTGGCTCGCTCGATTGTCTCAGTCCTCCAATTAATGATATTCCCCTGGCCATTCACATAATCCTGTAAAGTATTATGTTTTCCTGACCTGAGATATTGGCCAGGGAGGCTCGTAGATTCAGTGGACCTGGAGCGGAGTTGCTGAGATAAACTGAAGACAAAACATTCAATCTTCCCAATGTTTATACGACAAAAGTAATAATGATGTTCAATGTGTTTTATAATATAAATAGCTCGACAGAGAGTCTTACCAGGTACACCGAACATAGCCAGGGTGGTATAGTAACTTGCTTGAATAACCTGAAGTGTGTTACTGATGCCAAAACCTAAATAAAAACAATCATAATATGTAGAAAGGATGTACAACGCCATGGATAAACCCCTACCCATTCTTGCACCATTCCAATCAATTGTTCTCAGATTCTGTTCCATTCGTTTAACGTTCGAATCGATAGTTCTCAGATTCTTATCTATTTTTGTAACGTTCCAATCTATTAGTTTCTGATTATGATCTCTCATCTCCCTCTCTCTTTGGCCGCTGATCTCTGTCGGTGTCGGAGGTGATGCTCCCGCTAACATATTGCCAGGAGTCCCTGATTAACACAGTAGGCAAAGTTTTCACTGGCACAATTAGGATTCATGGAGACGGAAATTAATTACAGTCACTGAACAAACCCCTGTAAACTGTTTAACCACTTTCAATCACAAATTTTTTTATCACAATAAAGTAGAATAGTTTCCCGGTCCCGGTGGTATATATGAGGGTCGCTCAGGATAGGAATAGTGGAAACAGCAAAAACTCTGGCCGTAACATTTCACCCCTCCTTCGATTTGGGATTTGCGCAAGGGGGCTGGAGGTTTATAAAGGTCCCATCCCTCTATTTGTGACAGGAGAAAGGGAGGCGCTCTGGGACTACAGAGCAGCCAGTGTAATGTCGATGATGGGAACATGTCCGGAGGCCATAATCGTGGACAGAAATACATTTTAATTTGAAATAAAAAAGGTTTACTAATGATCAGAAACACTGATATTTCAATTGGAGGTCATATATGATTAGCATTAATGTAGTTATTTTTTTCTAAGTAACGAGAGTGTAGATGTGGGAAGCAAACTTGATGTGATGTCTATGTGGAATTTGAAAATGAAGGCTGGAATTTGAAACAAAAACAAATCATCCATGACCATGTTGAACAGCAGAACAGGCTCCAGGGGCTAAATGATGTATTTATTCTCTGATGTTATATCTCCGTTTTTCAGATAACAGGAAGCTGTAAATGTAAAGTGTGAGGACAGTAGCAGTAAGCTTCAGGAGAATAAACAGCTGGGTGAATTGAAGAGAAATGGGGAATATAAATTTTATTTAGGGTCTTGTGAAGTATACATTTCGGAGGAGGAATCAGGAGAGAAAAAATAAACTAAAAGGGACATTTTTAAACAAGGTGTAGGAACAGAGCGGATACGTGTACACAATTATTAATAACGGGATGGACAAGCTGATAGGTTTGATTAAAGAAACAGAGAGAATGTATGACTTAAAAAGTAGAGGCAGAGATTACAAACAAAAAATGTTAAATTTCAGTTATATACATCACAGGCTGGTGCTCAGATGAGAAAATGTTTCTAATTCGCGTAATTACATATTACCAAGGATGTGAGGACTTGGTGAGATTACAGAGGGGATAACCGGAATAGTGTCATGGATGAGGGATTTCAGTTCATTTGGAGAGGCTTGAGAAGCTGGATTTGTTCTCCTGACATCAGTCAGGGTAAAGGGGAATTAAATTGAGGCGTCCAATTTAATGTGAAGTTGGAAATAATAAAAATAAACTATTTCCAAATGATCAATTAACAGTAACAAGCTGTTCACTAATTATTGAAAGAGCCCGAGGGGACATTAAGATAACTTCTGTTTCAATACAGTGGAGTGAGAAACTGAAATATAATGTCTGAAGGCAAGTTCAAAGCCGCCTGCTTGGTCTGATGTAAAATGTACCATGCCACGATCTCAAAGGAGAGCAGGGGTCTCTCCCCGCCCAGTGTCCTGGCCAATAATTATCCCCCATCAACATCACAGCACAACGGATTATCTTTCTTTGGACCTCTGCCAAGAGACAAAGTTCATTTCTGTGATTCCCCCAGATGGTCAAAATCGGCATAGAGTCTTTGGTGGGCTGTTTAACAAACGGATAGGGAATGTTCAGGGGTATTCTTGTGAGAATCGTCCCCCAAGTGGACTGAAGTAAAATATCTCTGTAGTTCCCACAAATTGACTTACCTTATTTTTTAAACAGTGAAACAATGATGACATCTCAGAAGTCTGGGAGTGGGACCACTTCTTCCCATTTCTCCCTCAAAAAAACATCAGCGACTTTGAGCAAGGCAAAAAGCCCTGTTACTGTCACCACTCTTCCGTATGGCAGTGAAATTTGGGCCAACTACCAAAGACAACTCCGAGTGCTGGAGAATATCCAGCAATGATGTCTCCACAGGGCTGTCAAAGTCAAGTGGGAAAACAGGTAAAAAAAACTCCAGCATCCTCACTGAAAACATATCCTGCCGTATCACAACCCTGACCATGTGAATTCAGCTCCACTGGTCTCGACACTGCATCCACGTGTCAAACATTTAGCTTTTGAATCAGATCCTCTTTTCACAACTTGATGGTGACACCTGATCTCAGGGAGGACAGATAAAGTGTGTTTAGGGCACTCTGACGGCCTCAGTGAAAAAAGGGCAAACTGACATTGGTTTACGGGAGGAAGTTTCCTCTTCGAACAACCTGCAGCACAGTCAGAGACTGACCACCTAATCTCTACTGTGGAGAATTGACAAAAGCGGAAAGAGAAAGACCAGATCTCTGGCTCAAAGAATCCCCTTCGTCAGGGAAATTCGTGCCTCTTGGCATGAAAGCCTTTTACTCCAGAATTGGTCTCATGAGGCACCTGTGGACAAACAAATCCTGAACCCTGGCAGATGTCATTCTCGTTTCGAGGGACTGATGATGATGATGATGATGAAGCTGATGTGCTTACATATTTGATTATGTCAAAGCATTTAAAATTCAATCATTAAATGACTTCCGGTTAAGGAATCTCAACCTTGCACCTAACACCCGTGCTTTATGGGGGAGATTGTGAACAGGTGAGCAACACACAACTGGGCATCCACGAGGGACGGTGGGCTATCAGCAGCAGAATTGTATATATCTACAATCTGTGACATCATCACCCACTCTCCAGTACAATCACATCAGCGAATCTACCCTGATTCCAAATAAGGTGCAGGATGGCACACCAGGAGCAGCACCAGCCATAATTAAAAATGTGATTTCAACGTGGGAAGCTACATCACATGACTACATGGATGAAAACCTGCACAGGCAACACGAGATAGATAGAGCAAAGCGATCACCTGTCTTTACCTGGTCTGTCCTACATTTGACTCCAGTTCCGCAGTGATTTGACTGCCTCGTAAAAACCTTATGAAAAGGGCAAAAGACAATAGTTGTTCTCTGAATATCAGTTTGGGTTCCGTCAGGCACACTCAACTGCTGACCTCATTACAGCCATGATTCCAATGTGGACCTAAGAACTGAGCTCCCAAGGAGAGGTAAGGGTATCTACCGTTGAAATCAAGGCCGTATTTTACCGAGTGTGGCATCAAGGATCCCAAACAAAACTGGAGTTAATGGGAATCAGGCAGAAATACTCAGCTCTTTGCTGCCATACCTAGCACAAAGGAAAATGGTGGTGCTTTTGGGAGTTCAGTCATCTCAGCTCCAAGATATCACTGCAAGTCTTCCACGGGTCATTTTGCTCGTCCAAAAGAACTTCAGCTGCTTCATCAATGACCTTCCTCCCATCATAAAGTCAGGGGTAGGAATTCTTGCTGATGATTAGACAGTGTTCAGAACCATTCATGACTCCTCGGATACTGAAGCATTCCATGCAAATGCAGCAAGACTTGGACAATATCCAAGTGGAAGGTAACAATGCAATCGCCGATTCTAGCTGAATGAATAGATAAGAATGCCGGCAATGAGGGAGCTGGGACTTAGCAACAAGAGAGAATTAAAACCGTAAAGTCAACATAATTGTTTTCTTTATCCTGTGATTAATCGCCGGACTAGAATTGAGAAAAATCAGAAGGCAAACGGGATTACATTGCTTTATCAAGCTGATGGACCTATCCAAATGTCTGTTACCGTCCTGAAATTTGTCCGAAATGTCACTGCTATGTCTGTAGAATAACAAATAAGTGCATACGTATAACAATGTACAAAATTAATAAAATCCACATAATGTACACGTGAACAAAAAAACAGACAAACGTTTATTTGCACAAATATGTGTTAACAAATATGAACAATAAAAAGAACTGAAGAAGAGTCATACAGACTCGAAACTATTATACGGGTTCTCTCCACAGATGCTGCCAGACATGCTCAATTTTTTACAGTGTTTTCTGATTATGCTCGAAAGATTTGTCTACACACACGGACACGCTCTATAAACATATGGATTTTTTATTATTTTGTGAATTCAAATCCCTGGAGCCAAACGACCTCCTCCCATTAGGCCAATTTAGAATGTTTGGTAGCAACTTTGCCTGTGGAGAGGGCACTCCTCACTCAGATGCAGCATTGTTTGTGTCTCTCCCAAATTTCATGCCGGGGTGATGTTGAGGTCCCCGCCTGACGATGTTTGCTGCACAGAGACTCTGGCTTGTCACAATCCTGTATGCACCTGGACACTCCCGCCGTGATGGATGAAAGCCTACCATTCGACAAGCTGGGGTTATTCACATGCAGCTTATTAGTGAGATACCGTATTTCCCAGTGCTTGGCCAAAATGATTTCTGCTGGTAAACCTTTCCTGAGGGAGATTACTCCATATTGGGCTCCGAGATGGAATGTGGGCAGTAGGTGGATTGAATACATCATTCTGGAGTGCAATCGGAGGTTCATCAAACAGCTTATGGGTTTCCATCAGTCGGCTAATGTGTGCAAGATTGATAATTGCGAGGGGAGGAAGCCAGTCGAGCGGCGCTGAAAGGAGAATTTCAGTTTGGATGCTAATTGTTGCATTAAAGCCAGTTTCAACAAGATGTGTGTGTGATGATTAGTACCAGACAGGAGCACAGCAAGTGCAGAGGCCAAGAGTTTTTTTGGCAGCAGGGCCCAACCTAGGTTCAGCACGTTTTTTTAATAAGTTTTTTCTGGTTCTGAACTTTGTTGCTGTTGTCTTTAGATGGTCCTGAGAGAAGATAATGTTATCTAGACTCACAACTAAGAAATTTGTGTTGGGATCACACTTTAGCCTTTGACTATCCATGTAAATTTATCAATCTATTTTGGCGCTGGCATTCTGTAGATGGAGTGCACAGAATAGCGTATAAGAAGAATTCAAGTTGTCATGTGTTGCAGTCGCCCTCAGAGATGTAACGTTCTTGACGAGGGTATGCTCCAGGGTGCGGAAGGATGAGGCTTGGTTTGAAAAAAACAAATGTCATCAGCGTAGATGAACTGGGCTCTAAATCGCCTCTTGTGCAGGAGAGCTCGAGCAAATGTCTTTATCCAGGTTGGAAGCAGGCTGAACAGTTTTAGGAGCAGCCTAGCGTGCCACATTGTATCCTAGGCAGCTGGGAGGTCCACCATCGCCACGCCTGGTCTCAATTTATTTTGGAAGCAATTTATGTTGTAGCAGATAAGTGTTAGAAAGTTTTCAGGTGTGCTGCAACACATACGGAAAACTTCTTGTTCAATATTAAGCATGGCCTCTACTCCTAGAGACACGTGTTGCAGGATAAATGCTCTAGTATAAGAAAAAACACATATAGTAGAGAAGTCGATCGATGGTCGGCTGCCAGTGTGATATTTTTCCAAGGTTCTGTTATGGCAATGATTTTTGAGAGAGATTAAAATCGTGATTATGATTTTGGTGCAGAATTGAAGTAGCCAGGCATGAGCACGTATGTATAGTTACATTAATGTAATACAAATCCTTGTTGCATTTTTGAAGATTTACAGAACATCTTCCTTGCGCTGCTGAAGGTTGGAAGGCAAACGCCAATGTAAATGAGCGACGGCCTGCGTTGACCATGTGGGAAATCATCCAGGGCTGGTCACTGTGCTGGTTGTGGGTGACTATCATAGGGAATGGAGCCAGCACAGGTCAGGCGATTATTTCCGGATCCACGCAGCTAACTGCAACGTTCCCTGCTGCTGGGGGTAGTGGAAGAAGGTGAGGTCGTTTCTGGAGTCCTACTCTAGAAGCTGTTCATCAACAATGTTTGGGACTGAATAACCCCATTCAGTGTTCTGGCTTTTCACTTCCCCCACGTTGGTGGCTGGGTGAGGCTGAGCTGTCAGAACTTGCGCTTCCCAGCAGGCAATTGGAGGCATGGACGCATTTGCAATGTGGAAAGTGCCGACCTGAATAGTGTCACTGAATGATGGTGATTAAAATGCAGCGGAATCAGCAATGACGGATCGTGCATGGATAGAGCGGCCATGTTTAGCATAACAGGAGTTGAACAGCAGGTTGAATTCTGTGATTTAAAACCTCATGAACTGCCAGAACCGTATGCTGCCGAGGGATTGTCGGGTGACAAGGCACCCAAATGGATTTCGCTTGACAGCCAACATATAGTTGATTTTTTGGGGGAGCATACACTATTGCAAAAAATCCGGAGGGCTGCTGAATGCAGGGATCGCTGGTTCTGGCGGATTTGGCTTTCTAGGCACTTTCCGATTCCTCTGATAGTCACTTGAATTTATATTTTCTGGTTGGATTATTGTCTTCACAAGGGTCATTACATTTGCAAATCGTATCTTGTAGAAATAAAAAAGATTCACTCCTCCACAATTCTCTTTTTTGCAATTTTTCTCAAAGTATCACGTAAGGAATGATTGAAGTAACATTCATTACTGTCGTTAAGTACAGATTTCCACTTTTAGTCTCATGGCTGTGTCCTATACAATCAATCATGACCCTGTGAAAGGCTCCTCAGATGCTTGGAATGGAAGTAAATGTGCTGGTTTAGTCACGTGGACATATGCTACATATTCTACAAAATCTAGCAATATGTATATATATATATATATATATTTATATATTTATATATACATATATATATATATAGTTGCCATTTTCTCATTAAAACATTACACTTCAGGTAGTAACATTCGGTAATACTTTCAGGCTTTGTTCCTTTGTATGCGGCCTGATAGAACAGTTTTACCTGCGAATCACTAGCATTGATGTAAACACCTCGGCTGCATTCTCCTCCATCCTCTCTTCCTGAGCAATCCTGTCAAATATTGTGGCAACTAATTGCACTTTCAGACGTTCTCCATGCCTTTAACCTCCTGTTGTTCCTGTTTCAACCTGTGAGTCTATGATACTGTTATCAGAAAATCTGGAAAGAACCTAGAATATTCCTTCTGCAGCACGTCGGTTTAAACTGAAATATAGACTGCTTAATTTCCAGAGGCGTTACCCGCATCAGTCACAAAACTATATCATTAACCAAAATAAATTGAATCCATACAATGGACAATTATTCCACCACTGCAACAATTGCCACAACTGTTTTTCACTTATTCTTTAAATTTACCTTCCAAAAAGAGCATAGGTTTAGCATCTACGTTAACCCCAGCTATCATTAACTGCTCCTGAAATACTCCCTCTGAAAAACAAAAAATCACTATCCCACAAAATTATGGATTGATTAGCCCCTATGTCTCTTAAAATTGTACAGATTTTCCTAGCCCAGCCTGTTCACATTAAAGACTTGTCCTTCAAATTCAAAATAATTAAGCATTTCCACGGCCAGCACCACAGATCTCCCTTGCTAAACTATGAAAACATTCCCACTTCTTTATATATCACTGATTCTTCCACTTAACAACTACACACAGCTTTCCGTTTTCCTATGTCTGAAACCCAGGCCCCACAATAGATTTCCTTCCAGTAATTTTCTAAACCAAATTAATCCCAGCTGATTTTCCCTACAATTTGTAACATAATGACTGTGCATGTCCAAATTTATTAAAATGAAAACATGTTAATTTTCGTATGTCACTTCTACTCACAGCACCTTCCTTTTTTGTGACAGAAAAGAAAAACTTCCCGGTAATTTCGAACTGCTCCTAATCATGCCTGAATACCCACCTCCCTTTCACCTTCTCCCTTTCTATCCTTCTCTGATGTAAAACGGTGACGAACATAGTTTTAACTTCATGATCTAGCTGATCATCATCAGATATCTTTGCTAACTGTCTTACAATTACAAAGCGCTGTTCCTCCATGTTATTTTTCAATACCGTGTGAATTAATCTTTTAATGTTGTCCAACTGAATTACTTCTCTAAGAGCAAAATATGCTCCCTCTATTTTTAATGCCTGTATCCATCGGTCCTTTGTTCGCTGTCTCAAGCTCAATGGAGTTATGCTCTGGCTGTTTACTAATGTTCCTATGTTCTGCCTGTATGCCTAAGGGACAATCTCGTATGCACTCAAAATAGTATTTTTAACACATCATAATGCACCAACATTGCTTATTAGAATGTTGCATAGACCGCATGTGTTCTACCCGCCAAACTATATAGAAACATCAAATCTAGCTTTCCTGTGGTCATCGGTTTAGTTATCATCCAATATGAAATAACGCATGATTGAGCATCTCTTTCCAGAAACTTAAGAGCTTGTACCAATTTGCGCTTCTCACCATTGGGTTCTGACCTTGAAACCGTCCTGGTGTCATCTGCTGGTGTAATTTATTTTAACTAACAGCATTTAAATTTGGTATTCACTTTTTGCTTCCTGATCCACTTTCCCACCTTTTAGCCTATTCCATTTGAAAATATCTCCCTCTTTCCATTGATATTTTCTGCTGCTTCTAGCTCCAGTTTCTTTTTTGTTTGCAAATTAATTTGATCCCATTCCAATCAATCACCCTTTGGAAAAGTCACTCTCTCGGGCTGTCCTTCCAATTTCAAATGCCCCGCTTAAATTTCAATTGGGTCTGATTTATTTAATCTTGCATGGAATGCAAATTGTAATGTTTCTTCCATTTGCATTAAGTAAGCTTTACATACTGCCTGCAAACCAACTAGTGCTACACATTCAACTTCGGGACAAGTCTTGGTAACTGCCAAAGCCATATTGCAGAGTCTCGCTGCTTTAAAAAAAAAACTCACACGAAATCCAGAAGTCAAAGACCTTATTGTTCTTGTAACCTTAAGATTCACCAACTCCAGAAACTAATCAAATAATTTTGAATGCACCCTTCAAAGAACCCGCAATTTTGTTATGACAAGGTGGAAACTTCAAACAGCTGATACAACTTATTGGTGTTATGTTTTAAATGATCATGAATGCTTTCAACTCAGTAATAAAAGTCCACTTTGACTTAGAGATGTTCTTTACCAAACAAAGTTAAACATTGATCAATAAATGAAAATATTTGAAAATATACATATGTCCAACAAAAACTATTAAAATAATATCGAAATCTGCCAATTATTGCTTACATCTCTCTTAAGGCAACAGTACAAGCAAAACCGTTTTTAAGGGATCCTGGCAACGCACAGAAAGGCCCCTGGACAGGGGTATTCTAAATGTGTTTTCAAAGCTACGTTTCTAGTCGACAGCAACCAGAGGAATCGACGCTGGAGAGTTTTCACGCTTCTTAGATATTACAAGCCTTCTTCCCCTTAATCATCAGGTTTTCGTTTTTATTCATATTTTACCATTTGAATGCAAATTCAATTGTTTCAATGTGCCTACGAACTCGAATTTTCCAATGATAAAAATCATTCATAGTTCCAATTTCTATCAGGAATCTTAGAGAGAAATAAGCACAATTTTTGTTTAAGTTCCTTGACTTTGTGTTACCTCTCCCCCTTACATCTTTTCAAATGCAAACTTCTCCCGCTTCTCAATAAATGAGAACTCTCCTTAAACCTGAGATTCTAAAGCTTCAGCCATGTTTGCATATTGAGCATTTCAAACCTAGCTTCTTGTGTGACATCAAAACCTTACGGTCAGCTTAGTTTTAATTATATTAACTCTCTCTCTCTCTCACACACACACATATCAAATAAATCGTTATGTACACACCTGCACGAAATCAATACACAAGTTGTTATGCAAATACATACAAACACAGGTAACAAACGGTTACGTATACACAGACAGAAACAATAAGGAATGAAGTATCAAGACACACGCAAACAATAAACAATTACTTATGTACACAGCATACTCACAAGTAACAAACAAATATTTTAGTACTCACACAACAACATGCTTATTTGTTGTGTGTATTTTCGCAATTAAACATTTGTCAATTTATTATATGTATGTATGTACATAACATAGTTGATTGTCTACAATTGCCTATATGACTTCCTGTTCATCATGTGTGTGATGGCACACAAAGGTACACTAACAATGAACAACTGCTTATTTACAATCACACACACTAACATGGAACAATTGTTTATATTCATACACACAATCAATAAACAAGCGGTTAAGTGCACACATGCACACCAGCAATACATACGTCGTTATGTCCAAACATGCACACAAAACAACGGAATGATAACTGGTAAACCACATTGTATCGACCTCGGCATAGGAAAAAGCACCGGAAATTACAGTCCTATTGACTCTGCATAGGCCTTCTTAATATAACCTGGGGGTTGGTGCCAAAATTGGGGGAGCTGTTTCACAGAATGGACAAGGAACAGCCTGACATATTCACCCTCACGGAACCATTCATTACAGATAATGTCTCAGAAGCCAACATCACCATCCTCGGGAATGCCCTGTAAAGGCAGCATGACAGGCCCAGCAGAGGTCTGCGTCACACTGGCATACATCCGGCAGGGAATTGCCCTGGGATTCCCCAAAGTCAAATCCACGCCCCATTAAGTTTCATGTCATCAGATCACCCCACTTATGCTGATGATTCAGTGCTCCTCCATGTTCAATGCAACTTGAAGGAAGCACTGAGGGAGGTAATTGCGCATCATAAACTCTGGATGGGGAACTTCTACGTCCACCACCAACAGTAGCTCGATAGCAGCACGACTGACTGAGCTGTCCACATCCAAAAGGACGTAGCTAGACTGTTTCTGCAGCACGTGGTTAAGGAAACAACAAGGGGGAAAAACATAATTGACGTCATTCAAACCAACCTAGTTGCCACAGATCCATTTGCCCGTTTCTGTATCAATACGATTGATCATCGCACAGTCGTTGTGGAGATGAAGCTCAGGTTTCACATTGAGGATATACTCCATTGTGTTTTGTGGCACTACCACTGGTAAATTGGAAAGAATTCGAACAAAACCAGCAACTCAGGACTGTACATTGATGGGGCATTATGTACCATCAGCAGGAGCAGGATTGATTTCAAACACAATCTGTAAACTCGTGAGCCGGCATATATCCCATTCTACTGTTACCATCAAGCCAGGGGATCAGCCATAATTCAATGAGAACTGCAGGTTGGCATGCCAGGAGCAGCAACAGCCATACCTAAAAATGAGGTGTCAACCTGATCAAGATATATCTTTGGCAAATTGCATGCCCAAAAGTATTAAGATGAACTAAAAGATAGAGATAAGCGATTCCACAAATAACGGATCAGATCTAAGATCTGCAGTCCTGCCAAATACAGTCACGAAAGGTTGTGGACAATTAAACAACAGGCTGGAGGAGGAGTCTCCACAAATACATCCATCCTCAAGGATGGAGGAGCCCAGCACATCGTTGCGGAAGATAAGCCGGAAAAATTTGCTGAAATCATCAGCCAGACGTTGCGAGTGGATGAACCATCTCAGAATCCTCGGAAGCCCCAAACAACACAGATGCCAGTCTTCAGGCAATTGGATTTACTCCAATCAAAATCAAGAAACGGACGAAGGCACTGGTACTGACAAGGCTATGGACTCTAACAATATTCCGAAAATGCAACTGAAGATTTTTCCTCCAGAACTTGTCGTGCATCTCGCCAAACAGTTCCAATAAAGCAAGAACACGGGCATCTGCCTGGCTTTGTGTAACATTGGCGAGCTATACCATGTGTACAAAAAGCACGGAAATTCCAATCGGAAAAATTGCCTTCCCATCGGTCAAACGCCCATCATCAGTAATGCAATATCAAGGACCTTCAATTGATCTATCAAATGGAACTTGATTAGCAATAAGCTGCTCACCGACGCCCAGTGTGGATACCTGCACGGCCACTAAGCTTCTGACCTCATTAGTGCGTTGGTTCAGACATGGACAAAAGAGCTGAGCTCCCGAGGTGTGGTGAGAATGACTGCGTATGGCATCAAGTCCGCATTTGACCACGTGTGGACGTAAGGAGCCCTAGCAAAAGTGGAGTCGATGGGAATCAGGGGGAACAATCTCCGTTGGTTGGAGTCATACCCCAAACAGAGCAATATGGTTTAGTTTTTTAGAGCGCAGCAATATCAGCTCCAAGACATCACTGGAGGATATTCTCAGGGTAGTGTCTGCGGCTCAACCATAATCCAATGCTTCATCAAGGACCTTTCTTCCAACTTAAGGTCAGCAGTTTTGACGTTCGCTGAAGATTGTACAATGTTCAGCACCATTCGCGTCTCCTCTGATACTGAAGCAGTAAAAGTCCAAATTTGACAAGACATGGGCAATATCCAGGTTTCGGCTAAAAAGTGGCAAGTAATAGTTGTGCGATGCAAATGTCAGCCAGTGACGATCTCCAACAAGAGAATATCCACTATCGCCATTTCTTGTCCAATGGAACTAACATCACTGAAATCTGCACTATCAAAATCCTGGGGGTTACAATTGACCAGAAACAAAACTTTAAAATCGTTATAAATTCTGGAGAGAAAAGAGCAAATAACAGGTTAGGAATCGGGCGACGAGTAACCTTCGCCTTACCCCCCAAAATTTGTTCACCATCAACAAAGCATAATTCAGGAGTGTGATGGAATATTCGCCAATTGCATGGATCATACCAGCTCCCACGAAAGCCAATAAGCTTGGAGCCGTCCCTGGCATATCAGGCCAATACATTGGCATGCCATCCACAAACATTCACCCCCTCCACCTCCTCCGTTCAGCAGCAGCAGCAGTGTGCACCACCAACAAAATTCATTGCAGGAATTTACCAAGGTTCCTTCATCAGCACCTTGCAACCTTTGACCACTAACATCTAGAAGAACATGGGCAGTAGAAAGATGTGCACACCACAAACTGGAAATTACCTTGCATGTCGCCCCGCATCCTGAATTGGAAATATGTTGCCGTTCCTTGAGTAAATGAAGCTGAATGATTCGGAATGTTTCCAACACGCAGACAGAGTACCAGGGGATTCCAGATACAGAATGAATCCAACAATCTCACACAGTACCAGAGACGAAGGATGCAGAATGAATCCAACACTCACATTCAGTACCAAAGGCTATCAGGTACACCATGAATCCGACACACATACATATTGTCAGGGACTATGTAATACAGAAAGAATCCAACACTCACACTCACCAACAGGGCTGACAGATACATAATTAATCCAGCACTCACAGAGTACCAGGTACTAACAAATACAGAATGAATCCAACAGTTGCACACAGAATCAGACACTGTGATTTACAGAATGAATCAAATACACACAAAATCCCACATGCTAACAGATAAAGAACGAATCTAACTCACACAGCAGCTGAGACTGAGAGATACAGAAAGAATGCAACACTCACAAAGTGTCAGAGACTGACAGACACAGAATGATTCCAGCACTCACACTCAGTACGAGAGACTGTAACTTAAAGAATGAATCGAACGCTCTCATAGGGAATGATAAACTGCAGTTGCAAGCATTAGCCCGTCTGACAAAAAGAGAGGTGGGGAAGATATTGAAAGCTGATCAATCACACAACCACTATTAGGCATGAATGATACAGTAATAATTCCACACTCTCTTAATTGCCAGAGATAGAAAAAAGTGTAGACTGAATCTGAGTCACTTATAGAACAGACTATATCTGCTATCATCAGTCGCCAATCAGTAAATTGGTAATCTCTGACTCAGTCCGTTTTATTTTGTACAAAACTGGTCAAATATTACAGGTAAAAAAACAACTGTAAATTGGTAATCTCTGACTCAGTCCGTTTTATTTTGTACTAAACTGGTCAAATGTTACAGATAAAAAAACAACTGTAAAGTAGAAATACGTCTTTAAGTACTATTACAACTGGTGTTTGAATGAAGGAAATGTAGCTGGAGCTCCTCTCCGTCAGTATATTTCCCAAGTTATCCCTTTGATATATAATGTGAATAATTAATCCGCGTTGGGACCATCTGAATTCTCCACACTCCATTGCTCGGGATTGATTGGCAATCACTTGCAACAAGTTGTTGGGGGCTTAAAGTTGTTAGGTGCTGGAAGCAGCTGTGGAACCTGGGCACCATAGGGAGACTTTGCAAACTGAGCTTGGTCTCTCTTTGGTCAACCAGCGAAACATTCAGCCATGTCAATGACAACAATAAACGTCAGAGCCACTGTGCTTGCAGTTCCCCTTGCATTTGAAATCACGAGTGAGGCATCAGAGAACGGGCAAGAAAATGAACTGGGATCGTTCAGCTTACAAATGCGAGCGATGCCTACGCTGCAGCAATTAAAGTTAACCAAGTTTGAACGGGTTAGGATTGAGGAGTTAATTGACTCACTTGGTGAGGGGATAATGGTGGCTCCTCTTCCCGGATTCACCTCTCACTGGACCCTTGGTTCCATAACATTTCTGGGTGTCCTCCTTTGTGAAGATTGAACCAAAATATGTGTTAAATTCTTCTGCGATGTCTTTGTTCCACGTTATATTTTTCCCCTTTTCTGACAAAAAATGACATATATGTTTCTTTGCTAATCTATCCCTCATCACATATTTACAGAAACTTTGACAGTCAGTTTTTTTTTATGTTCCCTTCAAGATTAATCTTATCGTCCCTTCCACCCTCCTTGATCAATCTCTTTGTCCACTTATGCTGAATTCTAAACTGTTCCCAATCCTCTGCCTTGGTGCCGTTTCTGTAGACTTTTTGTCTCCTCTTTGGATTTAATACAATTCCTGATGGATTTTCTCATCTATGGTTGAGCCACATGCCCTGAATTATTTTTGCGCCAGAGAGGAATTAATATTTGTAATTAACATATACGTTCCTTAAACATTAGCCATTGCCTATCGTCTATCAATTCTTTTAGTTAGGTTTACCAATCCATTTTTTACAACTCGCGCCTCATTCCCTCTTGGTTCCATTTATTTAGATGTTGGACCCTAGTTTCGGAATCAACGTCTTTGCACTCCATGATAATGGACAATTCTCCCATTTTATGGTCAATCTTCCAAGGTAGTTCTTGAATTATTTCTCATTCTACAATATTCTGCCTAGGATTGCATGCCCCCTAGCTGGTTTATCAACGTCATAGCACACAAAAAAATCCCATTAATAATCCAGGAAATCCTCCTCCACAATAACATTGCTAGTTTGGATTGACCAATCTATATTTAGATTAAAGTCACCCATGAGTACAGTTGGACTTTATTGCATGTGCCTATAATGGCCTGCCTAATGCCTTCCTTTACATATATAAAAACAAAAAACAACTGCGGATGCTTGAAATCAAAAACAAAAACAGAATTACCTGGAACAACTCAATTGGTCTGGCAGCATCAGCGGAGAAGAAAAGAGAAAACGTTTCGAGTCCTCATGACCCTTCAACAGAACTAAATAAAAATAGGAGAGGGGTGAAATATAAACTGGTTTAAGGTGGTGGGAGAGAAGTCGAGAAGTCCCTACAACAGCCCCCCCCCTCCACCCCCCAACATCTCAACCCCCCATCCCCCCACCCCCACCTTAAACCAGCTTATAATTCACCCCTCTCCTATTTTTAATTAGTTCTGTTGAAGGGTCATGAGGACTCAAAACGTCAACTTTTTGCTTCTCCGTCGATGCTGCCAGACCTGCTGAGTTTTTCCAGTTAATTCTGTTTTTGCCTTCCTTTACATCTTTGTTACAGTTCAGTGGCTGAGAGACAACTCCCAACAACGTTTTTTGCCCCTTCATGTTTCTTGTCTTCACCCAAAGCGTTTCCACAACATGATTTTCCAAACCAATATCCTCCCTCACTGTTGCACTGATTTCCTCTTTTCCTAAAATTGCTATGCCACCTCATCTCCCTATTTGTCACTGCTTCATAAATATGGAATATCACTGTAAGTTCATTACTCATACTTGGTCACCCGTCAATCATATCTCCGAAAATGCAAATACATTGCAATCGTTTGTATCTACTTGCACTGTTAATTCCTCTACTTTATTGTAAATGTCATTTGCTTTAAGATACAAAGTATTTAGACTTGTTGTTTTAACCTTGTTAGTCATCTTAGCTTTAATTTTGCACCATTTGTTTCTCTTCCTTGTTATTTTCTGCCTTCTTACTTTGCTTTTTACTTTTCTATATTTCGTTTATATTCTTCTATTCCCCTCCTTTGTCTGACTTCTCAGGTTCCCATCCCTCTGCCATCGTGGTATACAGCCTTCCCAAACCGCACTAGCAAACACACCCCGAGGACATTGGTCCCAATGCTGCCCAGATGCAATCCATCCTGTTTGTCTGCTCCCACCTTTCTCAGTGTCCCAGGAATCTGAATCCTTCCCGCCTAAATCATTTCTTCAGTCACATACAGGTTTGATAAAGACCGATATTTCGACTCTCGCTCGCATGTGGCACGGAAAGTAATCCTGCAGTTACTACCTTTAAGGTCCGACTTTTTAATCTAGGTCCGAACTCGCAGTATGCAACTTGTAAAACACGATCCTTTTGTTTTTTTACCAGTGTCGTTTGTACCTTTGTGTAGTACAACGACTGGCTGTTCACTCTCCCCCTTCATCATGCCTTGCAGCCTCTCCGGTCATCCTTGACCCTGGAACCAAGGAGGCAACATGGCATCCTGGTGACTCTTTTGCGGCCGCAGAAGCGCCTGTCTGTTCCCCTCATTATTTAACCAACTAACAAAATAGCCCTGCCACCCTTCTTCCTCCCCTCTTGTGCACCATTGTTCCATGGACTTAGTTCCTGCTGCTTTGATCTGAGAAGTCATCTACCACAACAGTATGAAAAACGCTGTGTCTGTTGGAAAGGTGAACGGCCATAGGGGAATAATTCCCTACATGCCTTCCTCTAATCTGTCTTGGGTTCACCATCCCCTTTATACCTGTTAAGCATTTAACTGCAGTGTGACCACCTCACTGAACATGCTGTCGATGATTATCTCAGCATTGCAGATGCTCCACACTAAATCAAATCGCAGCTCCGACTTGGAAATGCATTTAGTGAGCAGCTGCAGCCAGACACACTTCCTGCACAGATAATTGCCAGGGACACTGGAAGTGTTTGTGGCTTCCCAAATAATGCATGGGTGTGAGCTTTGCTGCCATGACTTCCCTATATGTTAAGTACGTTGTTTACTACTTTTAAAGAACACAAATTACGTCAGGGGCATTATTAGACTCCAAACACTCCCACTAAGGTCCAAAGTCCTCAACTTACTTTGTTTAAGCTAATGAACTGCAGCAGTTTAATTAGTACAAAAATTGGAAGTAGAATTGCTCACCTGACCCAATTTATCAATCAGCTGCCTCCTCTGCGCTGCGTCACTTTTTCAATCGTGAGTTCACTTCTTACTCCACTGCCTGAATGTCCTGAGGGTATCGCCTCTCCTGCCCTGTCTCCATCTCTGTTCTTCACGCTCCCTTATACTGCTCTCACTGTCCTCTTCTCACCGGTCTTGTCATCTCTTTGTCGCACACTTTTATACCGCTCTCGCTGGCCCCACCTCTCTGGTCTAATTCTCATCTTCTACAATCCTAACAACAACTTTTGGTTAAGTGCTAAATTGAAGACTGGATAAAACTTAAGCTTTAATTAAACACTTAAGCTCCCTCAGTCACCAATCTCCAAATAATGCTCTGGACTGCATCGGACCACAGCACTCCTCCGTCCGATAGACTCGCATTGAAAATTCAATTGTTCGTGTATTCATTCAGAATGAATCCCCGTTCACTCATCACCTCCACTGCTTTCTGAACTGCATTATCTCCCATTGAAAACCCCACTGTCCGTGCCCTCACTCACACCAAGACCTGTTCACACATCATGCCCTCTGTTCACGGATCTACATTATCCCCCATGACAAGAGCTGCTCAATTTCAAATTGCTCCTTTTTCTCTTCTAATCCCTCCTTGGCCTGGACCCAGTCAATTTCTGTAACGCTCTCCCGACCCGGCACTCTAATGAGATTTGAACGCTAATCTGATTTTGGTCACCTGAGGATTTTTGATTTTAAGTTTTCCAGCATCGCTGGCTATGCATTCATTCTCCTTCGGTCCTTAGTTCTGGAATATTCTCCCCACATCTGTCTGCCTCTCCTCCCTCATTTGCGACTCTACTTGAAACCAACCTGTTTGATCCAGATTTTAAAAATCGCATTGAAACATCTTTTGACCTCCATGCTGATATTCATATGCTGTTGTTGTTATTAATGTTGTTGATGCCATATGTTTCCCTTTCCCGGAGATTTGTTTTTTCTTTTTAAAGGCAAGATTTATCCAGAACCAACTCCTTATTCTTTATTCCAGGGAATTGCTCTTCATTACTTAGGCAGACCCCGCTGTTCAATTGGCCAGTTAACTTGACGCAATGGGTTGAATAGCTGTTTCTGTTGTCCCAACGGTCAGTTTGCTTATTGATTACCTTTTGTGCTTCCACCAAATAGTGGTATTTAAATAGAAACTGTGGCATCCATGAGATATTCATTGGTTCTGTGCTAGAGACTGACACTAATAGGTTTATGTTCCTGAGAGGCTGCGCACAGATTTTCCTTTGTCTGAAAATCAGGCCTCCAGTGAATCGAACACCTCCTTCTCTCGGGAGAAGCACGGAATCGTTTCTCTCGGATAAGTGCCTGAAAATATTGTTTTCTACGCAGACAATGATTTCTACCTGAACTTCTCAACTACCTTGAATGGTGAGCATTCCAGATCTGTTCCTAACTCTGTTCATTCATATCTCAGGCACAGTTGTGCTCTGTTGCAGTCTGCTGAACATTCAGTCCCTATGTTCAGGGCTGCTTAGTTTTTTTTTCCATTTTACTATTGATTCCATGTGATCGCTTTACTCAGCCTAGAATATTCGCCATCATCAAAATGTATTATGCGAACATTTAACGATTCTGACTGAGGCAGAGCAGTGGCACCATCTTCGGACAATAATTCACTCTTGGTTTCTGCATCAAGTTATCGTTAAATGTACAGTTTATGATTGATGTTTCCATTATCCCGTACTGGATAAAATGACAGAAAAATGGTCACTTTTTGGATGATTGTTCGGTTTTCCTGGCTATTTCGATGATTGTCTCTTCTTTTTTCCATGAATCGCCCAATGCTCGATTTTTCTGCTGCTGGAACATGCTTTCCAGCGTTTGATACTCCTCGGTTAGACTAGACAAACACAATACTAGATAGGCATCCTCTTGCTCATAAACAAATCTGTTGTCTGTGTTCTGACACTGAACAACTCCTGCACACACATCACCTCCACAGTTCGCTGACACACATTGTGCAACATTCAAATGGGATTTCAACAACCTATTCCTTGATTACCAAACCCTTAATGACCCTGTCCCTCTCTATCCCTCTATAACCCTGCAGCCCCACACGTCTCCCAGATATCAAGTACCTCCATGGCCCTGATGAACACTCCCCATTTAACACTCTGCAGTCCCACACCCCTCCCAGCCATGAATCCCTCCACATCCCTCTCCCTCCCTCTCTATACTAGTCTGGAATCGGATATCAGTCCCAGAAATCAAACACCTTTCCCACCCTCTCTGTGTACGACTCTACAGCCCCACACCCTTCCTAGAAATCACATCCGTCCATTTTTGGGCCCCAACCTCTATCTGTAATCCTCTGCATCCTCACAATCTGAGAAATCAATCCCTACATGGCCCTGTTCCACGAAGTCTCTGTAATGCTCTGCAGACCCACACCCCTCCCAGATGCACACACTGAATGAAGTCTAGTGCCATTTCCTGTATTTACCCTTCCACCAGCGTTGACCCTAAATCATGCTTCCTTGGCCCTAAGCTCTGAAATTCTGCCCTACATCTGTCCGTATCTATTTCCTCCTTTGAAGCACTCCATTAAATTTCCCTGCTTCTCGAAGCTTTTCGCCTCCTCCTCTCTAACTCTGCTTTTGTGGCTCACAGACGTTTACTTTGTAACTGCACATGGGAACCGTGTTGTGATGTTTTGTCATGTATATTGTTCTGTGCAGGTAGAAGTTGTTGAATTGCTTTTCCTATCTATGATAATATTTAAATGTGATACTCTTCAAAGCTACAGCCTTTGAAAGGGGAATATAATTCTATAATACATCAAATTGCTTATTTCGCGAAGATCCATTCTCCGCAGTAAGGCAGTCATGTTTGCCTCTCACTGGATTGTATTTGTTTCAGGATTCTCTAAATTGACAGTTTATTTTTTGGAGTGAGCAGTTGTATCATCTGATTGTGTCATGAAGAGGGATTAAGTGAACTAGATTAATTTTCCACATACATGTGCAGAATAAAATGTGATTTAATTTAACTGTACAAATCGTTAAGGGGAAAGAAACGGTTGATTATGGGAGGCTGACTTCCTTGTTATGCTTATCAAACTACTGATCACCTTTTCAGAATTACAGGGCAGCCATTGAGGACTGAGATTTGTTGAAATGACTTAAATCAAATATTTCTGATCTTTTGTACTTCTCTGCACAAAGTGAATGTGGATGCTTATTCGCTGATTATACTCCAGAAAATATATATACATATTTATTGAACACTAATGAGATTGAAGGACATGGGTAAAATGCAGAAATTGGAATAGAGATGGAAGATTAAGCATGATCAGATTGAACAGTGGTTCACGCTCCATGGTTGCAATGCTTTAATCCTGATCATATTACCTATGTAGATAGGAAAATTTGTTTCTGTTATGAGTCCATGTGGCATTGAGATGGAACGGTTGCTGCAGAAAAAACAATTAATGTGGCTCACCGCCTTCTGGGTATAAATCGTTGTACTTTCTTCAGCACAAGAAATACTGAGGCTGGAATAAGTTCCCATTCACTGAAACATTTGATTTAAAATGCAGTTTACTCATCCGTTGGAAGCTTTTCCCCACTGCAGGGAATCGAATCAACATCATTGAGATTCAGGGGCAGTGACAGGAATCAAACATGCAGCTCCCTCATCACATTGGAACAAACACAGTCAGATAGTGTCTACAGTAGGTCCCGCAGTCCCTCCCCTGACCATCAGGCCCCAGCTTAATGGCTCGGAGTCATACGGTCTCAATGTGGAGAAACTCCCTACAGGGGTGCCAGACAAAGATAGCCGTGCTGTCCCTAAATTCCATAAATCTGACGTTCTGACTGATGACCAAACATTAAAAGTAATGCTTACAGGGGCTAAATTATGCACTGCATTGAACCAGCAGAAATATCTCACTACTTGCATGGAGTTCATGGATGTGTTTCGGTACTTACAGCGGGTTTCTGGGGGAGTGTGAGAATTATCAGCGTGTGTACCAACATTTACAGCGGGTCCATGTGCCGGTCTGTCAGTGCTTAAAGGGGTTCCTAGGGTAGTGTCAGTATTGAAATGAGGAACCAGGGCACGTGTCCTTATTAAGAGGCGACCTCTAGCTTTGTGTTATTATTTAAAGAGGTTCCCTGGGGGGCTATGTTATTATTCACGTGGAGGCCGTTGTATGTGCCGTTACCTTTAGAATGTCCCTGGAGGGGGAATATTGGTGACAGATCAACATGGGGTGCGTGGCAGTGTGTTAGTATTTAGAGGGTCTCTTGGGGCGTGTCAGTATATACAGCGGTAGCCTTGGGTTTGGGGGCATTGACAGTGTTTAACTACCTATCACAAGAAGCATTAACTAGGGTAAAGTGTGGTGCCGGCGGGTAATGGTTGGTCTTGTGAGGTGTTCCTTGGTTGTGTGTTAGGAATTATAATGACTACCCTGGCTGTTGTGTAACTATGTACATGGGGCTCACCAGACGAGTGTCAGCGTTCATAATGTTTTCAGGGGCCGTGTTGTTGCTTCAAATGGCTCACTCAGTTGAACGAAATTCATTATCGTTCCCCCTGCCGAATGAGTCTGTATTTAAATGTTGTTCATTGAAGGATTGTCAGAGTTTACGAGAATCTCCATTGACAGTTACTCTATTTAGAGATGGACCGGGAAATATGTCAGTGACTGCTTGCCTTCTCTGGGTTGTGTGTAAGTTTTTTTGGCTTCCCTGGGGAAAGTATCAGTATTCGCAAGAGTCCCTTGCGTTTGCCTGTGGTAATTACAGTGGGTCCCTGGACACCGCATATGTATAGGGTGGGCGAATTGATTCTCTCTTTTCTAATCGATGTTTCGATGGGGCGTGTGTCAGTACTTAAGCAGCTATCACAGGGTAATAGGTTAATATTCGCAGGGCAAGGCAGAAAGCATTGCAGCATTTATAAATTCTTCCCCGACCAGTGTGTTATTATGATGAAATTATTCTTGAGGAGTGTGTTCCGTTTGTATAATCAATATAAATACTTGCAATATTTACAGGGGATTTTCATGAATGTGTTAGTATTTATCAGGTTTCCCAGGTAGTGTATCAGTATTTAAGTGGGATCACTTTGTTGTGTGTCTGTATAAAATTGATGCCCCTGGGGTGTATTTCTGCATTTGCAGGATGACCTTGGAGAGAGTGTAAGTATTTATAGGCACTCTGCAGTGAGTTTGTCAGTATGTAATTGTTGTCTGTGAGGAGATTGTTAATTCTTATAAGTGGTGGCCGAGGAGATTGCCAGTATTTATGGTGGCTCTCTGCTGAATGTGTCAGCATTAAAAGGGGGTCTAGGGTGAGTGTGTCAGTTTTCATAAGGAGTCACGGTTAGTGTGTCAGTTTTTTTACTATGTGTCTGGTGAGTGCGTCAGCAATTAATGGTGCTCCCTGGGGAGTGTGTCAGTATTTGGAGCCGGGTCCCGGTGAGTGTGTCAGTACATATAGGTGCTCTCCATGGACTGATTCAGTATTTATAGGGTGCCTATGAGGAACGTGTCAGTATTTCTAATGGGTCTGCGGGGAGCATGTCAAAATTTTAGGTTGTCTCCAGGGAATGTCTCAATATTTAAAGCTGCTCACCATTGAGTGTATCAGTATTTATAGGGGTCTCTCATGACCGTGACAGTATTTAAATGGGGTCTCCGGTGAATGTGTCAGCATTTTTGGGGTGTCCGGGGAGGGTGTCATTATTTTTAGGGGGTCTCCGCGGAATGTATTGGCACTTATAGGAGGCCTCTATGGAGTGTGTCAGTATTTACATGAGGTCACCGCGGATTGTGTCAGTATCTATTGGGTGCCTCCGGGAGAGTGTCAATGTTATAGGTGGACTCCGGAGAGTGCGTCAATATTTATAAGGGGCGTTTGGGGACAGTGCCAGCATTATAGCCTGTCTCCGCAGAATTTGTCAGTGTGGACAGTGGCTCCATTGTCTGTGTGTCAGTATTTGTAAGGGGTCCCTGGCGACTTTGTCAGAATTTATACTGGCTCTCGGGTGAATGTGTCAGCATTTATTGGGGTCTTTGGGGAGTTTGTAAGTATTTATAGGGGTCCGCTATGAACGTGTCAATATTTATAGGCGTTCTCCGGACAATCTGTCAGTATTTCTAGGGGGTCTCGGTGAATTTGTTATTGTTTGATGGGGCTGTCGTGGGAGTGTGTCAGTATATGTATGGGATCGCCAGTAAGTTTTTCATTATTCCTAGGGGGTCTCTGGTGAGCGCGTCATTATTTATAGGAAGTCTCCGGTGAGAGTGTTAGTATTTATAGCGATTTTCTGATTCATGCGCCAGTATTTATAGGGCCTCTTAGTGGAGTCTTTCAGTATTTATAGGGCTTCTCTGGTTAATGTGTCAGTTATTATAGGGTCTCTCTTGGGAGTCTCTTAGTATTATTAGGGCTACTCCGGGGACTGTGTCTACATTTACAATAAGCTTCTAGTGAGTTTGTCAGTATTTGTACGGGATCTCCTTGGAGCATATCAGTATTTGTATGGGTTCACCAGATACTGCGTCAGTATAGTTAGGCGCTCTCCGGGGAGTGAGCATTTTTTTGTGCAGGGCCCCAAGGAGTCTATCAGTATCCATAGATTGTCTTCGGGGAATGTGTCTGCATTTAAAGGTTGCCCCGGTGGAGAGGGACAATGCTTCTAGGTGCTCTCCTCGAAATATTTCACCATTTATATGGGGTTCCAGGGGAGAGAGTCAGTTTTAAAATTGGGGTTTGTCTGGGGTGTGCAACACTATATACGTAGTCTGCGAGGAGTGTGTCGGTATTATAGGGTGGCTCCAGGGAGTGTATCAGTATTTAGAGGGGCCTCCCCATTAATAATAAAGACTCTCTGATGACTTTGTCAGTATTTATCTGGGGACTCCGGTCAGTATGCCAATTTGTATTGGGAAATCCGGTGTGTGTCATTATTTGTAGTTAATTTATTGTATTTTATTTAAAAGCTTTTCTCCTGGGGAATGTGTGACCATTTAGAGGGGACCTCCTGTAAGTTTGTCAGTATTTATAGAGTTCTCCGAAGAGTGCAACAGTAATAATAAGGGGTACTGGGGAATGTGTCACTATTTATAGTGAGTCACCACGGAGTGTGAGTATTTATTGGGGCTTTGCGGGAAGTATGTCCCTATTTATCGGGGGTATCCAAGGAGTGTGTCATCATTTAAACATGCTCTCGAGGTCTACAGCTGTAATTATAGGGACACACCGATGAATGTGTCCATACTTATAGTGAGTCTCTGTGACGGGATCCACTGTTTTCTGCGTTCTGCGGGGAATGTTTCAGCTTGAATAGGTTAAGTCTTCTGAGTATGATGGTGTTTCCTGGGGTGACTGATGATTTGTGTCAGTATTTATACGGGTTTATGGGGAGCGTGTCAGAATTCATTACGGATCTCCAGTGAATTTGTCAGTAATGATAGGGGCTCTCCACAGAGTGTGACCGTATTTATTGGTTCTCCAGGTCGAGCATGTCATTATTCATTGGGGCTCAAGGGGGTGTATTTCAATATTTATTGGGCTCCCATGTAAATATGGCAGTGTTTATAGGGATTCTTCGTGGAGCATGACAGTGTTTATCCAAGCTCTCCATGGAGTGTGTCAGTATTTACATAACGTCTCTAGTGACTGTTTCAGTGTCAATTGGAAAGGACCAGTGAGTGTGTCAGTATTTAAAAGCGGTGTCTGTGTAGTTTGATAGTATTTATAGGGGGTCTTCAAAGATGGTGTCAGTATTTATAAGCGGTGTATTGGAGTTTGTCGACATTTATATCTGGCGTCTACAAGAATTGTGTCAGTATTTAGATTGGGCCTCTGGAGATTGTGAGAACATTTCCAGCCGTATCTTAGGGAGATTGTCTTTTCTGATACTGCGTGTCGGTGGTTAGTGTCAGTATTTCTGGGGAACCATCAGGTTTTTTCAGTATTTATTGGGGACTTCTAGGAAATGCATCAGTTTTTTATCGTGCGACTCTGGCGAATGTGGCATTACTTATGACGGGTCTGCGGTGAGTGTGTCAGTATTTAAAGGGGGTCTCTGTGAGCCTGTCAGTTTTTATCATGTTTCCCTGGGGAGTGTCTCTGTATTTAATGGGGCTCTCCATGGAGCCTGTTATTATTTATAGGGCTTCTCCAGTGAGCGTGTCAATACTTGAAGGTGATCTGCACTGAGTAAGTCAATAGTTATAGGAGATCTCCATGCAGGCTGTCACTATTTATAGGGAGCCTCCTGGGGATCTGGCAGTATTTATGTGGAGTCACCGGGGAATGTGCCAGTATTAACAGGTGCTCTCCAGGGAGTGTGACAATATTTATAGGGGGTTAGTGGTGAGTGTGCCAGCATTTATTCGGACTCACAAGGGAGTAAGTCAATATCTCATGGCTCTTCCGAGATTCTATCAGTATTTATAGGAAGTCGCCCAGAAGTGTGCCAGTATTTATAGTGGCTCACAAGACAATATGTCTGTATTTACAGGGGGTTAAAGGGGAGGGCGTCAGTATTTATGGGGGCTCTGCGTGCCATTTATCATTATTTGTCGAGGGTCCCACAGAGTTTGCCATTGTTTATTAGGGGTTTCTCTTGGGAGTGTGTCAGTATTATAGGGAGTCTCCAGGGAGTCTGCCAACATTTACTGAGGCTCCCTTGTGAGTGCATCAATATTTAGTGGGGCTTTCTGGTATAATTGCCAGTATTTTCACAGTGTCTCTGATATTGAGTCAACAATGCTCTGGTTGTGGCTTCACAAGTGCTTTATGCAATTCCAACATTATATCTTATTTTATATTCTATACCTCAGCCAACGTATGAGATATTTCCATGTGCCTTCTTCACAGCCATGTCTATTTGAATTGCTGCCTACAGGGGCCCGTGTGCTTGTACGCCAATATCTCGAGCTTCACCTACCCCCCCTTCGTATATTCCCATTTATAGTGTAATTCATGTAATTATTTGACCTCCCTTAATGTATGAACACACACTTCTCTATGTTAAAATTTTTCTGTCACTTCACCATCCACTCCACCAACCCATCTATATCGTTTTGGAGATGATGGCTATTCTCTACACTCTCCAAAACTCGGGCAATCTTTGTTTCACATGTAATTTTCCCAACGTGTTAACATATAAGACAGGGTACCAAAACCAGGCCCTGTGGAAATCCACTTGAGACAACTTTCCATTTTCAAGGGTATCCATCGACAATTACCCTTTGTTTCCTGTTACGAAGCCAACATTTTATCCAGTTTGCCACATTACCATGAAACCCATGAGTTTTTACTTACCTGGCCATTTGGCACCTTTTCAAATACCTTGCTAAAACACATGTGCACAACATCCAAGGCAATACCTTCATCATCCCTTCTTTTCACTTCCTCAACGAATTCAATGAAACCTGCGAGGTAAGACTTTCTTTTAACAAGCATATGCTGACCATCCATCACTTTTCCATGTCTTTCCAAATGACAGTTAATCCTATTTCTCAGGATTGATTCTATAAATTAGCTCACCTCCGATATAAGCCTAACTGGCCTCTAATTGTTTGGTATTTCATTTGATCACTTTTTAACCAATGTAACTACCTTTTGCTTTTCTCCAGTCCTCCGGTACTTCACCTGTATCTAGTGAAGATTACAGAATCTTCCACAGAGCATCAGCCATCTCCTCCCTGGAATCCTTCAGCAGCCTCGGAAACAATCAATCTGGCCCTGGTGACATATCCACTTTCATGGATTTCATCCCTTCGAGTACTGCCTCTCTCTTTATGTCTATCCCGTCCAATATTTCGCACTGTTACTCCCGGACTATTAAATCTAAATCCTCCCTTTCCTTTGTAAACAGGGAAACAAAATATTAGATTAAATCCCTTCCCACAGCATCTGCATCTACACACAAGTTTCCATTTTCATCCCTGATAGGTCACAATATTTCCTTAACTAACCTTATAGCATTAATGTATTGGGAAAACATTTGAGGGTTATCTTTATCTATTCTTGCTATTCGGTTTTCATGCCCTCTCTTTGATTTCCTTATTCCCTTTTTTACTTCATACCTGCACTTCCTATATTTGTCTAGACTATCTGTAGTGCTTAGTTCTTTGTGCCTGTCGTGTGCTTTATTTTTCTGTTTGAACTTCCCCTGTATTCCTCCAGGAAACCAGGGTGACATCGATTTGGCAGTACCACTCTTATTTTTGTAAGGGACATTTCTACGTTGAACAATTAGGATCTCTATTTTTAGTGCTTCCGACGGGTTTTCCAATGTTTCATCCTCCAGCTGTGCTTTCCAGTCCACCTCTGCCATGTCCCTTTTCATTCCTTCAGAATTTGCTTTCCTCCACTTCAAGACTTTTACTGCTGCCTTATTTCTGCCCCTTTCCATGGCAATGCCAAATATAACTGAATTGTGCTCACTGTCCGAGATATGTTACACAACTGTCACTTCACCCACTTGCCCTTCTTCGTTCCACAAGACTAGGTCTAGAATTGCATCTCCGCTCGTTAGGTTTGTCACTGATTGGTTGAAAAACAAATCGTCTAAACACTGCATGAATTTTTCTCCCTCAGTGTCTCTTATATTTTTGAATCCCAGTTGACATTATGGTAGTTGAAGTCTCCTACTATTATTGCCCTCTGGTTCTTACAAGCAGAAATTGGCCTACTCATTTGTTCTTCTACCTCGCTTTCCATATTTTGGGTGTCTGCATTATAATCCCAGTCGTGCTGTTGCCCGTTTTTTTTTATTTCTAAGCTCAACCAATAAAGCCTCGATGGTTAACCTATTTAGTATATCATCCCTTTTCACAACTGGAATTGAATATTTAACCATTAAGTGCAATACTCCACACCAATCCTATTTAATGTCCTACCCGATCGTTTCTTTAGACCCTATAATCAGGCATATTAAGCTGCCAGTTTTGTCGCTGTTTTAGGCAGCTGACAGTTATAGCAATGATATCCTCCTGCAATGTGTGTACCTGTGACATTCACTCATCTACCTAGTTTGCAATACTCCTTGCAATGAAGTCTAAACAGTTTAACCACGTCAATTTGCCATGCTGGAAAGTTTGTAAACTTAGATTTTCCTGTAACTCCATTTCTATCACAACGTCCCTAGTTAATGATCTACCTGAGTTTTTCTGAGCTTAAATGTTTCACTGGGGGTGTATGTCGGGATTTAACGTGCTACCTGGCAACTAAGTCAATATTTAAAGGCTGTTCGTTGTGAGATGGTCAGATTTTACGAGAATCACCGTTGAGAGTGTACCTATTTATAGATGGACGGCGATTATGGCATTGATTACACGTCTTCCCTGAGTTGTGTGTCAGTTTTAACACGTTTTCCCTGGGATGGTGTCGTTTTCACAAGAATCTCTCTGTCTGTGTGTCAGTATTTATAGTGGGCCCATGGAGTGAGGTCTAATTATTTATAGTGTGGGAGAAGTGATTCTGAATTTCCTTATGCGTGTTTCCCTCGGGTGTTTGTCAGTATTTAACAAGCAGTCACAGAGGAAAGCGTCAGTGTTCGCTGGGCAAGACAGGGAGCATTGGGGTATTTACACCTTGTGCCCCGGCGAGTGTGATAGTAATTTAATGTTTTTATTAGGTAGCATGTCAGTCTATAGAGCTTGAAGCGTCTACCTCAATCTATGAAGGGGATGTTGATGAATGTGTCACTGTTTATCAGGCTCCCTAGGGAGTGTGCCGCTTTTTGTGGGCGATCCCGGGGAAGGTGTCAGTACTTATAGAGTGTCAGTGTGTCTTGCGTCAGTATTAACAACATATCGCTGGGGAGTGTGTAGTATTTATATATTACCCCCAGGGAGATAATCAGCATTTGCAGAGTTTCCTCAGTGATTGTGTCATTATTTTCAAAGAAGCAATGTGATTTGTGCGAGTATTAATAGGTTGTCCCGGGGAATAGTGTCAGGCAATACAGAGTATCCACAGGGAATGTGTCAGTATTTACAGAGTATCCCCAGGGAGCGGGACAGCATTTACAGAGTACCGCCAGGGACTGTGCTAGCATTTACAGTGTATCCAGAGGGATTGTGCCAGCATTTACAGAGTACAACAGGGAGTTTGTCAGCATTTACAGAGAACCCCCAGGGAGAATTTCAGCATATTCAGAATATCCCCAGGAATTCCGTCAGTATATACAGAGGGCCATTGTGATGTCTGCGAGTATTAATACGGTGTCACTTTGCAAAATGTAAGCATTTACAGAGTATTGTCAGGGAGTGTGGCAGCATTTCCAGGGAGCCAATCTGATGTGTGCCAGTGATAATAGGGTGTCACTGGGGTGAGGGTCAGTATTGGAAGGGGTTATTTGACAGAGATTTAATCATTGAACGGCATGTCACTAGGAAATTCTGAAGAACAAAGTGTTCTTCGCTTGTGTGTCCATAGATCTCTCAACGCAGAGTGTCATGTAGGTGGGGCGGTGAAAAAATCAATTTGGACACTTGCCATTATCAATCGAGGCATACATTACAAAAGTAGGGAGATCATGTTCAATTTATATAGAAACCTAGTTAGGCCATAGCTGATTAATTCGTGCACTTTTATTCCCCACATTATAGGAAGGGTGTCAATGCACAGGAGGGGATTTTGCAGGGGGTGCAGAGGAGGTTAACCAGGATGATTTCTGGGAAGAAACATTTCAGTTATGAAGCGAGGCTGAAGAGGCGTGGGTTGACATCGCCGGAGCAGAGAAGACTTAGGGGCGACCTGGTCGAGGTGTAAAAGATTATAAGTGGTGTGGACAGTGTGGATATGGAGCAGCTGTTCCCCTTCTTTGAAGGTTCAGCCACAAGTGAGCATAATTTCATGGTGAGCGGCAGGAGGCTTAGGGGGGATGTGAGATTGTTGTTTTTTTTACGCAGAGTGTGGTGGAGGTCTGGAATGCACAGTCTTGCAGGGTAATGGAGGCGGTTTGCCTAAAATCCGTTTAAAAATACCTTGATGAGCACTTGGCACATCACAACATTCAAGGGTATGGGCCAAGTGCTGGTAAATCGGATTAGGTAGGTAGTTCAGGTGTTTCGCAACTATCCAAGCAGACTCTATGGACCGAAGGGCCTCTTCTGCACTGTGAATCTGTAATTCTGTGATTTACAGGGTGACCCCGGGTCGTACATCAGCATTTACAGGGGATCACCAGTGAGCGTGTCAGTATTTTATTGTGTGACAGGATGGAGTGTCAATATTTACAGGGTACCCCAGAGCAGTGTCTAATTATTTAATAGGGAGTGTGGCCGTCTTTAAAATGGGTGCCCTGGGAGAGTGTGTATATTTAATGTAGCTGTTGGTGGAGTATGTTGGTATTCATTGGGACTCTCAGTGGAGTGCGTCAGTATTTATTGGTGATCTCTGGGGAATTAGCCTGTATTTATATTGTATCTTCAGTGAGTGTGTCAGTATTTATTCTGGCTCTCCCTTGAGTGTTGCAGTATTTAGTTGGGGTCTCTGGCGAGTATGTCATCTTTTAGAGCTGTATCTACGGGAATTGTGTCAATATTTATGTCAGGTCTCCGGGGAATCTGTCAGTATTGATTCTTCCTCTCCGGGGAATATGTCAGGATTTTTATTGGATCTCCAGTGAGTATGTCAGAAATTTATCGGGCTCTCCATTGAGTGTTCCAGTATTTAGTTTGGGTCTCTGGGCAGTATGACAGCTTTTAGTGCTGCATCTATGGGGAGTGTGCTGGTATTAATATGTTATCTCCGAACAGTGTGTCAGTGTTTATGGGGGATCAGCCTGGATTGTCTCAGTATGGAAACGGTGTCCATGGGATTGGGAGGTGATTACGTAGTGTATTGTCGCTGGACTAATAATCCAGAAAAGCAGGGTAATGCTCTTTGGACCCGGGTTGTTATTCCATCATGGCAGATAATTTGCTCATATTTGGTGGTGAGCAATTTAGTAGAATTAATCGTGAGAGATAGGATTAACTGTTTTATGGAATGACACTGACTAGTCAGGGATGGTCAATGTGGACTTGTTAAAGCACGGTCTTGACTCACAAATTGAATTGAATTCTTTGATGAAGTGACAAGAACGTTAATGAAGGTAGTGCAGTAAAAGTTGTGTACTTGGATTTTAGCAAGGCATTTGACAAGGTGCAAATTAAGCAGATTGGTCACGAAAGTAAAAAAAGCCTTAGGATTCCGGGTAATGTGGCAAACTGGTTAAGAATGTTGTCTTTGTAACTGGAAACAAAGGGTAATGGTCGATGAATGCCCTTGCGAATGGAAAGATGTCTCAAGTGGTGTTTGACAGGGCTCGTTTATGGGATTGTTTCTGTTTCTGTTATATGGACGATATGGACATGAACGTGAGTGGCACGGTTGGGAAATTTGCAGATGACACGAAGCTTAGCCGAGTGTAGAGGAGATCCATAATCTCCAAAACGATATAGATGGGTTAGTGGAGTTGGCGTTAAAGAGGCAGATGGATTTCAATATAGATAAGTGTGAGGTCATACATTAAGGGAGGTCAAGAAGTTACAGGGATTACAAAATAAATGGGAATATACTAAGAGGGGTAGATGAAGTGAGAGATCTTGGTGTACAAGTACACAGGACCCTGAAGGCATCAGTTCAAGTTGACAAGGTTGGAAATAAGACATATGGAATGCTCTCCTTCATAGGCTGAGGTATAGAATATAAAAGTAAGGATATAATGTTAGAATTGTATAAAACTCTGGTGAGGCCACAACTGGAGTATTTTGTGCAGTTCTTGTCACCACATTGCAGGGAGGACGCAATAGCTATGGATGTAGTACAGAGGAGGTTTACTAAAATGTTGCCAAGGTTAGAAAAGTGCAGCTTCGAGGAGCGTTTGGAGAGGCTGGGTTATTCTCCTAAGAACAAAGGAGGCTGAGAGGTGACTTTATAGAGATGTACAACATTGTGAGGGGAATAGTTTGAGTGGGCAGGATCAAATTTCTTCCCTTGGTGGAGAATTCTACAGCCAGGGAACATAGATTAAAGATAATTGGCAGAAGGTCTTGGGCGGTCATGAGGAATAACTATATTCCACAGTGGTTAGTGGGTGTTTGGAATTCGCTGTCCAATTTGGTGAAAGAGGCAGAAACTTTAAACTCTTTTAAAATGTTCCTGGATCTGCACATAAAGCGCTATAAGCTGCAGGGCTATGGGGTGTGTGCAGGAAGGTGGGATTAGAAAGGACAGCTGGGTGTCCTCGGGCTGGCTTGGGCAAATGGGCCGATTAACCTCATTCTGTGTTGTAACCTTTCCATGGTTCTATGCTTCTATGGACAAGGAAAACTCCTGCTTATTAAAACACACCACCCAGCATCAGTTGAGGAATCAGTTCTCCCCCATGTTGAACAACGCTTGGAGTAAACACTCAGTGTGACAAGGGTGCAGAATGTACTTTGATCTGGTGAATTCAATGTCCATCACACGAGTGGCTCAGCAGCATCACTGCTGAGTAAGCTGGACGAGTGATAAAGGAAGCAGCAGCTAGATCGGGTCTAAGGCAGGTCGTGAGTGATATAACAAGAGGTGCAAAACATATTTGACCTCATCCTCACTTTCCGGACGCAGGTCCTTCTGTCCATGGCAGTCTCAGTAACAGTGACCAATACACTGACATTTTGAGACGATATCCAGCATTCACATTGAGCACACCGTCCATCATGTTGTCTGGCAATCCTGCCACAATAAATGGGATTGATTGTTTAGATAGAGCAATTCAAGTCTGGGCAATCGTCAGGTACTGCGGGCCATCAGGAACATCATAAATGTACTGGATCACAATCTTTAACCTCATGGAGCGGAATACCCCCCGCTCTACAGTTACCATAAAGCCTGGGAATCAACCAAGGTCAATGAGGAGTGCAGGATGGAATGTGAGGAACAGCACCAGACACATCTAAAAATTGTACAATTACCGCCCCATCAGTCTGTTCTCCAAAATCAGTAAAGTGAGTAAACGGGCCATCACAGTGCTATCAAGTGAGAACTGCTTCTCATTAACCTGCTCGCTGAACTCCAGTTTGATGTCCACCAGGATCTCTCAGCTCCTGACTTCATGACAACCTTCGTTGAAACGTGGGCAAAAGAGTATAACACCCGAGGTGACGTGAGAGTAACTGCTCGTGAGATCAAGGCCAAGTGGGTCATCAAAGGTTCATGGCTAGACTTGAGTCAATAACACCATGAGACAACCTAGGAAGATTGGAGATGGCTGTCGCTGTTGGGGCTCAGTCGTCTCATCTGTATGACATCACTGCACGAGCTACTAGATGTAGTTCCCTGGCCCCATCCATCTCTAGCTGCTTCATCAATAACATTTGTTCTATCATAAGGTCAGAAATGGGGATGTTGACTAATGATTGCACAATGAACATCAACATTCGACTCCTCAGGTACTGAAGCCGACCGTTTCGAATACAACAGTGCCTGAAGAATATCCAGGTTTTGGCTGACAAGTGCCTTTTGCGCCACACAAGGGACTGACAGTGACCTACCACATCAAGAGATAATCCAAACATCGCCCCTTGACGTTTAGTGGCATTAGCATCAACGAATCCCCCTCTATCAACATCCTGGGTGTTTTCTTTGTCCTGAAAATGAACTGGACAAGTCATGTAAGTGTTGTCGATATAAGAGCTGGCCATAGGCTAGGAATACTGCGACAAGAAACTCACCTCTTGAATCTACAAAGCCTGCCCTCCAACTACAGGGCACATGTCAGGTATGTGATGGGATACTCCCCATCTGCCTGTATGAATGCTGCTTCCACAACACTCAAGAAGCTTCACACCACACAGGTAAAAATAAAGTCTGGTTGATGGCATCACACGCACAACCATTCAATCCCTCCACCACCAATAACACAGCAGCAGCAGTGCGTACTATCTACAATATGCGCTGCAGGACAGCATCTTCCAAACTCACGAGCCCAAGTATCTGGAAGGGCATCTGCAGCAGCTAGAAAGGAACACCATCTCCTGAAAGTTCCCCGCCAAGTCAATCACCATCCTGGCTTTGAAATATATTGGCAGTTCCTTCGCTCTCCCTGGGTTAAAACATTGAGACTCCCTCCCAAACAGCACTGTTCGTGTCCCTACACAACATGGACAGAAGAGGTTCAAAAGGGGAGCTGATCACCACCTTTTCAAGGGCAACCAAGATCGTGCAATTAGTGCTGGCCGAGCCAGCGAAGCTCATATGAATGAAAAAAGAAATAATGACAATTTTACAAGCTCTTGTTAGAGTGTCAGTATTTAAACAGGGTTTCTGGGGAGCCTGTTAAATTTCGTGGGGTCTCCGGGTCGTGACGAGACTTCAGAGGGTGCCGATGGCTTGTGTCATTCATTTATGGAGGGTCTCCGGGCAGTGCATCGGAATTAATAGGGAATCCCTGGGTGTGTCTCAGTATTCATGGGGATCACTGAGGAGTTTCTCAGTATTTATAGGGGTTCCTGGGAAGTGTGTCTGCTTTAAAGGGTGTACTCCAGGACAGTGCAATTAGGTAGAGGGTATTTCACGCTCGTCAGTCAGAATTTGCGAAAATTCCCAGGGGTTTGAGAGTCTTTGCAGACTGTCGATGTGTATGTCTGAACATTTTGGTTGTACCCCAGGGAATATGTTGTTATTTAGAGGTCTCACCGCGCAGTTCCTCGTTATCTAGACAGTGTCTTTATTGAGTGTGTCGGTAGCTACCTGGCGTCATCGAGCAGTAAGCCAATATTTACGGATCACCACGGGGAGTGAGTCAGCATTCACTGAATGGAAATGGTAACAGCAATTGCGTCCGTCATTCCTTGTGGCTTTTGAGAAGTGTTTTAGTATTTCATGGGGGCTTCTGTGAGGAGTGTGTCAGTGTTTCCTGTGGGCCTTTGGGGAGAATGCCGTATTTAATTTAGGGCCCTGGGCATGCTGATATTTGCTACGTGGTCCTGGGGAATGTGTCTGGATTTCCTGGGGGACCTTTGGGATGATGTCGCGATTTCCTGGGGGTCCCTGAGGAGTCTGTCAATTTCACCGGGAAGTGCCTGGAGACAATGTCTGTACTTCATGTGAGTCTTTGGTGAGTTTATCGGTATTTCTTGGGGGTCCCGGTAGAATGTATTGGTATTTCATAGTGGCCCCCGGAAAGTGTATACGAATTTCCATGGAGCCCCTGGCGAGTGGCTCTCTATTTCCTGGGCGTCCTTGGGGAGGATGTCTGGATTTGCTGCGTGTCACTGGGGAGTGTGCTCGATTTGCAGCAGGGCCCTGGAGATTGTGTTTACAATTTCTGGACAACCTGTGGACAGCGTTTGTTTATATTGGGGTTCACTGCGGAGCGTATCTACATTTGATGAGTGTCCCTGTGTCATGTGTCGGCATTCACTATGTATGCCTGGGGAGAGTGTTGAGATTTGCCGGGGTTCCCTAGGGAGAGAATCAGTGTTTCTTTGGGCACTTGGGGAGTGCGTGAGCATTTGCTGCGGGCCATGGGGAGTGTGGCATGCTTTCCTGGGGGGCCCTGAGAACAGTGGAAAGATTTGATGTGTGTCCCAGAGTTGCGTGTCCGTATTTTCTGTAGGTTCCTGGACAGTTTGTCGGCATTTTGAGTTGTCCCTGGGGAGTGACTCGCTGTTTCCCGGTGGTCCCTTGGGAATGTGTTGGTATTTCCATTGTGACCCTCTGGACTCTCTTCGTATAGATTTTACTAATCAAATTGGCAGGGTTAGCCTCGCGGGAGAGTTCGTAGCGTATACTAGATATTTTTTCTTAGAGCAATATGTTGTGGAACTAACCAGTGAGCAGGTTTTTCTGACTTTGGTTTTGTGTAAAGATATGGGATGAAATAACATATCATATTAGACGATCCTCCATGGAAGAGTGATCATACAATGCTTGAATTTCATTTTCAGTTTGGGAGCGTGAAAGCTCAGTACCACACTCGTGTTCTGGTGTTGAACAAAGGCAATTACATAGGCATGAGGGCACATTTGGCCCTAGTGGACTGTGCAGGTAGACTACAGGTAGGACAGTTTATAAACAGTGGCAGATATTTAACAAGATGTTCGATTGCTCCCAAGTAAAATAGATCCCTACAAGGAAGAAAGATGGTTAGTGGGGAAAAGGCATCTATGGTTAAGCAAGGAAGTTAAAGATAAAATAAAGTCAAAAACTAAGGCATTAGAAATTGCAAAGGTCAGTGGAAGGCAGGAAGATTGGTAAAATTTTAAAGGTTAAAAAAGGGCCATTAAAAATTTAATAAAAACAGCAAAGCTAAATTATGAAAGAAAACTAGAGCTAAATGCACAAGCTGATTGCAAATCTTCCACGTGTATACAAAAGGACAAAGAGTAGCTAAAATGAACGTTGGCCCCTTGGCAGATGATAGTGGGGAACGCAGAAATGGCAAAGACGCTAAATCAATATTTCGCCTCATTATTCACGTTGGAAGACACTAGTAAAACGCCAATAGTAATATGTAGTGCAGAGGGTATAAAGAAGGGGGAACTTAAAACAGCCACCATCACTACAGAAAAATTCCTGAGCAAACTCGTGGGATTAATGGGTTACACCTCTCCAGGCCCTGATGGCCTAAATCGGAGGGTCTTAAAGGAAGTGGCAGCGGAGTTACTGGATGCATTAGCTATAATATTCCAAAATTCCCTGGATTTTGGAAAGGTTTCAGTGGATTGGAACAATGACATTATAACACCCTTATTCAAAAAGGCGTGGGGGGTGGTGTGGATGTGAAAGTAGGAAACTATAGACCAGTTAGTTTTACACCTATTGTTGGGAAAATGCTTTAATCCTACTTTAGGAAGTATTAATGAGGCCTTTAGAAAGTCAAAATACAGCTCATCGGAGGCACGTTGGTATTATGAGACGTCAATCATGTTTGACTAACTTCCTGAAGTTATTTGAATATGTGTCAAGCAAAGCGGATGATGGGGATTCTGTAGATGTAGTATGCCTAGACTTACAGAATGCCTTTGATAAGGTGCCACACAAAATATGAATACACAAGGTAAGGTCACACGGAGTTAGGGTTAAGATATCAGCTAAAATTAAGGATTGGCTAACCAACAGAAAACAGAGAGCTGGGATAAAAGGGTCGTTATCCGAATCGCATGCTGTAACTAGTGGGGTGAAACAGATTTCGGCCCTTGGGTCCCAAATGTTTACAATCCATATGAAAAGCTTGGATTCAGGGATAGAAAGTGCTATAAATAATTTTGCAAATGACAACAAACTAGATGGCAAAGTACATTTCAATGATGAAAAAAAAATAAAATAAATGGATATGCACAAGTTAGGTTTTTGGGCGTAATATTGCAGATCGAGTTTGAAGTGGATTAGTGTGAGTTTATCCATATTGTTCGGAAGATTAAAGAGGCGACTTATTATTTAAATGGAGAGAAACTTCAGAATGCTTCCGTGCAGACGCATCTGGGTGTCCTTATGCATGAATCGCTGAAAGCTAATATGCAGGTTAGCAGTTAATAAGGAAGGCAAATGAATGTTGGTGTTTATTGATAAAGGAAGAGAGCACAAAAAAAGTGAAGTGCAGTTACAAATCTGCAAGGCATTGGTGAGGCCGCACCTGGAGAACTGTACACAGTTTTGGTCCACTTACTGCGGAAGGATGTCGTTACATTGTAGCTTGTTCCGAGGAGGTTCACCAGATTGACTCTAGAGAGCTGGTGCTTGCCTTATGAGGAAGAATGGAGAGGTTTAGGCCTTTACTCGTTGGAATTTAGAAGACTGAAAGGAGATATATTTCACGGATGTAAAAATTAAAGGGGATAGACAGACTAGACTGAAGCGGATAGTTCCCCTTGTGGGGCATTCTGGAACGAGAGGCCATAATTTTAGGCTCAGGGGTAGGAGATTTAAAAGAGAGATTAGGAGGAATTACTTTTCTGAAAGGGTGGTGAATCTGTTGAATTCACTACCTCAGGGTGCAGTCGATGCCGGGACGCAGAATAAGTTTAAGGAGGACAGAGGCAGATTATTCACGGGTTGAAAGTTCATGTGGAGAGGGGGGGAGTTTGGAGTTGAGAACGAAATGAGAACAGCCACGTTCGTATTGAATGGTTTGTCATGCTCGAGGGGCTCAATTACCTGCTCCCGCTCCTAGTAATTAGGCTCTCATGCATTTCCTGGGAGTCCCGCAAGAGTCTGTGTTCATTTCCTGTGGCTCTCTGGGGAGCATGTCAATATTATCCATGGGTCCATAGGGAATGCGTCCCGATATCCACTGGATCCCTGGAGATTGATTCCGTATTTCCTTGGGGATCCCTGCGGAGTCTGTAGGAGTACAGACAGTGCCTGGAAAGTGGGTCGGGATTTACTTCAGGACCCACGGGAGATTGTCGGAATTTCAAAGGTTCCCTGGGAGGAGTCTCCATGTTTCCCATGGGTCTGTGTAGCTCCTCCGGTTTTGCAGCGAGGGACTGGGGAGTTTTTATTCGGAATATACACCAGGCACCTTGCGAGTATCTCCATGTTTATTTGGTATCTTTGAGGAGTGGGTCGGAATTTTTTGCGGGACTCTGGTGAGTGTGTTGGTGTTTTCAGTGGGAAGATGGGGAGAGTGACCGAATTTCGCCTTGGTTCCTATTTAAGGTGTCAGGATTTCCTCGGGTCCCTTGGGTGTTTTGCTGGATTCGCTGCGGGTCCCTGTGGAGAGTTTTGGGATTTTTTGCATGACCCTGATGAATGATTCGGGATTTTCTGGGTTTCCCCGGGAAGTGTGTCTGGATTTCCTCTGGATCCTTTTGGAATTTTATCATATTGCCTTCGGGTCCCTTTGGAGCCTGTCCGTATTTGCAGCTTTTCTCAGGGAAATGTTCGGTGATTCACTGCAGATCCCTGTCGGGTGCGCGGGATTCGCTGGCGATCCCTGGCGAGAGATTTGGTATGTGCTGCTGGAACCTTGGGAGTGTGTTGTTATTTGCTGAGAACCCCGGGGGAATGATTCGGGATATAATTGGTAACCCTGTGGAGTGTGACCGTCTTTAATTACGGTTCCGGTGGAGCCTGTCGGGAATTGCCGAATGGGGGCGTGGGAAGTGTGTTGTGATGTGCTGCGGGTCCCCGGGGAATGTTTCGGGATTTGCAGTTGGTCCCTGAGTGGTGTGTTGTGATTTGCTTGGAATCCTTGGGAGTTTGTTGGTATTTTCTGGGTTCACTGGGGAGAGTGACCGTGTTTCCTTATGGTTCCTCATGATTGTGTCAGGGTTTGCTGCGAGTCCCTGAGTATTGTGTCCAGATTTGCTGCTGGCCCATGGGGATTGTGTTATGATTTGCAGTGAGAACCTAGGGATTGTATCAGGATTGCTGGCGAGACGCTGAGTAAATTTTCATAATTTCCAGGGGACGCTGAATATTGGCTTGATGTTTCCTTCGTGTCATTGGAGAGTGTGTCGCGATTTTGTACGGTTCCCTGTGGAATGTCTCCACAGTTCCTGGGGGCCCATGCGGAATGTGTCTGTATTTACAGCATGCCCCTTTGGGATGTTCTGGGATCAAAATGAGGGCACTGGTGACTGTGGGGAATTTGCAGGTGGCCCTTTGGGGGTGTGTTGGTACTGGCTGCGGGTCCCTGGGGGGAGAGCCGTTATTTGCTGGGTGCCCCTGGGGAGTGTGTTGGTCTTTGCTGGGTGTCGCTGTGGAGCAATTCGGGGTTTCCTGCGTGTCCACGGGGACTGTGTCGGGATTTGCTTGTGGTTCCTTTGGAGTGTAATCATATTTCCTTAAGGTTCCCTGGGGAGTGTGTTGGGATTTGCTGTCTAGTATGAGGAGCTGGTTGACACTTCATGTGGCTCCCTGCAGATTGTGTCTGGTTTTCCGATGGATCGCAGTGGAGTATCTCTCTATTTGCTGCGCTTTGCTGTGGACCCTGCCCGTATTTGCAGTCAGTCCTAGGGAGAATTCTGTGATTTGATGATGGTCCCTGGAGACTGTGTTGGGATTTGTTGTTTTCCAATTGGGTGTGTGTCCAGAATTTGTTTTGTTCCCTGCGGTGGATGTTGGGATTTGCTACTAGTGCCTGCAGACTATGTTGGGAATTGTGTGTCCAGAATTTTTTTTTTTCCCTGGGGTGGATGTTGGGATTTGCTACTGGTGCCTGCAGACTATGTTGGGAATTGCTCAGTTCCCTGTTGAGTTTGTCGGTATTTGCTGGTCGTCCCTAGAGGGTGCCCTGGGTTTTGCAGTAGTCTCCTTCAGAGTGCGTCCAGAATTGATGTTCTTCCCCGATGTGTGTGTTGGGATTTGCTGCATATCCATGGGGTTTTTGATTTTCCAGAGGGAACCTGGCGAGTGGCTCCATGTTAACTTGGTATCCCTGGACAGTGTGTAGGCATTCCCTTTGGGACTCAGGGGTGCATGTTGATCTTTCGTGTGGCCCACTGCGGAGTTGGACGGGATTTCCTCTTTATTCTTTTGGAGTGCCTCCATTTTTGCTGGGCGACCATGCAGAGTTTGTCGATATTGCCAGCATCTCCCTGCGGAATGTTCTTCCATTTAACTTCAGACCCTGATTTGACTGCATTGTGTGCTGTGTGACTCTCGGGAATGTGTTGCTATTTGCTTTGGTCCCTGGGGAGTGAGTTGGTATTTGCTGGCTGGCCCAGGCGAGTGTATTCGTTTATGTTTGGTGTCGCTGTGAAGTTTGTCGGTGTTTCCAGCGTGTCCATGGGGAGTTTGTCGCAAATTATTGGATTCCCAGTGAAGTGTGATTGTTTTCCTTATGGTTCCTTGGGAAGTTTTTAGGGATGTTCTCAGGACACTGGGGAGCTTGTTGTTACACCATGTGTCTCCCTGGGGAGTGTGTCGGGTTTGCCCCTTGATAATTGAGAGGTTTCTCCATTTTTCCTCGGGATTGCTCCAGACTCTGCCCTTATTTGTATCCTGTCCCTGGGGAGAGTGTCAGGATTTGCTGGCGGCCCCTTAGGTGTGGGCTGGGATTTGCTGATGGTCCCGGGGTAGCATGTTTTAATTTAATGCTACTCCATGCAGAGTGTGCTGATATTTGGTGGTGGACCCTGGATAGTGATTTGGGATTTGCTCTGGGCCCCTTGAGAGTGCATCGAAAAATGGTGTTGTTCGCTGGGCTGGGTTTTGAAGTTTTCTTCGGATCTCTATGGCCCTTGCCAGCAATACCTTCTGGTCCTGGGCAGTGTGATCGGATTTGATTCCTGTCTCTGCTGAATGAGCTGGCATTTGCTGCTGTCACTGGGCTATGTGTTTGCAATTGCTTCTGGACTCTGGGAGCATACTCGGCTTTGTTCCGTGTCCTTGGTGATTAAGTCTGGATTTGCTGCGGGTCCCTGTGGAGTTTCTCTAAATTTCCAGAGGGACGCTGCTGAGTAGCTACATGTTTCTCTTCCCTGCAGAGTTTGCCAGTATTTCCTGTAGGACTCAGGGGAGCGTGTTGATTTTTCTTGTGTGTCCCTGGGCAGTGTGGCACAATTTCCAGTGGATCCCTGTGGTGTCCTCTATATTTCATGGGGGCCCCTGTGTTGTGTGTCTGCATTTGAAGAATGTCCCTGAAAATTGTTCTGGGATTTAATTTGGATCCTTTAGGATTTTTTTTCTATGTGCTGGGGGCTGTTCCATGATCTGCTGTGTGTGCCTGGTGAGTCGGTGCAGTTTTGCTGTGGGCCCCTGGCTTGTGTGTCACGATCTGTTTTGGGCTCTGAGGAGCTTGTTGATATTGCATGTGACTCCGTGGTGAGTGTGTCTGGTTTTCCTGTGGATACCGGTGGAGTGTCCCCACATTTGCTGGGGTTCGGTCCATACTACGCCCTTATTTGAGGTCTGTGCCCGGCGTGCTTGTTGTGATTTGCTGTGCCCCCTGGTGAGTTTGTTGTGATTCACTGTGGTGACCTTGGGAGCTTCTATGAGTTTCCAAGGGGAACCTGGCGAGAGGCTCCATGTTTCCTTGGTGTCCATGGAGAATGTTTTGATATTTCCTTTGGGACTCAGGTGGGCGTTTTGATATTTCGTGTCTGTTGTGATTTCCTGGGGATCCTTGCGGACTGTCAACTTGCTTCCTGGGGAACCATGCGGAGTGTGGCCACCTTTGCAGCATGTCCCCGCGGAATGATTTGTTATTTAATTTAAGAGCTGGGAGTGGGTCGGGATTTCCCCTCGGTCCCGGTGGTGTTTATCCATATTCCCTCGTTGTTCCAGTGGAGTGTGCCGCATTTGCAGCATGCCCCAGGGAAATGTTCTGGAGTTTACTATAGGTCTCTGGGCAGTGTTTTAGGAATTGCAGTGTGGTCTGGGGAGTTTGTTGATATTTCAATTGGCTCCCTGGGGATCTCGTCTGGTTTTTTTCTGCATCCTTGTGGGGTGTCTCCATATTTCCTGGGGTTTTCTGCGGAATCTGCCCGTATTTTAAACCTGCCCCTTGTGAGTGTGTCGGTATTTGCTTCGGGTGCCTCAGAAATGTATGTCCAGTTGAAACAGGTCTTTTCGGAGTGTGCCGCGATTTGCTGCGCCCCCTGGGGTATTTGGCGAGATTTACAGTGTGTCCTGGTGAGTGTGTCGGGTTTTGCTGATGTTCCTTGGAGAGTGCAACAGGATTTGCTGCCGTAACTTGGGAGTTGCTCTGAGTTTCCAGGGGGACCCTGGCGAGTGGCCCCATGTTGTGGTGTGGAGTGTGGTCTGTAAGGTGGGGTTGTGGAAGATGGTCGTTAAAAGGAAGTGTTGGAGGTGCTCTCTATTGAATTGTTGTGGAAGTGAACTGTAAAATTTGTGTTTGGAAGTAGATATGTGAAGTGCTGGTGTGAAGATAGTCCGTAAACTGTTGGTGTGGATGGTGTTCTGCAAAGGTCGGGTGTGGATTATGGCCTGGAAAGTGGGGGTGTGGAAGCTGGTCCGTAGACTGTGGTTGTGGATTGGGGTGTGTAAAATGGGGTTGAGGATGGCGTTCTGAAAAGTGTGCTTGTGTAAGGTCGTCTGTACAGAGTATGTGTGGAATGTGGTTTCTAAATTGGAGGTGTGGAAGTTTGTTCAGGAAGTTGGTATGTGGAATGTGGTATGTAATTTGTTGGCATGGAAATTGCTCTGTCAAGAGGGAGCGTGGAATGTGATCTACAAATTGTGGGTGCGAAAGGTGGTTGGTAAAGTGTGTGTGTGGAAGATGATATGGAAAGTTGTGGTGTGGAAGGGGGTAGGTAAAGTCGGGGTGTAGAATGTGGTCTTTAAATGGTGGTGAGTAAGGTGGTATGTAAAGGAGTGTGTGGAAGGATGTATAAAATATGAGGTTGCAGAATGTGACCTATAACGTGGGGTATACAAGGTGGTGTGTGAATTGTATATGGACGGTTCTCTTGAAAAGTGCGTGTGGAAGTTCGTTTGAGAAGGCGGGTGCAGAAGGTGGTCTGGAAAGTGGTGGTGTGGAACGTGGTCGATAATGTGATTTTGTGCCATGTGGCCTATAATTTGGGGTTCTGCAAGTTGGACATTAAAGAGGGTTTGGAAGGTTGTCTGTAAAGCGGATGTGTGCAACCTAGACTTTAAAAGGAAGTATAGGAGTTGTTCTGTAAACTGTGGTTTGCACGATAGCCTGTAAAGAGGGGTGTGGGATGTTTTCTCTAAAGCGTGCGTGTGGATGAAGGTCTGTAAAGATAGGTGTGAAAGACCACCTGTAAAGCGGGGATGACGAAGCTGCTACTTAAATTTAGGGTGTGGAAGGCGGGCTGTAAAGTGGGGGTGTGGAATGTGGCCTGTAAATTTGGGCTGATTAAGGTGGCTTGAAAATGGGTTGTGAAATGAGGTAGGGAAAGCATGTGCGGAAGGCGGCTCATATAGTGAGGGTGTGGAACGAATTATGCCAAGTGGGCGTCTGGAAGGCTGTCTGTAAAGTGCGGGAGTGAAGGGTGGACTATTAAATTCGAGTGAGGAATGTTGTCTTTAGTGGGTGCTTTGAACTGTTGTATGTAAAGTTAGTATGTGGAATGTGGTATGCATAGAGGGATATGGAAGGTGGTTAGTGACGCGTGGTGTGGCTGGTGATCCGTAAAGGCGTTGTGGAAAGTGATCTGTAAAGAAGGGTGCTGATGGTGTTCTGTATAGTCAGGTATGGGAGAAGGTCTGTTAAGTGGGCAGTGGTATGTGGTCAGTAATCGGGTTGTGGATGGTGATCTCAGGAAATTGGGTGTAAGGTGGTTTGTTATGGGGCTTGTGGATAGTACCCTTTAAAATGGTTGTGGAATGTTGGCTTTATATTGGGGTGTGAAATGTCGTCAGCTAGCGTTGGGGTGTGGAAGTTGGGCTAAAAGGGGTGGTGTGAATGGTGGTCTACAATCCCGAGTTCGGGAAGCAGACTGTAATGTTAGGTGTGGTAAGCAATCTGTAAAGTGTGGGTATGCAAGATCGTCTGTAAAATGGAGTGTGGTTTGGTGGACTGTAAATTGGTTGTGATAGGTGCCGTCCATAATGTGGGGGTGTGCCAGGTGTTCTGTAAAGTGAGTTTGGATGATTGCCAATAAAGTGGTGTTTGGAAGGTTGACTCTAAGGGAGGGTGTGGAATGCCGTCTTTAAAGTGGGTGCTTGGAAGATGTTCTCTAAATTGGGGGTGTGGAAGGTGGTATATAAAGTTTGGTGTGGAAGGTGGTCTTTAAATGGGGATGTGGAAGATGGACTACAAACAGTGTATGTGGAAGGCTACCGCTAAAGTGGGGGTATGGAAGGTGATATCTAGAGGGGGGTTCAGAAGTTTCTCTGTAAAGTGGGGTTGTGGAAGATTGTCTGTTATTCTGGGGTGCGGAAGGTGGTCTGTCAGTAGATTGTGGGGAAGGTGATCCATACAGTGGTATGTGGAAGGCGGTATTTATCGGGCCATGTGGAAGATGGTCTTCAAGGTGCTTGCGCAAAACTTTCGGAAAAGTGGTGGTGCTAAAGGCGGTCCATAATTTGAATGTGTTCAAGGTGTTTAATAACGTGGGGGTCTGCAACGAGGCCTGAATAGCGAGTTTGGAAGGATCTCTGTAAAGTGGGGGTGTCGAAGGTGGTCAGTAAAGTGAATTGTGCAATGTGGAATTTACATGGTCTTTTGGAATGTGATCCATAAAGTCGGTCGTGGAAGCTGGTCTTTAAAGGCGAGTATGGAACCTTGCCTGTAGAGGCGGGTGTGGAAGGGGGTCCGCAAAGTGTTGGTTTGGAAGATGTGAGGGTGTGGAATGTGGTCTATAATGTGTGAGTGTGCACAGTGGTGTGTTATGTGAAATGGAAAGGCTTTCTGTAAATTGGTTGTGTGGAAGATGGTGGGTAAAGGAGGACGTGGAAAGTCATTTTTAAAGTAGGCGCTTTGAAGATGTTCTGTGATGTGGGGTTGTGGAGGGTGCGCTGTAAATTGGGGGTCTTGAAGTTGGTCTGTAAACGGAAGTGTTGAAGGTGGTCTGTAAAAGGGGTTCTGAAACGGGTAAATTGGGTGTGTGGAAAGTGGTCTGTAAAATAGGCGTGGGTAAGGTCGTATTTAAAGTGGGGGTGAGGAAGGTGGACAGTAAATAATTCTGAGGAGAATGTTCTGAAAATTTTGGGTGAGCAAGGACGTCTTTAAAGTTGGGGTGTGCAAGGTGGTCAGCAAAGTGGTGTTGTGGTCGGTTGTCTGCAAAGTGGCGATGTGAAAGGTGGTCTGCAAAGTGGGGCTGTGGAAAATGTTTTTTAAAATTGTGTGTGGAAAGTGAACTGTAAAGTTTGGGTAAGGAAGGTAATGTGTAAACTGAAGGGTTTTAAGGAAGTTTCCCTGGCCCGGAAGGTCATCTATGGCTTGAACGGTTCAGAGAGTGAATCCTCCTCAACGCCGGCCAGGGTTCTTTCTCGAGTGTGTTTGGATTTCAAATTGCCGTATTCACACATTTCCGCCATATGGTCCAGGTTATGGATCAAGGAATCGACAGGCTTCCCAAAGCTGATAGACGCATCTGTTAAATTTGGCACTTTCTGTGATCTTTTTGCCTCTCAGCTTGAAAAAAATGTTTAAACATTTTTGTTAAAGTCACTAAAGTTCTTTAGCGATTTAACTATGCCTTGACTTGCAGCAATTTTGTCTGCAGTCGTCAGAATCCAGTGAAGCAATGTGCTAAATTATTGTGCCTCTGAATTTTCATTTGTTCCTGAAGCAGTGCAATAACTCAGAAACGTAGAAATATGGATAATAGCAACAGAAATAGATTATTCTAAGCTTCCAGCCTGCTCTACGATTCAATGCTTTCATGGCTGATCCTATTTTAAAACGCAATACTCCCGCTCGCTCCCAATAGCCCTTGAGGCCTTTACCACTGATAAATCAATCTAGCAACTTCTTAAATATGTTCACTGACTTGGTCTCCAAAACCTTCTGTGGTGGATAAATCCACAGGTTCACCCAACTCCGAGTGACGTTGTTTTTCCTCATCTCAGTGCTAAATGACCTGTCCAGTATCCTGAGGCACGAGCCACTGTAACGAACGTGCCCACCGCCGGAGGAAGCGGCAGCGCTGCATCCAGTCGACTCTTCATCCCGTTCAGAATTTTATGGTTCACGAAGTTCCCATCTCATGCTGCAAAACTCCATTGAATACAGGCCGAGTCGGCCAAATCTGTCATCAGTTAACAAGCCTGTCAACCCAGGATTCAGACCTGTCAACATTCGCTGCTCTCCCTCTACCGCAAGGAGATTCTATCTTTGGTATGGAGACCGAAACTGCACACAATGCCCCAAATATGGATTCACCAAGGCACTGTACCGCTTCAGTAACGCATCTTTGCTCCTGTACCCAAGTCCTTTCGCAATGAAGGCCACCATTCAGAAGGCCAACTTGCCTTCTGAACTGCTTGGTCTACTTGCATGTGTGCTTTCAAAGATTGGTGTACGTGACAGCTCCCTCCTTCAAAAGGGAGACTTGGGATGTGCAATAAACTCTGCCCTTGCCAACGACACCCATATCTCAAAAATGAAATGTTATAAACACATTGTGAAATATTATGAAAATTCAATGTGATTGATGATAACGATGTATGAGAAAGCACAGTAACTCCTTTGCTCTCTTTTCTGCATTCCAGGTGTCAGCTGGAAGAGGGGCAGGCCACCGTCGCACTCAGAAGAAAGCACTAGCTCCAGGCTACCTCAGAGGAAGATGTGGAATATGACTCCACACCAGCTGAGCAGTCCCAATGTCCACCTGCACCCTACTCCAGCACAGAGGCACACGCACTGGCGTGTCATTGATCGAGTTTATGGTGGGGCCCACTCACTGTTGGTCACTCCACACACACGTGACCACAACAGACGGAGACATTGACGAGAAAGCTCCATGGTAATCCGAGGACTGCTGGAAAGCAGGCTCCTGCCAAGAGCCAGTCCAATGCGTGGAAGTGGCTATGCGGAATATGCGGTATTTTCTGAAAGTCCCACAGAAACATCACTGGGACTTTGCAGATTCCCTCAACAGAGTGTAACGTGATATTGAGGAGACCATTCACGTCATTTGTAATGCCGTGTCTCCAGCATGTGAGTAGATGGAAGCCTCCATGCGGAGGGTAGCAGTCGCCATGGAGTTTCTGAATTATGTGCACACGGACCTGGATACCATCGCTGTGACCTAGGTTGTGTTCCAACAGTGGTTACATGAGAAGGCCGCGGGACTCCCTGATCTCCCTCTACGTGCACCTTCTTCAAAAAGAGCATTTGAGGGGCCCTAGGGCACTCAAAGGGAGGAGAAAACTCAGGCGTACACTCCATTGTGCCCAGATATTCAAAATCCTCTATGCCTTTGACCCCTTCAGCTGTAGCTGCTGAAGGTGGGCAACAGAAGGAGGCCCCCAGCGGGCCTCGGACCACCATCCCTCGGACCAGCAGAGGATACCCGGCCTGCCATCAAACATAAGAAGTCATTGTAATCAGCAGCTGCCTCCAGCTTGGGTGTGGATGTTCGCGGTGCTACAGAAAAAGTGGCAGAGTTAGGAAAGTTAAGATGTAAATATAAAGTGTTGGCACGGGTGTACAGTCATTATATACATTTTTTTTCACATGTACACATTTGTTCCCTTGCACAGATTGCCTATTTAATGGGTTTCTAATTGTTTTTAGTTGTTGTGCTGTACAATTGCGCTCTATCCTTTCCAGGCGAATGAAACCCTGGGTGTCTAAGGATAGATGTTCCCCCCTTAATACAAGTATGTGCAAAGAGACATCGCTCATTGACAAGGATGATGGGAGGGCTGTGAGAGGAGCATCCCTCTCCTTGTATCCCAGTTATCTATGTTCCACTGGAGGTTCTACAGAGACTCCTATGCATTGACATAATGGACAGATTAACCACATGATCCCTTGTCAGGCATGTCTTTTCGCCCGGTGAAATAGAGATTCGCAAAGCAAAACTGGTGAATATCTCTAGGAAGCCCCCTGTTGGTCACTCTGCCAGTTCTCCCCTCAATTTGGCTGCGGACAATGGCTAATGGCTGAGAATGAAGTGCAGCTCAGCATCTTGCAGGTGTCCCTTTATTCTGAGAACCATCCAGACCAGGCCCGCTGCCATGATAACTTCGCCAGAGAGTGAGGATTCCACATGAACACAGCAATTACAGTTACATGTGAATTAAGGTGTTCCTTTAATTGTCCAACCGTGCTGACATTGAGCTCCAGACACGCGAGGCAACCATCCTCCCCCAGAACGTTTTGCTGCTGGACAGTGAGCGGGTGGCTTTGTTCCACAAGTGCTTTTCTGTAGTGATGGTATGTTTAAATTTCCACATCTGCTCCTGACCTTTTTAATCTGCGTCTGCCACCAGCACTTTCCTACTATCACATCAGAATTCCAGCAATGTCACGTGCAAACTTCCCTTTAGCAGCCTTGAGCCTCCACGCATTACCCTGGACATAATTACCAAAAATTTGAACTTGTATTCCCTTCCCACGGAGGCCAAACACTTCACTGATCCCATGGTCCGCCTATTCAATATCACCTTTATCGGCTCCCTCCATGACCCTCCCGACATGAGAATGAGTCGCATATTCAACCTTACACTCGATAACTTCCCAGGATCCCTTTCCTTGTAACCGACTCCCCTGACACACAGAACACTAAGATGTCTCCCAGGACCTCAACGTCTATTGAACAGTACCCGGGGGAGAACACACGATGACACTATCCCCCACAATGCCCAAGCCCACCCCCTCTATAGGACTCTGTCCACACTCAATTTAAAGACCAAAATCCACTCCCGCCTTAGCTGACCATTGGCTACAACGCATTTCTAGAGCACGTCCACACCCATTTAAAAGGCCAACTTCCTCACCCGCTTTTACTGATAATCTTAAAAACCTCCTTAAAGGACACCTTCCACAAACCATTTAAGATACAGCTTCCACACACCCCTTTATAGACCACCACCCCAAATCACTTGTACGGACAACTTCCAAACTCCACTTTACAGACATCCTTCCATACGACCTTTTACAGTCCAGGTTGAACTCCTCTTAGAAAAAACATCTTCTACGCACTCATTCAAGGGCGACCTTCTTCACTCCACTTTACAAAAGGCCTTACACATCTCCACATTACAAAACACATCCCACACACCCTTTTACAGATGGCATTCCAAACCTCAATTTTCAGGCTATCTTCCATACGCACTTTACAGACCAGCTTAACACCCCCCTTTACCGCCCAACTTCCATATCCCCACTTAACAGACCACATTCCACATTCTCCTTTACCGCCCACATTCCACGCTCCCCTTCTGCGACCATCGATCACAAACACGTTTCAGGCCATCTTCCACACTCCCTTTACCGCCCACTCTCTACATACCCACTTCACAGACCACATTTCACATCCTCCTTTACCGCCAAACCTCCACACCACTTTCACAGGCCACCTTCGAAAATCCCCTTTATAGATCAGCTTCCACAAGCCCCTTACAGACCGTTTGCCATACTTCGCTTTAGGGGCCACCTTTCACGCCTCCCTTTTGAAACCAACTTCCAACCACACGGCTCAGACAACCTTCCACGCATTAATTTACAGACCGAGTTTCACATCGCACTTTCATGACCAAATTCCAAACCCTCATTTACAGACCACCATCCATACGCCTTTTTGCAGAAGCCTCCCTTTGCAGACCACATCCTCATGCTCCCTTTACAGACAATCTTCCTCAATACCTTTTAAAGACCGCCTTGCACATTCCATCCGCTTTTCAGACTACATTCCTCACCTCCCTTATCCAGCACATCTGCAGCATCCCCCTTTTAGACTTTGCCTTGCTCACTCTCCCTCTCTTTTCTGACATCCATCAATATCCTCTGCTGCCTTTCAACTCTCCCCTTCCGCCCAACATTCATCCGTGCCTTCCTCCCATTGTCCCATTCCTCATCTTTATAAAATGAGCTGGGCCAGAGATCCCGAGCATCCAGAAAAGTGGGCTGAATGGGGAGGACAGCATCCAGTGTAAGCCAAGTGAGTGAGAGTTCTCCCTCACACGGTTCACGCCTGGTTTAACAGAACGGCAATCCCAGTAGTGAGAATTCCTGCTGGATAGGGCGTGAAACTATGAGGGGCCAAAAGGGCCCAGCCCCCTGCCTCGTTAATGAACGTTCATGAGATGCAATATGGGATCCCGTCTTTCAACAGTGCAAAAGGGGTCCTTCCCTTATCCAACCGTGAATGTGGGTCAGGGTGATTCCAACCAAATGTCCCAATGTCGGGAAATTGACCTGCATTCTTCCTTTACATCATCCAGCCTCGGTCACCACATTTCCCGACGCTGGAGGATGGATTGGACACCGCCCAGGATCAATGTATAAAATCGGTCCGTCCTGTAATTGGGCGGTTCATAACAGTAAATGTTGGTGCCGTCATGTATCAGTATTGGCAATTCACTCTGAGACCACTAAAATGTATTTGGCTGGAAGCTGAAAAGTTCAGTTTTGTGAGATAAATTAGATGATGCTGCCCCAGCACTGATCACTTTTTATTATCATGGAGTGTGTTTGTTTTTCAATATTTCACAAGTCTGGATTTAGTCACATTAATAAACCAATTAAGTGGTTTTGATGTTCAAACACTGTGCAAAAGGAATGTTCATCCCACTCGCTGAAGGTTATTTTTGGAAATTAGATGACATAAATATAGCAGCGGATTCAGAAGTTGAATTTTTGCATTCAGCTGAGAGCTTATTGGGGGAAATTTTTAAAATATATTCTGTGACTTTGCTGACATATTATTTAGAAAAAAAATTGTAAAGCTGCTACTTTCAATGTTTTCAAAATGTAAACAAAACAATGATGTTCTAAGTTCTATGCTGAGTATTAATAATTAAAGTCACTTGTCAATAGCAAGGTGCGTTTAGACTCTAAACGCTTGGAGGCCGAAGGGATCACCCATCCGGAGGAGCCCAGTGCATTGATATCAGTCATCAGCGAATTCAATTCACTCGAAGTGATATCAAGTAACAGCTAATCGTGCTGGAAAGTGCAAAATCTGAGGGTCCTTGCCATATTCTGGCAATTGTACTGAAGACTTATCCTCCATGGCTTGCCGCCCCCCGAGCCTCGTTTTTTTCAGTACAGTTAGAGCCCTGGCTTCTAACCGGCTATGTGAAAAATTGCCCAATTTTATCCTATTCCCAGGAAGGACAAATCTAAAACGGGCAGTGACCACCCCATCAGCCTAGTTACGATCATCAGTAAAGCGGCAGAAATCATCATCGTTATTTTCACATTGTTAATCAGAAATACATTGCTCAATAAAGCCTAGTTTCTGTTCCGGCAGGATCAATTAGGCCCTCACCTCATGGCAGTCTTTACTCCAAAAACTGCAGCTATTGGGAAGAAAGAGCTGAAATCTAGAGGTGCACATCAGAATGAATACCCTTGACAAAAATGCAGCACATGACCGACTATGGCATCTTAGAGCATGACCGAAATTAAGGGCAATGGGCATCAGTGAAATAAATCGCCTGGTTGGAGTTATAACTAACATAAAGCAACATGGTTGAGTTTATTGTAGGTCAATAATCTCAGTTCCATTGCCGCAGGAGTTCTTCAGGGTATTGTCCTTGGCCCAATCATCTTCTTCTGCTTCATCAATGACCTCCCTTCCATCAGAATGTCAGAAGTGGGAGTTTTTGCTGATCGTTGCACAAGCTTCAGAACCATTTGCTTTTCCTCAGTTAAGGACAAAGAGAGTGACAAAATGCAACAAGATCTGGATAACATTCTGTTGTGTGCTGAAAAGTGGCATGTGACTTTCGCGCCATACAACTGCCAGGCAATGACCATCTCCAGGAAGAAAGAGTTCTAACAGCTCCGCTTGACCTTTAATGGCTTTCCAATCGCTGAATATTTCACTCTGAACACCCTAGGGCCTACCAATGGCCAGTAACTGAACTGGGTTAGCACAAAAATACTGTGGCTACAAGAGCAGGTCAAAAGGCTATGAATCTGTCGGTGATTTGCTCACCTCCTGGCTCTACAAACCTGTCCACAATATACAAGACACAGGTCAAGAGAGCGATTAAATACTCTCCACTCGCCTGGATGAGTGAAGCTCATCAGTCATCATTGCCCAAGCACTCATCAAGCTCCAGATCTTCCAGGACAAAGAATCTCGGTTTATTAGCAATCCATTCACCAACTTAAATATTTAGCCCCTCAACACCAATGCAAAGTTGGAAAAGTCTGCACCATCTACATGATGCATCACAGCAACTCTGCATGCCATCTTCTACCGAACCTTCCCAACCCAAGTCCACTACCATCTAGCCGGACAAGGGCAGAATACGCATGTGGACACTACCATCTAGACGTTACTCTGCAAGCCACTCAACAACCTGACTAAAACCCGTAAATCCTTTATATCTACTTAGACACCTCTCCTGGCATTAGCTGTGGTCGATATTGAGGGCAAATTGCATGACAACTTTGAATAATAAATTACCTTCTTTCACGCAGTTCGTGTTGTGGATCCAGTTGAAACTGCTTTTCTCACAGCAGTGTTAGTTGTAATTCAAAAGTTTCATTTGTATACCTATTAAGGAAATATGTGCGCCTATGGATGGACCAGCGTTTATTGCCCTTCACATTTTGTTAATTGAGCTACCTTCTTGATCTGCTGCAGGCCTTCTGGTCTAGATATGCTCAGCTGTGTAATGGAGGGATTTCCAGAATTTTGTCCCAGCGACAATGAAGAAACGGTGTAATGTTTCGAAGCTGGCATGGTGTGTGACTTGGTGGATAATTTCCTGGTGATGTTGTTCACGTGAGACTGCTGCCCTAGTCCTGTTGAAGGTAGTGGTCGTGGATTTGGAAGGTGCTGCCTATGGAGCGCTCCTGAGTTCCTGCAGTGCATCTTGTAGATCGTACACAGTTCTGCCAATGTGCGACGGTGGTTGTGGGCGTGAATGTTTGTGGATGTCATGAGAATCAAGAGTGCTGCTTTGTTCTGCGTTATTTTAAGTTCAACGAGTGTTTTTTTTTTTTGGGTCTACACACATTCTGACAAATGGGTGTATTTCATCGCACTTCTGAATTGTGCCTTGCATGCCATTGACAGAACCTGAATGTTCAAGAGGAGAGTTGCTAGCCTCCTAATATCCATAACCTCTGACCTGGTCTTGAAGCCACAGTACTCACATGGCTGGTCAAGTTGAGTGCCTGCTCAATGTTTACCGCCAGGATGTTGATAGTGTGGGATGCTGCAATGGAAATGCCATTGGATGTCATGGGAGGCAATTGGTGGATTCCTTCTTGCTGGAGATGGCGATTGCCTGACACCTGCACCTCATGAATATTACTTGTCAATTGTGAGCTCCAGCATGGATATTGACCAGGTTTTGCTGCAATTTAAGATGGACCGCTTCAGTAAATCGGGAGCCACAAATGGCTCTGGAAATTGTGCAATAATCAGCGAACATCCCCAATTCTGACCTTAATATGGAAGGAAGGTCATTGAGGAAGCAACTGGAGATGTTTGGGCCGAGCGCAGTACTCTAAGGAACTCATTCAGTGATTCCCTGGAACTGAGGCGATTGATCTTCAACAACCAAAATCATTAACGTTTGTGCAAGGTAAGATTCCAACCACTGGAGGGCTTTCCTCAGGATTCCCATTGGCTGCAGTTTTTCTGGGGCACCACGATGCCACATTCAGTCAAATGCGTTCCTGCTTTCAAGAGCAGCCACTGTCAATTCATCGAGAAGTTAATTGCGAAGCAAATGCATCTTGAAAACAATTGTGGAACTCTTCGATCTGTTTAGTTCTTTTCGAGAGAAGACTAATGCGTCATTATTTGACCACGTGCTTTTTCTCCTTATTTTTGAACACAGGACATCGGTGGGCAATTTCCGACATTGTTGTGTCGATTCCGGTTTCCTACTTGTAATAGAGCAGATTGGCAAGGGATTTGTGCAAGGTCTGGAAAACAAGTCTTCTATATCATTTCCGGAATTTTGTCTGGTCCCATATTATTTCCTTGTAGAGTGCCTTGAGCCATTCCTTGGAATCACTAGAAGTGAAAGCAATTAGCTGGTGACTTGAATCTGAGGTGCTGGGGACCTCTGGTGGAGACCAAAATGTTTCATCGGCTCGTCACTTCTGGCTGATTTATTTTGCAGTTGCTGAAGCCTTATATATTTCGCTGATGTGCTGGGAAAGACCATCATTGAGGGTGTGGATATGTGTGGGTCCATTTCCTCCACTGAATTGCTTAATAGTACACAGCCATTAAGAGCTGAATGCTGCAGTGCTGCCGAACATAGATCTGATCCACTTTAATTGGAATCAATTGTCTCTGTCCATCCACAGCGGCTTAAGTTTTTTTGGCATGAAAGCAGATTTCCCTGGTTTTGTCCCACGAATGCCCTGTTGCATGCTTTATTTAATCTGGCTTGATTCCGTCGCTTGGTTCTAATGGTGGTGTTGGAAGAGGGGGTTGTTGAGGGGAGGAGATATTCTTGGGCATAAGGTTACAAGTCGTGGTTGAGTGGAATTCTGCTTCTGCAGATGGCCCACAGCGCCTATTGGATGCCCAGTTGGTATATCCGTTCAAAATATTGCCGAATTAGCACAATTGTATGCCATACAACACGATGGAGTGAATCCTAAAGTGAAGGCGGGACTTCGTCCCCACAGTGACTGTGCAGGGGTGACTCCTACCGGGACTGTCATGAACAGAAGCACCTCTGGTGTTCAGGTTGTTAAGGATGAGGGCAGTTTTTTTTTTTTCCAGTCACGTTGTTTACCTCGCCACCTGCCACGTGACAACTCTAGCAGCTAGGTCCTTTAGTGCTCGGCTAGTTTGGTTACTAGTGGTGCTAATGAATTATTCTTGGTGCCGGACATTGAGGTCCCCCACGCAGAGTACATTCAGTGCCCTCGCCACAGACATTGTTTCCTCCAAGTTTTTTTCATCATTGAGCAGTACTGATTCAACAGCTGAAAGTGGGGGTTGGTCGGTGAGAGGGTTGGGGTATACCTGGTACTCAACAGGAGGTTTGCTTACCTCCTAACATAGCGGAGTGGCTATTGAAGACTTGCTGGGCAATTCCCTTCCGACTGCACACCAGTGTGTTATCACCTCTGCTGGGTCAGTTCTGCCGATGGGACAGGGTGTACCGAATGATGGTGAAGATGGTTTCTGGTCTTTTACTGTAACATATGATTCTGTGAGTGTAATTAAGCCAGGCTGTCGCTGGACAATCATGTGGGAAAGCTCTCCAAATTTTATCACATTGCCCCAAATGTTATTAAGAAAGACCAAGCAGGGATGACATGGCATGGTTAGGCGCTAAAGTTTCTGGTGCCTATGTCGATGCCGAGTAATCTGTATAGTTTCATTCCTTTTTGGTAGACATTTTATTGGATATTTGGTAGAATATAGTGGTTTGTTACGTAATTTCAGACGGCATTTGAGAGTCACCCATTGCTGTGGATCTAACCACACGTAGGCCAGAACAGCTTTCAATGACGGATGTGTTTCCCTATAGGGCATTATGTAGTTAGTTGCAGAGTAAACCTCCCTCTGCAGTGACCCGTCACTCACTCTCAGTACAAGTACAGTTAACAGTCACAGCTTTATCAGTTGTTTAACTTTGCAATCGCTGCCCATCTACTTTATCACTGTTCTCATGTGTGCTTCCATTTACTGTGCTTGTACAAGGCTGGAGCGGCATTAAAAACGTCACTGTCTCAAACTATTAGTTCTCCCAAGTATCTGGATTTGGTATGTATAGTAAAACTGTGGTCAGTAATGTGATTGAATGTGTGCTCAATACAGCAGTGTTGCTAAGAGAAATCGAAGGTTTGATCACTGTGTAACAGATAATGAGCAAACCCTCTCCATCTTGAGGACACTTTGAACGTTTCCCCTGTAGCAGTGAAATTGCATGTCAGAGTTAAGGAATTGAATAAAACTCCCAGTTGTGCTGACATTTCGTAACTCACAGGCTGAGCGTGTGTAATAAATCACTTGGAACTGATTGTTCTGTGGAATTCAGCTGAGAATTTGTTTGGGGTTTTTGTTAAAATATATGTTGTGCTCTTTTGAAAAATAATTGGAAAGACATATCTGCACCTATTTCTTCAACTGATTGTAACTAATTGGATAAAAAAAAACATATTATATTGTTTCCATTAATTGCAACAACTACAAAGTCACATTTCCCTTGAATTCTACAAGACTATTTGCAAAGCACAGCATTTCAAAGCACACATTGGACAAATTTAAATTGAAATCATCACAACATGGATAATATGATATTTGTCCTTACTGCTGTGAATAAGGGATGATGCTAATATATTGTGCTGAACGAATGGTGTGAAGTGGAAGCCGGCTAATTAATAGATTTCTAATTACTGCCATGATCCAAAGTTAAAATTTCATTTGACATCATTTCCATCATCTTTTCAGGGTTCGGATCAGGACTCAAAACTGAAAAAATACATCAAATGTATAGCAGACAACATGTCAAACAGTCATCGGGAATAAAAAACCTTGTATAGGTCAGGTTGCCATTGAACAAAATGGCTCCATCCTGCGACTTTATAGATAATCTAAAAGTAATCCAGTATTCAGGAATAGATTAAATCATTGCTAATCTAGTCGGAGTGGAATGATATTTTGAATTGTAACTTCATGTTATGGAGCTCTGCATACACTCGGAAAGAGAGAAGGGATAATTCGAGAGATAAAAATCTCACTGAAGTAGTGAAAGTGTGCATTGCTGCAGCAATGCTGTATTTTTAGTCCTTCTCAGGAAGTTGCTGTCTCAGGCAAGGCCGTGTTTTCTTGCCAGTGCCAGATTATGTTTCAGAAGTGGGTGGTGAGGTTTCATTCACCGATGCAGTGCAGGTGATTTCGTTTTTTGAGGCCCCTGATGCCATTTGATTGGCGAGTTCGGCCATTTTAGTGGGGATCAATGAGCCAGCCAGTTCATTGTTGCTGAAAGTTTGTTGACAGTACGATTGAGAAAAATAATGTGCCTTGATGAATGGTGACTGTAACATGAATGTTGGTGATGTGCCTGTACATGTAGTGACAACAGGAGTGAGGACAGAAACAAAAATAAAAATACATGGAAAAGCTCAGCAGGTCTGACAGCATCTGCGGAGAGGAAAACAGTTAACGTTTCGAGTCCGTATGACACTTCAACAGAACATTAGGACCGAGGACAGTGATGCACATGAATGGATAATGACAGTACAATTATTGTTTTTAATGTACTTGTTTATGTGGTGAGAACAGGAGGGAGGACGGTGATATATCTGATGGATTGTTCCAGTAAAACACTGTTGGTAATGAACCTCTATGTGGTTATAAAAGTAAAGAGGACATTAATGCATCTTATGGATAGTGTTTGTAAACAAATATTGGTAATGTACCTGTAATATGGGGTAATATTAGGTGTGAGGAAAGTGATGCATAGCCAGTGATGTATCTGGATAGTGATTTAAATTGAACATGTGTTTAGATTTAAATAGGGATGTACAGCATTAATAAAGTAAGGTCAGTATTATCGGGATGGACAACAAAAGTGAAGTCGTGTTTATTGTCATTCAGGGATGTTTAGTAATAATAAAGTGAGGTCAGCAATGTATATGAGTGGAGTCACAATGAGCATGTGTTTAGTGAACTATGTGGATGCATAGTATTAATAAAACGAGTTCAGTGATGTATCTGGATGTAGAGTGACACTGGACATGTGCTTAGTGGCCTGTGGGGATGAATAGTATTAATAAGGTGAGGCCTTTGAGGTACCTGGGCGGATAGTGGACATGTGTATGCCGTTCGTTAGCTATGGCAATGTATTGTACTAACACAATGATTTCAGTGATATATGTATAATGGAGAGTGACAATGAGCAAGTGCCTAGTGGTCTATGGGGATCTATAATTTTTATAAAGTGAGGCAATGATGCAAGTGGATGACGCGTGACAATATAATTCAGATCAGTGAGCTAACAAGATGGACAGTGACAACAAGAGTGAGGTGAGCGATCAAACTGAATGGATGGAGTCAAAACGAGTGGCGTCAGACAGCTAACTGTATGGATCTTGTTTATAAGAGTGAGTTCAGTCAATTAACTGGATGGATAGTGACAGTTAGAATGTAGTCAGTGACCTTACTGAATGGACAGTGACAATAAGGGTTAGGAAAGTCACGTAACTAGGTGGAAAGCTGTTATAAAAGTGTGGTCAGTGATGCAACGGAATTGCGAGTGAAAATCAAGAGAGAGGGAAGTGTCTTAACTAGATGGATAGTGGCATTAAGAATGTGGTCAGTGTTCTAACTGCGTGAACATTAGGAATGAGACTGAGGTCAGTAGTCGAACTGAATGGAAATTGTGAATATGAGTTATGTCAAATATCTATTTGGATGGGCTGTGATCTACCCGAATGCATCGTGACAATAAGAGTGAGGTCATTTAGCTAACTGGATTGATATTGACATTTAGAGCGAGGTCATTAATCTAACTGGATGGATAATGACAATATAAGTGAGTCGATTTATCTGAACGAATATATCGTGACAATGAGCGAGGTGTCTGTGATTTCATTGAATGAATAGTGGTAATGAGAGTGAAGTCAGAGAAATTACATGTGATGTCAGAGATGCACCTGGAAGGAAGTAAAAATTGGAGCTTGGTATCTTGTCTAACTGGATGAACACTTACATTATGATTCAGCCCAGTGGCAGAACAAAATAGATAGTGACAATAAAAGATAGGCCAGTGATCTAACTCGATGAATAGTGACAATAAGAGTCAAGATCAGTTGCCTAACTGGATGGGCAGTCACAATTCGAATGAGATCAGTGGCATACATAAATGAATAGTGACAATAAGTGTTAGGTCAGTGACCTATCTCGATGCACAATGACAATAAGTCTGAAGGCCAGTCGTCTAACTGCATGGGCAGTCACAATAAGAGTGGTATTAGTGACATAACTGAATGCGTAGTGACAAAAATAGTTAGGTCAGTGATCTACCTCGATGGACAGTGTCAATAAGAGTGAAGGTCAGTGGTCTAACTGGATGGGCAGTCACAATAAGAGTGAGATCAGTGACATAACTGAATGCATACTGACAATAAGCTAGAGGTCAGTAATCTAACTGGGTGGAGAATGACAATTAGAGCGAGACCAAAGGTAAGCCTGGGTGGATAGTGGCAATAAGAGTGTAGTCAGTGAAAATACATCTGAGGTTAGAGATGTATCTGGAAGGACAGTAACAATGGGGGTGAGGGCTAACTACATGGATAGTGACAGTAACAGTGAGATCAGTGATCTAAGTAGATGGACGTTGAACATAAGCTTTAGGCCAGTGACATAATTGCATGAATAGTGACAACAAAAATTAGTTCTGTTACCTAACTCGATGGACAGTGTCAATAAGAGCGAAGTTCAGTTGTGTAACAGGATGGGAATTTACAATAAGTGTGAGCTATGTAATCTAACTGTATGGTCAGTGAAAATAATATTCAGGCCAGTGACATAAGTGAAATGATAGTGACAATAAGATTGAAGTCACCGATCTATCTGCATGTATGGTGTCAATAAGATTGAGGTCAGTGATCTAACGGAAATGATCTTTGCAATACTAGTGACGTTACTGAACTAACTGGGTGGATAGTGACATTAAGAATTAGTAAGTGATCTAGCTGGATCGATAGTTGTAATGAGAGTGTGTCAATAAATTGACTGAGAAGAAGGTGACAACAATAGTGAGGTCAGCTATTTAAATGAATGTTTAGTGAGAATAAGAGAGAGGTCAGTGAAATAATTGGATGGACAGTGACAATGAGAGTGCAGTCAGTGACAATACAGGTGAGCGCAGATATCTACCTGCAAGGAGAGTAACAATAGGAGTGAGATCTCATGTTCAACTGGATGGAAAGTGGCATTGAGTTAGATCACTGATCTAACTGAATCGATAATGGCGTTACGAATCTAGTCAGTGATCTAAATGGATGGATAGTGTCAAGGAGAGTGAGGTCAGTAAAGAAACTGGATGGATAATGTCAATAAGATTGAGGTCACTGTTCTAACTGGATGGAGAGTGACAAATAAGAGTGAAGTCAGTGATCCAAGTGCATGGATCGTGCCGATAGGTGTGAAGTCACTGATCTGACAGCATGGATGTTGAAAAGAAGTTACAGGCCAGTGACCTAATCGATGGACCGTGACAGTACGAGTGAGGTCAGTGATTTGACTTGGCGGATAGTGAGAGTAAGAGTGAACATAGGTATATAACTGGATGGATAGTGACAATACGAGGCAAGCCATTGACCCAACTGGATGGATGATGATAATAATTTTGAGGTTAGTGATCTAGCTTGATGTGTAGTGAAAATGAAAGGCAGGTCAGTGATCAAACTGAATAGACAGCGACAATAAGATTCAGGCTAGTGACCTAACTCGATGGAAGGTGACAGTAAGATTGAGGTTTGTGATCTAGCTTGATGGGTAGTGACAATAAGAGTCAGGTCAGTGATCAAACTGAATAGACAGCGACGATAAAAATGAGTTAAATAAGAGTGAGGTCACTGATTTAATTGTATGGATACAGACAATAAGAGTGAGTTCAGTGATCTAGTTGAATTAATACTGAGATGAAGAGTGAGCTCAGTGATTTAACTAGAGTGGTAAGGTCAATAGGAATGAGGTCAGTGATTTAATTGTATGAGTAGTGCCATAAAGAATGACGTCAGTAATCATAGTGGGTGCACAGTGACAGTAAGAGTGAGGCCAGTGATCTAATGCCATAGCCAGCGACAATATGAGAGAGGTCAAAGTTCTAACTGGATGATCAGTAACATTCAGAGGTTGTTCAGTTATACAATGGTTTGGATCGTGACATTTAGAGTGATGTCAGCGACAGTACTGGATGCACAATTACAATAAGAGTGAGGTCAGTTATCTAACTGGAGTGATAGTGTCAATATAGCGGAGGTCAGTGAACTAACTGGATGGTTACTTACAATACCAATCAGGTCAGTGACATTAGGAGTGAGGTCAGTGAACTAACTGCAGAGATTGTAAACAAGGCTGATGTCAGTGATCTACCTCAATTGTTATTGGCAATACGATGAGGTCAGTGACATTAAGAGTGAGGCCAGCGGTACAACTGGAGATAATGTGTCAATTAGGCTGAGGTCAGCGATCTAACTGAATAAATACGACGAATCTAAAGAGGTCAGTGTTCGAACTGGAGGGATAGTGACATTGAGAGTGAGGTCAGTAATCAACTGGATGGACAATGGCAATAATTTTGTGAATAGTGACAACATGAGTGAACCCAGCTCTCTAACTGGATGCTTACTGACAATATGAGGTAAGTCAGTGGTCCAACTAGATGGACAGTGCCAGTAAGAGTGAGTACTGTGTAATAATTGAATGAATAGTGACGATATGATTAAGGCCAGTGATCTAACGGCATGATAGTGACAGTAGGTATTAAGCCAGTGAACAATAAGATTGAAATATGTGATCTAATTTGAAGGACAATAGCAATAAGTGTGAGTTAAGTGACTTAACTGGAAGGACAGTGACACCAACGACCAGCTCAGATATCTAACTGGATTTCAACTGACAATTAGAGTCAGACCATTAACCAAACTCGATGGATAGTGACAAGAAGAGTGAGGCCAGTGATCAAATGTAATGGAGAGAGAATAAGAATGAGTTCAGTGAGTTAACTGGATGTAGAGTGACAATGAGGATGAGGTCAGTGAGTTAACTGAATATAGAGTGACAATAAGAGTGATGACAGTGAGTTAACTGGATGTAGAGTGACAATAAGAGTGAGGTCAGTGAGTTAACGGGATGCAGAGTGACAATAAGTGTGAGGTCATTCAGTTAACTGTACTTAGAGCGACAATAAGAGCGATGTCAGTCAGTTAACTGGATCAAAAGTGACATTATGATTGAGGTCAGTGAGTTAGCTGGATGTAGAGTGACAATAAGAGTGAGGTCAGTGAGTTAACTGAATGTAGAGTGACAATAAGAGTGAGGTCAGTGAGTTAACTGGATGTAGAGTGACAATAGGAGTGAGGTCAGTGAGTTAACTGGCTGTAGAGTGACAATAAGAGTGAGGCCAATGAGTTAACTGGATGTAGAGTGACAATAAGAGTGAGGTCAGTGAGTTAACTGGATGGATTTTGACAATATGATTGAGGGAATTGAGTTAACTGGATGAATATTGACAATAAGAGTGATGTAAGTGATCTCAACGAATGAACAGCGACACAAAGGGAGAGGCTAGTGTTCTGTCTACATGGTTAGTGTGGATGACAGTGATGTCAATAATCTATCTGCATTGATAGTTTCAGTAAGAGTAAGGTCAATGATCTACCTGAATGGATCGTGACAGTAAAGGTAAGGTTATGATGTAACTGAATGAATAGTGACAATAACAGCGAGGTCGGAGATCTAACTAGAAAGAGAGCGACCATAAGAGTGAGGTCAGTGATTTAACTAAACGAATATTGCCAATAAGAGTGAGGTCAGTAATCTGTTTGGACGAATAGTGACATTAACAGTGAGACTAATAATAACTGCACTGGATGCAAAGTGACAGTAAGAGTGACGTCAGTGACCTAAATATATGGATATTAACAATAATATTAGGGTCAGCCAGCTAACAAATGGATAGTCTCAATAAGAGTGAGGTCAGAGATCTTATTTGATGGATAGTGAGGCCACTGATCATCCTGAATGGACATTGACAATACGAGTGAGGTCAGTGATCTAACTGGAAATATAGTGACAATATGAGAGAGGTCAGTTTTTTAAGTGGATGGCTAATGACAATACGAGTGAGGTCAGTGATCTAGTTGGATGAATAGTGACATTAAGAGAGAGGTAAATAATGACATTGGATACACAGTGACAGTCACTGTGATGTTAGTCATCTAGCTGGATAGATATTGACATTGAGAGTGTGGTCACTGATAACCCTGAATGGACAGCAACAATAAGACTGAGTCAGTGATCTAACTGGATGATTAGGAGCAATAAGAGTGAGGTCAAATATCTAACTGGGATTATAATTGCATTATGAGTGAGATCCGTCATTTAACTGAACGGATAATGACATTACAAGTAAGGCCATTAATTTAACTAGCTGCAAAGCGACAATCAGAGTGAAGTCAGTAATTTAACTGGCTGGATACTGACAACATGAGTGAGGTCAGTGGTCAAATGGATCCATGGTTAAAATATAAGTGAGGTGAGTGAAATTGGATGCAATTTGACAACACGAGTGAGGTCTGTAATTTTACTGGAATCACAGTGACAACAAGAGTGATGTCAGTGATCTACCTGAATGGACAGTGACAGTAAACATGAGGTAATTGTTCCAACTGAATGGGCAGTGACAATGAATATGATGTCACTGATCTACCTGGATGGATAGCGACAATGAGCGTGAGCTCATTGATCTAAATGGATGGATAGCGACAATAGGAGTGAGGTCTGAAATCACCCTGGATTAATAATGACAATAGAAGTGAGGACACGACTGTAACTGGATCGTCAGTGGCATTAAAGGTTATATGAGTGACAGTAAGAGTAAGGCCAGTGATAGAACTGGGCGGATGGTGAAATTAAGATTGAGGTCAGTGATCAAACCGAATGAACAGTGGCAGTAAGAATTATGTCCGTGATCTAACCGGATGTGTGCACTTCCCAAAAAAGACTCAAACAGCTTAACACCATCCAGGGAAAGCAACCCACTTGACTGGCATGAAATCCACAAACATTCAATCGCGCCCCCTCCGATGCACAGCAGCAGCAGTGTGTGCCTTCTACAAAATGCACTGCAGCGGTTCACCAAAGCTCCCTCAAAAGGCCATTAGAAATGTAAGAACTCTATCATTTAGAAAGGCAACGAAAGCAGATAGTTAGGAACACCACCAGCTAAATAGCAACCGCCCCCCCCCACCCCCACCCCACCCCACCCCACAGCCACCGCCAATCATTCATCATTCTGATTTGGAGATATTCCGGCGTTTATTCACTGATGCTGGGTCGGAATCCATCCTTGACAGCTTTGTGGTAGCACCTGCACCGCCTGGACTGCAGTGGTTCAATTAGGCAGCTCACCATAACATTCCCAAGGCCAAAAAGGGATGTGCAATAGATTCTGGCTCAGCTTTCGAAGCCTACATCCAGTGAGCGAATTTATTAAACAAGTATAGATTCAAAAACAGTGTGTTCAGTGATCTAACTGGATGGACAGTGAAAATAAGTTCAGGTCAGTGATCTAACTGGATGGATAATTGTAATAACAATGAGGTGCCGGATCTAAATGGTTGGATAGTGACAATAAGAGAATGTTCAGTCATTCATCAAGATGGATAGTGATACTGAGAGTGAGGTCAGTGATCTAACTGAATGGATAGTGACTATAATATTAAGGTTAGTAATCTAATTAGATGATTGGTGACAATAAGAGTGAGGTAATTGATCTAATTGGTGGATTGTGACAATTAAAGTGAAAACAGAAATCTAGTTAGATGGATAGTTACACACGAGTGAGATCAGTGATCTAACTGAATGGATAGTGACACTTAGAGTGTGATCAGAAACCTAGCCAGATGGATAGTGACAATCAGAGTGAGGTCAGTGATCTAATTGTGAGGACAGGGACAAAATGAGAGAGGTCAATTATCTAACTGGATGGAAAGCGAGAATAAGGGTGAGGTCACTGATCTTACCTGATCGGCAGTGACAATAAGAGTGCGGTCAATGTCCTAAGTTCGCTGGGCAGTTACAATAAGAGTTGGGTCAGTGATCTAACTGTATGGACCGTTACCATAAGATTGAGGTTAATGATCTATCTGGAAGTATAGTGACAAAAAGACTGAGCTCAGTGATCTAACTTAAAGGATAGTTCCAATATGAGTGAGACCAGTGATTTAACTGAATGATAGTGACAAAATGATAAAATCAGTCACCTAACAAATGGATCGTGACACCAAGAATTAGGTCAGAGTTCTAAATGGATAGATAGTGACAATAATATTGAGGTTAGTAATCTAGCTAGATGATTAGTGACAATAAGAATGAGGTCATCGACCTAACTGGATGGGTTGTGACAATTAGAGTGAGATCAGAATTCTAACAAGATGGATAGTTAAACAAAGAGTGAGGTCAGAGACTTACTGATTGGATAGTGACAATAATATTGAGATTAGTAATAAAAGTAGATGATTAGTAACAATAACATTGAGTCCAGTGATCTAACTGGATGAATGGAGACAATAAGAGTTAGATAAGTCATAAAAATGAGAGGAAAGGAACAATACGAGTGTGCGAGTGTGGTCAGTGATCAAACTGATGGAAAACGAGAATAAGGGTTAGGTCAGTGATCTAACTTAATGGATATAGACAATAAGAGTGAGATCAGTGTTACAACCAGGTGGACAGGAACAATAAGATTGAGGTCAGTGATCTTACACTATGGACAGCTATCATAAGATTGAGGCTAATGATCGATCTGGAAGGATAGTGGAAATACGAGTGAGGTCAGTAATCTAACTGATGATAGTGACAATGAAATTAAGATCAGTCTTCTAACTAGATGGAGAGTGACGCTAAGAGTGAGGTCAGATATGTAGCTGAATGGATATTGACGACACGGCCGAGATCAGTGATCTAACTGAATGTAGTTTACAATAAGAGTAAGGTCAGTGGTCACACTGGATGGATAATGACAATAAGAGTAAGGCCAGTGGTCAAAATGAATAGACAGTGACAACAAGAATGAGGTGAGTGATCCAATTAGATAAAAGTGAGGTCAGTGGTTTAACTGGAATGACAGTGACATTAAAAGCGTGATGTCAGTGATACAACTCGATGGACAGGGGAAATCAGACTGATGTCAGTGATCTAAATGGATGGATAGTGACAATAAGCGTGAGGACGGTCGTCTAAATGAATGGATTAAGACAATAAGCGTCAGCACAGTGATCTACCTGAATGGATAGGGAACATAAGAACGTAATCAATAGGAGCAGGATCAGGCCATTCTGCCCCTCAAGAATGCCCCGCCATTCAATAAGGTCATGGCTGATGTTTACAGGCCTCATCTCCTTCGTGCCAGCTCCTCATTGCCCTCAACTGCCGATATTTCAAATATCAATTTACATTATATTTAAATACTTTTATTTCTCTAGCCTATAGGCCTCTTTCAGGTTGATAATGCCAGGCATTTACTACACTCTGAGGAAGTAAATATTTCGCATCTCAGTTTTAAATGAGTGTCATCTCAATCTTTAAATTTGCCTCCAATTCGATATTCCCTCACTACTGAAAAGATCTGCTCAACAACCATCCTGTCAAAGGCCCTCTGAATCCTATAAGTTTCAGTAAAATCACCCCTCTTTATTCAAAATCCTAATGAATACGTGCCTAAGAGATTGAGTTGTTCTTCATTAGTCATCCCCTTTATCCCAGGAATCTGCCTAGCGAATCTCTATAGAACTGTTTGCAATGCTAATATATTGGTTCTTAAACATGGGGACAGAAAATGTAAATAGTGTTTGCGCTGAATGGTGCGCTTCACCAATGCCATGTAAAGTTGAATCAAGCCGTCTCAATTTTCAAACTCCAACCCCGTTGTAATAGTGGCCAAAATCCAATTAGTCCTCTTTATTACTTGCTGCATTCGCCTGCTGCACAATAAGTGACCATAAGATTGAGGTCATTGCACCATCTGACGGATTACAATAGTAAGACTGAAGAGACCGAATCTAATGAATCGATTGTGGCATAAGAGAGAGAAGTGATCGATCTAGCAATTTTGATATTGTCAGTAACTGTGAGCTAACTGATGCATTCAGGCGGCACTCTCAGTAAGAGATATGTCATAGATCCAAATCGCTGCATAGTGACAATAAGACTGATAGCAGTTATCTATCTGGATAGATAGCGACAATAAATATGAGGTCAGTGTTCAAATTGGATGGACAGTGACAACAAAATATGAGAAGGATATTGACAATACGAGTGAGGTCATCGATCTATTAATTTGAGTGTTGACAATAACAGTGTGCTAGTTGTCGCTATTGAACGTTCGTGCCATTAAAAGTGAGCTATGTGATGTCACTCTATGTGTGGTAGCATTGGGAGTGAGATTACTGATGTACCTTTAGGGAAGTGCGAATAACAATGGTATAAGTTCTTTATTTTTTGGGCTGTGGCAGAACGACTGTGGTAAGTGAAGTATGTGATTGTAATTAACAATCAGGGTCAAGGCAGTGATATTTCTGGATGGATAATGACAAGAAGGTCGAGGCGGGTGACGTATCTGCATGGGATGTGACCAGTTTATTGAGATCAGGGAGGCACATGAGAACTATGTAAATCAATCATTTCCAGGACAGTTGCTACACGGGCTTAAATGGAGAGTTATTCTCACTGACCACTGTCAAATTCTACACTCACAGGAACAGTATTGTCAATGGATAATTATCAAATCCTCCCGCTTTCCGAATTGCGCATCAGACACAGAAAGGGCTGGTACATTATGGTGTTAGATAGGCAGACATTCTCAGTGTACACTGCCCCATCAAAAACACCCCATACTATTACTACTCGGTGTTAGCTAGAGTGTAAATCTCCCTCCACAATGTTCCATTAAACACTTCTAGGACAGCTGCTGCATGGGGTTAGACTCTGAGTAAAGCTCCCTCTTAAATCCATATTATAACACACCCAGGACAGATATAGCACGTGGATAGGTAAAGAGCAAAGCTCCCTCGGCACTGTTTCCCCAAAACACTCACAGGACAGAAAGCACACGGGATTAGCTTCCTAATAAATCTCCTTCCACACTGCTCGCATGAAACACTCCCAGGGCATGTGCAGCAAGTGGTGAGCTAAACAGTCAAGCTCCCTCTACACTTTCCGATAAAAAACTCCCATTAAAGGTACAGCACGGTGTTGTATACAGATTAAAGCTGCCTCTACTCTGTCGAGTCATGCACTTCCAGGCCATATAATGCATGGGGTCATGTAGAGACTGAAGCTCCCTGTAAATTGGCCCATAAAACATTCATAGCAGATGTGGAATTGACTTCAATATAAAGTATGACTCCATTTATACTGTCACCTTCCAAAGCATTTAGTGTTTGGAGAGCACAAGATTATAGGGAGAATGAAGCTCCTTCTACACTTCCTCATCAAACACTCCTAGGCCAGGTACAGCATGGGGTTAAATACAGAGAAAAATATCTCTGCATGCTCTCTCCACCAAACACGGTTATTCAGGCAAAGAAAGTTTTGATAAAAAATTCTATCTCCCTCTCCACTGTCCCCATCAAAACCTTCCAGAGCAGACATATCACGTTGTTAAATACAGTTTAATGCTTTAGCTACACAGTCCCGTTGAAACGCTCCAAGACCATATACACCTTGCATTAGGTAGAAAGATATGCATCTTGTACAATATCCACATCAAACACTCCCTGTTCAGTTTGCAGAATGTGTTTAGACGAAGAGTAACCCTCCCTCCCCACAGTCCCACTCAAACTCTCACATGACAGGCACAACATCACACCATACATAGTGAAACCAGCTCTACACTGTCCCCATCAGACACACCTCGGGTAAATGCAGCACTATTTATGATATAGCGCAAAGCTTCCTCTAAACTGTGCACATCAAGGTGAATTTTACCTGGAGAAGCGAAGATAATGCAGGCCGGACTATGAAAGAAAGTAAAGGAATATAAAATTAATGGGAGGAAGTGAGCTAACTTGGAGTACATGTCCCCAGACTGGTGAAAGTTGCAGGAGAGATGGATAAGGCGGTTAAGAAAGGATATATACAGAGTAAAACTCCCTCTACGCAATCGCCACGAGGCACTCCCAGTGCAGGTACAACACAGAATTAGATGCACGTTCAATCTCTTTCTACACTGACTCCATCAATCACGCCCAGGGCAGGCCGAGGAGACCGTTTGATAGAGTGAAAATCGCTAGGCACTTAAAACATGAAACACTTCCAGGATAGGTACAGCTCAGGGTTACATACATTTAGGGGAGATAGAAAGTGATTTTCTTTGTGCAAGCAAATCATGGTCGATGAGGGCTGACAGGACGTGCAGTTGAGATACAATCAGGTCAGCCATGATATTATTTGCCTACTGCTTCTCCTGTGTCACTTTCTATCTATCGGATATTATAACTGTCCTGTGGCTGTTTTATTAGACTGTGTAGCTTGGGCTTTTCTCTGCAACAAACCTGAAGCTGCACCTGGTGTATCACACATTGATCAGACAGTGCGAAATGGCCTTTACTCTGTAATTCACTTCAAGTTGTAACAGCCACAGGCGTTTTGATGGGTCAGTGTAAAACAAAATATGCTTTAGACATTCTCATTTCTAACGCTTTAGGGAGCTTTTACGGTGTATTTCAGAGGGAGCTTGACTCTATTCTAACCACATGGCATAGGCTGACCAGGGAGCCTTTTACGGAGGCAGTGTTGAGGTGACATGACTCTGCGTCTAACCCGGGGGCGGTGCCTGCTCAAGGAGTGTTTCCCGGTGACAGTATGGAGGGAACCTGACCCTGTGCCTCACACCGTGGCTGTGCCTGCCCAGGGAGTGTTGACAGTGACAGTGTCGAAGGAACTTGACCCTGTATCATAACCTGTGGCTTTGACTGTCCAGGGAGCGTTCGACGGCCACAGTGTCGAGGGAGCATGACTCTGTACCTAACCCCGTGCTGTGACTGCCCAGGGAATGTTTGAAGGTGATAGTCTCGATGGACCTTGACCCTATTTCTATTCTGCCTATTTTCCTGCCAAGGGAGCGTTTGATGGTAACAGAGTAGTGGGAGATTTGCTCGACATCTGTCCTGGGAGTGTTTGATGGAGGCTGTGTAGAGCGAGGTTTGGTCTGGACCTAGCACCGCGATGTAACAGTCCAGCGTAGTTAAATAAGTTGCTGCTTCCTCCGATAGGGACGCTGGTAGGAGGGCGGAGCATTGTCCATTACCATCAATAGTTAGATCCACCTTGAGATGGCATCTGCTGGTGCAAAACTCGATGGTGCCTTAGACGTCGGTTCACTTTGCAACCATTTCGAGGTACGTGGGGAGGAAGGTGAGCAAATGGTGAAAGTTTCATGGGCGATGTAGAGGTGCACATTCACCACACGGTCCCCTAGTGATAGAGGAGCAAAGAGTGGCGTGCTTGAGGATTCTCATCTGTGGCTGGTCTCTCTTCTCAAAGAACAAAGAACAAAGAAAAGTATAGCACAAGACCGGGCCCTTCGGCCCTCCATGCCTGCGCCGATCATAATGCCTGTCAAACTAAAACATTTTGTAATTCCGGGGTCTGCATCCCTCTATTCATTTATTTGTCAAGCTGCCTCTTAAACACCACAATCGTATTTACTTACACCAACTGCTCTGACATCGACTTCCAGATATTCACTACACTCTGCGTAAAAAAAAATGCCCCAAAAATCTCCTCTAAAGTTTTCTCCTCTCATCTTCAATCTATTTCCCCTATTAACTGACTCTTCCACCCTAGGAAAAAGGCTCTGACTATCTACTCTGTCCATGCCACTAATAATTTTGTAAACATCTATCAAGTCGCCCCTCAATCTCCGTCGCTCTTGTGAGAAATACCATAGTTTCCCCAACCTCTCCACCTAGCTAATAACCTCCAGACCAGGAAGCATCCTGGAAAACCTTCCCAGAACTCTTTCCAATGCCTCCATATCCTTCCGGTAATGTGGCAAACAGAATTGCACGCAATATTCCAAGTGTGGACTAAACAAGGTTCTATACAGCTGCAGCATGACTTCCCAGCGTTCATACTCACTACCCCTGCTGATGAAGGCAAGCATGCCGTTTGCCCTCCTGACAACCTGATCCACCTGTGTTGCCACTTTCAGTGACCTGTGGATGTATACACACAGATCCCTCTGCCTGTCGATGCCGTTAAGGGTTCTGACATTTAATGTAAAATACCTACCTGTATTAGAACATCCTAAATGCCTTGACTCGCATTTGTCCGGATTAAACTCCATGTGACATTTCACCGCCCAGGTCTCCAAACGATCTATATCCCGTTGTATCCTTTGACAATCCTCTTCACCACCTGCAACTGCTCCAAACTTTGTCTGCAAAATTACTAATTAGCCCAATTACATTTTCCTCCAAATCATTTACGTACACTACATACAGCAATGGTCCCAGCACTGATCCCTGCGGAACACCTTTGGTCACAGCTCTCCATTCAGGAAATCCCACTTCCACTTATACCCTCTGTCTTCGATGACAATGCCAATGCTCTATCCATCTTGCCAGCTCAACTCTGATCACGTGTGACTTTACCTTCTGTACCAGTCTGCCATGAGGAACCGTGTCAATGGCCTTACTAGAATCCATGTAGATAACATCCACTGTCATTCCATCGTCGAATATCTTTGTCACTTATTCGAAAAACTCGATCAAGTTAGTTAGACTTGACCACCACTTCACAAAACCACTAATAAGCCCACTGCTTCTCCTTGGACAAGTTCATGAACTTGACGCAGGCAGCAACATCGAAGTACCTAGCGCTGTGGCAACCCTGCAGACAGTCCAACTCCAACAGCTTCAAACCCATAGAACTCCAAAATAATTCTCTTAATGAAGAAGGCACAGTCGTCAGGTGTACACCATTCATTGCCCTTCACTGCTACCCTCACGGTTTTCGAAACCCCCTGGGTTGGGGCTTGACTGGTTGCAGCCATCACCACTTTGCGATCCCTATGTTAGGCACCGAAGCCTGGACGTGCAGAAGCAACAGATGAAAACAGGTACGGCACTTGAAATTAGCCATATATGTTCTAATTCCGAAAACATCATCACTGCATGTCAGCTCAGAGGCCTGATCCAGGAATGTTCTGTGAAGGTCAATTGTAAAAAGGGATGTATTTCCGTGCTCGGATTGGTACCTAACTTTACGGTAATACCACACGGGCTGACACCATATATCGGGTTTAAATATTGAAGTTTAATAGGGGGATAACCATAGACGGTATCAAGAAAACATACCATATGTAGCGAATTTGGTGAAGTATGTAATCGGAACCCGTCTGGGGGTGTATAACACTTGAAGGGGTAAAACGGTGCTCCACTGCAGCGAGGAAAATCCGGGTCACTTGTCCTCTGGGTTTAATATCAAAGAAGGGACTTCTACTACAGAGCTAGTGAAGACGATTTTTAAACTTACGCTTGCAACCTATGTAAGGGAGGGAGAGCACAAGCATGAAATTGTATCATCATGGGTTGAAACTGAAATGCCCAGTAATCCCACAAAATTCTGTTGTACTCATAAGAGACCTACATGGGATGTGGAAAGTCAATTTGTGAAGATTTAGACTTATAACATCACTGAAATTGAAGTCCAGAATACAAATAAGTGAAAACTGCAGTAATAGGTGGAATGGTTTTGTTCTGAAATTCACACAATAAAAGAACATCTAGTCGACATGCGAGGAATCCCAGGAAAAGTTAGAACAGACAGGTTATGAGATCCTGCATGTAATCCAGGCCATTAAAGATCGGCCCTAGTTGGATATGTTCAAGGACGGGGGAAGTAATATTGAAGTCCACCCTTATGATCCAATGACCTCTCATGTGTTAGTTGTTCAGCTGTTGATTATTGTCATATATCCTTTGTATAACTTATTTCGCCGAGATAGACAGCTGGACGAATGGATTAAATGCCCACGTGCCCAGCAAGAAAAGTTGGTGCAAGTGTAGGTATAATCTCAGAAATCGAAATTATTCAATTAAAATGTGGATGCTGTTATACATTGATCATTAAAATTGTATTGTATTAAATGATTTTAGTGATATAACTGCGCTTTTACGTCAATCATATTAACGAATGTAAACTGGTTCTGGCGGAGTGCTGTGGGCCGTTTGTCTGATGGTGATAAGAAAATGGAGCTATGGAGAAGGGATTTTGTATGAAACTTCGCTGAGCCTCAAATAGAAAATTTAAAAATAGAGAATGTTTAACCGAAATAGACAGAGAGACAGACATAAGCACACACATATACACACTCACACAAACACACACTCTCTCTCTCTCTCACGCACACACACACACATACACACATTTTTCAGGACAGGTCCCAGAGGTGTGATGTGCCAAGGGCACTTCGTCCACAGAAGCAGAATGAGACAGTGACCACTCGGAAATGTACCAATATGCTTCTTCGTGCCTCAAAAAACTGTGATCGCAACGATTCTTGGCATGCAGATGAAGAAATTTCTGAAGGCAAGTTGTGAGCATATTTCGGTGGTCATGGATGGTCAGCATGCGTTGATATTCCGATTGGGCTTTCCGATTTATATAGCAAGGTCTAGGGTCAGGAAAATGTATAAGGAAATAACCCTACAAAAGATTGTTACTGCATTCGATAAAGAGGTTTGTGCACTCTTTGTGAGGTTGTGCGGGGATATTTTTTGAAGGACCTAACAGCTGAGTTGGACCACAGCTCGCAGGATTCCTAAGTAACCTGTGTCATTGTGAATATGCACTGTTGGGTAGAGATGTAAAGAGGGTGCTTCACATTTTTTGAAATGCATACAATTTGTTATGTGCCAAGAGTGGTGACCAAAAATTTTAGACGAGAGAGATTAGAATGTTACGTGCTTGAGCCATGACAGGAGATCAGGAGCCCCGACTCCCCAATGGGACGTTCTGAGGTTTCATTCGTCAGAGCCTTCACTATGTCACGTGATGCTTGAAACGTGGTAGGGGAGGCAATAATGTACATCGCTGCAGAAACTGTGGCCATTGTTGGGATCCTCTTTTGCACAAATGTTTTAAAACATTCGCTTAGCAGATTGATAGACTTGATGGATAAATTAAATGCAGAGAGCCCAGTTGAATCTAATTTGCTGAGCTACAGATTGTGCCCGTGTGTGTGTATCTATGTCTGCTACACCAGCTCCTGTTAAGGGAGAAAGAAATGAGAGAGCGAGGGGAAACAGAGAGAGAGAGGACAATGTGCGGGAGGGGTGGCGGGGAGTGGGGTGGTTAGGAGAGTGAGGGAGAGACAGGAATTGAGAGATAAAGGCGAGAAAAGACTGGGAAACACTGATAAGCGGAGACTCGCAAACAGGGCAAACATGGAGAGAGAAAAATAGGAGAGGGTGATGCAGCTAAAGAAGGGGAGAGGGAAATGGAGCGGGTGATGGGTGTGATGTGATGTTTGAGGAGAGCCAGAAAGTTGGGGGTCTACAGGGCTGAAGTCTATTTACATCCTTCCAGAAGCACTGATTGGCAAAAAAAAAGAAAAAAATCCGATGTTGGTGGGTTTTTTTTTAAAAGGGGTGGCAACGAATCATTTCCTTATTCTCAGTTTAAATATGAACTTTGATCCTCTGTGGGGACAGAAGGGACGGAGAGATGACCCTAAGCTCGGAACACACAGAGCGGGAGTTTGGCGTTTTCAGCAGACTTGGGCGTCCGGAATGACAGGCGTCCCGTTTCCTACATGAAAAGGAACACATTGTCACTTCTTGGTTCTGCTGTGCTCCACTTTTCTACCTCTCTCTCTGCTTAGCCATTTGCCTCCATATTTAACATTTTGCTAAATGTAAAAGAAAAATACACCAAGGTGATTTGTCATTATTTTAACTGGGGAGAGGGGCAGCTGTGGGATGATCGGGGAGGGATCGAGTCTTGATGGAGTGTATGTCATTTGCCACTTACCCTTCCAGCCCTGTTTGTGAGGGCTTCGTGGTGAGCTGTGAATGGAGTGGATTAACTTATTTGATGACCTCTGTTCTTGACCCTAAGGTTTTAGGGTAGGCTGTGTGAATGGGGCTCAAAGAGTGAGTACGAATCAAATTGCAGATTTTTTGTTGCCTGATGTTCGCCACAAGATTTACTCCTTCAATCGACATCACTGAGTCAGGAAAATCTGGAGATTAACCTCTTTCAGCTTGAGGTAATTTTCTGTGTTCACAAAATTCCTGCGGCCTTCTCTACAGAAGGTGTAGATTGAGGGATAATAGGAAGAGCGAGGAAAACAGACGGGGCATTGAGGGAACGATGGGGATGGTGCTGAAGCAAATTGATCTGGGGGTCTCCAAGAGTGTAAACACTGCCCAATCGCCCTGAGTCAGGAGAAAGGCGTCCCACCCACATTTGTTCCGAAGTGTGGAGCAGTTGCAGTAATAATGATCTGCTATATTGAGAAGGAGAACCCCGTGCCCTTGCTTTCCTATTGTGCTTAACATATATTTTCCTACTTTGCCTTTTCATCAATCCTCACCTAATAAAAAAAATAAAAATAAAAACTTTTATCTGCCAGTTCTCACAGTGCGGTGTTTGAGATCTCACTTTGAGAAAAAACCATCAGAATTCCCTAAATTACATCAGCAACCAAAAATTATAAAAAGTGAATTCATGGACTGATAAGCACTCGGGAGGGCTCGAAGTTAAAGTTGTTAACGTGAAGATGTGATAATTCCTGGATAATTCTGGAAGCTTAGACAGTGAGATGGATTGTGGGTTCAATGGAATTTCAATTCAATTTATTTTTGTCCAGGCCATTTTTCTCTCTCTCTTCCTGCCTCTCCATCCGATGGCACGTGCAAAAGAGGCGGCGATAGAAACGGGATGGGGAGGGAGAGGGAAGTGAGAGATAATGACAGAACGAGTAGAAATTGTTGTAAACGCTGAGAGAGAGAGGGGGAGCGAGAAAGCAGAGCTTTAGGGAATGAATACGAGCTGGTTAGAGCGAGGGAGAAAGCGAGAGGCAGAGAGAGATAGAGAGGGAGGAGGCAGGAGCATGCTAGAGAGGGACAGAGAGAGAGCAGGAAATGCTGTAGATGGAGAGAGAGAGACAAGGGTTGTTGGGGGGAGGAGGGGGTGGGGGGGGGGGGGAGAGAGAAATGAGACACTGTAAAAGCAGACAGACAGTGAGAGGAGAAATTGATGAAAACAGTGAGATAAAGAGAGAGAGAGAGGGAGCAGAGCTTGAGATGAGGAATACGAGATTGATAGACCGAGACAGTCAGCAAGAGGCAGAGATAGAGAGAGCAGAAGATTTTGAGAGGGACAGAGAGAGAGAGATAGAGAGAGAGAGAGAGCGAGAGAGAGAGAGAGAAAGAGAGAGAGAGATTGAGAGAGAGAGAAAGATTGAATTGAGCAATCATAGACAGAAAGAGAAAGGGCGAGAGACAGTAGAAAAGAAAGTGAGAGACAAAGAACGAGAAGGATGGAGAGTCAGGAAGAGAGGGAAGCGGAGAAAAAGAAAAGAAAGATTGATTGGAGAAGGGCAGATGGAGGTAAAAATGAAGTGGTGGTGATTAATGGAAGTATAGTTTCTAGTAGGGCGGGGGTGGGGAACCAAGGAAACAAGTTTTAAAATGAGCCAACGTCCCTGACCGTACTGCCTGTGGGATCTTGTAGTGAAAATTTACCAGACGGCAAAGACTGAAAGTGATTGGTAGAAGGATTAGAGGCCATATGAGGGAAAACATTTTCACCAAGGGGTGGTGAGTGTCTGAAATTCGCTGCACGGACTGGTGGCGAAGGCAGAAACGCTCAACCCATTGAAAAGGTATGTGGATCAGCACCTGAAGAAGTGTAACCCGCAACGATACGGATCGGGTCCTTCAATGTCAGATTAGAATGAGCGACAATGTATTTTCAGCATAAACAGGCACGATGGGCTCAATGGCCTCCTTCTGTGCCATAACTTTTCCTTAGGTCCATGGAATACAAATATAGAAACATAGAAAATATTAGAAGGAGTAGGTCATTCGGCAATTCAAGCCTGCCCCACCAGTCATTTTGATCACGGCTGATCACCCAACTAAATAGCCTGCTCCCGATTTCTTCCAAGATCCTTTGATCCCTTTCGCTCCAAGAGCTATATCTCACTCCTGCTGGAAAACATAGAAAGTTTTGGCCCCAAATGCTTGCAGTGGTAGCGAATTCCTCAGGCTTACCACTGTCTGCATGAAATATTTTTCTCCTCACCTCAGTCCTAAAAGGCCTACACTGTATCCCCAAAAAGTGACCCCTGCTTCTGGGCTCAAACAACATCGGGAAAATCCTTCTTACACCAACCCTGTTCAGTTCTTTTAGAATTTTATAGGCGTTTAAGAGATCCACGCCCTCAGTCTTCTGAACCACAGGAAACATAATCCTAACTGAATAACTCACTAATTTTATGTCAGTACTGCCATCCCAAGAATCAGAATGGTAAACCATCGCTGCACTCCCGCTATAGCATGGACATGCTTCCTCAGGTGAGGAGATCAAAACTACTCACAAAATCCCAGATGTGTTCTCACCAAGGCACTCAATAAATGTAGCAAGGCATTCCTGCTCCTGGAATTCAATCATCTCGCTATGAAGGCCAACATACCATTTGCATTCTTTAACGGCTGCTGTAAATGCATGCTTACCTTCAGCGAGTGATGTACGAGGACACCCAGGTCTCGTTGTACGCTCATCTTTCTCAATTCATAGCCATTCAGGTAAGAATCTACTTCCGGTATTTGATACCAAAGTAGATAACCTCACATTGATTCACATTTTTGTGCACCTGGCATGCATTTGCCCACTCGCTCAGAATGTTCAAGTCACAAGGAAGAAAATCTGTTTCCGCCTCACGGCTCAACTTCCCACCCAAATTTATGTCATCTGAAAATGTGCAACACTGGTCACTGCCTGCCATTCTGAAAAAGACCCGTTTATTCCATATCTTTGTTTCCTGTGTTTCAAACAATTTTCTATCCATCTCAGTACAATGCCTCCAATCACATGCGCTTTAATTTTACACGCCAATCGGTTATGTGGGATTTTTTCGGAAGCCTTCTGAAAGTCCAAATAAACCACATTAGCTGGCTCCCCCTCATCAATTCTAAAAGTTACATCCTCTAAAAATTCCAGCAGAATAGTTAATCAATATTTCCCATTCGTAAAGCCATGCTGATTCTGTCCGATACTAAAAATGTTTTCCAAATTTTCAGCTTTAAATATTTTATAAGGAGCTCTGGAGTTTTCTACACTTCTGACGTCAGGCTGACTGGTCTATAATTCCCAGGTTTTCTCTCTACCTTCCTTTTCAACTCGCGGGGTGACATTAGTTACGCTCAAATCTGTAGGAACTGTTCCAGTGTCTATAGAATGTCAATAGATACCACCAATGCACCCAATGTTTCTAGGACCACGTCCTTAAGTACTCCAGGATGCAGATTATCAGGACCTGGCGATTTATCGGCTTTCAATCCAGTGAATTTTTCCAACATTTGCCAACTAATATTGAATTCTTTCAGTTCCTCCATCTCACTAAGCCCTGTGTTCCGCAACATTTCTCGCATGTTATTTTTGTCCTCCTTTTGTGAAGACAGAATCAAAGTATATATTTCGTTGGTCAGACATTTCTATTTTCCCCATTATATATTCCCCTACTTCTGAATGTAAGGGACGTACATTTAACATCACCAATCTTTTTTCTGTTCACATACCTAAAGAAACCTTTACAATCGATTTTAATGTTCACCACAAGCTTACTCCCGTACTGTATTTCAACCTTCTTATTCAATCCCTTGGTCCTCATTTTCAGAATTCTAAAGTGCTCTTAATCCTCAGGTCTATTTCTTTTTTCTGGCCAATTTCTATGCTTCTTCCTTGGATCTAGAACTGTCTCTAATTTCCCATATAATCCATGGATTTGCCACTGTTCCCATTTTACTTTTGTGGCAGTCAGGAATAAATAATTGTTGCAGGTCACCCATGCGATCTCTTACCGTTTGCCATTGCCTGTCCACCATCGTCCACTTAAGCAAAGTTTCCGAATCCATCATAACCAACTCGCGCCTCATACCATTGTACTTGCCATTATTAAGTTTCAGAAAACTAGCCTCAGAATCAACTATGTCAATCTCCATCTTGATGAAGAATTTTACCATATTATGGTCGCTCATCCCCAACGGGCCTCACACAACTAGATTGCCAATTATTATTTTCTCATTAAAGTGGTATGGTCTGTTCTCTGCTGGGTTAATCAACGTATTGGTCTAGAAAACAATACCGTTTACACTCCAGAAATATCACCTATACGGGGTAGCTGCTAATTTGATTTTCCAAATCTATATGCATGTGAAAGTCACCTATAATTACAAATGTTCCACTATTGCATGCGTCTCTAATTTCCTGTTTAATGCCTATCCCAACATCTGAACTACAATTTGTGGTGTATATACAACCCGAAATATCTTTTTTTGCCCATTTGTTCTTCTCAGCTCTACTCATACAGGTTCCACATTGCTGGAGCGAATAGTTTTCCTAAAAATTGCGCTAAATTCTTCTTTAACCAGCAATGCAACTCCACCACCTTTTCTTTTTGTCTATTCTTCCTAATTACTGAATACCCCTGGTGGTTCAGTTCTCATCACTGGTCATCCTGCACCCATGTCTCTGTAATCCCGACCGTATCATACCTGTTTACATCTATTTGCGCGGATAACACATTAACTTTATTGTGGATGCTCCTCCTCGCGTTAAGTCACAATTCTTGAAGGCTTGTCTTTTTAAGATTGCATGTCCCGTTCCACATAGTTTTCACTGAGGACCTGATTGATTCTAGACCTTGATTTCTGCCTATCACTTTTCTTATTCGCATTTCTGTCTGTTTTTTTGTTCTGCCATTTTCCGTCCTCTGACTCCTTTCACAGTTTCTGACCCTTCTGCCATTTTAGTTTAAACATTCCGCAGCCAAATTAGCCAATATCCCTCCTAGGACAGCAGTCCCGGTCCTGCAAGTAATGGTTGCGCCTGTCCCAGATCCTGTCCCAGTGTTCCAGGAATCACAACAACCTCCGCCTCAAATCATTTCTTCAGCCACGTGGTTATCTGAAATATCCTACTCTGACCGAGGCAATGGCCGTAATCCTGAGATCACTAGATTTGAGTTCCTACTCTTGAATTTACTTCCTAACTTCGTATATTCTGCTTTTAGGACCTCACCCCTTCTTTTACCTCTGTAATTTATACCATTGTATTCCACGACCACAGGACGTTCAGCCTCTCCCTTCGGAGTGTCCTTTAGCCGCTGTGAAGCTTCCTTGACCCCAGCACCAGTGAGGCAACATACTACCCTGGAGACTTGTTTGCGGCCACAGATACGACTATCTATTCCCCTTACAAATGAATTACCTATAACTATTGCAGTCCAACACATTATGCTCCTCCCCAGTGCGGCAGGGCCATCCGTGCTGCCACGAATGTTGCTGCTGCTGCATTCCCATAAGAGGCCATTCTATTCACCAGCATCCACAGTGGTATCTCTGTTTTGCAGCTGAATCGCCACAAGAGATACATGTACTACCAGAATAGTTATGTTTTTCGGTATGATGGTGAGCAATTTCCTTCCTGCCTGTGGACATTTAGCCAATGGGAGGGGAGAAGTCCTCGGCAGAGTGGGTGTGGGCTGGAGGAGGGGTGTGGTGATGGGACAGGGGCCATCGTGGACTGAGTGATGTTTTGGGATTGGAAGGAAGATGCACAGTACTCGTCTGGGTCAGCATGTGGTAGGTGTGGGACGTGGGTTGTGTGAATGGGAGAGGCAGAGTCCTCTTTGAGTGGATATGGGGAAAGTAGCAGGTCTGTCTCTCATTGTCTCTCTAATTCTCGCTCTGTCTCTCTCTCTCTCTCTCATTTTCTACCTGCCTCTTTCTCCCGCACTCTGCTTTCCTCTGTCTTTCTCTTTCTCTCTGTGTTTCTATCACTGCCTCGCTGTGCATTTCTCTCTCTCTTTCTAGGTCTTTCTCTCCCTCTTTCTATGTTCTCTCTCTCTGAATCTCCATCTCTCCTTCCCTCTCTCTGTATTTTTTTTATCTCTCTCTGTCTCTCTCTTTCTGCCTCCAGGTCCAACTCTGTCACTCCGTATTATCTCTCTCCATTTTCTACGCTTTCCTTCTCTCTCTCTCTTTCACTACATCCATGAGTCTATCTCTCTTTCTCATTCTCGCTCACCCTCTCTCCCTCTGTGGCTCACATTTTCTTTCTGATCCGCTCTCAGTCTCTCTCTCATTCTCTCACTCAGTCATGCTCTATCTGTTTCTCTCTGTTTCATTCTCTTTCTCTGCCTCTCTCTCTCATTCTCTCTCGCTCTCCATCTGCCTCTGTGTCCCTCCCTCTCTCTTTCTCTGTCTCGATATCCCTGTGCCTCTCTCTCTTCCTATCTCTCTGAATTCACTCTCGCCATCTTCACATCTCTCTCTCTCTCTCTCTCTCTCTTGCTCTCTCTCTCTCTCTCTCTCCCTATTTGCCTCTGTCTCTCTGTCTATCTCTCTCCCTCTGGCACTATCTCTCTTTCTCACTCTCATTCTACAGATGTGGCTCTCTGTCTCTCGTTCTGTCCCTCAACCTCTCTCTCTCATTATCTGCTCAGCGACTCACTCTGTCTCTGTCTCACTTCTAACGGTCAACTCTGTCGATATATCTTTCTCACTTTCACTCTCCCTCTCTCGATCTCCATCTCTCATTGTCTCTCTCATTCTCTGTCTCTCAGTCCACCTCTCTAATTCTTGTCCTGTATCCCTCTTCCCCTCTCTCTCTGCTTCTCTACCTCATCCTCTCTTTCTCTCTGTCCCTCCCTCCCCCCCTCTATCTTTAATCTCTTTCACAGCCTCTCTTCCTCTCTCTCTATCTGTGTCAGTCTCTCTATCTCTCTATCTCATTCTGACTCCCTCTTTATCTCCCTCTCTCTCTCTGTCTCTCTCTGCCTTTCTTCTAATTCCCCTTTCTTCCAAAATACTGACGGAGAATTGAACCAAAATCGCTTTAACCTTGACAATTACCTCCGTTCCTCTTCATGAGCTCACTTCCCCTGGCCCTTCCCCTGGTGCTTTCTGATAATTTCTGACCGTTTGCCGATCGAAATATTCCGGTCCAATCAGCTTGAGGGATCGTGAAAATGCCAAGGCGGTCTGGCCCATGGTGTGGCAGAGATGTTGGGCAGCCTGTTTTCCATACAATCAGTGAGGGACATTCATCAAGGATTGGCACGTCGACGAATGGGATGGCAGAGACTTTAGGAATAATGTTTTTTGTACAATCAGTGAGGGGTCCCCATGATTGACAGTTAGTCCGGCAAATGAGGGCACAAAAAGTTTATGCAGTGTGCTTTCCCGCCAAATCTGTGAGGATGGCTCCTGAATGACGCGCAGCCGATCAATGGGAGGGCAGGGAGGTTAGGAGGAGTTTTTTTTATTTAAAAAAAAAAAATTCTGTCTAACCATTCTGTTTATCCATGATAAACAGGCAGCCCTGCCAATGGGAGGGCATAAATGTTTGGAGGTGTTATTCATTCTGTCCAATGACTGAGGAGTATTCATGAGGGACAGGCAGCACGGCCAATTGGATCACTCGGTCATTGAGTTCCTCTCATTATTGAATGAATTGAAGAAATGCAGTACAGGGACATAATCAAACCCCAGATTGCTTATCCGGGACCATATGGAATAACCCATTAACGTTGACCATAACTGGAAGAAATTGACCGAGAGCACAGAAAACACAATCATGGATTTCCATCGACTCTCCTTCTCTGGGTCTCTCTCCACTGCTGTGAGCCCGGAGCCTCCTGTGGGCCTTACCGCTCACGAAAATGTCTCTGACAGTGAGAACATTGAGCAACAGGAACAGGGCGAATGGAACACACGGGGTTAGGATGTGGTGGACGAGCTCGATTGTTCCCCAGAAAGGAGAGGATGAAACATCGCCTGTGATAACTCAAAACCAGGGGTAATTCTCCAGCCAATACGAACCTCTGAACATAAAATACCAGAAGATGTTCTTTAAACAGTTCAGCGCAGCCACTGCTACCAGGACCACAGCCGCCTTTTACTCGCTGCAATATTTACTTTTCAGTTTCGGGAAACACGTGGCTAATATCGATCAAAGGTGAAAGTGATGGTCAACCAGACAGAACAGTCAGTGGCCGCATAAAGGAGGACGGCGTGGATATTGCACACAGAGATTGAATTCGGGAATGTTATCTGTTACTGTAAAACAATTGTTAAGAGTCTCAATATCAGGTCCAGAGTAAAGAACAGTAGATCTCCCACTGCCATGGCCAGCAAGTAGCAAGTTACACCTTTGGTCAGAGCACATTGTATGCACTTCAGAATCACAATCGTGATTAGGTTCTCTGTAATGAAGAGAAATAACAATTGAATTATTTATCAGGCCGGGGAGGATGTTTGATTCAGGATGTTGATTTTATTTCCAAATGTATGACTGCATCCAGTAATGTATTAAATTAAATTGACCCATCGGAACATAAGGCAAATTTGCTTCAATGGAGAGAAGCAGAGATTAAATAAATAAGACATAGGCCGGCAGTAGGGAAGGAGCGGAGGGAGGAGTGACGGGGAAATCAGACTTAATAGGGTATTCCAAAGGTGACTTGGGAGCGAAGGGATGAAGGGAGGACTCATGGTTATGGGAGAGGTCATGTGTGACGGGGATTCGAGATGACAGGGAAGAACATGTATATTACGGACACCAGAGAGATATGGGATAAAATCTCCTTTTCCTCTTTCATCTGCTGACTGCCACCCAGATGTATGTCTGTGAGGGAGGTTTTAACCCCTACAGTGCTGTATTTATTAAGAGCAATCACAAAATACACTTGCTTGTAATTTTAAAAAAATAACATGATAAATATTTATTTATTACAAAATCAGGAAGACAAAACATAAACAATTAAACCGTGAATACAAAGGCACATGCATAAAATAATATGTTCTTCTAGAACTGTGACAGCGCTTAGACAATTAGAAGTGGAGAAAATAAGCTGGTCAACATTTTACATCCTTCAGGTTGAAAACTTTGCAGGCATGTAGTATTCTCTCCTCGTTTCTTGAAGACAAATAATCCCTTTAATGGAAGGCTTAAAAAGTCCTTTATTGAATAAAAGTTGTCCACTGTGCTTTTTTTGGCATCACGGACGCCCTCCCTGACCTGTGAACATGGTGTCCGATTTCCATTGAAACATATTAGCTTTACACTTATGAACAACCTCCGAACCTCTCCTCCATCCTCCCAACAGGTTTCTCGAGAATGTGAGGTGCACGTAACTGGAATGATCAGATGTGTAGAGAGATTTGATGACTGAAGCAAGGACTGACAGGGGACAGCAGAGTTATAACTTCAACACTAGATACACTCAGCGACACAAAACATGACTGTCATTCCATAGGGGAGACATTAAAATGATCTCCGGCCCAAATATGGGAATGACACCAACATATGTGCACAGCCGACAACACACACAGTCACGTGCCAACACAGAGAAATCCGGACAGAGGCACGCATATGCGCACACACACAGCAACATTCACACAGAAATGTAATGATAGAAACACACGCACATACAAGCACACATTCATTGACAATCACATAAACACACACGCAGAAATTCACACAATGGCATACACACATACATACATTAGTAAACACTGTCATATATGCATGCACACAGATTCACAAAGAAACACATATACACACCTATAGACAAACAGGCACACATACTCTCACACTCAAACACGCACGCACACACACACACACTCTCTAGGGCAATCACACTCAAGCAATGGCGCGCATACACACATGCAATTGCACACTCACGAACACCCACAGGAACACACATATACATACACAGCCACGCACACGGGGAGTCGAATAAACACACATACTCATGCAAAATCGCTCACATGCACTAAATACACTCAAAAGCACAAGCAAGACACACACACACACACACACAGAAAAACAACGGGACACAAAAACACTCAGAAAAGCAAGTGGACACAAACACTCGCACACAAACACAGAAACAGAAACTCTCACATGCACACACACAAACACAACTATCCACAAACGCATAAAAATTCACAAAACACAGAGACACAGGCACACACACAAATACACACAGATACACGCTCACACAGAAACACACACACATGAACTCAGACACTGGCACAAACATAAAAAACAAGAAATTCAACATATTTCTCAAATAATATTCCTGTCAGGGTTAGACATACAAACGGGCGCCCTGGTCACTGAATGGCCCAGTTTCCACCAGGCCATCACAAAAGTTGCTTTAGTGAAGATTGTGAAATTCATCTCCTGAACTACTGACCATCAAATAACCTGGGGTATCGAAGGCTCTTCAGCGACATTCTGCACTCCAAGTGGTGAGGGAGAGCAATCTCATGAGCATACAGCCTGCCATCGATGCACTCAGCATGTCAAGCATCAGGAGGGCAAATGTTACATGATGCTCAGCAGCATCACAGAAGCCTGTGGCCAGAACCAAGATGAAACAAATGATGTCAATGTTAAAGGATGGCGATGAAAGGAATTAACTGTGGACCGAATGGAGGAATCTCCAATTGCCGTGATTCGATGAGACACCATATCACTCTTCCCTCTTGTCCTTGCAAGATAAGAGGGCGTTCATCACTCGAGAGCTACAGCGGACCCGGTTTTGACCCTAAATATCGGTTCGATTCGACCTGTGTAGGTGCAGGCAATGACAATTGCCTGAGTAACGTCTGCAGAATGGGTGGGTGACAATGGGCCCGCCCTCCCATTGTCACACGGCCCAGGCGTTGATGCAGTTGTGTAGGTAGTGAAACGGTCTGGCGTGGGGTGGAGATCTTGGGGAGGCTGGATTTTGGGAATGTCAGCGCGCTGAGATTGGTAACGTACAAGTCAAAGATATGAGAGGGCAAAGCGAAGGAGACATTGAATGGCCGCAACAGAATTCCGGGGTAGCTATGCAATAAGGTCACCGAACGAGGATGTTCTGCATGACCTCATATCATGGCTGCCTTGTTTTTCCCTCGCTGGCCCCCGAGATGCTGCCCCGCCCCCCGGAGTGGAATCAGGAATTGGACACGACGAGCAGGGAGAAATCGCCTAGGGATCACCATCAACACCATCACACTCAGCAGGCACAAGAAGAGAAACTCTCTCTCCAGTGGGTAGAAATGTTGACTCAGAGTGAGGAACACTGGGTGATGAGCATTGCACCAGTGCACATGAGGAGGTATCAGCGGCAGCGAATTCTGTGCTCACCAGTCCCTCAGCATTCAAAACTTCCTCCAGGGAATGACCTGCTATACGTGCACGGTCTGAACTACATGTGACAATTTGTTTGTCACTTTGCACTGACACCAGAGTACTGCATCCAGTAAATCAATCAAATGTGTGACATGCCATCGGGAAAAATGATGGATACACTGTTGTGTCTTTGGTGTTTCGAAATCCCTCTTCTCTCTTCCAGGCCTTGGCTCACACTCTTCCAAGGCATCTATCATGTCAACCGATATTGAATGAACAGGGCTCTTGCCACGATGAAGTTCTGCGTGGACTGCATTGCCCTTCAAAGTCCACATGCTCTGAAGACATGTTATTTTCTCCTGTCCTGCCTGTTCTAACTGCCTCTGGTATTACCAAAAATGTGCCTGGCCATTTTGCAGATACAGGCTTTTGCACCGTGTCATGCCCCCTATCCTCCCGAGTTAGGGCTATGCAGAGAAGCAACTTTGACCAGAGGTCGTTCAGAAAGTGCCGTGCACGTAACGTCCTCGAGGCCTGTTGGGAAAGATGATCGGATCCTGTCGGGTGTTGCACTGAGCAGAATGCCCTAGCCATTTGACAACATTCCTCATCCCAGAACTCTCTAACAACGACCAATATATTGTTTGGCTGGTATTGACAAAGCCGATCCCTCTCAGACACCTGCTGCATGTACAGAGACTACATCCACTGCACTTTGACCTCGAGTTGGTTGTGGCGGGTAAGGGACTGCTGTTCACCACCTGCAGATTTGTTCCTTTGAAAGAAGGTTTGGACAGCGATGCAATGGTTTTATCGAGGTTCATCCAGAGCAGCTCTGTGAAGCAGGACTCTGTGCTGTGCGGGCTAGTCTCAGGGACAGACACTGAGTTAAGCATCAACAGCTGCTGGATGACCATCAGCTCAGTGAAAAACGCTCTTTTGTCTGCCCAAAAACTGCTGATTGTCCAGTGCAGGGCTTTGTCCATGACCGAATGTTGCAGGCTGACATATTCTAAGGTCAAGCACCAGGTGCTACATAAGATTAAACACTTGAAAATTTTAAATATATCAGTTCTGTGATTTAACTTATCTCTTGGGCTGTTAAACAAGGTGCAATGTTTAATTCATATGTTTCTCAGGCACGTGTATATTTTGCTACTGTTAAAGTTGGACACAGTTTGTCAAGTGTTTCATTACAAGGTGGTAGGTTTGATCTTTCTTTGAGAACATGTTGTCTCCTGCTGAGATGTCTACTGCCTCTAGCATGTTCACTGAAATTAATTCTAGATCAAGTATTTAATCTGAGATGGCTGCTATGGACACGCGATGGCGCTATGATGAATTAGATTCAAAAACTGGCGAAAGATACGCCTTGCACCACTGAGCAGCCCTCTCCTCAAAGCATTTCCCTTATCTGTGAAGACACACCCGTGCAGCTTTGGGGTTGAAGTGAGCGTTCGAGACAGCCCAGATTCATGGCGAATAAAGGAGTTGTGAAAACTGCGAGGGTGATAGGCGCAGCCATGAAGAAACCAGTTGTCTCAGTCAAAGAACAACCGCAACTTCAAATAGTGGGAGTAATTTCTGTTTATGTAGCAGCCTAAATTATGTGTGGGAGTCATTATCACAACGTGAGTGCACTCAACCACGTCCAACACTTCTGGAAAGCCAATGATTGAGGGAAACACTGTCACCCTCGTGGCTGCAATTTTGTTTCAGTGTCGTAAGAGACGAACTGCTTCACGGCAGGGAAAAGAGCATTGGTTAGTGTGTGGGTACCCCAGTGTACATCTCACTGTTGCAACCACAAAAGTCGGACATGAGCCTTTGAATGGCCAGTTGTGATAATGTTAAGGGCCATAGTGAGCTCCGTGTCATGTCAGTGCGATTCTCTGGACTGGTCTTTTTCTGTAGCTCTTTGTTGATTAGGTCACACAGTTGAGCCACGTCCTCTCTGGAGAATCGCAGCCTACTCCTGCCTTGTCACTCACACATCTCTAAGTAATTGATCCTGTTCCTTTAGACCCTTTTGCAATGAGGATTGTATGAATCTCCGACACATCATTCTTGCATCTACTCGGCTTTGAACTTCCTCCCTCATATGGAACTGCACAACTGGTGCACGACTTTACTCATGCTGCTGCTGCTGCTCCTGATCCACGCAGAATGGGAGTTGACCTGGTGCCACATCCAAGTCGATAGAGACAATTGTAAAGGATTAGTTGACCGTTGCAATCTATAAGGCAGCAGCGAAGCCTTGTTGCTGAGAGCTAAGCGACTCCATATGCCGTCAACTGGCTCCTCGGTCTTCACACCCCCTCTCCCGGCAGTGAATCAGTGTTCTTGCAACACGCTTTGAATTATACGTTGGAGATTCAAATTTTGAGTGAAACTGAAATACAAAAATAAAGATAAATGAACAAAATCTCTAATTTCATGCTATTCCGTACGAAATCCTTGTCTCTAGGAGGAGACGAAAACCCCACCTTGGGAGCACACGAGATCTTGGAATGTGATAGGAAAAGTTCAGAAACAAAACTAATGCGGTGTTCTTGGCTTTACAAAGAGACATGCATGAAAAAAAGTCAGGAATAAATCTTATTTGTTTATTTTGCATCATTTATACACAGGCAGGTGGTTTCTGTCCAATTATAATCATCAGAATTTGTGAAGAATTATAATGGCGCGGTGAGCGCGCTGAGCTGCTTAATTAGAATGATTCCTGGAAGCGGGGATTTCAGTTACATTTAGAGATTGGAAAAGTTGGGATTGTTCTTTGTGTAAGGGGAGATTAAATGTAGAATTTCAAATTCATGACAGGTTTGCTCAGATTAACGAGTGTGAACCTGCTTCAAGTGACGATATCTCAGGAATAAGTAATCACAGATTTAAGGTTATTGTCAGAATTTATTGGAATACCGGTGCGGAAAAAAGGTTTTATAGGGGGCGAAAGTCCAGGTGCCCTTGTGTGGAGCGGGCTGCAGAATCAAAAGGAACACCCTCAGAAGCGGATGGGAATAGGTAGAATGTGGTGCCAATGTAAGATGCCTGAAACCGAGGATCTGGCAGCTGTGCCAGAAGAAGATTGACGCGCTCACACGGGTGGGTAAAGTCAGGGAATTCATCTCCACATGGGAAGTGCTACCCACAACAGCACCAACTTCTCACACAGCTCAATGTACCCCACCCCAATCAATCAACCACCAGCAGCCCCTGATACTCAGAACCATTGCCTAACATTCAGCACTCCACGTCACTCTCACACAACTTCCTCTGATACCAGTCGCAGACCTACCAATCACCACCTCAACGCAACTCCAGCTCTTCAGCTACGACATTTACACCAACCAAAAACACACTACAATACCATTACTGGAGTTCTGCTCTCTCTCTCTCTCTCTCTCTCTCTCTCTCTCTCTCTCTCTCTCTCTCCCTCTCTCTCTCTCCCTCTCTCTTTCTCGCTTTCTCTCTCTCTCTCTCTCTCTCTCTCGCATTCTCTCTCTCTTTCTAATTATTTATCTCTCTTGCAGGGCAACGTGCACCAATAATCACATAAAACGGCTGAGATTTGGCGGGAATCGGACAACCTTCCTCCCTTGAGCTTGAGGGACGAAGAATTCCGCGGTGCCATGGCACCGGCTGTGACAGAGCCTGCAACATCCAATGCCACCGTGAGTATTCAAGATGATGTTATGTTCCTGCCTTATGCGTCATATAACTTCGCAGAACACCCTCAGCCTGCAGCTTGGGATGATGATGTACAAGCAGGAAAGGTTGGGGCCATGCGCACCTTGCTTCCCACTCCACCCACAATCACTCACTCCAATCCCTTACTTCTGACTTCAAACTTTCCAATGCCAGACAGAAACTTATAGGTTCTAAGTGAGAGAGAGTGTGATAGAGAGTTGAGGGAAGAAAGTGTGTGACAGAGATAGAGAGAGTGACCGATTGGCATGGGAAGGGAGGAGAGGGAGGAAAGGAGAGAAATCGATAAATTTGACAGCACTGATGATGGTTCACCTTCACTTGGTCTGACCCTAACACCCACTCGCTCAAATATTTTCACTGTGTATAAATTAGGGACTGGTAGAGTGTTCGAATCTGTACTTGGTGAATCATCGAGCACTAGTGAGCTGCTGCCAGCCCAGGGGGGAAAGGATAGTTCTTGTGCCAGCTGTGATTACCGACGAGTTCATGTACACGGGATTCAGATGCAAAAGTTGCTGGTGCCTGTGGAAGTGGTCACTAACTCCAGGAAAGCACGAGCGGACCCAGCTGTGATACAATCTGCAGGCGGACATTTTCTCAGCTTCCACTGCAGCACAGACAGACACGATTCGAAATCTCAGTACCGCAGGGATAGATCGAACTGCGCTCAAGAGATGCATGCTTGCTGCCATGCAGGCTCAGACTGCTGTCCTCATTGCTGTGGATCTCAGCGCTCAAAGTGACATGCAGATTCTCTCAGCAGTCCAGCAAACTCTGCTCCAGCAGATAACTAGGATTGCTGAGGATCCGCCCCGTGGGAGTGTCAGTGTCTCCATGATGAATGAACCTGCCCTGCTCTCTCAAAATGTCAGCATTTGTTCTCCCATCACCGCCAATCTAAAGTGAACCAGTGCCCTTACTGTTACCCATCAGCCAGCGCAGACTGCTACAGCTCATGTCGAGGTGGTGCAGTCCCAACCTGAGACCTCAAGCCCCAGAGCCGCCCGAGGGTGTCCTGCAAATACATTTCAATTTTCCCCCAATGCAAGACAGCTGCTTCCCACCAGCCATGCTGCAGTCACTGGGGAAGCACTGTGAAGGAGCACTGGGCAAAGAGAGAGAACACAAAACATAGGCACTAAGGGAATACACAAATGTTCAGTCTTGTCTGTGCAACTGAAATGTGCTGTTGGATAAAGATAATTTAAAGAAGTTTGTGATTCTTCTTTTTTATTAACGGTTGTTGGCCATGGGCAAGCTGCTATAAGACGTGCCTGGTGGACATAGCAGTGGAGAATGGGTATCCTTGTTGGGAAAGGAAAGCTTTCATATTGAAGTCAGAGTCCTATTAGGCTCTCTGCGATGGCGTGTCCGGCTCGAAGACGCCCAGGATATATTTTCCCTGCCTCCTCCTCCTCCTGCTGGGTCCTCATGGAAACATGGAAGCATAGTAAATTGGGGCAGGAGTAGGCCATTAAATCTTTCGAGCATGCTCCGCCATTCTTTATGATGATGGCTGATCATCCAACTCAATAGCCTTCTGCCGAATTCTCCCCATTTCACTTGATCCTTTCGCCCTAGGATATATATCTAACGCATGTTTGAAATCATAAAATATTTTGGCCTCAACTACCTTCTGTGGTATCGAATTCCACAGGCTCACCACTCACTGGGTGAAGAAATTCAAACTCATCTCAGTCCTAAATGGGCTATTCCGTATCCTTAGGCTGTGCCCCTGATTTTGTGCTCCCCCACCAAGGGGAACACCCTCCCTGCACCTAACCTGTCTACTTCTGATATAGTTTTATTTTTCTCTATGAGAGATCCCCTTGTTCTTCTGAACTCCAGCGAATAGAATCCTAACCGACTCAATCTCTCCTGTGATGATATTGTAACATCCCAGCTAATGTCTTAACTGGAGAAAACTGAGCCCAGGCTTGTGCCCAGCTTGAAAGATTCTAACCTTTACTTGTTTGGTTAGGTGCATGGATAGATGTTACTGAACAGAGTCACTGGAGTCAGCTAATGAAGTATTATCAAAATAATTAAACATTTATTAAAGATAAATTTATCAATTGTATTAATATTGTCCTTCACCAACAGCAATACATTTATAGATATATACAGATTTGTAAGAATAGCACAAGTTACAACAGCTATTATATACTCTATTGCTCAAAGTAAATACACATTCAGTAAAATGCGACAGATCTGTGGTCATACACATTGAAACCAAGTGACAAATACAACTCCAATGAGATGCTATGGATCGCTCCGTTAAATCCTCCCGGGCGCTGTTCCCACCGTTAGGAAATTAGCCTCTGCTTTTCAAGAAATCCCTTTGGGATCGTGTTACAAACCAACCCTATCGGTCAGATGCCTTCCGAAAAGATTCACCCCAAGGGTTTGCAGGTCCCTTTCCTATTTCCCTGCCCCCTTGGTTGCATACATTGCCTCGCAGCAACTAAGCCATAGACTGAACCAATGCTTCACATGCTGATAGCTAAGAGTTACAGATCCACAGTTCTCTCTTTGGACAATACGACTTCTGCCAAGCCTTTGCTTCATTTTGAATCTGCTGCCTTCAGCTTTTGTTTATATACATTTGAAGATTGAGACCTTCCACTGCACACCTTATATTTAACGTCAGTTAACAAACGTTTTCCAGGCTAATGATTTTCCTTTGACTAGAATGACTTCTTGGGAAATTCTTCTGAATCTTTTTCAACCGTCTTGTCTTCGGGCCTTGTTATTAAATTTGGGAAGTTTAATCTATCTGTAGTTCTCTCCTTCCTTTATCCAGTCTTTGTTGGCTGCTGTCCTCAAGTAGAACTCAATCTGCTGGGTGTGTCCTTTTGTGTGCCTCTCTCTCTCTCTCTCGGTCTCTCTCTCTCTCGGTGTCTGTTGGGTGTGGGGCGGGGGTGGTAGTGGTTGGGGGGGTGGTGGGTGGGGCGTTTGGGTGGAGTTGTTGGGGTTGTCTTTCTGCCTCTCTTAAACCCCTTTGTGAGACATCTGCACAGCTTTTTTTCTGATCTCGTTTACTTTAATTTCTCCAATAGCTGTATAACTCATTATAAATGTTTACACGTTTTGAAGTGAAACTAAAACGCAACTTGACGTTTTCAAAACACACAAATAGAGAAATAGAGGTCAAACTTACACTTTGAAGCTGAACCTAAGTCCTATCACCTACAACCAGAAATATCAATTACTTCAACTCCCTCTAGTTTCTAACAAGATGAAGGGTGGAGCAGAACACCCCGTACTTGAGCAGTTTAATCTGCATGTATTGGAGGATTCACTCCGCTAGTTTCAGGAATCAGAAGCGTTGCTTCATCACATAGAGGTACAGCCCATGAAGTTCCTAGAGACTCTATGCCTCTCGGTATACTCGCGTTATTTTCTCGTGTTCGTTTGGCGGTGGGATTAGTGAAATGGTGGGTCCTTTGAGCCATTTATTGAGGAGGAAGCCTTGATCTTCACCAAACCACCCCCTGGTCCTGAAAGGGGCCCGAAGATGATGGGAATTACTGAATGCTTCAGAATGAAGATATCGCGGCTGCTTCATGATATTGGACAATCACCAACATGATTTACAGTGCTTCATCACACCTCAGTTGTGTAGTATGGCAGCTCAACACGATTTCCCCGCGTTGGTGTGTAGCCCCAGCAGAGTAAACGTCGTCAATCACGCTATCCTGGGAAAACCATGGATCTCTCACCCTACTTCACCCTGTTGCTTTAGAAAACGAAGCATTCAACTCACCCGGCAAAGATGACCTCCATCGTCTAATAGATACACCGATGGACAAAATGCCGGGAGATGATGAATATTTCACCCGCTCAAGTCTGGAAAGTTGCTGATCCATAGTAGTTCAATGAAACTGTTAACTTCACGGTCAGTCACACCCGATGTGAGAATCCAGGTCGTATTGAAGGAGGTAACAAAACTTCTCCTCCTGCAGCCTCTGCTCCATTTTTTATTCATGTTATAGACCCATGTGCATTATAACTACTGTCCCAATGTCTCGCCCGAAACTGGGTAACCAAATTATCTGACTGTGTGCTGCAGCTCAAAACAGAACCTCCAGAAGACAATCCACAGCAGTTCCGATTGCAGAAGTTAGCCATAATCCACTCAGCTGCAATTTACATATCTGTTCCTTTTAAGTAACGCCAGGGGGTCGGGGGCTGGTTTCCTGGTGTTACTGAACAACTGTTTTGCTGAGAGGGACTAACACAGACTTTCAATTGGCAGGCACATAACCAAGTTACAAAGGCATGTGTAAAAGCTGATGGAAACGCCTGTCCAACATGCAGAATCAGGTGGAAGACGCTGGGAAGTAAACAGCAGATTGGCATGCATCATTTCATGTTTTGAGCATCGGACTTCCGGCACCAGGGGCACTAACCCGCTTCAAAAAACAGATTCATGTTCGAGGCGAGACATTAAGTAAAATACATTCACTTTCAAATTAAACTGTATAAAACTTAAAGGGGAACGGTTTGCTGCATATTAGAAAATGACAGAAGGAATGGTGTTAATCGGAGGATTGACGCCATGGAGAGAGCAAATAAGAAGGGTCATATTATTAAAATCGATGTGTTACCAGACCAGGAAACGATGCATGTCAGTGGCCACAAGGATGTTTACTGAACGGGAATTTGAGTGAGTAAGAATATGGGCAGGATATGTGGGATGATCTAGGGAATATTATGGTTGGTAACTGGGAGAGTGACTAGGACAACATTGGAGCAGTCCAGTCTGGTTTGTGACGCAGCTGCGGGTTTATTCAGTAGCTGAGCTGAGGCGGCGGTAGTGACGAGTGATATTAAGGAGGTGCGAGGGGACATAATTGAGAATGGACACAATACTGGGTCAGTAATCAGCTCAATGTCAAACAGATCATTATGGTGTGAACAGCCTGTTTCTACCTCACATGTTGGCTAGGGTGGCTCATAGATTCAGTGGATCGGGAGCAGAGTTGCTGATGAAAAGTGAAGCCAGGAGATTCCATCTTCCCAATGTTCATAAGAAAAGAATAATAATGTAGTTAACGTTACTTATAACATAAATAACTGGAAAGGGAGACTTACCTGGCACACAAAGAATAGCCAGGAAAGGTTAACAACCTGCTACAATAACATGAAACGTGTAATAGATGCGACCCGCGAATGACAACAGTTCAGAATATATAGACAGCATGTACAACGCCACTGACAACATCTTGTCCATTGTTGGAACATTACAAACTGCTCTAAGATACTGATCCATTTTTGGAACATGTCAATCTATTGTTCTCAGATTCTGATCGGTCCTCTACCCCTCTCTGGAGCATCTGATTCCATTAAGCGTCGGAGGTCATGGTCCCGCTGAAACTATGTGATAACATAATCAATGGAATCCATTATTAATGAAGCAGGAAATCCTCCAGTGATAAAATTACGATCCATGCAGACAGACATTAATTAAACTCACTGAACAGACAGGTTAGGTTAACCCCTTTCAATTCAATATTTTAGCTCACAATGAAGTAGAACAATTACCTGATCTGATGGGATGTATGAGGGTCGCTGAGGAGGGGAATAGTGGAAATAGCGAAACTTCTGACGTTAATATTCCATTCCTCATTGGATTTGGGACTGGTGACAGAGGAATGGAGGTTTCTAAATGTCCCAAAAACCCTTTTACTGACAGGAGAGAGGGATGCACTTTGGAACGAAAGAGCAGTCAGTGTAATGTCGATAATAGGAACATTTCTGGAGGACATAATCATGGACATAAAGACATTTTCCTTTATAAGGAAAACGTTTTAGAACTGATCAGAGGCACAGATATGTGAACGGAAAGTTATATCTGATGAAGTTAGTGCAGGCCTTTGTCTCAGCGATGAGAGGGTTGATGACGAAAATGAGCTTGCTATTATGCGTATGAACAAAGTTTTGATCAAGAGTAAGTTAATGGTGTTGTAATAGAAACTAAACACTATGGATTAAAGTGACAGCGACAGTGTGCATGTGATATTGGTGAAGAGGCAGGATGAAGAGTGAAGTGATGGACGATGTTTAAACAGGCAGGTAGGGTGATTAAAGTGATGTTAGGGGCACTGTTCATTATGATACACTAAAGGACATAGGGTTCTATACAAATGACATAATTTTTGGAACTGGAGGGAGCGGTTTCAAAACTGGGTAAAAACAAAATACTGTGGATGCTGGAAATTGGAAGCACAAACAAAAATGGCTGGAAAAACTCAGCAGGTCTGGCAGCATCGGCGGAGAGGAGTGAGGTTATCATGAATCACCCAATGTCGATGAGCTATGGCCACTGTTTACCATATGGAAAGTCATCCAGCAGTGGTCACTGGTTGAGAGTGACCAACAAGGGAAATGAGCCAACAATGGCGATTAGATTACGTGCGGTTCCTTCAAGCTAACTGAAACGGTGCCTGCTGCTTGGGGTCGTGAAAAAAAGGCGACGTCATTTCTGGATGCCCAGCCTAGGAACAGTTCACAACTATGTTCGGGGCTGACTAACCCCAGTTAGTGTGATGGTGTTGAATTGTCCCACTTTGTTGGATGACTGAGTCAGAGTTGGCAGAAAGTGCTCTTACCAGAAAACAATTGGAGGCTTGGACGCGTTTGCAATATTGAAATTGCCGACCCGAATTGTGTCACAGAATGACAGCGATTAAAAAGCAACTGCATTAGCAATATCGGATCGGACATGAGTGAAGCGGCCGTGCTTGGTGTGGCCGGAGTAGCACAGTAAGTCCAAATATTTGATGTAATAAGGACCTGCCCAAGGCGTATTACGTCGATGTAGTTTTGGCAGGCAAAGCACCCAGTGAGCTGTCGCTTGACAACCAACAGACCATTTATGTGTCGTTGGAATAATGGGGAAGAATGCCCTATTGCCATAAATCCGGAGGGTTGCTCACTGCAAGGATGGCTGTCTCTGAGGGAGGGGTGGGAGTAGCACTGGTATTCCAGGCGCCTTCGGATTCCTCTAACGTTCTGTTGAATTTCAATTTGCTTTTAGTGTCTCTTGCTTCACCATTGGCATTTTATTTGGCAAACCATATATTGTTAAAAAAAAACAACTCCTCCACAATTCTCTTCGCAGTAATGTTTCTCAAATGCATCACTTCATCCACTGAACCCTTAAAGTTAACTTTGAAAAGAGGATACTTTTAGCATCTCCATCAACCCCACTTATTATTGCCTGTTCCTGCAATGCTCCCTCTGAAAAACAGAAATGTATTGCCTAGCACCGGTGTCTCGTTAAATAATAACAGCTTTGCAGACTCCCCTCTGAACGCTTTAAAGCTACTCCCTTCACATTCAAATTCTTTATACATTTCCACAACCTGAACCCCAGAGCTCCACTGGATACATTGTTAGTACATTCCCAGTTATTTAACTATCAGTAATTCTTTCGCATTAACTGTAGAGAAAACTTTGGGTTTTCGGATGCCCGACCTTGATGCCCCAAAGTACTTTTCCTTCCAGAGCTTTTCTGCACCAAAATAATTACAGCATATGTGTCCTATCATTTCGAACACACTGACTGTGTATGTCCAACTTTATTAAAAGGAAAACATGTCCATTTCCGTATGTCACTTCTATCCTTAGCATCTTCCATTTTAGTTGGGGAAAAAAATAACTTCCTGGGAATTTCCACCTACTCATTTCCTTCCCTGAACACCGACCTTCCATTCACCTTCCCACATTCTGCACTTCTCTGATTTAATAGCCTGGCAAAAAAAGTTTTCTCTATATGAACTAGCTGCGAATTATTAGTTATATCTTCTGATTGTCTTAATGGTTCAATTTCCTTTTCCTCCATATTAGCTCTCGCTAACGAAGGATTTGAACCATGAACTGCGTCCAAAGGAATTACTTCTGCGAGAGCTAAATATGTTCCTTGTATCTTAAATGGCAGTATCCACCGGTCATATATTTTTTCGCTCCCTAAAGCTTAAGAGAGATCGACCTGGCAGTTTTCACATGTTCTCAATATCTGCCTGTATGCCTCAGGAACAAACTCGTATGCACTTAAAATAGTATTTTTCGCAAATCATAGTGCACCAACATTTCTTATGACAATGACGACTAAACATCATGTGTTTTACCCACCATATAAGATTTTAACAGCAACCTAGAGTATTCCTGTAGCCAATTCATCTGCATACCTCTCATCTCAGGTGAAAAAAAGAATGCTTCAACACCACTTTCTTCAAATTTTGGAATAGATTGTACAAATTTAAACATTCTCCCCATTGGGTTTTGATCTGGAAATAATTTCTGCCTAATCGACTGTTTTGTTTTTTTTTAACTGCCAGCATTATAATCCGGAAATCACTGTCTGTCGCCCATTCCTATGTAATGCCTTTTCACCTGTTCCCTTTGAAATGATCTATGATTTTGCTTTTATTTTTTGCAGCACCTGAATCAAGTACATTTTTTTTTTCACTTGCAATTGAATTTGTGTCAGCTCCAACCACACATTGTAGAATTCGGTCTCTCAGGTATTTCGTCCAATTTGAATTGTTGCGTTATAATTTCAGTTGGGTCTCAATTTGTAATCCCTGCCAGCAATCGTACTTGTAATCTCTCTGCCAATACCAGTAAGATTGCAAACTAACCAAAGTTAAAACTTCAAATCTCACGCAAATCTCAAGAACTACCAAAGATATTTTTTAGTCTCACCAATTTAAAAAAAAACTCACACCAACTCCAAAATTCAAAGTGTTTCTCGTACTCGTGAACTGAATGTTCACTAACTCCAAGTCATCAAAAAAAAAGTTAAATATATCCTGCAATGAGCCCCCAAGTTTGGTATTGCGAGGCGGGTCTAAAATGTGCAAACCCCACACGCAAACTTGCAAGATCTGCAACAACAGCTTTGCATCGTATTTTATTTGGTGAATTATACTTTGAATTCTATAATAAAAAGTTCACTGAGACATAGAGATTATTGTACAAAACTAAGTCACCATTGCTGTGGTCACGTTGACAAGCGGACCCCGGGAATCTCAACTGCAGCTCATGATCTTTGATTCGTGCAATTGCAAGGAGAGAACCATCTCAATGCAGTCTGAAATAGCGCTCTGCTAAATTAGAACCATAGAACCAAAGAACACTACCGCTCAGGAAACAGGCCATTCGGCCCTTCTAGTCTGTGCCGAAATATTATTCCGCTAGTCCCATTCACGTGCAGCTAGCCCATAACCCACCGGACCAGTCCCATCCATGTGTCTATCCAATTTATTCTTAAAACTTAAGAGTGAGCCCGCATTTACCACGTCAGATAGTAGCTCGTTCCACACTCTCACCACTCTCTGAGTGAAGAAGTTCCCTACAACCCTACAAGCGTTCAAAATATTTGTACAATATTGGTCTCGTAAAAGAACAGTTTCCAGATTCCGATCTCTTCAACATATAGGCTTGCATTAAAAGGGAATCCCTGGTAACAGGTTTAAGCATCGTTAGTCCACATTTTTCATCCAGGTAGGGACCGTCCCTCCTACGAAACTAGGAGCATCTTTTCTTCCCCTACCTGTTGAAGAGCACACTTAATCATAGTGATTATTGCCATCCATTGACTCCAGTCCGGTTCCCAAGGCCTACCTCTTCTTTGCAGGCCCTAAGGCTGTGCAAGCTTCATGTAGTAACATTTAACTTTTAATGTGCTTATTAGCACTGCCTGCCTGGAGATTTTAATTGAATCATTCTCTGTTAATAAACTCGACCTTGCCATAAATTGTTACTTACATTCTTCTCCCTAAATGTCCTCCCATTTTGATCTTGACCTCGCCAAAGGTAGCTAATCATAGCGATACTGTTCATCCCTTTACGCATCGCCGGCCATTGATGCTGGCTAGCATCCCAGCTTTGTGTTGTAAAGGATAGTGTAACGCCTTCTGTATCATCTGGCACTTCAATTCAGTCCTCTGGCTTCTAAAATTGCCTCAGGACCATCTATTTTTCCACCATTGGGTATGATGAATCAAGTATGTTAAATATATAACTGCTGTCAGCTGAATCACAACAAGGTCATGGGAGATATTACAAATTATCAGGTGTATTTGTGCATTTGAGCATCCACTATCACCATGTGGAGGAACATATTTGCTCGATATCCTCTTGTAATGCTCTAACCTGTTGCTCCAATGTATACTCAGTTCTGTACATCTGCTGAGCCTGTCACCGAATCGTGGTTAGGTGCTCTGGGAATAAGGGAATAGTATAATATAACTGCTTCAATTACTGTTTCAGGATATTCTTAGGGCTTTGCATAACCTGAATAGCCGACGCTCTTCTCTTGCATATTATGACCAGTTCCACTTTCCATCCCTAGCTGACGCCTATGGGTGCAGGCGCACTGAATCAGAATGGATGGGGCATATCCTGTTGTTCCCATATTTGATCTTCTGCCGCCACGTGGTAATACAATATTTCGCAGTCCCCGTGTGCGAAATATGGGACAGTTCTTTTGCAACACATACAGAGTCCATTGCATTTTGTTGCTGCTATAAATCGGCACTTAGCTTCATCTGTCTCATATATTGGGCGTGCACATACTACTGTGGTGGCCTCTATCCTACAATCTTCCAATGTGGTGCTAAATATGTTCCCTTCTATGTCAACTGCAAATGGTGGAATGCCATGTTACCGAATACACCGAATTACCCCCAGTATCACCCTAATATTATCTACTCCATGCAATGTTTTGCCAGGTGTTGACAAAGGCTAAACAGGTATTGCTAAGACAATTAGAATATTTATATTCACTATATATTCATCATTCCATTCTATAAACATGTGTTAAACGTCTGAGCTGGCAACCGGTCAAGTCCCAATCCTTGTGTCATGAAAGGGTATATAAACCATCATTAGTTACCATTAAAGAAACAACCTTTCATTAATCTGTCTTAAATACCCTTTGGCCTGTTGCAGTGCCAAAGATCCATAGGTGTTGTAAACAACATTTCTGCTCGCTTTGTCTGAATAATCGTTCCGGACTTCAATCAATTTGTTGATAGTTCCCACATGTCTTTCGAGCAGGTAGCAAGGCTTTGGATTAACCGTGTCATCGCCTGGTCTGTATTTAATTGGGTGTTATGGATTCCCTGTCCCCACTCTATAATCTCCTTAAACTTAAAGCGGAGGGCACAGACTTTTGTCAAACAGTTGCTAGGTCGATGGAATTAACCAGCAATGCACCTTTACTGAATATCGTAGCAGTGTTGTTCATCAGGCTGCCCCTATTTCGTTTTCCTTCTAGACCTGATCGCATCCCGCCATCGAAATGAAACGCTACAGACATCAGCTTGCCCATGAAGGCCGGATATAAAGCTCGAATATAAGTTGATCAACACTGGGGCGGGGCAATTCCGGGTATGTTCAAGTCTAGTGGTATAAGCTGGTGGTGTAAGACATCATACAAATCTTCTGCTTAATCAGTCCGTCCAGGATGCATAGTTGGGCAAAGTGGGACAGTCAGTGTGGTTTGAGAGGCTTTAATTATGTGTATTCGGACTTTGGATGTAGGCGTGGGAGGTGGTTGGATAGTAACTCTTTTGGGCGGACCTCCCACGCCCGATCTGAAGCAACCCTCCCTAAAATTCAAAGAACTTGTTCTCCTAACTTTACTTTTATCATTCCCCGCTGCGTGTCACATTTGGCACTCTCCGTACTGTAACAAACATCATCCTGTGGCGCGGGATGAGCAGTGATGATCCCCAACCATGTTGTCGGTACTGATACGCCCATGGCCAGGATCATACAACTGTGGAGACATTAACATCGGCTCCCGTTCTTCAGGTTACCTCTTGGTAAATTGGCATGTTGGTTTAACTGTTTGTAATGCCTCCATTTACTTTTCGTTTTCATATATACATGCATGCATATATCGCCTGTCATAATTACTTTGTATGGTCCATGCCAGTTCGCTCCGAGCTCACCTTGACCATCACCTGATTCCTCACTTGGTCCACAGTTGCTCTTTGGATGTTCCTGTTTCCATATCCTTAATTATCTTTTCGCCTTTGACTTCCTTCCTTAACTCATGCAATCGCTTACTTATTTCCCTCACATAGTCTTGCATCCTTCCTTTTAATGTTTTTACATCAACCACGCCTACTATGATTCCTTCGCATAACAGCATTGCTCTCCTTGTCACAATTTCATAAGGGTGAACCCGGCGCTCATGCTTGGGTTAGCACTAAGGTGCTTTAGAATATTTGGTTGTTCCCTATCTCTTGAATTGCTTTTGCGATTGATGTTTTTGTTTCAAGTTCCATTCACCCTTTCCGCGATCCCCGAGTTCTGTGGCTGGTAGGGAATGTGGAATTTCTGTATATATTCAAATGTATATATTTATTTAATTTCTCTTCCTGTGAAATGAGTTCCATGATCTGAATCCAACTGGATTGTAACCCTCCACTCCTTCCAGTTTACTTACTCCTGCTGCTGTCCCACGTCTGACTTGAACTCCTTAAAGTGCCTACACAATTCTACAGGGTAAGTTCTTATCCCATATTTCAATGACACAGTAACATCATTTGCAGTGAAGGTTCTCTCTGGGAGCGGATTAACTCTTTCGGACATCATTTTGTTAATTTTTTGGTCTTACTTTTTGTAGCTCGCAGGCACGTTACTAGAATCATTAATACATCTATTTATCCTTTGTCCAGCTTTCCCTTTACCTCTCTCCGTCTTGTGGTAAATTGGTAGTAAGTGTTATTTCTCCTTATTCTTCAATTCCTGAACTACAGGTTCCACATAGTTTTACCTCTAAGTTTTTTTTCCCCTGAACATGATCGTCCGATATTTTATTTAGAGGTCATTTTCTCTATTGCCTTGATCCTTTAAAATGTATCCATGCTCATTAAGCCGTATTAGGTAATCCGTTACAACGAGGATCGCTGTCTCTAGAACCTTGCTTATCTCCCCCTGTGCATTTCTAATGTCTCAGTTGATGGCCAGATTATCTAATTCAATTCCTATAAAGCAGTTTTATATTGTGCCCTGTTTTCAGATCCCTTTTTCCTACTTGCCTCATACCATTTTACACTTAAAACAGACAACAGTCCTATCTTGTTCAGTTGTGTGGAGAGAATTTCAAATCCAATAAACTATTATCGTAACAGTTTTAAAACAGAAATCAGGCATTCACATGTTTTGCTTCCTTATCTTCTTCTGATATAACATTTTATTTTCTCAAAAGTAACCCACTAAATTGTGTCTGACCTGCTTCTTTTACACTTATCTCTGATTCATTAACTCAGCCAAAGATTGCTTTTTTTGGCAAACTTTGTCAAGGTCTTGAGCTTAGCTTCATAATTTGGGTCCAGCCTTACAAATAAAAAAAAACTTGCAACATTTGACTTAGTGTCAATAGATGTCAAAACTTTTAAAATGAAAATTCCCTTTTGAGAAATCATGAGGAACCAAACACCAAATTTTAAACTTCGTAAGAAATTAGATTTACACTCTCAAAATTAAAACAATCTGTTTTTCATTTGTAATAATTTGTATCGAAGTTAAAAGCCCAATATGTTTATGAACACATTTTTTACCTTTGACTGGCAGCCGCATTATTCAAGCTAACCTAATAAATTACACTGCATTTTACATCTCAAGGTTGTACCAAATTCAAATTACAGTGCTGTTGGGATGAAAATTTCCTTTCATATTTAATACATCTCTTCTAAATAAACCCTTCTTAATCCATTGCAGCCACCTAGACTGTGTCTGTATGTCTTCTGTTTTTTCTAGAATACATTTGACTTTCAGGTATGTATCAATCCCATTCAGGTTGGAAACTGGTGATACTGGTTTGCAAGGGTCTGGTACAAAGGTTGGCTCATATAACCCTATTTTCGCTTTATGATACCTTCAAATTGAGGTTTTCTTTTGCCAGTAATCTCAACCCAAATCATATACTTAAAACTTCGGAATGTTTTAGTATACTTTTCCTTTATTTTAACATGGGGCTTTCAAACCTGAAGTGCTAAACTACATACACAAATGACAATTTATGGAATAAAACACGTTAAATCTCACATACCAATTCTTCCTTGCACAAAAACAAACATATATTTAGAGGTATGTCTTTATATTCCTGTTTCATAAATTAACGAATTAAAACTCACATATTCTAATCGATACATCAAATGGCAGTGGGAGAAATAAAGGGATCTTGAAAAATCCACCTATAGGTACCACCAAACGGACGAAATCTCACATTACCCCTGCTCCTTTCCGTCAGTGCTTATTATTACACCTTTCCTCGATTTCTCTCTCTCTGTCTCTCTCTCTCTCTCTCTCTTTCACTCTCTTCAGCAGAAACAGCTCTCGTGACTTAGATCTGTTATGCAAGTAATATTAATCATAACCCCTTTCTTTTCCTTATCGATTTAGTAATGCCACCACTATTTTTGTTCTCCAGGTCTTACTGGTGGATTCCACTCCTCTTTCTGCATTGTTGTTACTAGTCCTCACTGTTGTTCAGGCTAGGAGTCTCGCAATGGAGCCCACGGTTCCCAAGTCTAATTCCATAGCACCATTATTTTCCCCTGATGGCAATCTTTATTTATTCCCGTCTATCTCTGCGTGGAAAGTTCACGCAGCACTAACAAATTAGTCACTTGTGTTATGTGCAGATTAAGTTATTGCAATGAGGTCTGTCCTTCCTGCCCGGCTTCGGTTATGTTTATATTTCAAAGTGTAACCCTCCAGCACGGCTCCTCCTCCTCTTAACTGGGGCCTGACCTTCCTGCGCAGCTTCGGTTATGTTTATATTTCAAAGTGCAACCCGCCAGCTTGCCTCCGCCTTCTATTTCGGGACGTGGGCTCAGCACCGCTGGCCTGCCTGCGCGGCTCCCCCTTCTAACCCAGCGCCTCCCATCTCTGTCCTGTCTGGAGTCCTCCTGCTGATTCGCTGATACTCGGTCGGGCTGTGCTCGGGTAAGTTTATTGCACTATCTGTGGATGGTAAATGAAATATAGTCATCCACTTTGCAGAGACGTCCCGACTGGCCATCCTGAGAATCCTACCGACTGCGCCAAATGGTTTTGGTCACTCTGGCAAACGGACTAGAGTTTTAGGTACATGTCATGATTTTTTATTCGAGCAAATGCAAGGGGAGCAACCACAATACAGATTGAGATAGCACTCTGCTAAATTACAAGTTTTCAACCTATTGATACATTATCGGTCACGTACAAGGACAGTTTAGAGTTTCCGATCTCGTCAAAATATAGGCTTACTCTAAACAGACACTTCTGGTAACAGGTAGACGCATCGTGTGTCCCCATTTTTTCACGCAGGCAGAGACCTTCCCTACTATGTAAACTGGGACCATCTGTCCTTCGTCAATCTGAAAAAGAGCACACGTAATATTCATTGTATTACAGCTGAAGTCTCCAATCTAACTCCCAGAGCCTTGCTGGCTTGTGCAAGCCCTGAGGGTGTCCAAAGTTGGAAGGTGTATTAGATTCATCTGGTTTAACTCGTTTACTGTTGATTTACTGGTGTGCGCTGGCCTGCCTATAGATTCTAACTTAAGTAATTTCTTGCTTTATAATTAATTCTCCCTAACCATAAATTCTCACTTATTTTCTTCCCGTTAAAAAAATCCATTGATGACAAGAATCCACATTCCGCTGCCAGACAAACATTCTGTGACCAGGCCTGTGCTGCCTTCTGAACCAAAGAATTCCAAAGTCACTCAGCACTGAGAGAAAAATAATTCTCGTCAGATAGGTCATAAAAGGGCAATCCTTAATTTTAACCCCCCCCCCCACCACTCCCCCACCCCCCTCCACCCCAAACACCCCCACCACCCCCCCACCCCCACACACACACACACCCCGACTTCTAGAAGTTATGAATTTTGTATTCAATCCTTTGTCCTTTATGGGTGTCATAAAGAGCATTGCACCTGACATCGTTTCCAGAGCAACAACACTTTACACTCCCCTAGAGTCTGAATAATCTTCGTGAACACTTGTCTTTTCATTCTGACTCTTCAACAATATCACATCCACGCTGTTAATCTCCCTTTGATACAGGAGGTTCATTTTCTAACATAACTCCAAAAAAAGCTTAATGATAACATTTTCATCATATACATAACATCAAGCTCACTCCCCTCATCAAGACCCTCGTTCCTTACAAAAAGATCAACATTAACTTTAGCTGATTTGACTTCCATTTGACGTAACAGTGCTTCAGATCATAAATGTACCTTATTTTCTTGAAAGAAACACGTATTTCCCTTACGATTATGGCCTGCAGAAGAGTTCCGATCATCAACATTACCCTGACTGTTTTGTAGTTCCAGAGCATATCCCTGTCTGCTGTGTTAAAAATGGGGTGAGACATTTAGAAACCCGCAGATCTCCGGTACCACTCCCAAATCCAAGGAGGTGTGATATAGTATGGCCAGAGATGTCATTATTTCTACCATTCCCTCTCCCAGTGACCCTCGTATATCCCATCCGGCTTGGTAAATAGTATTTTTTATTGTGTTAAGAAAATATTGTTTTGAAAGGGGTTAACATAACTTGTTTGTTCAGTGGCGGTAATTAATGTCGCAATCCATTAATCCTAATTGTGCCACTGTAGGCCTAGCCTCTTTTATTCATAAGGGACTGCTTTCAATGTGTTATCCCATAGTGTCAGCCGGGGCATCATCTACAGCACTGACAGGGAGCACCAGCTGCAGAGAGAGGGGAGAGGAAAGATCAGATTATGAGAACAGTAGACTGGAACGTTACAACAATGTATCAGAATCTGAGAACATTAGATTGGAACGTTAGAACAATGGATCAGAATCTGAGAACGATAGATTGGAACGTTACAACAATGGATCAGAATCTGAGAACGATAGATCAGAATGTTCCAATAAAGGACAGGAGTATATCTTCGGCGATTTACATGCTTTCTACATTTCGGTTGCCATTAGCTGATCGCATCTATTGGACACTTCATGTTATACAGGCAGGTTATTATCCCATCCTCGCTTTTGTTGGTGTACCTGGTAAGTCTCACTGGGCATTTGCTTATATTATAAACCACGTTGAGTCTCAATATTTTTCTTCTCATTTGAACTTTGGGATGATGGAATCTCTTGTCTTCAGTATTTCTCAGAAACTCCAATCCCGAACCATTGAATCCACGAGTCTCCTGTCCAATACCTGATGTAGAGATAGAGCAGTGTCAACTCACTGAGCACGACTTGCAGCCTTACACCAGGGAGAAGACGGTAATGTCAATTGCAGTTAAGTTCAGAGTCCCTTAAAATTCTGTGGATGAGCAACTTTGCAAACAGGAGCGTATAACATATCCATCAACTATCAGTATGTTGTCCGTCGATCTGTGCACTTGGTGACCGAGGCGATCTATGCCGGGGGAGTTGAATGCATTTTTTGGCCCTCAGCATGGAGAAGTGTGATCTGAGGTCCCATTGTTTTCCCAATAAAGAGGGATTCCCGATGGTTCACTAGGCCCTGCTGAGCCCCCATTTCAAAGTTGCTGTAACTGAAATAACTCTCAATCCATTTTATTCCCAAATTTATTTTTTTTCTGGACGTGAGCGTCACTGTCTAGATTCCCTTGAGAAGGTATTGATGGGCTGCCATAATGTACAGCAGCTATGTGACGATGCACAGTTCATCATGTTGCTGTATGTTCACCATCCCGGCAGCAGCCACGATGCCATCATTCTGAAGTAGACAGCCGTTCCCAACATCTTCTAACCTCTTTCTGATTCAGAGGTTGGCATCTTGGAGATCGAGTTTGCCCCTAAGTCTTCTGGTTCTAAGCACACAGAAACTCACCACTCCCCACCGCCAAACGACCCCGTGAAAATAACATGAGCAATACGAGAGCAATGCAGCGACCAGGAACATCAAGGAGACGACCATTGGTGTGATGAAGAAATGCTTCTGATTTCTGAACTGCGTGTAGTGAACCACCCACTACACGCTGGAGCAGATGTTCGAGTTCATGGAGTTCTGCTGCACATTTCATACTGTTAAAAGGTAGAGAAAAATATGGAAGCCCTTAATTGTTTCATGCATTGATGCACTACAGAATAATTTATGTCTATTATGTCTAAACTGGCCAAATGTTGAGAGCATGAGCAATGGCTTTGCGGTGACTGTCAAATTCATTGATGCTGCCCGCACCAGCCCTCCTTCCTCCTCCATCCCCGCACCACAGAATTGAGCTGCAAGTGATCCTGCCTCATGCTCTACACCCTTGTTGGCGTTAGGAATGAGCTTTAGTTTTATAGTTTAAGTTTGATTTTTATTCCTTTATCTGTGTTAAGGAAAGGTCAAGTTGAGTTTTAGTTTCACTTTAAAAACTCTCTGCATTTCTAATGGATTTTACGATTCGGAGAAGTGAAAACACACAAGAACAACAGGGTTTCAGAGAATCAGCCCAACCCCACACGCCGGCCCTCCCCCAAAACCTCCCCCCCGCACCCAGGCGCCTGACCGCTCCCCCCCCGCCCCCACCCCCACCACCACCCCGCAACACGCCCCGTCCCCAAAACCCAGCATCTTCAGTTCAGTTTGGAGACAGCTGCCAATAGAGACGGCAGTCAGGGACGAGGGAACTACAGAGAAAGTAATTTTCCCAAAAGAAACAACCCGCTCCATATCAAAAAGGATTTAACAATATCCGGACAAAGTCCCAAGAAGAACCTCTGGTCAACGGAAGAAAAAGGAACTTGGGAAATGTTTGGTAAGTGAATTTAAAAATAAGGAGTAAAGTGGATGGCTCCAAGCTCCAAAATTAAATATTAAGTCAAATCTGCAGGAAACAGATTTAATGTGATATAAAGGCTTGTTAGAGGTCAGAGGTTCTAAGCAAGCAACTGGATGAGTGGAAAACTTGGCTATGGGAATGTGAAGCAGCGGTAATGTTGATGGCTGAGTCAGTGAGGAAGAGTGCAAAGAAGACAGTTTGAATGAATGAGATGACCCAGGGAAGAGGAGAATTGAAGGGCAGCTCAAAACACTGGAGGTTAACTCTTGCGTATGGCGTCTGAGAAAAACTGTCAGTGTGGGGGACGATCCTAAAGAAGGTCCCTGGAGAGTGGAGATTTGAAAGCCTCGTATAAAATATGGAGTTCAGTTAGACCAGTTGGCTCACGGCGGGACAAGCGACTGGGAGGAGTTGAAAGCAGATTCATTCCGTTTCTTCCAGTTGTGTTTGTCAGTTGAGTTCAGTGTGCTGCTTCTGAGTACAACTCCCTTCTTGGTTAACCGGGAATGTGTACTTACTGTGAACATTAGATCATGAGATAGATTTTGCAACTTTTGTAATCCTTACAAACCTATCTATCTATCAGTCTGTCTGTCTGTTATGGGTGAAAGAGCATTGCCATATAATTAATTTAGCAGTGATTAATAAATGTTACATGTTTTTATTATTGCTAAAACTTCATTAGCTTCCTCTAGTGATTCTGTTCAGTACCCCCTCCCCATGTACCTAAACTAACAAAGTAAGCATCAGGATAAATCCAGATGCTTTCCACCCTGTGATCCGGTTTGCCCAGTTGCAGCATCAGCTGTGATCATAACAATATCATCACTACAATGATGGCATGGGCAATATCACCCGGAAATTGCAGTACATGTCAAGAGGAGGAAGAGGATGAGACAGGGAGGATAATTCAACGGCTCCTCTGACAAAGGCAGGCAGTGCCTAATTAGACTCATTGGATAACTTCCCAACAACACCATTTAATCTGTTACATCGTTTCACAGCTTCCCCTTGGTCACCACTCTGTAATAATAACCAGTAACAAAAACTTGTTTATTTACATCTGTAACCAACTACACATCCAATTATTCAGACAAAAACTGAACTATTCACACTTCTGAGTTGCATTGGTACCTGTCCTGTATGTTTGGCCAACTTACCATGTGCTCCTTCATACTGCTTCCCCAGTTGCGTCAGCATGGCTGGTGGAAGGCTGTTGATAATCTGTTGGGGAGGCTGCAGATGTTCTAGTTCGACAGGCTCGAGCAACGCTGGCGCTTCAGCTCTCAGATTGGGACTGCTTCACATGCACATGGGCAGCAGCAGGCTGACGATGGGATAAAAAGCAAAGGCACTGGAGGAGTGGCATTGAAGGGAGAACAAATGTTCTCATTGGAAGGGAGAAAAGCAGGTTCACATCCCATTGATACACTGTTAATTCTACTGCTTAGAACCTCAGCCACCCAACTAATCTGCTGGAGAACAGGTTGCTGGGCTGCTCAGACAATCTGCATGACCCTTTGAGCATTGCGATCCACAGCCGTGATGACAGCAGTGTGAGCCTGCATGGCAGCCAGCATGGATCTCATGAGCGCAGCTTAAGCTCCCACTGCGGTGATGAGATTTTCATTGGATTCGCCCTGTACTGCAGCAGGAATTGAGACAATATCCACCAGACACTTTATGATGGCTGGGTTCACTAGTGATGACATGGAGTTAGTGTTCACTTCCACAGGGCCCAGAAATTTTGCCGCCTGAGTCCCCTGTAGCAGGACCCCTTTGTGATCACACCCACCGTTGAGCTTGGACATGACCTATCCATTCCATCTGGGCTATCTGCAGCCCTTTGGTGCTCGTTGATTCACCACACTCATATTCCGAGTCTACACTCGTCTCTATTTTACATACGGTGCAAATATTTGTGTCGATTGCTGAGAGATTCAGATCAAGTGGCAGGGCTTCATTATCAGTGCTATCAGCTTTCTCTCTCCGGTCATCTCTATACCCCAACACTCTCTCTACCTCTCTTTTTCGCCCCACCTCTTTCTCTCCCTCTGTCTCACTGGCAAAACTCTTCTTTTTAACCTGTCATTGCCAAGCTTGAAATCAGACGTTTTGGGTTGAGGTGAGGAGTTGTGGGAGGGATGGAAAGCAAGATGTCCATTGTCCCACCATCTGCAGCTTGTGACTCGTCCCATGCAGCAATAGGTGAGCTGGGCGTTCAGGACGGACATAAGGTAGGGACGTAGCGTCTTACCGAATCTTCTCTGTGATATCTCAAGCGACAAGGCTCTGTCACAACCGCTCCCATGATATGGAATAACACCACCTCGCTCAAGCGCAGGTGATGGATGTTTGCCTGCTCCCCTCTGGTTCTCTGCCGCTCCCTGCGTTTATGTGGTCACGTTGTCCTGCCGTGCGAGAGAGGGAATGTCAGTGATGGTGTAGGAATGCGTTGGGTGATGTTACTGCCCCATTTGAATTTCTGGAGCTACGTTCAGATAGTGATTGGTGAATCTGAGGCTTTTACCAGTTGAAGTTGTGTGAGAGTGATGTGGTGATTGTGCAAATTATGCATTAGTCCTCAGTGTTAGTGATTGCTGATGTGTGAGTGGTGGGCTGCGGTATATTGAGCTGTGTGAGAGGTTGGTGCTGTTGTGGGGAGGATTTACCATGTGGAGATGAATTAATTGACATTATCCACCCGTGCGTGAACTTTGAACTTCTTATGGCACTGCTGCCTGACACTTGGGGCCAGACTTCATACCATGACCCCCATTTCGAACATTTCCGATGCCCTTCGCAGGTTGTTCCTATTGTTTCTGCAATCCTCTTCACACATGGGAACATGCAATCCCGCCACCTGAAAATGATTTTCCGCACTAGTATTCCATAAACGGTTACAATTACCTTAAATCTGTGAGTTCTTATTCCTGAAGTTTCAACCGCTTGGACCATTTCAACTAATCACTCTGATCAAAACATTCATGAATTTTAAAGCTAGATTTAATCTCCGTTTACACTTAGCTGTTCTACAGAGACAATCCCATCAATTCTAATCTCTCCAGATCGGGGAAGCATTCAAATAAATCACCTTTGATACTTCACCACATCATTCCATTCTTCCCAAAATCTGATGATTAGAATTGGATACAATCCTTCCACCGGCATCCAGCTAATGACATGTATATAATTAAGAATTCCTCGTGAGTTTTATTTAATGTATGTCTGTTTTTGAAGCCAAGAAGGCTGCACTATGTCATGTATCAACTGCTTTCTTAGCTTGTCCTGTAACACTCAAATACCTTGTGTGTTTTCCCGGGGAAGGGGTTTCCAGTCCTTTTAGAGCCAGAGATTTGACATCACATAAAGGGACGAAAATGAGAAAGGGGACAGGAAATACATGACTGAAGGTGTTTTATCTGAATGCACGCAGTATACGAAATAAGGTAAATGAGCTCGTGGCGCAGATTGAAATTGGCAGGTATGATGTGGTGGGCATCACGGGGACACGGCTGAAACGGGATCGGGACTGGAAACTAAATATCCAAGGATATACATCCTATCGAAAAGATAGGCAGGTTGGTAGAGCGAGTGGGGTTGCTTTATTTTTAAGAAATGAAATTAAATCGGTAGCAAGATATGATGTAGGGTCAGATGATGTAAAATCTGTGTGGGTAGAGTTGAGGAACCGGAAAGGTAAGAAAAAAAAAACATAATATGAGTTATGTACAGGCCTCCGAACAGTAGACAGGATGTGGGGCACAAGATACATCAGGAAATAGAAAAGGTGTGTAAGAAAGGCAAGGTCACAGTAACCATGAGGGATTTCAATATGAAGGTAGACTGGGAAAATCAGGTTGGTAGTGGATCCCAAGAAAAGGAATTTGTGGAATGTCTGTGACATGGCTTTTTGGAGCAGCTTGTGGAGACCACTAGGGAACAGGCATTTCTAGATTTAGTGATGTGTAATGACGCAGATTTGATAAGGGAGCTTAAGGTGAAGGAACCCTTAGGATGAAGTGTACATAATATGATAGAATTTACCCTGCAATTTGAGAGGAAAAAGCTGGTATCAGAAGTGACGGTATTACAGTTGAATAATGGCAACTACAGAGGCATGAGGGGGTAGCTGGCCAGAATTGACTGGAGATGAGCCTAGCAGGAAAAACAGTGGAACAGCAATGGCAGGAGTTTCTGGGAGTAATTTGGGAGACAAAGAAAAAATCCATCCCAAGGAAGAAGAAGGATACTAACGTGAGGATGAGTGAACAATGGCAGAGAAGGGAAGTGAGGAACAGCGCAAAAACTAAAGAGAAAGCATACAATGCGGCAAAGAGCAGTTGGAAACCAGTGGATAGGGAAGCCTACAAAGACAAACAGAGGACAACTAAAAAATACATAAGGAGAGAGAATATTTAATATAAGGATAAACTAGCCAGTAATATAAAAGAAGATTGCCAGAGTATTTTTAGATATATAAATGGCAAGAGAGAGGCAAAAGTGCACATTGGGACGCAGTAAAAATACGCTGGAGAAGTAGTAGTGGGGAACAACGAAATTGCGGAGGAAATGAATAGGTACTGTGCATCAGTCTTCACAGTGGAAGACACGAGTGACATCCACAGAGTTCAAGACATTCGGGGGCAGAGGTGAGTATGGTTGCCCTTAACAAGGAGAAGGTGCTAGGAAAACTGAATGGTCTGAAGGTGGATAAATCACATGGAACAGATGGATTACACCCCCGAGTTCTGAAGAAGACAGCTGAAGCGATAATGGAGGCGTTAGTGGTGATCTTTCAGGAATCGCTGGAGTAGGGAGGGTCCCAGAGGACTGGGAAATCGCTTAAGAAGGGCTAGAGGCATAACACAGGAAGTTACAGGCCGATTAGCCTGACCTCGGACATTGGTAAGATTTTAGAGTCCATTATTAAGGATGAAATTTCAGACCACTTGGAAGTGCCTGGTAAAATCGGGCAAAGTCAGCATGGTTTCATCAAGGGGAGTTCATGCCTGACAAACCTGTTAGAATTCTTTGAGGAGGTAATGAGTAGGTTAGACAAAGGAGAGCCAATGGATGTTATCTACTTGGACTTCAAGAAGGCCTTTGTTATGGTGCCGCACAGGAGGCTGCTCAGTAAGATAAGAGCCTGTGGTGTTTGAGATAGGGTATTAGCATTGATGGAAGATTGGTTGTCTGGCAGGAGGCAGAGAGTGGTGATAAGGGGGTCCTTCTCAGGATTGTGGCTGGTGACTAGTGGAGTTCTGCAGGGGTCAGTGTTGGGACCACAACTTTCCACTGTATACAGTAATGATCTAGATGAAGGAACTGAGGGCATCCTGGCTAAGATTGCAGATGATACAAATATACGTGGAGGGACAGGTAGTATTGAGGAGGCGGGGAGGCTGCAGAAGGACGTGGACAGGTTAGTAGAATGGGCAAAGAAGTTGCAGATGGAATACAACGTGGGGAAGTGTGAGATCATGCACTTTGGTCGGAAGAATAGAGGCATAGACTAATTTCTAATTAGGGAGAGAAGTCAGAAATCTGCCGTGCAAAAGGACTTGGGAGTCCTAGTCCAGGATTCTCTTAACATTAACTTGCAGGTTGAGTCGGTAGTTAGGAAGGCAAATGCAAGGTTGGCATTTATTTCGAGAGCACTAGTATATAAAAGCAGGGATGTGCTGATAAGGCTTTATAAGGCTCTGGTCAGACGACATTTAGAATGTTGTGAGCCATTTTGGGCCCCGTATCTCAGGAAGTATGTGCTGGCCCTGGAGAGGGTCCAGAGGAGTTTCTCGAGAATGATTCCAAAACTGAAAGGCTTAACATACGAGGTACTTTTGAGGTCTCTGGGTCTATACTCTATGGAGTTTAGAAGGATAAGGGGGGATCTGATTGAAACTTACAGAATACTGAAAGGCCTGGATAGAGTGGATGTGGGCAATATGTTTCCATTAGTAGGAGAAACTAGGACCCGAGGGCAGAGACTCAGAATAAAAGGAGGACCTTTAAGAACAGAGATGAGGAGAACTTATTTAGCCAGAGTGTAGTGAATATATGGAATTCATTGCCACAGAAGGCTATGGAAGCCAGGTCACTGAGTGTATTTAAGACCGAGATAGATGGGTTCTTCATTGGTAAGGGGATCAAAGTTTACGGGGACAATTCGGGAGATTGGGGTTGAGAAACCTATCAGCCATGATTGAATGTTGGAGGAGACTTGATGGGCCGAATGGCCTAATTTTTGCTCTTATGTCTTGTGGTCCTATGGTTCTGAGTCACCACAGATCTGGTATTTTTTTTTGTGGTTTATTTTTGTTTCTGCTGAAAAATCGGAAATTCATTACCTAATAGTCTCAGAGGACATTCAGCCCTTGATACAAGAACACTACTTCTCTGTTGGTGGAGGATGTATCAACACCGACGATTCAGATGAGGCCACACCAAACCAAGTATCTGCCAGCAAAAGGGATGAATTCTGCGTTAAATCTTGCGACAGTAAGCTAAAATTTTACGATTGTCTCATTGGTCATGGGTGTGACACCAGGTCACCTCCCAGTCACAGATGCTCAGGAGCAGCAGCAGCAGCAAGAACGTCGTGTATAACCAGGTGGAGGGCTCCATATGGGTGAGGAAGTTCAATGCCTGTCCTCGCGGCTTTGAAAGTGACTGCAAGAATTATGCATCGGAGATTCTGGCTGTTCCCTCTGCAAAGTGTGTAGAGAAATAGGGCGAATTACACTGACATGGGTGAGGGTTAATGCAGGAGGAGGCTGCAATCCTAGAAGGAGGTTGTGCCTAAACTTTGTGCACTTCTCCACAAAGACCTACAGAAAAGGTAGCTCCAGAGGCACGCATTGTCACTGACACTGAAGGTATCTGTGGCTCTTATCATCTTCACAAACTATTACTTCTGAGTCGCATGGTTGACTTGTGTGCTCTGACAGTGAGCTGTGCACACCGATATCCGCAATGTGGGAAATTCCCGTTTCTCTTATTAATTTTAACTTGGTTACCGGACAAAGAGTTGAAGCCAATCACAGAGCTCACACATTTAGGAGAATTAAAAGGCACGCATGATTTGAGGTCATGAAGATAAGTCTCTTTCTAAGTGACCTTCTTCCAAAGATATACCGGTACTCTGTTGCTGTCATTCACGCTCCCCCTTGCTAAACGTAGTTTGGAGTTACATATTACCATTCTAAACAAAGCTGCCATTCTAAAATCTCAGCTCTCCCCATACCCTCACTCCCAGACAGCCCACGTCAACTGCATCAGCAGCAGTGATGTGCGAAACTTGTAGGGGGTACGCACTGTAACACACGGTACTTTGGTTGGCATTATGGAACAATGCATTACCCTCTCCTAATGGGTGCAATAACACACCCCTTCCTCTTTTGCTCCCGGGCGTTCTGCTCCATCTTCCACTTCAAGGGCAAGATTGGAAGAGTGATGTTGTGTCTCATGTAGTTATGGTGATTGGAGATTCCTAGAAGTCGACAGTTCTTTCTCTTCAAGGCCATCCTTTAGTATTGAGGTTGTTTTCTTCACCTTGATCATTGTTGAGCATCATATAACCCGTGCCCACCCGAGGCCTGACGTGCTATATGCAGCAATGCCAGGCTGCATGCCCAGAAGGGACATCACCCCCACCTTGGCGGAATGGAGATTGTCACTGAAGCGCTGTTAACACTTTGTGCAGTTCCGCAGATGATCTGCTTTGGAAGTGATGACAACTATTATCGTCACCAATGTCTTCTTGTTGGTTCGAGGGAACCTGGATCCTTCAGGGAACACAATGTCGTGTGTGTGTGTCTACCTCTGTCAGGAGGATGTGCATGCCATATTCGGTGAAGAGGGGTGCTGCTACTTCCCAGGACACCGGAGGTAAATTTGTCCCTTCAGGGAACAGGATGTCCAAGTGTGTGTCTATGTCTGTCAAATGAGGAGGACGTAGACGGGTATATGGGTGAGGACGTCTTGGAAGGCGCCAATGACGGCAATGAGGCAATCGCACTGGCCAGAGGATGCAGGTGCACGAGGGGCGATTTCATATCTACTATGTTTATGGAGGACCGTGACATCATGCAGTGAGGAAACAACAGTAAACCATAGATTGCATCTGTGAGCGTTTGATTCCAGTCTGGCTGATGGAAGCACACATACCTTCTGTCGGAATCCTCCTGTCAAAGAGAGGCAGTGGAAGCCACACTATTGGCTCGATTCCAGTAGGATGAAGATGACATGCATCCAGGACACTCCATATTTCTTCAGAACTCCACTCTGAATGTCTGACTTCAGTGTGGCTGTGTTCAGCTCAATTATGCTCTGGGACCAGCGTCATGTCATGAAAATGCGGCCATGGAACTTCAATGTTCCTGATACATTGTCAGCCTTCAACATCCAACACCTTCAGGGGCAGAGCGCCACTGCCCACAGATGCTGATGAGGTGGGGGCCAGCACCAGCTTAAAGGCCCTCAGAGAACAACGAGAGAATGAGGGATATCTGTGAAGCCTGCCCAGTAAATCATGGCAGCAATGACAAGCACCGTCGAGGAGCAGACATCAGTGATGTGTCCATTGAGTGAGAAACTGGACCATCAAATTGGTCAGGTGGCTGCACAAAGCACAGGGAAGGGGCCCTGTTCTGAGATACCTGCCTTTTCCATGAGCACGAATTAAAATTACACATCTGACTGACACAAACACTGCCCACAAAGGAGGCTCAGGAAAGGCATATTCTGAGCAGTTAATTTACACTAGTGAAGTGGAAGTGTTGGGCAACTACAACTCCATACCCTCCCTATATCTCCAGTCACGACTTTGTCGACCTCGGGATCCCGAGTGGAGGTTGATGCATCCTACTGATTGTGATGACTTTGACCGGCGCCCGCTAGAGTGCAGGAATCCTGGGTATCCCAATCCTGCTTTCGGTGTCCTGCTGCATGGTGGTGGCAGTGTCCTCGGCATATGGAGCTGGAGCTGCTGAGGAAGGGAGATTCTGTTAGGCCGGACACTCCCGGAGGCAACTGAGTGGATAGACACGGTGGAATGCATCTGTGGATCATCCTCTCTCTGTGTGCCTTAAGGCCGTTGGCTGAATCGATTGCGTTGTGTCTGAGCTATTCAATGACTGTGTGTCTAAGTTTGCAGCTATGTGTGTGTATGAGCGTGTGTGTTGTGTTCAGCTTGTGAGCGGCTGTGCCGATTGTTTCGAATTACACCTGTCCATGTGTGCGTGTGTGAGCGTGTCTAAGAAATATAAATGTATATAGAGAGAGTTTTGTGTGTATTCCTGTGTGTGCTAGTGTTGTGTTTGTGAGTGCGTGCGTTTGTTTGAACGTTTCTGTGTGTGTCTAATTTTATGTGTGTGTTTTATGTGTGCATATGCATTTGTGTGTTTGTGTGTGCGTTTTCGTGTGTTTGTGTGTGAGAGAGAGAGAGTTTGTGCGACAATGTGTGTGAGTGTCAGTGCGTACACCAGTTTCTGCATCTGTGTCCATGTGAGAGTTTTTAACAGACGATAAGATAGTGCTTAAGTTTGTGTGCAGGTCTGCATGTGGTTGTCTGTGTATGTATGCGTGTATATGGGTGTGCTTCATCACGTGTGAGAGTACATGTGAGTGCTTGGGTTTCACAGTGTGTGTGTTTGTGTGAATGTCTGTGTGTATGTGTGTGTGCGAATTTGTGTGTGTGTGAGTCTGTGCGTCTGTGAATGTACGTGTTTATCTGAGTGTTTGTGTGTGTTTTGGACAGTGGATTTGTGTGCATATGTGAGTTTATGCGTGCCTCAGTGCAAGCGTGTTTCCATGTGTTCTTCTGTATAAGTGTTTGTCTATTTGTCTGTGTGTGCTATTATGTGTGTGTGTTGAGACAGAGAATGAATGTGCTTCTCTAGTGTTTGTGTGACTGTGCGAATGACTGTGTTGGTGTATGTTTGGGTGCTCTTGGATGTGTACGTAAATCCATGTGTGTGTATGTGTGTATGTTTGTTTCTGTGTGTAAGTATGTATGCTTGTCTGTGTGACCGTGTGTGTGAGGTTTTTAAATTCATTTATACGGGATGTGGGCTACGCTGTCCAGGCCACAATTCATTTCCAATGTCTTGTGGCACTTCAGAACTATATGTGATTTGGTTTGCTTCACTGTGCGAGAGGGTGTGTGCGTGCCCGTGCATTTGTGCTCCTGTTTGTGTGCATGTGAGTGTGTGTGTGATTGCGGGTTTATTTGTGAGTTTCGGAGTGTGCATTTATGTTTGTGTGCTTGTGTGAGTGTTTGTGTGTGTGTGTCTGCAGGGGTGTATGCTTGTGTGTGTGTCACTGTGTGTTAGAGTGTTTTAAATTGATTTATACGGGATGTGGGCTTCGTTGGCTAGGCCAACATTTACTTCCAATGCCTTGTTGCCCATCAGAATTCTTTGTGATTTGGTGTGCTTCCCTGTGCGAGTGTGTTTGTGTGTGCCTGTGCATTTGTGTTTCTGTGAGTGTGCATGTGAGAGTGTGTGTGATTGTGGGTATATTTGTGAGTTTCGTAGTGTGCATTTATATATGTGTGCTTCCGTGAGTGTGTGTGTGTGTGTGTGTGTGTGTGTTTTTCCCTATATTTAGTTGTTTGGGTGCATGTGAGGTTGTCTGGTGTGTGAAGAAGTATGTCTTTGTAAGTTTATGAGTGTTTGTGCTCCCGCGCGCGCGCGTGTGTCCGTGTGTTTGTCTGAGAGAGGGTGCGTCTGTGCGTCTGATTGTGTTTGTGTAAAAATCTCCGTGTAGAGATAGAGATAGAGATAAAAATAGATTGATAGTGAGAGTTAGAGACAGATAGGCAGATAGATAGATAGACAGATAGATAGATAGATAGATAGATAGATAGATAGATAGATAGATAGATAGATAGATAGATAGATAGATAGATAGATAGATAGATAGATAGATAGATAGATAGATAGATAGATAGATAGATAGATAGATAGATAGATAGATAGATAGATAGATAGATAGATAGATAGATAGATAGATAGATAGATAGATAGATAGAAAGGGAAAGAGCGAGAGATAGAGAGAGGGAGGGAGAGGGAGAGGACTAATTATTTCGTGATGCGATTGTTTTTGTGCTGGTGTTTCTATCTCTGTCTTAGTGTGTTTGATGTTGTTTACCTGACTGATCATTTGATGTGTTTGCTTGTCTGTTTGTTTAAACTACTGTGTGTGTTCATCTTTTTCTGCGTGCAACTGCGTGCGTATGTCCATCTGAGAAAAAAATCTGTGACTTTGTGAATGTTTGTGTGGGCGTTAGTGCATGACTGTGTTTCTGTTTATATGTGTGTTTCTGCATAACTGAGTGGATGTGTCCATATATGTGTGCAAGGTACAGAATCACAAAATCACAGAATCTCATAGTGCACTGGCACTCGAGAAACACATGACCTACATACCTAATCCCGTTTAACAAAACGTTGCCAATGGCCTTGAATGTTATCACATTCAAAGTCCTCTTCCAAGTACTTTTCAAAGGTTATGAGGCAACCGTGCTCCACCACCATCTTAGGCAGCTCATTCCAGACCTTCATCACCCAGGGTAAAAACGTTTTACCTCAAAACCACCCTTAACCTCCTGCCCCTCACCTTGAACTTATGACACATATTGTGGCTGTCCCTTCAACTAAGGGGAACAGCTGCTACCCATCCGCGCTTTCCATGCCTCTTATAATCTTATACATCTCGATCAGGTTGTCCCACAGCCTTCTCTGCTGCAACAAGAAACAACCCATGTTTATGCTACCTCTCCTCATGTCTTAAATGTTTCATCCCAGGCAACATTCTGGTGAATCTCCTCAGCACCGCCTCCAGTGAAATCACATCCTTCTTATAACGTGGCGACCAGAACGGCACACATTACTCCAGTTGTGGCCTCAACAAGGTTCTATACAATTCCAACAAGACCTCCCTGCCTTTGTAATATATGCCTCGATTGATAAAGACAAGTGAGCCGTATGCCTTTTCCACCATCCCACTAACATGTCCTCTGCCTGCGCAGATCAATGGACAGACACTCCAAGGTCCCTTTCGTCCTCAGAAATTCCCAGTGTCATGCCGTTCATTAAATATTACCTTGTCAAATTAATCCTACAAAGGCTATCACCTCACAACTTTAACGGTTAAATTATATCTGTCACTCATCTGACCATTTGCACATCCCGCCTATATCTTCCTGTAGCGCAAGGCACTCAAGCTCGATGTTAACATCCCGGACAATCTTTGTGTTATTGACAAGCTTATTAAACCAACTCCCCCACATATTCATCTAAGTGGTTTATATAAATGAGAACTAATAGGGTACCCAGCACAGATTCCTGTGGTACACCACTGGACATTGGCTTGCAGTCACTAAAGCAGCCTCAGTTCATGAAACTCTGTATACCAGAACTAAACCAATGTTGCATATTCCCGAACAAATTGGCCTGTATACCATGAGCATTAACCTTCTGTAAAAGTCTCCCATGTGGGACTTTTCAAAGGCTTCCTGAAATCCATTTACACTACATCAACAGCACTACCCTCATCTTCGCAGCTGATCACCTCCTCAAAAAAATCAATAAAATTTGTTAGACATGATCTCCCTCTGACAAAGCCACGATGACTACCCCTGCTCAAATATTCCCTCTCCAAGTGGAGATACATTTTCTCCTTCAAACTTTTCTCCAAAGCATTGCCTGCCACTGACGTGAGACTTAATGATCTGTAGTTCCCTGGCATACCCATACACATCAGTTTAAATAGCGGAACCACATCAGCTGATCTCCGATCCTCTGGCACCTTCCCCGTGGCCAGAGAACAAATGAAATTCTGGGATATTGCAGCTGCGATCTATTCGCTTGCCTCCCTCAGCAGTCTGGGATTCAAAACTTCGGAGCCGGAGTTTTGTCCAATTTTAAGCCTGACAACACCTCCAATACCTTGTCACTCCCTCCATCAATTTGCTTAAGGACCTCGCAATTTCTCTCCTCTAGTTCGATAGCTTCATCATCAGTCTCTTGGGTGAAGGCGGATGTGAAATATTCTTTGAAAACTTTAGCGATATCCTCTTGCTTCACTCATAGTTTGCCCCCAATTCATCCCTTATTTGCCCCATTCATTCCATGGTTATTCTCTTCCCATTGATATACTTATAGAATATCTTATGATTTTAGACACTTTTGCCAGCCAAAGCTTTCTCATATCCCCCCTTTGCCCTCCCAATTGCTTTCTTATGCTCCACCCTGCTCAGTCCGCACTCCACCCATGCCTCCATTGATTTGCGTCCATTTTTCCTGCTAAAATCCTCCATTTTCCTGGTCATCGTATCCTAAATATTTCTGGTTATCCATGTTTCTCTGGGCTTGTTATTCCTTCATGTGACCATAGTAGGAACATTTTGAGCCTGTAAACTCTCAGTTTACTTTTTGAATGCCTCCCAGCTACTCCTATGTAGATTTTCCAACAAGTAGCTGTCCCGAGGCTCTGCTGGCCAGATCCTGTCTTAGTTTACTAAAATCGACATTAACCAAATCCAAAACAATTTTTTGCAACGTGTCTATTTCTTAGACCATATCAAGTTTCAACTCTACTATTTTGTGATCGCTATCACAAAATTGCTCCCCCCCTCCACTCACCCTCCCCTCCCAACACCACCACCTCAGCCACCGATCCAGATTCATTCCCCAGAATTGGGCCAAGCGCTGCGCCGTCCGTTGTTGGACCTTGCCCAAATGAGCCTAAAAAGTTCTCCTGTACATATTTTAGAAACACACTCCATCCAAGTCCTTAACCTTACGTCTATCACAATTAAATTTGGCAAAGTTGAAATCACCAAATAGCATTACTGTACTTTTATTGTTCTTACACTCCTTCACCAAATTGTGCACATATTTACTCCTGAAATCTCCTGACTATCTAGGGGTCAATAGTAACCATCTAGCCATTTGGCTGCCCCTTTTTTATTCTTAAGTTCTACCACGAATCTTCATTTGATGCCTCCTCCACTATATGATCTCCCCTCACTGCAGTGACTGACTTCTGAACTAATAATGCAATCCCGCCTCCTCTTTGATGCCCTTCACGCTTGAAGTTTCTACATCGCGAAATGTTAAGCTGCCAATCCTGCCCCTCCTTCAACAACTTCTCTGTCATGGCTGCGACATCAACATTCCACATCTAAATCCTTACCCTTAATTCATCCGTTTTACCAGTATTATTCGTGGCATTAAAGTAGAGGCCATCCAGCCTTGTCTTACTCGATTGAAACCCGATGCAGCTCTATCCCTTCTGACTTGATTGTTTTAATGAATTATGATGTGTCCCTATTCTGCTTACATTCTGTGTCCCCTGCCACTGCCCAATTAGGTTAACCTCTTGCCAACAGCACAAGCAAACCCGGCTTCAAGGATGTTAGTCCCGCTGTGGTTTATATGTTGCCTGTCTCGCCTGCTCAGGTCCCATCTTCCCCAGAAACGGTCTAAGTGATACAGAGTGTGTATCTGAAGCATGAACGTTTGTGTCTTTCTGTTAGTGTGGGCATCTGCTTGTGTGTGTTGACATGTGCGTGTGTGTGTGCGTGTGTGTGTGTGTGAATGCGCGTATTTCTCTGAGTATGTGTTTATTTTTGCATGTAAGTGTCTTTGACAGTGCATTTGTGTGCGTGTGTGCATGTGTTTACGCATGGGTGTGTGTTTGTGTCTGTGTGAGTTAGTGTTCTAATTATATTTTTACGTGATGTGCGCTGAGCTGGCTAGGCCATAATGTATTTCCTATGTTATTACCCTTAAGAAGTGTGTGAACTTCCTTGTGTTTCTGTGAGCGTATGCATGTTTGTGTGTCTGTCAAGTTTTGTGTTTGCGGTCACGTCTGCGTATGTGTATGTGTATGTGAGCGTGGATGTTAGTGTATGCATGTGTGTGCGTGTGTGTGTGTGTGTGTGTCTGCACGTGTGTGCTTCTGTGGATGTGATTGTGTGCCTTTGTGTGTGCATGTGTGTGGTTGTGTGTGCACGTGTGTGAGTGTGTTAAATATATTTTACAGGATGTCAGATTCTCTGGATAGCCCAGCATTTATTTCCCATTACTAATTGCTCTTGTGTCGTTTTTTGTGCATGTGTGCATGTGTGCTGGTGTTTGTGTGTGTCTGTGTACATATGTGTGTTTTTGTATCTCAGTGTGCGACTGCATTTGCATATGTGTATGTTTATTTTTCTGTGTATTCTATTGTTTGTGTTATTGATTGGGATGACATGTGTGTGTGTACGTGTGTGTGAATGTGTTTGATTGGTCGTGTGCGTCTGTGTGCGTGTGAGTGTGTTAGTGAACATTTTTTAAAAATTATTCTTAGGGTTTCTGTGTGAATTTGTGTGTTCTGTGTATGTGTGTGTGCGTCTGTGTGCATTTCTGCCTCTGCGTTTCTTTCTGTGTTTTGGCATTTGTCTTTCTGCGCGTGTGTTTCAGAGATAAATTGCTCCTGAGAGATTGTGTGTGTGTGTGTGAGCTTGTGTTTTTGTTACCTTCTGTGTTTAGAGATAGATACAGAAAGAGAGAAATTGAGAGAGAGATAAATAGAGGGAGCGAGAGAGAGCACGAGGGAGAATTATTTTTTCTCTGCTGCGAGTGTTTCTATGTGGATGCTTCAGTGTGTGTCTTTGCCTGTTTTATACTTTATATTGTACCTTTTCATGCTGTATGTGTGCGTTGATGTGCATACCTGTGTGTGTATTTGATTGCGTATGTGAATGTCAGTGTAAGGAAGAATCTGTAGCTTAGGAAATGTGTGTGCCTCGCTGTGTTTGTGGTGCGTGTGTGTATGTGTGTGTGTGTGTTTTTGTGTGCCTGTGTGTGCGTGTATGTGCTTGTTTCCTTATAAGTGGATCTGTGTCCATATATGTGTGCCTGTAAGAGTGCCTGTGAATGTGTGCATGAGCGTGTTTGTGTGCGTATGTGTATGTGTGTGTTTGTGTTTGCGTGACCCTCTTTGTGTATGTGTTCCTGTTGCCTTTATCTATGTGTTTGTGTCCGTACATGTGAGCGTGTGTGTATCTATGTATTTAGCATATATTTATGTGTTTCTGTGCGTGCATGTTATTGCGTGTCTTTCTGAGTGTGAATGTGGAAATCTTTGTGAGTTTCTGTGTGTGTGTGCGTGTGTGTGTTTGTGTGTTTGTTTGTGTGTGGGTTTTATTGAGTTTGTGTGTGCTTCTGTGCATAGAAAAAGAGGGAGAGAGAGAGAGAGGGAGAGACAGAGAGGGCCAGAGGGAGTGAATCATTGTTTTTATCTGAGTGTTTCCGTCTTCGTGTTAGACTCTTTGTTCTGTATGTGTGCCTGTTCATTATGTGTGCGTGTGCGTGCATTCCTGTGTATATAACTGTTGCTGAATGCCAATGTGTTTATGCAGTTGTGTGTGTGTGCTAGTGATTGAGTCTCTGCGACTTTTTGCATTTGTGTGAGTGTCTCTCTGTTTTGTACCTGTGTGTGTGGTTACACAAATTTGAATTTGTGTGTCCATATGTGTGTGCATGTGAGAGTGTGTGTGTGTGTGTGTGTATGTGTGTGTGAGCGTGTGTGTTTGTGTGTATGTCAGAGTGCGTGGGGGAGCATTTTAAATTCATGCCTTATGGGATGTGGGCTTCATGGGCTACGCGAGCATTTATTACCCATTCTGAAATGCCCTTGAGAAGTCGTTGTGTGTTTTTGTGTGTGTGCGTGTGTGTAAGTGTGCATGTTTGTTTGTGCATGCGCTTGTGTGTGTGCCTGTCTGTAACTGTGGACGAGTTTCTGAGTATGAAACTCTGTGTGCTTCTGTGTGTTTGTGTGTGATTCTGTTCGTAGATGTGTGCATGTTTGTGAGTGTTTGTGTGTTTGTCGGGTTGTCCAAAGTTTGTGTAGGTGTGAGTGTGTGAATGAGAGCCTATTTATATTTACTCTTGCGGGATGCATGCATACATGCCAAACACAAACAGGTACACAGAAGCAAACACAGGGGCAAATTGTGCATGTGCGTGAGCGTGTTTTGGGTGTATGTGTGTTGGTGCGTGTGTTTGTGTTTATGTGCTCTGTGTATTAGTTTTTATGTGTTTATGTTTGTATGTGTGTGTGTGTGTGTGAATGAGTGTGTGTGCATGCCAGTGTGTCTGTCTGTGTGTCTCTGTGTGTCTGTGACTGTGCGTACATGTGTGTGCAACCATGTGGGTGGGCATGTGCGTGGGTGAGGTTGTTTGTTACCGTTTGAGTGTATTTGTATGTGGGCGTATGAGTCTGTGTGCAGCACAGCTTCGAGAGTTATTCAGTGTGAAGTTCTACGTATGAGAGAGAGAGATTGAGAATGGAGGGTAAAACAATTTCATTTTAATGGGATGAGACATTCCTTTTTGCTCCGTGTGTTTGTGTGTGTTTGAATGTGAACACGTGTGTGTATGTGAGCGTACTCGTATGGGTGTGTCTGGGTGTGCGGTAGCATGTATAAATCTGTCTGCTTCTGTATGTGAGCATGTGCAAACTATTTGTGTATGAGAGATTGTGCGTGTGCATGTGCATGTGTGTTTGTGCGTGAACCTCTATGGGTGCATTTTTCTGCCAATGTCATTAAATGTGTGCATGTAAGTGTTTGAAACCATGTCAATGTTTCTGTGTGTGTGTGCATTGGTCTGTGAGTGACAGTGAATGTATGTGTTTCAATGGTTGTCGGTGCACATGCATGCCCTTGTGCAAATGCATGCCTTTGTGAGTGTGTGTGTGCGCCTATGTGCATGTCTGCACATACGTGTACATGTGTGTGCAAGTGACTGTCGGTGTGTGTGCATTTGTGTGTGTCTCAGTGTGCTTGTGAGAATGTGATTATTTTTATGAGTTTCTGTGTGTGCGTCTGTGTGCATGTGTGTGTGTGCGCGTGTGTGTGTTTTGCATATATCTATCAGTTTGTGTGCATTTGTGTGTGAGAGTATGTGTGTGTATTTGCATGTATGCACGTGTGTGAGTGGGTGAGAGTGTTTCTGTGTGCGTGCGGGCTCCTGCCTGGGGGAGTTATTCATTGCGAGGGAAGGAGAAAAAGAGGGTTTCCACTTTCATTTTTAGGGGATGACATTTTCTCTGGCGCTCTGCACGTGTGTGTCTGTCATTTTCTGTGTAAGTCTGCGTGCTTCTTGTGCATTGTGTGTATGTTAGTGTGTGTCCGTGTGTGTGTGATTGTGAATGTGCACGTGCGTATGTTAGTGTTTGTATGTGTGCTCGAGTGTCTGCCGTTGTGTGATTCTTTCTACATGATTATTTGTGTGCATGTGTGTTTTTGAAATTATGAATTCACGTTTGCGTGTGTGTGCCTAAATGTGTGTGTGGCAGTGTGCGCTTTTGCATGTTTCTGTGTGTGTTGGGGCATAATGTCGTGCATGCCCATTTGTAAATTCGTGACTTTGTGTACGTGTGTGTGATTTGATTATTGAGTGTGCGTGTGTTTGCATACAAATAAGTGTGTCCATTGTGTTTTTGTAAGTCTCTGTGTTTCTGCATGTGTAACTGCATTATGTGTCCATGTGTGAGTGTGTATGTGTGGCGTGATTGTGTATGTGTATGTGTCAGCGGGCTTTTGTGTATGCGTGCACAAGAGTCTTTGTGTTTGTGCTTATGTATATTTTGTAATATGTGTGCATGTGAGCGTTTGTGAGCATGTGATTGTTTCTAATTGTGTGTGTGCATTAATGTTTGAGTGAGAGTTTGCACTTTTGGGTGTTTCTGCGTGCGTCGTTACGTGTGTGCATGCATGTCCCTTTGTAAATGCATGCCTGTGTGCGTGTTTGCATGTGTTTTGTGCTTTCCTGTTTATTCCAGTGTGTGTGTGTGTGTGTGTGTGTGTGTGTGTATGTGTGTGCACATGAGTTTCAATGTGTGTAAACGTGGATATATTTGTGAGTATCTGTGTGAGTGTGTCTGCCTTTGTGTGTTTATCTGTGTGATTTTTGGCGTCTGTGCTTCTATTTGTTTCTGTGCATGTTTGTTTCTATGCCTGAGCACATTGGATAGCATGTTTGTGAGTGGTTGTGACTCTGTTTGCGTGTGTGTTCTTGAGTGCGAAAGGGAAACAGACTTAGAACATGTGTGTTTCCGTGTTTGTTTGTTTTTGTATATGCAAATCAGTGTCCATATGTGTGGGCATGTTTAACATCGTTGTGTCTGTGTCTGTGTGTTTGTGTCTATGTTTATGTGTGCTTGTGCATATTGGTGTTTGCGTGCTTCTTTGTTTCTGTGTGGTTTTGATTGTGTATGTATGAGGGTGAGGCTTGTAAATGCATTCTAAATGAATGGGGGTTTTGCGGAGCCGACCAGGATTAATTTTCCACCCTGGATTACACTTGAGAGGTTTGTGTGTGCATGTGTGTGTGTGTGTCTGTGGTTGTGCACGTGTGTGAATCAGTGTGTGCATGCCTGTTTATAGGTGTGTGTGTGTGTGTGTGTGTGTTTTTGTGCATGTGAAAGCAATTTAATGTGTTTCTGTGTGTGATAGAGATATTGAGTGAGAAGGTGCTGTTATCAAACTCATTTTTAGGAGGCATGACCTTCAGTGTCGTGTTTTTGTCTGTGTGTGTGTGAGAGAGTGTTTGTGAGAATTAGTTTGTTTGTTTGTGGCTCTGTATGTGTTTGAGGGAGAAATAGAGAGAAGGAGAGAGAGCGAGAAAATGATGTGTATGTGTGTTCATTTGTCTATGTCTGGGAGTTTTGGTCTCTCTGAAAGTAGATTTGTTTCCCTCTGTGTGCTTGCCAGTTTTCGTGTTTTTGCATGTGTTTCTGTGTGTGTGTGTGTGTGTGTGTGTGTTTGTGTGTGTTTTTGTGTGTGTGTGTGTTCGTCTGTATCTGAGTGCATGAAGAATCAGAATCATAGAATTACAGTATCACACAGTGCCGAAGAGGCCCTTCGGCCCATTGATTCTGCAACGACACATGTGAAACACATGACCTACCTACCTAATCCTATTTAACAGCACTTGGCCCATAAGCTTGAATGTTATGACGCGCAAAGCGGTCATCTAGGTACGTTTTTAAGGTTGTGAGGCAACAACCATCCACCACCCTCCCAGGCAGCGCAATCAAGGTCATCCCCACCCTCTTTGTAAAACAGTTGTTCCTCACATCTCAGCTAAAAGTCCAGCCCCTCACCTTGAAATAATCTCCCCTCGTGACTGACCCTTCAACTAAGGTTAACAGCTGCTCCCTATCCACCCTGTTGATGCCCATCATAATCATGTAAACCTCGATGAGTTCACCCCTCAGTCTTCAATGCTGCAACTAAAACAACCCAAACATTTCCAGCCTATGTTCAAAACATAAATGTTTAACCCTAGGCTACATCCTGGTAAATCATCTCTGCACCCACTCCAGTGCAAATAACATCATTCCTATAACGTGCCGAGCAGAACTGCACACAGTACGACAGCTGTAGCCTCACAGTTCTATACAACGCCAAGATGACCACCCTACCTTTATAATATATGCCTCGATCGAAAAAGGCAAGTGCCTCATATGTCATTTTCACGACCCCACTAACAAGCTGCTATGCCTTCAGACATATATTGACACTCACGCCAAGGACCCTATGTTCTAGACTACTTCCTAGAGTCGTGACAATTATTGAATACTTCATTGTCAAATTATTCATTCATAACCGTATCACCTCACACTTTTCCGTGTTAAATTGCACCTGGCAGTTATCTGAGATTTGACCATTCCCTCTATATGTTCATGGAGGCTAAGACACTCAACCTCACTGTTAACCACCCTTCATATATATGAGTCATCTGCAACCTTACTAATCCTGCCCCCTACAGGGTCATCTATGTTGTTGATGTAAATGACAATAATAGGGGTCAGAGCACACACCCCTGTGGTATGACACTGTACACTGGCTTCAAGACACTAATGCTTCCTTCTGTCATCACCCTCTGTCCCCTATAAATGAGCAAATTTTCAATCCGCCGTGTCAAATTAACCTGAATGCCATCTGTAATTGCCTCATTAATAAGTCTGCCATGCGTGACCTATCAAAGGCTTTGCTGAAATCCATGTATACACTACATCAACTACTCTAACCTCATCTACACAGATGGTCACCTACAGAAAAAAAAAAACATTCACATTTTTTCGGCATTGCCTCTCTCTGCCAAAGCGATGCTGACTATTCATGATCGAACCTTGCCTCACCAACGGGAGATAGATTATTTGCTTATGAATTTTCTTCAATAGTTTCCCTAAAACTGACGTTGGAATCACTGGACTGTAGTTAATTGGCTTATCTCTTTCAACCCTCCTAAAATAGCGGAATCAGATTAACTGTTCTCCAGTCCCCTTGCATCTCCACGGTGGCCAGAGAGGAATAAAACATTTTCGTCAATGCCACTGCGCTCTCCTCACTTTCCTCCCTCAGCATTTTCAGACATAAATCATTCAAACCTTGAAATTTGTCCATCTTATGCTTGCCAACATTTTCAAAACCATGTCACTCCCGACACCACTTTGCTTCAGAATCTCGCATTCTCTCTGCCTGAGTTCGATAATTTCATTCTCATTCCTTTGACTGAATACGGAAGTGAACTATTCGTTCAAACCTCTGCCTATGTCCCCTGCCTCCATCCATAGTCTACCCCCTTGGTCGCTAAATGCCGTACTCTTTACCTCGTTATGGTTTTCCCATTGATATTCTCACAGAATATCTTGGGGTTTTCCCCACATTTCCCAGTCAGAGCGTTCTCGGATCCTCTCTTTGCTCAGCTAATAGCTTTCTTAAGCTCCACCCTGCATTTTCTGCACTCCAATAATGCCTCCGCTGATTTGCTTCCCATGTACCCGCTAAAAGCCTCCTTCTTCCTTCCGATGATATTCTGAATATCTCAGGTCATCCATGTTTCTCTGCGCTTGTTTCTCCTTCGTAACACCCTTCAAGGGTCATTTTGAGACTGTACCCTCCCCATTTCCATCTTGAAGCCCCCGCCACTGCTCCTCTGTACATTTCCCACAAGCGGTTTTTTCCCAGTCTACCTTTGCCAGGTCCTCCCTGAATTTACTACAAACTGCTCTCCCCCAAGGCAAAACATTTTTTTTTACAACATGTCTATTTATTTGTCCAGAACAAGCTTAAATTGCATAATGTTGCGTTCGCTATCACTATATTGCTGCCTCACCAAAAGAACATAAAACATAGTAGCATAAATTAGGCCATTCGTCCCATGGAGTCTGTTCCGCCATTCAATCATGACTGATAAGTTTCTATAGCCCATTCTCCAGCCTTCTCCCCGTAACCATTGATCCCCTAACCAATCAAGAACATATCTCTCTCGGTCTTAAATAAAATCAATGACCTGGCATCCACAGCCTTCTGTAGCAATGAATTCCATAGATTCACCACTCTCTGGCTCAAGAAGTTTCTCCTCATCTCTGTTCTAAATGGTCTTCCCTAAACTCTGAGGCTGTGCCCTCAGGTCCTAGTCTCTCCTACTAATGGAAACATCTTCCCCACGTCCGCACGACGTCAGACTCCTGTCCGGCTTTATTCCTCAGAATAAGGCCCAGCCCTGTGCTGTGCCTTGTTGGACACTGCTTATGTTGACCTAAAATGTTCTCCTGTAGACATTTCAAGAAATGCATTCCACCCATTCCCTTAAAATTATGGAAATCCCAATTAATGAAGGGAAACTTGAAATCAATAATATATTTACCCTCTGCTTTTATGTATAATTCATTCGTGACTTATGGACTTCTTTGGACCGACCAGCTTCTATTGCCCTTCCGTTGTTTCCTCCAGAAGGTGGTGAGCTTCATCCATGAATTGTTGTAGGTGCAAAGAAAGTGCTGTTCGGGAGTGAGTTCCACGATTTTGACCAAGCTACATTGATTGCATGGCAATATATTTCCAAGTTAGGATGATGAGTGGCTTGGTGGGGAACCTGTAGGTGCTGATGTTGCCGAATATATTTTCCCCATGTCCTTCTAGATGGTACACACCATGGGTTTGGAAGATTCTCTCTAAGGAACATTGGTGAATTCTTGAAGTGCATTTTGCAGATGGTACACAGTGCTGCTAAAATGCGTCGGAGTTGGAGGTGGGTGGATATATGTGGAGGTGGTGCCAATCAAACAGGGTGCTTCCTCGTTGTTGGCGTCAGGACTCTGGAGTGTTTTGGGAACTGCATTCATCAAGGCATTTGAGTAAAATTTCATCACACCCTGGAATTGTGCATTGAAGATGCTGGACAGGCTTTTGGGGATTAAGGACTTGGTTATTCGATTCATAGCCTCTGACTTTCTTATGTAGCCACACTATTTATATGGCTAGTAGAGTTCAGTTTGCGTTCAATGCTAACACCCAGGTTTTTCGAACTCAGGATTCAGCGATGATCATGCGATACAAAATCAAGGCGCTATGGTTGGACTGTCTCCATTCGAGATGGATATTGTCTGGCCTTCTGTGGTGTAAATTTTGCTTGCCGCTGTGCTTATCAGCACAAGCCTGGAAATTATCCAGGTCTTGCTGCACCTGGTCATCGCCTGCTTCAGTCCATGAGCAGTCTCGAATGGTGTTGATCATTGTGCAGTCATCAGCAAACATCCCCACTTCTGATTCGGAGGGCGGAGTTCCAGAGCTGTGAGCATAAAAACCTGAACTCTGGGATTCATTGCCTAGTTCCAGGGAGTAGAGTTGGAGGGCGGAGGTGCAGAACGGTGGTTATAAAAACTTTTCCTCGGTGGTTCGCGGTCCTCGGGTCCTAAAAAAAATAACAATAAAAGTGTACTCACGGTAAATCTGTGACCTGATTGGCTGCTAGGGAATTTACACTGCATTTGAAACTAAAACATTGTTAATCTAATTAAGCCAACTAAATTAATCACTTAATTAATACATAGAGGGTATCTATTCGAGAAACAGTTGATTAATGTTCTTAGAATTTAGCATTTATAGAATAAATCTAGACCGAGGAAACGTATAGCTAATAAAGAGCCAATAAGATGTTATTAGATTTAAATTAATTTATTAAAACGTTCTAGAATTAGCAGTTGCTGAGTTGAAGAACTTCACCTGTGGGGTGTGGGAAATCTGTGACTCTTCAAATGCCCCAGTCAGCTACATCTGCTGGAAGTCTACCCAATTGCAGCTCCTCACATACCGCATGGATCGTTTGGAGTAGCAGTTGGATGCACATAGGAGCACTCAGGTAGCGCAAAGCGTCATAGCCAGGAGTTTTGTAGCTGTAGCCACACCCAAGGTACAGGTAGATAGGCGGGTGACAGCTGGAAGGGGCAGTCAATCAGTGCAGAATTCCACTGTGGCTACCCCACTCTCTAACAGGTATACTCTTTTGGATACCGTTGTGGAGGATGGCCTATCAGGGGAAAACAACAGCAGTATCCACAGCAGTGGCACCACGGCTGGTTCTGTTGTTCAACAGGGGCGGGGGGGAAAGGGGCTGGTCAAAGCACAGAAGACTAATTGTCATAGGAGACTCTATAGTCAAGGGCTCAAATAGGCGCTTCTGTGTTCGTGAAAGAGACACCAGCATGGTATGTTGCCTCCCTGGTTCCAGGGCCCATGACATCTGTGATCGGGTACGGGACATTCTGAACAGGGAGGGAGAACAGCCAGATGTCGTGGTACACATTGGTACTAACGATATAGGTTGTAAGAGTGATGAGGTCCTGCAGCGGGAGTTCAGGGAGTTAGGCACAAAGTTAAAAGTAAGGACCTCTAGTGTTGTAATCTCACAATTACTCCCGGTGCCACATGCCAATGAGGATGGAAATATGAAGGTAGTGCTGCTAAACATGTGGCTGAGCAGATAGTGGGGGACGCAGGCTTTCTGATATTTGGATCATTGGGATCTCTTCCGGGGCAGGTAGGACTGTAGAAGAAGGACGGCTTGTAACTAAACCGGAGGGGCAACAATATCCTGGCTGCGAGATTTGCTGGTGTAACTCAGGAGTGTTTAAACCATTATGGCAGGTGGGTGGGAACCAGAGCAATAGGTCAGCAGGTGAAATAAATGACTGGGAACAAGTGAATACAGCCGGTAAGACTAAGAGGATGAGCAGGCATGGAAAAATTACTGAACACGGAGGGACTGATGGTCTGAAATGCATGTGTTTCATTGTGAGACGTATAGCAGGCAAAACAGCTGAACTTGAAACTTGGAGTAGTGCTTGGGTCTATGATGCCATTGCGATTACAGAGACTTCTTTGAAGAATGGGCAGGATTGGCAGAAAAACTTTCCAGGATTTATATGTTTTAGGCAGGATAGAGAGGGATGTAGAATAGGTGGGGGAGCTGCACTGCTGGTTAAGGAGAATATCACAGCTGTACGACAGGAGGACACCTTGGAGGGCTTATGCTACAAGCAATATGGATAGAGCTCTGGAATAGGAAGGGTGTAATCACAATGTTGAATGTTTACTATAGGCCTCTCAATTTCAGGTGGGATATTGAGGAACAGTTATGTAGGCAGATTTTGGAATTATGTAAATGGAATAAGGTTGTTGTGGTGGGTGATTTTAACTTTCCCTTTATTGACTGGGAATCACTTCATACTACTGGTTTGGATGGTGCAGAATGTGTAAGGTGCATCCAGGAGGGCTTGCTGAGGATATATGTAGATAGTCCAACTAGGGAAGGAGCAATACTGGACCTGATATTAGGGAATAAACCTGGACAGGTGATCGAATTTTAAGTAGGGGAGCATTTCGGGAAAAATGACAATAATTCAATAAGTTTCAAGGCATTGGTGGATAACGATAACAGAAGTTCCCGGGTTAAGGTCCTAAATTGGGGGAAGGCTAATTATAACAATATAAGGCAGGAAATGAGCAATCTAGACTTGAGGCGGATGTTTTAGGGTAAATCAACATCTGACATGTGGGGGGCTTTCAAACATCAGCTGATAAGAATTCAGGACCGGAATATTCCTGCTTGGATGACGGATAAGCATGGCAAGTTTCAGGAACCTTGGATAACGAATTATATTGTGAGATTAGCCAAAAAGAAGAGGGAACCATTCGTAGAGGCTAGAAGCCTGGGAACATATGAAGCCCATGGAAATTATAATGGAAGTAGGAAGAAACTGAAGCCAGGAGTCACGAGGGCTAAAATATGTCATGAATTGTCATTGACAACGAGGATTAAGGAAAATCCCAAGTCCTTTTATAAAAATGTAAAAAGCAAGAGGGTAGCCATTTGAAAGTGTAGGACCACTGCTTGACAGAGGTGGGAATCTGTATGTAGAGCCAGAAGAAATGGGAGACATACAAAATGCGTACTTCTCTTCAGTATGCAGAAGAGAACTACTTAGCGGTCGATTTGTCTAGGGAAGAGTGCGTAGATAGGCTGGATAATGCTGAGCTCAAAAAAAAAAGGAAGTGTAAGGCCTCTTGAAGAATATTAAATTGGATAAGTCCCCAGCACCAGATGGGTTCTACCGCAGGGTACTTAGGGAGAAAAGGGAGGGGATATGCTAAGGCCTTGGCAGAAATTTTCTATCCTCACTGGCTACGGATGAGGTCCCAGAGGAATGGAGACTGGCCAATGTTGTTCCATTGTTTAAGACGGGTAGCAGGGATAATCCATGAAATTACAGGCTGGTGAGCCATAATTCAATGGTAGGGAAGTTACTGGAGAAGATTCTTCGCGACAGGATTTACTACCATTTGGAAGCAAATGAGCGCATTGGTGAGAGGCAGCATGGTTTTGTGAAGGGGAGGTCGTATCTCACTAACTTGATCGAGTTTTCCGAGGAAGCGAAAAAGGTGAAGGACGATGGAAGGGCAATGGATGTTATATGCATGGATTTCAGTCAGGCCTTTGATAAGGTCCCTCATGGCAGATTGGTATAGAAGTCGCACGGGATCAGAGGTGAGCTGGCAAGATGGACACAGAATTGGCTTGGTCATAGAAGACAGAGGGTCTCCTTGGAAGGGTGCTCCTCTGAATCGAGAGCTGTGACTAGTGGTGTTCCGCAGGGATCAGTGCTGGGACATTTGCTGTTTGTAGTATACGTAAATGATTAGGAGGAGAGTGTAACTCATATTATTAGTAAGTTTGCAGGCGAAACTAAGTTTGGAGGAGTTGCAGATAGTGAAGAATATTTTCAAAGGATACAACGGGATATAGATCTGTTGGAGACTTGGGTGGAGAAATGGCAGATGTAGTTTTATCCTGACAAATGCGAGGTAAAGTATTTCGGAAGGTGTAATGCAGGTAGGAATTATACAGTAAATGACAGAAACATTAAGTGCATCGACGGGCAGAGGGATGAGGGTGTACAGGCCCACAGATCACTGAAAGTGGCAACGCAGGTGGATAAGGCAGTCAGGAAGGCATATGGCATGCTTGCCTTCATTGGCAGGGGTATTGAGTATAAAAGCTGGGAAGTCATTCTGCAGCTGTATAGTGCCTCGGTTAGGCCACACTTGCAATATGGCGTGCAATTCTTTTTGTCGCCTTACCGGAAGGATATGGAGGCTTTGGAGAGGCTACATATGAAGTTTACCAGGACTCTACCTGGTCTGGATCTTATTAGCTAGGAGAAGACGTTGGCAAAGTTGGATTGTTCTCCCTAGAGCGACGGAGATTGAGGGGCGGCTTGATAGATGTTTACAAAATTATGAGTGGCATGGACAGAGCCGATTGTCAGAAGCTTTTTTTCTTTGGGTGGAAGAGTCAATTACCAAGGTAAATAGATATAAGGTGAGTGGAAAAAAAAAAACTTTAGAAGAGATGAGCAGGGAAAGTTATTTTTCACAGAGGGTGGTGAGTGTCGGAATTCACTGCCAGAGGAGTTGGTGGAAGCAGGTACAATAGTGCTGTTTAAGAGGCAGCTTGACAAATACATGAATAGGATGGGAATGGAGGGATATCAACCCCGGAATTGCAAAATGATTCAGTTTGACTGGCAATATGATCGGCGCAGGCTTGGAGGGCTGCACTTTTCTTTGCTCTTTTATCTTTGTTGTTCTTATGTTGGACGGCAGGTCATTGATGAGGCAGCTGAATATGGTTGAGTGTAAGACCAAACCCTAAGTTACACCTACAGTGATGTCATGGAACTTAGATGACTGTCCTCCAAAAATCACAGCCATCTTCTATTGTCTTAGCTATGACTTCAAACTGTTAAAAACTTTCACCCTAGTTCCCATTGACTCTCGTGTTGCTCGGGCTCCTTGATGCCAAAAGCTTTCTAATGCTGCTTTGATGTCTAGATCTGTCACTGTCTCTTAACCTGCAGTGTTCAGCACTTTAGCCCATGTTTGAACATTGGCAGTAAGGTCATCAGGAGTTGGGTGGCCCTGTCCGAACCCAAATGGGCTTCAGCAATCAGGTCATTGCTTACTGACGCCCACACTGGTCTCAGTAAGAAGGTCACTGTTATGCAAATGAGACTTGATACCACAGTTGATGGCCCGTTCAATTATTTTACGGATGATGGACAGTAGTCTGAAAGAGCGATAATTGACCGGCTTGGTTTTGTCCTGTGTTTCCTTGTGTGTGTACAGGACTTAGCTGTGCAATATTCCAGATAGCTAGTTAGATGCCAGTTTTTTAAGCTATAACAGGAACAGCTTGGCAAGGAGTGCAGCAAGTTTAGGGGCACAAGTCTTTAGTGCTGCAGATGGAATATTGTCTGGGCCCATAGACATTGCAGTACACAATGCCTTCAGCAGTTTCGTGATACTACACGCAGTGAATTGAATTTGCTGATTACAGTCATCTGTGACTCTGGGGATCTCCAAAGGGAGCCAAGCTAAATCAACCACTCGGCACTTCTGGCTGAAAATTGCAGCAAATGCTGCAGCCTTATGTTTTGCACTGATCAATGATGGTGGGGATGTTCCTGTGGCCTCCAGTTCAAGTGAGTTCTTCAATTAACAACTGGAGGTGGCAGGATTTCACTGCTTCCATCAGATCCGTTTGTTATGGGATCGCTTAGCTCTATTTTTTACTGCTTATGCTTTCATCACGTAATATGCTCTAAATTATAGCTTCAACAGAATATCACCTCATTTTAATCTATGGTTTTTGCTTCTCCTAGCATGTCCTCCTGCATTATACTTTGAACAAGCGTTGATCCACTGGTTTGACGGTATTGGCAGATAGGGGGATATGCCGGGCCACGAGGTTACAGTTTGTGTCCAATAGAATTCTCCTGCTGTTGATGGCTCACAGTGCCTCATGGATGCGCAGCCTTGAATTTTTAGATCTGTTCCAAATTTACCCCATTCAGCATGGTGGTAGTGCCATACAATACGATGAAGTGTATCCTCGATGTGGGGGCGGGCTCCGTCTCCATAACGGCTGCTCGACTTTCACTCCTACCGATTCGAAAATGTCCAAATTCATCCTCGGCAGTTAGATTAATGAGGAGGTGTTAAAGGGTACTTTTCCTTCTTATGTTTTCCCTTACCATTCACTATAGGCAAAATCTATCAGCTATGTCCTTTAGGGTTCGGCCAGCTTGGTCATTAATGGTGCTGCCAGGTAACTCTTGGTGATGGACATTGAAGCTCCTCACCCAGAGAAAGTTCTGTGTCTTTGCCACCCTCTTTGCTTTCTCCAAGTTATGTTCAACATGGAGAACACTGCAATCACCAGCTGAGGGTTGGCTCTACGTGACATTCAGCAGGATGTTCCCATGTCCATGTTTTTCCTGTTGCTATGAAACTTCATAGGATCTGCAGTCTATATTGAGGACTCCCAGTGAAAATCCCTCCCGGCTGCCTGGTGCTGTCCCACCAACTCTGCTGGGCCTGTCCTGCCGCTGGGAAAGGACATACCTATGAATGGTGAAAGTAGTGTGTTCGACATTTCCTTTAAGGTCTGATTCCATGGGAATGACGTTGTCAGGCTGTTGCTTGAATAATCTGTGAGGCAGCTCTCCCAATATTGGCTAATTGCCCAGATGTTATTAAGGAGGACTTTTCAGAATAGAGAGGACTGAGATGTTGTCGTCGTTTCCAGCGCCATTGATCTATGATAATGTTGCCTGTCCCGATTCATTCAGTTTTTGTGACTTTGCAGCGGTACATTTTTTAACAACTGAGTGGCTTGCTAGGCCATTTCAATCGTCATGTAAGAGTCAACAAGATTGCAGTATGTCTGGAATCACGCGTAGGACAGACCAAGCAAGGACGAAAAATGTCCTTCCCTAAAGGACAATAGTGAACCAGATGACAGTTTACAAAATCAACAATGGTCCAATGGTCATTATCAGGCTTTTTAGTACAGATTTTGCTTAAATTTAAAGTCCTCCACCTGCCATGGTGCGGGTCAAACTCAGGTCACATGAGCTTTAACTTGGGCCTCTGTATCACTATTCCAGCGACGAATGTGCGTGAGTGTGCATGTCTGTGTGTGAGAGAGGGAGTCTGTGAGTTTGTGTGTGAGTGTATGCTTTGTCAGTGTGTCCGTAGAGAGTCTGTCCATATGTGTGTGAATTTGAGTGTGTGAAGGTGTGTTTGTCCATGTGTGCATGTGCGCATGTGTGTGTGTTTGTCTCAATCTGAGTATGTGTGTGCGAATGTGAGAATCTTTAAAAACGTCGTTATGAAATGTTAGTTTAGCTGGATAAGCCAGCATTGATTTTGTATTCATCATTGCCCTTGAGATTTGCGTGTGTGTGATCCTGTGCGTGTGTGCATTAATGTTCGTGTGTGTGTGCGGGCGTGTTAGTTTGTGCATGTGTGCCTATTTGTCTGTTTGTCTGTTTCTGAGTTTGTGTGTGCGAGTGTGTGAGTGCGATACTTTCTAAATGCATTTTTATGGGATATTGGATGCCCTGGTTATGCAGGCATTGGTATGCCATCACTAACTAACATTGACAAGCGTGTGTGTTTCTCTGTGTGCAGTACGTGTATGTGTGTGTATGTTTGTGATCTTCTTAGTGAACCTGTTTTAGTGGGTGTGCATGTGATTGTCGTTTGTGATTCAGTAAGCTTATGTCTGTTTGCGTGTCTGGATGTATACGTATGTGTATGAGTCATTAGCTGTGATTATCAACACTTGCGTCTTGCAAGAGGCTTTTTCCATGATTTTTTTTAATGTGTGAGTGTCTGTTTTTCAGCGTGTGTGTGTGTGTTTTTGCTTTTGTGTATGTGTGTCTGTCTGTGCGCGCATGTTTGAGTGGTTGTGCGCATTTGTTTGTGTGTGTCATGAATCTATTTATGTATATAACATTTTTGAGAAATATTTTCATTTAAAAACAGAGGTTTGGTCCGTGAGTATGTCTTAATTGTATTAAAGCCAGCTAGTTTGGGACCATTGATGTAATATTTTCAGATGTAAACAGAGGGATATCGCTCATTTGCATTTTTTCCAAAACAGAAATGAACAAGTGACGTGAAAATTGATGCATTTCTAACTGTCACCAGCAAAATGCTTATACTACTAATCAATTTGTTATCATTAAATTGGTTACATTGTTAAAAGTTGAAACTCAAAGAGGTTGTTAGGTAATTAGAATTAAGATTCAATAGTGCTGGTAGGAATACATTCAGCAGTTTTCAGATGTGCAGGTCGGAGGCAGTGTAAGATCAAAAGGCAGCTGCAAGCGTCCAAATGTCTCCATAGTGGAAATAACCTCATTTTTAATTCTTCAGGTGCAAATGTTTTGTCTGGTGTTATCCTACAGGTTGTTGCTGCCTTTGCATCATAGTGGTCTACAGACACAGAAAAAGGTCATTCGGCCCTTCGAGTCTGCGCCGATCAAATAAATACCAAACCATCCTAATCCCATTTTCCAGCACTAGGCCCATTGTCCTGTATGCCATGGCATCACAGGGGCATGTCCAAATCATTCTTAAGTGTTATGAGGGTTTCTGCCTCTGCCACCCTTTCAGGCATTGTGCTCCGTACTCTCACCACTCTCTGGGTGAAAACAATCTTCCTCACGTCCCTTCAAAACCTCCTGCCCCTGACCTTACATCTATGCCCCCTTGTTGTTGATCTGTCCACCAAGATATCCCTCCATTCCGTCTTACCTATCTATGCACCTCATAATTTTATACACCTCAATCATGTCACCCCTCAAGTTCCTCTGCCCCAAGGAAAATAACATCAGTCTATCCAATTTATCCTAAAAACTAAATCTCTCCAGCCCAGGCAATAGCCTGCAAAACATCCATTGCACTCTCTCCCATGCAATCGCATACTTCTCTTAATGCATATTCAAGAGTTGCAAGCAAAACTCTAGCTGTGGCCTAGCCAGCGTTTTATATCGTTCCAGCATAACGTCCCAGCTTTTGTTTTATTTGCCTCGGCTAATAAAGTTAATAATCCTACATCACTTCTTAAAAACCTCATCTACCTGCCCCACTACAGTAAAGGGCCATTGGGCATGCACACCAAGGTCCCGCTGATCCTTACAGGGTCCTACCAATCAGCGTATATTGCAGTTACTTGTTTGTCTTGCTCAAGTGCATCACCTCATCCGAAACCGGATTAAATTCCACCTGACCCTGATTAACATATATGGTTAGCCTCTCCATATCCTCCTTTAATAGAAGGCTATCCTCACTATTTAACAACCCAACCAGTTTCCTTTCATCCGTTAACTTCCTGATCAACCCGCCTATATTTTAGGCTAAATCGTTTATACATAAACAACAAAGAGCAAAGGGCCCAAGACCGATTACTGTGGAACACCACTGAGCACCGATATCCAGTGGCAGAAACACCTCTTAACCATCAAACTCTTCTCCCTGACATTCAACCAATTGAGGATCCAATTTACCAAATTGCCATGGATTCCATGGGCTTTTGCCGTCGTTATCTATCTCCCATGCAGGACCTTACCAAAAGCCGTATTGAAGTCAAGGTCCTCTCCATTAATTGCATTGCCCTCATCGACGTACCTGGTCACCTGTTTGAAAAATTGAATGAAATTATTCAGAGATGTCATCCCCTTAACAAAACCAGACTGACTGTCCTTTGATTAATCAATGCCTATCCAAGTATAGATTAGTTCTGTCCCTCAGAATTGTTTCCAACATCTTACTGAGAACTGCGGTTAGACTGACTGGTCTGTAGTTCCCTGGTTTATCCCTTCCTCCCTTCCAAAAAACGGTACCACATTGGCTGTCCGACGGTCCTCTGGCACCTTTCCTGTGTCCAGAGAGGTATTGGAAATAAATTATTGCCAGCCCCCCGGCTATCCCCCCCCCAGATCCCCCCCCTCCCCCCTCCCACTCTCCGCCCCCTTGCCGCACTCAGCAGCCTGAAAGCATTTTTTCCGGGCCCGCAGATTAATTGACTTTTTAAGCCTGCCTCGCATTTAGAACATCCGCCCTTTTTATGGTATTTATTTAATCATGTCACAGTACTTCTGCCTCAATTCCAAAACCACGTCTTCGCTCTCAGTTTTGGATAGCGACAAAAAAGACTGCATTTTGAACCCGACCTACGTCTTCCGGCTCCACTCAATAGTTAAGGCCATGATCATTAATGGGCCTTGTTGGAGATTAGTTTGGGGATTTGTTGAAAGTTACCATATTAGTAATTTGTAGTCATATGTATATATTCCAACCTATGTAGTCAGTATTTATTTTATTTTACTGCAATGCAAAACCTCGAGAACTAGAGGCCTGATTTTTGAGTTTAATGGCCCATCACTAACATAGCACTTAAAAGTATTGATTGCGACAGATTTTTTAAAAAAAATTCCCTCTGCGAATTTCAAATGGCTACTCTTTACCGGCTGCATTGGTCACAACAGTGCCTGCGTGTGATTGTGCGTGTACATGTGTGTGTGTGTTGTGTGTAAGCATCTGCGTGTGATTTTGGAAAACAAAATTGTGTGAAAGAGTGTGAGAGCTTGTGTGCATCTATGTGCTTGCTTGTTTTAGTCTGTATGTCTGTGTGTGTTTTTGTATGTATGTGTGTGTGTGTTGATGTGTATTGGTATGTGTATATTTGTGAGTGTGGCATTGTATTCTATGCACATCTGTGTATGTATGTGTGTACTTGTGCGTTTCTGAGTATGTGCATGTGTATGATATTGTGCTTGCATTTGTCTGTGTGTGTCTGCATGTGTGTGTGTGAGTCTGTGTGCATGTGCGTTTGTGTATGTGCAAGGGCGTTTGTGCATGATTGTTTGAGTATGTGAGAGTCTGTGCGTGCCTTTGTATGCATTCACATGATTGCCTTTGTGGCGTTAACCTGTGCAATTGTGTGTGTGATTGCAAGTGCATGCATGTTTATGTCAGAGAGCACGTGTGTGTGTGTTTGTGTGTGTGTCTGTGTGTTTCAGTCTGTCTGTGTTTATGTGTGTGTGCCTGTCAGTGTGGATAAATCTGTGTCCTTCGGTATGTGTGTTTGTGCATTGTGTGTGTCTCTGTGTCTGTGTATGTGTGCTTCTTTGTTTGTGCTTATGTGCATGCCTGTGCATTTGTGCTTTGTGTTTGCTTGTGAGGGTGTTTGTGTGTGTGTGCGTAAATGTGAATATATTTGTGAGCTTCTGAGTCTGTCTATGTATCTGTGTGTGTCTGTTCCTGTGCCTGTTTGTGTACGTGCTTGTGTTAATGTGAGCTTCTGTTTGTAGATGCTCCTGCTGCCTAAATTTATGTGTCTGTGTGACTGCGCGTTAGTGTGTGTGTGAATGTGGATATTTATTTGTGTTTCTGAGTGTGTGTGTGTGTGTGTGTGTGTTCATATGCTTGTGTGTGTATGATTTCGCTTTTGTTGTTTGGGATTTTGTGTGAGGGGGGAGAGAGAGAGAGATAAAGAGAGGGTGATGGAGAGAGAGAGCGAGAGAACAAATGATAAAGGTAGTTTCTGTGCGGTTGTTTCGGTCTTTGTGCTAATTCGTTTGATTCAGTATGTGCGCCTGTTCATTATGGGTGTATACATGTCAGTCTATGTGTATCTCGTTGCTTGCATACGAATATGTGCATTTGTTTGAGGGTGCTTGTGAGAGAGAGCCTGTGAATGTGTGCATCTTTGTGTGTGTGCCTGTGTTTGTGCTTGTGTGTATGCTCCATACATGTGAATCTGTGTTACATATGTCTGTGCATGTGAGAATGTCTGTGCCTGTGTGCATGTATGTGTGTGTGTGTATTTGTGTGTCTCTGTGAGTGTGGGTTTTTGTGCGTGTACGTGTATATGTGTTTGTGTCTTCTGGATTTGGTGTGCCTGTGTGCCGTTGTGTGTATAAGACTGTGTGATTATGTACGTGTGTTTGTGCAATCTAACTGTGAGCATATGGATGTGAGCGTGCGAGTGTCTGTGGATGTGGTTTTCTGCTTATGTTATTAGCTGTGTGCTTTGGGAGTGTTTGTGATCATGTGAATGTACCAGTGTGTCTGTGTAGTACTTTGTGAGTGGCGGTGGATTTTGTGAGTTTCTGTGGTTGACGGCACGTGAGTACATGCATGTCCGAGAGTAAGTGCATCTGTGTGTATGTGTGTGCGTGTGTGTGTCTTTGCCAATGAGCGTTCCATTGATTTTAGGTGTGTGTGCGTGTGCATGTGAGTGTGCTTATCTGAATGTGAGCATCATAATGAGTTTCTGAGTCAGCGCATGTGCCTGTGCATGTGCGCGGCTGCATATTTGTGTATGTTTGTGCGCATGTGTGACAGAAAGATTGTGAATAATTTTCTGTGGTTTCATGAATCTGTGTGAATGTGTGTTCTTGTGTTTGTGTGAGCTCCTCTGTCTATATGCCCCTTATTTGCCTCAGCGTCTGCAAGCAAAATGCATGCATTTAATTTCCCACTCGAACTTCCCTTGAGATTTGCATCTGTGATTCTCTACTTCTATGTATGTATGCATTCATTTGTGAGTGCATGTGAGTTCCTGTGTGTCTGTTTCAATGTGTTTGTTTCTTTGTGACATTTTGTGCGTGCCTGTGAGTGTGTGTTTGTATCTGTGCATATGTGTGTGTGAGTCTGTTTATGTTTGTGCATTTCTGTCTGCGTGTGTATGTCTGTCATTCTTTGCGTGTGCGTAGGAAATAAAGAGCTCCTGAGCGATTGTGTGTGTGTGTGTCTGAATGTTTGTTTATGAGCCTGTATTCCATGTGAATGAATGTATATTTCTGTGTATGCATGCGTGTGTGTGTTCGCGTGTGCATGTGCTTGTGCCTGTTTATTTTGTGTGTTTTTGTGTGGGCATTTGTTTGTGCTTCTGTTTATATGTGTGTGAGTATATGTGTGCTTGTGTGTGAGCTTTTGTGAACGTGTGTTTGCATCAGTGTGTGTTTGCATTTCCGTGGATGAGGTTGTTTGCTGTAATCACTGTGAGTGCTTGTGTGCATATCTGTGATTGTGTCTATGTGTGTGTGTTTGTGTGGCTGAGCGTGCAAGGGATAGTTTCCATAAACTATGCTTACGGAATAAGTTTTTGTGTAAGTGCGTGTGTTTGTGTGTATGTTTTAATTGTATGTATGCACGTTTGTTTGTATGTGTCTGTTTCTGCAACTGTGTATCTGCCTCTGAGTGTACATGTGTCTTCATGTGCGCGTGTGTGGGAGAGAAATTAATCCAGAGGGATTTTGTGTGTGAGTGCGCCTGTGGGTTTGTGTGTCTTTCTGCGTGTTTGATTATGCGTGCGTGCATTTACATCAGTTTCTGCAAGTGAGTGTGTGAATTTGTGTGTTGTTTATGTTTATATGTATTTGTGTGCGTGAATGTTTGACTCTCTGCATGTGTGTGTGTGTGTGAATGTTAATATTTTTGTAAGTTTCTTAGTCTGGTTGCATGTATGCATTATTCTTCTTATGTGAGCTGCAGTGTTTATGTGTTCCTGTGTTTGTCTATGCCTGTGGCTGTTTTTTTGTGTGTGTGTGTGTGTGTTCGTGCATGTGTGTTTATTTATGCCTGTGTGCTTCTATTTGATTTTGTGCTAGCTTGTTTCTCTGACAGAACACATCAGAATATGTTCTTATGAGATTCCCTTTGTTTATTGCGTTTGTGTGTTTGTGTCTCTGTGTGTGCTGTTAATGTCTGCCTGTGCATGTGTGTTTGTATTTTTCTGTGTTTCTGCTTTTGTTTGCTTGTGCAGTTGCGAATGTGTGAGTGTAAGGTTTTTTAATGCAAGTTTAAGGATTGTGGTCTCCCCTAAATTGGCCAGGCTTTATATCCCATCCCGAATTGCCCTTGAGAAGTGTTCGTGAGTGCATCTGTGTGTCAGTGTATGTGTGTTTTTGTGTGTGTGCACGAACAAGCATGTATATGCACTGCTGTGTGTGTGTAACTCTCTCTGCTTATGAAAGTGTTTTTATGGAATTCGGTGTGAATGTATGTGTGTGTGTGTGTGTCTGTCTGTGTGTGTTTGTGTGTGTGCACGCACGTTAGCATCTGTGGAACAGCATTCCTCTCCATTTCATTTTAGAAATGCATGTGAATGCTTGGGAGACTGTGAATGCTTCTGTGTGTGTACATTTAAGAGTGAGGGGCAGTGGGCGTTTGTGTGTGTTTCTCTCAGTGTCGACATTTCTGTGCATGCATGTCCATGGGTATATATGCGTCTGTGTGTGTCAGTGCATGTGTTTGTGTGTGTTTGCCTCTTGTGTTTCTGTGTGTGCATTTGATTGTTTGTGTGTGCTGCGTCCGTGCATGTTGTGTGTGTATGAGCGTCTGTGTGTATGTGTGTTTCTCTGCGCATGTGTGTATCTGTTATAATTGTGCTTGTGTTAGTGTGTGTGCTTGTGTTAGTGTGCCTGTCTGTGTGTTCGCGTTTTTCTATGTGCTTGGGTGCCTGTTTGTGTGTGTGTGTGAGTGCAAGTGTGTGCGTGCGCTTCTATGTGGGCTTATGTATGTATATGGGACTGCTTTCGGGCGTGTGCATCTTGTGTGTCATTGTGCGTCTGCATGCATGTGAGTTCGCAGATATGTGACTTAGTTTCAGCGTTTGTTTCTCTCTATCCGCACATAAGGGAGTTTCTTATGATGTATGTGTGTAAGCCTGTGTATGAATGTCAGTTGTTGCATTAGTGTGTGCATTTGTGTGTTCATGAGTGTATGTATAAAAGGGGATTGCAGAGTGATATAGTGTCAGTGCTGGTCTGAATTTGAGTGCCTGTGTATGTGTGTGTGCATCTGTATAGTGTCCCTGTATATATTGTGTGCATGTGATTTCATGAGTATCCTTTTGCGTGCGTGTGTGTGTGTGAGTGTGTGTGTGTGCGTGCATGTATTCATGTGAATGTGCGATGCTCTGATTATGTGTGTAAGTATATCTGTGTGTATATAAGAAATTATGTTTGCCTGAGTGTGAGTGTGGGTACATTTGTTCTTCTGTATATGGGAGAGCGTGCATGTGTGCGTGCATGAGTATCTGTGTCCGTGTGCTTTTCTATGTGTGTGGGCAAGAGTGAGTGTGTGCTCATGTCTGTGTCTGTCTGAAAGAACGTGCGTGGGTGTGTGTGTGTGTGTATCTTGGATTGGAATTGCGTGCGTGAATGTTTTTGTATGTGTATGTTAATGTTTGTGTGTGTGCGTGCCTGGGATTGTGCGCGTTAAATTTATTTTTAACGAAATGTTGGTTTTCCTGGCTAGGCCATCATTTATCTCCCATGCCTAATTGCATTTGAGAAGTTTATGTTTGCATGCGTGTGAGTATGTGTGTGTACTTGTTAGCATATGTGCGTGTGTGCAAATATGTTTATGTGTGTGTGTCCGTGTGTGTATGTTTGTACTCTGAAAGCTATTTAGTGAGAACCTGTGAATGAAAGAGAGATGTAGTGAGAAGGCACAGTTTATCAACTATATTTTTATGAGATGTGACCTTCGCTGTCGTTTGTGCCTCCGTGTGTCTAAGACAGTGTCTGTGTGAGTTTGTGAGTCTGAGGGAAATAGATACTGAGAGAGAGCATGAATTGTCTCATTGTGCATATGATTTTGTGTGAGTGTTTCGTTTTGGGTGATAGCCTGTCTGTTTCCGATTGTGTGCCTGTTTGTTTTCTGTGCATCTGTGTGCCTGTGCATGTATGCATTTGTGCGTGTGCGTGTGTGTGTGTGTTTTTGTGTATGCATCTGTGTGCATATTATTGCTTGATTATCTGGTTAATTCGTTCATATTGTTTTTGGCCTTGCTGCCTGGACCAGCATATATTGTCCATCGCTACTTCCCCTCGAGTAGTAGTGAGCTTTCTTGCTGAACTGCTCAAGTCCATCTGATGGACTTCCACGATTTTGACCCAGCGTCAGTGAATGAAAAGCAATAGATTTCCAAGTCAGTGTGGTGAATGACTTGGAGAAAAACTTCTGGGTGTTGGTGCCCCCATCCTTCTGCTGCCCTATCCCATCTAGATGGTGGTGGTGTTGGGTCTCGAGGGTGCTGTCTAAGGAGCCTTTCGGAATTCTTGCAGTGCAGCTTGTGGATGGTATATAACACTGCTAATGTGCGAAGGAGGTGGAAGGAGTGGATTATCGTCGATGTCGTGCAAAGAAGGGGGCTGTTTTCTCCTGTTTGGTGTTAAGCCTGTGAGTGTTTGGGAACTGCGCACGCCCAAGGCACACTGCTGAATTGTGCCTTGTAGATGGTGGACGGGTATTGGGAAGTGAGTATGTGAGTTACTCGTCGCACGATTCCTAGCCTTTGAACTGTGTTTGTAGCAACAGCATTTATATGTCCAATCCAGTTCAGCTCCTGGCTAAGGAGAAATACCAGGATGTTGATAATGGGGGATTGAGTGATGATAATGCCATTGAACATCAAGGATTGATTGTGGGATTCTCTCTTGCTCGAAGCGATCAATGCCTGACCCATGCGTGGTGTGAATGGTAATTGCCACTTGTCAGCCCAATCCTGAATATTGTCCAAAACTTGCTGGATTTGGACTATGAGTACTTCAATATCTGAGGAGTCACAAATGTTGCTAAACATTGTGCAATCATCAGTGAACATTCCCACACCTGACCTTATGATAGGAGGAAGGTCATTGAATAAGCAGCTGTAGTTGGTTGAACAAGGACACTACCCTGTGGGACTCCAACAATGAAGTCCTGGTCCAGAGATGACCGACTTCCAAAAAACACAGACATCTTCAATTGTGCTTGTTATGAATCCAACCAGTGGATAGTTAACCCCCTTATTCACATTGACTTCAGTTTTGCTAAGGGTCTTTGCTGTCACACCCTCTCCAATGCTGCCTTGATGTCAAGAGCTCTCAATCTCACTTCACCAAGGGTGTTCAGCCCTTTTGTTTATGCTTGAAATGATGTAGTAATGCCCTCAAGAGTTGAATGATATTGGCCGAACCCCAAATTGGTGTCCGTAACAGGTCATTCCAAATAAAATGCTGCTTGATAGCACTGTTGACTACCGATTCCATTATTTTACTGATGATGGAGTGTATACGATTGGGACAGTAATTGGCTACATTCGAATTGTCCCGTTTCTTGTGTACAGGACCTACCTTGGCATTTTTGCCACATAGCCGGGTATATGCCAGTGTTTTTGCTGAACAGGAACAACTTGGCTAGGGGCCCGATAAGTTCTGGAGCACAAGTCTTCACTTCTATTGCGAGAGAACTGTCAGGTTCCATAGCCTTGGCAGTATTCAGTGCCTTCAGAAAATTCTTGATATCACACGCAGTGAATAGAATAGGCTGAATAGTGGCATGTGAGACGTTGGGGATTTGCAGTGGTCGCCAAAATGAATTAAACTCTCAGCACACTTGGCTGAAGATTCTGGCAATGGCTGCAGCCGTATATATTGCACTGATGTGCTGGGCTCCTCCATCAATGAGGGCCTAGATGTTTGTGGATTCTCCTTCTTCCTTAATTTGTTTAATTGTCCAACACCTTTCCCAACTGGGTATGGCGAGAATGCAGAGATTGGATACGATCGATTGGTTATGGGATCACTTAGCTCTGTCGATCACTTGCTGCTTGTGCTGGTTGACAAGCAAGTAGTCCTGTGTTATGACTTCACCGGAATGACACGTCAAGTTTAGCTATACATGGTGCTGCCATTGACATGCCCTCCTGCACTCTTAATTGAACCAGGTTGATTCCCATCTCTTTATGGTAATGGTAGAATGGAGATATGCCGGGCCATGACGTTACAGATTATGTTGCAGTAGCAATCTCCTGCTCCTGATGGGCAAAAGTGCCTCATGGCTGCCCATCTAGATCTGTTTCAAATCTATCCCCTCTAGCCTGCTGGTAGCCCCAGGCAACACGATGGAGGTATCCTCATTGTGAAGTTAGGACTTTGTCACCGCAAAGACCCGGTGGTTTTCAATCTTACTGATTCTGTAATGGACATATGCATCTGCAGCAGGTAGTTTGGTGAGGATTTGGTCAAGCATGTTTTTCCTTCTTGTTGGTTCCCAAACCAACCACCACAGTTCCAGCCAAGCAGTTATCTCACTTAGGACTCGGGCGGCTCTGTCAGTAGTGATGCCACGGGGCCAATCTTGGTGATGGACATTAAAGTCCGCCTCCCTGAATACATAATGTGTCATAGCCATGCTCTATGCTTTCTCCACGCGGTGTTCAACATGGAGGAGCACTGATTCATGAACTGATGGAGGATGGTGTGTGATAGTCAGCAGTATATATAATTGCCCATTTTGTCCTAATGGCATGAGACTTCCTGGGATCAGGAGTCGATGTTGAGAACTCTCAGGGAAACTCCCTCCAACTTGTATGCCAATGTACCACCAAATCTGCTGGACCTGCCCTACCGCTGGGAGAGGGTGTTTTCAAGTTTGGTGATAGTGGTATCTGGGACATTATCTGCAAGTTATGATTATGTGAATATAACTTTTTTTAAGGCTGCTGTCTGACTAGTCTGTGAGACAGAAGTCCCAATATTGGCGCAGCACTCAAGTTTTATTAAGGAAGACTTTGCAGTTTATGCAGGGCTGAGATGCTTTTGCCGTTTCCAGTGCCTACGTCGTTGTGAGGCTGTCTGCCCGGATTCAATTTGGTTGTTGATTTTGCAACGGTCCTTTTTTCAACTGAGTGGACTGCTTGGCCAAATCAGTTGTCAGTTAAGAGACAACCAAATTGCTGTGGGTCTGGAGTCACGTGCAGTCCAGACCAGGCAATGACGACAAATTTCCTTCCCTATTGGAAATTAGTGAACAAGGTGGCTTTAAAAACAATCAGCAATAATTCCATCATCAATATTAGTCTTTTTATTCCAGGTTACTATTGAATTCAATTTCCACCATCTGCCATAGCGGTAGTCAAACCAATGTCACCTGAGCTTCAACATATGCTTCTGCATCACTAGTCCAGTCACCAGTGTGAATGCCTGTGTGCCTATGAGGGAGTCTGTAAGTTTGTGTATATCTCTGTGCATGTTGTGTGTATGTGAGCACGTGGTGCGCCTAACTATATGTTTTTCCTTGTGGGTATGTGTTTGCGAGTTTCTCCATTTGCGCATGTGCGTGTTTGTGCTTGCCTGGCTCTAATCATGTGTGTGCGAGTCTCAGATTATGTTAAGGAATTTTTATTGGATGTTGAATCCGCTCACTAGGCCATCATTTTTTTTTCCAATCCTTTTTTGCCCTTGAGATATGTGTGTTTGTATCTCTGTTTTTGTTTGTACATATCTACTTGTGTGTGTGTGCATGTGCTTGTCAGTGTGTATGTGGGTATGTGTTTGTGTCTGTATGCATGTGTGTCTGCTAGTGCCCTTATGATTGTCTGTTTATGAGTGTGTGTGAGCGAGTGCGAGATTTTCTATATGCATTTTTCTGGATGTTGGTTTAACTGGCGAGGTTAGCATTGATTCCCGCTCCCCAGCTGTCATTTAGAAGTCTGTGTGTTTATGTGTATGCATGGATGATTGTATGCCTGCGTGTGTGTGTGTGTGTGTGTGCATGTGAGTGTGGATATGTTCATCTGTGTTCCTTTATCTGTGTGCGGGACTGGGTGCATGTATGTGTGCATTTGAGTGTGTGTATATGCATTTGTGTGCCTATCTCTGTGCGTTTGAACGGGAACATGTGTTTGTGTATGGAACTGTTTCTGTGGGTATCAGTGCTTGCGTTCTTACAAGAGATTGTTTGAATGATTGTTTGAGTGTGTGTGTCTCTGTGTGGATGTATGCATGTCTGTCTGTGTGTGTGCGTGGATATGTTTGTGGCTGTGATCATTTATTTGTGTAAGCAATTTTTGTAAATATGTACAGAACATTTTGGAAAGTATTTTCCCTTAAAAACAAAGGGTTATTGTGTGAATATTTCTTCACTTGATTAAAGCTAGCTCATCTGAGTGCTTTGATGTTTTCCGAGAAATAACATGCATTTGCATTTTTTTTGAATAAAACATTCAAGAAGTGGGATGACAATTGAAACTTTTCTAACAGCTACCAAGCAATATATTTATATTGCTTTTAAAATTGTTCTTATGAAAGTAGTTTCATTGTTAAAAGACGAATTTCAAAGAGGTTGTTGACACATTGAGAATTGACATTCATGGGGCTGTTAGATATAACATCAGTAGTTTTACGGGTGTGGAGAGCAGAGGCAATGAAAGACCAAGAGGCAGCTACAAGCTTCGAAATGGTTCCACAGTGGAATGAAGCGCATTATGAATTTGTAAGGTGAAAGTTCATTGCCTGATGTTCTGGATACGCTTCTGGGTTGTTGTAGCCTTTGAGTCATAGAATCATAGAGGGTGACAGCACAGAAAAAGGCCCTTCAGCCAAGAGAGTCTGCGCCGGTCGAAGAAGTACATAATTATTCTAATCGTATTTTCCAGCTATATGCCAATTGCCTTCTATGCCTTGGCATCGCAAGTGTATGTCCAAATATATATTAAATGTTATGAATGTTTCTGCCTCTACCGCCCATTCAGGCAGAGAGCTCCAGAATTCCAACATCATGTGAGTGAAAAGGATTTTCCTCACTTCCACTCTAAACCTCCTGTCTGTTACCTTCTCTCCATGCCCCCTGGTTATTGGTCCCTCAAGAAAGATGAAACGTTCCTTCCTATCTAACGTATCAATGCCCCTGGTCATTTTGTACACCTCAATCATCTCTCTTCTACACCTACTTTGCTCCAAGGAAATTAAACACAGCCTATCCAATCTCTCCCCAATAATAATATTCTGTAATCAATTCACATCCTGGTAAATCTCCTCTGCAATCTCTCTCTGGTGCCCTCACATTCATCATCTAATATGGAAGTCAGAACTGCATGCAATACTTTATCTGTAGCCTAACCAGCGTTTTATATAGCTGCAGCATAACCTACCTGCTATTGTATTTTAAGCCTCAGTTAATAAAGGCAAGCGTCCCATATGCCTATTGTACCTATGTTTGAAAAACTGAGCATTTCAGTATATGCGTGATTGCATCTGTTGATGAGCACGTGTGTGCCTGTATGTGTCCCGCTACGTTAAGGGACCGTGAAAATGCACACCCATGTCGCTCTGCTCCTCCGTATTTCCCAGGGCACTACGATTCATCATAAGAACATAAGAACTATGAGCAGAAGTAGGCAAATTAGTCCCTCGAGCCTTCACTGTTATTCATTACAATCATGGCTGATTTCATTTCGTCCTCATCTCCAATTTCCCGCCCACTCCCCATTACGTTTCAACCAATTCCAAATTAAAATCTGCCTATCGCCTCCATAAATTTATTCAGCATCCTGGCGTCCACTGCACTGTGAGGTGGTGATGTCACAGATTCACTCCCCTTTGAGAAAATTAATTCCTCCTCACCTCTTATTAACGTCTACCACCCCTTAGCCTAAAACGACAGCCTCTCATGTATTGCCCTGTTTATCCTCGCCAAGTGAATCACCTCAGGCTTGCTCTGTTTAAATTCCATTTGCCCCTGATCAGCGCATCTGACCAGGTGGTTCAAATCATCCTGTAATCTCAGGATTTCCTCCTCACTCTTAACCACCGCACCAACTTTAGTACCGTTCTCAAAGATACTCATCATCTCTCCAACATTCAAGTCTAAATCGTTTACAAGTAACACAAACAGCAACGGATCCAACATCGATGTCTGTGGATCGACATTGGACATAGCCATGCAATCACAAAAACGCCTCTCCACTATCACCGTCTGCTTCCTGCCACTCTGCCAATTCTGGGTCCAGTTTGCTAAATTGTCTAGTAATGCTTCTACACGGTTAGACTTCGTTATCAGTCTCCCATGCGGGAACATAGCAAAAACGTTGCTAAAGTCCAAGTAGACGTCATCAAATCCATGCCCCACAATCACCCAGCTGCTCACCTCTTCGAAAATTCACCAAATTGTTTGGACATGACACCCCCTTATCAAAACAATGCTTTTTTTGTCTATGATTAACCCAGGCTTCTCCATATTTAGATTAATTCTGTCCAACTGAATTGTTTCCAATCGTTTCCCCACCATTGATGTTAGGCTGATTGGCCTGTAATTCGCTAGTTATCCCATCCTCTCTTCTTGTATATCGGAACCCAATTGGCTGTCATCCAGTCCTTTGTCGCCTCTCCTGAGGCCAGAGAGGTAATGAATATTAATGACAACACCCCTCGTGTCTCTTCCCGTGCCTCACTGAGCAGCCTGGGGTACATTTCATGCGGGCCTGGATAATTATCTACTTTAAGAGTCTCATAACAGTTAGATCCTCCTTCATTCCTATGTTAATATATTTAAATACATCACAGACCTTAAGCCTGATTTACATACACACGTTGACTTCTCGCTTGTGTACACCGACATAGTGTGTTCATATAGAACACTGCCTACCTCTCCCGGCTCCAGGCACAAATTACCACTCTGGTCCTTAATGGGTATTAATTGCGGATGTTTTGGGATACGTTATAATTTAAGAAAATAGTAATTTGTAGGTATGTGTATATATTCTAACCAGCATATATATTTTTTTCATTTAATGCAAAGTCAAACCTCGAGCACTAATGGCGTGATTTTTAAGGTTAGCAGTGCATCTGAAGCTTAACACTTAACATTATATCTTATGGCATTTGTTTATATTTTATATCTGCAATTTTTAAATATCTCCACTATAACAATTGCATCGATCATAACAGTGTGTGTAATCGTGTGTGTGTGTGTGCGTATGTGAGATCATCTGTGTGAACCTGCATGTCTTTGTGCTTTTGTGTATGGGTTATTTTGAGCAAATGATTGTGTTACGTTGTAAATCTGTGTCTCTGTGTGTATGTGTGTGTGTGTCTGTGCGGTCACACGTCTGTCTGTCTGTGTGTGTGTGCCCATGTGTTTGTGGTTGTGTGTGTTCGCGTGGGTGTGCGTCATTTTTCTGAGTATATGTCTGTATGTATTTATATCTTTGCGCGTTTCTGAGTGTGTGCATGCGTATGATTCTGTGCACATTTAACTGTGTGTGTGAATGAATGGTTGCGTGTGTGTTTTGGGGTGGGTGCTTGTGCTGCTATGTGTGTGTTCCTGCCTCTGTGTTTCTGAGCATGTATGTGTGTGTGAGCAAGTGTTTTTAGGAGTTTGTACGTGTGTGAGAACGTGTGTGTGAGTGTGCGTATATGTGCATGTGTTTGTGCATGTCTGGGTGCACATGTGCAAGAGAGTTTGTGCATGATTGTTTGAGTGTGTGATTGACTTTGTTTACGTTTGTGCGTCAGTGTGCATTTGTGTGAGTGTCTGTGTGCTTGTGCATACGTTTGCTTTGTATGTGTCTGTGAATGTGGTGCATGAGCGTCCTTGATTGTTTATGCTTTGGTGCATGGGATAGTCTGTTGGAATGAGTGTGTGTGTGTCTGTGAATCCGTGTGTGTCTGTCTGTGTGTGAAGTATCTGTGTATTTGTGTGTGTGTTTGTTTGTGGGTATTGCATCCATCTGCATCTGCACATTGTGTGCCTGTGTTTGCGTGTATGTGTGAATGTGCGAGTGTGTCCTGTGTTTTTATGTGTGTGAGTATGTGTGTATGTGTGTGTGCGTGTAAGGAAATTTGTGTGTCTATACTACTATGCGTTGAGAGGGCAAGGAAAAGGTTTTAGCTGGTACAAGGAGATAAAATTAGTGGAGGCATTAATGGAGTGCAGGTTGTGCAGGGTGGAACTAAAGCAAGCAATTTGGAAAGCAAAGAGGAGGCATGAGAAAGCTCTGGTGGTAAAAGTAGGCGAAATCCCAATATATTCTCTAAGTATATCAATGAGAAGAGGGTAACCAGGGAAAGATTAGGGACCATTAGACACCAAGGGGGAAATCTATGGTGGAACGAGGGGGTGTCGTTACATTGTTGAAGGCATACTTCACATCCGTCTTCAACCAAGAGAATTTGGATGAAGGTATGGACCGTGGGGAGAGGGACAGTGAGGTTCTTGAGCAAACTGATATCGGGCATGATAAGGTACTGGACGTGCTGGAAGGTTAAACGGAGGTAAATCTCCAGGCCTGTTTGATGTATGTCCATGAATGCTGAGGGAGGCAAGGGGGGAGATCTCATGAGCTTTGAACCACATTTTTAATTCCTCTCTGGCCACGGGTAATGTGCCAGATTACTGGAGAAATGCTAAGGTGGCACACCTATTTAAGAAGGGTTGTAGTGGTTAGCCAGGTAACTACAGACCAGTGAGTCCCACGTCAGTGCTGGTAAAGAATTAGAGATAAATCTTCAGAAGAATATATGTCTCCACTTGGAGTGGCAAGGTTTGAAAAGGGATCGGTGCTGTGTCCCCTAATATTCATCATTGACATAAACATCAATGAGTATGTGGGGGGGTATGAATAAGATGTTTGCGGAAGGCACAATGATTGGCCGGTTGGTTAACAGTGAGGCTGACTGTCTTAGGCTGCAGGAAGATCTAGACGGGATTTTGCAATGGGATGATAAGCCGCAGATGAAATTTAACCCTTTGAAGTGTGAGGTGATACAGTTTGGAACGCGTTATCTGACATAGAAGCATTAAATTAATTGCATGACACCAGGAAGTTCTGAGGAACAAAAGGATCGTGGCGTTTGTTTCCATAGATCTCTGAAGGCGCAAGGGGAAATTTGGCGGGCTGGTGAAAAAAGTATATGGGCACTTGACATTATTCCATGGAGGCATAGATTTAAAAAGCAGGGAGGTCATGTTGGACTTGTAAAGAACGCTGGTGAGGCCACAGCTGGACAACTGCTTGGAGCTCTGGTCGCCACGTTCTAGGAAGGATCTGATTTCAGTGGAGGTGATGCAGACGAGATTCAACAGAAACTTGCCTGAGATGAAACATTTAAGTTATTAAGAGAGGTTGGATAGACTTGGGTTCTTTTCTTTGGAGCTAAGAAGACTGAGCGGTGACCTGATCGTGGTGTACAAGAATATTCTGGGCATGGGCAGTTTGGAAATTGAGCAGCTATTCCCCTTAGTTGAAAGTTCATTCAAGAGTAGACGTAAGTTCAAGATGAATTGAGGGAGGTTTAAGTGGGTTGTAAGGGTAAACCTTTTTGTCCAGAGAGTTCTGACGGCATGCATTGTGTTGTCTGGGATGGTGGTGGACGCGGTTGCCTTCGCATACTTTAAAAAGTACCTGCATGATCACTTCACAGATCATAACATTCCAGGGTATGGACCACGTGCTGCTAAATAGTATTAAGTACTCAGTTCAGATGTTTCTAACGTGTTGGTGTGGTCTCGATGGGCCTAAGGGCCTCTTCTGCACTGTGATTCTGTGCTTCTGTGTCCATATGTCTCTGCTTGTGACTGGGTGAATGTGCATGCGTATGTGTTCTTATTCTGTGGGTGTACGTGCTTGCATGCATGCAAGAAAGTTTGTGCTTCATTGCTTCAGTGTGTTTCTGTGTGAATTTGTGTGTAAGTCTGTTTTTGTGTTTGTCTCTGTTTGTATGCTTGTGTGTATGAATGTCTGTATTTGGTACTTTGTGTATCTGTACTTTGTGCGTGTGCATGCCTGAGTGTGTGTCCGTATGTATGCGCAAGTGTGTGTGTGTGTTCTTCTGTGGGTGTTGGGGGACATGAGCGTGCAAGAGAGTTTGTTCATGACTGTTTAAGTGTGTGAGTGTCTGTGTCCGTCTGTGCATGTGTGCATTTGCGTGAATGTCCCTGTGTGCACGCTTTTATGCATGAAATAAGGTGCACATTGTGTTTGTGTGTGTGTGCACGTGTGTGTAAATGTGCACGTGTGTTTGTGTGTTGTGTACAGGATTGTTCGTGTGAATGAGCGTCAATGCATCTGTGTGTGTGCGTGCATGTGTGTGTTTCTATTTGTGTGTGTGTGTGCCTGCATGAGTGCTCTGCTGATGAGTATGTGTGTGTGTGTGTGTGAATGTGTATATGCGCTTTTCACTTTGTGTGTCTCTGAGTGTGTGTATGCGTGTTATTCCAGATGTGCATGTGCCTGTCTGTGAGTGATTGTGTGTGTGTCTGTGTGAGTTTGAGTGTGTGTTGTGCATGTGATAATCTACGCTTCTTTGCCCCTTTATGTATTGGATTGTTTCTGTGAATGAGTGTGAGTGTGGCTTTGTGTGTGTTGGATTTTCTATGTATGTTATGTGCATGTCTGTGTGTGTGTATGTTTGTGTACGTGCATACATGTGCCTTGGTGTGTGTGTGTGTGATTGCATCTGTATGCAAGTGTGTGTGTGTTTGTGCATGTGTGTGTGTGTATGTTGTATGTGTGTATGTGCGTTACTGTGTCTGTGTTTCTGCGTTTGTGTTTCTGTGCACATGAATGCAAGATAAATTTTTGGACAGGATTTCTGTTTGTGTGTGTGTTTATGTGTGTGTTTTTTGTGTGTCTGTGCTGATCTTAATGCGTGGATGCACATTTTAGTGTTTGTGCGTTCATATACGTTTGTGTGTGCTTCTGTTATGTTATGCCTGCCTGTGTGGCTAGGCACCTGTGTATGTTTGACATTTTGTGGAAGCTGGCGCTGGCCTGCCTGCAACGGACTTGCTGGATGATTATTTCAGTGTGTGATTGAGTGTTTGTGCATGGGTGCACATGTGTGCAATTGTGAGAGTGTCTGTTTGTGCATTTTAAATTACAGGTACATGTGTGCGTGCGTGTGTGTGCACGTGTGTGTGCCTATGTGTAATTGCGTATCTGCATGTGAGTGTGTGTGTATTTGTGTCCTTGCTTCCGTGTTCTTTTGTGTACGGATTGCAGATGTGATTGAGTGTGAGCTATTTTGGCACGTGTGCCTGTTCGTGTGTGATTGCTGTGTTAATCTGGGTGTATTTGTGTATGTGTGCGTGTGTGTATGTGTGCTTGTTTTCTTGCTTGCATGTGTGTGCATAAATGTCCAAGAGAGTTGGCACATTATTGATTTAGTGTATGAGTGAGTCTGTGTGTGTTTCTGTGTATGTGAGCATTTTTGTGAGTAATTGTGTGTGTTTGTCTGATTGTGTGTATGTGTGTGTGTGTACATTTCTGTCTGCCATTTTTTCAGCTGTGTACATGCATGTATGTGGGTATCTTTGTGTGTATGCGTGTGTGTTTGTGTGCTTGTGTATGTGTATGTCTGTGTGTGTGTGCGTGAATATATGTGCGTGTACGTATATGCATGTGTTCCATTCTGTTATTGTATCTGGGTTTCTGTTTTTGTGAATCTGTACATGTGTCTGCAAAATTAATGTTTTGCCAGAGCTTCTGTCTGTGTGTGTGTGTGTGTGTGTGTGTGTGCTGGTGTGTGAATGTGCAGGAGAGGTGTTGCATTATTTTTTCAGTGAGAGAGGGCCTATGTGTGTGTTTGTGTATGCGTGTGTGTGTGGGTGTCTATGTGTGTTTATGTCTGCGTTTTTGTGTGTGCTGATTTTAACATGTGCTTGCACATTTCTGTGTTTGTGTGTGCATTTAAGTGTGTGTGTGTGCTACTGTTTGGGAATGTCTGCCTGTTTGGCTCTGTGCATGTGTATGTACAACTTTATGTTGGTGCTGGCACTTGTGTGCGTGTAAGCGCGTTCCTGAATTACCTTTTCAGTGTTTGTTTAACTGTTTGAGCCCTTGTGTGCATATGTACATTTGTGAGGGTAAATGTTTGTTGATGTTATATTATAAGCAAACCTGTGTGTGTGTGTGTGTGTGTGTGTTCAAGCGTCTGTGTTCTTTTGGGTACCGATTGGACATGTGAATGAGTGTGAGTGATTTTGTGTGCATGTGCCTATGCTTGAGTGATTGTTGTTTGAATGAGTGTTTTTGTGTATGTATGTGGGTATTTGTTTGTGCGTGTGTGTGTTTTCTTGAATGCATGTGTGTGTGTGCATGTCCAAGAGCGGTGATGCATTCATATTCAGTGTATTCGTGTATTTATGTGTGTTATTGTGTATGTGTGTGAGTGTAAGCGTGCATGTACTTGTGTGGTTATATACGTGTGCATTTATGTGAGCTAGAAATTGCACCTGTGCATAGGGATGTCTGAGTGTATATCTTTGTGTGTGTTTGTATAAGTTTATATTTGTGTATGTGTGTGCGTGTATATATGTGTGTGTGTATGTGTATGCCTGTGTGTTGTTCTGTTATTGTGTCAGGGTTTCTGTGTTTGTGAAACTGTGCATGTGCATGCGGGAGAAATATTTTGTCAGAGTTTGTGTCTGTGTGTGTGTGTATTGCTTTTGATGCGTGAATGCACGTTTCTGAAAGTGTGCACATGTCAAAGTATGTGTTTATGTGCTTCTTTGTGCCTGTGCCAGTGGGTGTGACTCACATTGCGGTTATTTGTGTGCTCCTGTCAGTTTTCGCTATTGCATGCATGCAGGAGAGTTAGGGAATGGTTGTTTCAGTGTGTGTGTTTCTGCGTGCGTTTGTGTGTGTGTGTGCGTTTGTGTGAGTATATTTAAGTGTGTGTGTTCTTGAGTATGTAATTTTAAGTGAACATCTGCATGTGCATGTGGGATTGCATCTGGTAATGTGTTTATGTGTTTGAGCAAGCATCTGTGTTTGTTTGTGTTTTTGAGTATGGGATTTTATGTTTGAATGTGTGTGAGTGCGTATGTGTGATTGTATCCACATATGCGTCCGTGTGTTTGCGTGTGTTTGCTTGTGCATTATGTTTCTGCCTTTGTATGCTTGTGTCTTGGTGTGTTTCTGAATCCGGGCGTGTGTGTGTTTCCAGGAGAACACGTCGCTGTCTGTGCCTGCTTGCCTTTGAGTTTGTGTGTGCCTGTTTGGCTTTGTATGTGTGTGTTCCTGGATGTGGACGTGCTATTGTGCGTGTGTGTGCGTGCATGGAAACATCTGGCCATCTGTCCACTGCTTGTGCATGTGTGTGCGTGCTTGTCTGTTGCTGAGTGTTTGTGTTTCTGCCAGCGTGTCAGTGTAAGTTATTGTAAGTACATTTATTATGACATGTGAGTTTTGCAGGATAGGGCAGCATTTATTTCCTCTCCCTGATGGCCCTTCAGAAGATTATGGCAGAGTTTCTATGCTTGTAAGCATGCCTGTGTGTTGTGTGTGTGTTTGTGTTTGTGTGTGAGAGCTTATGTCTGTGTGTGCGTGAGAGAGAGCTTATGTGTGCTTTTTAATTGTGTGTTTGGACGGGATTGTGCATGTGAGTGTGTGTGTTTGTATTTGTGCTTATGAGTTTGTGTGCACACTTTTGTGTGAGTATGCATATGTGTGTGACTGGGTCTATGTGTATGTGTGATTCCATGGCTATCAATGTTTTGCTGAGTGTGAGCACTTTTCCCTAATTTCTTGAGGTTGTGAGAGAAGTGTGTGTGTTAACATCTGCATCTGTGTTCATTGGTGTGTGTGCGTGTGTATATGTGCATGCGGGTGTTTTGAATTTAATGCCTGCAAGCACGTGTGTGATTTTGGGTGCATGTAAATTCGTGTGTACTTCTCTGTGATTGTCTGTGTGCATGTGCCCATGTGTGAGCGACTATTGTTTGAATAAGTGTTTCTCTGCATGTGTGTGTATGTGTTTGTGTTTCTGTATGTGTGTGAATGCGCTAGTGAGTTGATGCATTATTGTTTCAGACTGTCAGTGCCTGTGAGTGTATTTGTTTGTATGTCTGAATTTGTGTGAGTGTGTCTGTGTGTTGCCGTGTGTTTGTGTGTGTGTGTGTGTGTGTGTTAGAGTCTATGTATGTATGCGTTCCTCTGTGTGTGTGCTTGTGTGCGTGTGCATACAACTTTGGTTGTGCTGCCTTTCTCTGATTGCGTTTGTGTGAGAGTGAGTTTTTCTAAATGCATTCTTGTGGGATGCAGGTTTCGCTAGCTTGGCAACATTCATTTCCCAACTCAAAATGAACTTGAGAAGTGTGTGTTTGTTTATGTGCGTATGCTTGTGTGTGTGTGTGTGTGTGTGTGTGTGTGTGTTTGTGTGTGTGTGTTTATGTGTATCTGTGTGTGTGCACGCTGGTGTTTGTGTGTTGCTTTTTACGTGTGTTGCTGGTTGCATTCAAGTGTATGCCAGTGTGCGTGTGTTTGTGTGTATGTTTGTGTTTTGGTGTGTACTTTTCTGTTTATGATTGTATGTGTGCAAGTCTGTGAATGTGAGTGTTTCTTAATTACTTTTCGTGGTGTGTAGTTCTGCTTGCTAGTCCAGCATTGATTTGCAATCCCGTTCGTCCCCTGAGAAGTTTACGGGAGAGTTTATAGCCATGTTAGGATGTGAGTGTGTGTCTGTGTGTGCATATTTGTGTGTGTGTGTGTGTGTGTGTGTGTGTATGTGTGAGCTTTAGTGTGTGTTTGTTATTGTGTGCTCGGATGGCTGAGTGCATGTGAGTGTTTGTGTGTGTGTGTTTGCTTCTGAACTTCCGTGTGAGCGTGCATATGTGAGTTATTGGGGTTTGTGTGTTGCCATAACTATCAGTGCTTTGCTTCGTGCAAGAGCTTTCCATTGATTACTTGTGCGTGTCAGAGGACTGTGTATTTTCTCTTCTGATTATGTGTTCATTACTGTGTGTGCGTGTGTGTGTGTGTGTGTGCGCGTTTTCGCATGTGGGTGTTGATTTTAATTTGTCCATTCACGTCTGTGTGTTTCTGCGGGCATGCAAGTGTGTGTGGCGCCTGTGTGTGAATAATTGCTGTGTGACTGAGTGAGTGTGTGTGTTCGTGTGTGTATGTGTTTTCTGGTGTGTGTGTGTGTATATATGTGTGTGTGTGTGTATGTAAGTGCAAAAGAGTCAGTGCATTTTTTTTCAGTGTGTGAGTAACTTGAGTATTTGTGTGAGTGCGTCTGTGCGTGTGTGTGTTCCTGTCTTTCTGTGTTTGTTTATGCTTATCTGTGTATTTGTGTGTGTGTGCATGCTTACGTTTGTTTGCCTGTTGCTTTGTGTGTGTGAGGGTGTGCGTGTTCAAGTGTGTTCACGTGTGTGTGTTTGTGTGTGTATGTGTGTATCTGAGTGTGTGCTTTTATGATTCTGATAGTGTGCGTGCAGGTGTGTGAGTGCGAGTTTTTCTTCATCAATTTTTATAGTATGCGGATCTGCCGACAAGGCCAGTATTGATTTCCAATCACTAACGGCCGCTGAAAAGTATGTGTGCGTGTGTTTCTATGTGTGTACATGTGTATGCACGTGTGCATCTCTGTATATGTATTTGTGAATATGTATGTGTTTCCAAGTATCATTGTGTGTGCTCGTGTGTGTGTGTGTGCATGTATGTATGTGTGTGCATGTGTGTCTGACAGAGAGAGTGCTGATGTGCTTTTCTGTAATGTGTGTCTGCACGTCTGTGTGTCCATCTGTGTTTGTGAGAACGCATCTGTGTGCGTACTTCTGTGTGTGTATACCATTGCATATGACTGGATGTAGTTGGAGCATCTAGGAGCACTTTCTACGTGCGAGAATTTGTGCATGATTTTTTGAGTTTGTGAGTGTCTTTGTGTGTGCGTTCACGTGTGAGTATGTGTGCATTATTGTGTGTGTGTGTGTGTGTTTGGAAGCGTCTGTGTGTCTTTGTGTTTATTTTGCATGGCTGTGCATCTGTGTATGCGCGTGTTAGTGTGAATGTTTATGTGTGTGTGAGTGTGCATTTGTGCTCTTTGTCTATGTGTGTGTATGTGTGGTTGTCTCTCTGTGTGATTCTCAGTGTCTGATACCGTGTGTGCAATTTATGCTTCTATGTTTGGGTTTGATTTCTTTTTGTATGTGTGTGTGTTGCTGTGGTTGTTTTTCTGTGCATGTGAGATAAATTGTTTGAGATTTTTGTTTGTTTGTGTGTGCGTCTGTGGTTTGTGTTTGTGTGGGTGTGCCACTGTGTGTCTTTGTAATGCGGAGTCTGTGTCTTTGATATTCCATGTGCGCATGTGCCTGTGTGTGTGAGTGATTGTGTGTATGTGTGTATGTTTGTGTGTGTGTGTCTGTTTGTGTGTTTTCTCTGTGCGTGTGTGTTGGGTGGAAGTGTTTCAGGGAGCTTATGTTAGCGTATGTGTGCTTATGTACACATGTGTCTCTGCCTGAATGTGTGTGCATATGTATGTCTCTGTGTGTATTTATCTATGTTCCTGTATATGTTTATGTGTGTGTGTGAGAGAGAGAGTGTTGTGTCTCTCATTCCCAGAGTAAGGCAATGACTCTCCTTCCTGCCTCCCCTTTGAGATGCGAGTCAACATTTCTGCAACATGGGGGTATGTTGCGGTGAAGATTCAACATGGCTTCCTCCTGTCACTCCTGGCTCCCCCCCATAACACCCACTGCATCCCCAGATATTACTGTTACGGTCATTTCACATTCCCGTGACATTGTTTGGGGGATGGGGGAGGTATTCGAACGTTTTGCATAACAATAATTTTAATGCATGTATTTTGGCCATCCGATGTCATGGTAACGGGAAGTGAGACAATTTATGAAGAAACACTGTATAACAGGCTTGTTTTAAGCATCTTGTAACAGTAATTATTTGTGTTCAAGAAACGAGGAGAGAATCCTTCAGGCCTGCAAAGTTTGCTCTCCCCTACCTGTGACACTTGGATCACATCTGGTTTCACCAGTCACTCTCCGCTCCCCGTCACTCTTCACTTTTGCCCCATCATCCCTGAGTACTTCTGTTTTCCCGTCGCTTCCAGGTACCTTCAGGGTCCCATTATTGTGTGTGACTTCCCCACCATTTTTCCCACCCTTCCTTCGCCTCAGCCAGTGTTTGTTTTCTTTTTTTTTAAAATCTCTGCTTCCTTCCACAGCATCAAGAACCTTCTCATGTGTTCTTTAAAGTCCATTTCATTCAATACCTGACTGGATGCAGTTACACATTTAAAATATAAACAACTCATCAGTCAAACTAGTAACCTCATACCGAGCCAGGTGAATGATTTAATTGCTTATTTCTCTTCCTTTCAGTGAACTTAATAACCATTGTGATACTGAAGTGGAAAAACTGTGGTCTGACCAAATGTGTCACTTGTTACCTGGTGGCCATGGCAGTGGCCGATCTGCTGGTCGTTATCCTGGACCTGATATTAAGACACATACCGATAGTTTTTGATGACCAGTTTCGTTTCCTGAAGTCCATCCCTGTGTGCAATATCCACGCCGTCCTGCTTTATGCAGGCACTGACTGTTCTGTCTGGTTCACCGTCACTTTCACCTTCGATCGATTTGTGGCTATTTGTTGCCCGAAGCTGAAAAGTAAATATTGCAGCGAGAAAACGGCGGCAGTGGTTCTGGGAACAGTGACTGTGCTGAGCTGTTTAAAGAACATTTTATGGTACTTTATGTTTACAGGTCGGTATTGGCTGGCGAACGACCCCTGGTTTTGTGATGTCACGTACGGTGTTCGGTTCTCTGCTTTCTGGGGAACAATCGAGTTCCTCCACCACATTCTAACTCCATGTCTTCCATTTGTCCTGATTCTGCTGCTCAATATCCTCACCGTCAGACACATTTTAATGAGCAGCAGAGCCCGCAGGAGACTCCGGGCTCACAGCAATGGGGAGAGTCCCAGAGACCCAGAGATGGAGAGTCGAAGGAAATCCATTATTTTACTGTTTGTGATCTCGGCCAATTTCATCCTGTTATGGTTATTGTTAATGGTTTATTCTCTATGGAGCCGGATGTGGTTCTTGGGGTTGAGGTCTCTACAGATAGAAGCATTTGTTATGGAACTGAGCTTCATGTTGCAGCTCTTGAGCTGCTGCACAAACACTGCAATTTACGCCGTGACACAGACTCTGTTCAGACAGGAGTTGAAGAATTTGCTGAAATATCCCTTTACTCCAATTCTTCAATTCATTCAATAATGAGAAGAACTCAATCAATGAGTATTTCCATTGGTCAGCCTGCCTGTCCTTCATGGATACGCCTCACTGTTTGGAGATAGAAACAAAATTGATTAACTCACTATACTCCCATTGGCCGTTCTGGTTGCCCATCATGGATATGCCTCACTGATTGGGTAGAAAAACACGCTTCCTTAATCATTCTCCTCCCATTGGCCGGGATGAAAGTCCATCATTAATACCCCTCACCGATTGGACAGTTAAACACATTGCATAATATCACTGTCCTTCCATTGGCAGGGCTGACTGTCCATCATCATTATCGGTTAGTGATTGGACTGACAGCTCTTTTCGGAATAAATCCACACTTCCTTTGGCCGAGGTGCCTGTCTGTCATCGCGATCCCTCAGGCTGATTGGAGCGACAAACCCACCTCCGAAGCGCTCTCTTCACCGATTGGCTGGTCTGCCTTTCATTTAATCACTGCCCTCTTATTGGACAGGCTGACTATCCATATTTATTATTGTTCAGCAATTGCACTGAAACACCACCTACCAATATATCTTCAATCCCATTGGCCGAGCTGCCTGTCCATCATCGCAGTAACACAGACTGATCTCAGAAAACGGCTTGTCAACTCGCAGAGAGAACCGGGTCAGAGGAAGTAAGGTCAAAAAGTGGATCTAGTTTCGGGGTCATGGTTTAACGGCCACCGGGTCAATTCAGGATCACAATTGGGGTTTAAAGGGGAATTGGCGAAACTGGCAGCGGAAGAGACAGACAGTGAAAGAAAGAGATAGAGAAAGGAAAACAGCGAGTGAGAGGCAGAGAGAGAGAGATAGAGAGAGAGCTTGAGATAGAGAGATAGGGATTGAAAGCGAGAGTTAGAGAGAAAGAGGCCGAGAGAGAGATACAGGGAGAGAGAGTTAGTGAGGCGGGGGTGGTGCGGTCAGAGGTGGAGAGAGAGTTAGGTAGAGAGGTTGAGATAGAGACAGATACAGAGAATGAAGTAGAGAGAGGGGCACAGGGAGAGTGGGACGGAAAGGGAGAGAGAGAGGGGGGAGAGAGAGAGCCAGAACGAGAGACAGACAGAGAGAGACAGAGAGAGAGGCAGAGGCAGAGACACACAGAGAGAGAGCGAGAAAGAGAAGAGAGTGCCTGAAAGAGAGAGAGACAGAGAAAGAGAGAGAGAGAGGGAGAGAGAGAGAGAGGGAGAGAGAGAGAGAGAGACAGAGAGAGAGAGAGAGATGGTGAGAGGCAGGGAATGACGGAGACATACAGTGCGAGAGTAACAGAGGGTGATGGGCAGGGAGAAAGAGAGAATCAGGGAGACTGAGAAAGAGACAGCGAGAGAGAGAGAGGGATAGTGAGAGCGAGAATGAGAGGCAAAGATTGAGTTGCAAAGAAAGAGAGAGAGAGAGAGAGATTGTAAAGTATGTCTGAGAGAGAGAGGGAGAGACAGAGAGGGAGAAGCAGAGATGGTGAGGCTCAGAGAGTGGGAGAGAGAGAAACAGTGAAGATTGAGACACCTAGAGAGAGAGAGAGAAATAGACTGAGAGCGAGAGTGAGGGACATAGAGTGAGATGCAGAGAGAGAGAGTTGGAGAGAGAGAGAGACAAAGAAAGAGGCTGAGAGATAAAGAGCGAATGAGATGAGAGAGACAGAGCGAGAGTGAAAGATGGTGACAAGTACAGAGACAGAAAGACTAACAGAGAGGCAGAGAGTGTGAGACAGCGAGTGTGAGTGAGAGAGAGACGGCGAGATAAACAGAGATGCAGAAAAAATAGGTTGAGATACTCACAAACAGAGAGGGATCGAGTGAGAGTCGGAGAAAGAGAGTGTAAAAGAAACATAGAGAGAGAGATATTTAGAGATTTAGAGAGAGAGAGATAGATAAAGAGATATGGATAGAAGGCATAGGGATAGAGAGAGAGAAGAATATAGAGAGACAGATACAGACATAGAGGGACAGAGCGAGAGACTTAGGGGGAAGACAGAGGGAGAGGGAGGAGAGAAATAGATAGAAAAATAAATATAAACCGAGCGAGAGAGAGACAGACGGTAAGAGACGGGGAGAGAGATAGCCAGCGAGAGAGAGAGAGAGACAGAGAGAGAGGGGAAGAGAGAGTGAGAGGGAGAAACTTAGAGACAGAGAGTCAGATAAGCTTAAAGAATGAGAGACAGAGAGTGAGCGAGAGAAAGAGAAAGATAGAGCGTGAGAGGCAGGGAGTGAGAGACATACAGGGCGAGAGTAACAGATGGTGATGGACAGGGAGAAATAACTAATCAGAGGGAAAGTGAAAGGGAGAGCGAGAGATTCAGAGAAAGAGAGAGAGATAGTGAGAGCGAGAATGAGAAGCAAAGATTGAGCTACAAAGGGAGAGAGAGAGAGATAGTATAAGTGTGCGTGAGAGAGAGGGAGAGAGAGAGATTAGGAGGGGGAGAGAGAGACAGAGAGGGAGAGACAGAGCGGGAGAGGCAGAGCGGGAGAGGCAGAGAGGTGAGGCTCAGAGAGTGGGAGAGAGAGAAGCAGTGAAGATTGAGACACCTAGAGAGAGAACGAGAAATAGACTGAGAACGAGAGTGAGGGACAGAGAGCGAGATATAGAGACTGGAGAGAGAGAGAGAGAGAGAGAGAGAGCGAGAGAGAGAGAGAGAGAGACGAAGATAGTGGGAGAGGTTAAGAGAGAGAGAGAGTGAAAACGAGGAACAGAGAGAGATACAGAGGCAGACATAGATAGACAGAGATAGACATAGGGAGGAGAAAGGGGGAGACCGATGGAGAGAGACGTTGAGACATAGATAGGGACAGAGGTAGAAATTGAGCGAGAGAGAGGCAGAAGATTAGAGACAAAGAGAGATAGTCAGAGAGAGAAAGATAGACAGAGGGAGGCAGAGAAACATAGAGAGAGACAGAGAGCAAGAGAGATACTTAGAGACAGAGAGACAGAGAGGCTCAGAGAGTGATAGACAGAGAGTGAGCGAGAGAAAGAGAAATAGAGAGGGTGAAGTGAAGAGAGTGATGGAAATGCAGTGTGCGTTTAACAGATGGTGAGGGGAAGAGAGAAATAGAGAGTCAGAGAGACAGAGAAAGGGAGAGAGAGAGCGAGTTAGGGTGAAAGGGAGACTGAGAGCGAGAAGGAGAGGCAAAGAGTGAGATTCAGAGTGACAAAGATAGTAACAGAGAGTCTGTGAGAGAGAGAGTGAGTAGGAGATGGAGAGATAGCGAGGGAGAGATAGAGAGGGAGATGTAGAGACATGGAGAGGGACAGAGCGAGGTAGATAGTGAAACAGGTTGAAGATTGAGGGACCTAGAGAGTGATAGAGAGAGAGGGAGATTCAGAACAAGACAGAGGGACAGAGAGTGAGATACAGAGAGAGGGAGAGAGAGAGAGAGAGTTGCAGAGAGAGAGAGAGAGAGAGACGAAGAGAGAGAGAGAGACGAATAGAGATAGACAGAGAAGCAGACAGAAAGAGCGAGACACCGTGAGATAGAGAGCAATAGACGACGAGAAAGCGCAACAGAGAGAGACAGATGCAGAAAGAACGAGAGAGCGACAGAGGGTGAGAGAGGGACAGGCTGAGGGAGACAGATGGAGACAGAGGGAGAGCGATAGAGAGTCAGATAGGATGATAGATGGAGAGACACTAACAAAAAAGAGTGAGAGAGAGAACAAGAGAGAGAGAGGGAGAACGACAGAGAATGAGAGAGAGGTGGAGAGAGAGGCAGGGACAGACCTAGAGAGAGGACAATAGAAATAGAGAGGGAGTGGCACAGAGAGAGACAGAGAGAGAGATAGAGGAGGGAACCAGAGAGAGGTAGTGACAGAGCTAGACAGAGAGACAGAGAGGGACGAGAAAGAGAGCGACAGACAGATGGAGACAGGGGAATAGAGACAGAAAGAGAGATAGAGACTGATATAGAAACTCAGAAAGAGGGACAGAGTGTGAAATACAGAGAGAGAGAGAAAGTCAGAGAACCAGAGAGTGAGAGAGATAGAGGCAGAAAGCGAGAGAGAGGCATAGAGAGAGAGAGAAATATATATATAGAGAGAGAGAGAGAGAGAGAGATAGAGAGAGAGAGAGAGAGAGAGAAAGAGAGAGAGAGATTGTGGAGGATAGAAAGAAGGAGGGAGTTAGACCCATAGAGTTTGAGGGGAAGAGAGAGCAAGGGAGAGAGAGTGAGTGAGAGAGACTGAGTTTGAAAGTGAGAGACAGAGTGAGGTACAGATACAGACAGAGATACAGAGAGTGAGAGAGAGAGACAGAAATTGAGAGATAGAAAGAGACAGAGGTTGAGTGAGAGACACAGAGAGACAGAGACAGTGAGAGAGAGAAAGGCAGAGAGGGAGAGAGAGAGACATGGAGAGAGAGAGAGAGAGAGAGAGATACAAAGAATGAAAGAGGGAGAGAGGCAGAAAGACCAAGAGAGAAACAGAAGGTGCGAGACAGAGAGAGAGAAACAGAGAGACAGAGAGGGGCAGTGAGAAAGAAAGTAAGATAAAAGGAGACAGGGGCAGAGAGAGATAGAGAGGGAGAGAGAGAGAGCAATATATACCGAGAGAGAGGGAGAGAAAGAGAGACAGAGGTTTGGGGCAGAGAGCTGAGGAGGAGTTAGAGAATGAGGGAAGGAGAGGAATAGAGACAGAGAGAGGGAGATATTGTGAACTTTTTGGACAGAGAGGGGCAGAGAGAGGGAGACGGACAGTGAGCATTGAGAGAGTGAGCGAGAGAGACTGCGAGAGTGAGAGCTACGGACATCTAGAGAAGAAGAGGGGGAGAGGTAGAGAGACAGAAGGAGTGAGAGACAACTTAATGGAGAGAGGGAGAGACAGAGAGGGAGAGAGAGTTGGGGAAGAGTGAAAGAGAGAGGAACAATGAATTACGTAGAGATGGAAAGAGCGAGTGCGAGAGATAGAGGGGGGCAGAGAGATTGTGACAGAGTGAGAGGGTGAGAGATGGTGAAACAGAAAGTGAGTGAGAGAGAGACAGAGGGAGAGAAGACAAGAGAAAAAGAGAGAGAGAGAGAGAGAGAGAGAGACGGAGACGCAGAGAGAAACGGTGAGATAGAGAGTGACAGAAAGAGAATGACAGGGAAAGAGAGGGAGAGATGGTGATGGACAGAGAGAGGGAGAGAGAGGCAGGAGTGTGAGACATAGAGTGAGAGAGAGAGAGAGACACCGAGACACAGAGAAAGAGCCTGAGAATGATAAACATGGAATGATATACAGAGAGAGACAGAGGGAGACAGAGAGAGAATGAATGAGAGAGGCAGAGAGTCGAAGAGAGAAACAGAGGTAGAGAGACAGAGAGGGAGACAAGGAGAGAGGGAGAGAGAGAGACATCCAGAGAGGGAGAGAGGGAGAAAAAAAGAAAGAGAGATATAGAGAGAGGCACAGAGAGAGACAGAGGAAGAGAGCGGGACAGAGAGACTTATATATACTGAGAGAGAGAGACAGAGAGAAAAAGGTATGGGCTTGAGGGGGAGAGAGACAATGAGGGAAGGAGATAAATAGTGACAGAAAAAGAGAGAGAGAGAGAGAAGGTGGGACAGAGAGGGGCAGACAGTGGGAGACGGGCAGTGAACTTTGGGTGAGTGTTCGAGAGAGACAGAGAGGGTGAGAGAGGGGGTGCAGGGAGAGAGAGTGTGAGAAAGAGATAGAGAAAGAGAGCGTAGGAGGTTCATATTCGGAGGGTAAAATTAATAGAGAGAGGGAGACCGAGAGGCATAAAGATATGGAAAGTGAGAGAGAGAGAGAGAGACTGGGAGGGAGTGACAGAGAGTGGGATACAGAGAGATTGATCGAGAGTGACACAGAGAAACAGACAGTGACGAAAGAGAGTGAGAGAGAGTCATAGAGTTAGAGGGAGAGAGAGCGAAGCAGAGTGGGAAAGAAAAAGAGAGACAGATTGAGAGACGAAAATAGAAAGAGAGAGAAAGGCAGAGTGACGGTGAGAGAGAGAGACAAATATCTCTATAGAGAGAGAGAGATGGTGAGGGACAGAGAGAGGGTGATAGAGAGAGTGAGGTCGAGATACATAGAGAGTGTATGAGAAACAGAATGCGGGAGAGAGAAACGGACAGTCAGATAAATTGATGTCAGAGAGAAAGATGGAGAGAGAGAGTGGCAGAGATTGAGATAGAGAGAGAGAGAGAGAGTAAGAGAGAAAGGAAGAGAGGGAGAGAGAAAGAGAGAGAGACAGAGGGAGTGAAGAAGAGAGAAAGAGAGAGAGTGGCTTAAATTTGGAGAGAAACAATGAGAGAGACAGAGGGAGAGATAAAGAGAGTGAGAGAGAAAGACTGAAATTGATAAAGAAGGAGAGTGACAGAGAGTGGCACAGAGAGTGACAGAGAGAAAGAGAGACAGAGAGAGATGGAGAGAGAGAGCGAGGGACAGAGAGAAGTGACAGAGAGAAAGAGGTCAGGTGAGAGAGAATGACGGAGAGAAAATGAGAGAGAGAGAGAGAGATTAGCACAGAGAGAGGTATGAGACAGAGCGAGATAGCGCGAAACAGGGGGAGAGAGATGGAGACAGATATAAATTGAGAGAGAGAGAGGCGCAAGGTGAAAGAGAGCGAGAGAGAAAGACAGTGAGGCAGAGACAGAAAGAGAAATAGAAAATTACAGAATGGCGTGGTGTCAGAGAGAGGAAGAGAAGCAGTGAGAAAGGGATAGATAAATAGAGATAGACAGAGGGGACGGAGACTGTATATGAGAGAGAGAGAGGCTGCGAGTCGTCGAGATGAAAAAAGGGAGAGGAAGAGAGGGAGAAACAGCGAGTGAGTGAAAGAGAGGAAGAGAAAGAGACGACGAGGGTAAGAGTGAGAGAGAGACAAGTAGAGGGAGAGAGAAGCGGTGAGATAGAGAGATACAGATAAAGATAGACAGGGAGAGTAAGGAAGAGTTGGCGACGGACTGAGAGAGGGAGAGACAAAGAGAGAGAGAGAGTGTGTGTATGTGTGTTTGTGATGAAGAGAGAGAGAGAGAGAGGCAGAATTTCAGCTACAGAGAGAGAGAGAGGGAGAGAGTGAGAAAGACAGATATACAGCGAGTGATAGAACGAGGCAGATAGTGAGAGCCAGAAAGAAGGAGAGAGCAAGAGAATGAGAGGGACAGAGAGTGAGAGAGAGAGAGGAGATAAAGACAGAGAGAGGGGGACGGAGAGAGAGAGAGAGATACGGTGTGAGAGAGAGAGACAGTGAGAAGCAGACTTAGAGACAGAGAAAGGAAATGAGAGAGAAAGACAGAGACAGAGAGAGAGAGAGCGAGAGAGAGAGGGAGAGAGAGATGTGAGACAGAGGGAGAGAAAGACAGTGAGAGAGACAGAGAGAGAGGGACAGAGAGACAGAGGGAGAGAGTGAGAAAGACAGAGAGAAGAATAGAAATGCAGAGATGGAAATGGTGAGACACAGAGAGAGACAGAAATATAGGGCCGACAGCTTCAGGAGGAGAAAGAGATAAGTAGAGAGTGTGAGACATAGAGATCGGGAGAGGGGGGAGAGATTGGGAGAGAGTTAGATAGAGAGAGAGAGAGAGGCAGAGAGTACTGAGAGACTGAGCGAGAGAGAGAGAAACAGAGGGAGGCAGAGGGAGTGAGAAACACTGAGATGGAGAGAGGGAGAGAAAGAGTGAGAGAGAGAGGGAGGACAGAGAGTGTGTGTCAGTGATAGAGATTGCAGGAGTGTGAGGGGGAGAGAGAGAGCGACGGAGAGTAAATGAGAGAAAGAGAGAGAGAGAGGATGAGACAGGGAGAGAGAGCATCAAAGCGAGAGGGAAAAAGATAGAGAGAGATAGAGACAGGGACGGAGAGTGAGAGAAAGAGAGTGTCAGTGAGGGAGACAGAATCAGAGAGGGATAGGTGATATAGTAAAGTCGATGAGGAGGTTGAGAATCCAGACAGAGACATACAGCAGGAGAAGTTGAGAGCTGGACGGGGAGCTGGGACCGGAGTCTCTCAGACTCCTGTTAGAGAGTGAGAAAGTTACTTTTCTTTAAATTGCTTATGCTTCAGTGAATCGTCCCTGCTCAATCTTTATGGTTGCACACCCTATATTCCATCCGCAACTTTTTATGAGGAGACCACCATTAATTAGGTTCAAGCCTTAATAATTCTGAGACACCCCAGTAAATTTGAGGACTTTGTTATATCTGAAACCGCCCACCCCCCGAATAATTTTCAGTCCCCCTCATTATTTCTGATGCTACTCCATTTGTTTTACAAACTCATTGCAAAAACATGGAGAATTAATGATTATTTAGGTCCGACCTGCTTCCATTCATTGCTTGCCCCACCTCACGCCATCCCACACCCACTTGCTGCAGGGCTTTATCTCTCCCATTTACACCCTCACTACCCTCCCCCACGCCTGCCACCCCCCCACTCCCCTCCACCCCCTTCCTAGTCAGTCCAGGACTCTGCCCCTCCCATTCAGGCCCCCGAAAACAGCTCTACAACCAGTGAGCCCTTGGCTGTATCTCTCATATTCCATGCATCTATAGAAATGTTACAGCACTGAAGGAGGCCATTCACTCCTTCACGTCTGCGATCTATGAAATTATATCATCGCCCATTCTAGTCCCGTTTTCAAGTGCCCGGTCCATAACTTTGCAGGTTACGGAACTTCAGGTGTTGGCCCAGGTGTTTTATTCAATCAGATGGGTGTTTCTTTCTCCACAACCAATCCGGCAGCGAATTCCAGATAGCCACCACCCTCTGGGTGAAAAGGTTTTTCCTCACGTCATCTCTAATCCTTCCAACAATCACCATCCATTTGTGGCCCCTCGTAATTTACCTCTACGTTTGGGGAAACAGATCTTTCCTGTCTAGCTATCTAGGCTCCTTATGATTTTCTACTCCTCAATTGGTTCAACAATCAATTTCATCAGTTCCAGGGAAGCGTGTCCAATTGTCCTCAGAGCAGAACTTTTCCGGCCCTGGAAACGTTCTTGTTAATCTACTCTGATCTCCAGAGCAGTTATGTCCTTCCTGTAATGTGGTAGCCAGGAACACATAAAAATTACAGAAGTGGCATTACCGGCGTGTTTTTCTCTCTTCCAGCATTGGGTCCCTTTTAATGTATTGAATACATTATGGAAATAAAAACGCTTTCCATTTGCTTTCTTTACGAACTTAAGGACGTTTCCTGCCATCTTCAGGGGCCTTCTGACATCAACTCCAAAGCCTCTCATTTCCTGTTCCCCTCTCCATATCGTCTGTTTTTTTTGAGTATTCCCTTTTCTGAGTTTTCCCTCCCCAAAGGCATTACCCCAGACTACACCGGATTGAATTCCAATTGCCACTGTTCTGCCAACTCATCCAAAGCATTGATAAAATCCGTCACCCACTCAGTCCAGGATTGACCCGTCCCATTCACTGCCCGCAAACCCATACTCGCTCAGTACAGTCGATGTCTCTATATTTTTTTATACCTATTTTAGGGGAAAATCTTGAGTGAAATGCAATCTGAAGAGTTCTCCCTCTCACAGTTTATAGAAATGACACATGGCTTTTGCCATGTTTTGTATTTACCAATGATTTAAGAAGAGAGGGTTGGGCCAGGAGGGAGTTTTGAGGGTTGAAATGTAAATAATCCACAATGAGGTCATCAGCGGACTCACTTGGTGCAGTGTTGTCGGGGTCACAATTCAGGGGAGGCTGCATGTCGGGTGTGCACAGCAAGATCCCACAAGCTGCAATGAATCATTAGCCGGCTCTCCTGCCCCCATCACACCCCAGCCCTCAAATATTTCCAATTTCCATCTTTAAAACTGCGTTGGGAAGTAGAACTGCCGACGGCTTCAAAACAAAACACTCCCACAGCCCCCACCCCACCAATAAATTTCATCTGTCCAATGTGTCATTGGACCAAAAACCCACATATTATTCAGGGCTGAGAACGCGCCTTTACAGACCCCCCTCACAATTCCCAATTTGATTCCAGTCTCTCGGAAACATTCTACAGTCGATGAATTATTGTGTTCTTAAACTTGCAGTACAGAAAAAGCTGCAGGGAATTGTGTAAAAGTAAGATCAATCAGCCAGTGCCAACAAGGACATAGGCACTTCGGAGAAGTTGTCCCTTCCCCCACCCCCACCCGATACTGTGTGACCATTCAGCCCCTCTGCTCTATTTGTTCCTCTCGTTGTCCTTCTCTCTCGTTGTTTATATCTATCCCTCCAATGTCCCTTTACATGCCTCTCTCCCTCTCTGTCTCAATGTCCCAATTTATATCCCTCTTTCTCAAACACTGCATCTTGAATCTTTCTCTTCATCTCTCTTTCTCTAGGTTCCCTCAATCCTGTCCCTCTTCTCCTCTGTGTATCTTTCACCATCTCCAGCTCTCACCTCGTCTCTCGCTGTCTGGCTCGTTCCATCTATATCGATTTTGTTTTCCATTCAAGCTTTTTTTTCTACCGCAAACCTCCTCTCTCTCGCAATTTCCAACATTGTCTTCACTCTGTCTTTCTGTCATTCTCTCTCCCTCAAACCACTCTCACTACCACAAACCCCCCGAACCCCCCTTACCGTCACCACCCTCACCCCCCCACCCCCACCACCCCCGCCCCCCAACCTCCCCCCGCCACCACTCCGGCCCCACCTCTCCGTCACTCTCTCAAATGACATTCGAGGGAGATGCACAAAGTGAGAGAAAGACGGCTTAGACCTAAATGAAGCAAAATGAAATTTCATTGGACCCTCATTCCATCACACTGTCTAAGATGCCAGGATTATTCGGATTTTAAAAGATGCTCAAATCGACTATTTTAAATTAGAGCCCTCCTGCCTGCTTTACTGCCGAGGAATTATCTTTTATAAAGTGTTGTCACTGATGAATTTTTGGACGCTTCATGCATATTTGTTCATAGCGAGATACCACACACCTCGCCGTGAGAACTGTTAGATCACAATATGTTAGCTGACAATTGATGAAAAGATAGGATGGGAAAATGTCTTTATAGCAAAATAGCACAAAATAGCCCGGAATTGACCAACTCAATATCACAATGTTATTTCTGTAACTGCTTCACCCTTCTGGATGAATATGTGTGAGGGGCATATCTCCTGAAACTTGGAGATGGGCACTGACTACACACACGAAGACCAGCAGATCCATTTCCCTCAGCCCCCACGCCATCGCCGCCTCACTCCTCCCTATGATTGGCCAACCCTTGCTGTTCTCCCTCTAAATTTCCTGTCTGCCGGGAAGGCTGCAGGACTTTTTGCACAATGCAAGATCCCTCAAGCAGCAAGGTGTTAATCTCCAGATAAATCAGTCTCAGAGATGGTGTTTGAAGGGTTAAATATTTTCCAGCACGAAAGTCAGCTAAACGGCTGCAATTTGAGTGGTTCAAACTCTTTGAGCCGCAGTCACAAAACCTGCACTAAAACCTCAGGGACAAGAACAAGGGCCAGCGAAACAGGACAATCCCCTCCATCCGCAGCTCAACACCAAACACTCAGAGACAGATCTGGTTGGTGCAAATGGGACACAGTCCTTTTACACTGAATTCCAAACCCGCCTATCCCATCCTCCCGCCAATTAAAATAACAACAAATCACATTGGTGCATACGTTTTACATTTGTTAAATTATTACATATGGAAATAAATAGCTAAGCAGAGACGGCGAGAGAGAGAGGGAACAAGGGCGATAACGCGGGAGACACGGGGAAAAGTGTGAGCCCTTCAAGATCCCACAAGGAGCAATGAGTTCCTATTTAGCCAGGACACGGGAAGCCTGTCTATAGCGAAGCCTGAGCCGTTGAAAACTCCTCTATCTCACCGTGTGTGTGTTCCGCGCATTAGATCACCCACACCCCGCCCCCTGCCCTTCTGTCCCCACAAAGGCTTAAACTCCGTCTTCAAACTGGGAAGAACAATTTGATCCCTTTGAGATTTTTTTTTTAATATACCGACTGTGGATTATTTTTTTTTGTGGGGAAGGGGGAAATCACTATTCCAGGAAGGATGTAACTGGAACAGGGCAGTGACTATACATGGGGATACCCCACGGCCTACTCTATATTCAAACACAACCTTCCACTCATCACTCACTCCACTTCCCTCTCCCTCTCCGTTTCACTCTTACTCTCTCCTTTTTCTCTGCCCAGGTTCTACCATCTGATTCCTCCTTTCTCCCTCTAATCCTGTTTAAACTATTCTCTCGCACTGTTATCTCTCAATCACTTTTTCCCCTCTGGCTCCCTCTTTCCCCCACTCTCTCTATTATCCCCTCGCGCTCCCCTTTCTGTCTCATCTAACAGAAGGTGGAGGGAGAGACACTGGTACACGCACACATCCACAATCTGAAGTGCAGCAAATTGCATTCACCAGATCCATCTGCATTTTATTTAGTTATTAAATCCATCACTCTGCCCAATGAATGTTGTAAACCATTTGTGAACATAAAGCACCCAACAGTGACGCTCTTTCTGCAGTGGTTGGAAAATATAACCTATCATGCTGACTCTCTACTATCACATGACAGAGTGGAGCCTCTGTCCATTGTGCCCTTATGACACGCTTTTCGGTAGGTGGGGCTTCTGATCTTAGTCATGCGTCAAGCATACAGCATTTCTAGAGTTCTCTGTTAATAACGTTTAATGTTTCTACCAGAAAAATGTAGGCAATAACAAATTATTACACTTCCAATATTCAGTTTCCTGAATTTCTGATTATATATGTTTTGACTAACATCCTCTTTCTCAAACTCTCCCTCTTATTCACTCTATTTCTCAGTCTCTTTCTCTCACTGTGACTCTCTCAATTTTGCCCTCTCTCTGTCTGTCTCTTTCTGCCTAACTATCTCTCACGCTGACGCTCTCTCTCTGTTTATCGTTCTCTTTATCTCTATCCGTTTCTCACTTTTTCTCTGTCCATCTCTCTTTATATCTGTTTCTCTCCCTCTCTTCTTCTCTCTCTCACCATGTCTCTCTATTTATTTTTTTCGCTGACCCTTTCTCTGCCTTACTCACTTTCTCCAACTCTCTGTATTTTCGTCTGTCTCTATATCTCGCTCTCCCGCTTTCTCTGTCTGCCTGTCGAATCCTCACTCCCTCTCTAACGTTGGGACAAATAACAGAGAAACAGAGAACATTAAACTTGCGACTGCGCCTTCACATTTAAACGTTATATCCACCCCTTCATAAAACGGAATTAAAATGTAGTTGGTCCCTTTCTTTGTGCCGCTGTGAGATATCCCTCTCTCTGGTCTAAAGGCTCTGATCTCCACTCCTGACATCGATGGCACACAACAACTTGGATATTGTTTCACAACATGTGAAACAGCTTTATTATGTCTCTAAGCAAAATCATATACTTAGAATGACACAGGGTACTTAGAAATCCCGCGAGCTAGGGTCCAACTCAGGTGTTAGGTTCTTCAACAGGTCTCCCTGCAGAGCCTCGCAATGGCTGCCCCAAACACTCTACCGACTGCAGTTAAAATGCCATTTAGGGTTTTTTTGTTTATGCGCTTTCCTGACCCTGGCTCTTGCTTTACAATGTGATAGCTTAACTCCGACGGCCTTATTCGATTTTAAACCTCAGTCTGACGATCCATGACCACAACTACAAGTTCATATCCTGCCCTCAGCATTGCCTTCATCTACATGCCAACAATGGGTCTGATCACAGTGTCTTGGAAAAGGAAGAAGGACATTCAGACATTCCAGCGTGGTCATTGTCTCGACCAGTTTCTGCTGTCGATGTGTCTGTGGCAAACCACACCCCTGAGAGCTGCACTGAAATGTTTGTGTATTTGTGTGTGTGCGTGTGTGCGTCTGTTTGTGCGTTTGTGTCTGTCAGCACGTCTGTCTTTCTGTCCGCCTGTTCAGTTGAAACTCTCTCCAATGTTAATAATGAATTTTGAACCTCAGCGTAATATTCAGACAAAAATCCGTTCTCCATAGCTCCATCTTCTTACCAGTATCAGACAAACTCTGCCCTTAGTACTCCACCACAATCAGCTTACATTCATGATTATGAAAGAAGTAAAGGCACAATTACAATCATTACAATCTATGCATACAATATAATTTAAATTATGTACTGTCCTGCTGCATCCTCATTTTAAGTGGATAATGTCGATCCCTGAGAATATAATGACATTTACATGAGCTTGTCTTGCTCGGCTCCTAGGTGTTAAGCCCATTGCTCCAGCTTTCCATGTCGACGACATAAATGATACAATAGATATATGACATTAATCAACGGAAGAACAACTAACACATGAGAGTTGATTCGAAACTAAGAGTGGACTTCAATATTACTTCACACGTCCCATAACATATCCCACTGTCTTGGATTTCCTGCAGAATCTCAGGCCCTTTCTACTGTATCTGTTAATATCGTTACTGGGATTTATCACTCTCTTCTTGCAGATTGACTGCATGTTCTGTTATTGCAGGAATATCTTTACAAAGTCATTTCACATATTCCTGAAGCACCTCGTATTGGTACCACAGGATTCAATTTAAGTGATGTCATGACTATAAATCTTCACCAATTCCCTTTTCCCAACAAACGCGCGTCACTCAGAAGTAACGCAGAATATAAGAGGATTTACTGGACATTTCAAATTCAACCCATACTGATAAAATTTCCTGTTTGTGATAACACAATACTCTCCCACCCCGACATAGGCTACATGAATAAAATTAAGCACTGTCTTCACCAGCTCCCTAGTACAATTCCCTTGAGATAATAAGTAGAAAAGTTAACTGTACCGGCTTTTCCATTCTACCATGGCACACCGTTTTACCCCTTCGAGTGTTTCAACCCCTAGGCGGGTTCCTATCATCTAATTCCCAAAATTCGCCACGTACGTTAAAATATAATGACACTCTACATGTCTATCCCCCACTCTTACTTGGATAATCTCCACCCTATATATCAGAAGTGGTTTCAGCCCATGTGGTAATACCGGAAATTAAAGGGACAATCCCAGCACATTAACCCTTCCCTTTTAAAAATCGATTTGTGCAGGCTCTAACTGGGCCAAAACTCTGAGCAGACAGAATGAATATGTTTTCTGTTTTTGACCTTGTTTGGCTGAGCTGAAGTTTAATATCTGTTCTTATCAGTTGCCTCTGCATTTGCAGGCTTCAGTGCCAAATAACGGGAACAGAAAGAGGTGATGGCTGCAACCAGTCAAGCCGCAAATCAGGGGTTATCATATCAGGGGGTCTGACAGTGAGGGTAAAGGTGAAGGTGAAGGACGGTGAAGGCTATACACCTATCGACAGCGCCTTCTTCATTCAGAGGATCCTATTGGAGTCTTGTGGATTTAAAGCTGCGGAGATGTATCGTCTTCAGTACTTCCCCAGTGCTGGAAAGTTCTATATGACCTTCAAAAATGTTGCTGACTGCATGAAGAATCCTGCAGGTGGTCAAGGAGAAGAGAGACCAGCCACAGATGAGAATCCTCATGGTGCAGGCACTCTTTACTCTGTCATCAAAGTGGGACAATGTGGTGAGTGTTCACCTCTTCAAATCCCAAGTTCCTGTCGCCGATGTGCTCACCTTCCTCGCCAGTTTCGTCGGCAGTGTTGGAAAATGCACTGAGGTAAAAGCCTCCTTCGGGATTTTGACCAGCAAATGCCAGGTCAAGGTGACTCTCAAGGTGGATAGTAAAGGAGTAATCATCTATCCTCCTTCCACGTCCCTATTGGGGGAAGCCTCATCTAATTTATTTACACTGCACAGGTACAGCATGGGGTTAGCTTCAGAGTTAATCTCACTCTACACTTTCCATCAAACACTCCCAGGACACTTAATCAACGGTTTTAGATATGGAGTAATTCTCCCGCTACACTGTCACTGCCAAACCGTCCCTGCGCAGGCACAGCCCAGGGTTAGCTCTAGGGTCAAATTCCCTCACACTTCACAACCAAACCCTCCCTGGGCAGGCAGCCCATGGTTAGGTATCGGGTAATACTCCCTGTACACTATCACAGCCAAAACCTCCCTGTGAAGGCACTGCACAAGGTTAGATATGGGGTCAAACTCCCTGTACACTGTCGCAGCCAAACACTCCCTAGGCAGAAACAGCCGAGGGGTTAGATACAGAGTCAAGCTCCCTCTGAACATCACCGTAAAAGCTCCCAAAGGCGTTAGAAATGCGTTTGAAAACAGTACTTTTCGCTCTACACTAACCCATTAAAAGGTCTGATTCTGTTTGCAACTTGATGTTAGTTACAGAGCAAAGCTCATTCTGACGTGTGGAGTCAAACGGTGAAACGCAAGGTACAGCTTTGGGTTTGTTACAGAGTAAAACTGCATCCACACAGCCTAATCAACAGGCACAGAGCATTTATTAAATAGGTGAATAGAAAGGGACACAGTAAAAGCAGTAGGTCAATAATATCATGCCTGATCTTGCTGTATCTCAGCCCAATTCCTGTCTGCCGTCAGCAAACCTTGACAAGCTTGGATGTTACTAATCTATTTCACTCAGCCTTGAAGAAATTCATAACGAAAATCTGTTTCACTCACCCTTGAAGAAATTGAATGGCCAAATCTCCAGTGGTTTCTGGGGAACAACATTGCGCACAAGCAATTAATATATTTCATTTCTGTATAACAAGAGAAATCTGTTATTTTTAAAATAAGTCCGCTAATTCAGACTTCCCAAGAAGAGGAATCATCCTCGGTGAATCCACTCTATCAAGTCCACTCAGGGTGTTATATGTTTCAATATGATCACCAGTAATCGTCCAAAACTCCAAGGGTATAGGTCCAATCTGTTCAATAATTCTTCAAAAGATGAACCCTTCATTTCAGGAATGAATTAATCCAACCTTCTCTGAAATGCTTCTCTAGAAATTTTCCAACCTTCTCATAAGCAGACGGTAACTGTACACAGAACGCCAGTGTCTGAAGTTCTTACAAAGTCTTGTGAAACTGCACTAAAGCTTCCCTACATTTATGTTGAATTCTTAACGCTATATACATAATGCTCAATTTGTCGTGGAATGGCAAACACGAACATTATATATTTTCAGCCCCCCCCTCTCCATTTCCTTCAAAGATGGAAGGATGATCATTGATGAAGCAGCTATATCGGGTTGGGCCGAGGACATAACGCCGAGAAACTTCAGCGACGATGTCTTAGAGCTAAGATGATTAAAATCAAACAACCTCAGCCATCTCCCTATGCACTAGCTATCACTCTAATCACTGCACACTTTCCCCCCTAATTCTCATTGGCTCCAATTTTGCTCGGCACTTTGATACCACACCCGGCATTGATGTCAAGGGTAACTGGTCTCAACTTAGCTCCGGAGCTCAGCTCATTTGTCCAATAATGAACCCACGCATTAATGAGATCACGAGCTGAGTGGCACTGGCGGAACCCAAACAGGGCGTCAGGGATCAGTTCAATTTGTATGTAGCCCTTTGCTGCACCTCCTCTGGAAGTGTTTCATGGGGTCTGTTTCGAGGGGCTGTTTTCAATCTAACCATATGCTGGACCTGCCCTGAGCATGTTTGATGTAGTCTTTGCGGAGGGAGATGTTCTCTTTGCCTAACCCATGTGCGGCAAACGCCCTGGGAGTAGTTCCTGCGGACAGTGTAGAGGAAGGTTTACTGTTTGTCTAACTCCGTGATGTACATGTCCTGGAAGGGTTTGATGGGGACAGTGTTGAGGAAGCTTTACTCTGTATCTAAGCGGGTGCTGTATATGCCTGGGAGTATTTCATGGGGACCACGTAGAGTGAGACTTAATCTTAACCTAACCAATGTTGATCCAATCCTGGAATTATTTAATGCGACACTGTAGATGGATATTTACTGCCTGTCTAACCACAGGCTGTGTCTGAGCTGGTGGTCTTTAGGGTTGTAGAAGCACGTAAAATTCCCAGCACAACAAGAGTCTTCTAGTCCCATCGTGCCTGTGCCGGCCGATAAACAGGCAGCAAAACCTACTGTCACTTTGTATAATTAGGTCCGCAGCCCTACAAGTTATGCCACTTGAGGTGCACGTTCAGAGTCATTTTAAGTGAGTTGAAAGTTCCAGTCTCTCTTACCCTTTGAGGAACTGATTCCCAGGCCCATAACTTCTGCTCGGTGAAAAAAAAATCAATTCCGCCTAATTGTACCACTATTTAGATTAATTTGGTGCCCCCTCGTTTCTGACAACTCTGCTAAGTTAAATAGGCCTTTCAAACTATCAAAACCCCTCACAATTATGTACATGTCAACCAATTCTCCACTCAGCCTCCTATGTTCCAAGGAGAAAAACCCAAGGCTTTCCATGCTATCTTTCCGCATTGGATGCAATTTTATAGCCCTGGCGGCATTCACCTTAACCTCCTCGGTGCCCTCTCTCGTACAATTGCATCTTTTCTGCACTGAGGTGAGCAGAACTGCACGAAGAACTCAAGTTGTTGCCTAATTGATGTGTTGTATATTCTCTGTATAATTTTCCTGCTGCAAGATTCCATAGCTCGGCTAATGCAGGAAATGATTTCATATGCATTCTTAACAACCAGATCCTGCTCTCCTGCCAACTTCAGTAGTCTGAGGACATTTCACTCCCAGGTCCTTCTCATCCATCCACTAATTGTAAATTCCTTCCCTTTGATACTTGCTTATTTTGCTATGACCTGCATTCAATCCACATCTTCAGGTTAAATTCAGCTTGTTGTGGACAGTGTAGAGGAAGCATTGCATTGCATATAAAATATGCTACACTTGCACATGTGTGTTTGAGAGTGACACAGTGGAAGACGATTCACTGTGTATGGGCCAATGATGTGCCGCTCATGAGCGTGTTTGATTGAGACTGTGTGCAGTTAGATTTACTGTGTTTATAACCACAGTCTGTAACTGGACAGGGAGTGTTTGATGTGGGTATTGCACAGAAAGCTTCACCCTCTATACACCCAAAAGTTATGTCAGTTTTTGGAGTATTTGAACGGGGCTGTGTGGAAAAAAGCCTTATCCTCGTTTACCTAACAATGTGATGCACCCGCTCTGGAAGTGTATGAGAGAAGCAGTGAAGCGAAGCTTAAGTTTCTACCTAAATGTCTAGTTTGCCTGCAATACGCGTCGTTGGTGCCGAGAGTGCATAGAGAGATTTTTCTGTATATCTAACCCCATGCTGTACCTGACCTAGGAGTATTTGATGAAAAAGTATAAAAAGAGCTTTATTCTCTGGCAAATCTTGAGCTGCCACTGTGTGAAAAGTCTTGGGAGGTGATAGTGCCGTTTTTTATTTTACATCTAATCCAATTCAACAACTGCGATGAGTGTTTGAAGGGACAGTGTACAGGGAGTTTCACCCTTTACAAAACCCCTGCCTTATATGCCCTGGGAATGCCTGATTCTGCACGGAGTTTTACTCTTAATCTAACCCCGTGCTGGAGCTCTCCGTGTAATGTTTCATGGAGACAGTATAGTGAAAGATTTATTATTGATCTAACCCCGTGCTTTCCCTGTCCTGGGAATGTTCGATGTGAAGGTGTAGAGGGAAAAAGACTCTGTTTCTGACCCCGTGCTGTGCTTGCCCCGAAAGTGCATGATAGGCAGAGTAGGGGGAGCTTTACTCTGCATCTAACCTCGGGGTGCAATGGAATTCGGAGAGATTCATGGGGAACATTTGAAAGGAGATTTACTCTGATTCTTTCCCGTGCTGCATAAACCTGGTGGGTTTTTGATGGGACAGCATAGAATGAGATTTTCTGCGTATTTAACAACATGATTTTCCAGCCCTGACTGTCTCTGGTGGGGAAAGTGGAATGGGAATATGGCTCGCTTTTTAACCCTGTGACTATACCTGTCCTGGAAGTCTAAAGTGGGACTGCAGAAAATGCAAACGTCTCTCTACTTCGGCTCCTGTTGCAGCTGTCGTGGGAATCATTGATTTGTACAGTTGTAATGTGCCTTCCTGATCTCAGTCATCTTGGTGAATACCCATGAAGTTACATCGCACACCTCGATCTGATTGTCACTATCCATCCTGAAACTTCACTCACATGTCCTTGATTGTCAATAGCAACCAGGTACTACACTCGGATTGCCACTGACTTCTCTCCTGTTATCACTGGCCATTCAGTTACGTCAGTGACCTCACTCTTAACGTCACTGCACATCTTGTTAAATCACTGACCCCACTACTATTGCCACTGACCAACCAGAAGGTCACTGACCTCACTCCTATTCCCAATGTCCATTCAGTTTCCTCACTGACCTCACTCCTACTTTCACTGCTCATACAGTTAGATCGAAAACCCCAATACTATTGCCACTGTCCAACCCGTTAGGTCACTGGCCTCACTCCTATTCCCACCGTCCTTCCATTAAGATCACTGGTCTCGCTCTTATATACACTATACATTTTCCAAACTAATTAGCAGGCCTATAGGCTTCAATAATTGCCGTTAAGAAATTGCTGATGAGCTGCCTTTGAACAACTGCAGTTCATGTGCTGTAGGCACACCCAATGTGCCTTTGGAAAGGGAGTTCCCGGATTTTGACCCGGTGACAGTGAAGGCACGGCAAGATATTTCCAAGTCTGGATGGTGAGTGCCTTGGAGGGGAAACTCCAGGTGGTGTTGTCCCGGTCTATCTGCTTTCCTTGTCCATCTAGATACTAAAGATCATGTGTTTGGAATATGCTGTCTACAGAGCCATTGAACATTCCTACAGTGCATTTTGTAGATGGTACACACTGCTGTTACTGAGCGTCGTTGGTGGTGTTAGTCAATACTTGTCGATGACGCACTATTGAAGTGGGGTGCTTTGTCCTGGACGGTGTCAAATTTCTTGAGTGTAGCTCTCAGCCAGTTAGGTCACTGAACTCACTCTAATTGTCACTGTTGATTCAGGTAGATCACCAACATCACGTTAATCGTAACTCTCCATTCAGATAGTTCACTGACCTCACCCTACTTGTGGTTATTCATTGGGTTGTAACACTGATCTCACTGTTGTTTTCACTATCCATAAGGTTTTCTTAATTAGCTCAATCTTCTTGCCTTTATCCACCCAGTTACATCACCGACCCCATTCTTATTTTCACAATCCAACCACTTAGAGCACTGACCTCACTCTCAATGTCACAGGCCATTCAGATAGATCACTAACCTGACTCTCATTTTCACTATACGTTCACACATGCCACTAATCTCAATCTTATTGTCAATGTCCATTCATTTAAATCACTAACCATTCTCTCATTGCCACTAAACATTTAGGTAGATCACTTACCTGCTCTTATAGCCACTTCCAGTTAGACCAGTGGCATCAATGTTATTTTCACGATCCATTCAGTTAGATCGCCCACGTCACTTTTTTTTTTGTTACTGACCATGTAGGTAGACCACTGACCTCACTATTATTGTCACTATCCATTCAATTAGATTACTGATATCACACTTACTGTCACTGACCATTCGGTTAGATCTCTGACATCACTGTTCTCGCCATTATCCTTTAATTTAGATTAATGCCCTCCTGCTTATTGTCACTGTCATTCCAGTTAGAATAATGCTGTCACTCATATTGCCACTATGAATTGTTAGGTCACTGACCTCATTCTTATTGTCATTGTTCATCTAATTACATCTCGGATTTCATTCTAATTGTCAATATCCATACAGTTATATTTCTGACCTCTCTCTCACTGTCATTGTGCATTCCGGTGGATCACTGACCTCTCTCTTGTTGTCATTATCCATTCTGTTAGATCAGTGAACTCATTTTTTTACTATACATTACCATAGACCTCTAAATAAATGTTCATTCACACTCTGCATGCAGCTGCATAACTGACGTCACTTCATTCATACTATACACTCACATATATCAATAAACACATGCTCATTTTAACTATACTTTCAAATACATCACTGTCCTCACGTCATTAATATTATTCATCTGCTGCGACCAATAAACACATGCTGATTGTCAAGATCCATTCAGATACATCATTGACTTCACTTCATTAAATCTACACATCCCCATATATCACTAAACGCATATTATTTTTCATTATCCATCCAGATTCATGACTGAACTCACGTTATAGATATTATGCATCCCCAGTGACCTAAACGCATGTTCATTGTCATATCCATCCAGAAATATTACTGGCCTCACTTTATTAAAACTATACGTTCCCAGTGCCCACTAATCACATGCACATTGTCAATATACATATACATCACTGACCTCACGTCTATACTTTCCTACAGATCTATAAGTACGTGTTCATTGTCACTCAGTGTCGAAATGCATCGCTGTTCTACCTTTATTAATTCTATACATCTCCGTTTTTTCGTTAGACACATGCTCATTTTCACTATCCAGCCAGTTGCATCACTGACATCACTTTATTAATTCCATATATCCCCATTAATCAACAAACACATGCTAATTTCTAGCATCCACCCAGACACATCACTGAGGTAACTTTAACAAGTCTCTATTTCCCATTTGTCAATGAAATCAAAATAATTGTTATTATTCATCCAAACACATCACTTTCAAAAATCGTACTGTCACCAATCATCCAGGTACATTACCAAAATCAATTTCACTGCCACGATCCATCAGAAACATCACTGTCATAACCACTATTGTCAACATTTATACAGGTACATTACCAACATTCATTTTAATGCCATTATAGGTTCAGATGTGCCACTGTCCAGAATGCTATTAGCAATGTACCAGTATAAATGGTGACCATAGGAGTGAGGAGAGTGATATTTCTGATTGGATTGTGGCATTGAAATTAATGTTGGCAATGTAGCTGTATAAATGGTGGCCATGTTCATTTTAATATCACTCTCCATCGGATACATCACTCTGCTCATACCAACGTCACCACATATACAGGTCCATCGCCAACATTAATTTTACTGTCTCTATCCATCAGATACATCACTGTCCTCACTAAAATTTCGCCACATGTACAGATACATTACCAAGATTTGTTTGAATTTCCTCGCTGTCGTGAAGCTATTGATGGATGTAATATTTTGCAAATAAATATTTTTCTTTTAAGTTGGAGATTTAGCCTGTAGGCGCATCTTAACTGGATTAAAGACAGATAGTATGGATGCTTTGATCTGTATTATTTTCAGATGTAAACAGAGAGGCAGAGTTTATTTTCATTTTTGAATATAGCATTCAAGAAAGGTGTGAGGGGTGTGTGACAACAGACTCAATTCTAGCTGCTACTTAGCAATATCTTTCTAGTGCTAATCACAATGGTACTATGAAAGGAGGATTCAGTGTTTAAAGGTGAAATTCTAATAGGCTGATGAGACAATGAGAACTTGTATATGACCCGTTTGGTAGGAATATTTTAACTAGTTTTTGGACGTGCAGAGCTGAGTCAATGTAAAATGGAAAGACAGCCGTAAGCCTCCAATGGTCTCCGCAGGAAAAACATTGAAAATAACCTCATCTGAATGTTTAAGATCAAAGGCTTTCCCTGGTGTCTCAATAAGTCTATGGGTTGCCATTACCTTATTGGACATTAGGTTTGGCTATTTCTTACAGGTTATGATACGAGTTATTGTAGCCATGTGTACGCATGTTAAGCTTGATAAATATTTTTTTTTCATTCAATTAATGTAAAGGCTCGTGAAATACTGGCCTGATTCGTGAATTTAGAGTCGCATCTTAAACATAAAAAGTTGGTTCCAAGTTTTCGTCTGGGATTTTTAAATTACTATGCTTTACCAACTGCACTGGGCATAACACTATCCATTCAGATTCATCACTGGCCTTACTCCTCTTTCACCACATATACGGGCACACCATCAACATTTTTTTGAATGTTACGGTCAATCTGACACATCAATGCCCTCTATCCTACTGCACCACATACAAGGGGACATCACCAACAGTTATTTTATGTCACTATCCATGATGTTAGTCACTGCCCTCACTCAGATAATTATCACATATCCACATATATTACCAATAATCCTTTCAATGTCACTATTGCCATGAAGCTATTAATGGATATAATATTTTGGAAAAAAATATTTTTCTTTCAAATTAGAGATTTAGTTTGCAGTTGTACCTTAATTGGTTTGAAGCCAGATACATTAACTGCAACCCAGAGAGTTAACCAAACACCAGACAAAGCTTTTTTTCCTTTCCAATTCAGAATGAGGTTGTTTTCATTTATATTCCTGCAGAGATAGTTGGAGATAGTCTGGGTGCTTTGATATGTGCTATCCTGTGATGTAAAAAGGGAGGCAGAGTGTGTATGCATTTTTTGAACAAAGCATTCATGAAGGGAGGTGGGGGGTGTAAACAGATGACTTGCTAGCTGGTACCAAGCAAATTCCTTACATTTTTATTGAAATTGGTACTATGAAAGGGAGTTACAAGGCTAAATTCAAAGATGCTGGTGTGGCAAGGGGAATTTCAATTCAATCAGTGGCGGTAGGTGTTTTTTCAACAATTTTCGGGAGTGCTGAGCAGAGTCAATGTAAGATCGAAAGGCGGCTGTAAGCCTCCAACGCTCTCTAAAGGAACCAAGGTTAAAAGATCCTCATTCTGAAGTGTAAGTTGAAAATACGTTGCATGGTGCTTGGCCAATTCTATGAGTTGCCTTTACCGTATTGGAGATTAGTTTTGGGAATTTGTGCAAAGTTATGATAGCAGTTATTTGTAACTATGTGTATATATTTTAAGCTATGTGAATTAATAACGTTTTCAAATCATTGAACGCGAAACCTCGAGAACAGGCGTCCTGATTCCTGAATTTAGAACTGCACCTTAAATAGAAGAATAACTACTATAGATTATGACGGTTGTTCTATATTTCCATCTGGGAATTTTAAATAAGTGCACTTTACCAACTGCATGGGTTTTAACAATATCCATTCAGAAACATTACTATCCTCACGCCTATTGTCAGCAAATATACAGGCAAATCACCAACATTTATTTTAATGTCACGATCCTTCAGAAACATCACTGTGCTCACCCTTATTGTCACCACATATAAAAGTACATGATCATTTTTTTTTTACTGTCACCATCCATAAAGTTAATCACTGTCCTCTCTCCTATCATCATCACAAATGCAGGTACTTTACAGACATTTTTTTTTAAATGGCACTCTCCATGAGGTTAATCACTGTCCTCACTGCTATCATTATCACATGCACAGGCACAAGATTAGCAATCTTTTTACTATTGTTATCTATTCGGATACATCACTGTCCTCACTCCTATTGCCACCACATACACAGGTTCATTACCAACATTCATTTCACATTCTCTTTTCAGTCAGACACATCGCTGTCCTCATTGCTATTGTCTCCAAATTGCCAAAATTTATTTTGCTATATCAATCCATCAGACACATCAGTTTTCTCATTCTTATTATAAACATCATTTCAGTTACAATACACTCTCTGACTCATTGGTCCCCTCTGAATTGGCCGAGCTTTATAATCAAACGGTATCAGATTTATCAATATAAAAAAAAAAGAAAATCACCCGGTCGGCCGTGGTGAATGAATCCTTTACGCCCCCTTCTCAAATAGAATCTGAAATGGTCGAGGTGGCCGATTCCTAAGTTACATCGTTGCTAGACACGGTCTGTGGCAAGTAGTGAGGGACCCACCAAGAGGGAAAAACACATTTTTAGCCTTATCATCACCAGCCTGCCTGCCACAGATGTATCTGCCCACAGAGGTATCGGTAGAAGTCACCACCGCAAGATCTTTATGGAGATTATGTCCCGTCTTCGGATTGAGGATACCCTCCATCCTGTTTTGTGCTACTAGCTCCGTGCTGAATTGAAATGATTTTCGACCGATATAGCAATTGGACATCCATGAAGCACTGTGGATATGCAGAAGCAGAGTGCCACTCAAGCTCAAAATTTAATCTAATGGTGCAGCACGTCTTCCATTCTACCATTACAAACAAGCCAGGGAATTAACACTGTTTCAATCAAGCGTGCAAGAGGGCATGTCTGGAACAGAACCAGGCATAGTTACTTGTATGACAAAAAGCATATGCAGCAATGGATATTCATGAGAACTGATTCCACAATCAAAGGTTCAGACCTAACCTCTGCAGTCCTGCCACATTCGGTCGTAAATTGTGATGTACAATAGAAAACTCTTGGGAGGCGGAGGTGGCACCACAAGTGTCTACATCTTCAATGGTCGCTGTGCCCAACATATCAGTGCAACATATAGAGTTAAACATTTGCAACAACCTTCAGTCAGAAGTGCTGATTGGATGATTCAACTTAGCTTCCTCCGGAAGTACCCAACATCTCCGATCCCAGTTCTCACACAATTATATTCACTCCACGCGGTATCAAGCAACTGCTTAATGCACTGTACCCTGGAAAAAAAATGGGCTCTGACAATATTACGGCAATAGTATTGAATGCTTTCTCTCCAGAGCTTGCCATTTCCCTAGCCAATCTCTTCCACTACAACTAGGAAACACCAATGTTGAAAATTCACCAGGTATGTCCGGTAACCAAAATTAAAAGGGCCAACCCAATCCGGCCAAACCCTGCCGATTGTAATCTCAATAATTATGAGGAATTTGAAGTGGTTGGCACGAGTGTTTTACAGGAGTGTTTGCTTCGCAATTATCTGCTCACTGAGGTGAAAGTTGCGGCACATGACATAACGAACGCGATTGACCGAGTGTGGCGCCGAGAACCCCAAGATAAATTTGAGTCAATGGAATCAGGGGAAAACTCCCCACAGGTGGGATTCACACCTCGCACAAAGGATGGTTGATGTGGTTGTTGGGGGGTGGGGGGGTGGGGTGCGGGTGTGTGGTGGGGGGGGGGGGGGGGGAGACATCTCGGCTCCAGGGCATCACTGCAAGAGTTCTCCCACGTAGTGACATCGGCCAAGATACCTTCAGTTGCTTCATCATCCCGCTGCCTCCATCATAAGGTCAAAAGTTGAAGTGTTAGCTGGTGATTACACAATGTTCTTCCAAATTCCCGACCCTTCAGATACTGAAATAGTCCAAGTCATAATGCAGCAAGATGTGGACACTATCCAGGCCTGGGCTGACAAGTGGCGAGTAACTTTCTCACCACGCAAGTGTCAGGCAAAGACAATCAACGGCAAAATGAGGACCAAACTATTGCCCCTTGATTTTCAGTGACATTAACATTAGTGAATCACACACCATCAACCTCATGTGGGTTACCATTGACCAGAACCTGAATTGGACCGTTCACATAAGCTTTATGTCTAGCAGAGCAGGTCAGGGGAAAGGAATCCTGTGGCAAGCAAGAGCCAACCTAACTCCTCAGAGTCTGTCCGCTGTCTACAAGGCACAGGTCAGGAGTGAGACGGAATAGTCCCAAACTGTCAGAATGAGTGCAGCTCCAACAACACTGATTGTGCTGCAAACGATCCAGGACAAAGCAGCCCGCTTGATCGGCACAACATCCACAAACATACACTCCCTACACCACCGTTACACATTGGCAGCAGTGGGTAACATGTACAAGATACCCTGCAGCAATTCGCCAAGGCTCCATAGACTGAATCTTCCAAGTTCCCGACCCATACAATAAAATGAATAAAGGCAGCACAAGTATGGGAAAACCACCACCAGGAATTCCCCCTCCACATTCATCATGAATTGGAAATATATCACTGTTCCTTCACTGATGCTGGATCGAAACCCTGGAATTCCCTCCCTTAGACCGCTGTGCCTACCTTCGCAAAATGGTCATAGCCTGGTACCTGCCCTTGTAGCCTTAGTGATTATATGGATAACCCAGTTCAGCTTCTGGTCAATGTTAACCCCAACGATCATGACAATGAATGACACAGCGATGGTAATGTCATGCAAAGTCAAGGGGGATGCATGGATTATTTAGTCCTGGAGGTGGTCATTGCCTGACACTTGTGTGGCATGAATGTTTATGTCAATTGTCAGCCCACAACTGAATGTTGTCCCGGTCTTGCTGCAGTTGGACACTGTCCTCTTCAGTAAATGAGGTGATATAAATGGCTCAACATTGTGCAATCATCTGTTAACTTCTGACATTCTGATTGGAAGAAAGGCCAGTGATGAAGCATCTGAAGATCGTTGGTCAAAGGGCACTCCAGCAGTGATGCACTTGAACTGAGATGATTGACCTACAGCAACCTCAAACACGACCCTTTGTGCTAGCTATGACTCCACTGGAGGGTGGTCTGATTCTCATTATATTCAGTTTTGCTAGGGTTCTTAAATGCCACACACGTTAAAGTGCTTTTTTGATGTCAAGGGGAGTCACACTCACCCTCACCTCTAGACTTCAGCTCCTTTGTCAATGTTTTTGCTAAACACTCTACTGAGGTCAGGCACTGATTTATCATGGAGGGACACGAACTGAGCGTCAGAGAACATGTTATTGTTGAGTAAAAAACGTGAAATTGTCTATGATACTTTCCATCACTGTGCTGATGATCGTGACTGGACTGATGGGGCGGTCACTGGCCATGGTGGCTTTGTCCAGCTTCATGTGCACAGGACATATTTGAAAAATTTTCCGCATAGCAGGACAGATAACACTGTTGTAGCTGTACTGGAACTGGTTGGTTAGGAGCGCGACATACGCAGAGCACAAGTCTTCAGCGCCAAGAGCCGAAATACTGTCAGGGCCCACAGCCTTTACAATATCCAGTGCCATTAGCCGTTTCTGGATATCAAGTGGAGTGAATCGAATTGGCTGCAGCTTTACCGAATGTTTTAATTAACGCATCACATTCCAATTCAAGGCCACATAATATATGTTAATTAATACAACATAAAAAGCTCTCAGCTAAACTCAACAATTCATTTTCTGAACCTAATGTTTTATTTATATTTGTATTAGTTATATTTGTTTCATTTGTTTCAATTAAACTTCACGGAGTGTGATGGACATCTCTTACTTTTGTTCATGTTGGTATATCATGAAAGCAAATGAAATTAAATAGAATTGTTAACAAATCGATAAATGTAAAATATTTTTAACGTATTCCAGGATAATAAACATTGATAATAACACCTTGTGAACGGGTTGTCATCCATACAATGGAAATAATAAGCAGCAAAAACAATCCGCTCCCATGGGGACTGACATTAATTACAGTCAGTGCTGGGAAAGCATGAACTAATTTATCTTAGCAAAACTGTGCAGTTCAAGATCCATCCAAATGCATACCAGTTTCCTCACAGGTAGGAGCCAAAACAGATACATGACTGCACGAACATTTACTGTTATTATTCATCCAATTACAGGAAAGACCACTTTTATAATAACACCCTGGGTGGTATTGACCCCAGCCTCCAGCCGCGGGAATTGTGGTGGCCGAGGGCGGAAGATGTGAGGTGAGGAGGCAGGCCATTTTCCCGACGTTGGGAAATTTCGTTGGGATCTTCCTGAACCACGTTCGTGGGGTGTTAAGGGCAGCTCCCCTTTCCCACTGGTGAAAGTCGAGAACAATTTTTGCATCTCATGAATGTTCAATAACTGGGCATCAGGCCAGAACCTTTTAGCCCGTCAAAGCTTCACGCGCTGTTCTACAGGAATACTCAATATTCGGATTCCTGGTCTGGCAAAACTGGTGTGCAGCGGGTGAGGGTGAGCTCTCTCTTATTAGGCTGACACTGCAGGCAACGGTCCACTTTCAGCTCACTCATCAGAAAGCCGGTGTCTCAGTCCCACCTGATGGCATGAAGGCGAGGAACGAGAGAAGGGCACGAAGGAAGACTGGCGCCTGGTTGTGTTCAACCAGAAGATTGGAAGGAAGTCAGAAAATAGAGGGGGAGTTTGAAAGGCAAAGTTAAAATGAGGGATCGGGGTGGTACGCCAGATATAATGTAAATGGGAGGAGGGGAAGCTGGTCTTGACAGGAGGTTGGGAATTTGGTCACACAATCACAGATCGACATTGCAGACCATGCTCTTCGGCCCATTGCGTCTGAACCGGCACGTGAGAAATGCCTGACCAGACACCGAATCCCATTTACCTGCAATTGGCTGATAGCGTTGAATGTTATGACGTGCCACGTGCTCACCTAGGCATTTTTAAAAAAGATTTGAGGCAACCCGCCTCCACCCCACTCCCTGGCAGTGCATGGCAGACCGTCACGAACCTCTGGGTAAAAAATAAATTATTTCCTCACAACCCCCTTAAATTTCATGACCGTCACCTTGAACATATGCCCCCTTGTGACTGGCTATTGGAATAAAAGGCACAGCGGCTCCCTATCCACACTTTCCATGCCCCTCATAAACTTGTACACCCCGATGAAGTCGCCACTCAGTCTTCTCTGCTCGTACGAAAACTTCCCAGGTCCATCCAACCTCTCTTCATAACCTGAATGTTTCTTCCCAGGCAACGTCCTGGCGAATCTCTTCTGCTCCCCCTCCAGTGCCATCACATTCTTCGTATAATGTAGCGACCAGAACCGCACACTGAACTCCAGCTGTGGGCGCACTAATATCCTCTGCATCCCCCACATGACCTCTCTGCTTTTGTAACCCATGACTCGATTGAAAAGAGGAAGTGTTACATATTCATTTTTCACCAACCACTTACATGCCCCTCTGCCTTCAGAGATCTATGGACACACACGCTGTTTTGCCGTTTGTTCCTAGGAACTAACTGGTGTCATGCCGTTCATTGCATGCTTCCTTGTCACATTACCCCTTCAAAATTGTATCACCTCGCATTTGTCAGTGTTAAATTCCATCTGCCACTTATCTGCCCATTTGACCATCCCGTCTATATCTTCCTGTAGCCCAAGACTTTTAAATTCACTGTTAACCACCCGGCGAATATTTGTGTCATCTGCAAACTTACTAATCCTAATCCAAACAAAGTCATCTATGTCGCTTATATAAATTGCAAATAATAGTGGACCAAGCACGGATTCCGTGGTATGCCACCGGACACTGCCATCCAGTCAATAAAGGATCCTTCTTTCATCATCTCTGCCACCTAAAACTACGCCAATTTTGAATCCACCTTATCAAATTACCCTGTATCCCATGTGCATTTGCCTACTTTAATAGTCCGCCATGTTGGAACTTGTCAATGATTAGCTAAATTACATGTGAACTAAATCCACTGAACTACCCTTATCTTCACACCTGGTCACCATCTCAAAAAATCATTCGAATTTATGAGGCATGACCTCCCTCTGACAAAGCCATGTTGACTATCCGTGATCGAAACTTGCCTCTCCAAGTGGAGATAGATACTCTCCTTCCGAAGTTTCTCCAATGGATTCCCTAGCAATGTCCTGAGACCCACTGCCCTCTACTTCCCTCGCTCATCTCTACAACCCTTCTGAAATAGCGGGACCACACTTGCTATTTTCCAGGCCCTTCCAACTTCGTACATGGCGAGAGGGGAATTAAAAATGTGTGTCAGAGCCCCTGCGATCTCCTCCCTTGCCTTCCCCAGCAATTTGGGACACAAATCATCTGGACCTGGAGGTTTGTCCACTTATAAGCCTGCCAACACATCAAATACGTTGGCTCTCCCTTTATCAATTTGATTACGAACCTCGCAGTCTCTCTCCCAGATTTCGATACCTACATCCTTATTCTCTTGGGTGAAGACGGATGTGATGAATTCATTCAACGCTCTAATGATGTCCACAATAAAGTTAAATTGTACCATATCGTGCTCGCTATTGCTAAAATACTCGCCCATGAACACCTAAGCCACCTGTCCGGCTTCATTCCCCAGAATTAGTTCCAACACTGCGACTACCTTTTTTGGACCCTTCAGTATTGACCTAAAATTTGTCCTGTACTCATATCAAAAAATCCACATCATCCCAGCCCTTAACACTATGTCCATCCCAAATAAAGTTGGGAAAGTTGAACTCACCTTCTATAATTACACAATTGTTATTGTTTTCACGCACTTTCTCAAATTCTGCACATATTTGCGCCTCAATTATCCTCCGATATCAGGTGGACTGTAACAAAAACCTAGCAACGTGGCTGCCCCTTTTTAATTCCTAAGCACTACCCACAAAGCTTCATTCGAAGCCCCCTCTAAGATATCAACTCTCCTTACTGCAGTAAGTGACTATTAACTATAATGTTTACCCCCTCGCCTGTCTCGCCTGAAGATTCTATATACCGGAACGTTGAACTACCAATCCTGCTCTTCTCTCAGCCTAGCCTCAGTGATGGCTACTATATCACAATTCCACGTGTCAATCCGCACCCTTAACTCATCCGTTTTACCTGTAATACTCCTGGCATTAAAGTAGAGGCAATCCAACCTTGCCTTTCTCCGTTGAAGCTTAACCCACATTACGATCTCTGAATTCAGTGTTTTACTGAATTCTCATGTGTCCCTATTCTGCTAACATTCTGTGTCCCCTCACCCTACCGAATTAGTTTAAACTTCTCCCAACAGCACTTGCAAAACCGCCCATAAGGATGTTAGTCCCGCTCTGCTTCAGATGTAGAATTTCCTGCTTTTGCCGTTACCACCTTCCCCAGAAACGCTCCCAGTGGTACAGGAATCTGGAACCCTCCCTCCTGCACCAACTGTTGAGCCTTGTATTCATCTGCGCTATTCCCTATTTCTGAGCTCGCTAGCCCGTCGCTCTGGAAGTAATCCAGAAATAAATACCCGAGAGGTCTTGCTTTATAGTCTACTGCCAAACTCCCTGAATTATTGATGCCAAATCTGATCCCTCCTTCTACCTATGTCATTGGTACCAACATTTTCCATGACATCTGCTTATCACCCACCGCATTAAGGATCCCCTGCAGCCGTTCAGTGACACCCCAGACCATGGCACCGGGGAGGCAACACACCATCCTGGGTTCACGTTGACGGCCACAGTGGCGCATATATGTTCCCCTGAGTATGGAATCCGCTATTACTGTTGTTCTCCACCCCCCCTTCCTCCCCTCCTCTACAGACATGCTGCTTGTGGTACCAGAATCTTGGCTCTGTCCGCACTCCCTGGTGGAACCAGTGCCCTCATCAGCCTCCAAACTACAGTATTGATTTGCGAGCGGGACCCCAGATGACTCCCGAACTACGTGCCTGTGTTTCTTGGAATGCCTGGTGGTCACACTTTCCCTTCTTTCCTCAAGTCCCTTCATCTTCGGTGTGACCAGCTCTCTAAACGTGCTATCCACAATGCTCAGAGACTCACCGATGCTCCACAGTTTCCCCAGCCGCCGTTCCAGCTCTGAAACTCGAGCTTCCAAGAGCTGCAGCTGGGAACACTTCCTGCACACATGCTAGTCCCAGACACATGTACCCGGTTTCCCACATGGAGCACGTGGAGCACACCACGGCTTTGAGCTCCTCTGTCATGACTTTTCCTTTTAAATTAAACCATTAAAATAAATTACTCGAGGTCCCTTCTTTCCTGATCATCGTTTACGTAGATAATACAATGTGTAAAGCACAATAAGACCTTAAACTATAAGCGATCAATATATTCAATACCTTTGCCATTACTTACCAGTGATTCCTTTCCCTTGTAGCCGCTACTGCTGCAGCACGCTCTGAAGATACAAGAAGTTGGATAGCAAGGATAAAATGCAAAGAGCACCTCGTCCCTTATGCAAAGAATTCCTGCTTTTCGCCAAATTGCCAATACCCAATATGGCTGTGCCCCACGCCGTATGTGCTCTCCCTCTGGCTTGTGTGCAAGCAGTTGCCAAAAAGCGAGCTTTGGCGGTCCACTGTAAAGCGTGGTTGGGATGCGGTCTGTAAAGTTACGGGGAGCTGTCTGAATGGTAGATTGTAAGGGTTTCTGGGAAGGAGGTTAAAAAAAGGGGATTGGGGAAGGTGCTATGTATAAAGAATTTGGAAGATGGCTTGCAATTTGCAGGAGGGGCAGGTGGAGTTTAAAGAGGGTTGTGGAATATGACCTAGAAAGTTTGTTGTGAAAAATTCTGAATTAAGTGGGTGTGGACGTGGTCTCCAAAGGGGGTTTTATGGTTACCTGCAAAGGGGTGTGGTGTGAAATATGCTCTGTAAAAAGTGGGATGATGTTTTTTAGAAAGGTGATGACGTTGTTCTGTTAGGGTGGTGTGGAATGTATTCTGTAAAGGGGGTTGTGTAAGGTAGTCTGTAAATGGGGGATGTGGAATGTTGTCTGGAAAGGTGCATTATGGATGCTGGTCCTTAAAGGGGGATCGGGAGGGTGGTCTATAAAATGAGATAAGGTTGATGGTCCGAAAAAGGGGCTGTCTTTTTAGTGGGTGTGGAACTGCTATGCAAAAGAGGGTGATTAAATTGTACTAAAAAATGGGGTATGGAAAGCTATCTGTTACGTAGAGTTGTGTAAGCAGATCTAAAACGTTGGCGTGGATGGCAGTCTGTTAGGAGATTGTGGAAGGTGGTCTGTAAAGGGGTGTATGGAATGTGGTCTGTAAAGCAGGGTGAGTGGATTCTGGTCTATAAGGTTTTGGTTGTACGTGATTTGTGCAAGGGTGTGAAGAAGGTTCTCTGTAAAGGGGTTGGGCTTGTGCGTTGTGGGGATAGGGTCATAGTGTGTTCTCACCCGTGTGCTGTTGGAAGACGTTCAGGTCATGGGGGCTATCTGAATTTTCTATGTGTCAGGGGAGATGGTTACAGTGAAAGGAGGAATTTGGATGTCTTAGGGTGGGAGGGCGAGTATGTGTCTCTTTCTCATTTTTAGTTCTGGTCGGGAGGGTCTTGAAAGGCGACAAAAAAGGTGGAATTACAACGGGGTATATGTAGAGTCATGGTGGGCTATGGGAACACTGACAGTTCTGGAATCCGGGTGAAGGGAAGGCATGTACAGTTTTCTTTTTGCATTCGGTTTGAGGGTGATGCGGGGAGTCTCCAGGTTACAGGAGAAATTTTTGAATGTGACGTTCCGTGGGGTTCGATAGTGAATGGCATAAAGTTCTGGCTGAATGCTGCCATGTAAAAGTCCTGGCGCTCGTGTGAAAATTCAAACATACGATATCCACCGAAGAGCAGTTCAGGAACAAAGCCAACCCCTCTTCGTCCAGCAGCAAAATATTCAGGTGGGTGGAATGTCCCGTGTGCTGTATTGAGCTCAAGGTCAACTTTAGTTCAACACCTTAATATTCATGGAGCTGTGATTGCTGTGGGCATGTGAAAACATCACTCTGAAGTGAATCCAAAAGGAACCTCCCCATAATAATGGAACTGTTATTGCTGTGGTCCTGTGAAATCCTGTGTCTATGGTGAAGACCACATTGCAGCAGAACTGGCCCAGAGGGTTCTCAGATCAACGAGGCCCCAGCCAAATGCTGAGCTACCCTTCATTTTGAGGCTTTTTCCCTCAGCCGCAGTCAGACTAAGGTATGAACGGAGAGAGGGAGGTGCATGCCTACAAGGTGCATGCTGGGGATTTTCGCCATTATTTCAGCCCACCAATTACACGGGTGAATGGCCACGCCTGACAAGGCATCATGCGTATTGTATCTCCTTTATGACAAGGCAAATGTCTCTCTGTAGAGTCTGCAAGAGAGCAGGAATAATTGGGATAGAGTGAGAAGGAGGCTTCTCGTACTACAGTTCATCATCCTTGTCAATGAGTGGTGTCTTCAAGCATATACGTGTATTAAGTGGAGGAACACCTATCCTTGGATACCCACGATGTCATTCGCCTGATAGGGATGGAGTGTCCGTTTACAGTTCAGCAACGGCCAGCAATTAGAAACCCAGGACACAGGCAATCTGGGCAAGTAAACATATAACTACACGTGAAAGTAACTGTACGCAATGACTGTAGGCACGTGCCGCCAGTCTGTATTTAGACCTTCATAACACTCCAAGCTGTGCCACTTTGTCTGTAGCACCCCTCACATCGGCAGCTGAGCTGGGGGCAGCTTTTGACTGCCATAAGTTCTGGCCTGCGAAGACAGAGCGGGCGTCCTATGCTGCCCTGAGGCATGGTTGGCCCCAGCCTACATGGGTCCTCCTCATCCTGCTCCTCTTGAGCAGCTATCAATGAAGCGGTCACAGGCAGAGAGGGTTTGGAATGTCTGGACACAATGATTTGTCCTGGAGGGATTCACTGCGGGTTTCCGCATGACGTTTCTCCTTCCTTTGAGTGCCCGAGATCCCCTCACATAATCCTTTAGAACGTGTTCCTTGGGGTGATCGGGGTTTCCCGCCCCCCTCTCAAATAACCACTGCTGGAACGCAGGCATGGTCACTTCGATATTGTCCATTTCCGCACACATATCAGGAAGAAACATCATAGCTTCCGCCACCCCTCCATGGATACTGCTATGCACCTATGTCGCAGCAAAGGCATCAGAAACCACGTGGACGGAATCCTCAATCTCACGTACATCTCTGTTGAGGGAATCTGAATCCTCCGACTGATGTTCTATTGTGTGTGTGTGTGTGTTTGTGTGCGTTAATGTGATTGTGTGTTTGAAAATCTCTGTACGAGGCATGAAAATGTGAGAGCCTATGCGTGTGGGATTGCAAGAGTCCTCGAGTGTGTGTGTGTGTTTGTGTCTGTGTTTTTGTGAGTTTGTGTGTGAGCGTTTCTTTTTGGGTGTTTGTGAGTGTGTATGAGTGTTTGCGTGTGAATGCTTGTGAGAGTGCAGAATGACTTTATGTATGTTACAGTGAATGTGTGCGTTTCGGTTTGTGTCGAGTTTGTGTGTGTGTGTGTTTGTGTGTGTAAGTTCTACGATGTGTGTTTGAGTCTGTGCACCTCGGTGCGCATGCCTGTGCATTTATGTGTGTGAGTGCGTGTCTGTGAATGGATGCATTTGTCTATGTGGGGTGCTCTGTGAACAAATGCATTTTGTGTGTGTCTGAGTTTCTGAGTATATGATTGTGTGAGTGTGTTTTTGTGTGTGCGAGGTCCTGTTTTTGTTTGTGTTAGAGACGATGTTATTGTCACTGTGTGTGAGTCTTTGTGCATGTCTGTGTTAAGGTCATGGTGTGCCTGTGTGCATCTGTCAGTGCATATGCGTGTTAATGTATGTGCATGTGTGTGCGTGAACGTGTCTGGGTGTGATTTTGTGTGGTTGTCTGAGTCTGGATTGTGCCTGAGCGTCTCTGCACCTCTGTATCTGTATGTGTGTGTTTTTATGTGGGTGGGAGTTTTGTGTGATTGTGCTTGTGCGTGATCAAAGGAGATAGGGATAAAGAGAGAGAGAGAAAGAAGGAGAGAGAGAGAGATAAAGAGAGAAAGATAGATATATTTGTCGTCCTTTTTACGGTATTTGAGCTTTGTTGGCACGACTATTATATATATACCGCCTCAGATTTCCCTTGAAAAGTTTGTGAACCTTATTGTGTTTCCATGTGTCTGTGTATGTGTGTGTGTTTGTGAATGAGTGTGTGAAATTATGTAAAAATTATAAGCGTGTATTTCAGTATGCTTTTCTGTGCATTTATATTTCCACGCATGTGTGACTCAGTGTTTTTCTGTGTGTTTCTGTGTATTTGGTTGTTTCTCTTTGAGTGTGTGTGTGTGTGTGTTTGTGTGTGCACGAGCACATTTCCACTAATGTGTGCATGTGTCTCTGGCTGAGTTTTTGATAGAGTGATTGTTTGTATGAGCGAGCATATGTGTGTCAGTGTAGATTTGTGTGTGCCTGTGAATGCATGTGTTTGTTCCCGTGCCCTTTGTGTGTGTGTGTTTGAGTGTGTGTGTATGCTTCCCTGTGTGCATTCATGTGTGTTTCTGTGTCTATATGTGTGTGTGTGTTAAATTTTCTGTATGTGTGCTCGTGCATTGCGTGTGTTTGTGTGTGTGTGTGTGTGTGTGTGTGTGTGTATGTGTGTTTGTGAAAGTTTCTGTATGTGTGTGTGTGTGCTTGATTGTGTGTGTGTGAGGGAGATAAAGTGTTATTGTGAAAGTGGTTGCGTGTGTCATTTTGAGTCTGAGTGCCTCTGTGCTCTTGTGTGCGTGCAAATGAGAGTCCGTATGTGTATGTGCATGTGACTGTCTGTGTGTGTGTGTCTGTGTATTCTCATGTGACTATATGTGTGTGTATGAGCGTGTGTGACTGCGTAGGTGTCAGTGTGCTTTTCTGTATGAGCGTGTGGGTGTATGTGTTTGTGGGAGAGAGAGTGTTTTTCTAATAGCGTGTCTATGAATCTCGGTTTGTTAGTGTGTGTGTGGGAGGGTTGCTGTTCGAGCAAGCATGATATTTTCTCTGAGTGTTTGTGTGTGTGTGTGTCTGCGTGTGTGTGTGTGTGTGTGTGTGTTTGTGTGTGTGCTTGTGGGTTTGACAGAGAGAGAGGGTGAAATGTTGTGTGTGTTTCTTTGTGTGTGTTTGTGTGTGTGTGTGTGTTTCCGCGAATATTTGTGAGGGAGTGACAGTGTTTATGTGACAGTGTCTACCTATGTCACTGTTGGACTGTGTCTGATTGTAAGCCTCTCTGTGTGAATGTGTGTTCAAGTCTGTGTGTGTGTGTGTGTGTGTGAGTATTTGTGTGCTTCTGTTGTGTATAGGGGCATTGCTATTTTTGTCTTTCTATGTGTGGGAGGGAGAGACAGTATTTGTGTGCCACAGTGTCTGTGCATGTCAGTTTATGCCTGTATGCTTCTGTGTATAAATTTTTCTGTTCGTATGATCATGTGTGTTTGTGTCTATGCGTGTGTTTGTGTCCGAAAGAGCTATAGGGAGAGAAAGAGACAGACAGTGTGACGTAATATGGGTGATGAGTTGCCATTTATTTATATGTGTTCGGTACGTGTTTATCTGCAGTTATTTTTATCTGTGTGTGTGCCTGCCTGTGCGTTATGCAAGTGACTGTGTGGCTTTTGGTGTGCGTGGGTGTGAACGCGTGCGTGCCAATGTATGTGTGTGTGTGTGAGTGCGTGTATATGTGTTTGAGGGACATACAGTGTTTGTATGACAGTGCCTGTGCATGTCAGTGTAGGTCTGTGGTTGACTGTGTGCTTATGTGAATGAATATGTATTTGCGCATGTGTTAATGTTCCCGTATGTGTGTCAGTGCATTTCTGCATTTGTGTGTGCATTCGATGGGTCGGGAGAGACAGTGTTTGTGCGAAAGAGTGTCTGTTTAAGTCAGTTTATGTCTTTGTGTCTTTAGGCTTCTGCGGGTGAATATCTGTGTTAATGCTTTTCTCTGTTTGCATGAGTGGGTGAGACATTTTCCATTTGTCCATGGGATTGTGTGTGTTTAAAGGAGATAGAAAGGCCGTCCAATGAGTTTTCAGATTTATGTGATTATGTGCATAGGTGTGTGTTTGAATGTGTGTGTGTGTGTTTGTGTTTGTGTGTGTGTGTGTGTGTATGTTTGTGCATGTATGCCTCTCCTTATGATTTGGAGTCATAGAATTAGTTTTTGTGTGATCGTGTATGTAGTTGTCTGTGTTCATCTGTGTGTGCATGTGCGTGTTCATGTTTGTGTGTGTTCATGCTGTGGTGTGTTTGCGTATGAATTGCTGTGTATTTCAGTGTACATGTATGCTTGTGTGGTACGTTTCTGTGTATTTGTCTGTGTGTGTGTATGTGTGTGTGAGAGAGAGAGAGAGAGAGAGAGAGAGAGAGAGAAATAAATACCAAGTGTGACGGTGTGTGTGTGTGTGATTGCGTTTGGACCTGTGAGTGTGCATGTGTAAGGGTCATATAGAGGGCGTCCTCTTTGTCTCTCTGTGCCCGTGAATCTGTCTGTATGTCAGTGTGCGTGTGTGTGTGTGTGTGTGTATGTTTGCGCATGTATGCCTTTCCTTATGATTTTGAGTCATAGAATGAGTGTTTGTGTGATAGTGAATGTATGTGTGTTCATCTGTGTGAGCATATGTGCGTACATGTGTGAGTGTGCTTGTGCTGCCGTGTTTGTGTTTGCGTACAAATTGCTTTGTATATCAGTGTGTGCATGCAAGAGAGATTCAGGGAGAGTCTTTGTGTGACAGTGTGTGTGTCAGTGCGCCTGTGTGTGTGACTGTGTGCATCTCTGTGAGAATATGCGTGCACGTTTTTGTGTGTGTGTGCGTATTTTCTGTTTGTGTCTATTTTTTGTGTGTATGTGTTTTTCTATGTATGTGTGTGTACATATGTGAGAGAGAAACAGTGCTTTTGTGATAGAATTCCCGTGTGTGTCAGTGCAGCTGTGTTTTTCTCTATATTTGTTTTATTTCATTTCGAATTTTTGTACCTATGCGCATGAGGGAGGTTCAGATTTTGTGAGACAGAAGGTCTGTGATTGACAGTTTGTGCTGGGGTGCTTCCATGTGTCCATATGTGCTATTGTTTGCGTGTATGAATGTGTGTGTGTGTTTGTGTGTGTGTGGGGGTTTTTATTTATGTGTGTGTGTGTGATTACGTTTGTGCATGTGAGTGCACATATGCAAGAGAAATAGACACTGCGCTCTGTTTGTCTCTCTGCAAAAGTGATTGTGTGTGTGTGTGTGAGTGTGTATGAGAGTGTGTGTGTCTGAGAGATAGAAATAGAGAGAGATATAGAGAGAGAGAGAATATTGAGAGGGAGAGCTTTTCGTGAGTGTGTATGTTTGTTTGTGTTGAGAGAGGCTGGTTCTCTTACCATGCGTGTGTTAACTTTTGTCTATCTGTGTGTGCATGTGAGCGAATGTGATGTGTAATTTTCTGGCTGCCTGTGTGAGACCGTGTGCGTATTGTGCCTTTAAATATGTGCGTGACTTGGTGTGCATTTATGCATCTGTGCTTCCGGATGTGTTTTGTACATCTATCTTTCTGTGAGTACGTTTGTATGTATTTGTGTATGAGTGAGAGAGAGAGTGACAGTGAGAGAGAGAGAGAGAGAGAGAGAGAGAGAGAGAGAGAGAGAGAGAGAGAGACTGTGTGATGGTGTGGGTGTGTGTGTGTGATTGTGAAATGTGAGTGCACATATGTGAGGGACATATAGAGGGCGTCCTGTTTTTCTATCTGTGCCTGTGAATCTGTGTGTGAGTGTGTGTCTTCATGTGTCTTTGTATGTGCATTTATTATTGTGTGCGCGTGTGAATGTGTGTGCTTATGCGTGTGAGACAGAGACAGAAGAAAACCTTTTATTGCTTGTTTGTGTTAATTTGTGTGCGAGAGAGATAGTGTGTCGGAGAGTGTGATTTTGTGACTGTGTTTGTGTGTATGTGTGCCTGTGTGTTAATCTCAGTCTGTGTATGTGTATTACTGCGTGTCCATCTGTTTGTGCATGTGATTGTGTGTTATTTGAAATTTTGAGTTAGATAGTGTCTTAGTGAGCTTGTGTGCATGCATGAATGTGGTAATACGTGTGTGACAGGGTGTGCATTTACCTATGTGTGCTTATGTGTGTGTGTCTTTGCATTTATGATCGTGAGTCTGTGTGTTTGTGTGTGCGTATGCATGGGTATGATGTGGGTTTTATTTACTGTATATGTGCCTGAGGAGTTTTGAATATGTGCACGTGAGAGGGAGAGAAAATGTTTGCGGGACAGATTGTATCTGTAATTTAGTGTATGTGTGATGTGCTGTGAGCATCTGTGTGTTCATGTGCACATGTGCGTGTGTGTGTGTGTGTGTCTGTGTGACTGTGAGTTTTTCTATGTTGTGTATATATTTTTCTGTAACTATGTGCGGATTTCACTATGAGTGTTTGTTTGCTTGTGTGTGTGTGCAACAGTGTACATGTCTGTGTGGTTTGTTTGCGTGTATGTGCGTGTGTGTGAGTTTCTGCTTGAGTGTGTGTCCCTGTGTTTGTGCGTTTATACATGCGTTAGTGAATGTGTGCATGTATGCGTTCTTGTGTGAGATTTGGTGCATGTGTCTGAGTACATTTGACTATGTATATGAAAGCTTGCTTGTATGTCAGTGTGTGTGTGGGGTGTACATTCCTGTTTTTGCGCCACTGTTTGAGAGGCACAGGAAATGCTTGTGTTAGAGAACGCCTTTTCCTTTCAGTTTTTGTCAATGAGTCTGTGTGCTTTTGCTTGTGCATACGTGTGTTCTTGTGTGTGTGTGTTATTGAGTTTGTGCATGTGAGTGTGCGTGTGAAAGAGTGATAGAAAGGACATCCTGTTTATCTCTCTGCATTTGCGATGTATTGTGCCACTGTGTGGATGCAATTGTGTGTACTTGTGCATGTGTGATTATGTGTGTGTGTGAGTGAGAGGGAAAGAGAATGAAAGATAGAGAGAGAGAATGAAAGAGAGAGGGGGAATGAGATAGAGAGAGACCTTTATGAATGCATGCGTGTTTTCTGCTGTGTGAGACAGATAGAGCTTTAGAGAGTGATATCCTGAGAATGTGTGTGTGCGTGTGTGTGTGTCTCAGTGTTTGTGTATGCATGTCTTAACGTGCACCCATTTGTGTTTCCATGCAACTGTGTTTGATGTGTGCATCCTTGAATTTGTGAGTGTCTGTCTGAAGGCCTGTGCATGTGTCGGTGTCAAAACATTTGTGCGACCATATATGCCTTTCTGTATTTGTGATTCTGGGTGATTAAATTAGCATTAATGTTTTTGATTGTGTGCGTGCGTATGCGTTAGTTTTTGTATTTCTCTATGTCTCTTTCTCTGAGTATGTGTGTTTCTCTGTGTGAATCTGGGCATTTGTATTTTCCGCATGTGTGTGTGGCAACGTGCACCTCTGGTGTGCTGTTGTGTGTTTTAGTATCTGTGTGTGTGTGTGTGCGTGTATGTGAGAGAGAGTGTGTGTCTTAGTGTTTCTGCTACAGTGTGTGCATATGTGTGTTTTCAATTGTTTACCTGCGTTAGTAAATGTGTGTGTGTACATTTGCTTCTGTGAATATCGGTGCTTTCGTGTGCGTGCATGTGAATGTGTGCATGAGTGCTTGTGTGATCGTTTGCATGTGTGTGTGTATGTGTGTCTGTGCATTTCTGTTTGTGTTTATGTGTTTGTGTGATTGCGCTGGTGTCTCTCTCTTTATGTGAGTGTGCTTGTGTCCGTCCGTGTGCGTGTGTGCATATGTGATTGTGTTTATGTTTGTGTGTGTGTGTGTGTGAGATAGAGAGGGGGAATAATAGAGAGAGAGAGAGAGAGAGAGAGAGAGAAAGAGAGAGAGAGAGCGCATGTGTGTTTGTTGTGTTAGAGGGATAATGTATGACAGAGTGTCATTTTGTAACAGCATGGGTGTGCATGTGTGTTTACACGTATTTGTGTCGAAGTGTACGTGCTTCTATTAACATGTGTCTTTCTGTGTGTGCTTGTGGGAGTGTGTGATGTGTGAGTTTCTGTGCTAGTGACTGCCTGTGTGAGTGTCTTAGCGTAAGTTGTTTTGCAAATATGTTCGTGACTATGTGTGCCTTTCTCTATTTGTGTTACCATATTTGTGTGTGTGCATTTATGTTTGCGTTTGTGTGTGCGAGAGAGGGAGAATTTTTGTGACAGTCTCTGTATGTGTCAGCGTGGCTGTGTGTGTCACTGTGTAATTCTCTGTGTGAATGTGTGTTCACGTAGGTGAGGGCATGGGTGTGTGTATATGTTGGCATAATTGCTTTTGTGTGTGTGTTTCTGCGTGTGTGTTTTGGTGTGTGTGTTCCTTGTCATTGTGTCTGTGCACGCAGGAGTCTATGTGGGTCTCAGATTGAGCGTATGTTTATCGGAATATGTAAGATTATGTGTGTCTATCTGTGTATGTGATTGATTGTGTGATAGCTTTGTGTGTGCATGCATGTTAGCGTGCGTATGTGTGTGTGAATGTATGTGTGTCAACGTAGATATAGTTGTTTGAACGTGTGTCTGATCTGTGGGTGGGTGTGCTTGTGCAACAGTGTTACCACATTACTGTTTCAGTATGCGTGTGCCTGTATTTCCAAGTATGATTATTAGTGGGCATGTTTTGTGTGTGTGCGTGAGAATGTGTGCTTCTGTTCATGGGGTTGTGTTTTTGCATATGTGTTTGTGTGTTCTGTTGCCTGAGAGACTGTGCTTGTGAGGGATTATTTTTCTGTTCAAAAATTACTAATGCTTACGGGATGTGGCCTATGCTGGCTAGGTCAATATTTATTTTCCATCCCTAATTGAGAACTCTGCGTGTATGTGTTTCTGGGCATGTTTTTGAGAGACAGTGAATGTTTGTGAGTTTGTGAGTGTGTACATCAATAAAGAGGAGGGGAAAAGGATAAAGTGTCCTTCATCACTCCGCTGTCTTAAAACACACAGAATGTCTAGTTTCTATTCGTCCACCTCAGGTCCACGGCACTCATGACGTCTCCAATCACACCTCAGTCCTCCCATTTACCCGCCGCCGCCAAATCACCATTGATTTACCCTAATGTGTCACAAACCGACAACACTGCTCTCTCCTAAAACATCCAACAGTTGTATTTATAATGTTCTTCTTTCCAATGTAACACAAGTGATTTTTGTTATTTTATGCCCATTGAAATCAGTGTATCACAGGATGCAGGCACACATTTGAAAATATCAGCAACTCCTAAGTGAAACTGATAACTTCTTCTCCAGCCTGACGAATAATTTCATTTTATAATCCCTTTTCTTACACTGAACATAATCACAATTGTGATACTGAAGTGCCAAACCTGTGGTCTAACCAGTTGTGTCACTCGTTACCTGGTGGCCATGGCAGTGGCCGATATATTGGTCGTTATCGTGGACCTGATATTGAGACAGATTCCTGTTCTTTTTGAAGAACAGCTTTATTTCATGAAGTCCATCCCCGTATGTAATGTACATGTTGTCCTGCTTTATGCAGCCACTGACTTTTCTGTCTGGTTCACCGTCACTTTCACCTTTGATCGCTTTGTAGACATTTGTTGCCCGAAGCTGAAAAGTAAATATTGCTGTGAGAAACCGGCGGCTGTGGTCCTGGGAACAATGACTGTGCTGAGTTGTTTAAAGAACATTTTCTGGTATTTTATGCTCAGAGATAAATATTTGCTTGTGAACTTCCCCGTGTTCTGTGTTCAAAAATGTTATGCTATATACTCTCCGGCATGGGGAGCAATCGAATTCCTCCATAATATCTTAAATCCGTGCGTACCATTTGTCCTGATTCTGTTGCTGAATTGACTCACGGTCAGAAACATTTTAATGAGCAGCAGAGCCCGCAGGAGACTCCGGGCTCACAGCAGTGGGGAGTGTCCCAGAGACCCAGAGGTGGAGAGCTGAAGGAAAACCATAATTTTACTGTTTGTGATCTCGGCCAATTTAATCCTGTTATGGTCAATATTAATGTTTTATTTTTATGGTGACGGATGATGTTATTGGATTATATTGCTTTTTTTTTAAAGATACATGTTGTGGAATTTGGCTTCATACTGCAGCTCCTGAGTTGCTGCACTAACACTGTGATTTACGCTGTGACTCAGACTCTGTTCAGACAGCATTTGAAGAATGTGCTGAAATATCCCTTTATTACAATTCTTCAATTCATCAAATGATGAAAAGAGCAGAGTGTTTCCATTGGCCGCGCAGCCTGTCCATCATGGAAAACCCTCACTGATTGAATGGAAAGAAACTGATCCTAACGTCTCTGCCTTCTCAATGTTAGGGCAGGCCGAACATCACCAATATCTCTTACCGACTGGACAGTGAAACACAGAACTGAACAGCTCTGCCCTCGCATTGGCTAGGCTTTTGGAAAATCGTGGATGCAACTCAGTATTTGGACAGAAAAATAACGCAGACCTTCTAACACCTCTGCACTCCCATTGGTCCGGCTGCCTTTCAATCATGAATGTCACTCACCGTTTCGACAGAGAAACAGACATCTGAATATCACTGCTCTCCCATTCGCCGGGCCTTCTTTTCATCATCGTTATCGGAGAGTGATTGGACTAAATTTAGCCCTCTGAACATCTCCACATTCCCATTGAACGGGTTGCCGTTCGGTCATCGCGATACCTCACACTGAGTGGACAGAAAAGCCCATCCAGCCCCGGTCTGTCCTCCCATTAGCTGGGTTAGATATCCATCACTGCGGTTAGTCACATTGATTGGACCGGAATCCTTATTTCGGAAAACCGGAAGACAATTCCAGAGATCACCAGGGGGAGTGGTCAGTGGAAGTGAAGTAATAAAGTGGAAGCGAGGAAGAGGTCAATGGTTAAGTGATTGAGGTCAATTCATTTTTATCATAGGGGATTAATAAAGGAGAGGCAGAGTGAGAGACAGATAGAGATAGAGAGAGACTGACAGAGGGAGAGAGGGGTGACAGGACAGAGAGATTGAAGCAGTGAGAGAGAGTGTGTGAGGTACTGAGAGAGAGAGAGAGACAGGCGCATAGTGAGAGGCAGACAGAAGCAGAGAGAGACGCAGAGAGCGATAGTGATACAGAGAGAGAGATAGAGAGAGAGATAGAGAGAGAGAAAGAGAAAGTGAGGGAAAGAGAGAGAGAGTCGCATAGTGGGAGGCAGATGGAAGCAGAGAGTGAGAGCCAGAAAGCTTGAGTGATACAGAGAGAGAGAGAGAAAGAGAGAGAGAATGAGAGCGAGAGAGAGAGAGAGAGAGAGAGGTGCATAGTGAGAGGCAGACAGAAGCATAAAGAGAGAGGCAGAACGAGAGAGTGACAGATAGAGAGAGAGAGAGAGTGAGAGAGAGACATAGAGAGAGACAGAGAGAGAGGCATAGAGCGAGAGAAAGAGAACAAGAGTGCCAGCGAGCAAAGAGAGTGACATAGGGAAACACAAACAGGAAGAGAGAGAAAAAGGGAGAGTCAGAGAGATCGAGAGACACACAGAGCGAGAGAGTGGCAGAAAAGGAGAAAAAAAGAGACTGAGATAGAGAGATTGAACGAGAGACTAATTGAGATCGCGATAGAGAGGCAGAGAGAGCGTGAAAGAAAGTGACAGAGAGTGGGAGAGCGAGAGAGTGACTGAGAGCGAGAGAGAAAGGCAGAGAGAGAGAGAGAGAGAGAGAAGAGAGAGACAGAAAGAGAGAAAGAGAGAGAGAGAGATTGAGAGAGAGAAAGAGAAAGACACAGATAAAAAGAAATAGAGCGAGGGTGAAAGAGAGAGAGTGGAATAGTCTGAAAGAGAGGGAGAAGGACAGAGAGAGAGAGAGAGAGAGCTAAAGAAAGTCAGGCAGGCAGAGAGTGTGGGGGAGATAGAGATATAAATGGAGAATTTGTGAGATAGAGATTGTGGCGTGAAAGATTTTGTTCCAGAGAGTTTGGGAGAGAGAGAGTGTTATCGCAAGAGAGAAAAAAGTGTTGGAGAGTGACAGTTTTTTTGGAACAGAAGGAGAGTGAGGGAGTGAAGCAGAGAGAGGGAAACGTTGCGGGAAAAAGAGAGGAAGAGAGAGTGTTTGTCGTTCGCATGACATGTAAACAATTCATCAGTAAGAATTCTGATGCATGCAGAGGCAGCAAACCCTACCAGAGGGAGAGTGTGGGAGAGTGGGAAAGAGGAAGAGAGAGAGAGACGGTCGTCTACACGGCCTGTAAACTACAAATGCCTACATAGACAACAGATCCTGGAAGCCCTGTAAGAGATATAGAACGTGGGATAGAGACAGAGAGAAAGATAGTGGGAGAGAGGTGGAGAGCGAGATAGAGAGGGGAGGTTACAGAGATATTGTGGGAGAGAGGGAAAATTGTATCCGAGAGTGAGAGCGAGAATGTGTGGGAAAGAAGGAGAGAGGGAGCTTGTGTCGTTCTCATGGATTAGAAATAAATCTACAATAAAGATCCAAATAACTACACAGACAGAAGCCGATGAAATCTCTACCAAAGAGCGAGATTGTAGTGGAGAGAGAGAGAATGAGAGAGAGTACGGGAGAAAGAGAGGGGGTTTGTGGCATTATGTGAGAGAGGGAAGGACAGTATGGAAAAGCAAAATAGAGAGGGTGGGAAAGAGAGAGAGAGAGAGAAAGGGGGTAGAGGCAGCGCAGAGAAGGAGGTACGTGAGCAATCACCATCATTGGGGAAACATTACTGAGAGAATTATTGGGATTGAAGGGTGACAAGTCCCCACGACCTGATGGTCTACATCCCAGGATGTTAAGAGATGTGGGTATGGCGCAAGTGGATGCATTGGCCAAAATATTCAAATATATCCTGTATTCTGGAAAGGTGCAACTATATTGGAAAAATGCTAATATAACGCCCTTATCCCAAAAGAGGGGGGAAGGATTGTAGGAAACTGTAGGCCAATAAGTTTAACATCTGTCGTTGGGAAATTTTTGGGATCAAATATTAAGGAAGTAGCAATGTGGCATTTGGAAGGTCCAAATTAAACCCTTCAGAGTCATCATGGCTTTATGTTGAGTTTGAAGATATGACAAGCAAAATGGATAATGGGGATCCTGTAGATGTAGTATATCTGCACTTCCAGAAGGTCTTTGATAAAGTGCCACACAAAAGATTAGCACTCAAGTTAAGGACACACGGAGCTATGGGTTATGTACTTGCTTCCGTAGAGGATTGGCTAACCAACGGAAAGCAGTGAATAAGGGGAAATGAGTCTTTTTCTTCATAATAAGCTGCATAACTGCAGTGCCACAGGGTTCTGTCCTTGGGTCCCAATTATTTACAATCTATTGGAATAACATGGATTCATGGAAAGAAGGTACTCTAGCTCAGTTTGCTGATGACACCAAACTAGGTAGGAAAATTAGTTGCAATGAAGAAATAAGAAATTTACAAATGGACATGAGCAGTTTAGATGAATGGACCAAATTGGCAGATGCATATTAAAGTGGATAAATGCGAGGATACCCCTTTTTGTCGGGAGAATAAAACGGCGACTTATTATTTAAATGGGCAGAACATTCAGAATGTTGAAGTTCAGAGGGATCTGAGTGTCATTGTGCATTAATCGCTGAAAGATAGTATGCCCGAAAAGCAGTCAATAAAGAAGGCAAATTGAAATTTGGCATTTATTGCTACAGCAATAGAACATTAATAATAGGGAAGCCTTATTGCACCATGCAAGGCATTTTTGAGAAAGCAACTAGAGTACTGTGCACAGTTTTGTTCCCCTTACTTGAGGGTGGATGCAGTTCCACTGGCGTTGATTCACAGTAGTTTCAAAAGATTGATTACAGAGTGTGGCCCTTGCATGATGAGGAGAGATTGTGCTGTTTCGTTCTCATAATCGCTAGAGTTCAGGAGGATGAGAGGAGATCTTCTTGTGGTATATAAGATGCTAAAGGTGATAGGCAAAGTAGACATGGAACAGATGTTTCCTCTTGTCCGCATACTGGAACGAGAGGCCTTATTTTTTAGGCTACGTGGTGGTAGAATTAAATCAGATTTGAGAAGGTATTACTTTTCTCAAAATGTCGTGAATCTCCGGAGCTTACTACCTCAGAGTGCAATGGATGACAGGCTACCAAATAATTTAAGGAGGAGATCGAAAGATTTTTAAAATAATTACGGCTTGAAAGATTATGGTAAATGGGCGGGAAATTGGAGTTGAGGTCGAAATGAAATCAGTAATGATCGTATTGAACGGCAGGGTATGCTCGAGAGGATGAGTTTTAAATGCCTGTTGCTATTTCTTATGATCTAATGTAATCACAAGAGTGCCATTGTCGAGAAACCCATGGAGAACTTGGCATGATTGTGAACACTAATGAAGCTCCTCACAGATAATAGTGGGGGAATTTGCCACTGAGGAATTATGAGATCTGTGCGATAATTTAAACATCATAGCTAATCATACTGCAGCTAATAGCCAATTTCGCAATGGTCATTGCGAAGAAGCCATGAGATGTTTCATGACTTGTTACACAAAATATTGGATGCTCAACCAGGTTGTAAATAGCAAACAGCGCTAGCTGGGACAGTGCATCCAAATAAGTCTGTACGAACGCTGGTGAGGGACGGTCCGTACAAGTTGGTGTATGGAAGAAAACTGAAGTTGCCTTCGGTTCAGTCAGATGCTGCCCCAGGACCTAACATACGGTCCACCTTTTCTGCTCAACTGACAGTTTTGCTTGCACGCAAAAACATTATCATTATAGCTAAGCTTTCAGGCAAAATTTGGCCAGCCCGACAGAAACACTTAACCCCATCGGAAATACGATTTATACAAGGAGACATGGTTTATTATACAAAGGAAGGCTGGAAAGTTTCGAGAGGAACAATAAAAATAATTGGAAAGTAGTAGATTTGATTAATGTCAATGAAACAGTTGTGGTATATTCGTCGTGGTTAATCGGTATTGATCATAACTTTACAGGTTCTGAACATTTCATAGAACGCGAGGAGGCACCGTCCCTTCATATACACAAGCATTGAGCTGTCATGAAGAGCAGATGATGGCATATAGAGGGTTGACTGACTATGGACAAAGTAACACTGAGTTGCAGGAAAACGCTAGTCTGTCAAAGGTGCAACTAGGCAAAGTAGGAACAAAGGTTATATACATACCAGAATTGACCAGTGTGTGGAAGGATGTCACCATCATAGGCAAGCAGGAAAGCCCACTGGTAAATAGAAACATCGGCTAAACGCATCCGATGATGGGCATGAGACAAATAATGTCGACTGGCGAACCGAGGTGAGGATGTGAAAAAACAGAAAGTGCTGTATGATATCTGGCAGTAGAACATAAACTGGACGTGATGCTGGGGAAAAAAATCCGTAGACCTGCAGACGTGGTTCTGCCCGCAAGGGAGAAAGATCATATAGTAGAAATCCAAAACAGGGAGAGGAATTTGAGTAGAGGCCACAGTTTAACAAGAGGTGTAGACACCAAGCTAGGTTCTTAATTGGAGTAGAAGTCCTTATTACCTAGAGATTCTAGTGTCTGCTAATAAAAAGGAAAATACATTGAAAAGGAAACCAAACGGAAAGACATAGAAATTTTAAAAGAATCTGGCGGATGTTGAATTACCTGACAGAGGATATCCAGCTTAATCTTACAGGTTAAACTATACAGAAGAGGTACTCTCAGGTGGCGCATATGACGCCAAAGTGAGCTCAATATCCCGAGGCTCTGAAAGAGATGAGGATGTAAGGATTTCGGTGTGGAATCACTTACAGCGGGGAAAGTGAGTTTGTAGATTTTTTTGACCTATTTTGGCAGCCTATTCCTTGGGAATGCAAATAAATTAATGTGAAGTTTGGAAATTCATAGGTTTCTAACGATTTTTAAAAAATGAATCACCTAAATAAGATGGAGATATGGAAGCAAAGCTATGGAAATGGAAAAAGTGTGTTTTTCTGGTTTGAATGATGCATCAAGACTTTTGCAGTTTTGTGTGAGGTTTTTGACGTTGAAAACTGGTTGCAGTCAAATAAAGGAGGGCCCCGGGAATTTCCACTGGAACCATAAGGAGAACCTAGGTGGAATATTTACCATGCATGTTGATGATTTGCAGTGGGGCGGCTCTGTATAATGTGAATTATGCCTAATTAAGAAGATGAAGATCGATTTCAATGTCAGACTTAAGTCTTCTAGTGCCTTTAAATAGAAGGGTCACGAATTAGGCACCACAGGTTAGAAGTGACAATAAGTCAGCAATCTTATCTAGAAACTGCTAAACCAATGCCAATAACTATTAATAAATCCTCACAAAAATAAGATCATTGTTAGTGGGAAAGTAAAAAAAAAATGCTAAATTGGAATACAGTAAGAATTTATGATAAACCCTTACATTATCCATGCAGACATGGCTGTTAAAGATATTAAGGGTTGAAGATTACCAAAAGCAACATTGCACATCATTGAGAGTCAGAGCGGAAACAAAGGAACATACATAAATTAGACTAATTGTAATCCCCTCACACATAGGTAGTTTAAATGCTTTTAGCTTAGATATAGGAAGGCAAACAATGGACAAAAACTGTGCTTTGATGAAACACAAACACTATTGAGTTGTGAAAACCAAGGACTTTGCATAGGTGTTTTAATTTTGCCTGGGCAATATAATTATGTATGCAGTCTTTAGACTTAATTGGTTAGCAAAATCACATGTTTACGTACCCAATATTATTGGGTTAACATGGGACCGGAGTGTCGGTTATCGATTGGATATATTCAAATGTACTAAAACGTATTCTGATCAGTAAAAGAGCAGAAGTAGTGAAATGTAATTAATCTGGGAGCTAGGTCTTCGTTCTTAGGAATGATTGCGGCTCCCTTGCACGTGGTTGAATTAAACTGGTTAAAGGAAGCCTGAATCTCTGTGGACACTGTGTGATCAGGGATTGTAATTTATCCTCCTCAACTGGCCTATGTAGTAGTGGCAGGATTGGAGGGAATAACCCCTTCAATTGGCGTAGTCTGTGGGAATCGCCCGGAGCTATGTGAAGGTGGAAAATTGATCTAGTGAGCATTTTCATTTTGAAAGATACTCTCCAAATTATCGCTTCAAACTAGAACGCAGGTGGGAGTTCTAATCTGGATACAAATAATTACACAGGGGTTATTTTATTCTGGATATTGTAAAATACAGTTTAAAAATTGAGGTTTGATTCCTGATAAAGTTATGAAAAGTGATTTTACATTTTAAAAGATTTGACAACAAAGGCATGATTTCAAATTTTGCCAGCTTTCTTATCTGTAAGCCTGTTCCCAAAATGTGAAGTCAAGATCAAGACCTTGAAAAAGTTTGGAAGAAATTCAATTTTGGCTCAGTTACTGAATCAGGGATAATGCAAAAATGTCACATGTGTTACTTTTGAAACAATAAATGATGTCTGAGAAGAAGGTAAGGAAGCAAAACATGTCAATGCATGATTGCTGTTTTATAAGGTGTATGAGGATACTTTATTTGACAGAAAAGCCTCTCTGGACAGCCTGAAGGAGATAAAATGGTAGCTATTGCTTGTGTAAAATGGTATATGGAAATGAGTAAGGGTAGGAGAAAGAATTAGTGAAAGAGGACACCAAATACAGCCTGTTTTAAAGTTAACTGTATTTGGAAATCTCTCCATCAACTGAGACAATGGAAACGCACAGTGGTAGATAAGCAAAGATCTAGAGAAAGCGATTCCCTTTGACGTTGAATGGTTAATATGGCCTGAAGAATGAGGAAACATTTTAAACGATCAAGACAATGGAGAAACTGACCTCAAGAGAATCTTAGTGTGATCGTGTTGAGAAAAAAATATATAATTAAAACTAATCGGAATCTGTTGTTGAAGCAATTTGAATGTTAAGGAAAAATAATACTTAACAAAGCGAAACGCTAAATAAATGTATGATTGGCTATATATTAATCTGCATGCGAGCAGCAAAATATAAGACCACAATATTAACACCCTGATGACAGGCAGAATTTATTGACTCCCAGGGAGTACTGCCACTGGAAATGAAGATACTGAGCCATTGAAAGACAGGATAAAAAGATGCATTGCAGTGTTGTGTAGATATATTAAGGAATTTGAGGTACGTTATGAGACAACACCAAGAGATAGGAAATTGGAAGGAGTGGAGTGCCTACCCAGGTGGATTGAGATTAGGGAACTCATATCACGGGGGGAGCCATTAAAGGAATTTGTAATCTTTTTTGAGATTAAACAAAAATTCCAGATAATTTACCACGCCCAGGTTCCATGTACGGAGGAAAGGATGAACAGGAATGTAAATACATATATAGCAAAAACAATTCAGGAGACAGGGAAGAGCTGGGCCACGGTATTGTTCAGCATTCCGATGCGCCTTAGGGCTAATCCAAAAAGTACTACCATGTTCACCCCATTGAAATGATAACAGGAAGGGCAATGCCGTTACCTTAAAGCATTACAGTTGGAGGAGATGTAGGGCACTGAAATAACAATACGGGGCAAAGTAAGGGAATTAAGTCAGCAATTACATGAGTTGAGAAACGAAGTTAGAGACTGTCAAAAGATTAACGATATGGAAACATGCAAAACCAAAGAGAAACAATTCCCCTAAGTGGAGAATAATGTGTTAGCCAGTGTAAGCCCTGAGCTAACAGGGTTTTCTCCAGGTGTCATGGACTTTATGTGGTAATTATGACATGTAATATGTGCAAACTTGTAGATATGAAAACGAGAAATAAATCGAGGCCTGACACACAGTTAAAGATATCTGATGAAGCGCCAAGTGGTAACTCGGACAACGGGAGCCAATGTTATTGCTTCAACAGGTGCATGATCCTGGCTATTGGCGTGTCAGCGCTGGCATGGGAAGCAAAAATATGTCAAAGTCAATAATGACACCTGCCTGCACTCTGTGCTGTACGTTATACTTCCGCAAGGAGGATGTGGGGAATGGATAAAAAGCTCTACACCTGGATAAAGGATCAAGTCACTACATGGACACTTCAGTCGAAGTATTGGGATCAGAACCACCACGTGTGATCACACTAAGGTTTGCCAGGGTACTTTATATTTAATGCACCAATACAGCCAAACCAGAGAACACCACTCGAGTTTAACAACGAGAGCTGGACTGTGTTGGCGGTATCCGGGATGTAAATTGTACGCGTCCCCGGCCAGTTTTTCACCAACAAACATTTGAATGCATCAAGAGATTAATGTGTGCACCAGATGGCCAGCCCTACCTCCCTTTCTTTGGGAACCGCGTCTTGAAGGACAATAATGTCCAGAAAAATGTTAGTATCTATTAGAGAGGCATGGTTGTTAAGATACACAATTTTTACTTTGAATACCTGTTTATATGAAAGACCCACTTAAGATCCAGCTGTATTAGGCCCCCCCACAGATTGAATAGTCAGGAGGTTAGGAAAGACAAAAGCTTTATTGCATGATGTAACTTTGGTCTCCCTGGAAGTGACACATAAAATCTCGGGAATACTTTCATTATAGCATCCTACTTTTCCCAGTCACCAGAATTCCCTAAAAAGTTCAAGAAGTCAAGTGGAAAAGGCAGTTAATAACTAAAAGTTTCGAATCCTTTTGGGAATTAGAGCAATGGAAGAGGCTAGTTTATAAAGTAATATTTTGGGAGCAATCAGAAGGCTGGTTGGGAATGTCAATTACATGCTTAATTCTTGTCAAATCTATGACTTAAATGAATATGCCTCCTCGGTATTGGCAGGGACTGCCTGTGTGTTGCACTTCAGTGAGCGCAGAACAGAGCATGCCCTGACATCGTTGCAGTTACAAGGAGAAGTTCTGCTACGGATCATTAGGCAGACTGTTTGCGGAATAATAGAAGAGCCGAATCACAAGCCATAGGGAGGGAAAGCGAGATGCTAGCACGAGATTTAATTCATGGGGTAAATTCCGACATTGACGATAACAGGTTCGGAACAATTCCCGAAAATATTTTCGAATTAGTTTACCAAGAACACCGAATAAATTTACGCAAGGAGCGGAAGGAATTGGTAATTTGCAACCTCAAGGTGGAGGAGAGGATGCAGTTATAAAATACATCATGGCCATTCCCCAAGAAAATCATCCAACGGGGATTTCCTGAACAGCTATAGGTTTGAGTCCCTAGGATTAGAAAAAGGGGGGTTTGTATTCCAAGTAGGGCTACGTGGATACATATCCCATGTAAGCACCGATAAGCGCTAGGGACTGTTCTTGAGAATCAAGGCCTTACATTGTGAGCACATGCAAAACGCTGGACGTATTTAAAAAAACATGCTAATTTACATTCACTGCTTTACCGATACAGGAAGCATTTCAGCCAATTTAGGTATCCTCAACTCAAAGATGCTTCATGACCGGTGAGGCCGTGTTCCTTTATGAGGACTTACTTTGTGCTGCCAACTCAACTTTATGCCTACAGGTGACGGATCCATTTACCTTAGGAGAATTATATTTGCCAGAAAGAACCACATGATGCTACTTGAAGCGTTTCGTGGGAAGGCACCTTGTTCACTGATAAACTTACTGTCAAATTAGAACGCAGAGCCTTGTAGGAAGGCACAATAGCTCAAACATATGTCGAAGCTTCTAGAGAGCACATCGAGATGGCATATGGGCAAGTGGATTTATTCACCTAATCGGCCAGAAGATCTGCACAATCAGCTACTTACCATGCTACGGCCGGGAGCTTGATAAATTGGTGGGAGATTCATAGAATGGGTATGACGATTGTCACAGAAATCATGCTCTTTTGGGCAATTGGACTCTGCGGGCACCAAACTGGAAGCGAACTCTCCAGTCACAGAGAGTGCAAAACCAAATGTGCGCAACAGAACCCCGACCTATGCATACTCCAAGCGAGAACACAGGAGATGGGAGCATTAGGTTATACAAACAGGTGGTTTAAAATTTCTCTGGCGGTCTGGACATCTGGCCACCTGACAGACCAGAAGAGGAATTCCCATCTTAAGGTGTGGCCAGCTTGGGCTTTGACAAGGGCTAAAATTTGGGACTGTGGGTTGGGAATTAAATATTTATATATATTATACAAGAGAACACAATAAGAATTTGCTGAACATTCTTAGAATCTCCAGGGAGCCATTGATGCTAAACATATTAAATTTTGAGTATAAGCAAATCGACATTGCACACAAAGAGGCTTTGAGTTTTTGTGTGATTTACACAGAAGTCAAGAGATGCGATAATGTCCAGTGACAGGGTGGACTGCCTGTGTTAGGAAGGACAAGGCCAGTGGTGCAATGATGCGTTGCAGCCTTGAGAGATAGTCTGGAGGTAACATATGGCATTAAGATACGTGACGTCTACAAGTCTCTCAGGTAGTGAAGGGCTTTTAGCTTAGATATGGGAGGACATACACAGGGCAAAAAGGGGGCTTTGTTGAAACACAAACAGTCTAGAGTTGGGAGAACAAAGGCCTTTGCATGCGTTTTAATTTTGATTGGATATTATAATTATGTATACATACTTTAAAATAATTAGTTAGCAAAATCACATGTTTACATACGCAATAGGATATTGTTGGCATGGGACCGGTACCGATTGTATGTATTCAAATGCATACAAATGTATTATGATTAGAAAAAGTGCAAATGTAGTGAAATGTAATCAATCTCGGAGCTGGATCTAAATTTTTAGAAATGATTGCGACTCCCTTGCATACGCTTGAATGAAAATCGCTAAAGGAAGCCGGCATCACTGTGGTCGCTGTGTGATCATGGAATGCATATTTTCTTCTTGAACTGGCCTACGTGGTAATTGATGGATTGGAGTGTTTACCTTCTTCAGTCAGTAAATGATATGTGAAAGCTGGTCTATAAAGTGGGGGCGCAGAAGGAGGTCTGCAAATGGTGTTGTGGATGGTCGTCTGTGCAGGGGCGGGTGATGAATGTGGACTCAAAAGGGGCGATTTCGAATGTAGCCTGTAAAGAGGAGTGTTGACATCTAAAGGTGAATTTTGGATGATGGTGTTTAAATTTGTGTTTGTGTGGAAATAGTTCCGCAAAACGTTATGCAATATGATGTGTGTAGGGGAGTGTGGACTGTGAGCTGTAATGTGGGCTGTAGTTGGTGGTCTTTAATTAGGGTGCGGAAGGTGGTCTGTTAAGTGGGGTATGGAGTTTGCTCTCTGGAGTGTAAGTGTAAGCTGGGCTGTAAAAGGGCGAGTGAATTTTGATACACAAACGTGAATTTGGAAGGTGTACTGTAAGTGGTTGGGGTGTGGAAGGTAATCTGTAATGTGGGGGAGTGGAAGATTATGTGCAAGGCTGAATGTGGATGGTGGTCAGTAAGCAGTGGGAGTGGGGACCGTGGCCTGTTCAGATGTGGTGTTGAAGTTGACCTGTGAATTAGGGGTGTGGAAAATTATCTGCAAAATGGGGATGTGAAAAGTTGTCCGTATTGTGGAGGTGTGAATCCGGTCTGTAAATTGGGGGTGTGGAAGGTTGTCTGTAAAGTGTAGGAGTTGAAGGTGATCTGCACAGTGTGGTGTGAAGGAGCTCTTTAAAAGGGCAGACTGGAATGTAAGATGTAAATTTTGGACTGGAATGTTGTCTGTAAGGTGGATTTGGGGAAGGTCGTATACATATTGGGGTTGTGGAAGGTGGTGTGTAAAGGGAGGGGGCGGAAGATTGCTTATAAAGTGGGGGTTCAAAGGTTTTCAGAAAAGTGTATGTGTGAAAGGGTGTCTATAATGTGAGTGTGTGGATTGTGTACGATAATGTGAGGTTGTGCAATGTTGGTCTGTACAGTGGGTTTGGGAGATTGTCTGTAAATTGCGGAGTGGAAACAGGTCAGTAAAGTGGGGATGTGGAAGGTGGTGTGAAAATTGCTGTTGTGTAATGTGAACTATAATGTGAACTTGCAGAATATGGTCTATAATGTAGGGTTGTAGAAGGTGGTCTGTAAAGTTGGTTTGGAAGGTTGTCTGTAACGTCCTGGTGTGGACGGTGGTATATAACGTGAGGGTGTGGAATGCGGCCAATAGTGTGGGGTGTGCAAAGTTGTTCTGTAAAGGGGGTTTGGAAAGTTTTCAGTAACTTGGGTGTGCGGAAGGTGGCATGTAAAGGACAGTGTGGAAATTTGTCTAAAAAATGGGAATGTAGAAGTTGCTCTGTAAAGTGCGGTGTGGAATGTCGTCATAAAGGTGGTTGTGGAAGGTTGTCTGTAAATTGGGTATGTGGAAGGTGCTCTATAAGTTGCTGGTGTGAAAGGTGATCAATAATGTGAAGGTGTGGAATGTCGGCTATTATCAGTGGGTGTGCAAGGTTTTCTGTAAAGTGGCTTTGGAAGGTTGACTGCGAATTGAAGCTTCACAAGGCGCGTTGTAAAGTGAGAGTTTGGAAGGTGGACTGTAAAGATAGTATATGGAATTTGACCTGTAATTTTGTCGAGAGTCAGATGGTTTTTAGCGTCGGGGTGCGAAAGGAGGACTGCAAATAGTTTTGTGGAGTGTGGTCTGTAAATTTGGGGTGAGGAAGGTGGTCTGAATACTGTCCGTGTGGCAGATAGTTTTAAAATGTGGTGTGGAAGATGAACTGTAACATTTTGTTGCGGTAGGTGCCCTGTAAAGGTTGTGTGTGGAGAGTTGATCCTGTGCCCAATCCTCTCTCAATGCCGGCCAACATACCATGTGCCTTCTGAAATGCCTGCACTACCTGCATGTGTGCTTTAAGTGATTCTTGTACAAGACAGTTCCTTCCACCTCCTAACCGACAAGGAGGGATGGGCAATAAATTATTGACTGGCCTGCGATGCACACATCGCATAAATGAAATATTAATAATATTGTGAGATGTTATGCAAATCAAGATGATTAAAGTGTACAATGTATGCGCCAGTGCAGGCACTGCTAGTCTATCTTTTCTTCATTCCAAGTGTCAGGAGGAAGAAGGGAGCCAACGGTTGTGATCAGAAGAAAGCCCCAGCCCCAGGACACCTCGGATGGAAGATGAGGAGGATGACTTCAAAACAGCAGAGCAGCCCCAATGATCTCCTGCAGCCTCCCCAAGCACAGATACACAAACACGGATGGGTGATTAAACGAGGCTGCGGCTCACCCTCTACTGCTCACCACGCACACACATGTCCATAGCTGGCGGAAGCGGGATGGCCAAGCTCTCTGGTACGCAGAGGACTGCTGGAGATCAGGCACCTGCTAAAGCCGAGTCCGATGATGAGCCTCCGGATGTAGTCATGGAGAATATGCGGCAGTTTCAGAAAGACTCAAAGAAACATCATCCTGAGGTTTGAGATTCTGTCAACGGAGTGGCACGGGAGAATGGAGAGACGGTCCGTGTGCTTTCTGATGCTGTGTGTCCGATATGTGAGTACATGGCAGTCTCCATGGGGAGGGTGTTGGACGCCATAGACTTTCTGTGGATATGCGCGAGGACCTACACACCATCGCTGTGACCATGGCTGTATTCCATAAGTGGTTAAGCGAGAGGGGGGCAAAATACTTCGATCTCCCTCCACGTAATCTTGCTCCTAACGGCGTATTGGAGGTGACCTCGGTGACTCAAATGCAGCAGGAACATTAGGCGGACACCCCGGGGTGAATCCACACAAGACAATCCATTCTGTCCAGATATTTCAAATCCCCTCTGCCTGTGGCCCTTTCATGTGCAGATGCTCAAGATGGGCAGGAGGACCTGGTTCCAAGGATGCCGGGGCCCACCATGACTTCGACCAGCAGAGTGTGCCCGCGCTGTCATCGCAGACAAGATATCAGGTTCGCCTGCAGCTGGCTCCTGCTCGGCTGCGGATGTCAGGAGTACTACTGACGGTGGCAGAGTTAGAAAAATTAAGAAGGACTAAATGCACACTTGCAGCACGGGTGTACAGTCATTGTATACAATTTGTTTAACCTATAGATATATGTTCTCTTGCACACATTGCCATTGTCCTGGGTTCATAGTTGCTGTCAGCTGCTGCAATGTAGACTTACACTCCATCCCTTCCAGGCAATGCACTCTGGTGGCCCAAGGATAACTGTTTCTCCACTTAATACACGCATTTGTAAGGAGACATCGCTCATAGACAAGGGTGATTGGATCCCTGTGCGACCAGCCACCTTCTCACTCTATGCAACCTATCCCCGCTCCCCTGGAGGATCTACAGGCAGCAATTTACCTTGTCATAAAGGAACGGCTATCCGCATGAACCCTTGTCAGTCGTGACCGTTCACACGGTTAAATGGAGTCCTGTAATCTCAGTCTGCCGAAACTAACTAGCATGCCCTCCGTGAATATTCATCTCCCTCTCTCCGTTCACCCCTTAGCCTGACAGCAGCCGAGGGCCAATGTCTCAGAATGAAGGAATTTCAGCGTCTTGCCGGGGTGCTGTTGTTGTGAAGACCCTCAGGACAAGACCTACTGCCATGTGGTCTAAACCAGAGAGTGAAGGTTTCCACGTGCGCACAGCAATCACAATTCCATTACTATATATGTGCCCCTTTAATGGTGACATTGAGCTCCACACAGCACCAGGGACAGGACTCCAATCTAAACATTTTGCTGTTGGACAGTGATGGGATGGCCTTTTTCCTGAACTGCTTTTTTGTGGAGATCATATGTTTTGAAATTCTAACCTAACTACAGAACAATTAATCCTGCCCCTTTCATCCAAACTTTCTGCCAATCACTATCGAATCTCCCGCAATGTCACTTTCATACGTATCTCCGTTAGTATGAATTCTCCCTGCTTCACCTTCGACCCGAATGCAAAAAGGAAACTGGATATGCCTTCCGTTCCCCCGGATCTCTTTTCCTCAATGTTCCCAAGGACCACCCTGACACTCACCATAGACCATTTCAATGTCACCTTTATAGTCATCCACCATGACCCTCTCGGCCTACATTAGCATTCGCCCTCCCACCCTAAGACGTCCCAAACCCTCGTTTCACTGTAACCGTCTCCCCTGCCATACCTTAACCTCAGATGGCAACAAGGCACTCAATGTCAATCAACAGTTTCCTGGTGAGAAGACACTATGCCCCTATCCCCACAGCGCACACGCACACCCCCTTTAATGTCAAGCTTCTGCACACACTTTTACCTAACAGATTCCACCTGCCCTTTGCAGACCACCTTCAACACCTCCCTTTACAGGTCACCTTCCACAACTGTCTTTATGAACCACTTTCCACACCCGCTTTACAGGCCACTTTCCATAACACCCTTTGCATACAATCTTCCACACCCCCTTTACAGACGACCTTTCACAACCCCTTTACACACCACTTTCCACATCTCCACTTTGCAGATCATCTTCCACTGACCCATTACAGACCCCCTTTCAATCTCCCATATCCAGGCCATCTTCTACACGACCTTTTACAGGGCAACTTAGTCTCTGCACCCCCACCCATTTAGGACCATCGTCCTCAGCCCATTTTACAGACAACTATCCAGACCGCCTATACAGAGCACATTCCACACCACACTGTACAGACCGCCATCCACACCAGACCTATACATGTTACCTTCCACAGGCCCCTTTACAGACCATACTCCACAGACTCAATTAGAGAGTGCCTTCTCAATCCCCGTTCAGACCACCCTCCAAACCTCCCGTTTACATTGAATCCGCTGTATCACTCCCAATCCCCCTTTCTGAATTTGCCTTTCCTACTCTACCTCTCTTTTTTTTACCTCCATCAACTAATTTTAAAGACCACCTTCCATGCCGCCTTTGCAGTCCACCTTCCACAAGCCACTTTATAGACCACATTCCACAAACCGCTTCACAGACAACTTTCCACATTCCACTTGATTGACCGACTTCCACAACCCCCTTTACCAATTACCCTCCACACCACCCTAACAAAGCAATTTCATCACTTTTCAGGCCAACTTCATTCCCTCCTTCTACAGACCGCATTTCACACCACACCCCTTTACAAAGCTCTCTGAAAACCCGCTTTAGAGATAGCCTTCCACACACACGTAATTGACCACATAGCACATCACTCTTTACAGGGCACCTTCCGCATCACCACTTTACGGACCAGCTTCCATACCACCCATTACGCTCCACCCGTCCCCTTTACAGACCTTCCAAACTCCCGAGACAGAGCACCCGCCCCACTTTATTCCTTCTGGTGTACGAACACAAACCCACTTTTAAACTTCGTTCCTCTCTCTCTCCCTCTCCCTCTCTCTCTCTCTGTCTCTCATTCTCTCTTTTATGACCCTCTTCCACATCTTCAGGATGAACACCCCCCGTTCACATATGTGGTTCTTGCCTTTCTCCCATTCCCCGCCTTCATACCATCAGCTGGGCCTGAGACCCCAGCACCAAGGTGAGTGGGCAGAATAAGGAGGGCTCCCTGCAGTGTCAGCCAACTGAGAGAAAGTTCTCCCGTACCCGCTGCACACCAGGTTTGTCAGGCCGTGAATCCGAATGTTGAGAATTCCTGCTGGAAAGGGAGTGAAGCTTCGACAGGCCTGAAGGTTCCAGTGTTATGGCCCGTTAATGAGAATTCATGAGATGCAAATTTGGTTCCCTACTTTCTGCAGTGAAAAAGAGAAGCTGTCCTTATACCGCCGTGAACGTGTTGGAGGGAGATCCCAATCAAATTTGCCAATTTCGGTTAAATGTTCTGTATCCTCTCTTCAACATCTTCTAACTTCGGTAACCACAATTCCCGGTATCGGAGCCTTGCTTCGATAACACCCAGAACCTTATTCTAAAAGTGGTCAATCCTTAAATTGGACGGACCATAACAATAAATGGTCGGACAGTCACGTACCTGTATTGGCTAATTTCTTTGAGGACACTAAAATGCATTTGGCTGGATTTTGAATTGTACAATTTTCCTAAGATAAAATAAATCATGCTGTTCCAGCACGGACTGTAATTATTGTTAGTATCCATGGGAACTGATTGTCTCTGTTTCTCATTAGTTCCATTGCATTGAAAACACAAGTTCACACAGAGTCTTTTCTAATTTTTCTAATTATGGAATATCTTTTATGTATGTTACAGGTCTGGATTATTAACACTTATATTTCAATTGATTAGATTTGATGATCACACACTCTTAAGAAAAGTAAGAGATGTCCATCCAAACCCGTGAAGTTTACTTTTGGGCATATATGAAATAAATATTACAAGTATAAATATAAATATAAATACAACATCAGGTTCAGAAATTGAATTGTTGAATTCAGCCGAGATTATTTTTGTTGAAATGACTAATATATATTCTGTGGCCTTAATTTAGAAACTGACAAGTTAGTTTGAATATTAACACACTCTCTTTCATGGTTCTCTGTCTCTGTCTCTGTCTGTCTATCTGTCTGTCTGTCTGTCTCTCTCTCTCTCTCTCTCTCTCTCTCTCTCTCTCTATCTCGCTCTCACTGTTTATCTCTTTCGGTATGTCTCCTTCTCTCCCTCCTTCGCTGTCTCTCACTCTCTGCGTCTCTCTGTCTCTCGCTCTATCTCTTTGCCACGCTCTTTCTCTTCCCTTGTGGCTGTTTCTCTCTCACTCCCTCTCTCTCACTATCAGTCCCTCTTTCTCATTCTGTTTCACTCTCAGTCTCTCTCTGCCACTCTTACTCTCAAACTGTCTCTCTGTCTCGCTCCATATTTATATAACTGTATGTGATTCAGTGCCTCTCTCCCACTCGCTCTCTTTCTATCAATCTCTTTCTCTCACTCTCTGTCTCTTTGTCTTTCTAACTCACTCCCTCAGTATTTCGCTCTCTCACTCTCGCTCTCTCACACTATATCTCTTTGTCGCTCTCTTTCTCTCTGCATATCTGTCTTTCCCTCTTTTTCTCTTTCTCACACACTCTCCCTCACACTCTCTTTCCTTCTGACTCGCTATCACTCCCTCTGTCTCTCTGGCTCCATCTCTCTCTCTCACCATCTCTCTCCGTCTCCCTCTCTCACTCTCTCTCTCTAGCTCTCTTTATTTCTCTCTCTCTCTCTGTCTCTCTAGCTCTCTCTCTCTCTCTCTCTCTCTCTATCTCTCTCCCTCTCTCTGAGTCCCTCTATATTTACCTGCCTCTCTCTGTCCTGCTCACTAACTCTCTCTCGCCCTCAGTCACTGTCTCCCACTCTCTGTGTGTATATCTCCGTCTGTTTATCCCTCTCCCTTCCTTTCATTCTCGCTCTCTCTCAGCCTCTCTGTCTGATGTCCATCCCTCTGCCCCTCTCTCTCTGTGTGTAGTTCTCTCTCTCACTCTCTCTCACTTTCTCTCTCAGTCTTTCTCTCTGTCTCTCCCTCTCTGTCTAACTCTCTCTCTCTCTTTCTGTCACTCTCTCTATCTCCCTCTGTCTCTGACTCTCTCTCTGTCTTTCCCTCTCACTCACTTACTGTCTCTCGCTGTATCTGCGTTTCTCTCTCGCACTATATTCCTCCCTCAATCTTTCTCTCTCTCCCTCTCTCTCTCCCTCTCTCTCTCCCTCTCTCTCTCTATTTCTGTCTCTTTCGCTTTCTCTCTTCCCAATCCCTCTTTAAACCCCAAATGCTGCCAGTGAATTGAATGTCTACCCCTTACCCCTTGACCCCTAACTCGTTTCTTCTTTACGACCTCAGACCCTCTGACCTCTCCGCCTGTACTCTGGGAGTTGTCCTTCGTTTTGCAATAGAAAGATTCCTGTCCAGTAAACGTGAGTGATCGCGTTGAAGGACAAGTACCTCAGTCAAACGGAATGTGGATATATTGCGAAGTCGAATTTCTGTCCAATTGCTGACCGATAATGTTGATGGACAGACAGCCCGTCCGAAGGCAGGACAGTGATTTAATGAAGTGTGTATTTCTGTCCAACCAGTGAGGGGTATTCTTGATGGACTGGAAACCCGGCCATTGCAACTCTCAGTGATTGATTGCTTCTCATTATTCAATGAATTGAAGAAATTGAGTAAATGGATATTTGAGCACATTCACAACTGCTGACTGAATGGGGTCTGTGGCACAACTTAACTCCCAGTATTAGTGCAGCAGGTAAGGAGCTGCAGCTGCAGCATGAAGCCACATTCCCGAGCAAACTGTCCGAAATGAAAAGACTTAAACCCCAAAAACCACATCAGGATCCATGGATAATATACCATTAACATTTACCAACGCAGGACGAAATTGTTCGTGATCACAGCCAATAAAATGACTCTCCATCTCTGGGTTCCTGGAACTCTCCCCACTGCGGACAGTCCGGATCTTCCTGCGGACTCTGCTGCTCACTAAAATGTGTCTGACGGCGAGAACACTGAGCAGCAGAAACAGGGCAAATCGGAGACACAGTGTAAAAATTAGGTGGAGGAACTCGATTGGTCCCCCAGACTGTAGAGGGCGCTGCATCGAGTGTGATCTCAGAAATCCAGGGCATGTTCACCAGCTAATACCGACCTTTGAAGATAAAATAACAGAAAATGTTATTTAAAAAGCTCTGCACAGTCACTGTGCCCAGACCAACAAGAGACATTTTCTCGCTGCAAAATTTCATTTTCAGCTTTGGGCAAAAAATAGCCACAAATAGATCAAAGGTGAAATTGAGGGTGAACCAGACAGAAGAGTCAGTGTCTGCATAAAGCAGACCAGCGTGAATACTACACACGTGGATGTATAACTGGAAAATAATCTGTTCATAATAAATTATCGGAATGTGTCTCAATATCTAGTCCAGGATAACGACCAGTAGATCCGCCCCTGACAAGGCCACCAGGTAACAAGTGACACATTCGGTCAGGCCAAATTAACACTTTAGGATCACAATTGTAATTGAGTTCACTGTGCGGAAGTGAAATATGAAATTAAATTAGTCATCATGGTAAGGAAGATAATAACAGTTTGCGTAAGGAGTTGTTGACATTTTCAAATGTGTGACTGCATCCAGTGATGTCATGAAATCAATGGACAAGAAGGAACATAAGAGCAGGTTCTTGATATAATGGAAGGAATCAGAGATTATATAAGAAACATTGGCTCTAAGGAAGGAGGTTGGGAAGAGTGATGCAGATGCCAAACATAATAAGGGGACCCAATGGTGACTTGGGTATGAAGGGATAATGAGCGTTATTAGGGGTAATCTGGAGTAGTGATGATTGACGGGGATCCGAAGTTGACTGGGTCAAACCAGAGGTCATACAGACGGGGCAGCCATTTGGAATAAATTCCCATTATTCTGTTTTCTCAACTGACTCCAAAAAGATGCATTAGGCGAAAGATTGTTTAAACCCTTTCAGTGCTGTAGCTTTTAAAATGTCACAAAACAGACTTTCTTGTCATTTTAATAAACAAATTAAAGGATAAAAATGTATTTATTACCATACTGGTGAGGCAAAGAATAACACATACTGACTCCATAAACACCCAGACACATACATATGAAATTATTTTCTGTAAATATAATAGACACTTAGATAATTATAAATTTGGAACAGAAACAGTTCACTTTTCTGCATTGCTTCAGGTGCTGGTTTGAAACTTGTCCAGGCCTAAAGGATTCCTTCCTCCTTTATTGAAAATACATAATGCATGTTATATAAAGCTTTAATAAAGGCCATAATGCAATTCCAAATATTGATTTTTTTTTTTTATAAACTGCCTCCGGGCCCTGTGAAAATAACGTCGGATTTATATTGTCCACATGAAAATATTTCAATTGTAAAAAAAACTCTGAATTTCTCTTCCATATTGCCAACAATTTCTCCGGAATGTGACGGGACTGTAACATGAATATCTGCAGACGCAGTCGGGAGTGTTGTGAGGAGCCAGGAGTGAGAGGAGTAAGCCAGATTCTCACTTCATAATGACATACCCCAAGTGATGCAAAACCTGACTCTAATCCAAGGGGATAGACAGGTACGCTGACCGAAACACCCAGAGAGATACATTATTTTCACCTCTGTTCTTTCTTTCTCCACACCCCTCTCTCTCTCTCACACACACACGCACAAATGTGCACAAACATATATCGCAGATACCGCATGCACACCGCACACTGAAACAAACTCACACACACACACACGCGCACACACACACACACATGCATTCGCACACACAGATATGCACAGATACATGCATGGACACCCAGTCAGACACTCACGCTAAATATCTCTCACATGCATAACACACCCACGCAAATACGCAGACAAACATACAAACAGTGACACAAACACACATACAAATATATGCACACAGACACTCACATATTGAAAAACTGATTCACACATGCAAACAGACACGCAAACACATGCACAAATTCACAGACTGACTCACTCCCACAGATGCATATGCACACAGGCAATCCCACAAATACACAGAGGCAGATATGCACACATATAAAAAATTACCAGGTACACTTACGGAATCAAAACACGAACACAGTGCCCGAAACACCCGCACTGAAACTTAATTCCATCTCTCTCTCGCTCTCTCTCTCTCTCTCACTCTTCTCTCTCTGTCACTTTCTTTCAAATATCTCGCTCTCTGTCCGCTTCACACTCCTTGCTCTCTCGCTCTCAATCTCACACTCTCTCATACATACCATCTCTCGCACACACAAGCACACACAACTGTGCATACACATGCAAATGCCTCACACACAAATGCAAATACAAACACTCATGCACACACCCACGCACACGTGTTGACGTGCATGCAAAACTCGCACAGGGGCAAGAAGGGGGACTCGCACGAAGTCACAAAGATGGACTCGCACACAAACTCACACTCAAACAGGCACACATATGCAAAGAATGAATATACACGCTTAAACACAAGAAGTGCACATGCCTGCACAGACACTGGTGCACGCAGACATACATTCACACATGGACTCGCACATAGCCACACATTCATAAAGTCACACACGACCTCGCACACAGACAGTAACATGCAAATAGGCACGCATATACACGTAAAATTACATTCACTAACACACCAAACGAGAAGGAGCGAACACAGCTGCACACAGTCTCACACACACACGCACACAGTGTCTCACAGAATGAAGCCACAGCCACACACACACACACACACACAGTCAAACACGCACAGACACACAAAGACATGCAAACTCGTTTGGACCCACAGATTCACCTATACAGAAACACAACACACAGAGCCCCATATACATGCACAGACTCTCTCACACACATACACACGCAAGCACACATGTAATCTTATATACACATAGATATTATGCAGACAGAAAAGTACACATACAAATAAAGACCAGGCACTCATACAAAATCAAACTGACTAACACACTGGTCGTGTCACCCACACACAAACATCATTCTCTCCATCCCTCCCTCTCGCCCTACCAATGTCTCTCTTTCCACTCTCTCTATCTCTCTCTCATTAACGTACACACACACACACACAAGCACGCACCCGCAAACAGACAGGCAAACTCAAACAAACACTCTGTCAGACGCACACAGGCACAGGAACAAACACACACACGCACATACACACACACAGACAAACACAAAAACAATGCATGCAAACCGAACACACACACACACTCACACACACACACACCGACACACACCCAAGCATTGTTTCATTATTTCACATACACCCTGACACACAGGCCCATATCAAGTGTGGCACTGACACTCAAACACAAACTGGCATGCAAAATCTTTATTCCTCCCTCCCTCACATGCAAACACACACACTGACCCTCAGGCACAAACACATACATAGTCTTAAACACACACACACACACACACACACACACACACACACACACACACACACACGCACACACACACACACAGACAAACACAAAAACAATGCATGCAAACCGAACACACACACACACTCACACACACACACACCGACACACACCCAAGCATTGTTTCATTATTTCACATACACCCTGACACACAGGCCCATATCGAGTGTGGCACTGACACTCAAACACAAACTGGCATGCAAAATCTTTATTCCTCCCTCCCTCACACGCAAACACACACACTGACCCTCAGGCACAAACACATACATAGTCATAAACACACACACACACACACACACACACACACACACACACACGCACGCACACACACACACACACACAGACACACACTAATTCACACGGAAAAGCAAAGAACACAAATTACTCTTGCACATGGGCACAGAATAACACACGAAGACACAGACACTTGCATGCACACACACAAAACACACACACACAAACACACACACATACACACCCGCACAAACTAATGCACACACAAAGTGAAACAAGTGAACTTATACTCAATTATAAAGATGCAGAGGGGAAATGAAAACGCTGTGGCTGGTAAATGGCAAGGGAATTCACAACATTTTCTATAAGGTTATTAATGGCAAGAGTATAACCAAAGAAAGAGCATGACACATAATGTACCAAGGGGGCAATATGTGGGTGGAGCCAGAGGACACTGCTATATTGTTGAATTAATGTTTCTCATGCGCCTTCACCCAAGAGAATGAGGATGAACGTTTCGATTTCGGGAAGAGAGAGTGCGAGGTTCTTAAGCAAATTGTTATAGGGAGTGACAAGATATGGGATGAGTTGGCAGGAATTAACGTGGTCAAATTTAGAGATCCAGATGATTTGAGTTCCAATCTGCTGATGGACGCAAGGGAGGAGACCACAGGTTTACTGAGCCAAATTTTCAATTTATCTGTGACCACGTTGGAGATGTCAGAGTACGGGAGAATATAAAATGTGGTTCCACTATTTAACAAGGGTTGTAGAGGATAAGCCAGAGAACTTCAGGACATGGGTTCTTACTTCAGTGGTAGGGATACTATTCGATGAAATCCTGAAGTAGAAAATTTATCTCCAGTTGGAAAGGCAAGGTTTGATCAGGGATATTCAGCATGGCTTTGTCAGAGGGAAGTCATGTCTAACAAATTTCATTGATTTTTTTGAGGAGGTGACCATATGTGTAGATGAGGATAGTGTAGCTGTTGCAGTTTCTGGATTTCAGCAAATCATTTGACAAGTTGCCACATGGGAATCTTATAAAGAAGTCAAATGCACATGGGATGCAGGGTAATTTGATCAGGTAAATTCAAAATTGACTTAGTTGTAGCGGTCAGAGCGTGATGACCGAGGATGCTTTATTTACTGGAAGCCTGTGTCAAGTGGCATACCATCAGGATCTGGCCTGGGTTCCCTGCTATTTGTCATTTGCATAAACGACATTGAAGGTCTATGTGTGCGGTTGAAGTAGTAAGTTTCTCAATGATGCAATTATTGGTCTGGTGGTTAACAATGAGGATGAGTGCCATGGGCTACAAGAAGATACAGATGGGATGGTTAATGGGGAAGATAAGTGGCAGATGGAATTTCAACCTGAAAAGTGAGAGGTGCTAATCTTTGGAGGGAGCAATTTGACAACGAAATATTCAACGAATGGAATGACAATAGGAAGTTTTGAGTAACAAAGGGACCTAGGTGTTTGCGTTCGTTGATCTCTGAAGTCGCAGATGAATTTTAGTGGGGTGGTGAAAAAGTTTTATGGGACACTTGCCCTTTTGAATCGAAATAGATATCACCAAAGTAGTGAGATAATGTAAGAGTTGTGTAGAAACTAGTAGAGGACGCAGCTGGAGTACAGTGTGCAGTTCTGGTCGCCACATTATAGGAAGGATGTGATTGCACTGTAGGGGGTGCAGACGAGATTCACCAGGATGTTGCCTGGGAAGAAGCATTTATAAACTATATTTTACCCAGAAAGTAGTGACGGTTTCGAATGCGCTGGTTGGGAGGGTGGTGGAAGCCGTTTGCCTAGCATTTTTTACAAAATACTGGGATGAGCACTTGACACGTGATAACATTCAAGGTTATGGGCCAAGTGCTGGTAAATGAGATTAGGTGGTTAGGTGATTAGGTGTCAGTTGTTTCTCGCGTGCAGTGCAGACTCGATGGGCAAAAGGGCCTTTTCTGCGCTATGTGATTCTGCGATTCTGTGACATGCACGCATATATAGACACACACTCTCACTAATGCCGAAACACACATTAAGACACAGACACATTCACACATGCATTCACAAACTCACAGTCACAGAATATCCCCCGGAAGGACACAAACACGCACATGTACACAAAGAAATCACATGCACACACAGAAGAATAAACAGACAGACACGATGATCAGCCACGCAAATAGCATCAAACAGCCTAACACAGAGACCGAAACACCAACACAGAAACACTCGCTTCACCAAAATATTCATGCTCTCTCACTCTCTCTCTCTCTTTCTCCCACCCTCTCTATGCCTTGCTCTCTACCTCTCTTCTACTTTCTTTCTAACTATTTATATCCCTCTCTCTCTGTTGATCTATCTTTGACTCTATCTCTACCTCTGCTCGGAGAAGCTCACACTATCACAAGGACACGCACACACGCAGACTCTGTCTCTCTCTCTCACAGACACATACACACACAGGAGCGTGCACAAACACTGAAAAACTCTCAAAAATATTCTTATTCACACACCACACAATCTCACATGCATGAGCACAAAATAAATTTACGCAAACCACAAACGCACATGCAAAAACAAACCTACATACATACATGTACCCTCCGTAACTCATAAATACTCCCACAGTCACACACACAGTCACATGTACGCACACACAAACGCAAATTCGCAAGCACGAGCACACGCACACACACACATAAACACATCAAATTCCACATATATCTGAAGGGCAACAAGGCATGGAAAATAAATTCTGGCCCAGCCAGCGTAGCCCACATCCCGTAAAATTGAAATTAAAAAAATCACACAAACTGACGCACACACACGTACACACACAAAAACACACACACACGCACACACACACACATTCTCACACAAATACACAATTACAGTCATTCACCAGACAAACACTGGCGAAACACACGCTCTCACTCTCTCAACACACACACACACATAATAACGTGAACACAGACACGGACACGCACAAACACACAAGAACGCCCACACCTATACAGGAGAACATACGGACACAAGCTGACAATCAGGCGCACGTAAACTCACATATTTACACTCAAACACACTCAGAAACACACACTGAGGCACACATACACACACGCACATACAAATTTGCACGCACACACATTCACACGCACACACACACATTTGCAAACACATTCACACACACACACACACACACACACTCGCACGTATGCTCACACAAAGTGAAATACATGCACTCTCACACCTACCGGGGTACACACATATACAAGCACTTATGCATAGAGATTCACATGCAGACCTGAACACTTCCTTAAGCACTCTCTCATCTCTCTGTTAAACGCTCTCACATGGACACACATGCAGACTCCGAAGAACGCACTGACATTCATAAACAAAATGTCGCACAACCTCTCTCAATCATACATAAACAACCGAACACAAAAACACACACACAAGTACATATGTATTTGCATACATAAAGACACACATAAACATTCACAAACAGAAACGTTGATGCAAACCCAATCACTCACACACACACATACAAACTAATGTCTCTCTTTCTCTTTATTTCCTATACACACAAACACACACAAACTCAGAAACACTGTCATTGAATAACTCGCACACAACACTAACGAATCTGCCAAGAGCCATAAGGCACCGAGAGGGAAGTTGATCTGCCGATATACAGAATCGTGTCTATCCACTTAGGTGCCTTCGGTAGTGCCTGGCCTAACCGGATCCCGCTTCCTCAGCAAATACAGCTCCAGCTGCCGAGGAGGGTGCCACTGCCACACAGCACGAACCCGAAAGCAGGCCTTGGGCATCCAAGTCTCGGCCCTCGACAGGCCGCCGGTCAAGAGGTAATCACAATCAACAGTCTGCATACACATCCGCTCAGGATTTAGGGCTCCACAAAGATGTAACAGCAGAGATGAGAGATTAGGGAGATGTGGCTGCAAAGCCTGGGAAAGTGTATTCATTAGTACTACTTCCCGAGTGTAAATTATGTTCCCAGAATCTGCCTTTCCTATGTCTCCTTGTTATGAAGAGCAGTGGTCGCCTCACTCAGATGTGAAACTTCAATTCGTGCTCAAGGTAAAGTCAGGTGTCTCAGAGAAGTGACACTTCCCTTTGCTTGGCTCAGCCTTCAGCCCAAAGTGATCATCCAGCTTCATACTCACTGGACACGTCATTGATGCCAGATCCTTGACGATGCTTGTCACTGCTGCCAGAATGTCGGGGCATGCGTTACAGTGATCAATCATTCTCACTGTGTGCTTATAGGCCCTTTCAGCTGGTTCTGCCCGCAATCTCATCAGCATGTCTGGCTGGTGACATTGTGCTTTTCAAGGGTTCATGTACGGAAGGCTGTCAAAGGATCGGTTGCATATAAATTTTATTTCCATGGCTGCATTTCTATGATATGACCCTGATCCCAGAGCGCAACTGAGCTGCCCTCAGACAGACATGATTCAGTCATTCAGAGGGGAGATGTGAAGATCTATGGAGTGTCCTCAATGCATGTCAAATTCATCTTCCTGGAATCGAGTGACTAGTGGGGCCTACAATGCACCTCCAGGACAGGAGCATTACGACAGAGGGTATCTGAGGTACCATCAGCCGTACTGGAATCAAACGTTCTCAGCTGCAATATGAAGTTCAAATGTGATTCCTCACTGCATGTTGTCACCATCCTCCACAAATCTCGAAGCGACCAGAGCGCCCGTATTGAGCCTGCATCCCCTGGCTAATGTGATTGCCAAATTGTCGTCGAGATCGCCTTCCAAGGCTTCCACACCCACATCCTCACCGGAGGTGGCTCATAACTCCTACATCTCCTCCTCAGTTTGATTCTCTGCGCGTAGCAGCGACAGTTTGAAAAGGGCAAAGCAGGGGACAAAGGTGCACCACACTGTCTGTGTGCTTTATTGCCGGACTTCACCGGAGAGGTCCACGCACCGAAACCACATTTTCCACATCCTGATGGTTTCCTCCAACAAGATGCGAGCTGCAGCATAAGCGTCATTTTAATTTCGCCCTGCTGCAGTCTGAGTACACATGCATGGGTGCCAACAGCGACGTTGTCTGTCTGTAGCACTTGCCTGGGGAGCAATCACTGCAGCCTTTGTGGATACTGGAATTCGACGGGGATCTCTGACCTACTGAGGCACCCTCTTGACAAACTTATGAACACACAGGACATCCTGTCCACTGAAGGATTCAGATTCCCTCCGGAGTACTCGCAGGCAGCAGCACCACGCTTCCCGAAGCACGGCCTGGACATCCTCCTGATAGAGGTATAACCACACTGGGCATCCTCTTCCCTGAAAGATCCAGGTAACCTCCAGCCACAAGAAAGTGTTTGATGACGATAATGCAGGTCTTAAGCTCCAGAGATGTCCACCCGCGGACCTGGACAAACTGTCAAAAGCGCTTCAGTGACCATCTGCAATCCGCCAAGGTGAGTGGAATATCTCTTCTGGGCATACAGCCTGGCATCGCTGTATACAGCGTGTCAAGCCTCGAGTGGGCACAGAAAAACATTCTGCTCAGCAGCACTAAAGGAGCCGGAGCCCATAATCAAGGTGAAAGAAAAGAATGCCAATGGTGAATGATGGCAATGAGGAGAAATAATACTATATCACTTGAAGGAATTTCTGATCACCCTGACTCGATGAGGCACCACATCACCCTTTCCCTCTTGTCCATGAAGGATTTCAGGGAGCACAGCGTCCTAGAGCTACATAGGACGGGATGTGGTACCAGAAATAGCCTTGTTATTTGACGTGTGGAGGAGAGTACAATGCACATTGTCAGAATACCATCCACAGAAAGTTATGGTTTACAGCATGTCCCCGCTTCATGTGTCACACAGCCCTGCTGTTGATGCAGTTGTGCAGGTGGAACGTGGGCTGCCTGGGCGTGAGGGTTTGGGGAGAGCTGGGACTTAGTAATGGCACCTCCGTTCAGAATAGTATTGTGCTAACCTAAGCTACGAGATTGTTTAGGCAGGCAGACTGTGAATGGCAGCAACTAAGACCACTAAGAAAGAAAATTCACTCAATTATCTCACATCATGACTACCTTGCCATTCTCCCACAGATACCGGAGCTGCTGCCCTACCCTACGGAGAGATGTCACGACTCGTACACAAGGAGTAGTTAGACGTATCCGAGGAATCATCATCCGCATTAGCACACTCAGTAGGAAGCAGACCAGAGACTGTCACTCCACTGAGTACAAGTGTGGACATAGATTGGGTAGCACTGGGTGATGAGCACCACACCACTGTACACAGCCGGAGATGTCAGCGGCAGAGCTTACTGTACCAACTAATCGGCCTCAACATTCGAATCATCCCGCAGGGAAAGCTACCAACCTTCCTTACACGGTCTGACAAGCAGATGACACTGTCTTTATCACTTTTCCCTCACACACTGTGTGCGGCATCCAGAAAACCTTGCTCATGTGTGACATGCCGTTCAGATACATGATGGATGTAATGCCGTATCTATGGTGTTTCGAAGTTCCTCCTCTCCCATCCACGTCTCGGGTTATTCTCTTCAAAGGCAGCAAACATCTGGAGCGATGATTGATGAGCTGGTTTTTGGCCACGATGATGTCTTGCTTTGACCATCGGCGCCCACATGCCAAGAAATCTCTTTAAATTTCACTCCTCTAACTTTTCCACCTATATCTGGTGTTACCAAAGATGGGCCTGGCCACGTTGCTGCCAAAGCCAGTTGCATCGTCTCATACCCCCTAACCCCGTAGATATGGTTCAGCGTTGACCACAGATCCTTCCGGATTGTGTCTACAAGTAGTCATCGAGGCGCTCTTGGGAAAGGAGATGGAGCACCATGTTGGAAGGTGCGCTGAGCAGACTGTAAAGAAGGTTCACAGAAGGCCCCATCCTAGCTCTTAAAAATAAGCACCACATCATCGTTTGTCTGGCGGTTAGAATGGCCCTGCCTTTCACTCAATAGCTGCATGTACAGAAGCTATATCCTCTTCACAATGTCCTCGACATGGCCTTGATAGGATTGTCCAGCATCTTCTGGAATGTCCCTTTACAACAAAGTTCAGGAGATAGTTAGTTATTATTTTATCGAGTTCATTCCATGCAGCTTGGTGACATCGGGCGCTGTGCTCTACCGTGTGTTCCCGGGGAACACACCGGATACAAAAATCAACGGCTGCTGCAGGGCTATCAACTCGTTCAAAGACATCTTTTCTCGGCTGAGACCTCTTGGTTTCCACTGCAAAGCGATGTCCGTGCCGTAGTGCTTCAGACTGGTGCTTTCCAATGACCAGGGCAACGCGCTCCATGAGGGTAAAAAGTTGAACAGTTTAAAAGTGTGAGCTCTGTGATTCATTTTGACTCTTTCCCCGTTTACCAAGGAACAATGTTTATTTTTATTTTTTCACTTTTTTTCTAGCACGTGTCTAATATTCTTTTGCAAAGTTAAATATAGTTCGACATCGGGGCTTTCACAGAGCAGCGTCACAGTCAGAGAATAGGAGTCCTTCCGGTTTTTGTGGCAGCCCACATTCTGAATGCGACCCCTATAGGAAGGTGAAAGCAGCCAGCCGCATCCTGTGCCTGTTAAAAAACAGCAATGGGGGCCAACGCAGTCACGCTCTGTGCCTGAGATGCAGTGTCAGTGTCGTCAGATATGAACCAGCCTGCGTTGGAGAGAAAGACATTGGTCAAATTGCAGAAATCCCTGTGTAAATCCTACTTTCAGAACCACACGCGTCAGGCATTAGCACGTTCTGCAAATGTTACGAGCCACAGAAATCTTCAGTGCCACTGAAAGTGCGTTTTTCTGGAGTGACCTTTACTTTAATGTAGGTGTGTAAAGTAGGTCTTTGTGGAGAAGGGCACTCAGTCTGACACAATCTACCTGTAGAAGAGCAGCCTCCTCTTGCATTGACTCTTACTAGTTAATTGACACTTTTTCTGTGCAGACTTTGCAGTTGGAACTACCTGAATCTCCATTGCCTAATTCTTGCAATCACGCAGCTGTGAAATTCCTCCCACATATGGAGCAGTCCACTTGGTACACGGCGTTATTCATGCTGCTGCTGCTGTTCCTGAGCCTCTCCGCTTTGTAAGTGACCTGGTGCCACACCCATGATCAAACCGACAATTGTAAAATATTAACTGACTGTCGCAAGATTTAATGCAGAATTGACCCCTTTTGCTGGAATCTATGTGGCTGGTTGTAGCATCAATAGACCCCTCGGTGTCCATGCATCCTCCTCCAGTAGATAATTATACCTCTTGCAGCAACTCTGAATGTCCTGTGACTCAATTAGCTATTGATTATCCAATTTTTCTGCAGAATCAGGAATAAATCATAAAAAAAACTAAGTTGTGGTGATTCCAGACGACATCCCTGTCTCTAGAACGACACAAACACCAAACCTTGGGATCACCCACAATATCTTTAAGTGTGACAGGACCAGTGCAGGATCAGAAAGCAGTGGAATAATTAAAAACACGCAGCTTTCTTGGCTTAAAAAGAGACAAACAGCGAAATAAAAGGTCAGGAAGAATTCTAAATTATAAACACAGCATTAGTAAGAAAGCGCTGGGAGGAATGTATCTAATTCTAAAAATCAGACTTTGGGAAGCATGGGATGACTTGGTGAAGTTTCAGAGGTGATGTGTTTTAATGTTTCCCGGAAACTGGAGAGAATGGGAATGATGGGATCGTCTCTGCAGAGCAGTTAAGTGTAAAAGGAAATTAAATCTAGATTACAAATACATGTATGTTTTGATAAGAGTGATTCAGGTGAAACTGGTTCAGGTGGCTCAAATTTCAGGAGTAGGAAATCACAAATTTAATGTAATTGACAAATGCTAATGGAAATATAGTGCGGAGAAGGATTTACAACTGGCGAAAATCAATGTTCCCGTGGGTAGTGGGGGCTGCAGACACAAAATTAACATCCTCCGACGGGGATGGAAAGTGGTGTTAATGTAAGATGTCTGACCACAAGGACCTGGCAGCAGTGTCAGGAGAAGTTTAGTGTGCTCACACGCGTGGCTTATGTCAGATAATTCATCTCCACATGGCAACTCCTACACAAAATAGCACCAACATCTCACACAGCTCAATGTACCACACCCCAATCGTTCATGCATGAGTAATCACTAACAATCTGGGCTAATGCCTAATATTCACAAACACCACCTCAGTTTCACGCACCTTGAACTTGTATCAGTCTCACATACACCAATCACTGTCTCAACGTAACTCCAGCTATTCAGGTACGACAGGTACATCATCCAACGAAGTACAACACGAAAACTGACATTCTGTCCTCTCCATCTGGCTGGACAACGTGACCACTTAAACATAGGGAGCGACAGAAAACCAGAGGGGACAAGGCAAAACTTCATCCTCTGTGCTTGAGGGAGGAGATGGTTCTCTGCATCATGTCAGTGGCTGTGACAGAGCCTACAGCATCAGATATCATCGTTAGTGTTAGGGATGATGTGATGTCCCTGCCTTATGTCCTTTCTGAACGCCCAACTCAACCTCATCCTATTATCCAGGATTATGTTGTACAATATGCAGAACGTGGAACAATGAACATCTTGCTTCTATCCCACCTACAATCCTTCATCCCAAACCCATCCCCCACTGCACCACTTCTAATTTCAAACATGGCAATGACAGACAAAAACGGACACGTACCCATTGAAACAGAGGGGCGAGAGATGTGGTGCAAGAGAGGGAGAGAGAGAGGGAGAGATAGATTAAGAGAGAGATAGAGAGAGAGAGGGGAACAAGTGGGAAGGGAGAGAGGGAGAATGGGAAAGATGGAAGAGAGAAAAATATGACAGCACTGACGATGACGCCCAGCAAATTGATCTGCAACTCACGCCACCAGGTCAAATGATTGCACTGTATATAAAAGAGAGACGAGTGCAGAGTCGGATTATGTTATGTGGTGAATCACGGATCACGAATGTGCTGCAAAAAGAGCAGGTGGAAAGGATGGTTCCTGTGCAAGCTCAAAGGACGGTGTGACCACAAACGGGTTCTGGTACAGGGGAATCAGATGGGAACATTTCTGGGCCCTGCGGAAGTGGATGCTAACTTCATGAAGGCGCTAGTGGACCATGCTGTGCTACAGTACCTGGTGGACATTATCCCAACTTCATCTGAATTACAGACCAAATCAATCAATGATCTTATTGCTGCAGTGGGAGCTCAGGCTGCGCTTTTGAGGTCCATGCTCGCTGGCATGCAGGCTCAGACTGCTGTAAGTATCGATGTGCATATCATTGCTCAAAGTGACATGAAGGTTCTCTCAGTTGCCCAGCAATCGGAGTTCCAGCAGATTACTGTGATCGCTGGAGCTCCGGCTCGGGGGAGGGACAGTGTTTCCATGGAGTTTGAAACTGCGGTCCTATCTCTGGTTGACAGGTTTTGTTCTCCCTTCAATGCCACTCGGACAGTGTCCTTGTTGTTACCCCACCAGACTGCTGCAGCGCATGTCGAGGTGGTGCAGTTCCAAATTGAGCCATCTATCCCCAGGGCAGCTCGAGGCTGTCCAGCAGTACTATCTGCAGCCTTCCCCAGTGAAAGTCAACAGCGTTGGACGAGCCATGCTGCCGCCACTGGAGAAGAACTATGTAGATACACTGGGCAAGTCGAGGGAACATAAATGACAGGCACCGATCGAACTCAGAGGCCTGAAGAGTTCAGCTTTGTCTGACTAGCTGAATGTGTTGATGGGAAAAGTTTTTAATAAACAAGTTAGTTTTAGTGATATTTACTGCAGAATAGTGAACAAGATGAAGCTGTGATTGGTTTCTCAGATGGATGTAACATTGGGGAATGGTTGGAGTGAAGGTTTCCAATGGGAATCAAAGTCTTATTCGGCACACTCCGAGGGCCTGCCTGGGTCAAAGGCGCCAATGAAATATCTTCCCTGCTGCTCCTATTCCTGAAGTTTGCTCCGGATTCCTGGTGAAATTGCCTATGTCCTCATGATCGTGATGATATTGATATCATCCCAGCTGCTGATGCAACTGGACAATGCGGATCCTAGTGTGCAACACAGCAGGATAGACACGAACCCTTACATTCCTTGCTTAGATAATTGGAGAGGGGCGACTGAACAGTCACTGAAGTCAGCTAATGAAGTTTTAACAAAAACAAATACATTCATTGGACAAAGCAAGATGAATTATATTGCAGTGCTGTTTCACACACAACTCCATATATACAATATATAGATAGATAGATAGATAGATAGATAGATAGATAGATAGATAGATAGATAGATAGATAGATAGATAGATAGATAGATAGATAGATAGATAGATAGATAGATAGATAGATAGATAGATAGATAGATAGATAGATAGATAGATAGATAGATAGATAGATAGATAGATAGATAGATAGATAGATAGATAGATAGATAGATAGATAGACAGATAGACAGATAGACAGATAGACAGATAGACAGATAGATAGACAGACAGACAGACAGACAGACAGACAGATAGATAGACAGATAGACAGATAGATAGATAGATAGATAGATAGATAGATAGATAGATAGATAGATAGATAGATAGATAGATAGATAGATAGATAGATAGATAGATAGATAGATAGATAGATAGATAGATAGATAGATAGATAGATAGATAGATAGATAGATAGATAGATAGATAGATAGATAGATAGATAGATAGATAGATAGATAGATAGATAGATAGATAGATAGATAGATAGATAGATAGATAGATAGATAGATAGATAGATAGATAGATAGATAGATAGATAGATAGATAGATAGATAAGATAGATAGAGAGATAAGATAGAAAGATAGTTAGATTAACATTTATGTTTGTCAGGATTACTCAAGGTACAAAGGCTGTCTCATACTCTAATGTAAAGAGTAAGTTCACAGTACACTTAAAGCAAGAGGAGACCTGTAATCAGACAATCCACTAACCAAGCGACAAATACAAATCGCAGAAATGCAATGGATCTGTTGTCAACTGCTCCCTGTCGCTTGTCCCACCGTGTGTCAACCGGTCTCACTGAGCTCTGTCTTTCATAAAAAGGCATTCCAATCTCCCGTCTGCCAGAACCCTCTTTGGAAATGTCTCCCACGCTGAAACTTTCTTTCAGGCACGTTCCACAAGTATTCCCCTCCAGGAATTTGAGCTTTATTTCCAAAGCTCCTCCTCTCTGTGTCATCAAATTCTTTCAATCTCTCTTCTGATCACACTTCCGCACCGACTCAGCCATCAACACTACCGCTGCTTTACAATCGCATAGCCAAGTGTTACAGGCATTTAGATGTTTATTTGGAACTTCTCTTTTCTAACAAGTCCTTATATCGCATTAAATATTTTCCTGCAGATTTTTTTTTTAATATTGAAATTTGAGGCTTGGAAGCTTCCACTCTGTTCCTTTTGTTTAAATTCACTGAGCAAATATTTTCTAGGTTCTTGTTCTTCCTTTGACCAGAATGTTTTCTTGAGAGTTTGTCCGCATACTGACTCAGCCTTTTTGATTTGAGGACTATTGTATCTTTGGGAAAATTATTTTCTCTGTAGTTTGCTCTTCCCTGACTGCAGTCTCTCTTGGCAACTATCTTCAAACTGAACTCAAGCTGCTATTTTCTGTGAGCGTGGGGAGAGGAGGGCGGAGAATTGTGCCTGCTTCTCTGAAACCCTGTTGCTTGGCACCAACATTTTTTTTTTCTGTTCTTGTTCACTTTTAACTTCTTAAAATCGTAAAACTCATTATAAATTCAGGCAGCTTTTAAAGTGAAGCTGAAGCTGAACTTGACATTTTCTGAACACACATAATGAAATACAAAACAAACTTAAACTTTAATGCTACAACTCATCACTAGCGCCAACAGTGGCGTAGAGCTTGATGCAGGAGCACTTTCAGCTCAACTCCGGGGAGGAATTGTGTTGGCAATAGCAGTCACCACAATTCCTTTGCTCAGTCTCTCGCCAGTTGGCTAGTTTAGACATTAGTATCATTAATTATTCTGTAGTGCATCACTGCATAAAGCAATTGGCGACTTCCTTATTTTTTTCAACTTGTTAAAAGTACGAAGGGTGCAACAGAACAAAATGAACTTGAACATCTGCTCCAGCGTGTAGTGGATGGTTCACTGCGAGCGGTTCAGGAATCAAAAGCAATACTTCATCACACCACTGGTCTGCTCCACGATGTTGCTAATGGCTCCATTGCTCTCGGTATATTCGTGTTCTTTTCACGTGGCCGTTTAGCGGTGGGATGTGGTGAGTAAATTTCTGTTTAGAGCCAGGTGTCGAGGGGGAAACTTCGATCTCCAACAGGCCAACGTCTGGTCTTTAACGAGTTTCGAAGACGGTGGGAGAATGGGCCACGTGAGAATGAGATTATCTTGGCTGCTGCTAGGATGGTGAATCTTCACCAACATGATGCACTGTGTATCGTCACAAAGCTACTTTACATTTTGGCAGCTGATCACTACCTTCTGAAGGAAAACTAGCCAGTGACGCCCACGTCAATCAAATAATTAAATATGGGGAGGGGAAAATGAACTGAGAGTGCTATCAGTTACTGGGCCTTTGAGATGGGGGCTCAGTGGGGCCAGGTATATCATGGGGAATCCCTCTATCCTTGAGACACAATGGGATCTCCCATCATACTTCTCCCTGCTGAGGGACATAATGATGTATTTAACACGACCAGCATTGATGTCCTCCATCAAGTGATGCACACATGGACAGACAAGATACTGAAAGATAATGGATATGCTTCCTGCTCCTGTTAGTAAAGCTCCACATCCATAGTTGGTCAATGGAAGTCTGACCTTTACTGCCACTAACATCATCGTTAGCTTCCTGTTGTGAGGCAGCAAGTCGTGTTGAAGGAGGTGACATAGCCCTATGACCAAACTCTGTGATTCAGAGTAGCCTCACTCTCTTTGAACGTGTTAGATGTATGTTGGTAAAGAGTTTTTGTAAAGCCCGAGATGGGTAGAGCGGAGCCCACCCTCGTCTACAACTTTTGCAGAGTTTCACATCGCTGCAGCCACTGAGCCAAGTGTTGATCATGTTACAGTAACACATGAACTGTAAATAAAGACGCCAGTAGTAATCTAGAACTGGGTCACCAAATCGTCTGTTCCCACTGAATCTAAGGAGCAGCTCAAAACAGAAGGTCCAAAAAACCTTCCACAGCACGTCAAATAACTTTCCAATTACACAAGTCAGTCAGAGCCCCCCAGCTGCAAGTTCGACGTCTGGTCCTTTTAAATAGCGCTAGACGGGGGCGAGGGTTTCCTCCAGGTCCTGAACTAATGTTGAGCTGAGACTGAGTAACAGAGGCATTCAATGTTCAGGCAAACACCAAGTTACAAAGACATGTGCCAAAACTGCTGGAACCGCCTGTCCAACATGCAGCAGCAGCTGGGAGTCGCTGGTAAGTGAATGGCAGTGCGGCCTGCACCATTTCATATTTTCAGAATCGTAAATCTGATACCAGTGGACCTAACCCTCTATAAAGACCAGATTCATATTTTGGAGTGGTGGGGGGTGGGGGGAACATTGAGTGAAAACATTTACCTAAAAATTAAACTGCATAAAACTTATAGGGAAATAAATTGCAAGAATTATGGAAAAAGACAGGTTAACTGCAATTAATCTGAGGAGTGAGGCCATGGTTGCACCAAGTCATATGTGATGATGTCCAAATTGAAGTGACACCAAACCAGGAACCAATGCAGGACCTTGAGCACAGGGACGATGCCTGAAAGGGATTTGCTGTGAGTTAGAATATCGGCAGGATAGTTGGGGATGAGCTGGGGTTTAGTCAGGATGTTAAATGGCAGTGTACCCACAATACCATTTGAACAGTGGAGTCTGGGTTGAGGAACAGGAGATGGTGTAGTTAGCAGCCAGGCTGAGGCGGCGAGTTGATGAGTGATATTTTAAAGGTGGAAGGGGGCGAGATTCGGAATGGAGAGAATTGGAGGGCAAATGTCATCTCAGGTTAAACGGATCGCACATGTTGTGAGCAGCCTAAATCTACCTCAGGGAGGCTCGTGTATTCAGTGGATCGGGATTGGAGTTTCTGAGAAAAAATGAAGACAAGAGGTTCCATCATCCAATAGTTCAAACGACAAGAACTATAATGAAGTTAAATGCGCTTTGTAATATAAATAACTGTACAAAGAGACTCGCCAGGTATACCAAAAAATGGCCAGGATGGAATAATAACCCTCGTGAATAACCAGAAGTGTGTAATAGATGCGACGAGCTAATGAAAGCCAGACATAATATGTGGAATATTTGTACAAACCCCAGGATAAAATCCTTTCTATTGTTGCAATATTCCAATCTATTGCTCTAAGATTCTGGTCTCTCCTCTCCCTCTTTCTGGAGCAGCTGATCCCCGTCTTCTTCGGAGTTGATTCTACATCTGATGCTATGGGATCACACGTTGAAGGGAGTCCCTTATTAATAGAAGAGATAGAGCCTCCAGTGGCACAATTAGGATCCATGGAAAGTGACATTAATTACAGTCACTGAACAATCATGTTCTGTTAACCCCTTTCAATCCAAAGGTTTTTTTTTTACCAGAAAAAGGTGGAATATTTACCGGGCCCGGAAATAATGAAAGCTTTGGTCATAATATTTCAATCCTGCTTGGATCTGAGTGTGGTGACAGAGGACTGGAGGTTTCTAAATTTCCCACCCCTCTTTTTTTGACAGGGGAGAGGGATGCGCTTTGGAACTACAGGGCAGACAGGATAATGTCAATGATGGGAACATTTCTGAAGGCCATCATCGTGTTCAGACATACATGTTTATTTGTAAGAAAATAATATTTATAAATTATCAGAAGCACGGATATGTCAATTCGAATTCATATCTGCTAAAATTAAATTAAGTATTTTTCTAACTGACGGGAGTGTTGATGAAGGATGTGAGTATGATATAATGTCCATGAAGAAAATGTGATCAAGAGTTGCATTTTGGAGATGCGTAGCAACTGAACGCCACGTACTAAAGGGATAGTGAGAGTGTTGATGTGATATTGGTGAAAAGACAGAACACAAAATAAAGTGGTGCCCAATGGTTACTCAGACCGGAGGGGAGATTAAAATGATGTTACTCAGTGATCGATATTTGGTGCACTGCCCTTTATGAAACAAATAAAGGATAAATGACTCTATACAAATTTTATAATTCCCGGAACTGGAGGGAAAGATTTTGAAATTAGGAATGTCTTTTTATGACATATTTGGAGATATTTTATTTTTCTCTCAGTGCTGTGTGACTTTGGAAATCTTTGATTCCGAAGGCAGTGCAGGCGGGGTCACGGAATATTGTTCTGGCTGCGGAACGTGGATTCTTGTTAACAAGGGAATAAAAGGTAATTGGGGGTAAATCGAAATGTGGAGTCTGAGAGAAAACGAGGTCATCCATAATAACGTTGAACTTCGAAACAGGCTCGTGGGCCGGACGTACCCTCATTTTCTCCGATGGCGTATATAGGTATTTGTAGATGAAAGGAAGCTGAAAATGTAAACAGTGAGGAGGGAAGCAGTAGGCTTCAAAAGAATATACACAGCTTGGTAAAATGGACAGAAACGAGTAATAGAAATGTAATTCGGGAACGTCTGAGGGATACGTTTTTGAGGAGGAATGAGGAGTGAGAACATAAACTAAACGGGACATCTTTAAACAGGGGGAAGGCAGAGAGCGGATGCATGTGCACACTTGTTAATAACTGGAGGACAAGGTGACATACTTGTTTAAAATACACAGAGAATGTGTGACTTTATAAATATAGTCAGAGAGGACAAACACAAGAAGTTAAATTAATGTTTAATACATCAGTGACTAGTGCTCATCTCAAAAATAGAATCTAATTCTTGTCATTACATATTAGCAAGGATGTGACAGCTTTGGAGATATTGCAGTGGGGATTTAGTGGAATGGTGCCAGGCATGAGGGAACTAAGTTCAATTGGGGAGGATGGCGAAGCTGGAATTGTTCTCCTGACATCGGTCAGGGTAAAGGGGAATTTAATAGAGATCTCAAAATTAAAGTGGAGTTCAGAAGGAATAAATAGCAACTGTCTCCACTTGAACAAAGAACAGTAATAAGATTACATTAATTGGTTTAAGAGCCCGAGGGGATATAAAGATAACTTTTGTTTTCAAACAAAGCTGTTAGAATGTAGAATACACTGTCTGAAGACCAGGTGGAAGCTGCCATCTCGAGCTGGTGTAAAAGTTACCGTGACACTATCTCAAAGAAGAGCAATGGACTGTCCCCAATGTCTGGGTCAATATTTATTCCTCATCAAGATCACAACAACACATATTGACTATTTTTGGGAGCTCTTTCGAGCGACAAAGATCATACCTGTGATTCCCACGGATGTCCTGAATCCAGAGTGGATCTTTGCTGGGATGTTTCACTGACGGGTAGGGGAAGGTTCAGCAGGATACGTGTGTGAGTCGTCCACAAAGTGGACTGAAGCAAAACCTCTCTACTGTTCCCAAAAGTTGATTTACCTCCTTTCTTAAACTGTGAAACAATAATCACATTTCACCAGTCTTGGAATCGGACCACTTCTTCCCATATCTCTCTAAAAAAAAAGGTCAGTTTGAGCAAGGCCATAAACCATTTTGTTGCCGCACCCTTCATTGAGAATTGGGTCACCAAACAAAAACTCCGAGTTCTGGATAATTTCCACCAGTGATGCCTCCAAAGGACACTCAAAGTCAAGTGGGAAGACAGGTGAACAAACTTAACATCCGTCAAGAAAAGATATCCTCCAGTATCACAAACCTTACCATGTAATACAAGCATCCACAGGTCTGGAAACTGCATCCACAGGTCAAGCATTCAGCTTCTGAAACAGATCCGGTTTTCACAACTTGAGCGTGAGACCTGAAAACAAGGATGACAGAGAAATGTTTTAAGGACACTCTAAAGGACAGAGTGAAAAGAAGACAAAATGACATTGTTACACGGTAGGTAGTTGCCTCTTCGAAGCTGCAAGACAGTTAGAGACTGAGAACATTATTTCTCATTTGCAGAAGTGACAAAAGCGAACAGAGATACAACAGCACACCGACTCAAGGAATGCTCTTCCTAAGGAAAGTTCCTGTCCTCTCTGCGTGAAGAACTGTGGCTCCACGAATGGCCTTTTGAGTGACCTGTATACGCAGAAATCCTGAACCCTGGCCGAAGACAAAATTGTTTTAAGGAACTGATGATGAGGATGATGATTGTGATGCGATTACGATATTTGATTAAGTGAATGCATTTAAAATTCAAAATTGCATCGCCTTCACGTTAAGTAATCGGAACCCTGCCCGGCTATCCCGAACTAATTGAGTAGGATTGTGAACAGACGTAGCAACTCACAACTGGGCATCCATGAGGGGCGGTGGGCTATCAGCAGCAGCAGGATTGTCTCAATCTACAATATGTGAAATCAACCCCCACTCTCCAGTGCAATCACATCATTGAATCTACCATGGCTCCAGCTGAAGTGCAGGAGGGCATAGAAGGAGCTGCACCAGCCAGAGTTTTTTTTTTAACTTGACTTAAGTGTGGGGAAGCAACATCACAGAACTATGTGCATGAAAAAATGCACAAGCATAAAGCGGTAGACAGAGCTCAGAGATCCCACAATCAATGGCTCAGGTGAAAACTCTGCATTCCTGTCACATCCAGGTGCGAATTACGGAAAATTTAACAACTCCATGCAGCGGGTGTTTCTATAAATGTCACAACCTCAATGATGTGGAGCCCAGCACATCAGTGCATAAAACAGGTCTGAAGCAATTGCAACCAACTTCAGCTGGAGCTGAATGAAACATCGTGAACTCCAGTGGATGCCCCCAGAATTGCAGGTGCCAATATTTAGCTAATTCGATTTGCTCTCCGTGATCACAAGTAACGGTGGAAGGCACTGGGTTCTGCAAAAATGTTGGCACTCGACAAAATTCCAGCATTAGTACTGAAGACTTGTGATCAAGTCTTTGCCGCCCCTAGCCAAGCTGTATCAGTTAACGTACAACATTGGCATTTACCGAAAAATATGATAAACTAACCAAATATTCCCTTTCCAACAAAATGTAAGACACAGCCAGCTCAGTCAATTACTTCTCGTTGAGCCTAATCTCAACCAAGGTTGGACGATGGCATAGTGATATTACTACTTCTCAATTGTTGCAGGAAACGAGGAAAATGCTGTGGGGGTGCCGGCTTCGAATCTCACCTCGATAATTCGTCCAATTAAATTCAACCAAAAACATGATTTATGCACATGATAATGAGGATGACCGCCGCTGCTTTTCATTTTTGTTTTTAATTAAGTACACCCATTTTGTGCACCGGAATAAAATCGGCTATCCTAACCTTTTCTGACCGACATGTGACTCCAGATCCGCAGGAACGAAGTTGCCTCACAACTGCCCTTTGAACAGAACAATAATTGCTCTCTGACTCTCGCTTTGAGTTCTGCCAGTTTCACTCAACTCCTGACTCCTTTAAAGCCTTGGTTCAAACGTGGGCAAAAGAGCAAAGCTTCGAAGTTGAGGCGTTATTTACTACCGTTGTGAAAAAGGTCGCATTTGACAGACCTTGTCATCATTAGGCCTCAACTAAATTGCAATCAATCGGAATCACGGGGAGACACAGCGCTGTTTGGTGCCATACCAAGCACAAAGGTAGATTCTGATGTTCTGTTTCAGTTGAGTCATCTCAGCTCCAGGAGATCACTGCAAGAGTTAATCACTGTTCGGCCCAACAAACTTCAGCTGCTTCAAAATGAAAAAGGGGAGTGTAAAGGCTCAACATGTTCTTTCTATGGAGATAGGAAGGAGTTACAAGCCCAGAGAACCATGGGTGGCCAAAGGTAATCATAATACTGTGAGAAGTAAAAGAGAGGCATTAAGCAGGTACAAGGGGAGCAAATCAGCAGAGGCATTAGTGGAGTGAAGAAAGTGCAGGATGGAGCTTAAGAAAGCAATAAGGATAGCAAAGAGGGGATATCTCAAAATATTTCATAAGTATATCAATGGGAAGAAGATAACCAGTGTAATAGTAGGGAACTTTAGGGACAAAAGGGACAATATATAGCTGGTGCCAGAGGACATCGGTAGAGTGTTGAACGGTAACTTCACATTTGTCTTCTTCCAAGAGAATGAGGAGGAAGGTTTGGGACAAGGGAAGAGAGTCTGCGAATATCTATAGCAAACTGATATAGGGAGAGATAAGGCACTGGAGGTGTTGGCAGGCTTAAAAGTGGACATTTCTCACGTTCAGAATACTTGTGCCCAATACTGCTTAGGGAGGCAAGGGATGAGATCCAGGTCATCTGCACCAATTTTTTTTATTCCTCTCTGGCCACGGGGGAGGTACCAGAGGACTGGAAAGCAGCTAATGTGGTTCCGGTATTTAAGGAGTGTTGTAGAAATAAGCCAGGTAACAGCAGACCATTGAGTCTCAAGTCAGTTATAGGGAAACTATTGGAGAAAATTGCAAAGGACAGAATCTTTCTCCATTTGCAAAGGCAAGGTTTCATGAGACATAGTCAGCATGGCATTTTCAGAGAGAGGTCATGCCTCACAAATTTAACTGAATTTTTTTGGAGGTGACAAGTTGTGAAGAAGATTGTTGTGCAGATGATGAAGTTTATTGGATTTCAGCAAAGCCCTCAACAAGGCCTAGTAAGGGAGACTTATAAAAAAAAAGCAAATGCACAGTGAATGCAGGATAATTTGATAAGATGGATTCCAAATTCGCTTAGTTGTATGAGAGAGCGCGTGAAGACAGAAGTCGGCTTAAGTGACTAGAAGCCCGTGTCGAAGAGGCGTACAACGCGTCCCCTTTTATTTGTCATTTATATAAACGGCATAGGTGACTATGTAATGGGTCGGATTAATAATTTTGCGGAAGACTCAAAGATTGGCCGGGTGGTTAAAAGTGAGATTGAGTTTCTCTGGCTGGAGGAAAATACAGACGGGATGGGCAATTGAGCAGATAAGTGGCAGATGAAGTTTAACGCTGAAAAATGTGAGGTGATACACTTTGAAGGAATAATTTGGCAAGGAAGCATTCAATGAACGGCACGAAACTTGGAGGTTCTGAGTCACAAAGGCACCTTGGCGTATGTGTTCCATAGTTCTCTGAAGGCGGAGGGCCATTTTAGTTGGTTGGTGATAACGGCTTATGCAACTCTTGCCATTATCAATCGAGGCATAATTTAGAAAAATAGGGAAGCCATCTTGGTGTTTTATAGAACCTTGCTGAGGGCACAGCTGGTGCGCAGTGTGCAGTTCTGGTCGCCATGTTATGTGAAGGGCGTGATTGCACTGGAGGGGGTGCAGAGCTGAATGACAAGGATGTTGCCTGGGATGAAACATTTAAATTATGAAGAGAGATTGTATAGACTTGGCTTGTTTTCGTTGGAGCAGGAAAGACTGAGATACGACCAGATCGAAGTGCAAAATATTATGAGGGGCTTGGACAGGGTCGATAGGGAGCAGCTGTTCCAATTAATGGAAGGGTCAGTCACGAGGGCCACAAGTTCAAGGTGAGGAGCAAGAGGTTTGCCGAGTCTGAGGAAAAGCTATATTACCAAAAGGGTGGTGAAATTCTGGAATATGCTGCATGGGCGGGTGATCGTAGCGGGTTGCCTCACATATTTGAAAAAGTACATCGATGGCCACTTGGCACGTCATAACATTCAAGGCTATGGGGCCAGGTGATGGTACATGGTCAGGTTTTTCTTACGTGCCGTTGCGGACTCGATGGGCCGAAGAGATTCCTCTGCACTTTGAGATTCTGTAATTCTTTGACAAGTGGGAATCCTCACTGATGATTGTAGAATGTTCAGCACCAATCATGAATTCTCGGATAGTGAAGCATTCCATGTCCAACTTCACCAAGAAAATGGCAATATCCAAGTGGCAAGTAACAATGTAAACACAGAACCTGGATCGTTGAACAGATAAAATGCCAGAAATGAGGGACCTGTGACTCAACAACTGGAGAGTAATATCAACATTATGGCACTAGTCATATTTTATTTGCCAGGGATAATTTGCAGGCCTAGAATTTGGTAAACTCAGAAGGCAAACAAGATTTCATTGACTTATCTCCCTGATGGAGCAACACAGGTGCTTGTTATGATCCTGGTAATTGTTGCTAAATATTACTGCTATGTCAGAAGAATAACAAATAAGTGGTTACGTAAACATATGCACAAAATCATTAAACAACTCATTTTGTACACAAAAGCGAAAACAATAAACAGACATTTATTTTCAGGAATATTTGCATACAATCATTATCAATAATAAAGCTCTGTGGAAGAGTCATACAGATACGACAGGATAAATCTTTTTCTCTTCACAGATGTAGCTAGGCATGCTTTTTTTCAAGTATTTTTCTGTCTCTTACAAAAAAAATGGCTCCACAGGCACAATAAACACGTGAATATATATTTGTTTTAGTATTTAGCGAATGCAAATCCCTGGAGCCATGCTATCAGCTATCATTAGTTGAATGTACAGTGTTTAATCGCAACTTCGCCTGAAGAGCGTACATTCCTCAGTAAAGTGGAGCACTGTTTGTTTTACTTAACAAGTGGAGAATGAGATTACACAGAGATATCGTCTGAGGAGATTTGCTGCACCGGGACTGCGGCTTGTCACACATCTGCTTAGCCATGTACACTCTCGCCATGATAGATCAAAGCCTGCTATTCGACAAGCTGTGGTTAGTCACAAGCAGCTTAATCAAAACCTCTCATATTTCACAGTCCTTGGCCCAAAGGTTGCCTCAGCGGGTAATGCTTGCAGAGGGAAATTACTCTATATCGGGCACCGGGATGGAAGGCAGACAGTAGGTGGTTTGAATATATCATTGTGGAGTGTAATTTGAGGTGCATCACGGATGTTTTCAAGCAGCTTGTGGGATTCCATCAGTCGGTTGGTGTGTGGAGGATTAATATTTGCCAGGACAGGAAGCTGGGGGAGAGGCGTTGAATGGAGAGTTGCAGTTTTGATACACATGTTGCATTCTAGTGATTTTTAAAAAGATATGTGTGTGATAAGCTTTGCAACACAATTGAACATGTTAGGGCAGTGCTGAGGGGAGTATGATAGGGCACGTGCTGAGGCCCAGAGTATTGTGGCACTATGCCCCAACCTAGTTTCAACAAGCTTTATATTTCCTTTGTTTCAGGATTGGAAAATTGCTGCTCTTTTCCTGAGTTGATCCCGAGGGGACAGACTCCTATCTAGAGTCAAAGCCAAGTATGTTGTGCTGGGATCATACTTTATCCTCTGACTATCCATGAAAATAAGCAATTTTATTTTGGCACAGGCATTACGGAGATTGAATACACTGGAAAGAGTTGGAGATGAATCCAAATTTCCATGTGATGCAACAGTCCTGAAATGTAAAGATTTTGCCAACGAAAAATTCCATGGTGCAGAATGATGGGGCTTGGGATCAACAACAGATGTCATCAGCACAGATGAACTGGACTCGTAAAATGTTTTCGAAGCGCGTCTGTACAACTGTTTTGATCCAGGATGGAAGCATTCTGGAAAATTTTAGGAACAACCCAGATTGACACACCGTATCCTTGCCATCTGTGAGATCTAGTAGCACCACACCTGGTTCCAAGTTATTTTGGAAGCCATTTCCGATGTAAGGTGTAAGTGTCACATGCGCTTCAACACACCTACAGAAACCAGCTGGGTCGATAATAACCATGGTTCTTCATCTGGTGATGTGTGTTGCAAGATAAATGCTGAAATTTATTGAAGCACACAGAAGATTGCGACATCGATCGATGGATGGCTGCCAGTTGGAAATCTTTTGCAGGCCTTGGTCTGACAATGATTTTTGGTACTGAAGCTAAATGTATGATTTTTGTGCAGAACGGCGGCAGCCAGGCACGAGCAAGAGATTATAGTTACTTTAATATGGTGGAAGGCATCGTTGCATTTTTGTCAGTTTGCGGACGTCTCTTTGAATCTTCGTTGCACTGCTGATGGCTGGAAGGCAAAGGCTAATGTTAATGAGCGTTGGCCAGTGTTGACCACGTGAGAAGTCATCCAGGACGGGGCAGTGCGCTGGTCGTTGGTGACAATCTAGGAACATGGCCAGCACAGGGCAGGTGATTATTTCTAGATCCGTCTAGCTGACGGCAAAAGTACCTGCTGCTTGGGGTCGTTTAACAATGTCATATCATTTACGGAGGCCCGCACTAGGAGCTGTCCACCAACAGTTTTTGGGCTCAGTAACCACCCTCGGTATGGTGGATGTTGAAGTCCCCCATTTAAGTGGCTGGGTGAGGCAGAGCTGTCAGAACTTACATTTCCCAGTTGGCACGTAGAGGTTTGGATGTATTAACGATACCGAAAGTGCCAACACAAATTCTGTCACAGAATGTTCGTGATGAACATGCAGTTGCATCAGCAGTGTGGTATCCGACATATATGGAGCGACCGTGTTTAGCCTTGCAGGAGTAGCATAGTAGGTCTTAATCGTTAATACAATAGTGACATGCGACCGGCGTATTGTGTTGATGGAGTGTTTGGTGACAAGGCACACAGTGAGCTTTCGCTGTACAGCCGACTGACCCTCAATATGCTGTTCTAAGGTTTGGACTAATGGCCCTTTGCCAGACGTCCGCTGAGCTGCTCACTGCATGGATGGTTTTCTCTGGGGGGTATTGGAACTTCATGTGCTTTCGGATTCCTCTTAACGTTCTCACGAATTTCTGTTTGGAGGTAGGGTAATTTGCTTCATGAGGAACTCTTCCTTTGACAAAATGTTCACATGAAAATAAAAGTAAAATCCTCCACAATTCTCCTTGCTGGAATGCTTCCCAAAGCTATCGCTTCAGGAAACATTGAAGACACATCCATTATCGTTAGTATGCACTGATGGAGACTTTAATATTCGGGATTGTTCTGACACAATGAATCATGACCTTAGTAAATGATCATAGAAACATAGAATCATAGAAACTAGGAGAAGAAATAGGATATTCGACACTTCGGGCATGCTCTTCCATTTCTTTTGATCATGGCTGTTCATACAACTCAATTGCCTGCTGATGCTTTCTCCCCATAACCCTTGATGCCTTTCACCCCAAGAGCTTTGTCTAACTCCTTCTTGAAAACATATAATGTTCTGGTATCAACTGCTTTCTGTGGTAACGAATTCCACAGGCTCACTACTCTCAGGGGAAGAACGTTCTCCTCTTCCCTGTCCTAAGTGGTCTATCCCATATCCTAAGACTGCGACTCCTCATTTTGGACTCCCCCATCACCAGGAACATCCTTCCTCCATCTACCCTGTTTAGTCTTGTTAGAATTTTTTAGTTTTCTATTAGATTCCCCTTCATTCTTCTGAACTCAAAATAATCTAATCTTAATCGATTCACTCTTTACTCATTTATCAGTCCCGCCATTCCAAGGATAGGTCGGGTAAACTTTCGCTGCACTCCCACTATAGCAAGTGCATCATTAATCAGAAAAGAACACTAAAACTTCACACATTATTCCAGGTGTGTTCTCACCAAGGGCCTGTACATTTGCAGGAATACATCCCTGTTCCTGTAATCGAATCTGCTGGCTATGAAGGCCAACATAACATTTGCCTTCTTTACCGCCTGCTGCACCTGCATGTTTACCTTCAGCGACTGGTGTACGAAGACACCCAAGTTGTATCTTCCCCTCTCTCAATTAATAGCCATTCAGATAATAAACAGCCTTTCTTTTTTTGCTCGCAAAATGGAGATCCTCACGGTTATACGCATTATACTGCATCTGCCATGCATTTACCCACTCACTCAGCTTGTCCAACTCACATGAAACATCTCTGCATCCTCATCACAGCTCACCCTCCCACCCAGCTTTGTGTCATATTGAAATATGGAGATACTACATTTAATTTCTTCATCTAAGTCATAAACATATATTGTGAATAACAGGGATCCCAGCTCTGAACCGTCTGGTACCCCACGAGTCATTGCCTGATATTCGGAAAAAAGCCCGTTCATTCCTAGACTTTGTTCCCTGATCCCCAGCCGGTTTTCTCAATATACTACCCGCTGACTCCTTGGTTTCCCATCCCCCTGCTATTTTAATTTAAACACTCCCCAACCACTCTAGCAAATCTACCCCCCTAGGACATCAGTATCAGTCCTGCCCAGGTGTAACTCCTTCAGATTTTAATGGTCCCAACTCCCCGAGAACCTGTCCCAAATCCTCAGAAATCTGAAACCCTCCCCTTTCTGCCACCTCTTCAGCCATTTATTCATCCGATGCTTCCTGCAACTTCTACACTGACTGATCCCTCAAATGCTTGCATTAGATCTAAATGTGCTGGATTACTCATTTATTTTGGCTTTCTCTATCACTTCACATGGGCGACATTTTCTGCAGAATTTAAATAAATATATATACAAGCCTGATAAATATAAAAGATTTGGTAATTTCAAAATTCCTAAATGAACCCCCATTGTAATTCAATGAGCTAGTATTTTGATAACATTTCTATCTGCAAATGGTATTATCATGGGATGCACTTTCTTTCAGGTTTCAATTGCTGAAACATGATAAATTCGCCATTTTTAAATTAAATTCTTACACATCAGGTATTAACATTCTGTAATACATTCTACATATTTTGTTGAGTATGCGGATTTCTTTAACTGTTTCATTTGCGAACCAAATATCTGCAACTGTACCACTAGCTTTGAGCTAAATGCCGCAACTGCATCCTCCTCCTTTCTCTCTTCCTGAACAATCTTACCTAAAATTGTGTGAGTTCATCGGATTTCAAGAGTCTCTCCCTGCTGCGTAAAATCCTGTTGTTCCTGTTTCAAACTGTGAGCCTGTCGTCCTCTTATGCTACAACATAGAAGCAATAAAGTATAATCCTTCTGCTGCACAACTGTTGAAGCACATCTATGGCTGTTCAACTTCCACAGGCATCACCCGCATCTGTTACGCCACTATATCCTTATCGAAAATAAATTGAAAACATGCAATGTGAAATTCTTCAACGACGCCAACAATCACCTCAACTGCTTTCCACTTACCCTTTAAATTTAACTTCCATAATAGAATAGGCTTAAAATCTCTGTCAACACCACATATACTCATTTGCTACTGCAATACTCCACCTGAACAAGTAACAATACCTTCCCTTAGAATTAGACATTGAGTAGCACCTGTGTCTCTAAACAATTTAACAGCTTTACTTACTCTACCATGTACACATGAAACACTTCCCCTTCACCTGCAAATCATTAAACATTTCCACACCCTGCTCCCCCGAACAGCCTTGGAAAAGTATGAAGACATTCCCGCTTCTTTATCCATCACAGATTATTGCGTTTTAAATGTTCACAAACCTCTCGTTTTTCCTGTGCCTGAAACTCGGGCCCCACATTTATTTTCCTTCCAGAACTTCTCTGCACCAAAATAACCCCAACAGATGTCGCATGTAATTTCCAACAAATTGACACTGTGTCCAAATTTATTAAATTGAAATCATCTCCATTTCCCTATGTCACTGGTATCCTCAGCACCTTCCTCTTTAGTTACCGAGGGAAAACGTCCTGTGAAATTCCACCAATTCCTTCACTTTATTTATTACACACCTTCCATTTACATTTACACTTGCTGTCCTTCTCTGATTTAAAAGGATGACAAAAATAGGTTTAACCCAAAGAATTATTTGATAATCGTCAGTTATCTCTGCTGACCGTCTTTCTGTTTTCACCCTCTGTTCATCCCCATTAGTTCTCAATACTTAAGTAATTGAACCTTTAATTTCGTCCAAATGAATTAAGTCTCTAAGAGCTGAATATGTTGTCTCTATCTTTAATGCTTGTATCCCGCAGTCATTTTCTATTTTGCTCTCTAAAGTTCAATAAGGTTTGCCCAGGCTGTATTCTCATGTTCTTAATTTCTGCTTGTGTGCCTCAGGAACAAGCTCCTATGCACTCCATATAACATTTTTAGCAGATCATAGTGCACCAACATTTCACACGACAATGAAGTATAAACATCACGTATTTTACCAACCATCCATGATTTTAACAGCAACGTACAGTTTTCCTGTGTCCATATCATCTGTCTAGCCATCGCCTCAAATCAAATAAAGCATGCTTCAACATCACTTCTGTTAAAATTTTGGAAGAGCTTGTACAACTTTAAACATCTCCCCATTGGGTTCTAACATGGAAATAAGTCCTCCGTAACTTAACCTTGTAACTTGCCTTTATTGTCCAGCATTTAATTGGAATTCTCTGTATGCGTTTTTTTCCTATTTCTTGCCTTTTTACCTGTTCCCTTTGAAATGATCTTTGCCTTACCTTTTCCTTTTTCTGTTGCATCTAGCTCAAATGTGTTACCTTTTGATTTGGAAATTAAATTGAGCCAATTCCGGCGATCCACCCGCACAACCACCACCCCCACTCCCCCCACACACCCCCCCCCCCCCCCCCACCCCCCACTATCCCCCGCCACCTTTGGATAACTCGGTCTCTCGGGTATTCCTTTCAATTTCAATTGCTGCTTTTTAACTTCAACTTGTCTGATTCCCTTACGCCTGCAGACAATCATAGTTGTAATATATCAGCCAATTCAATTATGGTAGCTTTTCCTAACGTTTGTAGACCCACCTAAGTTGAAACTTCAACTCCCAGGCAAGTCTCGGCAACTGCCAAAGCCACATTGCTGTCTCATCACTTCAAAAGGAAACTCACACCAACTGCACAATCCCAATTGTTTCTCGCACCCTCGTACTCATAACCTTAAGATGCGCTAACTCCAAACTAGTCAAATAACGTTAAATATATCCTGAAAATAGCCCGCAATTTTGTTATGGTGAATGCGCAAATCCCAGAGGGAAAATTGAAATAGCTGCTGCAACTGCTGTGTGTTGTATTTTATTTCGTGGAGAATGCTTTGAATTCAGTTATAGGAAATCCACTGACACTTGGGGATTTTAAAAATATAACTTACTTAACCATTGATCAATAAAATAAAGCATATTAAGAAAACACATGTGTCTGCAACTTACTTTTATAATTATTTCCAAGTCATATAATTAATGTGGCTCAAAGTTGCACCTCTCCTAAGGCAAAAGTAAAGCCAAAATAGATTACAACAGATCCAGGCAACGCACACGAAGCCCCTTGGACAGAAGTATTCTAACTGAGTATTCAAAGCTTCGGTTCTTGCAGAAAGCAACCTGATGCATAGACGGTGGAGGCTTTTCACAGTTGTTAGCTATCAGCAACCTGCTTGCTCTTCAACATAACCTTCACTCCTGTATTCATACTTTCCCCTTTGAATGCACATTCCATTGTTTCAATATGTCTCTGAACTTCACCTTTCTGCTGATAAAAATATTTATAGTTCCAATTGCTACTGTTACTGTTTGGAAACAATAAGCACAGTGGTTTACATTCCTCTGGCTATGGGTTAAATCTCACCCTGTCTTTTGAAATGCCACCTACTTCGCTGTATCTAAAGATGCAAACTACCCTTTCACCTTATATTCTGAAACTCCAACGTTTTACTTATTTAGCATTTGAAACCTAGCTTTTTCGGTTTTCATTCGTCAATGCCGCCAGGCCAGCTGCTTATTATTCGATTAACTCTCACACATACATGGGCTACACAGATTCCACTCTTAAACTACTACAAAGTATTGCAATGAAATAAGGTACAATATAATATTTTGATGAAAACAGAAAGCGATAAACATTTGGTTATGTACATACATAATAACGAAAGATTTTTAATTTGTTGGTTATGTATAAATGTACAGAAAACAATGAACCTGTGGTAAAAGAGAAATACTGTGGATGCTGGGAAGTTGAAATAAAAACAGAAAATGCTGGAAAAATTCAGCAGGTCTAACAGGAAACGTGGGGAGAGAAGAAAGCTCAACGCAACCTGGAGGAACAGCATCTCATCATCCGATTAGGAATTTTACAAGCTTCGAGACCTATCATTCAATTGAAGAACATCAGACCATAAAGTCTCTCGTCCACCATCCCGCTACTTTTTATCACTTTTTGCAATCATCATTTTCATTATACATTTTTATAAATTTTATAATAATTATTTTTTATCTACTCATTTTTATTTATTTTTTTTATTTTCATTGTATGCATTGTTTTATCTCGACCTTTCCTTCCTATATGCAATCCTTTTTCACAAGACCGTTCCCTCCAACAGCCCCAACCCCTCACGAGCCATCTGTCACTTGTCCATGTTGTTCTTTCTCGAATGCTTACTCTTATCATGCTATTATCACATTTAAGTTTCTAACCTTAATTCCACCATCAACACCTCCTTTAGCATGTAGCAGTATAACTGACACTCATTTGTCCTTTTATCCATGACCTCTCTGGAAATTCTCCTTTGCCTCCACCAATTACAGGCTTTCTATCCAGCTTCACCTGCTTTGCCCCCCTTAACAGTTTCAATTTTTGCTCATTTTACTTCTCTTTCGCTACGAAGAAGCGCCAAAAATATTCGGAACCTTACCTCTGGATTTATTCTCTACATAGGTGCTGTTAGACCTGCTGAGCTTTTCCAGGATTTTCTGTTTTTGGTAGTAATAAACAGTTGGCCATGTGCACACATACACACAAACAAAGTAGAATCGTTAATGTACACACCAACACAAAACCAATAAACACGTGGTTATGTACACACAAACTCTCTGTCACACAAACACACATAAACACACGCACATGTTAAACAAACCGCCATGCACAAACCTGCATATAAGCAATATAAAAACTTTTTATGCAAAATCATAGACAAACACAGAGGGGACAATAAACAATAAACACCTGATTGAACAGAAATGTACCAGAAGCTCTTCTCCATCACAATCATTCCCAAAATTCCCTTGTGCAATATAATGTGAATAATTATTGCTTGTTTCGAACACCTCTACTCTGTTAACTTCATTGTTCGGTACCGTGGGGTCGTCAACTAGCTACAAGTTATTGGTTGTTCGCAGTGGTCACCTGCTGGAAACACCTGTGGAGTCCCTGCACTAGCGAGAGAGAGATCCCGCAAACTTGGTGTATGTCCGGTCAAGCAACGAAGCATCCCGCGTAGTTAGTGGCATCTGCAAACATTAGGTGCATGGTGCTTGCCATCCCATTGCAATGGAAATAAGGAGCGAGGCAGTAGAGAAAGGGCAAGGCAATCAGGTGGGTCTTTTCAGCTTTGTGATGCTATCGATGTCTCTCCTGCGGCAGTGGAACTAACCGAATAACAAACGGGAGAGTTTTGATGAGTTTATTGACTCAATTGTTGAGCGTGAAATGACAGCTAAGATTCCAAATATCCCCCGCGGCTGAGAAAGCCCCCTATCAGTTACACACGCCGCACTGCCCGACGGGAGGCAGAAGACTCCGCACATGCGCAGATGCACCACCCGCTTGACAAGCCGCTGCTTTGTATTAATTCTTGCGAGTTATTCATCTTCCGGTCAGTGAGTCTTTCAGTTCTTTTTCGATGATGAAGCGTCGCTTCTGCCTTTCGTCACTTAGTTTATATAATCTGAAAGCGGGATGACAGCGTCCAACAATATGACAGTTGCCCTTTTCCGGTGTTTGACAAAGACCAGCGGTAGGGATGGGGTTGGGCAAGAAGTGGCTGCGGGAGCACCAGAGGGAGACGTGGGCCAGAGGATAGCTACAGCGCCGCCTAACGGAGAGCAGGCGAAGCAGCAGGAATCACAGACTCTTGCCAAACCCAACTCAGTTGTTGGAGGCTCTGGAAAGCTTTTCACATATAAACATCAGCTTCTAAATTCAGAAGCAACAAGGACCATTTAGAGTGCAGAGTAACTTCACTCTCCACCCCAACTCTGCATTTTACCATTCACATCAGCTACACTTTGGGATACATTGCACGTGTTTATGTTAAAATGAAAGATAATCAGATGACAAATGTGATATTTGTTTTGGTGTCAGTTATCAGCGAAATCATCAAGTGAAATTGAAACTCTGTTAGTGAGATATATTTGCAGGATCTAAATAGAACCTACAAAGACATTCAACTTTTCTTATCTTAAACAGTGAAGTTCACATTTAAAAGCAGCAACAAATCTCGAAATTGGAACGTAGAAAGACAGGATTTAGGATAAAGCCATTCGGCCCCTGATGCCTGCTCCGCCATTCAATTTTTTAATGACTCATCTGACAGCTGACTCAACTCCACATTTCCACCAACCCCCTATAATCATCTACTCTCCAATTAGTGAATAATCTATGGGGCTCTGCACTAAACATATCTTTTGGCTCTGCCTCCACTGCACGCTGGGGAAGAGAGTTCCAAAGATTCATCACACTCTGATAAAGAAAAATATATATCATCTCCGCGTTACGTGGAATCTAAGAGCAGGGGTAGGCATCGACTCATCGAGCCTGCTCCACCGTTCAATTTGTTTATGGCTGATACTCTAACACAATGCCAAATCCACGCTTTCTCATCATAATAGTTGATGCTCCTATTATTCCAAATCAAAACGGTTCCTTTTTTGAATATACTCAGTGACCCGGATTTCACAGCGTTCTCTGGTAGAGAATTCTACAGGTTTATAACCTTCTGAGCGAATAAAGTTCTAAATGGCCTGTCACAATGCTTAGATTGTGGTTCTTGGTTTCACACTGCCCAAAAATGGAAACATCCATTCTGCATCCATTCTGTCTAGCCCTCTTAGAATGTTATACACTTTAATCGAATACGATTTCATTCTTCTGAACTCTAGGGAATACAAGACCAGTCCAAACAACCTCTTCTCATATGACAGGCCTGCCATCCTTGCTATCATCCACATTCACTGAAACATTTAACTTAAAATGCAGTTTATTTGGGAGCAAGAAACTATTACCCACTGCTTGGAATCGATTCTCAATCACTGAGTCTCACGGTAAGTGACAGGAATCGAACATGCAGCTTTCTAATCACATTGTAACAATGACTGTCAAACGCTGCATGCAGTAGGTCCCAGTTTCGCACAAATGAGCCTAAGGCACCTGCTCAATGACTCGGAATCAGATTATGTTAATGTAGAGACACTTCCAACGCAGGTCAAGGCCCAGGATAATCCTGTTGTCAACGAATTCCATCAATCTTCAGTCCTGACTCATGGCCTACGACTGAGGCAACACTGTCACCATTTATTTGTAATGTTTACAGTGGTTAATGTGGGAGGAATAATGAATTGCATTGCAACAGCTGGAATGTCTCAGTTTTACAGGGGATCCCTCGGAGCTGGTCACTAATTACACAATGTCCCTGGGGATGTGTCAGTATTTACGAGGATTCTCTGGGTTGTGTCATTGTTTACAGGGGTTCCATGTGTGGTGTGTCAGTATTTACAATTTAAAGGGGGTACATTGGGGTGTACTGGGTTTTTGTCATGTTTGTAAGGAGTCCCTGGGTATGTTTCATTTTTTGCATTGGATCCCTGGACGATTTGCAAATATTTTCAGGATGTGGTGTGTCAGTGTTTACAGATTGTCGTTTGGGTTGTGCGCCAATATGTACATGGTCTTCTTTGGTGGTTCCGAGCAATGTCAGTGTTTCATCTAATTGTCACTTGTAGTATTATGTAGTATACGGTGTGATAAGGGTGGGCGATGTTTGGTGTTGAGACGTGTCCCTGGGTTTTGTATTATTCTTTAGGCTGTCTCCATTGGCTGTGCCTCAATATGGACAAATGGTTCTCCTGCTACGTGACAGTGTTTGCAGGTACTCGCAAGGCCTGAGTCAGTGTGTCCGGGGACGCTGTTATTCCTTTCATATGGTTCACTCGGGGTGTATGTCGGTATTTACCGTGTAACCTGGCCACTCAATCGGTGCTTGCAGATTGCTCGTTGAGAGAATGGCAGTGTGGAACTGAATACCGTTGAGAGTGTGGTTATTTACAGGTCGGCCTGGGATTATGGCATTGGTTACACATCTTCATTGAGTTTTGTGTCAGTTTTTATACGATTACCCTGGGGCATGTTTCTGTATTTACAACAGACCCTGTGTTTATGTATTATAATCACGGTGGGTTCCTAGACAGTGGTCCCCATATTCATCGGGAAGGCCAATTGTGTCTGCATTTTCTTATGCATGTTTCCCACGCTCATGTGCCAGTATTTAACAAGCTGCTCCAGAGGAAAGTGTCAGTATTCGCAGGGCAAGACAGGGAGCATTTCAATATATACAACTTCTGCCCTAATTAGCGTGTCATTATTCAATTGTTCTTCTTGGGGAATCTGTCAGTATATACAGCTTGAACCGAAGGCATCAATGTATGAAGGGCATTTGGATGAAATTGTCACTGTTCCAGATTCCTCAGGGAGTGTGTCAGTGTTAACTGGGTGACCCCAGGGAATCTATCAGTTTTCATGGGGTGACACTGTGATGTGTGTCAGTATTAACAGGGTATCGCCGGGGAGTTTCAGTATTTATATATTTTCCCAAGTGGGAATATCAATATTAACAGAAAATCCCCAGGAAGTCAGGCAGCATTTACAGATTATCCGTAGGGAATGTGCCTGCATTGACAAGGTATTTGCAGGGAGACTGTCCGTGTTAAAAGAGTATCACCAGGGAGTGTGTCAGCGTTTGCAGAGTACCTCATGGAGAGTGTCAGCATTTCCATAGTATCACCAGGAGGTGTGCTAGCATTTACACGGTACCCCCAGGGTGTGTGCCAGCATTTACAAAGTATCCTGAGGGCGTTTGCCAGCATTTACAGATTACCCGCAGGTAGAGTGGCAGCATTACTAACCCCAGGGAGCGAATCAGTAATGAAAGGGGTATACTATGATGAGTGCCAGTATTAATAGGGTGTCCGTGGGGAGTTTGTCAGTATTTACAGGATGACCCCGAGGGGTGTGTCAGAATTTACAGGGGAGCAATGGTGAATGTATTGGTATTTATATGTGTGAACGGGTGGAGTGCCAGTGTTTAAGTGAATCACCGGGGAGTGTGTTAGTATTCACAGGTTGCCCGAGAGGAGTGTGTGATTATTCATAAGGGAATGTGTTCGTAATTACAATTTGTGCCCGTGGAGAAGGTATGTATTTCATGGAGGTGTTGGTGGAATGTATCGGTATTTATTGCGCCTCTCTGGAGAGACTATCAGTATTTATTCATAGCCTCTGGGGAATGTGTCAGTATTGATATTGGATTTACAGTGAGTGTGTCAATATTTGTTCGGGCTCTACATGGACTGTTCCAGGATATTGTGGTGTTCTCTGGAGAGTATGTCAGCTTTTATAATTGTATCTACGGGGAGTGTGTGAGTATTTATAGGGGTTCCGGGCGTGTGCCTCCATATTTATGGGGGATCAGCGAGGTGTGCCTCGTTATTTATAGGGTTTCCCGGCACTGTGTCTGCTTTACCGTTTTCCCCAGTAGCGTGTAATTAGGTAGAGGGGTGTTCCTGCTCCTAAGTCAGCGTTTGCGGGAACACCCAGGGACGTAAGAGAATATTTTCATGTATTCTCAGGTGTGTCTGAGCATTTACTTTTGACCACAGGAAGTATGTCGTTATTTAGAGGGCTCTCCATGCACTTTGTTTGCATCTAGATAGTGTCTTCTTGAGTAGCTCGGTAGTTACAGGTGGTCAGCGAGTAGTAAGCCAGAGTTTATGCTTCAAGAGGTGGAGTGAATCGTCGTTTACTTGATGGAAAGTGTAACAACAATTCTGTCCGTCTTTCTTTGAGGCCAGTGAGAAGTCAGTTCGTATTTCATGGGGGTGTCTGGGGAGTGTGCCAGTATCTCCAGGGAATCCCTGGAGAAATTGCCAGTATTTCAATGGTGCTCTGGGGCATGTGCCGTTATTTGCAGTAGGTGCCCAGGCAATGTGTCGGGATTTCCTGGGGGTCACTGAAGAGTGTGTCATTTTCTATTGGAATGCCTCTAAAGGATGTATGTATTTCTTGGGAGTCTATGTTGAGTTTATAGGTATTCCCTGGGGCTCCAGGTAGAATTTACCAGTATTTCATGGCGTTTCCTTGGGAGTTTATCCGAATTTCCAGGGAGCACGTTGTAAGGGTCTCTGTATTTCCTGATTCTCCCTGGGGAGTGTGTCCGTACTTGATTTGTGTCACTGAGGACTATGCCTAGATTTGCAGCGGGCCCCTGGTGATTGTCTGTAAATCCTGGTGAATCTGTGAACAGTTTTGCAACACATTTGATGTTCCTGGGGAGTGTTTCAGCATTTGCTGATGGTTCTTGAGGCATGTGTTGGAATTAAATTTGAGTCCCTGGGGAGAATGTTGTGATATCCTGGGTGGCCCAGGGATTATGTGGAGATGAGCAAGGGCTCCCTGGGGAGTTAATCGATATTTTATTGGGCCCCTGGGGAATGTGTCGCGATTTGCTGTGGGCATCTTGGGAAATGGAATTTTGCTATTTATTGATAAAGGAATAAATTATAATAATAGGAAAGTGTTATTACAACTGTACAAGACATTGGTGAGACCAAACCTGGAGTGCTGTGTAGAGTTTTCGCCCCCTTACTTAAAGTTTAATGTTGTTGCATTGGAGGCGGCTGTGAGGAATTTTACTTGATTAATCCCATAGATGCGGTCCCTGTTTTATCAGGCGAGATTGACCAGTCTACGCCTATACAAGCTGGAATTAGAAGGATGAGAGTAGATCTAATTGAGGTATATAAGATGCTAAAGGGGATAGACAAAGTAGAGTGAAGCATATCTTTCCACTTGTGGTGCATTCTAGAACGAGAAGACAGTTTTAGGCTAATGGGGGGCGGGGAAGACTAAAATCATACATGAGGAGGAATTACTTTTCTCAAAGGATTGTGAATCTGTGGAATTCACTATGTCAAAGTGCAGTGGACGCTGGGACGCTGAATAAACTTAAGGAGAAGATAGACAGTTTTTAATAAGTAACGTGTTGTAAGGTTTTGTGTAGTGTGCGGGTAATTGGAGTTGAGGCCGAGATTTGACCAGCGATGGTCATATTACATGGCGGGGCAGGCTCGAAGGGCTGTGTTTCCAAGTCCTGCTCCTAGTTCTTCTGTTGTTATAAACTTCCGGGGAGTTCCTGAATATTCTGTGTGTATTTCAAGTCGCTCTTTGGTGAGCATTTAGATATTACCTGTGGGACCCCGGGGTAATGCGTCTGGATTTCTCCTGTACCACAGGTAAGTGCCTCCACAATTCCTGAGTGTACCAGCAGAGTGCGTTGGAGTGCAGACTGTGTCGGGGAATGTGTCAGGATTTTGCCTCGGGTCCAATGGAAGCTGGTCAGGAATTGCTGCATGCCCCTGAAACGTGCATTGGGATTCACTGCGTGTCCCAGGGCACTTTGTCCAGAATTGCTCCATGTTCACTGGGTAGTGTTTCCATGTTTCGCTGGTGTCCCTGTGGAGTCTATCAGTATTTCTTGTTGATTCCTGTGCATTGAACCGTATTTCGTGGGTGTCTCTGGAGACTGTGTCAATATTTCTTTCAGTTGCTGGGGGCTGTGCTGGGATTTGCTTCTTGTCCCGGAGGAGTGTGTTGGGATATGCTGCATATCCTTGGTGAGTGTGTTGGGATTTGCTGCGGCTCCCGTGGGAGTGAAGTAGAGAAGTTTCAAAGCAATGTCTCGATTGGCGGAGAGCGGATTTTTTTGAAATAAGGCCGAATATAGCCAAGGTGGATTGGGAACAGCTATTTGTGTGCGAATCTACAATGGAGCAGTGAGGGGCGTTCAACAAAGAAATTGGAAGGGGACAGGCTCAGCATGTTTCCTGTTCGGTAATAGGAATGTGTAACAAGCACAGAGAGACATGGATGAGCAGAGAAATTTAGGATGTGATGCGAAGGAAATGAGAGGCTTTTTTGAATTTACAAGGAAAACAAATCAGCAGAGGTATTAGTAGAGTACACAAAGTGTTGGGTGGAAATTAAGAAAGTAATTAGGAGAGCAAAGAGGGAACACGAGGATGCTCTGGCTTTTAAAAGTAGTGAATATTCCGAGATATTCTAGAAGTAAGTCAATGGAAAGAGGTTAACCAGGGAAAGAGTAGGGCTCATTAGGGACCAAGGGGACAATGTGTGGATGGAGCCAGATGACGCTGGCACAGTTTAAAATGTATACTTCACAAAAGTATTCACCCAAGAGAGTTAGGATGAAGGTATGGAACTCGGGGAGCAAGGCAAGAGGCTCTTGAGCAAAGTTATGTATGGAGTGACATGGTATTGGACGTGTTGGCAGTCTGAAAATTGGCAAATCACTACGTCCGAATTATTGGTGTCCTAGGCAGTGGAGGGAGGCAAGGGAGAATATAACAGGAGCTCCAACACAAATGTTATTTACTCTCCAGCTATGCGAGAGGCGTCACAGGACTGGAGCAGAACTAATGTGGTTCCACTAATTAAGTCATTTTGTAGATATATGTTATGGAAGCAGTGGGTCTCACGTCAGTAGTATGAAAATATTGGAGGAAATCTTGAAGGAGGTAATCTATATCCACATGGAGAAGCAAGGTTTGATCAGAGGTATTCCGCATCTCTTTTTCAGAGGGAAGTCATGCCGAACAAATTGATTGATTTATTTGAGGATTTGACAAGGAGTGATGTTGATGTTGTTTATATGGATTTCAGCCAAGCCTTTCACAAGGTCCCACGAGGAAGCGTTATATGGAAGGCAAAAGCACATGGAATATAGGGTAATTTGATCTGTTGGAAAAATAAAATGTTTAGTTGTGGGACACAGAGTATACTGATAGAAGGCTGCTTTTGTGTGTGAAGCTAGTGTCCATTGTCGTAACACAAGGGCCTGTGTTGGGTACCCCATTCTTCGTAATTTATATCAACGACATGGATGACCATGTGGGGGTAGGATTCCTAAGCTTGCGGGTGACACAAAGATTGGCCTTGTGTTTAACACTGAGGCTGATTTTCTTGGACTACAGGAAGATATAGACCGGAAGGTCAAATGGGCAGATAAGCGGCAGACGGAATTTAAACCTGAAAATAGTGAGGTGTTACACTTTAGAAGGAGTAATTTGACAAGGAAGTATTCAATGAACGCCATGGCACTAGAAAGTTCTGAGGAACAAATTGTGCTTGGTTTGTGGGTCCATTAATCTCAGAAGGCACAGGGACATGTTAGTGGGGTGGTGAAAAAGGCAAATGGGGGTCTTGCGTTTATCAATCGGGGCATAGACTGCAATAGTAGGGATATCATGTTGGAGCTGAATAGAAAGTTGGTGAGGCCACAGCTGGAATTATGTGTGCACATCTTGTCGCCATATTGCAGCATAGATGTGATTTCACTGGAGGTGTTGCAGAGGGGATTCACCAGGATTTTGCCTGGGATGAAACAATTAAGTTATGAGCAGAGGTTGGATGGACTTGGGTTGTTGTCATTTCAGCAGCGAAGACTGAAGGGCGACATGATGAAGGCGTGAATGATTATGCCGGGCATGGACAGGGTGGATAGCGAGCAGCTGTTACACTTTGTTGAAGGGTCAACCACGAGATGACCCAAGTTTTAGAGGAGTGCCGGGAGGAATGAGGGGAAGGAGAGGAAAAACGTTTTTACGTAGAGTGTGTTGACGATTTGGAATGCGCTGCCTGGGAGGATGTGGGAGGCTGGTTACCTCACATCCTTTAAGAAGTACCTGGATGAGCACTTGACACGTACTTATATTCAAGGCAATGGGCCAAGTGCTGGCAAATGGGATTAGATAAATATGCGAGGTGTTTCTCACGTTTGGCGAAGACTCGTTTAGTGAAGGGCTTCTTCACACTGTATGTTTCTATGATTCTGTGGCTCTGTGAATCTGAATACGGACACACTCACTGGAGATCCACCATAACCACTGACACATTGAAGGAAGTTCCCAATTAAATGCGGACACATTCCCCGAATGCCCCAATATGGATTGACACATTCACCAGTGACACCTTATAAATACGCACACACTCACTGTAAATACCGATACCTTCTCTGGAGAACCCCTTAAATACAAATACATTCCAAAGAGACACGCTATAATTACAGGCACGCTCCCCCAAGCGCCCCAATAGATATTCATAATCTGCCCATATATCCCGAATTAATACTGGCACTCTCACTGGAGAATGATTAGGAACACTAACACATTCACTGGAGCTCTCAAGTATAGACACACTGCCCAATACTCCCTTTTAAAGTGGCAAACTCCCCAGACACTATCTATAAGTACTTATGCACTACTCACAGAAGCGCAATAAATACTGCCACCCTCCCCTGAGAATCCCAATAAGCATGGAAACATTCACTGGAGATAACAATTAAATACAGACACACTCCGCGAGAACCCCATTAAATAGTGCAACCTTTGCAGAGATCTCAATACATCCTGACACACTGCCACATGACGCCCTTGGAATACTGACAAAATCCACAGAAAGACCCTGTAAATACGAACAACTCCCACGGTGACCAGTATATATAAATGCACACTCCCTCGATACGCCCTATAAATACTGACACACTCCTCCGAGGGCCACAATAAATACTGACACAGTCCCCACAGAGCTCCAATGAATATTGATACACGCCGCGCAGACCCCCTAAAATTCCTGGCACAGTAAATCCCGTAGCAACAGTAAATTTTGAAGCACTTCCCAGAAAGCCCCAATGAATACTGACACATTCACTGGAGATCCACAATTAATACTAGCACATTAACTGGAGGCCCCAACAATATGCTGACAAACACCACAGAGACCCGTATTCATTTAACACACACACACCATAGTTCCCCATTAAATACTGACACACTCACCGAGAGCCACTTTAAATTCTGCCACACTCCCTTGAGAACGCATATAAATAATTACACAGACACCAGAGCCCCTCTACAAATACAGACAAACTACCCGGACACATCCTACAAATTATGTCACATACCTTGGACAACGCTTCCAAATTATGGCACATTCAACAGAGACTCCATCTAAATACTCACACAATCCCCACAGAATCCCGATAAAGACTGACACGCTCTCTGGTCATCCTCGTAAACATACCAACATAAAGATAAAGACAACGCACCGAGACCGCCTACAAATACTTGTACACTCAGACGATGCTTCATTCCATTACTGACACACTCGGCGGAGATTCCCTATAAATAGGCAGAAACCTATACAGCACCTGTAAATAATGACGCATCCGCCCAACAGCCCCAATAAATACTGACACACTCCCTGGAGAACACGCATAAATTCTGATACACTCCCCAGAGACCACATATAAATACTGACACAAAACGGGGAGACCCATTATATTCTGACACCCTCATCAGGGAACACAGCAAAATAATGTGTCTCCCAGGGGACCCCCTATTAATACTGACATAGTGACCAGAGATATATTATAAATACTGACCAATTCCACGGAGGCCCCCTTTAAATACGGTCACACACCCGCGAGTCCCCATATAAGTTCTGACACACTCCACCGAGAGCCCCAATTAATACTGACACATTCCACGGAGATCACTTACTGATAAAAATACACTCACCAGAGATACCTATTAAATGCTGACACACTCACCAGATAACTCCTATATATACTGACACACACCACGGAGCCCACTTCATAACACTGACATATTCCCCGGAGACCCGCTATAAATACCGACACACCCGCTGTAAATACTAACAAACTGCGCGGAGATCGGCTACTAGTACTCAAACACTCAACAAAGAGCCCCTTTAAATATTGACACATTCTACGCAGAGCCCATAAAAATACTGAAAGGCAACTCGGACACCAAGCTATAAATACGGACACACACCCCTGAGAGACCCAATAAATGTTGACACAATCACCGGAGTCCTCCTATAAATGCTGTTATAGTAACATGTCGACGCCCATAAATACTGAAAAACTCCCCAGATACTCCCTATAAATTCTGAGACATTCACTTGGCACCCCTTGTAATTACAGAAACAATCCCCGAATTCCTCTATAAATAGACGCACACTTCCCCATGACCCCTTATAAATACTGACAAAGTCACCAGATGTCCCTTATAAGTACTGACACAGTCACCGGAGACTCCCTATAAATACTGACACATTCCATGGAGGCATCCAATAAAAACAGGCACAGTGCCTGAGACCACTATAAATACTGGCATGCTTCCCGGAGACCACCTTTAAATGCTGACTTACTCCACAGAGAACCACTAAAAGTAAAGACACACTCCACAGAGGTTCCTTATAATTTCTGACACACTCCCCGAAGACACACTAAAAATAGTCGCACGCTCAACGGAGTCCCGTATAAATTCAGACACACTTACCGGAGACTCCTATGAATTCTGAATCTCTCCTCAGAGACACACTATAAATACTGACACTATCACCTTTGATACACTTTAAAATCTGACACAGTCACTGTAGGACCCTATGAATACTGATACCGTCGCCAGCGGCAGCCTATAAACACTGACACACTTACTGAAGAGCCTCTATAAATTCTGGCACTACCACCGGGCACCCTCTTTAAATGTTAATATACTCGCCGGGGATCCCCTTTAAATACTGGCACACTGTCCGGGATCTTCCATTAAATACGAACACCCGCCCCAGAGACACACTATTTGCGCGGTGAAACATCACATAATCGCTGTAAATAATGACACATTCACTGGCAAAACTGGTAAGCAGTGACACATGCATTCAAACCCCCTGCAAACATTGATACAGTCGGTTCAAGTGTTATAAACTGACAAACTCCCCAGGAAGAACATAAACATACTGACACGCTCATTGGGGAAGAGGTTGCAAATATTGAAAGGTAAGCTTTTTTCACCCTGCGATTGCTCACAGCTTCCCATTGGGCAGCGAGTTAAAATGTCGATACACTCCACGGAGAAACATTCGTAAGAAAAGACAGAATCAAATACCCTTGCCTATAAATGTGGAAACCATTCTTCAGGGACTCACTGCAATTACTGACACTCAAAATCAGGAACTCTTGTGAATACTGACACATGCCCCAGAGAAATGCTTTAAGAACCGACACACATCCCAGTTAAGACGTGTAATCACTGACATACTGTCTGGTCCACTTTAATTACAGGCACTGTCAATGTAGATCTCGTGAAATCTGAAAACCCCAAAATGAACAGTCTTTCACTGTTGAACAAGCCAGAAGGGAGCACCTTAAATACTGATGTACACCCCAAATAACCATATGAATGTAAAAACACAGCCCCAGGACACACTCTAAGCACTGATACACGCCTGAGGAGCACGTGCTAATAGCAAAACACAACTGAAGACCGCGTGTGCACAATTTCACACAGTCAGGAGAGACAATGCAAAGTCGAATCAACAACCCAGGGACACCACATAAGACCAAGCATCAGCAACTGCTCCAAATCACCTCTTCCACCGCCCCACCACCCACCCCTCCCCCCTACCCCCCGCCACCCCACACACACACACACACACACACACACCCACAAGTTAATATGCATTTCAGAGTAAGATTAAATACAGACAGAGGTTCACAATGGAACCCCTCTAAATATTGATGACCCCTGCCTCCAGGGAATCCCTGTAACTAATGACAGACACCCAGACCCCATGTAAATACTGATACACGTCTATGGACACCTCGTAAATACTGACACAGACTCATGGAACGGCTTTAATGTCTGCTATACACCTAGGGAACCCCTGTAATTTCTGCCTCCACAATAGGGACAATATGTGAATACTGACACAGCCAGAGAACCCTTGTAAATAGTGACACATACCCAAAGACACCTAGTAAATACTGAAACACAACCTGGCACCATGTGCAAAAACTTACACACACCCAGGGACATCCTGTAAATAATGAAACAATCCAGTGACTGCCTATAATTACTGGCATGCCCGCAACACGGGAATGCCTGAAAATATGGACAGACCCCCAGCCATCACCTGTAATTACTGACAAAAACCCAGGCCCCACCCTGCAAACAGTGAGAATTTCCAGACGACCGAAAGCAAAATATTATCACCACACCCCCTCCCTCCAGTAACCGATTTAACCGTTACAAATAATAGTTCGAATATTTTCACATAGAGTCACAGTCAATGTGTCAGAAATGCAGAATGGTGTAATCTGTGGATAGCAGGACTCTGCTGGAGTGTCGGCTGACAGAATCACAGGATCACACAGCCAGATAAAAGCCCTTTGGCACATTGCGCCTGCAGCGACACGTGATAAACACCTGACCTATCTATCTAATTCCATTTACCAGCACGTAGCCCATTGCCATGAGTGTTATGACGTGACAAGTGCCGGTTCATATAGTTTTTAATGGATGTGAGGCAACTTCACTACACCCAGGGAGCTCTTTCCAGACCGTTAGCTCCCTCTGGGTAAAAAAATGTTTTCCCTCTCATCACCCAAAAACCTCCATCCACCCACCATGATCTTAAGCCCCCTCGTGACTAATCCTTCAATTTAGGCGAACAGCTGCTCCCTATCCACAATGCCAATGCCCCACATAATCTTGTGCAACTCGATCTTTTCACTCCTCACTCTTCCCTGCACCAACGAAAATAACCCAAGTCTATCTTAACTCTTTTCATATCATAAATGTTTCATGCCATGCAATATCCTGAAGAATCTCCTCTGCACTCGCTCAAATGCAATCACTTCCTTCCTATAATGAAGCAATCAGAACTACACACAGTACTTCAGCTGTGGCCTCAACAAGGTTCTATACAATTCCAATATTTTTACTAAACTTTTGCAAACTATGCCTCTATTGCAAAAGGCAAGAGTCCAATAAGCCTTTTTACCACCCAACTGGTATGTCACTCCGCCTTCGGAGATCTATGTACGAACACGCCATGTTTTTTTTTCTCAGAACCACCCAGTGTCATGTCGTTCATTGAATACGAGCTTGTCAAATTACTCTTTGCAAAGTAGATCACCCAACACATTTCAGTGTTAAATTCCACCTGCCACCCTGACCATTTCACCATAACATCTAGATCTTCCTAAAGACACTCAACCTCACTGTTAATCACCAGCCAATCTTTGTATCATCCGCAAGCATACTCATTATCACATAGTCATCGATTTATTTTGTATAATTTACGAATAATAGGGGATCCAGCGCAGATCCCTGCGGTACGCTACTCGATACTAGCTTCCAGTCACTAAAGTATTCTGCTGTCATCACCCTCTGCGTCCTGAAACTAGGCCCATTTTTATTTTACCCCATCAAATTACCCTGCATCCCATGTGCATTGTCGTTCTTTAGAAGCGCCCATGTAGACCCTTGTCAAAGGTTTTGCTGAAGTCCATATAAACTACTTGCACACCACTACCCTCTTCTACCCAACTTGTCACCTCCTGAAAAAATTGAATCAAGTTTGTAAGGCATGACAACCATCTGAAAACGCCATGCTGATTATCCTTGATAAACCCTTGAATCTCCAAATGGAGATAGATTCTCTCCTTCAGAATGTTCTCAAATAGTTTCCCAATAACTTATGTGAGAGTCACAGGGCGGTAGTTCCCTGGCTTACAACTACAGCACTTCTTATATAGTGGAGCAGCATTCGCAGCTCTCCAGTCATCTGGAACCTCCCTCGTTGCCAGAAACGAATGAACAATTTGGGTCAGAGCCCCTGCGATCTCTTCCCTTGCCTTCCTCAGCGGTCCGGGACACAAACAATCGGGACCTGGAGATGTGTCCACTTTTACGGCTGCAAAAACCTGTCATACCTTCACAATTTCCATATTAATTTGCTCAACAACCTCGCAGCCTCTCTCCCAGCATTCGATACCTTCATCCTCTTTCTCTAGCTTGAAGATGGATGTGAAGTATCCGTTCCACACGCCACCGATGAACTTTCGCTCCACGCCATGGATATTGCCCCCTTGGTCCATAATGAGCCCTACTCCTTCCTTGGGATCCCTCTTGCCACTGATATACTCTTAGAATATAATCAGATTTCCCCTACTTGTACCAGCCGGGTCTTTCTCATATCACCTCTTTGTTCCCCTAATTATTTTCTTAAGCTACACCCTGCATTTTCTGTATTTCCTTGATGCCTCCGATGATTTGCTTCCCTTGTACCTGCTAAAATCCTCTATTTTCCTTCTCATCGTAACCTTTCTATGTCTGGTTAACCATGGTTCTCTGGGCTTGTTACTCCTACCTATCACCCTAGAGGGTACAGGGTACATGTTCAGCCTGTAGTCTCCCCATTACCTTTCTGAACGCCCCCAGCTTCTTCTCCGTAGATTACCAAGCACGTAGCTGCTCTCTGTCTACCTTGGCCAGATCCCGCCTTATTTTGCTAATATTCCCCCCCCCACGCACACACACACACACACAATCTCTGCATTGACACACTCTGACTCTGAGTTATTGAGCTCTGGCCTGAGCGTCAGGGGAGGGACTGTGGTATATAATGTATACAGCGACTTATTGCGTTAGTTCCAATAGGAATAGGATGTTGTATGATCGATTCCTGTAACTCTCAATGACTCTCAGTGATGGACATTCGATTCTCTGCAGAGGCTAAAACCTTCCTGCTTCAGAATATACTGCATTTGAAACCTAATGCTTCAGCTAATATGAAAATATTTCAGCTTTAGTACTTATTGTGCAGAACAAAGAACAATAATTTCTACCCAGAAGGCTGTGAGCCACTTAGTGACCTTTGTGCTGCAGTCATTCCATCTCAGTGCCAGACGAAAACGAATACGGAAATGGACTCTCCTTTGAACATCGGAAATTGGAGCAGGATTGAACCAATGAATCCCTGGGGCTGGAACCACCGTTCAATAAGATCATGGTTAACCTTCCATCACTATTGAAGCATCTGCATTGTAGGAATGTTCTTCAATCCCTTTAGTATTCAAAAGGCTGTAATTACTTATTTTGTTGTTTTTTTTCTGGAGAATAATCAGCGAATGAGCGTTCACCTTCATTTGGCATAGAGAAGCCCAAAGCTTCAGAAACATTTGGGTGAAGTCACGTCAACTCATCTCAGTCCGAAATGGTTGCCCTGTAAATGTGAAAATGTGATCCATAATTCGAGAAAACTAACATGAGAGACAGCCTTGCATCATCTAGCCTGTCGTTCAGATTAATGGTTTTTACAGTTTAATGTTATCACCTCTTAATCTTCTGAACTATTTGGATTACAATACTTGTTGATTTAGCCATTCTTCATAGCACATTCTCCAATCCCAGAACTCATTCGAGTGAGCATTCATCACAATCTCTCCAAGGCAAGTATACACTTCCTTTGGTAAGGTAATACCACGGGCAGAAATATGTGTAACTGTGATTTAGAGAGTTATCAGAAAGAGCATCAATGGAATCACATTAAATCAGGGAATACCTTACTGTTACAAGTGTTCAGTTAACTGGACGCCTGATTCACAGAGAAATGATTCATGTACTGTAGGAAACATTGTCGTGTTAGAGCCAGTTCATTGTTCACAGCACTGAGAGCTTGTCGGAGAGCATCAGACATTTCAATGGAGCAGGAAATAGAGGCATTCAGTACAATCAAATAATAAAATCAGGCTCAATGCAATAAATAAGGTTTATATTTATACAGCCCTGAAAGAAATAGAATCCAGTTGAACAGGTAGATTCGTCTAACGGTGGAGGCTGGCTCATCACTGAATGTTAGATTCCATGCAGTGAAGAATAAAAATTGACCCTTCAAACGCCTCGCCTTTAAAAAGGGATACATTTAAATAATATCAAAAATGGAACACTTCATCCAACAACTTGTATATGCACAGCACAAAAAAGTATGTTAAAACATCTCAACATCATTCACATGGGGATGTAAAAGGAAAATTACTGTGAGACACAAACCCAGTTGCAGAGGAGGAAACGAGCAGCTTGGATAAGCACGAACATTTAAAGGAGAGCATCAAAGGTGTAAAGAGAGGAGGAGAGAATTAGGAACAAGATATCAGTGTTTAGGTAAAGGCCATTAAATGTAGGGTCACCGCTGTTTGGAGAGATTAAGAATAAGGAACCGCTCTAACCTTCAATCATTGTGCATATCTGGGCGAGGCGTGGGACTGCAGCGGATTAAAGGGAGAGGGTGGGATTTTGTTTTGGAGGGGTTCGAAATCAAGGACGAGAATTTTGAAATCGAGTTTAAAAAATGCACAATGTGTGTGAGCGAGCAGTGGAGGTGGTTTGTAAGCAGTAGTTGTTGAGTTTAAGGTCAAGTCAGCAATGTTGCAGATGAGGATCTGGGATACCCGCTTAGATTGTGGTCGAATAGTCATCCCGAGAGGTAACCAATGATGGAAGGAGAATTCCAGCAGTAGAAGAATCTAAGTCTGGGCGACTCACTAGAAAATGAATATTTGACAATCTTAATAAACTCCCTGAAATCCGATACATGAGCCAGAAACTGACCACATGTCTGTAATTTATCCAACATGGGGTAACGAAACATCGTCCGTAAATTGCGCACATAACTATTAACTGAACGCGAAAGCCAGAAGTTTATTTTTTTTCACCTGAAAATGAAGCCGCTACCCAGACTGAGTATAGAATCGTTGCACGCTCAGGAACATATTGGTGATGTTGTAAGATATTCTTGTCTGAATAAAGTGATCACATGGAATCACTAGTCAGAAAAAAGAAATAAGCAGCCCTAAGCAAAGGAACCAAATCCTCAGCAGACTGGAAAGCAACAGAATTATCCACGAGATGTAAATTAATATAATTAAGAACAGTTCAGTGTCACTAATGGAGCAATACATTTGGGAAGTTATGGTCAAAATCTTTCTCAGTAAAAAAAAAATCTCTTTTCACCCACAATTCCGCGATAATCGATTATTTCCTTCTCCTTAGAGAAGCATGTGCTCGGTTCACTAGAGGCGTGATTTGCAGACAAAGAAAAAACCTGTGCACAGCTTCTCAGGTACATAATCTTATTAGTGGCAGTGAGTAGTACAGAACCCAAGAGAATCTCATACAGCTCATATATTCCACTTAAACAGGTGCAAATATAAAACAGTAAAGTTTGCTCAACCAAGAATTACAAAATAAATTACTGATAATATTTGGTCCAATTAGGAGACTTACACAATTGCCAGTAGAAGCAACAAGCATGGGAACAGATTTGAGTTAAGCAAATATGGGCAAAAATATTTATCATTCATACGAAAATTGATAATTGGAGGACACTTGCAGGGAACAAAATCAATCCAACTGTGAAAGCTTCTATAAATATGTGAACAGACAAAAGATCAGCAAAGGCAATTGTAAGCCCCTTATCGCCAGAAACGGATGAAATTATAACAGGGAAAAAATAATAGCAGAAGGTTTGAAAAGATGTTCTTTCTTCACAAAACAGGATACAAATAATTTCTCAGAAATGTTAGAGAACCAAGGGTCTAGTGAGAGCGTAGAATTGAAGAAAGTCAGCATTCGTAAAAAAAAAAGGTGCTGGTGAAATTAACTGTTTTAAATGCTGAAAAGTTTCTAAGCCCTGAGAGTTCGAAAAGAAGTGGCCGAGGAAATCATGGAAGCGTTGGTGGCGATCTTCCCAAATTCGATATACACTTCAGCATTTCTACAGAATGGAGGGAGGCAAATGTAACCCTACTATTCAAATAAGAGAGTGGATGAAAAAAACAGTGAATTATCGACCAGTTAGCCTAACATCGGTAGTGGGAAAATGCTGGAGCCTATTATAAAATAAGCGTGGTAACAAAACACTTGGAACGCATTGTGGAGATTAGAAAAAGTGAGCTCTGGTCTATAACAAGGGAAGCATGCTTAACCAATGTACTGTAGCTTTGTGAGGGTGTACCGAGCAGAATATAAAAGGGAGAACATGTGGATGTGGTGTATTTTGATTTCAAAATCGCTTTTGATAAGAATCCACGCAAGAGCCTATTCGGCAAAATTAATGAACATGGGATTGTGGGTATTGATTGAAAATTGGTTGCCAGGCCGGAAACAGAGAATGGGAATGAGTGGATCTTTATCCAGGTGGCAGGCGATAACTAGCGGCGTATCGCTGGGATCAGTGTTTGGTCTCAGCTTTCGACGATATATATATAACTGGCTTGGTAAGGGAACGAAATGGAATTTTTCCAAGTGTGCGTGCTTTTGAGTTGTGAGGAGGATGCAAGGCGGCTTCAGGGAGATTTAGATAAAATGTGTGTGAACCGAAAATCTGCTTGTCTAAGGAGAAACAACGAATCGATTATCTCGGAAAGGTGGGTGACAAGAGCACCAAATTCCTATCTTTGAATGTTGCAAATTCGATATATGTAGAGGCTTTATAATGTCAATCTCACTATTGTCAACCAGGGAGCACAATCGAAGAATAACATGAGAAAATTTTGAAATTTTTGTTGCGTTTAATTTAGATCATGCAAATATATCACAATAACAGAGTTTGAAAGTGAAATTGGTAATTTCACTGCTCACTGACACTCAAATCAAGTGTTAATTTTTTCAGTAGATTATGTTTCAGTTTAAGTTATAAACGTATAAATAATCTCACAGCGTAGTTGATGCGAATGGTGGAACACAGAGTGGGGATGGAGATTGAAACTACTCTGCAGAGGGCATGCTTCTCCTTTCTGGTGAGCTGAGCAGCTGAAGTTTAAAGCTGAAGAGGTGGGCACTGCCTCTAAGTCGATTTGGGAAGAGAGATTGTGCCTGCTGAAGCCTCACCTTGTGTCCTTTAGGGGCCGCTCTAACTCTCCTCTAGCCCTCATCTTACCCTGCCCCTCCAAGAAACCCCCCCCCCCCCCCCCCCCCACCCCCCACCCCAGCCCGGCCGCTGCTCTTCGTCGAACTCTGGAAAACTGCGTCCGCCATCTTAATTTGATGTCTCCATCCCGCCTTCCGATTCATTTAACCTGAAAGTGCAAGGAAGAATTGATTCTTCATAATCGAAATGTAACTGAAAGCTTCACCGACCGGAAGATGAATAATTCTCAAAAATAAATAAAATCACCAGCGGCGGTTGTGAAGCTGTGCATTAGCGGACTGTGCTGCTTCCCAGAGGGCAGCTTGGCACATCTCGCTAATAGATGCATTTCCCAGATGCGGGGGATTGTGGGCGGAGGAGCCGCTATTTCTCCCTCACCAACTGAGTTTATTAATACCTCAATTCTCTTCCGTTTTATCATCGGTTAGCTCTCACTGTCGCAGCAGAGGCATCGCTAGCATCACAAGGCTGTAAATCCCAACTCATTGTACTGCTCCCTCTATGATGCCTCTCTCCTTCTTCCTTTTGCAAAGGGATTTAAGCACCATACTTCTAATGTTTGTGATTGTCACTGACTTGACTGGATGTTCTTTCGTTAACCATAAATACACCGAGCTTGGGTTACGGAATCTCTCACTGATGCGAAGACTCCACAGCTGTTCCCAGCACCGGATCCCTGTGAACAGCTGACAACTTGTTGCCAGTCGATGAACAATGAACAAGTATAGAACAATGATGGTTACAGAATTGAGAGGCTCACAACTATCAAAAATTATTCAAATTATATTGCAAAGGGAAAAATTGTGATGGAGACGAGCTCCAGGTACATCTTTTTCAAACGAACACCATTTGGAATAATATTGAAAGACTTATTTCTACTTTAAAGTTCGTATTAATTTTCTCTGTAATATTTGACAGCCTTTGTACCAAAAAGTAACGGACTGTTTCAGACATTTACGTTTCACTTTTTGGTGGCTGATGTTAGTAGATATATTTTCGCTTCTTTAAGTTATTCAGATTCTGTCCAAATTTCTCTGTCCCTGGCACTGTAAGAGAATTTGTGCAATTCGTCCTGTATCATTCATGCCTGATGGAGTGTTTGTGACCGAAAACCTTTCAATATCTCCACCATCTCACTTTTTGTCAGACACGCTAATGAATGGGAGGAGCGTATCTGATTCTGTGTGGGAGTGTTGTATTCATTCGGTGTCTGCCGTGTTCGGTTCCTGTGTGTGAGTGTTGTATTTATTATGTACATGACAGACCCTGGTACTGTGTGAGCGTGTTGTTTTCATTCTGTATCTCTCTGTCTTTGGTACTGTGTGAGTATTGGATTCGCTCTATATCGCATAGACTATGGTAAAGTGTGTGGGTGCTGAATTCATTCTATATCTATCAGTCTCCAGTACTGTATGGTACTTTGGATTAATTATGTGTCCGCTAGTCTCTGGGATTGTATGTGTCTTGGGTTCCTCCTATATCTATTAGCCTCTGTTAGATACTTATTGGACCCAGCGATGGTGAAGTAGCGGGAATATATCAGCAAGTTAAGATGGTGAGTAACTTGGAGAGGAACATCGAGGTGGTTGTGTTCTCAACTTCCTGCTGCCCTTTTCTTTGTAGATGGCAGTGGGCATTAGTCTGGACGCTGTCGAATGAGCCTTGGTGAATTTCTTTTTTGCACCTTGTTGATGGAACACACTGTTCCTACTTTGCGTCTTTGTTGGAGGGAATTAATATTTGTGGATTAGGTGCTAATCAAGTGGGCTGCATTGTCCTCGACGGTGTCAAGCTTCTTGACTTTTGTGGGAGCTCTGCTCATCCAGCATGGTGGGGAGTTTTCAAACACATTCTTCATTTAGGCGATGTTGATGGGTGAAATGCTTTGGGGAGTCAGGAGGTGGGATGTTCGGCGTTCGATTCCTAGACTCTGGTCTCCACTTGTAGCCAGAATATTTATATGGTTCTTCGGGTTCAGTTTCTGGTAAATGGTAATCCCCGGGGTGTTGATAATGGGGAATTCAGTGATGGTAATGCAAATGAACTTGAAAAGTCAATAGTTGGATTAGCTGCTTATGTTTTTGTCATTTGCTGACAACTGTCTGGCGCCAATGTCACTTGCCTCATTTCAGCCCAAGCTTGGATATTGTCCACGTCGTACTGCATTTGTCTGTGGACTGCTTCAGCATCTGAGGAGCGGTCAATTGTGCTGACACTTGCGCAAGCTTCAGCGAACATGCACAATTCTGACAAGGTCAGGAGAACAATTCTTCAGAGCAATTGCAGGAATATTGTCAGAACCCATAACCAATGCATGATCCAGTGCCATCAGGCATTTGCTGATATCACGTTGGCAGAATTGGCTGAACACTGGCATCTCTGACGCTGCGGACCTCATGAGGAAGACAAGATGGATCATCCACTCGCCAAGTCTGGCTGAAGATTGCAGCAAATGCTTCAGCCTTACATTTTGCACGGAACTACTGCGACCCTCCATTATTGAGAATGGGGAAATGAGTGCACCTCCTCCCCCAGAAAGTTATTTAATTGTCCAACACCATTGACGGCTGCACATCTTCGTACTTCAGAGCTTAGACCTGACCCATGGTTTGTGGAACCGCTTAGTTATTTTATACCACTTGGTTATTAAACAGTTTGATACGCAAAAAAGTTCTGTGTTATACCTTAACCAGGTTGTCACCTCAGTTTTAGGAATGCCTGCTGCTGCTCTTGGCATGACCTCCTGCACTAATCATTGAACAGTTGTTGATCCCCTGGCTTGATGGTAATGGTAGAGTCGAGGATATGCAGGATCATTAGGTTAGACATAGTGTTCGAGAATAATTCTGCTGCTGCTGATGGCTCATAGCGCGTCCTGGATGCCCAGGCTTTTGATGATACACCTGCTTGAATTCCTTCACAGTTAGCACGTTGGTAGTACCGCACAACACGATGGAGGACTTCCTCAATTTGAAACCCATACTTTGTCTCCAAAACGACTGTGCTGTGCGTAAGCCCGACCGATACTTTAATGTACAGGTGCATATGTGGCAGTTAGGTTAGTGACGATGAGGTTAAGTATGTTTTCCAATTGCTATTGGTTCCCACAACACATGCCACAGAATGGGTCTTGCAGTTATGCCCTTTAACATTCGGCCAGATCACCCAGGATTGTTGCTGCCGAGCCGCTGTTGGTGGAGGAGATTGAATTCCCCCTTCCCGAGTGCATTCTGAGCCCTTGCTACTCTCAGTGCTTCATCCAAGTACTGTTCATCATAGAGGAGCACCGATTCATCAGCTGGGGAAGGATGTTTCGTGTTAATCAACAGGATGCTTCCTTGCCCATATTTGACCTGATGCCATGAGACTTTATGCGGTCCGGAGTCGATGTTGTGGACTCCCTTTGGAAAAACCCTCCCAAATGAATGCCTCTCTTGCGGTGGGACAGGACAAACCCAGGGAAAGTGATGATGGCCCCTGGAACATTATCTGTGAGGATGAATTCCGAGAAGATGACGATGTCAGGCTATTGCTTGACTATTGTATGAGACAGCTCTCCATGTATTGGCATTAGCTCACTAATGTTAATAAGGACTGAGATTGCTGCTGTTGTTTCCGTTGCCTACGTCGATGCTGGATGGTCCATCTGGTTTCATTACAGTTTTGTGTGCATTTGTGCACATAACGAGTTTTTATTGTTTGCGTGCATGTACGTACATAACAGCTTTCTTTTCGTTTGTATGAATGTAGTTAGATAACGACGTGTTTTATGTTAGTGTCCATGTATGTACATAATTACTTGTTCCCTGTTTCTGTGTATGTTTGCAAATAATCGGCTGTTTATTGTTACTGTGCATTTGTGTGCAAACACAAACATGAGGGACAAGCAGTCAAGTTCACACATATACACAAACAAATATCAAATGGTTATGTATATCCATACAAATAATAAAACATACTTATGTGTGCACATACACACAAACATTAAGCAAATTTTTATGAGTACATCAAACAATTGTTTATTACTTGTTTATATGTATATAAATAAAGGCGTGTTGATTGTTTGTATGTGCCTTTGGAACATCTTGTTTATTGTTTGTGCATGAGTTTATATAATTACGTGTTTCCTGTGCTTGTGTATGTCTTTAAATAACATCTTCTGCATTGTTTTTGTGAAGTTGTGTACGTAATGATTTGGTTAATATGTGTGTGTGTGTCTCTGTGCGTGTGTGTTTGTCTCTGTGTATCTATATGTGTGTGTGTTTTTGTGCGTGCATTGCCACATGTTTATTACAAAGAAATGCAGGAAATGCTGCACCAGTTCAGCCGGTCTAACATCATCTGTGGAGAGTAAAAAAAAATACAGCTGTTAACGTTTCAAGTCTGCATGACGCTCCTTCAGAGCACTGAAAATGTGATGAAATTTAAACAGCTTAAGGGGCTGGGACAGGGGGATGTAAAAGGTGAAGATATATAGAAGGCCAGTGATAGGTTGATGCAAATGAGTGATGACAGCAATGTCATGGACTAAAGGACAACATGACAATAACGTTAGTGGTACTGGCTAAATGAGGTGATGACGGTGGCATTAAGGTGAGAAAGCAGAATCTGATGACGGCAGGATAAGAGTAAGTAGGAAGATGTTCAAATTTGTACAAGCTCTTCCAAAGTTTAAAGAAAGATATGTTGAAGCATTTCATATTTAATTTAAGTTGATAGCTAAACATATGATTTGGACAGAGGAAAACTGTGCGTGCGTGCTGCAATCTAAGTTGATGGGTAGAACACGTGAGGTTTATTCTTCATTTTGAGAAATGCTGGTGATCTATTATGTGTTAAACGAAGACAATCTTGAGTGCTTATGAGTTTGTTCCTCAGGCATGCAAGCAGAAGGAAAATTGAAAAATAACCTAAGCAAACATGTATTGAGTTTGAGAGAAAAAAAACAAACGACTGGTGGAAATGGGCATTTAATAAGAGACAGTATTTCGATCAATTGGATAATTAATTACTCTGGACAAATTTAAAGCGTAAATAATTTAGTTTGTGAGAACTAACGTGGAGGAACAGAGGCTTGATATAGTAAGTCAAGCAAACGAGATAAGTGATTATTATGAGCTTGTTCAGAGAGATAAACCTATTTTATCACAACATTAAATGAGAGAAGGACAGAAAGTGGGAGGGTCAAAAGGGGGTAGGTAGTCCGGAAAGAAAGATAATGGGTGGAAATTCCCTAGAATGCTTTTTTTTTTCCAAACTAAAAAGGAAGCTTCTAGGTGTAGAAATTACTCAAGCAAATTGAGATATATTCATTTCAATAAAGTTGGACACACAAATACAGTGTGTTGGAAATTACAGGGGAAATCTGTTGGAATTTTTGGAGTGCAGATACGTTTTGCAACTAAAGATATTGTGGCTTCTGACCATAAGATAGAGGAAAACGCAAAGGTTTGTGAACAGTTAAAACAGGGGGGAAGCCAGTGATAGGTTACTAAGTGGGAATGTGTTCAACATATACTCAACGGAGATCGGGGGAGTAGACTGTAAAATGTTTGAAGATTTTGGATGCGCAGGGGAAGCCTTTTCGGTGTACATTGTGAATTAGATAAAAATGTTAAAAACTAAAGAGACAAATGGGATATTCAATGTTGTCGGATATTGAAATTTGTTGCTCAGAGGGAGTAATACAGCATCAAGCGAGAATAAGTGAGGTTTATGGAAATGCTGTACCCATCCCCTTGAGGAAGTTAACTATAAAGATTAACTGTAAAACAATTGTTGGTGTCATGGAAAAATGCCCATTGCAGGATTTCAATTTTTTTTGAGTAATGATGCAGCTTGGTCAGAGAAGTTGCTCATGCTTATAGTAGTTGAGCAGCCTGTGGATGTGTTTCAACTGAGGTGCTACAGAAGGAGCATCCTGGATTGTTTCCGGAATTTGTGATAGCAAGATCACAAGCTCAGAAGTTGAACAGGAAGATCAGGAAGTTACAAGACAGTGAGAATATCTTGAAGTCCAATTAGGTGACACAATTGTTGATAATATTGTTCAAGAGTACAGAATTGAGGAAAATGCAGCTGAGGTGACCAGCTCAAGGCAAATGTTAGAGTTACACAGACTCAAAAAAATGATTGCTGAAAAAAAAACAGTTGTATCAGACAGCTTACTCCAATCCAGAGAGAGAATGTAATGCAGAATTCCATCACCTTAAGTGCAATGGTTTGACTGAGATAATGGCGTACGAGTTATGCTTCAGCACGTGAAAACTGTAAAGAAGTGCATCCGATTGTAATATCATTTGGAGATAGAAATGCAACCTGGAGAATAGCTCATTAGATTACAATGCGGGCCCATTTAGTAATTATAAAGTATAAAAACAGTTCTATTTGGAGAACTGCATATCTTTGTAGTTAAAGAAAGCAGTGACGTTAAAAATGCTAGTGAACGGTGAAACCAGAAGACGTGAATAAGGCAGCAGAATTATTGCCAATTCAAGCATCTGAGGAAGCTTATAATATGTTCGTATCTGATTGCGTTTGACCACTCCCTAAGACTAAAAGCGACAATCGGTTCTTACTGACAATAATGGCTGTGTCTACAAGGTTTCCTGAAGTGATACCTTGGAGAAGTATTACAACAAAGAAATTGCGGAGGAGTTAACTAAACGTTTTTTTCGCAAGCTATGGTTTCACATGTAAACAATGATTGAAATTCCAGACAACATTAATGAATTCCGAAAGCCGCCCCCCCTCCCACCCCCCACCCCCCTCACCACAGCCCACCCCACCACCACCCCGCACCCCGCATTAGTGCAATTCCTGACCACCAGCCTCCTTCCCTACCCCTCCCCACCCAAAACCATCTACCCCGCATTGAAATGCCCTTTGGATTTATGGAAATAATGCATGTACTCCAAACCTTAAAACTTACTGTTGAGGTTCTATTGACTGTGAAGCAAAATCTCATTGAATGCCTGCTAGCCAACGCTCCATCGAGATCATACACCTGCAACAGGCCCATATTGGAACTGAATATGATGGTCACTATTGTATCATAGAATTCGACGCACTTTGCTACTGCCATTATGCTAAACATGGCTGCTCCACGAATATTCGATCCAACATTGCTAATACAGATGCTTTTTCTTCACAGTCATTTAATGACACAATTCGGACCGACAGTTCCCTTATCGCCAACGCGTACGAGCCTCCAACTTCCAGCTGCGAACAGCAAGTTCCCCCAGCTCTGCCTCTCCCAGAAACCAACGTGGGGGGTTGAGCAGCAAGTACACTTACGGGGGTTCCTTAGCGCCAAACAGTGATGGTGAACCGCTGCTTAGCACTCTCCCAGAAATGACCTCAACTTGAGGAACTGCCTCAAGCACCAGATATTTTTCCAGTCAGATATTTGGGGTTAGACATGCTCCCCTGATCTGTCCTGTGTAAACAACATCAGGGTAAAAGTTTACTCGTTCCAGTCGGAAATTCTGAAGCCTTATTAGCCACCTTGGAGCTGCTGGGAATTGTCTGGTAATAAATCGCCCAAACGTTACTTCAGTGCAAGTTTATCATCCTGCACTAAATGTAGCAAGCACACCGGTGGATAGGAAAATAAAATGCATCATCTGCATTAAACAGGAAAAAAATCAACACCAGTAAACTGCAGAACATGGCAACTCTGATCATATCAAGATCAGATAACTGGAGATAGCATTACGGTACCTGAAACGTGGGAAAGCAGCGGGTTATGGCAAATTTGTTCCAGGATTCCTGAAACAACATTGCCCCGGGGATCGTGCCTGGCTGCCTTCTATCTGCACATACATCATAAGGTCAATCTCGCTCCCAGCAATCGTTGCCATACAGTTACCTGGGAATGCCCTCACACTGGCAGACATCCATCGAACGATTTCAGTACTTACTGTGTGCTTTTATATATTTGATCATTCATCCTGCAACACATATCTCCAGAAGCATAATCCATGCTGAATCTCGGCCAAGCTGGTGTCCGTAATGGGTGCAGCACATGGTATCAAATCTGACACTTTCCTCTTATATCATAAATGTTTAAAAAACAACTTGATCGCAGGCGTGGTGCCGTTGGCCCTCAGAGCTGTCTCGAATACAGTGTGCCACCGTGGACTGCTCCTAAAACTATCCAGAGATTTGCATCCTGGATACAGACAGTTGTTAACACTGTCCTTCGCAACAGACAGTTACAACTCAAGTTAATCTCTCCTGATGAAATCTGCTGTTCGACCCAAGCCCCATATTTCTGCAGCCTGGACCATATCCTTGGCAAAGACGTTACAAAATGGAGACCCATTGCAGCGAATGGCAACTTGACTTCTTCTCATCCTTTATTTGCTGCATTCCACCTCCATAATGGCAGTGTCAAAATATAATTGCATATTGACATGGTTAGTCAGAGGCTAAAATATGTTTCAAAAATAACATACATCTGTATGACTCTAGATCGGATTCTGTCCTTTCTGGAACATCTGAAGAAAACAACAGCAAATTTCCCAACCAGAAACAACTTATTAATGATTCTTGCTGAGTCTAGTTTGGTCCCTCTAGCAACAGCATTCTGGGCCTCAGTACTTGTCCTATAATACTCTGCTGCAGGGTACTGTGTAACTGTTTGGCCTTGCACATCACACACTCATCTTGTTGAAACTCAGTTGAATGCAACAATGTACATCATAACTGCAAACCTTCATTCAACGACCCTCCCCCTGCTTCCTGTCCTCCCATCAATCAATCTTCCACACATCAACAGACTGATCAAAACCCACAAGCTGGTTGAAAACATCCGTGACGCACCTCACTTTCCACTTAAGAATGATATATTCAATCCACCTACTACCCAACTTCCAATTGGGCGCCCATACTGAGTAACCTCGCTGAGCAATGTTTACCAGCAGACACCCTTCGGGCCAAGGATTTGGAAAAACAACAAGTAACTAATAAGCTGCTTGTGACAAACACCACCTGTCGAATGGTAAACTTTGATCTACCACGGCGGGAGTGGCCATGTGTACACACTTTCAGAACAAGCTAGGGTCCCTGTGCAGCCCACATGCACTGCTGGGTCCTCAGTGCAAACCCCTTGTGCACTTGTGGAGATGCACAAACAATGTTGTACATTACCAAGTCATATCACCTCTACAGGCGACGAGCAGATTAAAACCTTGAATTCACCTCATGGGTGGTGATCGCTTGGTTCCAGGGATTTGATTTCGCTAAATAATAAAAACAGCCACGTGTTTATTGCTTGTCTGCATGCATGTAGCCAAATGTTACCAACGGAAGCATAAAGCACTGGAAATAAGTCTGAATGTCTGGCAGCATCAATCAAGAGAAACAAGCTTTTCGCATCACATCTGAATGACACTTGAGAGATTTTTATTTTTATTGCTTGTCTGCAAATATTTGTGTAAATTACAGCTTGATTATTTTTTTGCTCATGCGTATATAATGACGTGTTTATTGATCATGTGTATGTTTTCACATAACCACTTAGTTTTTTTTTTATTCTACAGGCGTAGCAGTGAAATTTAGGAGCACACCTCACAAACATAACAAGCATATGTGAAGCCCATTAAGGAACAAAGGCAGTGGTGTCTTATTTGCCTTCTGAATTTTCCCGACTCTAGTCCTGCTCATTATCTCCGGGATATAACAATTATGGCTGACGCCATTACGTTGTTATCGTTCTCTTATTTCCGATTCCCAGCTCACTCAATGTGTTTTTTTGTCTGATCATAGTTCAAGATTATGTGGTTGCATTGTTACTAGCCACATGCATATTGGTCAATCCATGCTGCATTTGGGCATGGACTGTTTCAGTATCAGTGGAGTCATGGATGATGCTGAACATTGTTCAATCTTCACCGAGAATTTCCGCTTCTGACTTTATGGTAGATGGAATGTCATTGAGGAAGCAACTGAATTTGATTGGGCGTAGAACAATTCCAATTGGAACTCATGCAATGATGTTTTTGAGCTGAGATGACTCACCCTCAACAATCATTTTCCTTCGTGCGAGGTATGACCGGTGAAGTGTTTAGACACTTATTTCCATTGGCTCAATTTTTGCTAGGACTGCTTGATGCCACACACGTTCAAATGCCGCCTTGACGTTAAGGGCAGTCATTCTCACCTGACCTCGTGAGTTTAACATTTTTGTTCTTTTTTCACCCAAGGCTGTAATTCGGTCAGGAGTTCAGTAACACTGACGGAGACCAGACTGAGAATCTGTGAAAATTTATTGCCCTGCTTAGAGGACATTTAAGGTTCAAACACATTGCTACGGAATTCAAGTCACATGTAGGCCTGAACAGGTAAAGACTGCAGATTTTCTTCAGCAAAAGGGGAATCATTGGTGAAACAAATGGGCAAAAAAACGATAACCGGCAAAGGTGATCATCGTAATCACGATTCATGATTTGTGTTACCACATGTGTTTCAAATGACAAATCCTGGATGCATTGGCATTCATGCTGAGTGGACAGGAATTTTCCTGAGGAAGGGGATTCCTTGAGTCAGGGTTCTGTTCTCTTTCCATCCCCTTTTTCACTTCTCCACAGCAGACATTGTGTGGTGAGTCTATGACTGTGTTGCAGCCAGTTGGATGAGGCGATGCCACATGGCATGACCCTCGGTAACTTCCTCCAGTGCACCAATGTCATTTTTCCCTCTCTTCAATGCAGCGATCAGACTGCCCTTAAAATATTTTTTCTGCCCTACTTGAGATCGGATGTCATTCTCAAGTTGTGAAAAGAGGATCTGCTTCAGATCTGATTATGTATTCCCCAGACCTTTGGAGCTGATTTTACATGGTCAGGGTTGTGATATTGTAGGAATTTCTTTCAGGGAGGATACTAGAGCTTGTTCCCTTGTCCTCCAACTTGACTGTGAGTGTCCTACGAAGACACCACTGGTGGAAATTCTCCAGCACTCGGAGGTGTTTTTGAGAGTTGACTCAATTCTCACTGCCATACCAAAGGCTGGTGACAACAATAGCGTTATTGTTCTTGCTCAAATTCTCATAGTGTTTTACAAAAACATTGCGAAGAAGAGTTCTTAACTCCAGACCTCAGCTATGTCATGAGTTTTTCACTATTTAAGAAGGGTGATAAATCAGCCAGTGTGAACTATAGATACATATCCCTGCTGTCTAATGTGTGGAAAATTCTCACTCGGATTCTCCACAACCGCCTGCTACCCGTGCGTGAACGCACCCTTCCAGAAACCCAATGTGATTTCCCGCCATCCAGGGGAACTACCGCCATGATCTTTGACAATCGACGTATTCAACAATATTGTCTGGAACAACACAGGGCAGTTTTTGATCATTCACAGCCAATAACACCCAGAATTCGGGAAGCTCTTTGGAGAGTATCACCAAAGACTTGGATGTCCGGTATAAATTGTAATGAAGTATAATCAATGTAAAATTGTAGGAGGAGAGACAGCTATTTTCCAGTCAGCAAGATCCCACAAACATACAATCTGACTAATTATGATGTTAATGAGGGGATAAATATTGACCAGGGCCATGATTTTTCCGAAATGTTGTCATGGTATCTGTTACATCAGTCTGAGCTGGCAGCTGAGAAATCGGATGCCAACAAACATTGTCAGTGTCACCCATGTGCTGAGAACAAACAGACTGAAAAAAGGAATGAGAAAAATGAGATTATAATTTACTGAATGGTACCAGGTTACATTATCAGAGGGAACATAATTGAACATAAGAGTATGGTGAGGAAATTCATTTTAACTCTTAAGGGGAATGATATCCCCTCTGATCACAGAGCCCATATTTAGTCACTCAGTAAATTACAACATCTCATTCCTGTTTTCTGTCCGTTTGCTCACAGAGTATTGGTTACATTGGCAAGGATTTTTGGAATCCGAGGCCTCAGCTGTTCTGCTGTGATTTTGATCAGAGAACAAATGACGATTAAGCTCTGATACATAAACTTCTGAAGGCCTATAGTACACATGATATACGGAATCAATGAAGTATGTAACGACAGAAATGGAGACTTATCCAGCATGAATGGAATCCATTTGATGCTTCGTGTGTGTGCTTTCTTTGAATTAGCGATTCGATACTTTCCCTCGTCTCTGTTCTATTCCCATCGCTTTGAAAATGCCCCTCCCCACCCCGCCAGTTTTTATCCAGTTCCCTTTTTGAAACTGTCCATTAAATTAGCTTCCAACATGTCTTCAGACAGTGTATTCCCGTTCCAAACTTCTCTCTGTTATTAAAGTTCTCTGTGTGTCCCCTAGGCTCTTATGACAATTTCAGTAATTTTGAGGACAAATTGTCTGATCAAAGGAGAACAATTCCAGCCTCTCCAGTCTCCCCATGTAAGTTAAATCCCTCATCCGCATTACCATTCCAGTTAGTCATCTCCTTAAGTTCTCGAAGTCCCTCACATACTTTCTAATATGTAATGACCAGAATTAAACACACTCGTCAGCTGAGGACTCAGCGGTGATGTATGGAGCTTTAACATAACTGTTTGCTTCAGTACCCTCTGCCTCTATTTATAAACTCACCCATCCTCTGTGTATTTTAAACAAACCTATGAAATTGTCACTCCAGTTATAAACAAGGTTGCAAATGCATCCGTTATGATCCTGTTTATAATCCTCCCATTTAGTTTTTTTTTATACTCGTTCCTCATCCTAATTGGACCCGTCACAAGTCGCTGAACAAAATTTCCATTCCCTGTTTCTCTCTGGTTCACCAATCTGTATATACCCTCCTGAAGCTTTCTACTATTCCGCCCACTGTTTACTTTTCCGGCCTTATGTTACCTGCAAATACGAACATATAGCATAGGAGCACAAGGAAGCCATTCAGCCCTTTGAGCCTGCTCCACTAAGCAATAATATCATGGAAGGTCTGTTTGCGTTTCGAATTCTACATTTTCATTTAACCCTGCTGAAATTGAATTGCATTGATTAACTGAAATCTAGCTACTTCGGCCTTGAATCATATTAAGTGACCACGCCTGACTGCATTTTCAGGCAGAGAGTTCCGAAGTCGCGCAACACTGAGCGAAAAAGGAACAAACCTCGTCATCTCTATCATAAAGTGCAATAGCTAACTTTACAACCGTTCCCTCTGTTTCTCGAAATTACGTCACATTTACACAATCATATCTCCCTTGTGTGTATCATAAGGAGCAGTGCAACCAGTAACGATCGCCGGGAACGTCATGTTACACTCCCCTCCAGCACGAATAAACATCAGCCTCCACTTCTCTCTGCGTTCTGTCACTTCGTGAACATCACATCTGCGCTGTAAGTGTTCCTTTGCACCATGGGTTTCATTTTCTATCACAAATCCATTAAATGACATTTGATCACACTTTGTTCATAAACATAACAACAAGCTCACTTCCCTGATCAAACCTCTTGCCACTTAGACAAAGAATGACAAGTTTGTCAGATATGACATCCTGTTAGCATATATAACTTATGGTAATTTATAAATCTTGTTGCGTTACAAATAAATATGTAATTCTGACTGTGATTTTTAGCCTCCAGAATTTCCCCAACTCCGATATTACATAAAAACATAAGAAAATAATAATTATGGGCAGAAGTAGGCAATTCAGCCCCGCGAGCATCCCCCGCCATTCATTACGAACATTGCTGACATAATTTCGGCCTCAAATCCAATTTCCCGACCTCTCCCCATAACCTTTGAAGCCATTATTAGTTAATAATATGTCTATCTTCACATTATATTTAATTACCGTCCCGGAATCCACTGCAATCTGACTTTGTGAATGACACAGATTCACGACCGTTTGAGAAAATAAATTCCTCCTCATGTCTGTTTTAAATCTGCCAGCCCTTAGCCTAAAACTATGGCCTTTCATTCTAGAATGCCCCAGAAGGTGAAACATCCCCTCCACGTCTACTTTGTCTATCCCCTTTAGCATCTTATATGAATCAATTAGATCTCCATACATCCTTCTAAACTCGAGCGAGCGTAGGCCTAAACTGCTGAATCTCAGCTCATAAGACAGAACTCGCATCATTGGAGTCGATCTAGTGAACCTCCTCTGAATCGCCTGCAGTGCATCTGCATGCTTCATCAAAAAATTGGACCAAAGCTGTGCACAATTCTACAGGTATGGCCTCACCAATGCCTTGCACAGTTGCAACAACACTTCCTTATTTTTATCCTCTATTCCTTTAGCATTGAATGCAAGCATTCCAATTCCCTTCTTTATTACCTGCTCTACCTGATACTAGCTTTCAGCGATTCATGACCGTGGAAATTCTCTGCTCTGAAGCATTCTGTAGTTTCTCTCCATTTAACTGATGAGTCACCCTTTTCATCACACTTCTCCACGAAAATCTCCATCTGCCAAATGTTGGCCAATTCACCTAACTTGTCCATATCCATTTGTAAATTCGTATTGCTTTATTGAAACATACATTCCCACCTATTTTGGTTTGATCTGCAAATGTAGCAAGAGTGCCTTCCATCCCTGAATACAAGTCATTTATATGGATTGTAAATAATTGGGGACCAAGGATCAAACCAGGAGGAACCCCATTAGTTACAGTTTCCCATCCAGAAAAATACACATTTATTCTGACGATCTGCTTCCTTTTTGTTAGCCAAACCATTTTCCAAGATTATAGATTACCCCTATCTCCGTGTTATCTTATCTTGTGCATTAATATTTTGTGTGGCATCTTATCAAAGACCTTCTGGAAATCCTGATATGCGACATCTACAGAGTCCCCACTATCCACATTGTTTGTTACATTTTCAACGAACTCTAGCAAATTAGTTAAACACAATTTGTTCTTCATAAAACCTTGCTGTCTCGGGTGGATTGCATTCTGACTTTCCAAAAGCACCATCACGACTTCCTTAATAATGGATTCCAACAATTTCCCAACAACTTACGGTTAACTAATTGGTTCGTAGTTCCCTACTTTCTGCCTCCCCCCTATTTGAAAAAGGGCGCTATATTAGCATTTTTTCCAATCCGCTGGAACGTTTTCTAGAATCCATGGAGTTTTGGAATATTAAAGAAAATGCATCCACTATCTCCGCTGCCACTTCCTCACGACATTGCGATGTCGGGCATTAGGTCCAGGGGACATGTCACCCCTTAATCCCAATAGTTTGCTGAGTGTCTTTACTCTATGGATGGTGTTTCTTCTAAGTTGCTCCATCTATATACCGTCTGCACTACCTGCTACTACGAGGGTGGTGCTAATGTCCTCCACTGTGAAAATAGAGGCAAAATATCGATTAAGCATTACTGCCATTTCTGCGTTCCCCAATGTTAACCCACAAGTTTCGCCCTCCAAGGGACCTATATGCACGTTAACTACTCTCTTTCCTTTTATATAATTGTAGAAACAGTTGCTATCAGTTTTTACAGTTTTCACCCGTTGTTTTCCATAGTTTTCATCGTTTTCCTTTGCTCTTTTTATATTTTTTACTAACCCTTTGTTGATCATTAAAAGTTACCCAATCTTCCAATCTGCCACTGATCTTTGCTATTTGGTCTGCCTTCGCTTTTTTCCTTTAAGTTATCTTTACCATCCTTGCTTAGCCATGGATGCTTTTCCCACAATTTACATCTTTCTTCCTCATTGGGTTATATTTTACTGGGGAGGATTAGAACATCTCCTGAAGTATCTGCCACTGTTCATCAACTATTCTAACCTGTAGTCCTCCTGCCCAGTCCACAAGGTCCAAAACTGCTTTTTTTAACTCCAGAATAATCGTAATGGACTCCAGTTTCTGGTTCTCAAACTGAGCTTGACATTCTATAAGGCTATGATCACTCTTCCCCGGATGATCCTTTATATGAGAACATTAATTAATACGTTCTCCTTTCACAAAACCAAATCCAGAACAGCCTGCTCCTTGGTTGGTTCCACAACATATTGTTCCAGGTAACAAATCTCTAATACACTAAACAAATTCTCCACCAAGGCTACCCTTGCCATTTTCATTAGCCCAGTCTAAATGCATTTTAAAATATCGCATGATTATTGTCATGACTTGCTTACATGTTACTAGTGTTTCCCCGTTTATATTGTTCCCTACTGCTAAACTACTGTTTGGGGCATTTAGAATCCTCCCACCCAGGGACAGCTTTCCTTTGGTCTTTCTTACTTCTACAAAGGCTGACTGTATGTCTTGCTCCCCAGTGACTATGTCAATCCTGACTCTAGCCCTGAACTATTCCTTTACTAACAAAGCTTCAACCTCCTTTTCTATCCTGCCTGTCCTTCCGACACATTGAGTAGCCTAGGAATTCAACTCCCAAACCTGTTCAACCTGCCTTTTAGATCCTGCCTGTCCTTCCCAAGCACTGAGTAGCCTAGGAATTCATCTCCCAAAACTGTTCTCCCTGCCTTTTATATCCTGCCTGTTCTTCCGAAGCACTGAGTAGCCTAGGAATTCAACTCCCAAACCTGTTCTCCCTGTTCTCAAGTCTCATCAATAGCCACTAAATCCCACCTGTTAATCTCTATTTGCGTTTTTAACTCCGTTGATTTATTTCGAATACTACCTGCCATCACATACAAAGCCTTTCGGTTTGCCATATGGTCAATTTTCCATACTCTTATTTGATTCATTGGTGCTATATGGCGTTCACACACTCTGTCCCTTCCTTTCAATTTTTGATAGCAATTAGCCACGACTCTAATCTGAACTCTTACCCTCTCCTTAAACATTCTTTTTTTTTATACATATTGTCATGGAACTGAACGCTCCCCCTCAAAATCTCGTTTAAGGAACTATCTACGACACTAGCTATGTGATTCGCTAGGACACTGGTCCCAGCATGTTCAAGTGGAGCCCAACAGAAGAAAATAGTTCCCTCCTTCCCCAGTACTGTTTCCAAATTTCAATGAATTCGAAACCATTTCTCCAACACCAAACTTTGAGCCACGCATTTCCCGCATTATGCATTGACCCTGTGCCAATTAGCCCGTGGCTCATGTAGCAAACTGGAAATTATTACATTTTCGGTGTTGCTTTTTAATTTAGACCCTAACTGCTCGTATTCCCTCAGCAGGACCTCTTTTCTTCTTCTACCTATATCTTTGGCACATACGAGGGCCATGACAACTGGATTTTCCCCTCCAACACCAAGTTCCTTGCAGCCCTGATGAGATGTCCTTAATCCTGCCGCTGGGTAGGCTACACAGCATTCTGGACTCTCGATCCTGGCTACAGAGAACGGTACCTATACCCCTATATATGCCATCCCCGGTTACAACTACATTTCTTTTTTTTTTTCCTTCCACTTGAATGACTCCCTGTACCACGTTGCTAAGAGCAGGTTGCTCATCCTTCCTAAAGTCCCCGCTCTCGTCTGCACAGGGATAAGAGCTGTTGAACCTGTTGGGTAAGGACAATACCTGAGGCTCCTGCATTACTACTTCCTGGATCTCTCTATCTGCCTCCCTGATAGTCACACAGTCCTTTTCCTGACCACTGGCCGAAATTAAGGCAGAATATCTAAGTGGTGTGCTTCCTCCTGAAAAAATGACAAGTTGCCCTCCCCCCACCTGACGTGTCGCAGTTTACGAAGCTCAGACAGCAACTCTTCAAGTCAAAGCCGGAGTTCTCGATCAACCAATATTTGCTGCAGATGTAGTCACTAGGAACTGCAACGTGGAACAACAGCTCCACAATCAAGCAGCTACAACACATCACCTGGCCCAGCATCTCTGTTTTAGTTAGTTAGTTTTTTCAACATCCTACTGGTCTTTAGTTTCTCAATCCATAAAACATTGCTCCTAATGACCTTTAAACTGAAAGTAAGTTAGAATAGAGGTTCAAAATACACGTTGAAAATCAATTGGAATTCGCTCTCTCTGCTGAGTTAAATGAAAAGTTTTAGAACTCCAATCCTGGGCTCCAGTCGTCACCTTTAACCTGAAATCAACATGCCATTGCTAGTTGAAACTTTCAGTAATTCACCAACCATTTACTTACGGTTTTCCTGCGATGTCACTATTTTCTTCTTCACTTGGCGACTGTGACTGCAGAGGACTCTCCTCCTGCCCTCTCCTAAAAGTGCACCTGAATGCCTGTCCCAGTGTCGTCCTCTCGCTCTTGCCTCTAGGTGCTGCTGACTGCCTGTCCCAGAATCATCTGCTCGGTCTCTCCTCCAGGCGATGTCTTACTGCCTGTCCCAGAGTCATCCTCTCGCACTTTCTCTAACTAATGCCGACTGCCTCTCCCAGAGTCGTCCTCTCACTAACTCCTCTAGGTGCTTCTGACATTTTCTTTTTCCAAAAATATACTTTATTCACAAAATATCTTTAACAAAATTTCAAACCATTTCGAAATCAACAACACAAAAATACAATCAGGTTCAACTTTTACAACACGTATCACGAAATGCATTGATACAGAAAATGAATATTACAATCATTTGCAGACATTCATTTTGAGCTGTACAGCCCGAGGGGATTTAAGCAGTTCCCAGCCCCTAGGTACACTGTGGCAGAAAGGTCTTAGGCAGCGACCCTTCACCATTGCGCTATAGCGGCGGCTGCCCCAAGCTTTAGTGCGTCCCTGAGCTCGAAGTCCTGGACTTTGGAATGTGCCAGTCTGCAACACTCGGTCGGGGACAACTCTTTGCGCTGGAAGAGCAACAAGTTTCTGGCAGACCAAAGAGCGTCTTTCACCGAGTTGATGATCCTCCACCTGCAGTTGATGTTTGTGTGTGTGTGTGTCCCTGGGAACAGCCTGAAGAACACAGAGTCCTGTGTGACAGAACTGCTCCGGACAAACCTCGAGAGAAACCACTGCATCTCTCTCCAGACCTTCTTTGCAAAGGCACAATCCACCAGGAGTTGAACAATGGTCTCTTCCCCACCACAGCCACCTCGAGGGCAACGTGCAGAGGGGTTGAAACTCCTGGCGTGTAGGAAGAATCTTGGTCCTTTTTTTTTGCAAAAATATACTTTATTCATAAAATATCTTCAACCACATTCCAAACCATTTCAATAACACCATTACAAGGGTACAATCAGGTTCAACTTTTACAAAATGTATCACCAGGTTCTTCAGTACAAACAATATTACAATCTTTTACAGCCTTTCATTTTGAGCTGTATGGCCCGCGGTGATTTAAACAGTTCCCAGTCCCTCAGTGCCTTGTGGCAGAAAGGTCTTAGACAGCGACCCTTCCCCATTGCGCCTTTACGGTGTCTGCCCCAAGCTTTAGTGCATCCCTCAGCACGTAGTCCTGGACTTTGGAATGCGCCAGTCTGTCACACTCGGTCGGGGACAACTCTTTGCGCTGGAAGACCAACAAGTTTCGGGCAGACCAAAGAGCGTCTTTCACCGATTTGATGATCCTCCAGCTGCAGTTGATGTTTGTCTCGGTGTGTGTCCCTGGGAACAGCCCGTAGAGCACAGAGTCCTGTGTCACAGAACTACTCGGGATGAACTTCGACAACAACCACTGCTTCTCTCTCCAGACCTTCTTTGCAAAGGCACAATCCACAAGGAGGTGAACAACGGTCTCTTCCCCACCACAGCCACCTCGAGGGCAACGTGCCGAGGGGGTGAGACTCCTGGCGTGAAGGAAGGATCTGACGGGTAGGGCCTTTCTCACCACCAGCCTAGCCACATCTTGGTGCTTGTTGTAATGTTCTGGCGATGAGGCATTCTGCAAAATTACTTTGACAGTCTGCTCGGAGAACCATCCCACAGGATCCACCCTCTCCTTTTCCCTCATCGCCTCTAAGACGTTACGTGCCGACCAGTGCCTGATGGACTTGTGGTCAAAGGTGTTTTTCTGCATAACTTTTTCCACGAGGGACAGGTGGTACGGCATGGTCCAACTACGTGGAGAGTTCCGTTGCAGTGTGGCCAGAACCATCCTTCGCAACACCGGGGACAGGTAGAACCTCATCACGTAGTGACACTTGGTGTTTGCGTACTGGGGGTCTACGCACCGCTTGCTGCATCCACACACAAAGGTGGCCATCAGTATGAGGGCGATGTTGGGCACGTTTATTCCCCCTTTACCTAGAGGCTTGTACAACGCGTCCCTGCAGACATGATCCATTTTTGACCTCCAGATAAAGCGGAAGATGGCTCGAGTGATCGCCACCACGCAGGAGCGTGGAATGGGCCAAACCTGGGCCACGTGCAGCAACAGCGAGAGTGCCTCACACCTGATGACCAGGTTCTTACCCGCAATAGAGAGGGAGCGTCGCTCCCACATGCCCAGTTTCCTTTTCACCATAGACACTCGCTCCTTCCAGTTTCTAACGCATGTCCTGGTCCCTCCGAACCATATCCCCAGCACCTTCAGGCCGTCAGCCCTGACAGTGAAGGGGAGAAAGGATCGGTCAGCCCAGTTCCCAAAGAACATGGCCTCGCTCTTTTCACGATTTACCTTGGCTCCCGAGACCAGTTCGAACTGGTCACAGATCTGGATCAGTCTGCGTACCGACAGCAGAACCGAGCAGAAGATGGCAACATCATCCATGTACAGGGAGGCTTTTACCTGAGTTCCACCACTGCCTGGGATCGTCACTCCTCTTATGCCCGGATCCTTCCTGAAGGATCCAGCAAAGGGTTCTATGCAACTCACGAAAAGAACAGGCGAGAGAGGACAGCCCTGCCTGACTCCAGATTTAATCGGAAAGCTATGTTTCCCACCCATTGATTGAGACTGCGCTACTGAGGTTAGTGTAGAGCTGTTGGATCCAATTTCGAATTCCCTCCCCAAACCCCATTTTGGAGTGCACATCCACCATGTAGGTTTGCGATATTCTGTCAAAGGCCTTCTCCTGATCGAAGCTGATGAGGCAGGTATCCACACCCCTGTCCTGTACATAGGCAATAGTATCCCTGAGCAGCGCGAGGCTGTCAGAGATCTTCCTGCCCGGCACAATGCAGGTCTGGTCGGGGTGGATCACCAATTCCAAAGCGGCTTTGACCCGATTGGCGATGACCTTGGACAGTAACGTATAGTGCACATTGAACAGTGAAATGGGTCGCCAATTCCTAATTTCCTCCCTTCCCGCCTTGTGCTTGTAGATGAGGGTGATAATGCCTTTCCACATGGATTCTGACATAGTGCCGGCCAGGAGCATACTCTCGTACACTTCTGGCAGGTCTGGGCCAATCCAGTCCCACAGAGCCGAATACAACTCTGCCGGGAAGCCGTTGCTTCTGGGAGTTTTACTCTTCTCGAAGGGCTCAAGGGCCTTCGTCAGTTCGTCAGGAGTTAGCGGTTTTTCCAGGCTCTCCCGTGTACTGTCGTCTAAGACCTCCGTGATAGAGGACAGGAAGGACTGGGAGGCCGTGCTGTCTGTGGGCTTCACGTCATACAATCCGGCATAAAAGGATTTGCTGATCCTCAAAATGTAGTCTGCGTTGATTTTACTGAACCGTCTTCTTCCTTCTGGCTGTTGATCACAGAGCTCTCTCTGTGTACCTTTCGGAAGAAGAAACGTGAGCAAGTCTCATCCTGTTCCACGGAGCGGACTCTGGAACGGAAGATGATCTTGGAGGCCTCCGAGGCAAAGAGCGAGGCTTGCTGGTTCTTCACCTCTTGGAGTTCGTCCTTAACATCAACCCCCATCGACTGCAGCCGGAGCAGATTCTGCATGTTTTTCTGGAGTCCAGACATTTCCCTCTGTTCCTTTCTAGCTTTTTGGATGCCTTTGAGGATGGAAAACCTCTTGATGTTTCCCTTGATCGCTTCCCACCAGTGTGTCAGGGACTCAAAGAGGGGTTTCACGGTTCTCCAACCTTTGTAATCCATCTTGAGCTCCTCAATGTTCTCTGGGGTCAGCAGTTGGACGTTTAGCTTCCATGCCCCCCTGCCCACCCTCTGGTCCTTCTCTAAGTGGCAGTCCGCCAGTAGGAGGCAGTGGTCAGAGAAAAACACTGGCTTGACGTCGGTGGATCTCACTGTGAATGCACGGGACACAAACTGGAAGCCTATCCTGGAACGGAAGACCCATCTGGCCGTGACCAGGTGTATCTACACTGCGCTCCGTCCTCAGGGTTGCTGAAGACGTCGTGCTGCTTGGCATCCTCAACTGTTTCCATCAGGGATCTGGACATAGCGTCCAATCTTCTGTCGGCCCTGCTGGATCGTCCAGCCGCATCGATGATGCAGTTGAAGTCACCACCCAGAATGACCGGACTGGAGGTCACCAGCAGCAGTGGGAGTTGCTGAAAAACCTCCAGCCGCTCGGCCCATTGTGACGGGGCGTAAACGTTAATTAACCGGAGTGGAGCGTTCTTGTATATTACGTCTGCTACAAGGAGGCGCCCGCCCACCACCTCCTTTACCTCGGAGACGGTGAAGTTGCCTCCACGCAGCAGAATACCCAGGCCGGAGGAACGAGAGTCGTTTCCACCCGAACAGATCGATGGGCCATGGGAGCACTATCGTGACCGTTGCCTGTAGGAGCTGAGGTGTGGTATCGAACACTCCTGTAGAAACAGCAGGTCAGCTTTGACCTTGGCAAGGTAGTACAAGGTCGCAACACATCGCTTTGTAGATTTAATGCTACGTACTTTTATGGATACAATCTTTAAACCCATTTTAAAGCATTTATTCTCCTACCAAACCTGATGTCTCTCAGAGTCCCAGACCTTTAGTCTGCTCCTTCATACCCATAGTGAGCTCAAATTCCATCACTTTGGATGGGCTGAGGAAGTCCTCATTGGCAGTGTTCTGCTCGGATGGCATCTGGGGGTTCACGTAGAGAGTGGGGTTTGAGATGACCTTTGCTGGAGAAGCTTCTCCAAACCTCACCCCATCTGGGGCGTTGCTGTTCCCGGCTTCCTGGAGCTGGGGTGCGCTGATTGCTTCACTGCTCCCTGATTCCTGGGGCTGTGATGCACTGGCCTCCTTGGGTTGCAAGCAAAGTTGGGGTGAGCTGGTCTCCCTGTTGTCTCCAATGTTCTGGAACTCGGGTGTCTCGTCCTCCAAAACCCTAGAGCTTTGCCGTTACTTCTGACGGTGTAGCCCTGGCACTTCTTCAACCGAAGAGCTGCTGCCTTTGTCATCCATGTCGGATGGGAGACGCCTCTTGCCACTTGTCTGGGAAATGGCTTGGCTTCTTCTTCGCACCTTCTTCCTCTTGGCTCTCTTCACCGTCTGCCACTCCCCCTGCTGCTTCTCCACTGCTGCCTCCTCCTCCATGGACTCGCTGTCCTGAGGACTGGGAGGTTCAGGGGGTAGTGTTGTTGATTGGCTATCTGTTGCCTCAATCTCTTCCTCCACCTTTTCTCTCTCTGTGTCCTCCTTTGTCCCGTTGAGCTCCCTGGGGGCCTTCGTGGTTGCAGTGACAAGAAGCATTTCTTCTGCTCCACCCTCGTTGGCTTTTGCGGCCTGTGCATGCGTGAGGCAGCGTTTGGGGCAGGTCCTGTAGTGGTGGCCTGCCTCGCCACACAGGTTGCAGCAATTAGCATATTTGCAGTCTTTTGTCTGGTGCCTTTCCTGTTTGCAGTTCTTGCAGTGGGAGGCGCTGCAGTTGGCCGCCACATGACGAGCCTTGCCGCATGAGCGACAATGTTTGGGTTGCCCAACGTAGACCAGGTAGCCACGGCTTCCCCCGATAGCGGATCTGGAAGGAGGGCGGAAGGTGTTCCCTTAGCGTCGGTCTTTAGCGTGACCTTAAACTGGCGTTTTCCTTTCCAGATCTCCAAACCGTCTCTAACCTCGGTGCAGCTCCCCACCTTATCGAAGTACCTGGTGAGGAAGGTGAGCACGTCGGCGAGAGGAACGAAGGGGTTGTACAGATGCACCGTCACCACCTGGTCCCGTTGCAATGGCAGAGCAAAGAGCGGCTCCGCCGTCAGGATCTTCATCTCCAGCAGGTAGCTCTTCTCCTGGCACACCATCAGGAGTTGGACGCAGAATTCCACACGTTGGAACGTCATGTCGAAAAATCCAGCGCTGGGGAAGTCCTGCCGGGTGTAGATCTCCACAGCTTCAAAACCACACGCCTTCAACAGGATCCTCCTGGCGAAGAAGGCCCGATCCATAGGTGATCCTCCTTCACTGTTCTTCACCGTGACTCGGACGGTGTTAGATAACCCTTGGTATGAGGTTTGATTGGTTATAGCATTTGCTTCCCGACCTTGCCGTGGCAGAACCATGATCATGGTCTCTCCCCTGCCATGTAAGTATCTTCTGACTGCGTTTCCGCGGGCCATCCTCTCGCACTGTCCTATAGTTACTGCTGGCTGCCTTTCTCAGGATGCTCCTCTCGCAATCTCCTCTCGGTGCTGCTGACTGCATACTCTACAGTCCAAGTTCCAATCCCTCTATCATTGTGAAAATTGCGTGAGGGCAGGGTGGTATTTGAAACCCTCCAGAACGCTGACACCAGTTCTAATAGTGCTGTAACCTTCTGGTCAATGCCTCTGATATTTGCCCCATTCATTTCCTCAGCGGTCATCATTTATCTCTGCCAGAACATGAAAATGTCCTCATTTAATGTGACATAAAAAATATTGCATTGAAAGGAGTTAACCAAGCCTGTGTATTCAGTAGCTCTAATTAACTTCATTCTACATGGATCCTAATTGTGTCACGGGATGGTTACTTTCTTCTAAATTAAGTGTCTCCGTTCAACGTAAAATCCAATAGTGTCATCTGTTTCATCTCCTCTACCACGAACAGGGATGAGCGGCTCCAGAGAGAGGGAGAGGGGAGATCAGAATCTGAGAACAATAGATTTGAATGTTCCAAAAAAAGGATGGGAATCTGAGAGCTGTAGATTGGAATGTTAAAACATCTTGATCAGAATCGTGCAAAATGGATTGGAACGTTCCAATAATGGACAAGAGATATTTTTTTTTAAAAATGGTTTTACTCTACTACCCTTCAACATATTATGAATGGCTGCAATTAGCTTTTTGCACCTATGACATGCTTTGCCTTTTTCAAGGACTTTATTATCCCATCCTGGCAATTGCATGAGTACCGGGTAAGTCTCTCTCTCCAGTTATGCATTTTAAAAACAAAATTCAACTTCATTATTGATATTGTCATTTGAATTTTTGGAGGATAGAATCTATTGCCTTCACTTGTGGTCAAAAAATCTGCTCCCTATCCACTGACCCAATGAACCTTCTTGGATAATAGCTGATGCCGAAACAGACTATTAACATCATATGCCATCCGTTTGACCCTGAGTTGATTCCGGACGCCATATTCTCTCCATTCCCAAATTGTCCACATCCACCTGCAGAACAGCAATCAACTCCACCCCCGAATTTGAACAGCTACTGAATAAACGCTCACCTGTGTCTGAATCCAGGATTGGCTATTCCAATCCTGGTCACCCTCCTAGTCAACAACCTTCAGAAACAGCAGCTCATACCGAACTCTCCTGCCCATATCCCAACTCACTCCAAATATCTATCACCCATTGTCACTGTGCTCAATGACCTGCATTGTCTCCTGGCCTGGTAACATCCGAAGGTTAATCATTTTAATCTTCTGATGCAATGCCCCCCACAGCATGAGCTCACCCAATCATTCCAATTCCTCTCTCATTTACCATACACCTGCAAATTTATCCCCTTTAAATGTTGCGCTATGGCTTTATTTAAGTGAATATTTTTCACACTTCACCTCCCCCTGGCCATGACCCTGGCCATTGTGGAGAGCTAGGGCCACTGGTACCGGAGTTACGATGCTCAAACCATCAAATGGTGCGGGTCGCACTGCCAGTCCCTTCGCAACATCTCCCGCCTTGTTCTACATGTTGGACAAGTAGTTTCAGAAGTTCTGACATATTTAAGTGTAACTCTGTGTTTGCCTGTTCAATGAACGCTTGTGTTAGTCAGTCTCAACTTAATATGTGTTCAGCAACTCGCGGAATCCCAACTCGTGCTATTTAAACGAACCAGGTACCTAAGCTACAGCTGAGGAGCTTCGAACAATTTATGCAATTGGAAAGTTAGTGTTCGTGCTTTGGATGGTGTTTTGGTTGTTTATTTGTGAGCTGGCGCTTACATTCAGCGGGAATAGGCGATTTGGTGACCAAACACTGGATGAGTTTTGTGGACAGTATGTACAGTGCCCCTGGGCCACTTATCTGACGAGCAAATGGTGCAGAGACTTCAGAGAGGGGAAGATCTGCAAAGAGGGGCTCTTTGTGACCAACCCCAGGTTTCCCAGTAACACTTTGCCACAGTGCACCTGAATGGAGAGCAGAATGTGAGGTGGCTCTGAATCGACCATGTGGTGAGCACAGAGCTGTTTAATTTCCATCAATATGATCTGGAGCCTCACAACAGGTGAGGGCCGTGCAGTCAATGGCCGGTATTTCACAGTTTCATTGAACGTGTATGGATCTGGAATTTTCCAGACAGGAAAATGTTAGACAACATTCATCTTCCAGTATGCTCTATATCGATTCATGCATTAAGTGACCGATATCATCCGTGCCACGTGTGGTGATTACATAGTTTTCTCCCTCAGGAGGGAGAAGCAGGACGAGAGGTCCCACAGTTTTCCCAGGGAAACGCGATACCCAATGGCATATGTGGTTCTGCTGAGCACCATGTCAACAGGGAGAGGAACAGAAATTGAAAGTCCTCTCACTCCAGATTTTTTTTTTCTTATAATCTTTCACATAAGTTGGGCAGTTGCCCTTGAGTGGGTGGTGATGTGCTTCTCTAATGCTCAGTTGCTGTGTTGATGAATGTCCACTATCCGAGCAGCAGGCATGATACCTTCATTCTGAAGCACTCAGCCAATCCCACATTCTTCCGACCGCTGTCACAATCAGAGGGTGCCTTCTTAAAGATCAAGACTACCCATCGAGTCATGGCTCAGAATAGTCATCACCTCACCATTCGCTACGGCCAAACGAACACGTGAAAATAAATCCATAAATTTCATGAATCCATGCTGACTCTGGTAGATTCTGCCACTGTTTTCTATAGGGTCCATAGGATGCGGAATAGAAGCAGCAGTAGGCCAATAAGGTCATGGCTGATCTTGTTGTATCTCAGCTCCACTCCCTGTCTGCCCCCATAACCCTTGATTCGCTAGGATAATGAATAACTGTGAAAAACGTGAAAATAAATGTATAAATTTCATAAATCTATGCTGACTCTGTCAGATTATGCCACTGTTGGACATAGGGTCGATAGGATGCGGCGTAGGAGCAGCAGTAGGCCAATAAGGTCATGGCTGAGCTTGTTGTATCTCAGCTCCACTCCCTGTCTGCCCCCATAACCCTTGATTCGCTAGGATAATGAAAAACTGTTTCACTCATTCTTGAATAAATTTAATTATCAATATTCCAGTGCTTTCTGGGGAACAGAATTACATACATCATCGACAATTTCGTAGATATAAGGAAATGAATCTCCTCACATATGTCTAACAAGGGAGATCTCATATTTTGCAACTAAGTCTGCTAGATTTACACTCTCCAGAAGAGGAAACACCGCTGGGCGTCCACTCTGCCAAGTCCCTTCAGGAAATTATGTGTTTCAATCAGAAAACCACAAATGCTCCTAAACTCCAATGGGTATATTCCCACCCTGTTCAAAACTTCTTCAAAAGATAGCACCTGCACTTCAGGAATGAGTTAAGTGACCATCCTCGCAATTGCTTCTGCAAACGATATGTTGTTTATTTTTTTTCTGGATAAGTAGATCAAAATTGCATTCATAACTCCTATGCCCACAGTACTTACCAAGGCTTGTAAAGCTGTACAAAAACTTCCTACACTTATATTCAATTTCATTTTAAATATACACCAACGCTTAATTTGATTTTAAAAAACAAATGCACACTGGATACAGGGTAAACCCCATCTGCACTGATTGCATGGGACACTGCCAGGTCAAGAACTTTGATTCATGATCAACCTCGCTCTGCACTATCCCAATCAAATACTGTCAGGAAAGATACAGCAGGTATTTAGATAAAGAGTAAAGCTCCTTCTGCATTATACCCACGAAAAACCCCCAGGATAGATACAGCACGACGTTAGTTACAGAATAAAGCAACGTCTACATTGTTTCCATCAAACACTCCTATGAAATATACTGCAAAGTGTTAGACACAGAGTAAATCTCCCTCTACAAGGCCCCATCGAACACTCACAGAACAGCTACATAACTGGGTTGGAAACAGAGGAAAGCTCCCTCCAAGCGTTCCCCGTCAAATATTCCCAGAGCATTTACAACACGGGGTTAGCTACAGAGTGAAGAGCGTCCACACTGTCCCCATCAAACACTCCCGGGGAAGTACAACACGGCATTACGTGCAGAGTGAAGAACGTTCTACGCTGTCCCCATCAAACACACCCAGTGCAGTACAACAAGGGATTACATTCAGATTGAAGAACGTTCAACAGTGTCTTTATCAAACACTCGCAAGACAGAGGACCTTTACAGCATGAGTTAGATACAGGGTAAAGATTTCCCTGCACTGACCCGATCAATCAGTGCCTGGGCATGTGCAGCAATAGGTTACATCCACATAAAACCTCCCCCGACGCAGCCTCCATCAAACAATCCCAGGATATATGCAAAAACGAGTTAGTTGTAGAGTAAAACTCCAGCCAGAATGTCACCATCAAACGCTCCCTGGACAGACACAGCCTCGGGGTTGGGTACCACGTCAGGCTCCCTCTAAACTACACCGTGAAAATCTTCCAAAGGCGTTAAAAATAGGAATAGAAACAATATATGTTCCATTCTGAACAGTGAAAAAGCCTAAACATGGTGCAGCTTCATGTAAGGTACGGAGTAAAGCCCAATCTGCAGTGTCTAATTAAAAATTGGTACGGGAGGCTTTGGGTGTGTTACATTTTGAAGTTCTATCCACGCAGTGTAAACACAGAATCACATGACAGTTATAAATTTGTAGATGAAAAGGGGCATAGGAGTAGCAGCAGGTCAATGAGATCATGGCTGACCTGGTTTTGTCTTAGCTCCAATTCCTGTCTGCCCCAGTGACCCTTGATTCGATTGCATAACGAAAAACCTGTTTCAGTCAGCCTTGAATAAATTCAATAAGAATGCCTGCACTCCTTTCTGGGGAACAAACTACGTCACATCAACAACACTTTTGGGGGAATTTGCCTGTATCAAAAGAGAAAATTCTAATTTCAGTCTCCCCCAGAAGACGATCATCCTCTTGACGCCCTCTCGATCAATTCCCCTCAGTTTCCACAATGTTTCACTAACGTCACTTCGAACATTCCTAAACCTGACTGGTTGTAGGTCCATACTGTTCAATCCTTCTTCAAAGGGTGAGACCTTTATTTCAGGAGTAAACACAATCAATATTCTCTGAACTGTTTCGGCAGAAATTATATTATATGTAAGCATAACAAAATTGCACACTTAAATCCAGAACCCCCAATATTTAACAAGGCTTGTAAAGCTGCACAACAACTTCCCCTCATTTACATTCCATTCAATTTGCAATATACAGGACGGATCAATTGGCCTTTGAAAGGCAAATTCAGACGTTATACAGATTCACACTTCCTCTACATTGCCCTTAATGACGGAAGGAACGTCATTGGTGAAGCAACCGTAGCTGGTTGGGCCGCGGACAAAGTCCCGCGGAACTCCTGCAGTGATGTCCTGTAATGGAGATTACTGACATCCAACAATCACAAACATCTTACTTTGTGCTAGGTATACTTCCCCTAGTTATGCAAAGTTCCCCGTGATTCACATTTTTTTTTGTGCTCCTTGATACCACACTCAGACAAATGCGGCCTTGATGGCAAGTGCAATGACTCTCACCTCACCACGGTAAATTAGCTGATTTGACCATTTTTTGCAACCAAGGCTTTAATCACGGAACCACACAGTGCAGAAGAAGCCCTTCGGCCCATCGAGTCTGCACCGACACTGACCTACCTTCCAAATCACATTTACCAGCATGTGGCCCATAGCCTTGAATGTTATGACGTGTCACGTGTTCATACAGGTACTTTATAAAGTATGTGAGGGAACTCGCCTCCACCACCCTTCCAGGCAGTGCGTTCCAGGCCTTCAACACCCTCTGGGTAAAAAGGATTTTCCTCACAACCCCCCTAAACCTCTTGCCCAGCACCTTGAACTTATTTCCCCTTGTGATTGACCCTACAACTAAGGGGAATAGCTGCATCCTATCCATCCTCTCCTTGCTCCTCATAATCTTGTATACCAACGAAATTAATCTAGCCAGTCCTTTCAACATAGTCGTAAATCCCCTCCCTGCCCCCTCTAGTGCAATTACATCCTTTCTGGAATGATGTGAACACAACTGCACGAAGAACTCAAGCTGTTGCCTAACAAATGAAATAAGGTGCTGAGTGTCTCTGGCCCAGTGCAAACTGGGCGTCAATGAGAACGTTATTGCTATGCAAGTGCCGTGTAGAGGCTTAGTCACTCGGCACCTGATCCTCTGCTGGATATGCCCTGGAAGTTTTTGATGGGCTCAATGCAGAGGGATATTTCCTCTATCTACCCCTTTGCTGGACCTGCTCTGGGAAAGTTTGCTGTGGTCAGTGTCGAGGGATTTTATTTAACCTGATCGGTGCTGGGCCTTTTCTGGGAATGTTTGATGGAGTCAGTGAAAAGGGATATTTACTCTTTATCTATCCCCGTGGTGTACCTAGTCTGGGAGCATTTCAAGGAGACAGTGTAGGGAAAGTAGCAATCTTTAACTAAACCAAATGGACCCTGTACGTGCATTTTTCAATGTGGCAGTATTAATGGAACATTACTCCATAACTATACAAAAGCTGTATCTGTCTAGGAAGTGTTTAGAGCTGTAGACTAATGGAAAATGTATGGCACAGGAAGAGGCCAAATGTCCAATCGTGTATGAGCGCCCGTTAATCTAGCTAACAAACCTAATCTCACGTTGTAGAATTATTTCCGTATCTCTGCCTGTTTTGGGACTTGAGATGCGCTTCCAGAGACCTACTAAATGAGTTGACAGTTTCCGCCTGTCTTATCCTTTCATGCAAGTGACTTCCTGACCCATAACACACTCCCCCTGAGAAAAAAAAAATCATCTCACACCCCTCTAATCATTCTACCAAACACATTAAATTGTTTCCCCCTCGTCACTGTCCTGTCTGCTAATGTAAATAGGCCTTTCACACTCACACTATCCAGGCCCCTCACAATTCTGTACATCTCAATCAAATCTCCGCACAGCCTCCTCTATTTCATGGAGAGCAACCCCAGAGTGTCCAATCATTCCTCATGGCTGCAATTTTCCCGCCCTTACATCAACTTCGCAAATCTCCTCTGTGCCCCCTACACTGAAATGACATCAATTCTGGAATGAGGTGAACAGAACTGCACTACGAGCTGAAGTTGTTGCCTAACAAATGTATTATGTTTTCCGAGAATAACCTCTCTACTTTAATATTTCGTACCTCGGAAAATGAAGAAAATGATTCCATATGCCTTCCTAACCACCTTATCCAGCTCTTCTGCTAACTTAGGCAACGTGGGGACATTCGCTGCAAGGTCCCTCACTCCCTTCCTTTAATTTTATATTCCTTTTCTTTGATTCCTATCCAAACCTGCATTAACTCCACTTCTCCACGTTGAATTTAACTTGCTGTGGACAGTGCAGATGAAACTTTGCGCTGAATCTAGAGCAATGCTGCACTTGCCCTAGGTGTGTGTGATGGGGACACTGTAGAGGGGGTTTCACTGTTTATGGTTTTATGTTTGACCTGACATGTGAGTGTTTGATGTGGACTTTGAGGAGGGAGGTTTATTCTGTGTCTAAACGCATTGTGCAACTGGATAGGGGTTGTTTGATTTGTGTATTGTACATAATTATTAATTCTCTATCTGCCCCCGAGTTGTTTGTGCTCTTGGTGTGATTGAACAGGACCGCGTAGAAGAACTGTTATCCTGTATGTGATGTTCCTGCACTGGAATTGTTTGATGGGAATAGTGGAGAGGGAGATTAGTTTCCAACTAAACTTGTACTTTGCCTGCACTCCTGATGTTTGGTGGCGAAGTCTACTGAGAGATATGTCTCTGCATTCAATCCCATGCTGTAACTGGCCTAGGATTGTTTGATGAGGTAGAGTAGAAGGAGCTTCAGTCTTTCGCTAATCTTGAGCTGTACAACATTAAAAGTACAGCAATTTTGGAAAGTGACAATGCAAATGAAGTTTACTCTAAATCTAAAACCATTCAAGATCTGCTATGAGCGTTACTTGGGACCGTGTACAGAAAGCCTTGTTAAAAATATAAACCCATGCGTTCCCAGCCTTGGAAGAGCATGACCGGAGAGAATAGTGGGAGCATTGCACTTCTTCAAGACTCGTGCTATGCCTGCCTTGGGATTGTTTTTTGGGGACAATATAGAGGGTGATTTAGTTTGTAATTAACCCCTTGCTGTGCCGGCACTACAGGTGATTTTTTGGGACAATATAGAGGGAGCATTACTTCTTCTCTAACCTCCTGCTGTTCTGCCCTGGTTTTATTTGTTGGGGCCACTGTAGTTGGAACTTTACTCCATTTCTCACCGAATGCTGTATCTGCCCTGAGAGTCTTTGATGGTTACAGTGTAGAAGGAGCTTTATTCCGTAACCAACCGTGTGCTTTTTATCGTCTGGGTTGTTTTGATGGGAGCAATTGGGAGGGAGCTTTAGTCCGTATTTAACCTGTTGGCCTATCTGTCCTGGGAGTGCTTGAAGGTAACAGTGTCGGAGGGAGCATTTCTCTGTTTCTAATCCCGTGCTGAATCAGTCCTGGGTGTGTTTGCTGGGGGACATTGTACTGGGAAATTATTCTGTATAGAAACTCGTGCTGTTCCTGCCTTGGGAGGGTATGATTGATAGAGTATGGGGGAAGGAGAGAGTTTCACTTTGCATCTAACCCCTGGATCCGGATGAAGTGAGAGGGCACGCTGAGGGAAATTTGGAGGGACATTTTGTCAGACTCTTGTGCTGTAATAGCTTGGTGAGTTTTTAATGGGACAGTGTACAATAAAAATGTTCTCTGTATCTGATACCATGATGTAACAGCCCTGTCTTTGTTCAGTAGAGAGATTGGAAAGGGAGCAGGTTTCGCTACTTAAACCTTTGAATACACATGTCCTTTGATGGTAGAATGGCATAGTGGACAATGAGAATAACTCCCTATGTAAGCCCCTGTTGCACCTGTCCTGAGAATCATTGATTTGTAGAGTTGCCATGTGCCTCCCTGAACTCAATCATTCGGTCACTTCCCATGTAGATACATAAGTCACATCCATCCATTTTGCCACTCCCCATCCAGAAACATCACTGAAATAACCCTGATTGTCAATAACAACCAGATAATACACTTACCACACTATTTTTGTCACTACCCGACAGATGAATCACTTGCCACACTCTTATTGCCATTACACATTAGGTACATCATTTATCACATTCTTATTGCCACTGTCCGATAAGTACATAATTTGTCACTCTGTTATTGCCACAGCAGGATAGGTACTACACTTATCACTATCTTCTTGCCGCTGTCTGCAGATGTATCACATAAAATAATCTTATTGCCACCACCCGAGAGGTATGTCACATATCTCACTTTCAATGTACTCCACTCTTTCAGATATATAAATATACACCCTCATAATCACACGACCCATCCAAACTCATCACTCCCCTCACTCTTATTGACATGACTGTCCAATCATATCAATCAGCTAATTGTTATTGTCACAATCTAAATTGTTAGATCGATGACCTCAGCCTTATTCTCACGATGCATCCACTTAGATCTCTGACCTCACTCTTTATGTCACTGTCCATCCTTTTCGATAACTGCCCTCAATCTTATTGTCACTTTTCATCCAGATCGCTCACCGACTTCACGGTTATTTTCACTTATTGTGCCAATTAGCAAGCCGGTCCAGCAAGCAATTAAGAAGGCAAATGAAATTTTAGCGTGCATTACCAGGTGGTTGGAGATTATAAAAGAAGCAGAGACGTCTTTATCTAAGTGTACATATTTTTGGTGAGGCCTCACTGGAGCACTGTGTGCACTTTTGGCCCCTGTATTTCAGAAAGGAAATACTGGCATTGTTGGTGTTTCGAAAGATACTCACTAGGCTGATTCCTCGGGTGATTGACTTAACTTACAAAAAACAGCTAAACATTTTAGCTATGTATTCATTAAAGTTTGGAAGAATGATTGGTGATCTTAATCAAACGCTTAATACTCTGAGGCTGCTTCACAGGTAGATATTGAAAAGCTATTTCCACTAATGGGGGAATATCGTACTAGAAGGCATAGTTTGAGAGCAAAATCTACCTGAATGGAAATTAAAAATAAGAGCGAGGCCAGCGATGTACAGGAATGGTTAATTAGTCTACGATAGATGTCAATGATTTAATTGGATCGAGAGTGAAAATAAGAATTAGGACAGTGAACTAACTGGGTGGCTATTCATAATCTGAGTGAAGTTAATGGTCTAACTGAATGGGTAGTGACGATAAGATTGAGGAAAGTGATCTAACTGGATAAATATTGACACTAAGAGTGAGGCCAGCGAACATTTAATGTTGAGATGTGAACCAAAATGTATTCCCGCAGAGAAGATTGAAGGAGAAATAACGTAAAGTATTTAAAGAGGAGGCAGATATATTTTTGAAATATCAGAGATTGGAGGGCAATGAGAAGCTAGCATAAAAATGGAGATGAGGCCTGGGGGAGATCGGCACGATCTTATTGAAAGGTGGTGCTGGATTGATGGACCGAATGGCCTACACCTTATCCTATTTCTTATAAACTTATGTTCTATATCCATCCAGTTACAAAAGAGACCTTACTCTTATTTTTTACACCCATCCACTTGTATTACAGACCTCACTCGTATTATTAATATCCATCGAGAAAGATCAATAACATCACTCTTATCTCCACTACCCATCCAATTAGTTCACTGAACTCAGTGTAATGGTCAATATCCATTCGGATGATCACTGTGCTCACTCATATTGACTCTGCACATTCACTTTGGTAAATGAGCTCACTCTGATTTTCACTATCCGTCCAGTTAGTTCACTGACCACGTTCTTCTGGTTACTGTCCATCCGATTAGATCGCTGAACTCGTTCTTGTTGTCATCATCCATCCAGCTGGATCACTGAACTCACCATCATTTTCACTCTCTATTCAGTTAGATCATTGAACTACCTATTCTTTAAATATCCATCAAGTTAGATAAGTAGCCTCCCTCTTCTTGTCTCTTTTCATCCAGTTAGGCCACTGACCTCACAATTATTGTGACTGTCCATCCAACCAGATCACTGGCCTCTCTCTGATTATCACTATCCATCGAGTTAGACCATTGACATCACACATATTGTCGCTTTCAATCCAGTTAGATTACTCATCTCACTTTTGTTGTCACTGTCAATTAATTTAGATCAATGACCAATATTTTCTTGTGGCTATACATTCAGTTATATCATTGACCTCATTCGTATTGCCTCTGTCGATCCACTAAAATCGTTGACCTCAATGTTATTATGTTTATCCATTCAAATATATCACTGGCCTCATTCCTATCGACAAGATTTATCCGGATGGGTCACTGACCTCAATATTTGAGTCAATATCCATGTACATATATCACTGACCTCACTTCATATCGTCATTATCCTTCCAGTTAGATCTCTGACCTCACAATTAATGTGCCTATCTATACATTAGCTCATCGGCCTCCCTCTTCTTCTCACTATCCATGCATTATATCACTGACTTCACTCATTTTGTCAACATTATTCCAGTTAGATCACTGCCTTACTTTTATTATTGCGATAAATACAGTTAGATCACTGACCTCAATCATATTGCCACGATCCAAACAGTTAAATGTCTGATCTCACTCTTATTTTCACGAAGCATTCAGTTAAAAATCTGACCTCACTATCACAGTCCATCCAGATAGATAGCTCACCTAAGTCATATTGTTAACTTGCACCCAATTCGATCACTGAGCTCATTCGTATTGTCATCATTTACTCAGTTAGGTCACTGACCTCCCTGTTATTGTCAACATTCATCCTATTATATTACTGACGTCACGCTGATTGTCACTATCCATCCAATAATATAACTGTCCTCACTCTTATTTGTCACTCTTCATCCAGTTAAAGATGCGATCTCATTCTTATTGTCACTAACCTCCCAGTTACTTCACTGACCTCACTTTTGTTTGCACTATTCATGCAGATAGATCACTGACCTCCCTGTAATCTTAACTCTGCAACCAGTTAAATGACTTACCTCACTCTCATTGTCCCTATCCACCCAGTTGCATCACTGACCTCAGCCTTCTTGTGAATATCTGATTAGATCACTAACCTCACTCTTATTTTCACTGACGATCCATTTGCATCACTGAGCTCATTGTGTTTTCACTGTCCATCCAGTCAGGTAACTGACCTCACTTTGATTATCACAATCTATTCGGTTTGATCACGGACCACACACATATTGCAATTTCCATCTAGTTAAATCACTGATCTCACGTTAATTATAACTGTTCATTGAGTTGGATCGTTGACCAGCTCTTCTTGTGACGAAACATTCAGTTATATCACTGACCTCACTCTTATTGTCACTTTTCATCCATTCAAATCCTTGACCTCACTGTTATTGTGCGTATCCATCCAGTTATAAACACTGCTCTCAGTCTTATTGTCACTATCTATCCTGAGATCACGGACCTCACTTTAATTATCAATATCAACGCAGTTAGATCGCTGACCTTACTCTTAACGTCTCTGTCCATCCAGTTAGATCACTGGCCATACTATTATTATGTCTTTCCATCAAGTTATTTCACTCGGCTCGCTCTCATTGTCAACATCCATCCTGTTAGATCTCTGACTTCAATCCCATTGTCAACATCCTTCCAGTAAGATCACTGAAATTACTCTTTTTTTTTTACGATAAATCAGGTTAGATAACTGACTTCACTCGTTTTGTTACGATCAGTCCTGTTAAATATATGATCTCACTCATATTTTCACTAACCATCTTGTTGAAAATCTGAGCACACTCTCATTATCAGAGACAAGCAGATAGATCACTGACCTCATTCTTATTGTTACTATCCGTCCAGTTACATCACTGAGCTGATTCTTAATGTCAACAAAAATTCAGGTCGATCAGTGACCTCACTCCTATTGAAACTATCCATCACGTAAAATAAAACTGAACTCACTCTTATTGTTATTGTCCGTCAAGTTAGCTAACTACCATCACTCTTATTGTGGAACTGCATCCATTTAGATAACTGTCCTCACTCTGATTGTCCCAACCCATTCAATTAGATCACTGTTCTCAATATTATTTGGACACTGGACTCACTCAGATTATCACTATCAATCCAGTTCAATCACTGACCTCACACATATTGTTCTGCTGAACGGTCATGCGGACTCGAAACATCAACTCTTTTCTTCTCTGCCGATGCTGCCAGACCTGCTGAGTTTTTCCAGGTAATTCTGTTTTTGTTTTGGATTTCCAGCATCCGCAGTAGTTTTTTGTGTTTTACATATTACCATTATCCATCTAGTATGATAATTGACCTATCCCCTCTTGTGACTATACATTCAGTTATATCACTGACCTCAATGTTATTGTCTCTGCACACCCATTACAATCCTTGAACACATTGTTATTATGTTTATCCATTCAGATATATCACTGGTCTCAGTCTTTTTTGTTATTATCTATCCAGGTAGATCACTGAACTCACTCTTATCGTCACTATCCATCCACTGATATCACTGAACTCGCTATTAATGTGTCCATCCATCCAATTTGTTCATTGGCCTCGCTCTTATTTTCAACATACATCCAGTTAGATCACTGACCTCACACAATGTCAACATTCCTCCAGTTAAATCACTGACCTCACTCTTATTTTTAAGGGCAATCCAGTTATATCACTGACCTCACTCTTACTGTTACGATCCTTATAGTTAGAAGCCTGATCTCCCTCTGATTTCAGTCATCATCCGTTAAACTTCTGACCTCACTCTCATTATTACTGTGGAACCAGATAAATCAATTACATCACGCTTCACGTCACTACAGTCTAGATGGATCACTGACCTAATTCTTATTGTTGTTATTCATTCAGTTACGTCACTGACTTCACTCTTACCGCCACTATCCATCAGTTAAATAACTGACCGCACTCTTATTTGTCACTCTCCACCAAGTGGATCACTGGCATCACTCTTATTGTCACTATGCATGCATTTATATCTCTGGCCTTACTTTTATTGCCACAATTCATCTTTTTAGTTCACTGATCATACTCTAGTTGTCCCTTTGCATACAGTTAGGTCGCTGCCATCACTCTTATTCATTACTCTCCATCCACTTAAACATTTGATCTCACTCTTAATTTCACTAACCAAAAAACCTTACCTCACTCTTATTATCACAGTCCCTCCTTTTAGTTCACAGACCTCAGTCGCATTGTTACTATCCCTGCAGATAAATCACTGGCCTAACCCTCATTATAAATATCCATCCAGTTAAATAATTGTCCCCGCCCTTAATTGTTCCTATCCATCCAGCAAAACATCTGATCTCTTTCTTATTGCCACTAACCACCCAGATAAACATCTGAACTCAATCTCTATATCACAGCCCATCCCGTAACATCACTGAGCTCAACCTTATTGCCACTATCCGCCCAGATACATAACTGCCCTCACTTTTCTTTTGACTATCCATCTGGTTAGATCACTGACCTAGCTCTATTTGCCAACAGCAATCCCCTTGAAACAGTGGCTTCACTATTTGTGTCACTATCCAGGCATTCAGATCAGTGACCTCACTCTTCTCTTCATTATCCATCCAATTAGGTCACTGACCACTTTATTATTGTGTCCATCCATCCAAATAGTTCACTGGCCTCAGTCGCATTCCAAATATCTATCATGTTAGGTCATTGCCTTTACTCCCATTGTCAACACTCTTCCAGTTAGATCATTGACCTCTCTCTTATTTTTACATCAAATCCAGTTAGGAGACTGACTTCACTATTACCGTGCCCATCCATCCAGTTAGTGCAATGGCCTCGCCCTCAATGTTATTATCTATTCTATTAAATCACTGACAGCGCTCTTATTTTTACGGTATATCCAGTTAGATTACTGACTTCATTCGCTTTGTTACCATCTGACCTTTTCAAACAATCTGAGCTCACTCATTATTACAGAAAACCAGATAAATCACTGGCCTTATGCTTATTGTCACTATTCGCCCAGTCAACTGAATGAGCCCAATATTATTTTCACCATCTATTCAGTTAGATCACTGACCACTCTCGTATTTTCACTATTCCTTAGTTAAAGGAACTGAACCCACTCTTATTGTTACTGTCCATCAATTTAGATCACTTTTATCACTCTTTTTTGACTATACACCCTGTTAGATCACTGGCCACACTCTTACTTTCCGGTCCATCCAGCTCGAATACTGTCCTCACTCCTATTTGTTACTATTCATCTATAGAAACATCGGATCTCACTATTAATGTCATCAACCATCCAGTTATAAATTTGACCAGAACCTAAATATCACAGTCCCTCCAGTTACTTCACTGACCTCACTTTTATTGTTATTATCAATCAATATAGAACACTGACCTCACTCTTATTGTCACTGTGATCGAGTTAAGTCACTGAAATAGTTCGTAATGACATCATCCAGCAGATAAATTACTGACCTCACTCTCATTGTCACTATTCGCTCAGGTAGATTACTGACCTCTCTCTTGTAGTCACTAATCATCCATTTGGATCAATGAGCTCACTTCTGTTTCACTTTCCATTCAGTTAGAACACTGGCCTCATTCTTTATCCACCACGCATCTTGTTAGATAACTGACCTTACCCTCATTGTAACTCTCAATGCAGCTAGATCATTGAACTATCTCTTTTTGTGAATATTTATCAAGCTAGATAGCTATCCTCCCTCTTCGTGTCACTTGCCATACAATAATGTCAATGACCGCACTCTTATTGTCAATGTCCATCCAGCTAGATCACTGACCATACACTGATTATCACTATGCATCCAATTGGCACATTGACCTCACACATAATGTCACTTTCCATCCAGTTAGATCATTGACCTATCTCTTCTCGTGAATATACATTCAGTTATATCACTGACCTCACATTTATTGACTCTGTCCATCCATTAAAATCCTTTGCCTCACTGTTATTATGTTTATCCATTCAGTTATACCATTTGGCTCAGTCTTTTTGTTACCCTCCATGCAGTTAGATCACTGACCTCACTATTGTTGTCACTATCCAGGCAGTTAGATCACTGACCTTACTCTTGTTTTCACTATCCACCCTGTCAGTTCACTGACCTCACTCCCATTGTCAACAGACCTCTGGTTAGATCATTGGTCTCACTCTTATTTTCACGATAAACCCAGTTTTATTACCTCACTTTTATTATCTCGATCTATCCAGTTACATTTCTGGTCTCACTCTGACTTTCACTAACCATTCTACTAAAATTCTTACAAAACTCTCATTATCACTACCCAATCAGATAGATCACTGACCTCACCCTTATTGACAATATCCGCCCTGTTTTATCACTGAGCTCATTCTCATTAACGTAATCCATTCAGTTAGATCAATGAATTCGCGCTCATTATCACTACCCATCCACTTACATCACAGACCTCACTCTTATTGTCAGCATGCATTCCGCTACATCACTGACTTCCCTCGTAATGACAATGTCCTTTAGTTTAATTACTGACCTCCCTCTGTCCATGTCACTGTCCATCAAGTTGGATCACTGAACTCACTCTTATTGTCAATATGCATTCAGTAATACCACTGGCCTCCCTCTTATTGTCACTATCCATGCAATTACATCACTGACCTCCATCTTAATGCCACAATTCATCCTTTTAGATCACTGATCTCACTCGTATTGCCCATATCCATCCGATTCGATCGCTGTCCTCAATCGTATGTGTTATTGCCCATCCAGTGAAACATCTGATCTCACTCTTATTGTCACTACCCACGCAATTAAAAATCTGACATCAATCTCATTGTCGCAGCCCATTTCGTTACATCACTGACCTCACTCTAATTGTTAATATCCATCCAGATGGACCGCTGACATCACTCTTATTGTCACTGTGATTAAGCTTGTCCCTGACATTATTCCTATTGTCAGCATACATCAGTTAGAACACTGTCCTCACTCATATTGTCGCAATCCATCCAGTTAGATCACTGCCCTCAGTCTTTTTTTTGTTTTTACTCTCCATCAATTCAGATAAATGAAATTACTCTCATAATCACTATGCCCAGTTATACTACTGGCCTCAATATTCTTGTGAATTTCCATCCCTTTAGATCCGTGACCTCAATCTATTTGTCAACATTCACCCAGTTAGATAACTGACCTCACACCAAGTGTCACTTTCAGTCCATTTGGATCATTGAGCTCACTTCTCTTCTCACTTTACATCCAGTTAGAATACTGATCTCAACTTTATTGTCATTGTCCAATCAGTTAGATCACTGAGCACATTTTTGTTATCACTATTCATCCAGTTAGATCACTGACCTCGCACATATTCTCTATTTCCATCCAGTTAGATCACTGATCTCACGTTTATTGTAACTGTCCACGCAATAAGATCATTGGCATTTCACTTCTTGTGACTATACATTCTTTTATATAGCTGACCTCACTCTTATTATTTCTGTTCATCGAATAAAATCCTTATCCTCACTGTTATTATGTTTATCCATCCAGTTGTATCACTGCCCTCAGTCTTTTTGTCATTAACTATCCAGGTAGATTACTGACCTCAGCTTTATTTGTTACGATCCGTCCAATTTTACATCTTATCTCACTCTTATTGCCACTAACCACACAGTTAAAACCCTGACCTCAATCTCATTATCACAATCCATCACGTTACATCACTCATCACACTCTTGTTGTCACAGGTATCATGTTAGGTCCATGACATCCCTATTAATTTCACCATCCATCAGTTAGAATACTGACCTGGCTATTATTGTCACCATTCATCAGTTAGATCTCCCAACTCTCTCGTATTGGGGCTATCCATCCAATTATCTAACGGAACTCAATGCTGTTGTCATTTTCCATCCAGTTTAAGATCTGATTTTACTCTTACTGTCGCCAACCATCCAGTTAAAAATCTAACCTCACTCCCTTTATCACAGTTCATTCATTTCATAGTGACTTAACAATTATTGTCACTCTCCTTTAAGTTGTATAATTGGCCTCATTTAAGGCACTGCCCATCGAGTTACATTACTGACGTCACCCATTTTGCACTCTCCAACCAGTTTAATCACTGGTCTCCCTCTCGTTGTCACTATTTTCCAGGTTAATCAATCTACTCTCTCCTATTGTCAACATCCATTCAGTTAGATCACTGACCTTACTCTTATTGTCAATGTCCATCCAGTTGGATCTCTGAGCTCACATCTATTGACACTATCCATCCAGATACCTCAATGACCTCGCTGTTTTAAGACTATGTGCGGGAGAATAAAATACATCTACAGGATAACAAAGGGTTAAGTGGTTACACCATGGTGGAATACTACAACAAAGTCTCCTTGCACCAGCAGCAGACAAACCTGAGCTGTCAGGTATTGTGAAGGAAGAAAAACAAGTATCATAATCAAACTACCAAGAGTCCTTGAAACGAAGTTAGGAGGTCTGTTATCAGCACATGAGACAGGGCCTAGTCACGCTATCTGTTGTCTGTCCAGATGACAACAGATAATAATGGTGCCATAATAGGTTCAGAGTGCTGCACTTATGTGCCTGATGTTTCTGAGCACATTACTAACCTGGGACAGCATGTTATGGATAAAGTGCAAGAAAAAAAGAAAGTTGGGGAAAGACTGAGTATTTTATATAACAAGGATTCCTGGAGGGCTACAGTAATGGGGTGGTTCTCCTGTTTAGGAATTTGACTGCTGTATGTTTTAATTGGGTTGGTCATAGCATGTGCGAAATGGTGTTGTGCATGTGTTGCTCAGCGAATTTGCTGTTCCCAGGTTATTAACAGTGTCTCTACTAGATTAGATGGTGCCCCAATTGTTCCCCAAATGTTGTGCACTGGCCCCAGTCAAGCCCACTGGTGGGGAGAAAAGTATTACCCTTCCAGAGATCGGCCTTTTCCTTATGGTTATGAACCCCCTTATGATAGTGAAGATAATATTCCTCATTGGTATTAATCTAGAAGATTAACAAGGAGGGATTGTGGAAGAATAAAATACATCTACAGGATAACAAAAGGTTAAGTGGTTATGCCATAGTGGAATACTACAACGAAGTCTCCTTGCACCAGTAGCAAACAAACCTGCGCTGTCAGCTATTGTGACGGAAGAAAAATAAGTATCATAATCAAACTACCAAGAGTCCTTGACATATAGTTAGGAGGTCTGTTGTCAGCACATGAGACAGGGCCTAGTCATTCTGTCTGTTGTCTGTCCAGATGACTAGTCGCCAGATGGGCTACTCAAGGTTCTGTGTAACTACTCATGGTTTTTGCGTAATTATAAACTAAGACAGAACAATTGTATTCATGCCAAAGATAAAATTTCAATGTTATTAATTACGCATGCTTTTACCATAACTATGTGTGTACTCAGATGCTTCCTCAGAGTGCTGGCTAGCTCTGTTGTATGCTGCTGGGCTCTCCATGATATCATGATTCAATAAAGACTTCCAAGTCAAACCTCCTGGGTCTGAGTGTTCACTCTGTTTTCCACGACAATTTGGCGACGAGGATGGGATCCGACTGAAGTCCAGTAGTTGCTTAAGTTGGAGAGGTGATTGAAATCCTGGGCCGTCGGATCTCTAAAAAAAAACCCTTGCGGAGAAAGGGAGGGAGAACTCTCCAATGTTTGGGAGAGTACGAACTTCATCCTAGCTGACAGGGGGATTGCAGTGAATTAGCGTCCCAGCTGAAAGGGGGACTGCCAGTAAAAGCGTAGCTACCTACCAAAGAGACTTAAGTGACCCAAAGAATAGGAGGACTTGTTAAGGAGCTCTTAAACACCACTGAGCGCATCGGGTAGGAAACGTGCCGCGCTGTTAATAATGTTTTATTTTCAGAAAAATGTGAGCTTGCAACATCAGAGCGGGCTCTGTCACTCCCCCCGCTTCGCAAAGTACTAAGAACAAACTGAAACTGGAGAAACCGGAGCTTAAATCAGTAACTTTGAATATGGGCAAGAAAACGAAAAAAACGTATGAAAATGGTAACCAGGGCTCGACAAAAGGTAGCAGGCCCGCTGGTCCCTCCGGGGTCGCCAGCCGACATTGTTGTAAAAGAGACGGGTGATGACAGTTATGCGGTGCCTTTTAGCGGTGACTTATATGGCTGGACACAAGTGGAATGGCCCTATGGTGGCAATTTTAAAATACCCCTCATCCAGGCCTTTTGGGATTAAGTGGCTAGTGGGGCCAGAGTTCCTACTTGGGATTTTGATTATATGATTGGTTGTTTTGAAAAATGCATGGAGGTAAAAAAAAGTGATAGTAGTATACCCAGGGGTTCGAGTCCCCTGGAGGTGAAAAGTAAGTAATTTCTGTGTTTTTTTTTGTGTCCATTACGGTCCTGAAATTGTCCAATATGTTTCTGATTGCGTTAAATGGACTCAAAGTAAAGGAGAGAGCTTCCCACCAGCTGAAACTTGTAATCGGGAGAGAATTGAGCGCTTATAATGTGTTTTAAGGGAGGTAGATAGTCCGCTACTGAATTTTCTGCACGTTAAAATAGAATGAATTGAACTTAGTTACAAGAGCTGTTTGTGCTGAAGAGAGAGAGAGAGAGCGAGAGAGAGAGGCTACCCCTAGGGGGTTAATGAGCAATTTACAAGCAGCAGCGGAGAAAATGTGAACTTTTGTCAGTTTGAAGGTCCCTATAGGTGGAGCCTTCAAGATCCCTTTATTCCCCCACTGCTACTCGAAGATTTGTTTAGAGTTAAGTTCAATATTATAGGAGTATCAATACATACCTCTAGATATGTGTTTGTTTGTGTACAATGAAACATTTGTATGTGAGCTTTAATGTGTTTTCTCCCCTGAATTATATTTTGTGTGAGTAGTTGAGCACTTTAGAGTCGAAAGCCTCATATTAGATTAAATGAAAAGTTTATTCAAATATTCGAAAGTTTTCAGTATAAGGTTTGAGTTGAGATTTCTGTCAAAAATTGTGATTCGAAGGTAATGTAAAGATAAAACAGGGCTTGCCTTTGTTTGAGATGAACCAACCCTTGTACCACCCCCCTTTCAGACTAGTAGGAAATCACCCTCATCACCAGCTTCCAAATTGATTGGGATTAATACATACGAGTTAGTATTCTAAAATTCTGAGAAAAAGAAATTGCTTGAAATTCAGAAGGATTCTAGAAAAACGAAAAGACATAAACACAAGGTCTAGATTGTTCCATTGGATGAAAAAGAGGTTTCTTATGAAGAGATGAGTTAAATATTAAAGGAAATATCCTTTCCAAAAGCACTGTAATTTGAATTTGGGACAATCTTGAGATGTAAAGTGCAGTGTAATTTAACAGGTTACTTTATCACTAGGATGCTTTCTAAGATAAAGAATGTGTCGATAAACATACTTAAATTATAACTTGGATACAAATAATTACACATGATAAAGAGGTTGTTTTAATTTTGATAGTGTAAATTACAGTTCTTAAAAAGTTTTAAAATTTGAGGATTGTTTCTTGGTAAAGTTCTCAAAAGGGAATTTTCATTTTAAAAGGTCTGACAACAATTGGCACTAATTCAAATGTAGCAAGCTTTTGTGTTTTTAAGTCTGTTCCCAAAATATGAAGCTAAGCTCAAAACCTTGACAAAGTTTGGGAGAAATCAAATTTTTGGCCGAGTTAATGAACCTAGGATAATTCGAAAAGATAAGGGTCAGGCACAATTTAGTGGGTTACTTTTAAGGCAATATAATCATTGAGAAGAAGCAGAGGAAGCAAAACATGCAAATACCTGATTTATGTTTTTTAAATTGTCATGAGAATATTTTAAAGTCTCTCCGGGCAACCTGAACAAGATAAGATGGTAGCTGTTGCAAGTGTAATAAGGTATGAGGCAAGTCGGAGAATGAGTCAAGTAAAGAGGATATAATGTACAAACCGTTTTAAGAGAAATTAATTTGATAATCTGGCCATCAACTGAGGTATTGGAACTGTACAGGGGGAGATAAGCAAATATCTAGAGACAGAGATCCCCATTGAAATGGACTCTTTAATATGGCTTAAAGTGTAAGGAAACATTTCAAACAATCAAGACAGTAGAGAAACTGAACTCAAGAGAACCATAGGATGAACCTGGTGAGGAAAGAAAACTTAGAGGTAAAACTATGAGGAATCTATAGTTCAGGAATTGAATTGTAAGGAGAAATAATACTTAACAACAATTTACCACAAGATGGATACAGGTAAAGGGAAAGCTTGGAAAAAGGCTAAATAGATGTATTACTGATTACATTAATGTGCCTGCAAGCTACAAAAAGTAAAACCATAGGATTAACACGTTGATGACAGGCAGAGTTATGCGGTTTCCAGGAAAAACCATCACTGGAAGTGAAGATACTGAGCCATTGAAAGATAGGATAAGAAGGTGCACTGTAGAGTTGTGTTGGCAGTTTAAGGAATTGAGGCCTGACATGGGACAGCAGCAGTAAAGAGTAAACTGGAAGGAGTGGGGGTGCCTACCCAAATGGATTCAGATCAGGGAATTCATTTCACAGGGAGAGTCATTAAATAATTGTGAAAACTTATGGAGATTAAACAGAAATTCCATATTCCTTATCACCCCCCGAGTCCAGGGATGGTGGAGAGGATGAACTGAACTTTAAAAAAAAAACATCAATCAAGAGACATGGAACAGCCCAATATTCTAATGCGCCATGGGCTACCCCAAGTAGGACCGCCAGGTTCACCCCATTGAAATGATAACAGGTAAGGGCCATGCGATTACCTGAAGGTATTATAGTAGGAGGTGTAGGGCCACAGAAAGGAAAAATACAGAACAATGAAAGGGAATTAAGTAGGCAATTACATGAGTTGAGAGAGGAAGTTAAAGACAGATGATTAAGGATATGGAAACAGGCAAATCCAAAGAGCAACAATGGGCCATACCAGGTAATTATAACAGGTGATACATGTGCACTTGTGGATATGAGAACGGGAAGTAAATGGAGGCATTACACACAGTTAAAGATACATGACAAATGACCAATCGGTAACCCAGAGAACGGGAGCCTATGTTAATGTCTCCACAGATCTACGATCCTGGTCGTGGGCCTATCAGTACTGGCCACAAGGTCGGGGATCATCACTGCTCATCCTGCACAGCAGGAGGAACTTTGGTACAGCATGGACAGTGCAGAATGCGACACACAACGGGGAATGATAAATGTAACAGTAGGAGAACAAGGCCTTTCAAATTGTAGTAAGGGTTTGCTTCAGAATTCAGGGTTTGCCACTACCAAGCCACCTCCCACCTCTACTTTCACAGTCTGAGTAGAGATAATTGAAGCCCCTCAAACCACACTGATTGATCCATCTTGTCTGACTATGCATCCAGGATCGACGAATGATTTGGTACTGGTTAATCAGAAGTTTTGTATGATAATGTACACCATGAGCTGGTAACGTCGTCTTGAATATATCCGGTGTCATCCTGCCCCAATGGTGCTCAACCCATACCCAAGCACTCTATACGGCTCTGACGCACCAGTCGATGACTGAAGCAGTTCAGTTCAGTGGCGAGATGCGATCAGGCTTGGGAGGGAACCACTTTAAGCGCAGCCTGATAAATGATGCCACTATGATATTCAATATAGGGACATCACTGGTTAATCCAAAGTCTGGCTACGTGCTCGAAAGTCATGCGGGAATTATCAATAAATTAAATGAAATAAGGAAAAATAGTTCAGACGAAGTGGGCAGAAATGATGGATGCAACACCTATGGATCTTGGGCACTGGAACAAGCCCGAGAAAATTTAAGACAGACGAAAGAAGGGGTAGTCCCGTTATGGGTAAGTAATGAGCACTTATTGAATCTCCCACGACACAAGAATCATGACTTGACCGGTTGCCAGCTCAGGGGTTTAACATGTGTATGTATAATGAATGTTGAATGTATAGTGAATAATAATATGCTAATAGGCATTGTATTAGTAATACCTGTCATACCTATGTCAATGACATAACCCAGGCAAGACGCCCCCAGTGCCTGCTAGTACGGGACCCCAGCCATGGGGCCCATTTGCATACCTACAAATGGACTTTATACAAATGCCTAAATGTACGGGATATAATTATGTTTTGGTTCTAGTATGTTTGTTCTCGCAATGGGTGGAGGAGGATCCCACCCGACGAAATGATGCTGTTGTTGTAAAATTGTTGTTAATTTTACTGCTAAAGCGATAAAGGACCTGTTGAAGGACTTACAATGCAAGCATCACCTTTCCTGCCCATACAACCCTCAATCTACTGGGGCGGTGAAAAGATAAAATTGTATTCTGAAAAACAAACTAGCTAAATTATGTGAATAAATCAGTTTGAAAGTGCCTGAACCTCTACCCTTGGCGCTCATGACTATGTGCTCTCACCCTAACAGTCTCAAGAGCTTGAATATACAGGTAGTAGAAGCTCAGAAAAAGCCCACCATTGAAGATTGCCATCCATAACAGCCCGGAGACCTAGTCCTAGTAAAGACCTTCAGGACAAACAACTGTTTGGAACCTCGATGGGAAGGGCCTTTCCAAGTCCTGCTCACCACCCATATGGCCGTAAAGGTTGAAGGACGGACTTGTGGTTCCACGCACCGCACGTCAAGCGGACGCTGACCTCGGATGAAAGTGCTTATCAAGAACTTTAACTGAGCCGTCAGAATGCTGACGTTGATTTGGATCCTGTCCAGCGTGGTCCTTGAGGGGGCATCAACTACCAATTCTGTGGTTCAATGAATGCAGGCCATAGCCTCGCAAGTTAATCGGAATAAATGTTGGATTTGTACTCATTTTCCTCTATACCAAACAGCAGTTAAATTGCATGAGAGGGTGGAAAGGACCCTACCTTGTGTTGCTAACAACTCGAACTCCCTTGAAGGTTAAAGGGAAGGAAGGTTGGGTGCACGTCACTCGTTGTAAAAAAATGACATTGTCCAGCAACTATATAGCAGCCGTTATCAAGTGAACTAATTTGTATTATGCATTGGATACTGCTTCTTGTTATATTCTGTGAAGTGTACCCCAAGGATTCTCACCCCAACACCTTTTTGTCTTTATGCCACGCCTATGCTAGACAAGTAGGACAGGGCGCCTGTTGGATATGTGCCCAGACTCCCCAACATGGAGGTGAGTCAAGCACCTATCAGGCAAAACCAATGACTGAGGAAGAAGTGAAGGATCTCACAAATTTCCGCAACCAGTCAGATGATGCAGAATCCAATATGTTCAGGGGATGGTTCCGTCGCTCTCCACCTGCTAATGGGTGGAACTATACAGATCATGGGATAAGAATCAAGCCTCCTCAGGAGCCGATAAACACCACCTGTTGGTGTTTGAACCTTGCAACCGGTACCGAAAACCTGGGAAGCAATATTGCAAAAACAACATATCTACTAGCCCTGGCAGTTATGACCCTCAAAATCCACTATATGGTACGTACTGTGTTTGTGGGAAAAAGCATACGCCGGGCTGCCTGCGATTCCACAATTATCTTCCTTCTTTAATCAAGAAAACGGAAGTTTGGGGAAGGGCGCTACCTCTCCCATCTGGATTGGTTGCTGCTACCTAGCATATTTGAATCCCTATCTTCGCTAAATAAGTAAATTAGATATTTACCCGCATCAAAGTCTACATCGCCGTGACATTTCGGAATCTGAACGATTCTGGATGATTGCTATCCCCTCTTATGGAGCTGCTCGTAACCCGAGAGATTATCAACCTGGCAGCTGCACTTAGAACATTTGCTAATTCAACGGCTGATGCTTTGATTGAGACACAGAAACAGATGTCAGCTACCACTACTGAAATGACAGCCCTACGCCTGACCGCCTTACAAAATAGAATGGCCCTTGATTTCCTCCTAGCTGAAAAATGTGGCACTTGTGCCATAATAGGTTCAGAGTGCTGCACTTATGTGCCTGATGTTTCTGAGCACATTACTAACCTGGGACAGCATGTTATGGATAAAGTGCAAGAAAAAAAGAAAGTTGGGGAAAGACTGAGTATTTTATATAACAAGGATTCCTGGAGGGCTACAGTAATGGGGTGGTTCTCCTGTTTAGGAATTTGACTGCTGTATGTTTTAATTGGGTTGGTCATAGCATGTGCGAAATGGTGTTGTGCATGTGTTGCTCAGCGAATTTGCTGTTCCCAGGTTATTAACAGTGTCTCTACTAGATTAGATGGTGCCCCAATTGTTCCCCAAATGATGTGCACTGGCCCCAGTCAAGCCCACTGGTGGGGAGAAAAGTATTACCCTTCCAGAGATCGGCCTTTTCCTTATGGTTATGAACCCCCTTATGATAGTGAAGATAATATTCCTCATTGGTATTAATCTAGAAGATTAACAAGGAGGGATTGTGGAAGAATAAAATACATCTACAGGATAACAAAAGGTTAAGTGGTTATGCCATAGTGGAATACTACAACGAAGTCTCCTTGCACCAGTAGCAGACAAACCTGCGCTGTCAGCTATTGTGACGGAAGAAAAATAAGTATCATAATCAAACTACCAAGAGTCCTTGACATATAGTTAGGAGGTCTGTTGTCAGCACATGAGACAGGGCCTAGTCATGCTGTCTGTTGTCTGTCCAGATGACTAGTCGCCAGATGGGCTACTCAAGGTTCTGTGTAACTACTCATGGTTTTTGCGTAATTATAAACTAAGACAGAACAATTGTATTCATGCCAAAGATAAAATTTCAATGTTATTAATTACGCATGCTTTTACCATAACTATGTGTGTACTCAGATGCTTCCTCAGAGTGCTGGCTAGCTCTGTTGTATGCTGCTGGGCTCTCCATGATATCATGATTCAATAAAGACTTCCAAGTCAAACCTCCTGGGTCTGAGTGTTCACTTCATTTTCCACGACACTATGCATTCTCCTACATGAATGAACACATGTTCATTTTGACTCGCTATTTTGATACATCAGTGACCTCACTCTATTAATACTATATATTTCCATAGATCACTAAACACATGCTCAGTTTCACTTTCTATCCAGATTTTTCATTAGCCTCACTTCGCTAAATCCTCACAACCCAATTCATCACTGAAGTCAAAATCATTACCATTATATACACAGACAGTTCATTTTCAAAAATTCTATTGTCAACAGCCATTCAGATATATTACCAACATACCTTTTACCGTCACTTTCCATTCAGACACAGCACTGTGCTCACTCTTATTTTCACTACATATAAAGGAATATTAACAAAATTCATGTTACTCTCAATATCCATAAGCTGCATCTCTGCTCCACTCTTCTATTGGCACCACAAGCACAGGGAAATCACCAACATTCATTTTAGTGTCACTCCCCAGTAAAACACATGAGTGTCAGCACTCGCTTTGTCAACAAATGTTCAGCTACTATTCCTTTGCTGACTCATGAAAATCAAAATGCATGCTCGTTGCCTCTGTCCATGCAGATAGTCACTGAAATCACTTCCTTGGTACTACACATCCACATAAAACACGAAGCACACGTTGGTTGTTGCTATCAATCCAGGTACGTTAGTGGCCTCTCTTTATTCATGCTATTCATCCCCGTTTATCCCTCAGCAAATATGCATTGTAACTTTCCATCAACGTACTTCATTGACCAAACTTTATTAACACCATGCTTCCCTATTGATCACTAAAGACATATTCATTATAACCCTCCATCCTGATACATAACTGACCTCACTTTATTAATGCACTCCTCTTAGATAGATAATTGAAAATATGTTATTTGTCACAATCATCCAGATGCATCTCTTGCCGCGCTTTATTGTTAATGTGCGTCCCCATAGATCAAGAAACACATGCTTATTGTCAATAATCATCCACACAAATTACTGACCTGACTAAATTAATACTATACATACCTATAGAACATCAAACACATGCTCACTGACAATATCCTTCCAGGTATATCACTGACCGCACTATGCTGAATCCTACTTCCACATTCAACACTGAACTCAAAATAATTTTCAACATTCATCCAGACACATCACTTCCAAAATTATTTCTGACACCAATCATCCCGGTTCATCACCGGATACATCGATGTCCTAACTTCTATTATGACCATATATACAGATACTTAACCAACATTAATTTTACTGTCACTATGCATTCAGACTCAGCACTGTTCTCACTCTTAGTGTCACCACACATATACAGGTACATCATCAATATTTATGTTAATGTTTCTATCTGTTCAGATAAATCACTGTTCCCTCTCGTATTTTCAGCACTGATACAGGTGCATCACCAACATTAATGTTACTGTCACTATACATTTACTTAAATCGGTGTCCTCTGTCCTATTGTGACCAAACATTCCGGTAAATCAACAACATTAATTTTACTGTCACTGCCCATTCAGTTATGTCGGGGTCCTCATTCCAATTGTTACCAAACATCCAGGTACATCACCAACATTCATTTTTCTGTCACTATTCATTCAGATACATCACGCCGATTGTAATCACATATACAAGTTAATTGCTAACATTCATTTTATCGTCACTATCCCTTTAGCTACTTTACTGTCCTCTCCCCTGTAGTAACTTCATATACATAACATTTTAAACATTAATTTTGCTATAATTATCCATTCAGGTATATCAATGTCCTCAATCCTATTGTCAACACAGATACAGTTAATTCGCCAATATTAATTTTACTGTCATTATTCATTCAGATATATCACTGCCTTCACTCCTATTGTCACCACACATCCGGGTACATCATGAAAATTTAATTAACTGTCACTGACCATTCAGATTAATCATTGTCCTCACTCCTATTGTCAGCTCATAAACAAATATATTACCAACATTCATTTTAATTTCACTATCCATTCATTTACAATACTGTCCTCTTGTCACCAACGATCCAGTTATATCACCAACTGTCATTTCACTTCACTATTCGTTAAGTCACTTCACTGCCCGCAGTCCTATTGTCACCACATATGCAGGCACATCAGCAACATTCATTCTACTGTGACGATCCATTCAGAAACATCACTATCGTCACTCCTACTGTCAACAAACTCTCAGCTACGATACACTGCCTGACTCATTGATACGCTCTGTAATTGCCGAGCTTGGCTATCAAAGTGTATGAGACCTCTCTCTCCCTAAAAAATAATAAATCCCTGGACTGAAGGGGTGAAAGCATTCCTCACCAGCCTCTTCTCAAATCGAATCTGACACGGGTAAGAGACCACAAACTTTTCTGATACAGCCTCATCCCTAGAAATAATAAAATATCACATTGCTGCAGCATTGCAAACTGTCACTGCCTCAGTGATATGATTACCTCTCTCACTGTCCCTTCTATTTTCCCGAGAGTATGGGCAATGATTTAATCCATTACAGGATGTTAGATATATGTTTGTTTTTTCCTTATTTGGCACGGGGCGAACGAGTGATGTTAAATATCAACGTGTTCTATATGAAGGTCTGATTTCCCCATTACAGGTTGACATGGTGACTGCCAAACGTTTGATTTTGTTTCCACGCGTGAGTCTGGAGCCCAACCCTGAAAAATGGATAGAAACCTTGTAGAATGAAAGGAATACTAGGATCATTGCAATAATTTGAAATCTAAAAACGAATTAGTTTCCACTTCACATTGTTCGTTCAGCACAAGTGATTGGCATTATATTTCAGTCACAATAGTAAGGGAAATCTAATTTCCTCCATTTTATGGTGTTTTCCATTTCAATCTGTACAATGCATTGTACAAAGACTTTTGCTGTGCAAAGAGTCTTGGAGTATGAAATATGAATGCTGCTGCTCAGTTCCTCCAATTAAAGTCCCTGACCTTGGAAATCATAAAAATAATGTTGTCTTTTTCACAAGTATTTTTTTTACAGTCAGTTGCGGAAATAGACTTAGATATGTTATTCCAATTAACTTTTATAAGATTAGAGAATTTATTTTAAAAAGTTCCCAAATGCACGCTTAGCTGAATTTCACATATCAACCCTTCGAACTGGATTACAGCTTTCGCTCAAAGTGTGTAGTGCAACATGAGACCAACCTCCTGATATTTTATTCATCTTGCTTAACTCTGATATGCTAGTTCACTGTTATTGGTGAAAACTTCAAAGTGACCTTATGATGGACATGTTTTGCCCATGGTCAGTTACACAGTGATCAAGTTATTGATTTATTTTGGCAGCACAACAGTATTCAGCACACATTCCCAACCATCGTTTAAAGGCGCATTCCCAATCCAGATCCATGGGATAGGAAAACATTTGGGTAGTGGCCTTGTGAAACGCCGCACCAGTATTGTACCTGGGTGGGAATTGGAAGAAAAAGCTAGAAAAAACACAGACTGTCAAGTCAAATCAGTATTAAAGCCATGACTGTTTACTGTACCTGAATTGAGAGTTATTTGTTGGAATCTGTAGAAGAATATTTACGCTGCAACTAACACCACAGAACTATTTAGGGAAGAAAACCTGACCTCCTTTTCTGACCTGACCTACAGGTGACTCAAGGCCCGCATCAGTGTTGTTAAATGCCTTCCGAAATGGCCAAGCAAACCACTCCATTGTATAAATCCGCGATTAAAGTCTACAAAAAGGAATTAAACTAGACAGATCACTCGCCATCGACCAACTAACCAGAAATGACAATGGCAAGCCCAGATCTATCAGCCCTGCTAAGATTTCCACATTAACATCTGTGGCGTGCTGCCAGAATTGGGAGAGATTGCTCACCGACTAGCCAAGCAAGAGTTTGCTATAGTCATACTCACAGAATCATACGTTACAGACAATGTCACAGACATCATCTTCTCCATCCGTGTTACACCCTGTGCAACCGGAAAAACAGGCCCAGCAGGGATGAGAGCACACTCGTATACATTCAGGTGCGAATTGCCATGGAAATCTGCAAAAAAAAAGCAGCATGAGATTAAATCTCATGGTGTCTGTTCAAACATCGTTAAGGAAACCTCCTGCTGATTAACAGAATACCCCTCCAACTGCCCTACCCTCATCCATCAAACCCTACTTTCAGCTGATCAATCAGTACTGCTCCATGCTTGAACTTAAATTGGCGGAAGCAAGGAGGGCGGCGAGGACTGAAAATGTAATCTGGTTTTGGGTGTTCAATGTCCATCACCAAATGTGGTTAGGTAGCAATACTACAGGCCAAGGTGGCCGAGTCCTAAAATTCTCGCTGCTGGACTGGGGCCGAAGCAGCGCGGAGGAGAGCAGCAAGGGGAAAAAAAACATACAGGAACTTATTCTCGCAAAACTGCCTGAAACAGACGCAATTGTCCATAATAGCAACGTAGAAGTGACCAACGCAGGGTCCATGTGGAGACGAAGTACAATCTTCGCATATCATCCGGGTATCCATGAGGTGCTGTTGGCGATCTGCGGAAGCAGAATTCGACTTAAACACAATCGTTAAACTCATGGCCGAGAATATCACCCACTGTACCATTACCGCCAAGGCAGCAAATCTAAATTGGTTTAGTAAAGCATGCAGCAGGGCATGCCAGGAAGAACACGAAGCAAACCTACTTGCATGCCAAACAACATAATCAGCAAAGAACAGACAGAGCGATGTGATTTCACAATCAAAGAATCAGACCGATGCTCTGGAGTCCTGCTACACACAGTCGTGAATGCAGGTGGATAATTAAACAACTCACTGGAGGAGGAGGTGGCTCCTCACGTATCCACCTGCTCAATGATTGCCGTGCCTAGAACATCAGTACAAAACATAGGGATTAAAATTTGCAACAATCTTCGTCCAGAAGTGCTGAGCTGGATGATTCAACTCGGCATTCTCCACACATCCCCACATCTTAGATACCAGTCTTTAGCTAATTTGAAAAACTCTTAGTTATTTCAAAAAAAGGCTAAAGGCACAGGATGTTGGAAACGCACTGGAAACTGCCCATATTCTTGCAATGGTATTAAGTAAGTGTCCTTCCGAATTTGCGAGTCCCGTACCAAATTCGTCCAGTAGAACGACAAAACTGGATTCTACACAGCAATGTGGAAAATGTCTGAAATATGTCATGTAGGCACAGAACATAACAAATCCAACTCGGCCATTTAATTCCCAAATCAGTGTATTCCCGATAATCAGTAGGGAAATGGAAAGTGTCAGCCATATTGCTTTCAAGCGGCGCTTTCTTGCAATTAGATGCTCCCTGACGTGAAATTGCCAGCCCTTGACATCAGGGCCGCATTTGGCCGAGTCTGGCATCGAGGAGCCCTCGAAAAACTGGAGTCAATGGAGATCAAAGGGGAAACTCTCCACTGGCTGGATTCATACCTAGCACAAAGGAAGATGGTTGTGGCTCTTTGAAGTCAATCATCTAAGCTCCAGGGCATCGTTGTTGGTGTTTCGGCCGAGCTGATGGCATGACGCCTAGTAATGGAAAAAAAACAAGAGTGAGCATGGGGTGAGGAGTTAAAGGCCGAAGAGGTAGCGAAAGATGGTAAGAAAAGAGAGGGCATGGAAGGCAAATTATAAAAGCGGCATGGGGATGATGTGCAAGCTGGAAAGTCAGGGGGAGGAGAGGAAGGTGCTCTGTAACATCTGGTGTGGAAGGTGTTTTGTAAAAGAGCGCTAGGAAACGCTTTCGAGTTACCAACAGTCACAAATCGCAACTCTTTCGAGTGCAATCACCGTTCTTGGTTTCCGGGAGTGGGACATGAACCCACAACCCTCTGATTCAAAGGCAAGGGTGCTGTGAACTGATCCACAGCTGACACCTCCCTAAGAGCGCTAGGAAGGTGGTCTGCAAAATGTAGTGTGGAAGATTGTCTGTTAAGTTGATGTGGAAGCTGGTCAGTAAATTGGGGGTGGTAAGGGATGTAGTCTCTAAACGGCATCAAAATCCTGGAACTCCCTCCAGGAAAGCACTGTACCACATGGACTGCAGCAATTCATCATGGCAGCTCATCACCAGTTTCTCAAGGGCAACAAGCTCTTGCAATAAATGCTGGCGTAGACAGTGCTGCCCTTATCCCATGAATGAGAACAACAAATGCCTGAGCAGTGGCGTTCCCTTCAATGTGGTGCTGAAGTAAACACTGAGCTCGCAGAAAAGCACTGAGCTAGGGCAGGATACTTGACATTAAAGTAATGAATGCCCAACTGAAGTTTCAGTGGCGGTGAGGAATTCGGTACCTGCGGGGATGCGTTTCCCATCAACTCTTCAGGAAACCCCCTCATCAGAACAAAAACAGCCCTTGGATTGTTTTTCACGCTGCAAATGTTTACGTCTGGTAGATAAATGATTTGCGACACCAAACACTTTTGCTGTTGTCCGTGTCGCCAAGGTAAAATTTTTACTCCGCTCCCCGTTTTTTTCAAATTCTTGCTCGCTTTTCTGAAGGTTTCTGTGCATCAACCTCCAATATAGAGTCAGGATCACCTATACCAGGACAGGATGAATTCACGACCACCCAACCATAGCAATTTTTTTTTTGCAGAAATAGGTCATTCAGCCCATTGTGCCTGCGTACGCCAAAAAAATGAAAAAAGAAACTTGCTGGATAGTGGGATTAAAATTAGTATTTACTGGTACATGGCCTTGCAGGCAACAGCAATGCAGATGCAGATCCAGACAACTTTTAAACGGGTTGAGCGCTACAGGAACAACCACTGATGTAGGCAGCGGTTCCAAAAACCCTTTGCAGTGGGAGCTACCAGAATCCCTAATCTGGCAGTTTTGCAGTCATTCGGCGTTGAGCTTCGTCCCACCGATGGATTCGGCAACCTGCAGGACTGCATCAACATCAGGGCTTAGTAAACATAGGAACAGAGCGCTCTGTAAGCCGCACTCTCCATGATTGCATTCGGGCAATGTGCATTGCCCTCTCTCCTACAGGTCGAATAGCATAGATGTTTGATGTCACAACCCCTGTCCTCTGTAGCTCTCGATGCTTTGCGCACACTTCTCTTGTAAGGACAGGCCGGAGAGGGTTATTTAGTGTCTATTAGATTCAATGTGTTTGGAGATCACTGCAAGAAATTTGCGGTACACTCTCCTCATTACCATCCCTTATCATTGACATTATTTGTTTCTCCTTGGCCATGGGTACTCTCTCCTGTAGCGCTGCTGATCATTATGTAATCTATGCACACCCGAGGGCCGACGTGCTGCATGCAGCGATGCCAGGCCGTATGCCCAGCAGGGAGATCACATTCACCTTGACAGGCGCAGAAGGTCACTAAACCGGAAATTTTGCCTGTACCCAGGATGGTCACCAGTGGAGCTATTGGCCTACTATCTTTACCCAAGCACCTTTTGTGCTGCCAAATGGATTCTGGGACCGTCAGGGAACGGATGCTCCTGTGTCTGAGTGCCTCTCTCAAGAGAATGTACAGAACCTGCAGCAAGAAGCGGGTCACTGTTGCCTCCCTGGACTCCGGAGTGCATCAACATCAGGGCTTAGTAAACATAGGAACAGAGCGCTCTGTAAGCCGCACGCTCCATGATTGCATTCGGGCAAAGACTCCGGAACTTTCAGGGAACAAGACGTCCCTGTGTGTATCTACCTCTGTCAGGAGGTTGTCTCACTAGGTCTTAGATCACTGAAATTACCCGATGTCCGCAGTGGATGCGGCGGAGGCGCTTCGAGGAAATAGACTACTCGCAGAGGACATGACTGATGACACCCGGGTGGCGGCATCAGACTGCAGCATATCAAAGTTATAATGAGGCTCATGATGCAACCCGCACCTTGTTGGAGAAAACCATTGGTGTGTTGATATTGACGTTCTGATGCTTTGGCTAGAATAGTGAATTGCTGAGATATTGACCTCAGATGGCGTTAGATATTTGTGTCACCCCCTGTGAACTTTACAATGTGGCCACAGCCAGAGATGCTCGCTGAGGAGGAGGTGGAGGATCATGCGTCTCCTCCCATGAGTAGGACGTAGACGGGGGGTGAGGATGAAGGGGACCATGACAAGAATGAGGCCATCACTCTGGTCAGACGATTTAGCCACACTGCGGAATCCCTCATAGCTGCTACAGTTGTGGAGATTGATTATGCATTCGTAGGTCCCCACAATGCAATTGTGGCCGTTTGATTACAGATTGACTGCTTACAGCACACATATTCTATTTGGTCATGATTCTGCCATGGAAATGTATCAGAGGCCCCAGTAGCCACCCGATTCCAGGATGATGAGAAGAATATGCAGTGAGGACACTAAATAGGTCTCCACAGCTCCTCTCTCAATGTCTGACTAATGTCTGCCTCAGGGCAGCTCACTTGCGCACTGTGATCAGGGTGATATCATGTAGATACAGCCACAAATCTTTAAATGCATCTGGTCCATGCTCATCCTCGAGCACACGAGCCCTTCAGGAGCACTACGACACTAGTCACAGTCACTGAAGTGATTGGGGTGACCTCACTTTAAAGTTGCTCAGAACACACAGAGAGGAAGACGCAACACGTTGACGGCTGTGCACCACATTCTGGTAGCAATGACAAGGAACTTCGAGGAACAGGCATTAGTGATGTTTCCACTGAGTGTAAAGCTGGATCATCACTTTGATCTAAATGCTGAACAAAACATAGGGAAAGGGCCCTGCTCTAAGATATCCTGCCTTTACCTTGTCCAGGAATCAACGTTTCAGAACTGAGTGACACAAACACAGTTCATCCTTATACGTGACCATGGACAAGGAGATAATCCAGGGAGATAATTTACAACCGTGAAGTAATGTGAGTAACACCCTTGCCCGGGCTGGGCAACTGCATCTTCCTGACTTCTTAACCCTGCTACGTTTTGGTGCACCCCAGCAGAGATGAACGCATCCTGCTGATCATAATGACCCTGGCGGGTGATCTCTGGACGGCTCTAAACTGGGGGGCGTTTGTGGTCCTGCTCTGTGGCAGTGGCACCCTCCTTTGGGGACCTGAGTGCGTTTGATTGAGTGTGAGTGTATGTGTGTGTGTCTGTGCGTGTGTGTGTGTCTGTGCGTGCCTGTGTGTATCTTTGTGTGTGCCTTTGCTTTTCTGCATTCTTGTGCTTTTGTGTTTGTTCCGAGATTTGTGCATCTCTGTCTATCTCAATGTGTGTCTGCATGAGTGTGTTTCTACGTGTGTGTTTCTCAGTGTGTGTGTGTTTGTCTGTGTATGTGCATTTCGTTTTGTGTTTTAATCTTTGTGTTTCCCTGCGTGTGTCTGAGCATTTATGTGAGCGTGTGCTCCTGTATATATATCTGTTCGTGTGCAATTGATTCTGTGGGTGCATTTGTGTGAGTGCACGTATATCATCCTGCATCTGTGCGCTCCTGTGAGTGCTCATGCCTTAGTGTGTGTGAGTGTGTGTGTATGAATATGAGTGCCTATGTTTCTCTGTGCGTTTGCGCTTTTTTGTGTGCCTGTGCCTGTGCTTGTGTCAGTGTGTGTGCTTGTGTGTTCATGTGTGTGTGTGATTCTCTGTACGTTTTGTGTTGTTGTTTGTGTTTGTATGTGTGTATGTGTGTCCATGTGTGTGCACTTGTTTGTTAGTGAGTGCATGTTTTTCTCTGTGCGTTAAGTGTTGTTGCTTGTGTTTGTGTGCCTGTGTGTGTGTGTGTTTGTGTGTTTGAGCGAGAGAGAGAAAGAGAGAGATAAAATTCATTTATAATAGATGTGTGCTTCGTTGGCTTGGGCATCATTTGATTTGCCATTGAGAAGTATGTTTGCTTCTGTGTGTGCGCCTGTGTGCGCATGTTTGTACTGGTATGTCTCTTGTGAGAATGTGTGTGTCAGTGTGTATGCGCTTTTGTATTCTGTGTTTACCCATTTGTGGATGTGCATGTGAGTGTGTTTGTGCGACTGTGTGCATCTGTGTGCGTTTATTGGTGTGTGTGTGTGAATTTCTGTGAGACTGTGCATTTCTACTTGTGTGTGTGCACGCAATAGAGAGAGAGTTAGAGACAGAAACAAAGACATAAAGAGAGACAGGGGGAGATAGCTGTTTTCCGTGTGTGAGTGCGTGTGTCTGCCTGTGTGCGTGTGCGTGCAATCATATGTCTGTGCGATTCGGAGTATGTGATTGTTGCTTCCATGTGACTGTGCCTGAGTGAGTATGTCTTTATGTGCGTCTATGGATATGTGTGACTGCATGTGTATTTGTGTGAGTGAGTGTCTGCTGCTGTGTGTATGTATGTGTGAGACTGTACTTTTGAGTGAGTGTGAGCTTCAGTGTGTGTGACTTTGCGACTGTGTGTATGTGCGTTTCTGTGTGCATGTATGTGTGTGACTGTGTATGCGTGTGTGTATGTTTCTATGGCTGTTATTTAAATAATTATTAATCATTAATTAAGAGAGGTGCCTTCGCCTTGTCCTAACTTCCTTGTCCATATTTAATGCCACATACCCTTTAACATTTAGGTCCTAATGTATGCCATTCTGTAGCCATGTCTCTGTGATGGATATTGGATCATATTTATGTATTTATATTTGTGCAGTCAGTTAATCTGTTTTGTTTTGAATGCTACCTTTGTTTAGATAGAAAGCATTGAGTTTTGCAGCGTCTAGCCGTATCTACTAATTTTCTCTTTGATTTACTTTCCTTGTCGCTTCCTTTCACGTTCTGATTCCATTTCCCAACAACTTTAAATCTTTGTCACTTCCCTTTCAAACCAGTCAAGAACGATTTGGCTTCCGTGTTGATTATGATTATCCTCTCACTTTCCTGTTCTTCCATACACGCTTATAGTATTTCTCAAAGCTGCATAGGAAGCGAAGGTATGGTAGAATGACGATGAGCATAGTTAAAATCACAGCTGTGTGTAAAATAAAAACAATGGCGCACAGATTTACCAGAAGTCAAGCCAAGGGAACCTTTGCGAATTTTTGACCTGAATCAGAAAGGCCAAATATTATTGAGAAGAAACAGATACACAATTATCTCCACAAGAATAGCACCATGAATGGAATGGACTAACTACTCATCTGATCAGAAGAACGACCTAAGATGAGAGCCAATTTCGTCTGAAGGTTCGCCTGATGCCCAACAGATTTTGAGAGAGAACATGGAGGAGCTGCATCCTGCACAACCTCTGGCAGAGCTGAGATAAAGTCACTAAAATTGGTCAAACCCTTGCAGTCGTTATCTCTGACAAACCGTAAAGAAAACAGCGAAATTGGTTGAAAACACCGAATACAATTAACCTATTGTCATTGCTTTTACATAATTCCATGAATTGTGCACATGTTTGCTCCTCAATTTCATGCTGACTACCTGGGGGTCTATAATAAACAGCTAATCATGTGGTTGCCCATTTTTCATTCCTAATCTCCACCCATAAAGCTTCATGCGATGGCCCCTCCAAGGTATCATCTCTCCTTGCTGCAGTAGCTGCCTCCTTAAGTAATAATGGAACGCCTCCTCCACTTTTACGCCTCCCCCGTCTTGCCAGATGAGTCTATATCCCGGAATGTTGAGCTGTCAATCCTGCCCTTCCCTCAACCCAGTCTCAGTGATGGCTAATATATCACAGTTCCACGTGTCAATTTCAACCCTTAACTCATGCGTTTTACCTTTAATAATCCTCGCATAAATGTAGAGGACATCCAGCCTTCCCTAACTCCCTTGAATCATATTGCAGCTGGACTCCCTCTGACCTGATTGCTTTACTGTATAATGATGTGCCTGTATTCTGTTATCATTCAGTGATCCCTCCCCCTGCCGAATTCGTTTAAGCTCCTCCCAACAGCACTAGCAAACATGCCCATAAGGCCGATTATCCCGCTCTGGTTCAGATGTAGACCACCCTGCTTGCATACGTCCCACCTCCTCCAGAAACGGTCCCATTGATCCAGGAGTCTAAAACCCTCCCTCCTGCTACAACTCGTACGAAACATGTTCCTCTGCGCAATTCTCTTAGTTCTGAGTTCGCCAGCTCGTGGCACTGGGAGTAATCCAGAGATTGCAACCCGGGTGGACATCCTTTTGAATCTGCTGCCTAACACCCTGAATACTTGATGCAAGAACTCATCCCTCTTTCTACCTATGTCATTCGTACCCATATGTGCCATGACCTCTGCATTATCACCCTCATTTTCGGGATGCCCTGCAGGCATTCTGTGGCATCCTGGACCCTGGCACCAAGGAGGCAACATAGCATCCTGGAGACACATTGACGGCTACAGTAGCTCCTATCTGTTCCCCTAACCATGGAACCCCCCATTACAATTGCACTTAGTCCCTTACTCCCCTCCTACACACACACAGTTTGCGTGTGGTGCCAGAAGATTGGCTCTTTCCGAACTCCCAGGAGGAACCAACGCTCTCATCAGCCTCCAAAACGCAATACCGATATGCGGGTGGGACCCCAGAGAACTCCTGAACTACCTGCCTGTTTCTCCTGGACTGACTGGTGGTCACCCATTCCATTCCTTCATCAAGTCACATCATCTGCGGTGTGAGCACCTCTCTAAGCATGCGATCCACGTTGCTCTCAGACTACCGGATGCTCCACAATTCCCCCAGCCGCCGTTCCCGCTCTGAAATCCGAGCTTCAAAGAGCTGCAGCTTGACACACTTGCTGCACACATTCTGGTCCCGGGAGTGGAATAGTCTGCAGCTTCCCACGTGCAGCACAAGGAGCACACGACGGCTTTGATCGATGCTGCCATGACTTATCTCATTAAATTAAACATTTTAAGTCAATTGCTCTAGGGCCCTTCATCCTGATACTCGTTATCTTAGAATATGCAAACTATAAACCAAAAAAAGACATTAAACTACAAGCGATTAACGTATTAAATATCTTACCCTCTACTTACCAGTGATTCCTTGCCCTTTTAGCCTATCCTGCTGCAGCACACTCTGAAGATTTAAGAAGTTAGATAGCAAGGAAAAAGTGCAAAGAGCATCTCGCTACTTATACACCGAATTCCCGCTTTGCTCCAAATTCCGAATATCCACTCTGGCTGTGTCCCACTCAAGTTGTGCTCACTTCTCCAGTTCTTGTCCAAGCAGAGTGCAGTGGGCTCCTCGATAGTCCCTTTCTTTAATCGAACCGAGTTGCCTCACCAATGGTTAAGTTTGTGATAATAATTAACACCTATTCCGGCCCTAATCAGGCTTCGAAATATTCACAGTTAAATGTCACACAATCAGGTAATTTACCAAACGTTTAAAGAGACTACTGAAATAATAATATAAAAAACGAGATATTAAATCGAAATGTTTGCCAGTTAAATTCCCGCCTCGCACCAAATTCTGAACACTAGCTTTTAAACACTCAGGATTTGGTCCCTCGCCTGTTCGTGAGCAAACTCAAAAAGAAGTGCAGAGCCCAACATGATCCAGTAAAGGAGAAGGGTTGGTCCAACAAGTCTAATTACACCTGGATGAAGAGGAATGTAAAGGATTGGATATATGAAAATGGGAAAGCTCTTGGTTGATACTGACCATTCAAAAGAGCAGAAGACCAAGACGATATTAGCACATGCTTTGGGTTACTTAAAGAAAATAGGAAAGCGAAGATTGGGCACGCAAAAAAAACATTTGGGGAAAACAGTGCCAATTCCCAAGGGGTTTTAAAATTATGTTAGGGAAAAAGAATAGCCTGCGAAATATTAAGGCCCGTTTTACACCAAAGTGGCCATCTGTGTAAGTAGACGGGTAGCATAGGCGAGGATCTAAATGAATGTTTTGCATCTATACTCATGATTGAGAAGGACAATGCAGGAATCGAGTTGAGGGTGGTGGACTGTGATATAGTTGAACAAATTAGCATTGAAAGGGAGGAGGTGATAACGTTTTAACGCGCTAAAAAAGATAAATTCCAAGGTCCGAATGGAATGTATCCACGCTGCACTGTGAGGCAAGGGATGCGAATTCAGCGGCGCTGACGCTAATTGCCAAATCCTCCCTGGCAACAAGAATGGTGGCATTAGACTTGAGGACAGCGAAACTAGTACAATTTTCAAGAAATCTGGTAGGGGTAAACCAGGGAACTATAGTCAGAGATTTTAAAATCAGTGTTCGGGGAAATTTTGGAAACAATCTGAGGGAATGAATTCATCTCCACTTGAGGAGGCGAGGATTAAGCAACTATAGTCAGCATGCCATTGTTAGGGGCGTGTCATGACTAACAAGATTGATTGAACTTTTCTAGGAGCTGACTAGGTGTGGCCAAAGCCCCCGAGGCGCTCTTCAGCCCCACGTCCAAAAGGGTGGCCTGCCACGTTTAAGCAACATGTGTTTGCAGAATACAAGTTGCCTGGCATCCCTGCTGGCACGGGGCTCAACTTGCCTTGGTAAATTAGCTGGAGAGTTGACATGAGATACGCTCTAGGCCCAGGGTGATATGGGTTAAAGCTGTGCATTGAATGTTCAAACCAAACCCAAAGTTGAACGTATGTATATTTAGAGATTGTTTGGTTCCTCTGAGGGGGTGGTGGTGGGGGAATGGATGGCGTGGGGCGGGGGGTTGGGGGGGGGGGGGGGGGGGGGGGGGGGGGGGCGGGTGTGGTTGGGGGGGTCCTTCAAACTTTTCAGCCATGTTTAGCCATTGAAAATAAATAATTAAAATGGCAAACCGGAAATAAAACAGGCACCTTTCATTTCATACAAGACCATAAATTATTTTGCAATGACCATTTATGTGGCAGTTGACAGCACAACACAATACGTCTTGTTCTGTAAAAGCAGCAAAATCTAATGTAAGAAACACGAGCCAATCGGTGCCGAAATTTAGCCATGGAGTATTATACATGGCCAGGAAAAAAATATATAAATTAAACAATGTGTCACGGTTACCAGTCAAATATTTAATCTTAGTGGCAAGGCTGGTATTTACATTTTTAACTTTTTAAGCTTGTGATGACATTATTTGCACTATGTAATTAATTACATTAAATTTATAATTGCTCTTCGAACATATAGCACGTTGGGTATATATAGATTCTTCATTTAAATTTCCAGAATGCTTTATTCATAATAAGTTCGTACTAAAACTCTTCAAATTGACCATTACAGAAGGTTCACTAGAATTTCAATATTCCCCATGCAGCATGTCCCACTCGGATTTGCTTCAATACATTCGCAATACTGTTGAGATTTACAATATAGTTTTCCCATCAGGCATACAGCCCGAGAGGATCTGCACAGTTTCGTTGCACAACAGTTGGAACCTTTGCACAAGGGGAGGAATAAAAATTGCGCAATTGTAATAGGAACTGAATTGTAATGCGAATATATAAGCATTTCTCTGGCTGCAAAGGAAAATCCAGGATGATTTTTGGCCTAACTGGTGCCACCGACAAGGAATTCCCAGTGCAGCTGCCGGACATTCCGATAGGGAGGGTGAACATCCTGTAGTCCTGGTGCATTTTGCTACAAACGACAAAAAATTTAAAAAAAGATCACCCGAGAAGCAGAATATAGGGATTTAGGATCTTAGTTGAAAATTAGGCCCTCAAGTTAGTGGTCTCAGGATTACTACCAGTAACACTTGCTAGTCAGAGTTGAATAAGCAGGATATATTGGGTAATGGCTGAAGATATGGTGTGTGGGGGGAGAATTTCAGTCTCTTCGGACACTGGCACCGTTTCAGGGAGAGGTGGAACCAGTACAAATTTGGTGGGTTACAACTGGGTAGGGCTGGAGATGAAACCCTAGGGGGATTATTTGCTCGAATGGTTGGGGAGGGCTTAAACGAAAAGCGCAGGGAGATGGGAGCCTATGCAAGGAGTCAGAGGAGGGGGAATCAAGTACAAAAACAAAAGGCTAGGAGTGGAATAAGAAAAGTGATAGGCAGAGAAATGAAGAGCAACAATTGTTTATTTCTGACTGGCACAAAAGTAAAATAGGAAATGTGACCAATCCATGGCTTACAAGGGCAATTAGAAATAGCATTTGATCCAAGGACGAGGAAGACCAGTTGGCCATAAAAAGCAACAGGCCTGAGGACTGAGACCAGTTTAGAATTCAGCAAATGAGGACCAAGGGATTAATTAAGAAGGGGAAAATGGAGTACGAGAGAAAGCTTGTGGGGTAAATAAAAACTGACTATTAAAGTGTCTATAGGTATGTGTATAGAAAAAGATTGGTTAAGACAAATGTTGTTCCTTTCAGGAGGAAACAAGGAAATTTATAATGGGGAAAAAAAAATGGCTGACCAACTAATCACACGATTTGCTTCTGCCTTTATGAAGAAGGATACAAATAACATGCCAGAAATGTTGGTGAACCCTGGGTTCAGTGTATTGGAGGAGCTGAAATAAAACAGTACTTTTGGGGTAATTGTGTTGGAGAAATTGAAGGGGTTGAAGGCCGATAAATCCTCAGGGCGTGAAAATCTACAAAACAGGGTAATTTTAAAAGTGATCCTATAAATAGTGGACTCATTTGTGGTCGTCTTCAGAGATTCTCTAGACTCTGAAACATTTTCTACAGTTTGGAGGGGAGCTAATGCAAACCAACAATTTAAGAATGTAGGTGGAGAGAAATGCGGGAATTATCGAGCAGTCAGCCTACATTCAATAGTGGGAAAATATCCAGAGTCCATTCTAAACGGTTCAATATCTGAGCACATGGAAATCATTGGTGGAATCGGACAAAGTCAGCATGGATTTACGAAAGGGAAATCATGCTTGACAAATCTACTGGAATATTTCGACGATATAACTAATCGAGTTGATGAGGGGGAGCCAGTGGAAGTGGTTTATTTGGACTTTCAGAAGGCTTCCGACAAAGTCCCTCATAAGAGATTAGGGCGTAAATTTAAATCACGTGGGATTGGGGGTAGTATATTGAGATGGAAATAGAACTGGTTGGCAGGCAGGAAACAAAATATAGGAATAAACTGGACTTTCACTGAGTGGCGTGCAATGATTATTGGTGTATCGCAGCGATCGGTTCAGGTACCCCAGTTATTCACAATGTATATTAATGATTCAGAAGAGGGAACTAAATGAAATATTTCCAAATTTGCAGGTGGCACAAAGCTGGTTGGGAGTGTGAGCAGTGAGGGGGATGTAGAAATGCTTCAGTGTGATTTGGACAAGCTGACTGATTGGGCAAATGCATCGCAGATGCAATATAACGTGAATAAATGGGAGGTTATCCACTTTGGTAGCAAAAACAGTAAGGCAGCTTATTACCTGAATAGAAAGAAATTCCGAGTAGGGAATGTACAACGTTACCTGGGAGCCTTCGTACGCCAAAAGTGATACGTGCAGGTGCAGTAGACGGTAAATAAGTCAATTTACACGTTTTCCTTCATAGCGAGAGATTTCGAGTACAGGAGCAGGGATGCCACATGCAATTATACAGGGCCTTGGTGAGACCACATCTGGAATATTTTGTGCCCATTTTGTCGCCTTACCTGGGGAAGGATGTTCTTTCTATAGAGCGAGTGCAGAGAAGGTTTACCAGACTGATTCCTGGGGTAACGAGTCTGATATATGAGGAACGATTGAGCTGGTTATGATTATATTCGCAGGAGTTCAGAAAAATGAGGAGGGAACACGTAGGAACCTTTAAAACTCTAAAAGGACTAGATAGGGTCGATGCTGGAAGGATGTTCCCGATGGTGTAGGATTCCTGAACCAGTGGTCACAGTCTGAGGAAAAGGGGTAGACCATTTAGAACTGAGATGAGGAGAAATTTAGTCACACAGGGATTGGTGAGCCTATGGTATTCGTTACAACAGAAAGTAGTTGAGGCCAAAACATTGTATTGTTTCAAGAACGAGATAGATATAGCTCTTGGGGCAAAAAAGGGATCATAGTATATGGGGAGAAAGCGGGAGCAGGCTATTGTGTTGGATGATCAGTCATGATCGTAATGAATGGCGGAGCAGGCTCGAAGGGACGAATAGCTCTCTACTGCTCCTATTTTCTCTGTGTCTATGTATCTAAAGAGGGTGTGTGTGTCTGTTTCTCTGTGAATTTGCCTTTGAGTGTGTGATTCTGACTATGTGTGTATGCGTTGTTGTGTGGGTATGCTTGTTTGTGTCTCTTTGTGAATGTGCCTTTGTCTGTGTATGTGTTGCATGTGCGCGAGTGTTACATGTGTGTGTATGTGTGTGCCTGCATCTGTGTGTGTGTGTGTCGGTCCGTGTGCGTGTGTGTGTTTTTCTCTCTGTATGTGCCTGTATGTTTATGCATCTGTGTATTTCTGTTGGTATTTCTGCTTGGTACGCGCGTGCAAATTTTCTGTGAGTTTGTCTGTTAGAGGTTGTTCTTGAGAGATTGTGCGTGGAGATGTGAGTATGTCTGTTTGTATAAGTATCGCTGATTTTGCGTGCCTTTCAGCATGTGTGCATATGCATGTGTTTTTTTTTAACTGTGTGTGTATGTGTGTGTGTTTGTGTGTGTCTGTGTGCATATGTGTATGTGCCAGTGTATGTGCATGGGTGTGTGTGTGTGTGTGTGTGTGTGTATGTGATTAAGTGTGTGCATGTATACTTGTTTGTGTTACTGTGTACGTGTTTGTTGGTGGAGATGTGTCCCCGTTGTTTTTGTTCGTTTGTGATTTTGCTGTTGCTTCTATTAGAGAGTTATAGTGTTTGTGTAAGAGGTATCTAGTGCTAGTAAATAGGATTAGGTCGGTAGGTCAAGTCTTTCTCCCGTGTCAGTGCAGACTCGATGGCCTAAAGGGCCTCTTCTGCAATCTGTGATTATGTGATTCCGTGACAGAGTATATCTGTGTAAGACGGGTTTGTTTGTCACTGTGAATCCCTATGTGTTTGCGTTTGTGCGTGTAAGAGAGATAAATTATATTTGTGTGTGTGTTTGATTCTACTTTAGATTGTAACTTTGTCTGTATGTGAGTTGTGAGCGAGTTGTGTGTATAAGAGACAGAGGGAGAGAGAGAGAGTGATTATGTGAGTGCGTGCGCGTGTTTCTGAATGCGTATTTGGGCAAGTGAGAATGTGTGTCTATATGTTTGCGTGTGTGAGCATATGTGTGTATTTCTGTTTGCGTGCCAAAGTGCATCATTGTGTTTTGGTGAGTGTCTGTGATTGCTTGAAATGTGTGCATGAGAGAGAGCATAAGCATATGTGCTATAGTTTGTGTTGGTGGCTGATTGCCTGTGAGTTTGCATGTGTGCCTCTGCCTTTTTGTGTGTGTATGTGTGTGTGAGAGAGAGAGAGAGAGAATTTTTTGGGTGCCGGTCTTTGAGAAAGTGTGTGTGTGTGTGTTTGTGTGTGAGTGTGTGTGTGTGTGTGTCTAGGTGTGGGTGTGTTGCTCTGTGTCTGTGTCTCTGTGTGTGATTTTGTGCGTTTGAGTCTGTGTGCGTGTGTGTGCAATTGTGTGTGCGTGTGTGTGAAAATATGTGTATGTGTGCATTTCTCTATGTGTGTTTCCGTATGTCTGCCTGTATATGTATGTTTGTGTGTGTGTTATTGTGTGTGAGAGTAAGATGGTGTCAGTGTGAATCTATGTGTCCGTCTGTGTGTTTGTTTGAGAGTGCATGTATGTGCGTGTGCCTGTCTATGGGTGTGTAGGTGATTATGTGAGTGCATGTGAACGTGTATGTGTTGCTGTGTATGAGATTGTTCGTGGTTATGTATGTGTGTGCTTTTTTGCGCTTGTGTGATTTTGTTGATGTTTGTTCAAGAGTGGCAGTGTCTGTCTGACAGCGTATATCGGTGTCAGGATATGTGTGCATGTGTGTGTCTGTGCATCCGTGTGTGTGTGTGATTATGCGTGTGCGACAGAGAAATTATGTGTGTGTGTGAGTGTGTGTGTTTGTGTCTGTGTGTGAGAGAGAGGGCGAGAGAGACAGACGAAGAGACAGAGAGAAAGAAACTTTGTGGATGTGTTTCAGAATGCGTTTTTGGGCGTGCATATGCGCATCAAGTGTGTGTGTGTCTGTATGTTTCTGTCTGTGTGAACATATGTGGGCATTGTGTTTATGTGTTTGTGTACATCATTGCTTGCTTGTGAGTGTGTGTGAGTGCTTCAGAGTGTGTGCACGAGAGAGTGTGCAACAGACTGTGTGCTTTAGTGTTTTTGAGTTAGTGAATGCTTGTGAACTTGCATTTATGATTGTGCATTCGTGTGTTTATGTGAGTTTGTGCATTTGAGTGTGTTTGCGTGCGGTTAAAAATATTTGTGCGTATTTCTGCTTTTCTGTATTTGTGTTCCCTACAGTGTGCCTCTGCATGTATGTTTGTGTCTGTGTTACTATGTGTGTGATTGTGTGTGGGCGAGCATTGATTGTGCAACAAGGGTTGCCCTTGAGAAGATGGAGCTCAGCTGCCTACGTGAATTGCTGTGTTCCATTGGGTGCCGGTACACCCACAGAGCTGTTAGGAAGGCAGTTTCTGGATTATGACCCTTTGACTATGAAAAGACGGTGATGTAATTCGATTTCAGGCTGGCACGTACTTGGAAGGGGAACTTCCAGGCGACCGAGTTGCCATATATCTGCTGCCGGGGTGTTTCTAGCTGGTGGTGGACGTGGGTTTGGAAGGTGCCACCGAAGGAACGTTGGTGATTTCTTGCAGGATATCTTGGATTTGTGAAAGGCGCCTGTGACTGGATGCCGGTCGTGGAGGTCGTGAATGTTTTTGGATGTTGTGCCAATCAAGCGGGCTGCTTTCTCATGGACGCCGTCCAGCTACTTCTGTGTTGTGGAAACAGCAAACACACAGGCATGTGGGGAGTATTCCATCATACCCCGGAATTGTGCCTTCCAGATGGGTGACAGTGTTTTGGGAGTAATGAGGTGAGTTAGTCGGCGCACGATTCCTAGCCTCTGACCTTTTCTTGTAGCCACAGTATTTATGTGGATATTCCAGTTTACTATCTGGTCAATAACAACTCGCACGATGTCTATAGTGGGCAATTCAGCGATAATAATGCTTTTGAACATGAATGAACAATGGGTCAACCAATTTTGGCACTAACCACCAGAGGTTGGGAAACAGGACTTTGCAGGGTCGACAGCAATGTGATTGCCGCTGTTTGTACTTATTTCCATGATGGGGGTCCCTCCGGTTTCTTCCCTTTTTGTGACATTGTTGCATAGCGGTTTCTTACAACTGAGTGGCTTGCGAGGCAAATTCACAGTCTACCACATTGCTGTCAGTCTGGAGTCACATGAAGACCAGACAAGAAAATAACAAAAATCCCCATCCCTAAAGAGATATGAATGAACCAGATGGGTATCTGCAGCAATCGACAATTGCTTAATGGTCATCATTAGACTTTTAATTCAAGATGTTTATTGAATTTAAATCAATCATTTGTCATGTTGGATGTCGAGCACGAGCTCCCAATCCATTACCCTGGGAGTCTGGATTGCTAGTGCAGCAATAATACCTCTACACGATCGCCCGAGTGCATGCAAGATTGCATGCGTATGTGACTGTATTTCTATGTGAGTATTTGAGTGTGTGTGTTTGGCTGTTCTGTTTATATGCCTATGTGTGTGTGCTTGTGCGTATGCACATCTTTACGTGTTTTTGTGCAGGTGTGCACGCGCGGATGTGTTTGTGTATCTGTGCATGGGTGGTTATGTGTGTATGTGTGAGCGAGGGTGTTCAGAGGTTCTGTGTGGGTGTAGTTATGTGTGTATGTTCGATTGTGACGATGTTTGTGTGTGTATGTGTGTGAGAGAGAAAGGGAGAGAGGGAGGGAGTGAGAGAGATTGTGATAGTTTAGTTGTGTGTGTTTGTGGTTGTTTTTGTGAAACGTAAAACATAAAACATTTGCTAAATGAAGAAAAGGTTACTTATATCAAAATAGTCCTTCACACACAACTATACATTTAAAGATCCAAATAACCTTGTAAGGATAACACAAGACATAAAAGCTCTCTTATACTCTGATTTCCACAGTAAGCATACAGTCCATGTTATCTAAAAGGCAGTGTTTGGTCAGGTGCTTCACAACCTGAAACCATGAGACAATATCACCCTCTCCAAAGACTATGGTTCCCTCATCAACTCTCCCCAGATGCCTGTCACACCATGTTCCAAAAGATCTCACTGATCTCCGTCTCTCACTCAAGGGTGCCCAATCTCCACTCTCCAAGACCTAACCTTGGAGTCCTCTCCCAAATCGTTGCTTTCTTTCAGAAACATTTACCAATGGTTCACATCCAGGTTTTCGAAGTCTCCTTCTGATGCTCCCCTCCCCTTGGTGGACACATGCGTTCAAGCTGTCTTCCAGTCAATCTCTCTCACTGACTAAGCTGCCAACCGTACACGACAGTTTCATATGCTCAAGACAAAGAGTTACCGAACTTATGTTGTCTCCTCACACCTTTTGGCCTCTCAAGCCTTTTTATCTTTAAGCTTAAATCCTTACATTATAGCTTGGAGCCTTTCTCTTCGCCAGACTCATAGTTTCAATTAACAGGGCCTTTTTCTTAGGTTCCTGTCTTTCATTTAACTAGAATGTGTTATTGGACATTTAATGAGCCAATTTCCCTGGAATCAATGACTTTTTCTTTATCAGGGATGTTGCTTTGTGCCACTTTATTCCAGTACATCCGGAGCCAGGCTTTTTCTGTGGGGTGGAGGGGTGTCGTGGGGTGGGTGTATGGGCTGCCTCCCTAGAACCCTCTTTTTTGGCAAATGCCCAATTTTACCTCCCCTAATTTGCCTGCTTAGCTTCAAGTCACAAAACTGTTATTTGACATCCAGGTGATTGACAAACATGAAAATAAAACCCACCTTGAAACTTTCTTAACACACAAATGCAGAAATAGCAATCAAAAGTAAACGTTAAAAATAAAACAAATTCCTAACACCCACAAATAAAAGTACCACTTACTTGAAGTATGCCTATTTTCTAACAGTGTATATGTGTGGGCGTGTTATAACTTTTTTAAAAATCATTTATTGAATGTGGGCTTCACGAGCTAGGGCAAAATCTATTTCCCACCTTCTATTTGACATCCATAATAGTTTATAATCTTCATCTCATGTCTGTCTGTGCGTGTGAGTTTGTTTGTGTGTGTGTGTGTATTTGTGTGTATATTGTGTGTGTGTGTGTGTGTCTGTCTGTTCTTTGATAGTCGGTGTCTCTTTGCACGGAGAAGTGCGCCAGTCAGATTTACATTCCGTCTGTCTGAAACTTTCACCGTCTGTGTATCTGTGTGTTTGTGAATGTGCGTGTGTGTGTATGTGTTTGTGTGTGTGTGTATGTGTATGTTCTGTGACTGTGCGTTCTAGGTGTGTCAGTGTGCGTGTGCATCCATAAGAGTGTATATGCATGAATATTTGAGTATGTGCGCGTGTGCTTGTGTTTCTCTCCGTGACTGTGTATGTGTGCCTTTGTGTCTGAAAGAGAGGGAGAGAGATAGGTTATTTTTAAATTATTGTACGGACAGTATTTATTTTCCAAACCAATTTGCAGTTTAGAAGCGTGTGTGTATATATCTGCGTGAGTTTTAGAGAGAGAAAGTGAGCGTTCATGTGTTTGTACATCATTAACGAAGAGGGGAAATAATAAAACGTATCCGACATCTCTCCAGTGTCTTTAATAAACCCAGCATCTATGATTCTTCCCAGACAACATCAGGACCCCATCACCCATTACTTTTCCGACCACAACTGAGTCCTTCCGTTATCGGTTCACTTCCAAGTGAAATTTGGGTGCCCCTATTATGTCACACTAGTCTTTCATATCTTCCTCCTCATATCTAGTACTTTGCATTTAATCACTGCTTCCTTCCAAAATATCACAAATCGACCCCTTGGTCGTTCAGGTTCATTTAGCGCTATGTATTACAGGATGCAGTTACACAGTTGAAAATACGAACTACTTCTCCATTAAAATGATAACTTCTACCCGAACGTGATGTATTATTTCATTGCTTATTTTCCTTATTTAAAGTGAAATTAATCAAAATTCAGATACAGAAGTTCAAAAAATGTGGTCTGACAAAATGTGTCAATTGTTGCCTGGTTTCCATGGCAGTATGTGATCTACTGCTCGTTATCCTGGACCTGACATTGAAACACATTCCAATTTTTTTTTGGAAGCAGTTTCATTTTCAGTATTCTATCCCCGCGTGTAATATCCTCTATGCCCTGCTTTATGCAGCCATTGGCTGTTCTGTCTTGTTCACCGTCACTTTCGCCTTTGATCGATTTGTTGCCCGAACTGGAAAATCAAGTATTGCATTGAGATAACGGCGGCTGTGATTCTGGGAAGAGTGACTGTGCTGAGTTGTTTCAAGAAAATATTCTGGTAAATTATTTTGACAGGTCGGCATTGGCTGAGGAAAATACCCTTGTTTTGTGATGTAACAGTAGATGTTCGGTTCTCTCTCTTCTGGTCAACAATCGAGTTCCTCCATCACATTCTAAACCCCTGCGTGCCATTTGCCCTGATTCAGCTGCTCAATGTTCTCACTGTCAGACATACTTTAGTGAGACCGCAGCAGACTCTGGGCTGACAGCAGTGGGTAGATTGCCAAAGTCCCAGAGATGGATCGTCAAAGGAAATTCATCATTTTACTGTCTGTGATTTCAGCCAATTTGATACTGTTATGTACACTGTTAACAGTTCTTTTTTCTATATGGTGGCGGATGGTGGGGTTTTATTCTGTTTATTTAGATGATTTTGTTGTGGAACTGGGCTTCATGCTGCAGCTCCTGAGCTGCTGCACTAACAATGCGATTTACACTATGACACAGACTCCGTTCAGAAGGTAGTTGAAGAATGTGCTGAAATCTTCCTTCACTACACTGTTTCAATTCAATCAATGATGTGAAGAATTGAATCACTGGGGCGTGAATGGACGTGTTGCCTGTCCATCAAGGAAGCCCCTCGTTGATCGGATAGAAATTAAAACAAGTCCAAACATATATGCCCTCTCATTGACCAGGAAATCCCCTCACCGGTTTGACTGAATAAAAAGCCATAAAATCACTTACATCCTATTGGCCGGGCTTTCTGTCCCACATCACTATCGGTCAGTGAATGGCCTTGAAGCCGACCTCTGGCCATCTCCACACTCCCTTCGGCAAGCCCGGCTGTTGGTCAGCGCGATTCCGCTGCATAATTGTTGCAAACACCACACCTCCAAATATCTCTGTCGACCCATTGGCTCAGCTGCTGGTCCATGATTGCATCTGCTCACTTTGAGTGGTCTGGAACACTTCTTATGGAAAGCGGGAAAAAAATTCCCAGAGGGCACCCAGTTCATATATAGCAAGGGAGTTAGAGGTCATTGGTTCATTGTAAACGTTGCGGGTTAAAGAGGAAGTGGGCAGAGAAGAGATATATGGAGAAAGAGATAGAGGGACTGACAGACAGAGAGAGAGAGAGAGAAAGAATGGGGAGAAGACAGATAGAGAGAGTGAGACAGACAGAGTCAGGCAGGGAGACAGCGGGAGACAAAGAGAGACTGTCCGAGACAGAGAGAGAAAGTGTGATGAGAGAAACATAGAGAGAGAGGTAGAGGCACGGAGGGAGAGATATAATTGATGGGCAGAGAGGGAGGCAGACACACAGAGACAGAAAGAGAGACAGTGGCTGATAAAATATGCAGAGATATTGAGGCAGGGATTGAAGCAGAGATACAGAGGGATAAAGATTTACATAAAGTGATTTGGAGACAGAGATAGACACCAAGAGAGAGACAGAGAGAGAGTGAGAGAGAGAGCCAGAGAGAGATAGAGACTTAGGGAAAGACAGAGAGAGAGACAAAGAGAGAGAGGAAAAGATAATGACACACAAACATAGAAAGTTATAAAGCGAGGGAGAGACTGATGTAGAGGCAAGGGTGACGATGTGACAAAATTTAGGGGAAGAGACAGCGAGAGGAAAAGTGTGAAGCAGAGTGAGATAGAGAGGCATATAGAGGCAGAAAGAGAGAGACGGAGTGACAATGAGAGAGAGCAATGGTCAGCGACAGAGAATGAATAGCGGGAGACTACGAGTGACTTTGAGTGAGAGAGTTAGTGAAGGGGAAGCTTGGAAACCGAAATGTTGAGAGTGTTGAGACGGAGACGTGGAACTGGAGGCAACGAAGCCTGGGTGGGGAGACGTAGCCTCAAACTCCAAGAGAGAGAGAGAGAGAATCTTTTTATTTTTAAATTGCTGATGCTGGAATATATAGACCCTGCACAATCTTTTTGTTTCCCGCTCAGTATTCCCGCCACACCTTATTATGTGGAGTCCACCATGAATTAGTTTCAAGCCCCTATAATTATTAAGCACCAATCCCATTAATTCTGATGTCCCCGTTCATTTGCCTGACTGCCTCATTGCAAAAATAGGCACAAACAATGATGATTTATCTCCGTTGGATGTAATTAACTGCCTGACCCACCTCACATCATCCCACTCCACATTGGTCCTTGATGGTCCTTCTCCCATTGACAACTTCACAACCCTCCACATTGCCACCCAGCGCAGTGCTGTCCCTTACCCATTTACCACCCAAGACCCCCGCCCCACGTTTACCACGTATACACCCAGTCAAGGGCTACCCCCCTCCATCCACGCCGTCAACCACCACCTATCCACTCAGTCCACGATTATCCCTCTCCCTTCCCTAATCCCTCCACACCCCACACCATCTCCGTTCAGGACTCTACCTCTTCTATCCCTTGGATCCATGGAACTGCCATGGCACAGAGAGAGGTCATTCAGTCTATCGTTTCTGCAAATAATGAAAATATAAATTCGACATGCTAATCTTCCAGCACTCGTTCCGTATACCAGCAGATTACAGAAATCATTGTGCTGATCCATTTGCCTTTTCAATGAGTTGAGAATTTTTTCCTCCGCCAACAGTCCGGGCATCAAATTCCAGAACCCACCGCCTTCTGGGCGAAAAGCTTTTTCCTGATGCCTCCTCCAACTCTTCTACTAATGCACTTAAATTTGTGCCCCTTGGCAATTGACCACTCAGCCAGGAGAAACATGTCTTTCCTGTCTATCCTATCTATGCTTCATATGATCATGCACATTTCAATTAGGTCACTTTTCAGCCTACTCAGTTCCAAGGAAAACCATACCAGCCTATTCAAACTTTCTTCATAGCAGCATTTGTCCAATTCTGTCAACTTTGTTGTTAGTCTCATCTGGACTCTCTGGACAGCAATGCTGTTTTTCGAGGACTACATAAAAACAAAAATCCAGCAGTGGTATAGACATATTTCTTTTTACAGTTCCTGCTTTAGGCCCTTGCTAATTTATTCATTACCACGTCCAATTAAACAATAACACACCATCCTTATTTTAACGAACTTATCCACGTTTCCTGACACCTTCAGGCAAATGTTGGCATGCACTCCAAGGTTTCTAACTTCAAATTCCCTTTTCAAACTCCTCCCAGATTATTGCATTCATTGCTTTATTTGGCCTCTGCAAAATGCTTTAACTCAGACTTCTACGAAATGAATTCCATTCGCCACTTTTCTGTTCACGTATCCAAACCATTGATATCATCCTTTACTCACTGAGTCCAGCATTACCTATCTACCATTCACTGCAAACCACCCCGTTCCTGTTTAAGCCCTGTTAACGTTTCTGTCCCTTTCCTCCTTATCTCGAGCGAACCATGATTGAAATGCACTCTGAAGAGTGGTCCACTTCACAGTTATAAGCAGGTACAGACTCTGTCCACGTTTTATATCTTTACGAATGATTTGGGTAGGTAAGTGTTGGGGTGGGGGGAGATTGGGGAAATTGGAAACAATACACAATCATGCCCTTTGTAAAACACACCTGGAGTAGAATAACCATGCTCAAAGTTTAGTCGAGACTGCAAAGAATGTGTGCACAACAAGATCCCACAACCAGTAATGCTTCTTTAAAAAAGGACGTTCCCTATCATCCCCAAACTGTCAGAAAGGTCTAAATTCCATATTTGAAACTGGGTTGGGGATAAAACTGGTGACGGCTTCCAACAACCACCCTCATATCCCCTTCCCAGCCAACTTACATCATCTGCCCAATCTGCCAATGGACCTAAAACCTGGAATTATTCAGGAGTGACAACGCGTCTCTACAGAGAACCATCCCATTTCCAAGCTTAATTCCAGGCCCTTGGAAACATTCCACGGTGGATGAATAAATTAGTTTTTAAAGTTGCTTTTCAGAAAAAAATAGTGCTGGGAATTTTGCACAGCAAAATCCCACAGTCAGTCGCACCAGGGATATTGGCGCATTGGTAACTTGTCCCCCCCAGTGCACAAACCCACACACACACAAACACGCACCAGATCCTGTGTGTCCATTCAGCCACTCTCCTGCATTTGTTGCTCCCTCTGTCCTTCTCCCTCTCTTGCTTTCCACAGAACAGTCATCTCTCCGTCTGAGTATTTCCCTCTCTTTCTCTGCAACTCTCTAAATCTCTCTCGCTCACTGTATCATCAATCTATATCGCTCCACCTCCCACTCTCTTTTATTCTTCAATCTATCGGCTCTCTCTCTGTGCTATCTCACTACTCTTTGTTACTTTTTCCCTAATGATCGCGTATTCATTCCCTCAAGCTCTGTTTTATCCCTTTCACTCTTTTTTCTCACTCTTTATCACTCGCTCTCTCTATCCCTAACTCTCACTCTCTCAATCTCTCTGTCTCTCTCTCTCTCCATACATACCCTCTCTCTATATCTGTTTCTCTCTCCCGCATGCCATTGGTAGGAGTTGCAGAAAGAGAAGGAGTGAAAGAAATAATTATGGACATTTCTGAATAAAGTGATTTGAAATATTATTAAACACTCAATCCATTCAATTTCCTGCATTTTTTTTTTGCGCACAGCGACTTTCCACACAATATATCGCAAGAAATGCCAGATGAAAGTACTTTAGGTGAGTATTGATGAAAGGTCAGGGTGGGAGAATGTCTATTAAAAAACATAGCACAATAACAGCCAGTATACACCCTTCTAAAAGTCTCAGTTTTATTTATATAACTACTCCACCCATCTTGAAGAAACTGTGTGAGGGGGCTTGGAGTTGACTAGGTCATCAGATACATCCAGAACCATGACCCTCCGCCTCCTCGTATTTGCGCCAAATAGCACCCTCTGCTTTACACTCTCTTCCTGTTCTCCCTCAAACTGCCCTTTCTGTAGTGAAGGCTGCAGGGACATTGTGCACACAGAAAGATCCCACAAGCAGCAATGTGTTAACTTCCAGACAAAACTGTTTCATGGATGTCGATTGAAGGGGTAAATTCTGTCCGGAACGTCGGACAGCGAAAAGAGCTGCAAATTTAATAGTTCTAACTCTTTTACCCCAACTCACAGAGCCTGCACTAAAACCTCAGGGTCAATAACCAGCGCCAGTCAAACTTAACAAGCCCCCCTGTACTTAAAGTGCACTCTAACCCTGATAGGCGGAAAGAGTAAAGTGGTAAATGTGGCAAACTCCTTCCACACCTGATCACATCCGCTCCCACAATTAACATAGTTACAAATCACAATGTTGTATTTATTTTACATTTAATAATATGTTAAATGTTGATTCAAACAGCTGAGCACAGAGAGAGAGAAGAGAGAGAGAGAGAGAGAGAAAATCAGTGGGCACAGTGGCTAGGAAATCGGGATCACAGCAAATTCCTACAATAGGCAACGAGTTAATATTAAGGGAACCTGCCCTGCCCTCGGCAAAAACCTGCTGCATACCCCTCGCCCACATTGGGTGCGTTGCGAGCCAAGGGTCTCCCCGGCCGACGTACGCCTCTGAACCTACAAACGGTTAAACCACGTGTTTGAACTAGGAAGAAGAAACTGATCCCTTTGGAACACCTTTTTAAAATCACCAACCCCGGATTTCCATTTGTGCAAATCAATCCTTCTGGAAGGTTGTAACTGGAATTGGGCAGCTACTACAAACTGGTGGCCCCCAAGGTTCTGTCTCCCTTCAAAGACCAACCACCTTTCACCAAACACTAAATTTCCCTTAACCTCTCTGTTCTACCCTCACTCTCTCCTCAATTTCTCTCTCCCTGTTTTCCCCTCAGACTTTTCCCTATCACCTTCTATCACTGTTTCCCACTTTTCTCTTTCCTTTCTCTCTAAATCGTTGGTTCCCCTTCGCTCTCCAACAACCCCCCCCCCGCCAGCAACATATCCACCCCCCCCACCAACCTATCCCCCCCCACCCCTCATACCCCCACCCCACACCATTCCCTCTTTCTGCCTCTGTTTCCCCCTTGCTCTCTCCTTTCTCTCTCACTTTCTAGAAAATAGATGGACCGACAGGTATACGCATACACATACACAATATCTACCACAGGAAACTGGATTCAACTGGTCCCTCTGCATTTCATTTATCCCTCAAATCCTTCACTCTGCTGAATGAATGCTGAAAACCATTTGTGCAGAGCAATGTCCCAACAATTGCCACAATTTCTGCAGCGATTGTAAATTAAATCCTCTCCTGCCGCCACTCAATTATCAGTTGCCACAGTGAAGCCGTTGAAGAAAGAATCATTAGCAGGACATATTCGGAAGGTGGGTCTTCTGGTCTCCAGTCATGCTTCAAGTAATAGCATCCACATCTGTCTTACCTAAAGGCTCTGGTCAACACTTTTTGGCACACAATAAATTTGATAATGACTCACTAAATGTCTAACCCCTTTATTAAATCTTTAAGTAAGAGTAAATACTCACAATGCCGCGGGTTGTTTAGATATCCTGCGAGCTTTGGTACGACTCAGGTGTGTGGTCCTTCATCAGGCCTCCAGGCACAACGTCAATGGCTGCCCAAACCACTCTATCGAACGTAGTATCAATGCCATTGAGGGGTGTTTCTTGAGACATCTTCCTGACCCTGGTCCTGTCTTTACAAGTTGATACCTTACATCGGACCCTCCAAACGGAATGTTAACGCGCCTCTAAGCATCCACGAACACATGTACATGGTAATGCGCTGCTCTTATCACTGTCTTCAGTTACATGCCAAAAATGGGTGCGACCGCAGTGTCTTGGAGCATGAAGAAGGCAATGTACGTATTCCCGGGTGGCCATTGTTTCCCTCAGCGTCCGTTGGCGACTTGCATGAGGCAAGCCACACCTCGGGGACCTGGCATGACGTGTGTGTATGTGTGTAAGTGTGTGTGTGTGTGTGTTGTATGTGTGTGAGCGTGTGTCTGTCTGCTTAAGTAAAGCACTCTTTATTTTCAGAAGATTAATTTAATTCTCAGCGTTGTCTTCAGGCAAGATCCTTCTGCCGAAGGGCCGTGAAGGCTCGAAACGTTAACTGATTTCTTCTCCACCGATGCTGCCAGACCTGCTGAGTTTTTCCAGGTAATTCTGTTTTTGTTTTGGATTTCCAGCATCCGCAGTAGCTTTTAGCTTTTTGTTTTTATCCTTCTCCATATCTCCATCTTCTAACCACCAACAGGTGAACTCTGCCCTCAACACTCCACGACAAAAAGTTTACATGCATTAATATAATACAATATAAGCAAAAGCAGATTGTCATCTTTAAAAGCACTTAATACAATAGCATTTGAATGATGCTCTGTCCTACAGCATCCACCCTTTCAGCGAATGATTTCGATTTTTCTGTATATAACTACACTTGCATCTACTTCTATTGCTTTAAGTCCGTTTCTCCTGCTCTCTATGTCTGCGAAATAAGCCATACAATAGATATATTACAATAATGAACAGAAGAAATTCAGCCCATATTGACACCATCTCCTTTATGTGCTAACGCAATACACTCCATCGCTTACATCGTTAGATAGAGTAAGCTTAAACATTATCCTCCATAGCACCATGGTAGAAGTTCCTTCTGTAATGTTAAACCCACAGGTCAGCTGACCCTGTTTTTTCCCATCCCAAAGGTACACGTTCTTTCCCTTCGAGTGCGCCAACACCACAGACAGCTTCCAGTTATATAATTCCGCACATTCAATTAACATGGTAAGATACCATGATACTCTACATGGCTAACTTCTTCTCTAACCTTGATATTCCCAACCTATATAACGGAAATGGTGTTGGTAAAAGGGGTATTACCGGAAAGTATATAACCAATCGATATATATAAACACTTCCTTTCTTACAATGGATTTTTTCAGTATACATCTGGACCTGATATCTGAGCTAATGCACAGTGATGATGTTATCCACTTTAGACCATGTTTGGCTAAGGACAAGTGCAGTATGTGTTCTTAGCAGTTGCTTCTTCATGTGCAGGCTTCAGTGTCTAATATCGGAAACATAAAGAGGTAATGGCTGCTGCCTGTCGATCCCCAAACCAGGGGGTAAGAAACACCGTGAGGGTGGCAGCGAACTTCAGCGAATGAGGTACACCTGTTGACCGTGCCTTCCTCATTCAGTGAATGTTTTGCAGTCCTGTGGATTTAAAGTTGCAGTGATATACTGTCTGCAGGTCTTCCCGAGCGCTGGATGCTTCGATGTTATCTTCACGGATGTTGCTGCCTGCGCCAAGATCCTGAACGTGTTCAAGGAGATGAGAGACCAGGCACACATGAGAATCCTCACGCTGGAGCCACTCTTTGCTCTGCCGTCACAAGCGGACCGTGTGGTGTCCGTGCAACTCTAAAAATCCGATGTTGCTGTCACTGATGTGATCATCTTCCTCGCCAGGTACGTTGAGAAACATGGGAATTGCAACAAGGTCAAAAATGCCTTTATGATTTGGACCAGCAAATGCCAGGCCAAGTTGACACTCAAGATAGATGGTAAAGGAAAGAGCCTCCAATACCTTATTACGTCCCTATGGCAGAAGCCCTTGAGTACCTCATCTACGCCTGGCAGCCCAATGCTCGTCACTCACGTGGCAACTATGGTCATGTGGACCTAATGCCCTGGAAGTGGAATGGATAAAAGAGGCGTCGGCACGAGGCAAGCATTCGAACCTCTCTCCTTTCATGAACGCACCCCCCAAATCCACCCCCCCACCCCCCCACGCTCCCCCCCACCCCCACCAACAACCACCACCACCACCACCACCACCACCCTATTGCCGCCTAAGCAGAACATCTCCAGAGGACGGTTGAGACCGTTTCTTCGGCCAACCGAATTGATCAAAACTGAAAAAACTATGGGTCTGCGGGAGCATGCCAAAGGATTGGTATTCTCAAGACAATAATTTTGATAAGCGACAGTATGCTTTGCAAGTGGGGATAACGATGGTATCCATTAAGCCTACTGCAGAATGTGTTGTGATCTCAGATAACATTTCCAAGCTCACTGCACCCTTTCTGTTTCTGCAGAAGTGTGTCATACGTCAGCTAAGCTCCTACAGGCAAATGCTGGTCTCTTGGGCCATCGAATTTATGTGGAGTAGATGCTCACCTTCCTCCGGCCTGGGAACTCTGCTGCGGGGAGGAAACTTAACCATCTCTGAGGTTTGGAGGTGTGGAGGGCAGGCGCCTCCTACAGGAAAATATATTGTACAAGAATGCTCCGCCTCAATTATTGAACCTATATATCCCAGATTAACCAGAGAGTGCTGCTGGTCAATTTGCAGCTCCCATTACTTCTGGCATCTCCTTGCCAGTCATTTGGGGTGATGAATTGAACTGCACCATCAATGCAGTTGGACGATCCTGCAGGGCCCACTGCAGGTTAGATGCCAGTTCTAGACTCCTGGTGGAGGCAGTGAAGATTCGAAGCTGCAAGACGTGTTCAGCAACCGTGCAGAAGGAGTTCAGCGTAGTTAAAACTGGTCGTAGCCAAACGGTTCCATCCATTCCAAGGTAGACTTCCTGGTCGTGCCCCGAGCGTTCGCAGGACGATCTACAGTCGTCACACAGGTGTTTTTTTTGCAGAACACTGCTTGCCACTGGCTGATTATTCCTTACAGGAAGATCAGAAGTTTTGCAGGGGAACATGGAAGCAGAATGTGCAACTTCTAAGCGCAAAGTCCATTGAGGAACGCAAGAAGGATTAAACTGTTTGAGAACATTGAAACCCCTCTTTGAGTCCCTTTCTTGTTGCAGATAGTACTCCCTGATCAGTATCCTTAATGAGATGATGGCTTGGTAACGTTATTGCAGTCCGCTATTTTGAGGGTCAACAAATCCTTTGATGCCAGATCATATGATGTGAAGCCCAGACAGCAAAGCCTTCCAGTCCTTCCGTTCCTCTATCACCGACGTCTTAGACAATAGTACACGGGGGAATCTGGACAAACAATGAACTCAGGACGAACTGACATTGGCCCATGAGTACTTTGAGAAGATTAAAACTGAATGACGTGTTGGCTTACCGGCTGAGTTGTATTCGGCTCTGAGGGGCTAGAATGGCCCAGACCAGCTGGATGTGCCCGAAAGAATGATCCTTGCTGGCAGCATGCCAGATTCTTTGAGGAAAGGCATCATAATCCTAATCTAAAAGTGCAATGTTGACTGGGAGGAAATTAGAAATTGGCCGCCTATTTCATTGCTGAATGCAAACTTAAAATCTCTGTTGAATTTCATTGTCAATCGAGTCAGGTCTGTTCTGGAGTTGGTGATTGCTCTGGGCAGGCCTGCTCTGTACACGACAGGACGCATCCTCGTTGTCTCGCATTCCAAACTTGCGCAATATCCTATGTCTGTGACAGGGGTTCGGACACCTTCCTGCTCAGCCGGGACCAAGAGCAGGCCTTTAACAGATTACCATACGCTTACATGTTGGATATGCTCTACAGAAATGTTGAAGAATGAACCCATAGCTGGAACCATCTGCTCTCCACAAACATCAGTAGAGCAGCTTCAAGCAATGAGTGGGAATCAGAGAGCTTTACAACAGAATCTGTAATTAGGCTGTGCACCCACCTCTCCCCTATTCTCTTTGACCATTACATAGAACCCTCAGGAAGGAATCGGGCATAAGATGAGAGAGTTTCCCAGGCAGGCCAAGCTGCCTGACCGCCCTGGGGGATATGGTTCGGAGGGACAACTACATGAGTTCGAAAACTGAAGGAGCGTGTTGCCATGGTTAAAAATAAATTGGGTGATAGAGAGCAACGCTCCCTCTCCATTGCGAGTATGAACCTGGTGATCAGTTGTGAGGCACTCTCGGTGTTGCTTTTCGTGACTCATGCCCAGCCCTTTCCTCACTCCTGCGCTGTGGCCATTGCCCAAAGCAGTTTCCGCTTTACCTGGAGCTAGACGTCGGGTTGTGCTCGCAGGGAGGCCCAAAACTCTAGATAAATACTGGGAAACGTGATAAACATCACCCGCTCTCTGATGGCCCACTCTCTGTGTGGCTGCAAAAAGCTGAACGAGGCCACTCGGTCTCTAGGTGCCCAGATTTGCCTTATCCCTGTTATTGTGAAGAATGTCCTGGTTACGCTGCCATGGGATGCTCTAAGTAGATGGATTTTGACTTACCGCCTGTCCCACGTGGAAAAAAATAATAAAAAGAAGCACATGTGAATTCAAGCCTTTCAGGCTGTGGGCTTTGCATAAAGCCCCAGATGCCCTGTGGGGAACGCAGATGGTGGATCATGTCAGAAAATAACCTATGTAGATAATATAAATACCGTTAAATTTTCTGTTTTCAACATTCTATTTTATTCAGTCATGGGGTGTGGTCTACGGTGGCTGGGCCAGCAATTATTGGCCACACTTAGTGGCTACTGGGACATCCATTGCGCCATGATGTTCAAAAGCATTATCATCGCTGAAAGCCCCACTTTCAACATAGTGGGATTTCTCATTAGCAGAAACTGAAGGGGAATATTCATGTAAATAATCTGGCTGCAAGAGCAGGTCAGAGGCAAAGAGCCGTTGGACGAGTAACTCACCTCCTGACTCCCCAAGTCCTTTCTACCATCTTCAAGACACAAGGCATGAATTTGATGGAAGGCTCCATAATTGTCTGGAAGACTGCACCTTCTACAACACCAAAGGAGCTGGACACCATCCAGCACAAAGCATTCCACTTGATTGGCACCAATTCTGGAAACATTCATTCCCTCCTCCACCGACGCTAAGTAGCAGCAGTTTGTACCATCTACAAAGGGCACTGCAGGGGTTCAGGAAGCCTCCTTAGTCATGGCCTTGCAGACCCATAACCAGTACCACCTAGAAGTACAACGTCAGCAGATACATGGGAACACCACCACCGCCTGCAATTCCCTTTCTAAGTCACTCACTATCCTTACTTGGAAGTATATCACCGTTCCTTCACGGTCACTGGGTCTAAGTTTTGGAACTCCCTTCCTAACAGCAATGTAGATGTATCTACACCGCATGGACTGCAGCGGTTATTAGATGGCGAGTCTAGTTGACTTCCTGTTCAATGGAAACCCCAAAATAATTGATAGTGGGGGATTAAATGATGGTGATGTCAATGAACATCAAAAGGTGATGGTTGGATTTTCCCTTATTGGAAATGGCCATTTCTTGGCACTTGAGTCGTGCGAATGATACTTGCCACTTGTCAGCACAAACCTCGGTATTCTCCAGGTCTTGCTGCATTTGGACATGGACTGCTTCAGTAGATAACATAAATATCTTAAATTTCTGCAATTAACTTTTTTGAAAAATTATTCTTTCGTGGGATATGGTCTTCGCTGGCTAAGGCAGCATTTATTGCCCACTCCTTGCTCTTGAGAAGGTGGTGGTGAGCTGCCTACTGAAATTGCTGAGGTCAGTTATCTAACTGAAAGTATAGTTACAATAAGTGTGAGTTCAATGACCTAACTGAATGGAATGTGACAAAAGACTGAGGTAATTGGTCCAACTATTTGGATATTGACATTAACAATGAGCTAATATGTGTGATTCGAAGGCAGTGACTTTAATAGTGAGCTGATTGGCGTATGTCGTACGTGGATGGACCGTGTGAATAACAGTGAGTTAATTGATGTAGCTGAATGGGTGGTGGCATTGGTGGGGGGGTGGGGAGGGGGGAATGAGTTAATTGATCTACCTGCCGGGTGGTGGCAGTGAAAGTGTTGTAGGTGTAGTACCTGTTTGCTTCTTACAATCATGGTCAGATCCATGATTTTTCTAGATGAATAGTGACAACAGGGTAGAGCTGGTTCTTACATCTGCATGGGAAGTCACCAGAAATTTCTGGTCAACGAGGCACATGACAACTATGCAAATGAATGATTCCCAGGACAGTTGAACCAGGTGCTTAGATAGAGATTCATTCCCGTTTTCCACTGACCCATTCTATACTCCCAGGGCAGGCATAATCAAAGGATGACAAAGCGACTCCTGCTCCCTTTCTGATGGCCACACCAGGCATAGAGAAGGCTGTTGCTTTATGGTGTTAGGTACGCAGAAAATCTCATCCTGTATCGTCACTTCAAAATGTCTCCAGGCTTCCACAGCAGCAGCAAGAATAAGAATCAAATTCCTCCAAATTTTCCATATCAAAAACTCCCACTGAACTGCATTGCGGAGTCAGATGCAAAGTTATTCCCCGACTAATGTGTCCAACATAAAAACCCAGAGCAGGAATAGCACGGGGTTAAGCACAGAGTAATGCTCCCTCTACAGTGTCCCCATCAATCAATACCATGAAAGGTACAGCATGGGGTTAGATACAGTGGAAAGCTCCCTCTCCACTGTCACCATCAAGCACTCCCAGGACAGGTACAGACCGGGGAGGATAGGGAGGATATCTCCCACCACACTGTACCCCCAGGGCAGTTAGAGCGCGGGATTAGTTAAAGCATTAAGCTCACTTTTCACTTTTCCGTCACATACTACCAGGTCAGGTAACACATGACATTAGGTGAAGAGTGAATCTCCCTGCACACTGCCCCATCAATATTCATAACACATGTTAAATGGGTTTAGTTATAGAATAAAGCTTCCTTTACACTGTCATCTTCCAACACTTTTTTTATGCAGGGATAGCTCAAGGTTCGGTAGGGAATATAACTCCTTCTACATTTTTCATTAAACAATTCTAGCCAGGTTCAGAATGGGGTTACATAGAGAGAGAGAAATATATATGTACACTCTGGCAACAAATGACGAGATATGTACGCAAAACGACATTCTTGATAAAGAAAATTAAATTCCCACTCGACTACTCCTAGGGAGCATTGTTAGATAAAGAATGCCTCTTCTACAGAGTCTTTTTGAATCACTCCCAGAGCATATAGATATTGGGTTTAAATGGAGAAAAAAACATTCAGTTCAATGCTTTCATCAAACGCTGCTTGTCCAGCTACAGAGCGTGTTTAGACACAGAATAAATCTCATCCATCACAGTCCCAATAAAACACTGGCAAATTTACTAATCCTACCCCCACAAAGTCATCTATGTCGTTTATTTAAATGACAACTAATAGGGGACCGAGCACGGATAGCTATGGTACGCCACTGGACACTGTTTTCTATTCACTACAGCATCCTTCTGTTATTACCTTCTGGCTCCTACAGCTAAGACAATTTAGAATCCACGTTATCAAGTTGCCCTGTATCCCAAGCACATTTGCCTTCTTTATAATCCTCCCATGTTGAAACCTGTCGAATGCTATGCTGAAACCCATCACATCAATTGGACTACCGTAATCATGACACATGGTCACCTCCTCAAATGATTCAATCAAATTTTTCAGGAATGACCTCCCTCTGACAAAGTCAGGCTGAAGATCTCGGCGCAAACCTTGCCTCTCCAATTACATTTAGAATCTTTCCTTCAGAATTTTCTACCATATTTTTCTTACCACTGACGTGAGAATCACTGACGTGTACTTAGCTGGCTTATATCTACAACCCTCCTTATATAGCGGAACCAGATTAGCTGTTCTTCAGTTCCCTGGCACCACTGCCGTGGGCAGAGAGGATTATAGAATTTGGGTCAGAGCCCCTGCAATCGCTTCACTTGTCTACCTCAGCAGTCTGGGGCTTATATCATTCGGACCTGGAAATTATTCCACTTTGAATCCTGCCAACAACTCCAATATTTGATTACTCCCTATATCAATTTGCGGAAGAACTTCGCAGTCCCTATACCCGAGTTCTATACCTTCAACCTCATTGTCTTGTTCGAAGACGGAAGTGAAGTATTCATTCAACACTCAAGCGATGTCATATGGCCCCACACATAGATTGCCCCATTGGTCCATTGTAGGCATTACTCTTTGCCTTGTTAACCTCTTCCCATTGTTATACTCATAGACTCTCTTTGGATTCTCCCTACTTACACCAGCCAGAGCTTTCTCCTGTTCCCTCTTTTCCCTCCTAATTGATTTCTTAAGCTCCACCCTGCACTTTCTGTAGTCAACTAATGCCTCCACTGATTTTCTTCCCTTGTATCTGCTAAAATCCTCTCTTTTCATTCTCAATGTAAACTGAATATCTCGAGTCATCCATGGTTCACTTGGCTTGTTACTCCTTCCTATCATCCTAGAGGGAACATGTTGAGCCTATATCCTCTCCATTTCGTTTTTGAATGCCCCCAATGCACTTCTGTAGATTTCCCCAAAAGTAGCTGTATCCAGATCCTGCCTCATTTTACGAAAATCCACTCTACCCCAATCCAAAACATTTTTTGCAACTTGTCTATTTCTTTGACCATAATAAACATAAACTGTACCATGCTATGGTCGCTATCACTAAAATGCTCCCCCACCAACACCTCAGTTACCTGTCCGGCTTCATTCTCCAGAATTGGGTCTAGCCGTGCCACGCTGGAACCTGTACATATGATCCTAAAAATCTCTCCTTGACACATTTCAAAAAATCCACACCATCCAATCACTTAATACTATGTTTAGCCCAATTAATGTTGGGAATGTTGAAATCAACTAACATAATTATTAGTTGAAGGGTCAGGCACATGGGAACAAAAGTTCAATGTGAGGTTTAGGGGCGATGTGAGGAAAAACCTTTTTACACAGGATGAGGTGACGGTCTGGAATGCATTGCCTGGGAGGCTGGTGAAGGCGGGCTCCCTCATTTCCTTTAAAAAGTACCTGGACGAGCACTAGGCACAACATAACATTCAAGCCAATGCGGGAAGTGCTCTTAAATGGGATTAGGTGGATAGGTCAAGTGTTTCTCACGTGTCGGTGCAGCCTCGATGAGCTGAAGGGCCTCTTCAGCACTTTGTTATGCTGTGATTCTAAGATAATCACGATATTGTTATTGTATTTACAGACCACCGCAAAGTGTACACATATTTGCTACTCAATTTCTCGCTAACTATCTGGAGTCTATAATAAACAGCTGAAGATTTGGCTGCCCCTTTTTTATAGCTAAGCTCTACCCACAAATCTAAATTCGATGCCCCCTCGAAAATATCAAGTGAAAGACTGCAATTATTTAGTTCTATAGTGACAACTAAAATTCCGAATTAAACTGAGCCCCCGTTGCAATTATTAATGCAGAAGTACAAAATAGGCTTTAGTTTTAAAACAAAAAACAGCAAAGTTAGAGCAACACCCACTTGTCAGTGCAATTCCAAATTGGTTGCCCCAACATCAGTGTTGTTACATAGCAGACATATGCACAAATGCTGGAGGGCTCAATAAACCCTCTTCACACACTCCTGTGAGATCACTTATGGACATCTCCCACATAACCTTCCATTCTTGTTCATATATATTTCTTTTTTTAAGATCTGAATTATATTGGTCCACGTGTCTTTGAAAATGTATATCTCTCATAATGTAAATAAAAACTTTTATGTTACCGAAATTGTCATGAATAGTTCGAAAAAGTAAGCACACTATTGAGCCTTGCTTACCTGGCTATTTATAAATATACTAAGATCACTTCAGATTCCAAGTCCATTCCTTTATCTAAAAATGCCAATCTGCTTCACATATTACATGCTGACCAAGCATCCAAGTGTAATCAATGGCATGTCACTCACATAGCTTAGTTTGATGATTTCAATATTGAAATCTACTTAGCTACAAGAACAAGAAACTAATTCACAATAAAAGAGAAAAAGAATACATTATGGCATTGATTATACTTTCATCACACTGCTTTCTTCATGTTCATGTCGAGCACTCTGGACGCTGTTATTGGCTGAACAAGCTTTTTGTGCTTTCACTTAACATGCCAATATTCGGCGGTCCTAAACCTGCCACTCGGGTTTGCACCTAGTCAGGGAATCTTGCTTCCTTCTGGCTGTGTGAAATCTGCCAATAAACTGACGCTGGAGTCCCTTTTCCCCTGGGGCCTACAAAAGACTTTGGCTTCTCTTCCTATTTCATTTCCTGTTTGAGACTGTTCGACTTTCGGGTTCTTCAACAAATCCATTTGGACGGACGAATAGCAGCTGGAATTTATTGCAGCGAAGTGTGAAGACACACTTTTTGGTTCGAAGAATGAGGAAAGCCAAAGTCAGATGATGTCTACAATTTTTAAGTTATTTCTATGAAACACAGCGAATGGTCTGTCTTTCCTTTTCTCATGGGAGATGCTAGAAGGCTGTAGAATTGCAAGCAATGACCCCTTGTTAAAAAAACAGGTCGTAAGGAAAATCCCAGCAATTACAGGCCACTTTAAATTTAGTTGTGAACAATATTGCAGAAATAATTATTCAGGATACAATTTAACTACCATGGAAAATATGAGTTTGATGAGGATAACCCAGCATGGATTTCTAAAGGGGATATTTTGTTGGAGTGTTTTGAAGAGGTTACAGAAAAGCTCAATGATGGTCATACTTCTGCTGTGGTATAAATGGAATTTCAAATGGTATTTGATTAAGTTTCACACAGCGGAATTGCGAGAAAAATATATTGCCCATTGAATAAAAGGGACAATATCAACTTGGATACAAAACTGACTGAAAATAGGAAGCAAGGAGAAAGCGTCAATTGATTTTTTTAATGGGCTGGAGGAAGTTTTGATTTGGAGTTCCGCAGGAGCCGTATTGGGACCCGTGCATTTCCTGTCATATTAAAATTATTTAGATCATGATGTGGAAGAGGGCAATTTCAAAGGTTGTGAATGAAACTAAGTATTGTTGATTATTGCGAGGGGGGCAGTGTAGAACTTCCAAAGGACACAGGCAAGTTGATGGAGTGGGCAAAGAGTTGACAGATACAATTCAATGCGAGAAGTGCGAGTTGATGCATTTTGGTAGGAAGAACATGGACAGACAATTAAAAATATGGGATTAAATTTTGGAGTGGGTGAAAGAGCGGAATGAACTGACCGTATATGTGCATAGATCATTTAAGGTGACAAGACAGATGGAGAGAGCAATATAAAAAACATATTGTATCTTGGGCTTTGTTAATAGTGGCATAGAGTATAAAAGCTGGTATGTTTTGCTGAATTTATGATTCTCGTTGGGCCGAATGTCCAGTACTGAGTACAGGTGTTAAGGCTACACTGTAGGAATTATGTGAACACACTGCACAAAGTGCTGAAGAGGCTGAGAAGAATGGTTGTTGGGTTGAGAAATTTCAGCTACGAGGACACATTGGAAATGCTGGAACTGTTCCATTAGAAAAAAAAAAGCGTCTTAGAGGAGATTGGAGGCAGATGTTCTAAATGATGAGCGTGTTAAGGAGAGAAGAAAGTGAGAAGCTGTTCCCTCTCGTTAAAAAGATCAATAACGAGAGAGAAATAAAGTGATTTGCAAAAGAATCAAAAGTAACGTGAGAATTTTTTTTCATGCATCTAGTGGTTCGGGCCTGACATGCACAGACTGAAAGTATTGTTAATCCAGGTTGATCCGAGGAATTCAAGAGGGCATTAAATGCTTATTTGAACAGAAAACAGGTGTAAGAGTATGTTGGAAAGGCTGGGCAATGTCACTATATCCTAATGATCATTTGGTGAGGGTTTGCATGATGAGCAGAATGGACTTCTGTTGTACAGTTAAGATTCTGTGATTCTGTGGTTAGAGTCTGGAATGCAGCATATGAGAGTGTAGGTGTGACACGTTCAATGCCGAATTTCAAAGCAACATTGGACAAAAAGTGCCGGCCTATGAAGAAAATGAAGGGAAGATGGACCAGTTGAGTTAGTTCAGAGAAGAGTAAGATGTCTCTCTTTTCAATCGGAGATTAGGAGATTTTAATTTTATCTCAGAGGGTCGCTAGTGTGTGGTTTATTTCCAGAAAGCAATGGAGTCTGGCTCATTGAATTTTTTCAAGATAGGTTTTTGATAGGCACGGAGTTAAGGGGCGGCGTTGAGGAGCAGACAGGAAAGTGGAGTTGAAACCACAACCAGATCAACCATAATCTTATTGAAAGGCGAAGAAGGGTCAAAGGGCGGAATGGCCTCCTTTTTTACCTAAGTCCAATTTTTCTGTTCGTTCGTGCCGAATGGCCTCCATCTTGGATGTTAACCTTGGCTCTTATTCTCGAATACGATGATTGGATAGGGGGGCAGAATGATTTCATTCCTGCTGCTATTCATGTTCTAATTCAATTCAGCTCTGATAGCTCTTAAGACAACGGTTACTCTGCTGCCGAGCAGTTTCTTGTTCTGTGATTAAGTTTGCCATTTCCGTGGAGCCGGGAGGTTAAATCCCACCGCTAGTACCTTTTCAGGTTCTTCAACGTTCTAACAAACCCCGCCGAATGCGCTCGGGTTACTGCAATCTGCAATGTTTTATTTTGGATTGAAGAACGAGGAGAGATGATATGAATTGCAGGGTGACCGGAAGTAGGTGAGATCGAGAACCAGATTTTCGCTGCTGTAACCATTCTATGATTTTATTTGAATGACCTTAGCATTCGCTTCACTATCGCATTGGTTGCCGAGTGGTTAACGCGATGGACTTAGAATTGCATTAGGCTCTTCTCACTCAATTTCAAATCCTGCTGACTGTGCTGTTCAATATCCTCTCGTTTTGGTGCCCCCAGAACTAATTATTGACAAAGTGCAATCAAAAACTTTCAAACACACCCTCTTATTCCTGCTGAAATTCCAACGGTTCCTTCATGTCCGTTCATCCGCAAGCATTCGCTAAATCCGCTGCCAGAAATGGAACTCAACTGAGCCAAGTTGGTGACAACCTTGCTTTCTGGATGTTTATCTCTCCTTCGAGACAAACGCCTGTCCTCTGCCACTCTTGGTGCAAATGTGCGTGTGTGAGTCAAAGTATTTCAGTTCCACGGGGGATTAACACATTTTCAGCATCACAAAATGTATTCACGTTCGTAATGTATCATCATTGCAAATGGTACAGAGAATGACAACAGAATTAAAAGTTGTAAGAGAGGATTGACTCTTTCTGCATTGTTTTTTGCTGGTGAATGCTTATTTACTAAGCGCCCGTATGTTACACAGCAGACAATGATTCAAGTTCTCACTGAGCAATATTTAAACAGACACCACATTAACTCGGGATGATGCTGCGTTCAGGTTATATGCTTGTAAAAAAAATGTATTATTATAAACTAAATATTGTAATTAGTTGAAGGTTATGCACAGGTTGGATCTATTTTTTTATTTCTTTTGTTTATCAGGACAGTCTTAATGCATGGAATTGTTTAGGACCTTTTGTGGAAGTTCACGGTCCTTACGTAAGGGCCACTAAAGCTGTATCATGCAAAAATGGTGTGTCAAAATGCTCAAATAATCTCCTGAATTAAGCATCGAACTTCCGAGAACGATTGGGTAGAGTATGTGAGTTGTTTGGAAAAGACACAATGATATCACAGTTAGTTATGGAAGTGAAAACAGAAAGGAAGGCTGAAGCTGGAGCTTTGTTGCTGGAGAGAAAATGGTAGTTCTGTTACGAGCATAGGGTGATTCGTTAAAGGGAACATTAGATACTCCTGATAGAAAGAAGAAGCTGACTGTGTGTTATGTAAATATGCTTAAAAAACACCTTGGCGGGGAAGAGGAACCACAGAAGGCTTTGTGGCAGTAGACAATGGGAAAGAGGTAAAAATTAAGCACTCTAAAATCGATATCCCTCTAACGAAATGGCATAATGAATTGATACTTCAAAATTTAAATGCATTATTGAGTAACCTTCCAGGAAATTGTGGAAGTGATTTGGAACAGCAATTGTAGTTGCACAAAGCTTTTTTGTGGCAACATCCTGGGGATGGGTCATTGAGCTATACATGTTGTGCCTGTGAAAGTTTCATCTTCGGTAAGACAGCATCCTTATAGGTTAAATCCGGCAAAGTTAACACAAGTATAGATAAAAAAGACTGCGTGACTGTAAATGATTCCATTGATACTAGGTGCAGTAGCTGGACTTCACCTATTTTACTTGTACTGAAAATGAATGGAACAAAAAGATTATGTTTGCACTATAAAAAGGTGGATTCGGCGTGAAACGTGAAACGCCGAAGCACAACCTTTACCACGGCTGGAAGATTGTATTGAGAACGTGGGACAATCGAAGGCCATTACAAAAATTCACATGCTAAAAGGATACTGGCCAATACTGTCATTGGGGAGAGCAAAAGAGATAACGTTTTTTTTTGACGTCAAATGGACTATCTCAGTTTCAGTCATGCTATTTGTTATGAAGAATACAACTGCGATATTTCAGGGACTGAAAAGCAAATAAATGGCACGGCTAAGTAATTGTGCTCTTTAAATTGACGATTTGACAGCTTTCAGTCAGAAATGCGAGCAGCATTTACAGCATCTGAAAGATTTATTTAGCCCATTACCAGAATCCAATTTGATGATAAAATTTGATGAAAGTGAACTTACAAGAGTAAACGTTATATAAACAGGTCACATCATTGGATAGGGTAAGGTGTGCCTGAGAGATGTGAATTTCAATGCTATCATCTATTTCCCAGTGCCAACAGCAACGTCAGAAGTTTTGGCTTTGCTAGGCAGGAGCTGCTTTCAGCCGAATTTCGAACCCAATTTTAGGATATGGTTGATCCACTGAGTGAACTGAAGAAAATGTACAGAAAGTTTCAATCGATGCAGGTGTGTGAGGAAGCAGTTCTCAGTTTGACAGTTGCATTAACTACGTTACCAGTTTTGGCAGTGCCCAATTACCCCCAAAACATAAAATTGTACGTTGATGCGAAAGATATAGGCACGTGGGCCATATTGTTACCAGAAGATGACACTACTATTAAAAAACCAATGGACTATTTTTCACCAAACTTGATTTTTTTAAAAAGAGAACGTATTGAAAGATCGAAAAGGGGCATTTTGTGTCTGATATTAGCATTGCAGTATCTGGAAATTTCTGTTGAAAGCAATTGATCAGAAAAAAATGTTTAGACAGACCACATTCATTTAAAAACTTCTGGACATATTTCGAGAGAAAATTGCAAGGCGGTTAAGTTGAAGTTCATTACTATAACAAGTTAATCCGCAGAAAATGTTTGTTTCTGGTAGAGATAATAGGATTGCAGATGCGTTATGAAGAATTTGAAGCTCAAAGGATATTTGAAATTTGCTTTAAATCCTGGATGCTGAACTGGAATGATGTATATTTATGTCAAACATTTGTATCTATCAATTGATTTTAATGCATGTACATATATAATTATAGGAGATAGTGTAAGATCGTTAATAAAAATGAAGAGTAGGATGGTAGCAGTCTGTAATGCTCTGCCTGGCAGGGTGGTGGATGCGGGTTGCCTCACATGCTTTAAAAAGTACCTGGATGAGTTCCTGCACTTCATAAAAATCAAGGCTATGGGCCAAGTGCTGCTAAATGTGTTTAGGTAGGTAGGTCAAATGTTTTTCACGTGTCGGTACAGACTCGATGGGCCGAAGGGACTCGTATACACTGTGTGATTCTGTGATTCTTTGAAGCCCTCTTTTATAAATTTTACGCTTTATTTTTAAATAAGGACGGAGGTGTGATAAGGAATAATAATGTGTACCATGTTATTGGAATTTATTATAAATGGAAGCCGTGTCTATGTGTCCTTCAGGGTATGTAAGCCTCCGTGAGAGAGAGGCTTAATAGTATTAGTCAAACACACACACGGAAATACACGCACACAGACACAGCGAAATTCATGAAAACAAGAACATGAACAGAACACACAAGGAGATACAAACACACACACACACAAAAGAAAACAAAACAGTAAAATGTGCAATTGATTGGCATAATCGAGGTCAAATCAGGTCCAGCCAGATCCTGATCATCTTAACAGACATATTTCATTGAGGAAGAGACTCGAAACGCAACGAAGAAATCCTTCCTGGAATGGCAACATCATAGAATACTGTGAGTATTTTAACAAACCTCTAGACTTGGTTACCTTTATAGGGCCTGGGAGTATGAGCAGGTTGCATCAACAATTAAGAGAAATGTAGATCCATCTGTCCTTTAAACTTATGAAATGTTCAATAAACTTGAATAAGTATTGTAAATAATTGTTCGTGTTTGTAATGGGTAGTAATTATATTTACGAATAAATTGAAGTGCTCTACTATGCCTTTGAGAGGTCGCAGCACGAATCAGTGGATGATATATGTGGCAACCCATCCACTTTTATTTGAATTATAAACTGTGAGCAGGGCACAGCACACAGGCCTTCTGCTGACGTGTCTTCAAGCAATGTGACTCTGTACAAATGTTTCCATGTGCCTAGTGTCAATAAATGATCCCACAATCAAATCCGTTATGAGTGATGAGTGTCTTTATGTTATTGTAGAAACATGACATGGTTAGCAGTTATCCATCAATTCCCTCGGCTTTCTTTCTCTTAGCGAATGTCAAATGCAAACTGTCAAATTCCCTTTAATCCATGGGGTTTAGTTTCTATAACAATTTTATTAAATGGCATTTGAACTCCCTGCGTTCATAGACGTAACATCAATGCTGAGTTCTCCCATCAATGCTCTAATAACTTCGACTCCATATCCAGCTACAGTGCCTGTAACCCATTTAATTGGGAACATGAAGGCTATAGACTCAATTTGCATTCTGATCCCTAATCACTGAATTCATTCCTTTGTCTGATCGATAACTGAGACGGAAAAAGGCTCTTTAAAACCATGGTTTCGACTTTGAACATGAGCTCATTCCTGACGCCATCTCCACTTTATCCCAAATCCTGTGTACAGTCAATTTCAGATTATCAGCCTTCGGATCACTCCTGCTGTCAATGTGAATTCCAGACTCAACAGTTCCTATTCTCTGCGGACCACACTCTCAGGTACAAATTTGCCGAAATAGAGCCTAAAGTTCAGCTGTCCATATCTGAAGTCACACCAGATGCCGTTCACGCATGATCCTTGTGCTCACAAACCCATATCGCCAGCCGTTCTGTTATTGCTCTGGTTTTAATATTCTCACTCAAGTGATCAAAGCCCTCCATGACGTCGCCCCTCCAATTCCGAAATCTGTAGATTTTCCACATCTCGCTACTGGTCACATTTAAGCTGATCCCACGCCCCCACGACCCCCCGCCCACGCCTCCCCTCCCCGCCCCACCCCCGCCGCCGCTCCCGCCCCCGCTCGGTCCAAAGTCCCCAAGACACCGCCACCCCCGCCACACACGCCCCCCCGGACCCCCAAAGCCCCCCCCGTCCCAACGTCTCCCCGTCACCCCTCCCCCACCCCCCATGCAAATCCAGCCTCTCTATTTGGCATGTTGTCTCTCTCTTCTCCTGCACCCATTTTCTGGCACGGTGGAAATCTCGGTAATAAATGTTCTGAACTGCAGTGCTCATCATCTCCAGTGTGAGCTTTGCATATCATCATGATGGTCAGACATTATGCCCACGTGAATTCTCCATCGGCTGGTGCTTTGAAACTGAGTCTGAATATGTCATTAAACAGCCGTTTCAAACAATCTGGCAACTGCTGAATGTTAATCATTCCATTCTTGTCTTTGGCAGCCTCCTGTGGCCTCATCCCTCCAGTGAGTGGCATTCCTTTCCCCATATATCTGCAACGTGTTACCCATGATCATCTGTTCAATTTCATGCTTAACGTGGATTTATTTCCCTCTGTGTCTCTCCCTGAGTTTGGTTTTGGGCTCAATATAATCACTGGACCTGTTATGACAGATTTGAAAATCCAGGAATTCATGTGTCTTCTGTTGCTGGAATCTCCCACCTGGTTCTCCATGTTGGAAAGGCTGTTTCAGCAGCTTTGTCCCGTGTCGTTCAAATTTGGATGAGGGAACCAAATGTAATATTTTCAAGTTTGCTGACAACACAAAACTAGGTGGGAATGTGAGTGTGAGGAAGATGTTAAGAGGCGTCAAGGCAATTTAGACAAGTTAAGTGAGTGGGCAAATACAAGGCAGCTACAGTATAATGTGGAAAAGTGTGAAGTTATCCACTTTGGTAGGAAAAAGAGAATGGCAGAGTATTATTTAAATGACACCAGAATGCACCCCATGAAAGTAGGATGTTATTAAGTGCATTAGTATGTCTGTGTTTTTTGACACCAACAGCCTAAAATATAGTTTGAGATGGTCTGATCCTTCCTCAACCAAAGATGATAACACTGCACTCATCCTTGAGTACTCTTTGAAATATGCAGCCACCTGAGGTTTGTATGTTGCTGAAAAGCAGGCAAATGTCTGCTTTCATGCTAGTGGACTAGATCAAACACAAGGAGTTCCATTCACTGAATGTGCAGCTGGTGTGCGACCACCAGGAACGCATTCTGCAGGTGCGCACAGTGTGAACAGTATGTACAAGTGATTAACACCCATGTCTAGGCTGTGCAACTAATTCTCTTTAACTTTCCTAACCCTGCCACTACGTCTTGGTGCTCCCCGGGCATCCACAGCGGAAGTGGAGGCAGCCTGCTGACTGAAAAGCTCTGTCCGTGATGACCTTGGAAGGCGTCGTCTGGAGAGCCAAGACTTGGAGGGCCCCAGCCTGCTTATGGGTCATGCTGTGTGGCATTGGTGCCCTTCTCAGCCTATGGAGCTGGAGCTGCTGAGGTCAGAGGAAGAGGGAGGTTGGATGGGCTGCACACTCTCGGGGTCACCTGGATGGATGTCTTGAAGTGAGGCTTCTAATTCCTGAACCGCTCGGAGTGAGCCCTCCAGTTGTTCAAGCTCCTGGTGTTCGGCTGCACGCTTCATACCATCACCATCACGAGAACACAGGCATTTTCACCACGAATCCGTAACACCTCATGAGGAGGGGTATGAGGCAGAGAGAGCATTTCCTGGATGCCTTCGACCCGGAGAGGCTGTCAGAGAATATCTACTGCGACTTTGGCTTCCATTGGGCATCATTAGTTTCCCACCATGGATCCCCCATTCTCCACTGTTACATCCACCTGAGACGCCACATCACAGCTTCACGTTGGCCACAATCCTGTAATAAAATCCAGCAAGAACAACCTTCCCATGAACATATTTACGCCAAAACACGTCCAATTTTACAAACTACGTGTTTGTAATATCCCGTGGTATCTGCTCTGTGGGTGCCCTCGATTTACCAAATGTCCCAACGTAGTGCTTCCCCAGTTAATGCAGCATGGCTGGTGGAAGGCTTCTGACAGTCACTGGAGGTGGCTGCAGATGGCCTCGCAGGGCACCCTCGAGAAATTCTGGAAATTGAGGGCTCAGATTAGGATTGCACCAAATCGACATGAGCAGCAGCAGTTTGGGCTGCCGAATGGATAAAACAAGTACACTTGGGGAGTGGCAGTGAAGGGAGAACAAATGCTGTCATCCTGAGAGAGGACAACAGGCTCGTGCTCCATGGAGACACTGTCGCCCCAGTGGCTCGAACCCCAGCGATCCTAGATATCTTCTGGAACACAGATTGCTGGACTACTGAGCATCTCTCAGTATGACCTTTTGTGCACTGAGATCCACAGCAATGATGACAACAGCCTGAGACTGAATGGCAACACGCATGGATCTCATGAGCTCAGTCAGAGCTCCCACTGTGGCACTGACATGTTCTATCGTTTCAGCCTGTGCTACAGTAGAAGCTGAGACAATGTCCACCAGCTGGGTCCGTCACTTCTGTCAAGGAATTAGTGATCACTTCCTCAGGCCACAGGAAAGTATAAAGGAGGTGTAACAATTTGCTGTTTCACTGGTTCACAAAGTCGCTGGAGAAGGAATAAATGACCTCCTTTTTTCCTCCCAGAGTGTTTAGCTGCCGTAGTTAATGCTGTTTGCTGCGAAGAGGGCGAACAATTCAAAGTTCCTTCTCCCCTTTGCCACTATCAAAACATTCTTTAGCCCTTAACACGGCCATTAACATTCCCTCTGTCCTTTTGTTCATGACGTCAACATTAGTCTCTCCTTTGCACTCACCTATCGCTGGCCTTCTCGCCAGCTTTATCTGCTACAGACGCATTTAACAGTAGGCATTTCAACACATTTTTACTTCGCTTTAGTTCTGAAGAAGAGCGAATCAAATTCGAAATTTCCGCACTCTTTCTCCCTCCAGAGATGCTATTGGACTTGCTGCGTTTTTCAAAAAAGTTCATTTTTTGTTTCAGATGTAAAGCATGCACAGCTTTTATCTACGTGTTTAATTCACTGTCACCCCTCTTCCTCCAATGCCTATCTTTAACAAATACTGATCAAATGTTTTATTCTTCTCTTTTGCCCGTTGACCTCCTCTGTTTTCCATTTCCCTCCTTGTGTTTGACAACGTGCTTGTCCATACTCGCTATTACAGCTATATTCCCTTCCTCAACGACTGTCTCCATCTCCGACTTGCCCCATGTGGATCTCATCCCAGGTTCAATTCATCATGTTTCCAACCTATTTAACCATTTGGGATTCCAGGTACCTCCAGGACACAAAGCGTTCCTGGGACTGCTCTTCTTCCACATCCTGCGGTCCACACTTTGATCACTGCGCTGCCACATGTACAAACGCGAACTCCCTCGCATTAGCATCGACTCATTCTATCTTAATGCTGTCCCCAGATTCATTTTAGGTTTCCTCGCAACCAACACTTTCGGAGGTAACTGTTATGTTCTTTTCATTTGCTAAGGAACGCAAACTCCAACAATTTATGGATAACAAGGCCCATTCTATAACGCAAACTCCTTCCCATCCATTTGACCCATTCCTGTCTCATAATCCCAGCCCCTGCCATTCATTCAAAATATTCTCTGACCTTATCCTCTCTGATGCTGAACGTTCGGTATTCAGCAAATGACTACGTTATGTGCCCTTATGTCTTCACCTCAATGAATATTGGGCTCTGCACAATGCTGGACTCTTCTTCCGCTGCATTCGACTCCGTGCCCACTTCTTTGGGAAGGAATATGCCCAGCCCCCTACACCCACCCCATTCCACGGATACCTTCAACCACCGACAGCATTCTCCTTCCACCTGGATACATGCCTCTGGAATATTACCTAATCTTGATATTTTTACTTAAGCTGCCAGTGAGACATTTGCCAACTCTATTTCGATGGTCCTCTTACCCACTCTAACTTTTCTCCTACTGAATCGCTGCAATGAGTTCCCTTAGACCCAATGTTGACTTTGTTATGAAACCTGCCGACAAAAGTGCCGTGTTATTGTCAGGCCTACTTCCCTCTACCTCAGACAGACTGAGCGCTAAATCTCAGACAACGCTTCCTACCTCCCCTTGTACCATGGCCCCACCACCGGAAATGTGGCCATTGATTCCAATACTGTCACTGTCCTCATCTCCTCTGAAGATGTTCCCTCCAGAGCTTCCATTTATAGTCTTCCAAACATGGAACCCCAGCTTGTACCTCATTGTCAACATTTAGAAACATAACTCCCCAGCAGACCGATTGTGCCTGACTGCCCCTGCCTCACTGGACTTACTTAATTCTGTATTGACTCTGTCCTCTCTCCCCTTGTCCAGTATTTTCCCTCCTACATCCACGATTCCTCTGATGCCTAGGGTCACATCAGCAATTTTCACTTCCTTGGACCTAACGTCCTTCACTTCACCATGGATGTGCAATAACTCTGCAACTCCATCGCCACCAGTATGGACTGAGGGCTCTCCTCTTCCTCCTTCAACAGGGGCAGGGACAGTCAGCGATTATTCACTACACCCCGTCTGTCTGAAATCGTTCTGTCAATGAACAGTTTCTCCTTCAACTTATCTCAATTTATCCATTTAAAATGTGAGGCTATGGGTTGCTGCATATACAGAGTAATAACTGCCTCTACAAGTGTATAGTGAAGCATTGCTTGTTTCAATCCTGTTCAGAACTCCTCACACAACTGTTTTTTGGGGTACATCAATGACTGTACCGGTGCAGCTTCATTCACTCACCTGGATCTGAGAAAAAAAATGCTTCCAATTTCCACTGCTCTATCGACTTCACATGCTCCATCTCCGGCACTTCCCCGCCCTTCCTTAACCTCCCTGGCGTCATTTATGGTGATAGTGTGCCATTAAAATTCATGAAAAGCCTAGTGACTCTCACAGACACCTCGACCCATGATCCACTGCAACTTGCTTCCTGTGACGCCTCAATCACATTCTCCCAGTTCTCTCAGCGACTTTGCGTTTCTAACAATGATGCAACTTTCCAAAACGGCCCTTTTGACATGTGTCCCTTCTCACATAATCAAAGTTCTCCACCCCCTGTGACTGACAGAGTTCTCAAGTGTTTCCTACCCACCTTCGTTGCCTCTGCCCTCACACGCCCTCTCCTATATTGAAACATGAATTTTCACCAGAGATGTCTCCAGTTTCGAAGCATATTCCTGCGCCATTCCTGCCAACTCCAACATGAAGACACCGCAAAACACAACTTGCTGCACCCTCTCTGTTAGCATTTAGTCGGAACCGTTCCCTCCAGGTTCCATTGACCACTCGTCTATCGCCCCAAAAAATCCATCCCCTTCACAGGACACCTTTCCGTACAATTGCAGAAGGTGCAACACTAGACCATTTACCTCATCTCTCCTAACCATCTAATGGCTCAAACACTTCTCTTAGGTGAAGAAGCGCTTCACTTGCACAACCTTCAATTCGGTCTACAAAAGTCACAGTGCCAAATAAGGTCTCCGTGATATTGAACAGTCCAAAGGCAGATAGATGACCGCTTTGCAGGACACCTTCAGTTTGACCACAGGGATGACCCATGCCTCCCTGTCGCCTGTCATTTCAACACATTATCCTGCTCCTATGCCCACTTGTCCATTCTAGGGCAGCGGCAATGTTTCCGTGAAACCCATCCCCTGGGGTAACAGGTTGTCATCTTCCCTTTCGACACATAACAGCCGTTCGCAATTAACATTCCATTCAAGAACGGCATGTTTTTAACTCTCTTCTCTATCCAAACGGACTTTTTAACCAACTTTTTCTTCATTTACAGTTATTTCATCAACGTATGTTATAGTCATTTTTCCATCGTTTCATACCTTATCAATCTGCTCTTCTATTCTATTTTCTATTATTTTGTCCCCTCCACTGCCGCCTCCACCAACTACACCCCCAAAATTGCTACCTGTTAGTTCTTCCATCTTGTTCTATCACACAATACTCCTATTGCCCTGCGATTGTCACATTGTGCTTTGTTAAATTTACGCGACTATCAGCGCTGTTTTTTATCCCGCACTGCGACTATTAACACTCACTGTGTCATTGTAGTTTATTACATCTTTGCCAATCTCTCCTTTGACCTCACCTATCGCTGGTCATCTGTCCATCCTCACCTGCTCCCCTCCCCTTAAAGAGTATAAAGCTCATCAAAAATCCACTTATCTTCAGCTCTCTAGAAGGATCATACGGATTCGGCTCGGTTTCTCTCTCCACAGATCCTGCTGGACCTGCTAAGTTTTAATAGCATTTTCTGTTTTTTCTTAAGTTCATAGCATCCCGTAGTAACATAAACTGCAAGCTAATTTCCTACTCAGAACATTAGTCGCAGCCTGACAATTATGAGCTCAATATGATGCCGTAACCGGGAGTATCAACATCTACACATATGAAAGTTTTTTTTTCTTATAACGCTAAAGAAATAAAAAAAAATGACCACTCATCCTGTTATATTACAGGAAATATAGAAAGATTCCTAAAGTTTTGTGACAGTTACAGGAATCAGCTATGTTTTCACGCATGTAATACTTTTTGTGTACGTTTTCAAGTGACAGATTTTGGGGAATGGAGAGCTGGACGTAGGTAGGGACGGACTGCACGCGAGACGTAGGTTGCAGGAAGTGAAATAAAGGGTCAGAAAATGAGAGCAAGACTTTAACATACATCACTCGGCTCGGAGGGTGGGAGTTGGGAGCGGGAGTGATTAGGGGCGGCCCCCGCAAGACCGTGAATTCAGAGTGAGTGGGGAGTTGGGGGGGTGGGGGTGGGGGTGGGGGGCTTGTGTGTGTTTGGCTGTTTTTGCTTGGGATGGAGGTGCAAGGGCTGTGGTGGGAGCAGGCTATAGAGAGAATCGCTTCATATTGAGCCTCTGTGAAAGGCTGTTTTCAGACTGCCAGGGGCATGATATCTGCAGAACAAAATAATAATTAAATCTCACCGAAAAAAAGGCATTGTCTGTCTTATGAAGACATCAATGGCGGGTTATCTCAGGCTTGGGACCGAGGTTCACGATGGCGAAAGCTGAGATCCTTTAGGGACTGTAGCCTAAGGCCAATGCGGCGGTTGGAAAAACAACAATATTGATCAGTAGATGAAGGGTGGCGGGTGAGAGCAACCTGGTTAGTGCAGGGCATATTGATTGAACATGCAGTTTGCTTGGCTGCCCATTGTTAAGTGCGACATTTCTAATTTAACTTGGATCATTTTCTAATCAAGGAGGAAAATCAAAATATCCGCAGCTAAACGGCGGATTTGAGAATGTCCATTGGACAAGTTGAGTGCCTGCGCATAACATTATCTCCGCACATGCTAGTTTGGAATCCTGAACATTAACTTTATCTGTCCCCGTGTCCGAGACACACAGTTAATGGTTTTACATAGACAAGGTCTGAAGGTTGGTAAATCACCTGGACCAGATGGATTACACCCCAGAATTCTGAAGGAGCTAGCTGAAGAGTTATTGGAGGAGTTAATGGTGATCTTTCAGGAATCACTCGAGTCCTGCCAAATCGCAAATGTAACGTCCCTGTTTATGAATTTGGGAAATTACTGGCAGATTAGCCTGACCACAGTCGTTGGTAAGATTTTATAGTCCATTATTAAGAATGAGATTTGAGAATACTTGGAAGTTCGTGTTAAAATAGGGCAAAGTAAGCATGGTTTCATCAAGGGGGAGTTCATGCCTGACAAATCTGTTAGAATTGTTTGAGGAGGTAACGATTAGGTTAGACAAATGAGAGCCAATCGTTGTTATCTACTTGAACTTCCAGAAGGCATTTGACAAGCTGCCGCAAAGGAGGCTGTTCAGTAAGATAAGAGCCCATGGCGTTAGAGGCAAGGTAGTACCTTGGATAGAAGATTAGATGTCTGGCAGGAGGCAGAGAGTGGGGATAAGGGGGTCCTTCTCAGGATGGTGGCCGATGACTAGTAGATTTCCACAGGGGTCAATGCTGGGACCAAAAATTTTCACTTTATAAATTAATGATCTAGATGAAGGAACTGAGGGTATCCTGGCTAAGTTTGCAGATGGTACAAAGAGAGGTGGAGGGACAAGTAGTGTTCAGGAGGTTGGGAGGCTGCAGAAGGTTGTGGACAGTTTAGGAGAATGGGTAAAGTAGTGACAGATGGAATACAACGTGGGGAAATGAGAGGTCATGCACTATGTTCGGAAGAATAGAGGCATAGATTATTTTCTAAATGAGGAGAGAATTCAGAACCCTGGAATGCTAAGGGATTTGTGAGTGCTAGTCCAGAAATCTCTTAAGGTTAACTGGCAGGTTAGTCAGTAGTTAGGAAAGAAAATGCAATGTCGGCATTTATTTCGAGAGGACTAGAATCAAAAAGCAGGGATGTGCTGCTGAGGCTTCATAAGGCTCTGTTCGGACCACATTTAGAATATTGTGAGCGATTTTCGGCCCTATATCTCAGGAAGGATGTTCTGGCCCTGGAGAGGTTCCAGAGGACGTTTGCGAGAACAATCGCAGGAATGAAAGGCTTAACAAGTGGGGAACGTTTAAGGACTCTGGATCTATACTCGATGGAGTTTGGAAGGATGAGGGAGGATCTGATTGAAACTTGCAGAACAATGAAAGGCTTGGATAGAGTGGGCGTGAGGAAGACGTTTCCATTAGAAGGGGAGATTAGGACACGAGGGCACAGCCTCAGAGTAAAGGGAAGAGCTTTTAGAAAAGGGTTGAGGAGAAACTTATTTAGCCACAGACTGGTGAATCCATGGAATTCATTGCCACAGAAGGCTGTGGAGACCAGGCCATTGAGTGTATTTAAGACCGAGATAGATAGGTTCTGGATTGGTAAGGGGATCAAAGGTTACGGAGAGAAGGCGGGATAATGGAGTTAGAAACTTTTCAGCCATTATTGAATGGCGGAGCATGCTCAATGGGCCCAATGGCCTAATTTCTGCTCTTATGTCTTGTGGTCTTATCGTAAATGCAGGTGTGGAATGAAAGCGTCTGATTGTGTTCCTTCAGTCAGTGTAATAAAGATATATCTGGAATAATTATAATTGGAACTGGAGGTGCGAACAGGATTCAAAAATCAGGCTAAAATTGTGAAGTGCCTGTTCCTATTTGTGGGATCATTCCTTAATGTGCACAGTTATGAGTTTTTTGTCAGGATAGTTCTGAATTAGGTGATGTCCTGCATTTCGAAATGTCTGTCTTGAATCAAATAATTCAAAGCTGCTGACGGAATGTGTTTGTATTCCTGAGTGTGACTTCGAGCATTTATCGTACCTATTACCATCGTAGGAGTCTCACCCCGTGTAATTTTCAAGGTCCATTTAAATGGGTGCCTTCAGAGTTCCATCATGAAATGTCGTTTCCAGACCAGCAGAAATCGCTGTTTCGCAGAGAAATGGGTTAAATAGTAATCGATCAGGTGGGTTTATTTACTTTCACTGATGATGTTCCTAATGAACTTCCATTTCTATTCTAAATAGTGCGAAAGGCAATGAAACATACTGTTTTCATTCTCACTGTCAGCTTACACAACCGTGTTTTTCTTCACTTTCAACAGCTGATTAATCAATGCCCCTGTCTCTGCTAATTCAGTCTTGTAGCAGTTGCCCTTTATTTGTATTTAAAATGCTTTGAAATGTTACGAATTTTAAATTGCTTAATAATCGTACGCAGTGCATTGCAAACATATTTATGGGCTAACAGCATGTATCAGACCATCATGAGCAGTGAACATTGTTTTGTTGTGCGTCTCCATGTCTTGAATGATTTGCATAAAAGTCTTCACACTGTTTCAGAATCAGACAGTTGACGGTTTACATTTTTCAAAAGCGGCAGCGGAAATTCCACCCTCTCCAATAGCATGCTTCCTTTTTAAATCTGATTTATTTTTATTCTCACTGTTGCTTCATTCAGGCACTGGCTCACGTTTACGAATAAATTCCCTGCTCAATCATTCATATCCTCTTGCAAATATATTTTGGAAGAATTCACTGTAAACGGGCCACACTGAAAAAAAAAGCACTTTAATTGGACGTTGTATAATGTTCACGGTTTCTTTAGGGATGTTCCCTGTTTCTGTAGAGAGGACGGTTCTCTCCAGTTAAGTATAAAGTTAGAGGAAGCAGAGATGTAATTCACTTTATGCTAATTGAATCGTAGGACAATCTAGCCCTGTGCATTACAATTGCAAGATATACATTTTATTGCGTGAAGTCTGTCTGTAAGAGCCATCGAATATTTTTATTTTCTTTCCCTGTGCATTGTATATGATATAAACAGGTGGAGACATGCATCGTTTGTGAACATTTTCAGCTGCTTACAGCGGCTTGACACCTGTACAAACTGCAAAATGTAATGTTGAAAATCTGGCGGGCGAAAACCATGGAGAAGCAAGGCAGTACTGGCGATTAACGTCATTGAAAGGAAATTAGAGAGCGTTGCATAGAGAGTGAGAGACCCTAATGTCGTGAGAGAAACATTTGTATAAATAGTGCACAAGGTTGGACGTGTGATTATTGTCGCAGCAATTACTGAGAAAAACTGGTTTGAATCTGTTTAAATGATGCTGGCGCGTAGAGTGAGGATTTGAGTTCACCTTATCAAGTCCTCATGTTACTTTTTTTTCTGAAGCTTCATTTGTTTCACTTACTGAATAACCTGGCATATTAGCGTTGTGTTTTTATTTCAATGATCACAATTAACTGATTCACTATCGCTCATTAAATTCTATCTGACAACTGAGTTGAAAAAATGGCAAAATGATTGCAATAATTTTAATTAATTTAGTGTTCATGAAAATGTGCTGAGGGAATTAATCACACTTGTTATGTTCCCAGGTTACTGGTTCTGTAACACAAATGGTAACAGGTAATTTTGTTTTATTGCCCAAACTGACCTCTATTGCTGACATTTTTAGGCAATTACCCTGCTGAAATTGATTCTTGTTTAACTTCCTTCTAGCTCGTGCATGTCATTCCCCCTCTCTTCCTTACAATCTCACTCACTGTACGGGATTACGGGAATTATGATTTTTTTTGATCTCCTTGCAGCGGGGCGTGGATTTTTTTTTTTGCTGCTTTCTATTTGGAAGACTCAATAATTAATTTTGATTCACTGACAGGGATTAACTTCCAGCACTGTTATCACATATATACTTTACTTACCGAAAATCATTAAGATTGGCTATTTAGTTTAATTATAAAATATAAATTAAAAAAGTCTAATTTCTAAAATCCTGATTGTATCGGTAATTTAATTACCATGTTCAGGACAAGATAGAAAGGAAACTTATGTTATCCATAATCATTTACACCAAACCAACGGAGATAAAGTTTAAATTACACAAGCAGGCCTGTTTCGTTCAAGGTTGGAATAGGTGTTCACAGGTGGAACGAAATTTGAAAAGGTTTATATAATTTGTAGACATTTTATTGAAGACGAATTACAGTCTGCTTTATTTTCCGTTCATTCGACTTCCAATCTAAAATTATTTTCTCCAATTCGATTAACAATTGTGACTTCTATTGTGTAGCTGGCATCTGCTAAACAAAACCGTTGACATCGCTACAATATACATATCACATTTCGAATTAATTCAGAATCCAACTAAAAAAATGGGATAGCTAGTTTAATTTCACCCCAGCGGCTCTTGTAGACAACGCAGAGTGGAATTGCAAATCTTGTTAAATCCAACCTGCTCGATGCAGAGGGTCTTTAATCTGAGAACAGCATGTATCACATTCTGGGATGTAAATTCACTCACTGACTGTAGAAACCTAGTTAAAGCTGCAGTTACTGCCGACTTGAACCACGCACACATTTTTCAAACAGATATTGCTCAGCGGTAGTGCCGTGTGACTGCTGTGAGCTGTAATGAGCGGACAGATTGTAAATAGCGTTTTCAGCTTTGGACTTCTACGCAATTACTGTTAAATTGTGAATCGAGATCGAGCACTATTGGTTTTGAGAGTATAATTATGGTTCTAACAAGAATCAACTGCAGGCTGAAAAATGAGGAGAGTAAATGATCTCACATCTTCCCGGCAAGAAAACGATGAAAATGTTTCATTATTTGATTCTTCCACAACGGAGCTTCTGAACTTAATATCAAGTTTCCTTTTAGATACAATTGATGCATGTTATGTACGTGAAGATGAACGTTTGTCTCCCGTTTCCATATACCCCGTATTTTTTACATAGAATCATGTTGTATTTAATGAGATATCAGGCCCCAAATCTCAGTCTCGTTTTTCTGCATTTCACTCTGTTTCAGGCTTTAGAAATCAGTTGTACCTTAAACGCATATCGTTGTATCCAAGGGAAATGGATGTTTAAATGATTATAGGCTTTCTAATTATAGCCACTATTAAAAAGACAATAATTCATTGGGTAGGAAACAGTTTATTTTTAATTGCAATGGTAGATTGCGCGCCTGATTAGTCTTGTTCTTAAAGGAGAACTTTCTGCCGCATTCGTCTCCGGGCTCCTATCTTTGGGCAGGAGTCATCTAACCGTTCAACGGTTCCTTTTACCTGCCGCCAAAATTCTCCCTCCATCTGGACCCCTCCCTCTGGATACTTACCTTTTCTTGATCTTTTAATTGAGAACTGTCAACTTGAAATTCGTCGTCTCAATTTCTCAGCTCCTCTCACCCACTCTATCCTGTCTCTCTCTGAACTTACTGCACTCCATTCACTCAGGTCCAACCCTGACATTGTCATGAAACCTGCGAACAAGGGTGGTGCTGTTGCTTTCTGGCGCACTGATCTCTACCTCGCAGAGGCTGAGCGTCAACTCGCAGACACTTCCTCCTACACCGCCCTGGAACTTGACCCCACCAATGAACATCAAGCAATTGTTTCCAGGACTGTTACTGACCGCATGTCCTCTGGAGATCTTACTTCCACAGCTTCCAACCTGATAGTCTCCCAAACTCTGACGGACTGCTTCTACCTTCTATCCAAAATCCACAAACACGACTGTCCCGTGTCAGCCTGCTGCTGCCCCATGGAACTTATTTCTTGTTATCATGACTCCATTCTCTCTCCCCTTGTCCAGTCGTTCACACCAACACCCGTGATTACTCTGACACCTTACATCATATCAACAATTTCCAGTTACCTGGCCCCAACCGCCTCCTCTTCACCGTGGGCATCCAATCCCTCTGCACCACCATCACCAGCCGTCAATCTCTGATGACTCTCCGCTTCTTCCTCGAACAGAGGCCCGAACAATCCCCATCCACCACTACTCTCCTCCGTCTGGCTGAACATGTTCTGACACTGAACAGTTTCTCCTTAGTGGCCTCTCACTTCCTCCAAATAAAATGTGTGGCTATAGATACCAGCATGGGCCCCATTAATGCCTGTCTCTTTATGGGGTATGTGGAACAATACTTGTTCCAGTCCTACTCTGGCCCCCTCCCGCAATTCTTTCTCTGGTAGATCGAAGATTCCTTCGGTGCTGCTTAATGCTCTCAGCTGGACCTGGAAAATTTTACTAATTTTGTTTTCAAATTCCACACCTCCATCATTTTCACATGTTTCTTACTGACTCATCCTTTCCCTTCCTTGACCTCTCCGTCTCAATTTCAGGTGATTGATTGACTGTCCACCAATATCCATTAGAAGCCTACCGACTCCCACAGATACCTCGACTACAGCTCCTCACACCCCGCTTCCTGTAAGGACACAATCCCAGTCTCTAAGTTCCTTCGCCTCCGTCGCATCTGTTCTGATGTATCGACTTCCAAAAACAGTTCCTCTGACATGTCTTCCTCCTTCCTAAACGGAGGGTTTCCACACATGGTGTTTGATGGGGGCCCTCAGCCGTGTCCGGCCCATCATCCGCGCATCCGCCTCAAACATTCCTCTCCCTCATAGAACCATTATAGGGTCCTCCTTGTCCTCACTTATCACCCCACCAGTCTCCATATTAAAAGGATCATCATCCACCATTTCCTCCAAGTCCAGCATGATGCCACCACCAAATACATCTTCACTTCATCATGCCTGGGGCTAATTCCGCAGGGAGCATTCCCTCCGGGACACCCTGGTCAACTCCTCCATTAGCCCATACACCTCAACCCCCTCCCAGTGCACCTTACCCTGCCACCGCAGAAGGTGCAACAACTGGCGCTTTACTTCCCCTCTCCTCACCATTCAAGGGCCCAAACATTTTTTTCAAGTGAAACAGCATTTCACTTGTACAGCCCTCTTTTTTTTCAACAGCATTCGTTGCTCCCAATGTGGTTTCCTCTACATTGGAGAGACCAAATTCAGACTGGCTGACCACTTGTCAGATCATCCACTGTCTGTCTGTAAGCATGACCCAGACCTCCCTGCCGCTTGTCATTTCAACACTCCACCCTGCTCTCATGCCCACATGTCAGTCCTTGGCCTGCTTCATCTTTCCTGCACAAACTGCAGGAACAGAACATCATCTTCTGACTTGGTACTTTACAGCCTTCTGGCCTCAATATTCAGTTCAACAATTTAAGAATATGAACTCTCTACTCCAGCCCCACACCCTTTACGACCACCCCCCCCCCCCCCCACCCCCTCCTTTTTTTCCCAATTTTTTAAATATATTTTTCTTTTCCTACCTATTTCCATTATTTTTTAATTCATTTACATCCATTGTTTTATCTCTGCCTTTTAGCCTATTTTGATCCCTTCCCTTAACCACACTCCACCCCCAAGAGTGTTTCTGTGCATTGCTTGCCCTGTTTTCTACCCTTAAATAGCACATTCCTTAGATAATATCACCATCTTCAACAACTCTTTTTCCTTTAGTCTATGAAATCTTTTGTCTATCTCCACCTATCACCGGACCTCTATCCAGCTCCACTCACCCTCCACCCAACTTAAATCAGCTTATTTTTCATCTCTTTTATATTTTTACTTAGTTCTGTTGAAGAGTCATAGTTACTCGAAACGTTCACTTTTTTCACCTCCGCAGATGCTGCCAGACCTGCTGAGTTTTTCCAGGAATTTTTATTTTTGTTTTGTACTTCCAGTATTCACTGTTTTTTTTAACACAATTAATGCATGTTTTTTTTTTAATATATCATCTTGCTCGCAACTCTACGCTGCAGCGTGCGAAAGCTCTTGAAATCAAGACACTTAGCTTTGTGTGGAATGTCGATTTCGTCACTACATCTCGAATAATCCTTCATGAGAAAAAATGTATTTATTTACATTGTGTGTTGGCTGGATTTATAAACTTTAAATCAGTCCTGTAATCAATGTTCTGATCAGCATTATCCGTGGCTCCGTGTCTCTTTCAGGGAGTTAAATTCCCGGGCAAGGAACTGCACATCTTCTAGCAATTTAGGATAAGTTCCGTGTCTTTCCTGCCTTTATTTGTCTTTCTCTGGTTCCAGGAATCTGTAGTCGTTAGAACTGCCGGCATTTGTTTCCCGGCCCCAGCTGCCAGAGGTAAAATTGTTCTGATCCTTCTTTTTAAACCGCTGCAATATCTGAGGTACACTTAAACGCATGATAATGTTAAGAAGATAACTCCGGCGGCAGTAACGGAAAATTGATATATTTCCAGGAGAGTATTGTGACTGACTTGGGTTTCGGCGCATGTGGTGTTGGGGGTAATTTAAGTTTGTGGTACTGTCATTCGACTGCGGCCCATGTTCAACTAGGCATTCCCGCTCGCCAGTCTGGAAGGAGCTGTTGAAAGAGAGTTGGCATGTTGTTGTAGTGCATCTTGTACATGGGATAGCGAATGATATAAGAGATGCTTGGATAGCTGATCAAAGGCATTCCTGTGACCCAGACGGTGTGGAATTCCATGCGCATTGTTGCAACTTTTATTACCCAGGCAAATACAGACTATTCCATGACATTCCTGACTTATGTTTTCTGGCTCGGCGCAGGCTTTGGGCAGAAATATTTTTGCGTAGTCCATTTTCCCAGAAAAGGCGACACAAATTTGCTGAGGCTGCTTATTCAACAATGGATATGCCACGTATATTAACGGCATGGTACGGTCTTGTGATGCAGTGAAAGAGCCAATCAATTTGGGAAAAAAAAATGTACAGAATGAATTCGATATGTACTAGCTGGGAGTTTAAAGCTAAAGGAGAAAATAAAAAGAAGGCGTTTGATTAGGGTGAATTGACAATAGAAACTGCTGGAAAAATCCAGTACACCCGAGAACATCTGTGGAGAGAGGAATAGAGTCAAAATTTCGGATCCCTATGGTCCTTCTTCATGTCTGGATTAAGGTGGTTTAAAGTTTCATGCAGCACCATTGAGCAGGACCAATGCCGCTAGCATCTAGCCGCTCTGCATTCTGTAATGCCCAACGTGCGTGACTTAGTTCAACTAACGGAAAACCTCAGTCGCCCTTAGCAAATCTACGTTTATAACAGAGATTTCTCCCCAAATCCCCCTTCTCGTTTAAGGCATTGACGGAACCGTGGCAGTAATCTTTCAGAATGCGGTAGATCTAGGGGCTAATGAGATAATTTGAAACGGGATAAAAACTGGGATTTTGCAGTAGTTACAGCAATCCAACTGAGGGATGAAATCATTATCAAATGTTCTAGAAAACAGTAAACCTGGAATATAGAGAGATCAGAAGGAAATTCAGGTAATATATAAAACTAACACCTTTTGGAAAAGATTAACGCACTGTCATTGTTTTGAAACCAACAAATCGGAAGTGACCAGGAAAACTAGAGGTCATAATGTCAACAAAAACGGAGGGGGGGATGAAGACAGCGTACACTCAATAGAATGTTGGAGGGGTTATATATTGTGAGAAGTTGATCTCTCGGATGGGGTATTCTCCAGAACTCCTGGATAAATGCCGACATGTTAGCAACATCAACTTGATGTTGAGGCTGCATCAGTTGTTTAATAAATGGGGAGCAGATAAGATCACAAAATCCGGGATTATCTCTTCCGAAAAGCGACGGGGATTCTACCCTCAGATAACAATGGAAATTTGGGCGTTTGTGAAATATGTTAGCATAATGATCTTGCAAACCTTTAGTTCAAAAAAGGACGAAATATCCTCATTAATGCTTTTCAGAAATAAGATGTCTTGCGATTTCCATCATCTCTTACCCCACCGAACTTTCATTCTCAATATTTCATTTCAGCCAGACCTGGGAGCAGTGAGGCTGATCCATCAGGTGATCACACTCAATTTTCATAATATCTGATATCTTCCTGCCCTAATCCACGTCAGTTAAAACTAACTGCCGGAGACAATTGACGTCTCTATTTGATCATTGATGAACTCGCTCTCCATGTGCCTGCCTGTGCCGAATGGAGTTGTTCCAGCATTTTGTTACTGAATATCTTTAAAACATATGTGTTTGTTTAAAAAAAAAACTCACACTGCACTGGCACGGTGTGCCCCGCTTTGTATCGCTGCAGGCCGCTTGCCGTGAATTGAGCCGGATATTCCAAGTAGTGGAAATAATTTTCGGTAAATCGCGGACGCAAATGCCCTCTCCTTCGCCACTCGCCCGTTTGGCTAAGAGTGTTCTTTGCTGTTCAGTGAGACCGATTCTGCGGCCGGTTGTCTAATTGGCCAGCTGCTACATTATTGTTTTTCTTTTCTCACTTTCTGTATAAATTTCCTGGCTTACTACCAAGTTAAGTACATCAGAACAGTTTGTTTTTCCCAATTAAGAGGAAGCGTAGATACATCCAAAGGACTCCGATGCGCATCTCTGTCCTACCTCTGGTTCCCGAGAGTTCGTAAAACGGAAGATTGGAGTCGAAATTTTACAATATTTGAAGCTGGAACTGTGGAGGGATGTTCCTCAGCACAGGGAGAATCTGAGTCATGGGGCAGTACAGGAATAAGCTGCACAACAGGATCCCGATGTGAACTGCGAATTAACATTAATTTCAAAATATAATCAATATTGAAATCGAAAGATGTGCATCATTTCAAACAAATATGTTCAGTGCAGTGCAAGACAGCATTGCACTGAATACACGGAAACGCGTTATGTTACTCGATGAAAGGCGGAGAGTGCCCCATCCCCACCCCCACAAAATCGTGGCACACATAATTTCACCTGGTCATCATCAGAACAGATTATTTACCGATTTAACAAAATTGGCGGATTTTGCTGTACAGGAGAGCACTTGTAAAACAGAACAAGTCAATTAAATCAAATGTCGATGTGGATTAAACGGAATCTGCAATTTCTAAGTTACTGCTCAATGTCGAACTATCTCCAATTGCTTCAGCTTTGTCTTTTCTAACGTTATGTGTTGAGAAGTGGAATTATTCACTAATGATTGCTCAGTGTTCAGCTCCATTAACAATTCATCAAATTAGGAAGCAGCCCAAGACCACACAGGGCAATTCCTGGACAACATCCAGGCCTCAAATCATCAATGACAATTAAGGAGTGCACGACACGGGATTGTCGAAAGGGCTAACTAGAAGGAAAGAATGAAAGCCTCCGCTGGACATTCAGTTGCTTTGCTATCAAACAGCCCCTCACCGTCTTCAACTGGGGGACCACATTTGGCTAAACTCACAACTGCAAAACGTATTGCAATGCTTTCGGCACTTGAGCAGTATAGAGGGTGAATATTCTGTGAATTTCAGTCATCACCTCGCTCACCAGAGCTTCTCATGCCCCGAATCATTAGTGATCGTGAAAACTGCACTTCTCCTGTATAGACGTGCTGAAGCAAGAATCGGGAGCCTTGCCAATACTCTGGAAAAGTATTGTATTTGAAAGGGAGTCCATTCACGGCCATCAACCTCCATTCTCCCCCTCAATGCGGTACGAGGACGGCATTCTGTATTATATACACTGAGGACGGGAGCACCACTCCAAACATTCTCTTTAACTTTGCTCCAAGCCACGGCCTTTTTTTCGCTCCTTCAAATTCATAGAACGATCTATCTTACAGTAATGTCGGTGCCCCTTCACCACGCATACTGCAGCTGTTTCTTTAAGAAGCACTAAACAATAATCACAAGGCTTCAAAGGTTGGACAGTAAATACAGGCCTTGTTAGCCTAGGTCACAACTGTAGAATTGTTGGGAATATGACAAATAACTACACAAACAAGGGGACAAATTTACTGTCCACTTGGGCCAATTGGTCCATCTCGGGGTTAATGATCGAATCGAGCCTCTCCCCCTCCCCAACACCCACCCGATCCCGCCCCAACTACTGCGCCTCGGCTGTCACCATCAGCATAACCTGAGGTTACTTTTCCCCACATCTGTTCATCAAACGCCCCCTTAAATATATCCATGTCAACCACCTGATTTCACATTCAAGCAACTATCCAGTATAACCAATTCTTCTGAATAAATGCTGGGAATTTTAGAGTTTTTTTTAAGCTTTCTAGTTTGACAATAGCCCAAAATTAGGGTGTATCTATCCTTTAAATTCATTTCATCGTCATATTGATCTTTATCATCTCAAAGCACGGGTTACCTACCCTGGTATAATCTAATATACCCAGGATATTCAGTGTTTCCCCTCGGCCGTCCTCGCAGAAAAGTCACAATCCTTACAAATAATGTTCCACATTTTCTGTTTTCCCTTGGAATTTAACGACCCCGTTGCGGCGGCGGCAGGGGCGTAAATCTAGGCGACGTATTCAAATGTCCATTGACATCGGCGGCACAGTAATATGCCGCCACCGCAATTGTCGGATGAACGAAATGTAAAAAAGAAATTAAGTTTCTCAATTCTGTCCATCCAGAAATGAAGGCCTGTATTTTGCATCCGTTCTGTTTGATTTATCTTGCTTTATATTTTTGATGATTTTTTTTATCTCAGCGCCGAGCTCCGATTCCGCTTCCAGCTTCTTTGCTCTTTGAATTAATCCTAACAAAATGAATGCATTGCCCTTACCTAGTATCACACATTTTGTAAAATTATTGCAGTTACTGTTAATTCTGTGACAGTAATTACTGTTCTGCAGTCCTGCGTCGCACTTTTCCTGAGCATCAATCGTGCTTCCAATTTCACTTCATTCACTAATTTTGAACTGTATCCTGTGGATAAGCATTTTCTGTAATCGGTGAGCAATATTGTTCCTGGCACCCGTAATTCTGGAACACAACATATTACCTTTGTGCTGGTCTAAATATTTAGCCTCAATCCCAAATTATTGCTTTCTGTTTGCTAACCAGCTTGGAATTTCTTCTGCTACCTGTAACTTAACTCCACATGGGCTGCCACGGAAGTGGCTTGTTTTTCTTTTTACTTTGTGCACGAGAGGACAGTAAGTGTACAGCTAAATGAAAAGAAAACGATATAACTATGGTTTCCGGAAATCAGAAGAAAAAAAAACCAGAAGGTGCCAAATAACAATTATTAGGTTAAGGGGTACCTGTGGAGAGGCGATGTTCACGTTTCATGGCAATAAGATTTTGACATTACAGCTATGCAGGGGATATTCAGGGAATACTTTTGTTATTGCACAAAGGATCCTTGAGAAAAAATTGTAATCATTTTGGAAGGTAGCGATGTAATAACCTCTTATCCAAAATGTTGTCTGGGTGCGGAAGTGTAAATGCTGTCCTGGATCAAATAAATCAATTTATTGAGGCTTTTTTTTTGTACTTTCTGCTCCCCTACTTAATTGGATATAATTCAGGTCACGTGATGGAAAGTTGCCGGCCATTAATTACAGAGCTCTGTGAAGACTGTTCGGGCTCAATTCTGTTGATTTCTCTTCGCCTCACACTGAGCTGATTAAACTTGATGTGAGGGCGGAGAGACGATGAGAGAGATTATGGCTGCTGTCCCTCATTCATTGTCACGGTGATTATTGCATAAGAGGTGGAAGTGTTTGATTAGATAATTAAGCATCAGCAGGAATATTGCCCTCCTACTTTGAATCTGATGTGAATGCTCTGTCCCTACATGGCCGCTCCGGGTCATTTCAGACGAGTCCGCCTGTAATGGTCTCAGGGAACGAAGTCGCAAATGCTGCAGGAATCATTTAAATTTAAACTTCGGGAATTGAAGGACAATGTAAGGGAACATGACACAACTCTCATAATCTGCCCTCTCTAGTATAAACTTAGAATACTGGGTACAACTCTGGTGAGCCCGCACTGCTCCCTTTTTCGACCAGTGTTGTTGTTCTAACGCTTAGTTCTCATAACTCTACATAGTATTCCGGTTATTTTCTCACCGAGGCTCCTTAAATATGTAGCCAAACAGACTCCTTCATGGTATAGCTGTCTGGATACAAACAAATATAAAAATAACACGAGTCATTTGATTTTATTTGGAGGAAATCAGAGGAGTTTTAGGATAAATTGTTCAGTGAGAGAGCGCGTTTAGACAGACGGACGAGAGTATTGGTGGATGGGGATTGTTAAGGCGTCTGTTCGTGGAAGAAGCGTAGAGTAATCAGATCATCCTGGTGGGGGATGTAGGTATAGAGGGTCAACTCGCAGACACTTTCTCCTACCTCCCCCTGGACCATGAACTCACCACTGAACATCAAGCCATTGATTCCAGAACTGTTACTGACCTCTTCTCCTCTGGAGATCTTCCTTCCACAGCTTCCAATCTCATAGTCTCCCAAACTCACACGACCCGCTTCTATCTCCTACACAAAATCCATAAACAGGACACTCCTGGCAGACCGATCATATCACCTATTCCTGCCCCACGGAACTCATTCCTTGCTATCTTCACTCCATTTTATCTCCCCTTTTTCAGTCCCTTCCCACCATCAACCGTTATTCCTATGACAGCCTACATCATATAGGTTATTTCCAGTTCCCAGGCACCAAGCGGCTCCTATTCGCAATAGACGTCCAATCGCTATATACTTCCATCGCACACTGGGATGTTATGATGGCTCTCCGCTCCTTCCTCGAACACAGGCCCGAACAATCTCCATCCTCAACTAATCCCCTCCGTCTGGCTGAACTTGTTATCTCACTGAACAATTACTCCTTTAACTCTTCTCACTTCCTCTCAATAACAGGTGTGGCTATGGTTACCCTCATGGGCCCCAGTTACGCCTGTCTCTTTACGGGGTATCAGGGACAGTCCATGTTCCAGACCTACTCCGGCCCCATCCCAGACCTCTTTCTCTGGTGCATCGATGATTGCTTCCGTGCTGCTTCATGTGCTCATCTCGAAATGGAAAAAAATAATAATAATTTTGCTTTCAATTTCCACCTCTCCATCATTTTCATGTAGCCCATCTCTGACAATTACCTTCCCATCCATGACCTCTCTGTCTCAATCTCTGGTGATAGACTGTCCACCAATATCCATTACAAGCCAACCGACTCCCACAGCTAGCTCGACAGCAGCTCCTCACAACTCGCTTCCTCCATGGACTCCACCCCATTCTCTCAGTTCCTTTGCCTCCGTCGCATCTGTTCTGATGATGCCACTTTCAAAAACAGTTCCTCTGACATGTCTTCCTTTTTGCTTAATCGACGTTTTGCAACCACGGTGTTTGACAGGGCCTTCAAATGCGCGTGGCCCATCTCCTGCGCATCCAAACTCACACCTTCCTCTCCCTCCCAGAACCATTATAGGGTCCTCCTTCTCCTCACTTATCACCCCACCAGCCTCCACATTCCAAGACCATCCTCTTCCATTTCTTCCAATCCAGCATGATGCCACCACCAAAACCATATTCCCTTCACCCTCCCTGGTGGCATTCTGCAGGTATCGTTCCTTCCGGGAAACACTGTTCCACTCTTCCATCACCCCCTAAACCTCACCTCCTCCCACGGCACAATCACATGCAACCGCAGAAGTTGCAACACCTGCCCCTTTACTTCCCCTATCATCACCACCCAAGGGCCCAAACGCTCATTTCAAGTGAAGCAGCATTTCACTTACATTTCCCTCAATTTAGTCTACTGTATTCGCTGCTCCAACTGTGGATTCCTCTACAGTGGAGAGACCAAACGCAGACTTGGTGACCGCTTGGCGGACACATTCAGTCTGGCCGCAAGAATGCCCAAGGCATCCCTGTCGGTTGCCATTTCAGCATTCCAACCTCGTTTCATTCCCACATGTCTGTACTTGTCCTGCTGTACTGTTCCAGTGATGCTCAACGCAAACTGGAGGAAAAGCACATCAGCTTCCGACTAGGCACTTTACAGCCTTCCAGACTGAATATTGAGTTCAATAATTTTTGATCATGAGCTTTCTCCTCAATCTCCACCCCATTTCTGACCCACGTTTCATGCAATAATTTATATAGATTTTACTTATACCACATATATTTAAATGTATTTCCATCCATTGCTTCATTTGTACATTTTAGCCTATTTTGATTCTTACCCCCCACCCCACCGCCATTAGGGCTACCTGTACCTTTCTTGTCCTGCTTTCTACTATAAATGTAACCTATTAACACATTTCTTACATAATATCACCACCTTCAACACCTCATTGTCCTTTTGTCTATGACAGCCTTTGGTTATCTCTACCTTTCACTGGGCATCGATCCAGCTCCACCTGTCAACCCCCCCGCCCCCCCCCCCCCCCCCCAAAAAAAAAACACCTTAAACCAGCTTACGTTTCACCTATTTTATATTATCCTTAGTTCTGTCATACGGACTCGAAACGTTAACTATATTCCTCTCTGCAGATGCTGTCAGACAGAGTTTTTCCAGGTATATTTTCTAATGGTTCTGAATTGATTAACCTTGGTTGCAAGAATCGAAGGGCTAATATTTTGTCCACAGGTATGAAATTTTACATGTTGATTACCAAAGTGACTTGTGTGTGCTTTTACACAGAAAACAGGTAGTTAGCAGACAGATACAATAAGCAAACAGGGACATTAAAGGTACAGTAATCTTTGTTGCATTGGGTGTTCGGGACAAGGATAAATAAGTCTTCCTTAAATTGTGCAGGGTTCATGGAAATCGCATCTGGACTGCTGTGTGCACGTTTGGTATACATGTTTAGGAATACAGATAATTTGCACTGGAGGGGAGACAGTGAACTCTAACTAAGTTGATCCCTGAGAAGAGAGTGTTGTCCAGTTATGAGAAACTGAGCACCTTGAGCCCATATCCCATGTAGTACAGCAGAAATTGGGGCAATATCATTGAAATATATGCAACACTGAAGCATCTAGGGTGGACACTGAGCGATAATTATCGGTGGTCGAGGGGACGTAACACTTTGGCTCACATTCTCAGATTAGGGGCCGACTATTTTGGGCTGAAATGAGAAGAACATCCTTCTCTAAACTGCTTATGGGCCTTTTCAATTCTATATGCCGGGGGGATGTGGGGGTTCGCTGCTTGAAAACATTTAACGCTCGGATGCATAGCTTTTTTCAGATGTTGCCTTTCAAGGAGCAAAGTGATATAGGGAGGGTAGGAAAACGCGGTTGAAGCCCGACATCAAGCATAGCTGTACTGATTAACGTAGCAGCTTCGAGCGGAAAAAATCCACTATCACGGCCCCGTTTCTTCTGCCCCTGTGTGTTTGTGATTCATAAAGTGGGGCAACAGAGAAGACGGCCATTCAGTCCATCGGTCTGGAGCTGTCACTTTCAAAGTGAAATCCACATAGCTGAACTCCGCAGCTATTTCCGAATATCCCTGCATTTTCCTGCTTCATATTTATATTCAAGCTTTTTATTCGAGGCTGCTCTTAAATGTCAATCACTCGCACGCAATGAGATTCGAATCGTAACCAGTCATTTCATGAAAAATTATTTCCCTCTTGTCAATTCTGGCTCTTTTGCAAATCTGCATACATATTTGCTATGTGCTTATTGACACAGCTTCTAATGGACATAGCGTATCTTTGCATTCTATATCTAAAGCCTTAATACTTTAAAACACAAGCAACAATTTTATTCTGAACATTATCTGCTGAAAGGAGCAAAATATAATCGTCCCGCACAGGAAAAGCTTGAGGAAATTCCTCCTGTAAAGCTTTCAATGTTTAATTATTCTTCCAAAATAATGTTATCCAAAGTTATTCAAAACAGTGCAGTGGAGCAGAAGTAATGTTTTATATAGTTTTTAAAAAAAAATATATGTTTCTCTTTGTGTTACCAATGATGATGTTCCCTTTTCCCATCTGGTTTCTGGGTGGTGTCAGGGTTGGGAGCTGGGCGGGGACAGTGGTGGGGATGGGTGTGGTGCAATTGTTCGGGGGAGGTGAGTTTTGTGGGAAAGGAGTTACATTTATCCCTCGGTTCTTAACTTGAACATTCATCAACGTATAGTCTCTGGCTGACCGTATGGTTCAACTTCAGTCGAATTCATAAGCTGCCTCTTTGTATCGTTATATACTTATCTGTCTGCCTATCTATCTATCGGTCTATCTGTCTATCTATCTGCCTACATACCGCTCTATATTTCTATCTATCTGTCTGTCTATCCACTTGTGTACTTATCTGTCTATCTATCCATCTATAATTCTGCCGACCTCCTGATATTAGCCAATATTCCCATACAGTGGGTTGTGTTGTAAAGTTCGCTCGACCAGAGGGAACAAAGGGTTCTCCAGCAGAAATAGAACTGCCGAGAGAGCCACTCCCATTCCAAAGGTTTTCTCCAAGTAGCAGGGAGGGAAGCTGCAGTACACAAGATGAGCGGACAAGTGTCATTCGTGATTTTCTTCAGGTCCACAGCAGAAAAATGAACGATTCTAACAGCTGATAAAGACGCGGTTTACATTTAAGTTATCAATATATCCTATGTCTAACCGATGTATTCACCCCCATTTCCTTAATTCGATCACTGATGACCTATTAACCACTCATTTCATTACGGTTTACATATTGAAACCACAATTGTCGATCACTTTTAAAAATAAGGATCAGGGTTGAATTCTGATCTCAGTATCCCTCATGTAATAATTTGACAAGAGCCTAAAATGATCCTGGTATCACAATTTCTGACTGTATGACCTTAGTTTTGTTTGCACGATTGTACATTCCCTCTCATGTTGTAATGGGTCTACATACGGAATCATTGTGAAGATATTTCTTCGCAAAAGGAATGATCGATTGAACACCTGCAGGACGAACGTCAGTTACTGGACACCCAGCACAGGAATAGTGGCGACGATTGCGAACAGGACACTCTGCGTGACCGTAATGGCGAGAGGCAGCACCGCCGATTTCATGTCAGCCATTCCTTTGGAAGTGGCAGAATCTTAGCAGCATCAAGAAAGACAATATATGTCAAACACTCACACTTTCATGGAGGATCTGTTAAATAACATTGGGACCAATGCAGTCGCAAACAGAGGGGTTGATATGATTCCTCAAACATGCCAGACTAAAATGCATTCACGCAATTCCCGTGGTTCATGAATTAATGATTAAGGTGGTGGAAGAATCGCTGCTCAAGAAACCCACTCTGTTTATTTTGGAACTGAGCGTTTTCCTTTATTGTTGGAGGTGCACTCACTAATGGCAATTGGAAATTATTCCATCACACACCTGACTTGTTCCCTGCAGACCCTGAGTTGAGTTTTAGAGTGAGCCTGTCAAGCATTTGCAACAACATTCACAGCCTCTGACCTGCTCATGTAGCCACAATATTTATCTGCCTGCTTCACGTGAGTTTTTCAGAGGCTCTTAGAAGTTTACAATTCATTAGAAGTTTATTCATTTCATCCTGTTGCGCTGGTAAACAAAGATCTGGCTACACTAATCCAGTTTCCCAAACTTTGTCCAGATGCCTGGAGGCCGTTCAACATAAAAATACTTCGTAAATGTGAGGAGAGTTTCTTGCTCAAACATCCTTTCAGGCAATGAGTTCCAGACTCCCGCCAACCTCTCGATTAAAAAGTATATCCCTTCAGGATCCCACTTAAATTTCTACCTTTTACTCTAAAATTATGCGGCCAGGTTGTTTACCCATCTACAGATGGAAAAAAGAAAAGTGACTTCAAATTAACCCTATCTATGGTGCTTATAATCTTATACACCACTATCAGACCCCATCTCAAACTGCGCTGTTGCAAGGAATACAAGCCCAGCGCATGCAATATTTCCTCATAGCTCAGGCGCTCCAGGCCAGGCAGCATCTTAGTAAGCCTATTCTGCACCCTCCCTGTCCAATCACACCGTTCCTTTCTTTTGCTGACCAGAACTGCAAGCAGTCCTCCAGTTTGGGCTTAAACAACGTTTTATATAGATTCAGCATAACGTCCCTGCTCTTGTGTTCTGTGACACATATAAATAAGTCAAGTCCGCCTTATGCCTCATCAGCCACCTTGTCTACCTGTTCTGCTACCCTAATGGATTTCTGGATATGCACACTACATTTTTTGTCAATGTTAAAGCTAGGAACGATCATTGTTGTTCACTCAGTGACGATAATGCTGTCCAATATCAGACGAGGTGGTTATATTATCACTTATTGGTGATTGCCATTGCCAGGCACTTGTGTGCTAAGAATGCTTCCCGAGGATAAATGTTGTCCAGGACGTGCATCACACGAATGTGGATTGCATTGTGAACTGCGTAGATGGGAGTGACACTGAACATTGGGAAACCCTCATTGAAAAGTCGCACATCCTTCTACTGGGAATGTCATCGATGGTACACTCAATGATAGATAGGCTTAGGGCAGTGCACTATGATAGCCTAGTGTTGTCGAAAAATGCAAATTACCACAGGCTTTAAGAAAAGCATTCACGGGACTTGGGCGTTGCTCGTTAGGTCAGCAATTATTGACCATTGCTAATTGGTCCGAGAGATGATAGAGAGCTGCCTTCTTCAAACACAGCAGTCAATGTGGTATTGATGCACCCACAATGATGTTAAGGAAGGAATTCCAGGAATGACCGAGCGGTGGTGATAGAACGGCGATATATTTCCAAGTCAGGATATTGTTTGATTTTGAGCGTTTCTTCCATTTACTGCTGTTTTAACGTGATGGGGTACCTGGTTGCAATTCTCTGTTCAATTTAGCAAGTCCTGTAAATCACAGCTCACATTTCATTAGAGCTTTTTATTTTCAATGTATTGCCCAATGTTATCATCAGGTGTCACGACTGAAACCGAATATGAATAATGCTGAGCACGTATTTCTAGATATTTCTGCAGACGACAAGTTCTATTATTTTGTTGATTCATAGCACGTTGATATTTTGGGGTCGGAGTGTCGGGTAGTTGTAATTGGCGTGATTGATTGTGTTCCGAGATGCTTTTCAGACCAGGAATGCCTGGGAAATTCTAATCAGTCTCGCTTAAATGGCATTGTTTTTTTGTAGCTGAAACTACTTAGTTAGGCACGCAGCCAATTCTGGAAAATTATCTGATCAGTACTGGAGCCAAAATATGAACACCTCATTTTCCTCAGCTTTGTCACTGCCTTCAACTGTGTTGATCTCTTGTGTAATATATTACATTGGCATATAGCTGACATCTGTGTTTTATAGTCTAAGCAAGCTGCCCAGTTGAATGATAGAATGAGGGATTCAGACTAAAGGTAGTTTCAAATGCTATAGCGCCAGGAATGGTAAATTGGCTTAAAAGACGTTTTAATGGTCGAAGGGAGGATAAGCTGGGCCATAAATCTGATCATAATGGTTGAACACAATTCCACTGTTAATGACCCACAGCACTTCATGCCCAGGTGTGGTCTGCTACATCAATTTTAAACCATGCCATTTAGCACGTGGAAAGGCCAATTTTGTCAGTGATGTTGTCCCAGTTTCAAAACCGAACGCTATCTCCACTATAATTTTGATGAGGTGACTCCTAACAATACTGCAACGGACAGCGGTTTCGCCAGAGTGGATGTTTGAGGGATTGTCAAGCAGGATATTCCCTCGCATTGGTTCTCTAAATACCTGCCCAGTCCGAGTTAACAACAAATACCAGCCAGTACTAGGCAAACACAATCAGAGGCTGTGCACAGGGCTCTGCTGGACGTTCCACATTCTTCCTCCTTATTAGCCTGACCATTAACTCGAAGTTGTGTTCAATATAGAGTAGCGCTTTTTCAGATCCTTGGGAAGGGTGGAAAGTGGAAATTATCAGAAGGCTCCCTTGCCCGTATATGACGGGATGGCATGAGTTATCATGGGGCCCGGAATTAATGTTCAAAGCTCGAGTGTCTCACCCTTCTCGCTGATTGCCACTTATTGTGGGCAGTCGTGCCGCTTTGACAACACTTATCTAGGGACAGAAATGGAGGAAGAAATAGACAAGGCGCTGGAAAAAAAATGTTCCAATCTGGCAATATCAGTGGACAAAAACAGAGCTGAAGTATTCAGCCCAATGTGATTCGTAAGTGGTGTTGATGCCGTGATGGAAGAGTCTGGGAGATTGTCTCAAAGTGATAATTCATTAAGTCTGATTATTGTATACGTCCACCAAGAAACACACGGGAAACAAGCATACTACTCTACCTGCAAGTCCCCATCCAATATAGGCACAATGATGAATTGGAAACATATACTGAGACTATACCTTAACAGCATGTAATGCAGAGCTTGAAGAAGGCCACTCAGCTCCACCGTCTCAATGGAAACCAGGAATTTGCACTTAACACTGCTAATCACAGAGACAATCACACGCGAGTAAAAGAATCACACCGGCACAACAATCACAGGGAGTAAGCTCCATGAAATCCCCTTTACCCAAAAAGTCCCATACAGTACGGACTCAGGCAACTTTGTAGTACAAGAACTGGCCGCCACGGGGAGAGACAGACGGCTATTATTTACGATATGTGTTTCCCCCAGGACCCGTTCAACCCCAGCCTCCGTCTTGCGTAACATGCAACTTCTGGTTGCGGGGTCTGATGTTCATCTGTTTGGGACGGGCCGATTTTTAAAATCTGCATTAGCTTGGAATCGGGTGGAATTGATTGCTCGCAACTGGATTAACTGAGACTGGGGCATGCTGAAAGTTCACATTCGATTGCTTTGATTGAGGGAGCTTTGTCTTCACAATGGTTGTCTTACTGCTACGTTTGAATAAGGCTCAGAGTGAACACAGATGTCTTCACATTTGCATGATTCGATGCTTAGTTAGAGCTTTTGGCTCACACATACATTGAATGAACTTGGGTTGGCAATGGATCTTCACACCTTGTCAAACAGAAACTGCGAGCAAACTCTATGTTCTCAGGTAGATTACCTTAAGATCCTGAGGGGGCTGAGTGTCCACAACTAGACAACTTGAGACCAGTGTGAGGTGAGTGAAAATACTTGGAATAACTGTGAGGTGGAGAGAGCTGAGTGGGCATGTTTGGATTACGTGAGGCTGGGAGGGAGCTGTGGGATCACACATACAATAACTGCGGCTGGGAGTGAGCTAAGCGAACATACTTGGATTACTTAATTCTGGGAGGAAGCCGTTTGATCATGCTTACATTACCTGGGTTTGGGTGAGAGGTGAGCGATCGTGCTTATATAACCTGAGAGTGCGCCTGGTGATTTTGTTTTCCGTATTTGTCGATCCATGATGAGGCCATGAAAGGGAGAAAATAAAAGTCCACATAGATGTGTGAAGGCAAAGGTGTTTGCAAACCAGCTAACTGAGGCAGAAAAACAGAGATGTATACAAAGAGAGGGACGGGGCCACAGATAAAGTACATATAGCAGACATAGATGCAACACAGAGGCTGTACCTCTCCACGCTTCTTATGAATCACATGTGTTGTCCACACTCGTTATCTCTCCCAATTATTTCTCTCTCCATTCGTAAGCGGACTGCCCAGGTTCTCTCTGCTGACTAATTCCTACCTCACTAACAGTTTATTCCCACTCGCTCTCGCCATTTACAGGCTCTATCACCTAACAAACTCTCACCTATCTTCGTATTTGTTCTCCCGCTGCTCACAATATCAGGACTCAGTTGATCTCTCATTGCTCAAATTATTCCCAATTTCTGGGCACGAACCCATAATCTCTGCAGACGTGCCTTTCCCTCTGAATCTCTCTCTTTCTCCCAATCTGTTCTCTATTCTGTCAATTACTCTATTTACTCTGTCTCTACCTTAATCTTATTCTCCCTCTCTCCCTCGACTCTCCCTCTCTGGGTACAATTTCTAACTGCATTCTGAGGCCCTTTTATCCACGAACTCTTTCTCTGCCGTCTCTTTCTTTGACTTTCACTGTCTATTTTCACTGTCTCTTTCTCGCTCCTGAGCACTCTCTCACTATCTCCTTTACTCTCATTTCTTGCCGTCGCTCCCGCTACCGCTGTGATTATCATCTTCCATTCGAATTTGTCCCCATCACTTACTCTCTGCGAAAAGTTTATATTTTCTCGCCACTTTCCTATCTCCTTTGCTCCCCTCTTTGGATCTCTCCTTTTCCAGCTCCAGCTTACCTCATGACCTCTTCCGACCCACTCATTTCCACAGTTTTCCTATTCCATGTTTCTTCCACTTCCTCCCCTCCAGCGCTTTAGTTTCCTTCTTTATCTATTTTTTTCCCGTCCATTTCTCGGTATTTATTGCACCTCTTTACCCACACTCGCCGTTTCCCTCTGTCTCTTCTATCTTGCATATTCCACTTCCAAAATTTCCCCTATCGCAATTTTCCCTGCCATTCTACCTACTTTAGCCAACTAGAAGTATTCCATATCTCTGATCCCACTCCACCCCCAACTGTACATTCCGTATAACTCTCTCTCTCTCTCTCTATCTTTATCTCTATCTCCCTCTCTCTCCTTCCCCCTCTCTCTATCTATCTCTAAATCACTCTAGCTACCTACTTCTCTATCTATTTATATCTCCCCCCCCTTTCTATCTCTCTCACTCGCAACGGTGTCCCTCCTCCGTGAATCACCCATGCTCTACACGATACTCCACAATTCGCGTTTTACTTTTTCCAAATTTATTCCTCACTCTTCACTCCTTCCAAATCGCATATCTTTCGCCTTCCTCCTCACATGAAAAAAAAAATATTTTATCAACCTTTCCCTCTTTTCCTTCTTTCTTGATCTTGACACTTATCTCTCTCTTTCTATGAATTTCTGCCCCGCCTTGCCTCCGACTTTCGATTTCCCGAATCCGGTTGTCCCACAAGTTCAATCCCCACTTCCTCTTTCACCGGCTTTCTCCCTCTCCAATTATCTCCGTTTAAAGTTTTCTCTCTCCCTGTCTCCCCCGTTCATTATCTCCAAATAATCAGTAACTCCCCTCTGCCCCATTACATTTTAAATAGTCACCACCAGCGTGCTGTGCGAGCATGTGGTTCAGGGTGCCGATGTACAGATTGTTTAGGAGCGCCATGGCAGAGAGTGAAAACAGGTGGGTGAGGAAGATTTTACTGAATATGCAGTTACTGAAGGAGGGAATATGTTCCTCGTGACCTGTTATTTCTGTAGATGTAGGGAAGGAAATAATAGTAATTAGCAGAGCGGCTATTGACCAGTCACACAGTACTGCGTCACTTGGAAATTCTCTGAAATGAAATATAACTCGAATTTCCTGCAGGAATTCCTCCCACTTACACAAAGTCACTTCAGTGAACTGAGAGGGACAATTCGGTCCTCCCTACCCTTGCTTGTGGTTTCAAATGTTCCATCCCATTAGCCTGAATGTTCCCCTTCTTTCCTGTAATACTAAACGTGGATTTTTACCATTTAACTAAATTGCCACTGAAACAGTGGTAACAGGCATCGCATTCCTGATCAGGAAAACTCGCAGTGTCAAAAAATATTTCCTCTACTTCTTTCATTCTGGTTCTTGCTTCAGCATGTCCACTCTTGGTAACATTTCTCCTGCCAGTGTATGCGATTGTATCCACTTTAAAAGAGTGTAGTAGGAGGTAATGGCCTGGTGGTAATTAATAGCTATTGAAACTTCCAGGCGAATGATCTCTGGACATGGCATCAAATCCCACCCTGCCAGCTGGTAGAAATTAAATGAAATTAACAAATATGGAATTATAAGCTTGTCTCATCAACAGTGAACATGAAGATATTTTTCGATGGTTACAATAGCACAGGTGCTTCGCTAGAGCCCTGTAGGTAAGGAAATCCGCCATCTGACTCGGGCTGGGCTGCAGGTGACTCCAGGCACACTTGAAAGTGGTTGGCTCTTAAACGTCCCCTTAAATTGCCGAGCAAGGCACTCACTTGAAGTAAAATAAATGCAGGGTCTTGCCACCGACGTACACATCCCAAGAAAAGTAATGGGGAAAAAAAATCACGAATGCGAAACCGGGAGCAGCCGCAAAAAGGATATGCAAAAGGGAATTTATAAAGGGAGAGATGGAAACGAAATGGAGATTACATGGGAGAGTTGAAGATGGGGATGAAATGAAGAAGGATAGGGGATGTTAATGAATACAGAGGAGAGGCTGAATGGTAAGGGAGGCATAGATCGGGCATTAATGTTTGAGGAGGGGGTTGAGGGGACAAGTGGAGAAAAGTTATTGGGAAAGCGAGAGGTGGAATAAAACGAAAGGAAGGAGAACGAGAAACGGGATAGGGATGGAGTGAGGAGGCAATGGGTGTGGAGCGTGAGGAGATGAAGGGGTGTGGAAGGCGAGAGGGGAGGGAAGATAATCTCACCTTCTGATCTACTAGGGTGTGGATTCGCAGCATCATTGCTGCCCACCTGTTCCTGTATTTCAAACTGTCTGCTTTACCCTCTTGTACACTGTCTCCCATGTCTCCTTCCATACCTCTCTGTCGCTCTCCTCTGCCCCATTTCCGCTCTTTACGTGTTTTGTTATCCTTTCCCACCGTCCCACTGCCTCCAAGGTCTTGCTCCCTCTGTCTCTCAATTTGCAGCTCACTGGAGAGTTAACCCAATCTCAACTTCTCACAAGTAACGGTGTCCGAACAAATTAAGTGATTCCCTGGTTAAACAACACACCACTGCAACATTCGGCACAAAGATGAGAGCAATAAACTGCAAGCCGATCAGCACAATTGGCACAAAGTGGCAGCAGTGTTAACATTGACAAATGAAACAGGAGGTACCAGATCTGAAAGTAGAGGCCTGGAGCTGACATTCAACAACAGGACAAGTGGCAGCAGCAGAACTAGGGCAGGGGGCTTTCGACTTATAACACCCAATTGTTTATTTTATTTCCCCCAGGACACTGCCTGAAGTCACTGCCTTCTTCGCCATCACAAAGCACGAAAATATAACGAAAGCTCCCGGCTACAACTCAGATCTCGGAATCTCTGATTCCATATGTACAAACAAGAACAGCTCGTCTTATAACGAGAATCTCACTCCTGAGTGTCTGGCATCCTATATATAATCCATGGAAATCTCTGGATTGGAGCTCAGTCTGTAAATAAGCCTCCTCTCCTCCTTACACATAGTTGTACCCATCAGGGATGGAGTAGGGAATATGTGTCTGGGGAAGCAGGAAGATGGTTGCAGGATATCGATGGAGCTGAGTGAGGTGATGACAGGAACGTGGACTTCAGTGAGAATAGAAACTCATACAAAACCTGGAAGGAGTCGAATTGAGTCCCGAAAAAAATAAGGGTTTGTTGAAAACTGGTCATGCTTTAAAGTAATCTTACACAATATTTAGTTCGCTTTCTCCCTCTCTTGTCTCCTCCTCCTCTCTCCTCCCTCTAAATGCCGGACCCTGCAGCAGCGACTCGCGCAATGCATGTTCTTTTTTTTTCCACATTCTCTCGCTCCATTCACCTTCCTTGCGCTCTCACAGCCTCTCTACTCTATACGCATCTGCCTCTCCTTACCGGAAAAAAGTTCCTCCAATTCCAATTTCTCTGCCAATATCCCTTTCCCTGCGCCGCTTCTCTTTCTTACTTCACTTCTACCCATTGCACCCTTTTTAACAATCTCTCTCTCTATCTCACTCCATCTCTCTCTCTCTCTCGCTCTCTTTCTCTCTCTCTCTCTCGCTCTCTTTCCCTCTCTCTCTCTTTCTCTCCCCAGGCAGTCTCTCCACTATAAAATCTATTTCTCTCTCAATCCCTATCTAGTTGAGACACTCAGTCTCTCTGCTCTCTTTATTACGATCTCCCTGTGCTTCATATTTTGCTTCGATGCGCTGTCACATCTGGGGTGCCTCAATCGTGAAACACAAAGCCCTCGCTCTGTCTTCCATCCTATCCCCATAAGCAAGAAAGATAGGCTAATGGTTGCCTGTTTCTAAAGCGATGACCGAGTGGATTCAGAATCCAAAAATGCTCACTTTTTACCAAATGCAGTGTGCTCGATCCACCATGAGCTGCTTTAGAACATGATTTGAACTATCCACCCACACCTGATTTTGTGAGTCATTTTGCTGCCTGTGGCTCTTTATAGCTTATTGAATCGCTACAGGCCAAAAAAGTCCAGTTGGCCAGCTGTGCCTCTGTCGGCTCCTAATAAGGCCAATCCCATTGGTCCATCATTCCTGCAAGTTATTACTTGAGAGGTATTTTTGAGTCTGATTGCAAGCCTCACCTTAACCGGCTGATAAAGAGCTAATGGGTAATTGGGAGCTCCATTCTACACGGTGATAATTGTGGAATGGTTGTTTTCAAATACGTTTCCAACCTGGGAGTCAGAGAAGAGAGAGATAGTTTCATGGAGAATAAATTGCGTGACAGAAGGGGGCTATTCGGCCTATCGCCTCTGTGGCGTTCGTCGAATTACTACCTCACTAATCACAGTTAGCTGAAATTGCAGCTCATGGCTGTTTTAATAGGCACACAGTTTACTATTTTTTTAATGTGTCTACATTTTCTAACACTGCTACATTTCTGTAAACTAGCTTCCTCTTCCAACCAGGTTTAGGGTGCAAGAGCCAAAAAAAAGCTCATTCCTCTAAACCATCAGCCATTTATTTTAAATAAATGAAACACTGATATTTATTACCCATCTGCTATGTTAAGTGAGGAAACCCTATTTACTATTTTGGATCCCATATAATTTTTGCACCTCAATAAAGTCTCCTCTTAGGTTCCTATGTTCCGTGTAAAAGATGACTGGCTCATCTAATATTTCCCTGAGTTATTTGTTTTACAGTCCCGGCAGGATCGCTGTAAACCCCTTCTGCGCCCTCTACAGTGGAACCACCTATTTCCATGAGAATGGGTAACACAACTGTTTGAAGTGTTGAAGTTCTGTTCTAAACAGCAGCACCTTCCTGTTCCTGTCTTTGTTTCAGATTTCCAGCATCCATCGTATTTAGCTTTTAGCCACCTTGTTATTCATTTCTATGAATCCGCTGGTAAGCTGATGCATGGGACATACCTTCATATCCATCTTCTTGACTTTCCCTTTTACATTAAAGTTTGCCTAGACATGTACGCCAAGGTCCCTTTCTTCCTCCATATTACTCAGTATTCTTCTATTCATCACTTGGTTTTCTGCTGGCTTAGTAGGCGTCGCCCCTGTCTCTGAACAAGAGCTGTGTTTTAAACAGTCATTTAGGACTTGTTGGCTATGGAAAGTCATTTCATGGCACAGTTCAAATATCGTTCGCTCTGTTCCACACAAAGTGTGCAAAGGTTGTGCGTGAGGATAAGGGACAATATAAAGTCATCTCCCTTGCATTTTTGCACCACCCAAAATGCAGTTTAATAAACGTGTCCGCATTGAATGCATTTTTCCAATACTGTGCCCAAAAGAACAGACTATCTATATGTTACTGAGGTCTAAAATTATCCTCCTAAAGCTTTCTCACTGTCAACCAGTTGCCTCTTTTTAAAATAATCGTTACAAATATACGTCATCTCCCCTTCAATTGACCTTAACTATTTTATTTTTTAAAATGCAAATATCAACGGTAGAAAACCGAGCCAGATCACATTCCGAGAAACAGTCCTCCATACGAAGAACAACGCCAAAAATTAAACAAATGTTGCTTCTGAACAATACAACATCCTTAGGTCTAATTTGATTCAATTTTTGATGCAACGAAACTAATCAGTTTTACTGGCAGTTCGAACAAACCTCTTTTTCTTTGTCAATGTTTGTGCTGCAGGGATCAGGGAAAGCGACCTTTTTTCTCCCAGACTCTTAGCATCTACTGTGGCACTAATTTCCACACCAAGAGCCCGAATGGTAAAGAATCCAAACCCAGCCGACGTTGTCAGAGCCAAATCAAAGCTTCTGTTGGCACTGAGCTCCACTTAAAAAGCAGGAAATACAGAGCTCAAATATAGCCTCCTTCTATATTGGATTGTTTTAACACTGCGTTGCCCTGAGCCCCCGCAACAAGAGCAAACGCCAAACAAACAAAAACAGGCCAAGCTATGTGAGTACTGTGTTCACCGGGTCCCACATAAATGAGTTACAGAGAACCTACACACAAGTAATCAAGCCCAACCCTTGCTTGCACTGTTTTCGCTGCATCTTACACACGGTGCATTACTGAGTCCTCAAAGATCCATAGCAAGAAAACCCCACGTCCAATCGTTACTTGTGTTGTTTTTGCCGGATCACAGACAGGGAGTGGTAGTTAACTCCTCACAATATTACGTAAAGAGCAGGGAAGGCCAAGGATCAAATCTTGCTCCGGCAATATGAGCCAGGTCTCACACAGGTTGTGCCACTGAACGCCGCGAGAAATCAATGCAGGACAAGGACAGCCTGTATGACTGGACAATATGGTTTTGCCATTAATGTGGACTCCCAGTAACACAGGGCAGGTTAGGCTCAGACACCAGGTGACATCATTTGTAACAGAAATAAATTGAGCACGTTCTGACGAAATTCTGCAGAACACAGAACACATTCCAACATTACAATGACCTCCACTTCCAGCACTTCTTTCCTCTTCTCAGGACTTCCCGGATTCTTCACAGCCAAATATGCCACCTTTTAAAAAGTAATAATTACCGTCATGTTCGGAATTCAGTCCCCTACCTGCACTCATTGAATTTTCAGAAACAGTACAGTGACCAATACACACAGCATCGGTCACACTCAAGTTGATTAAGGCTTCAAAATTAGTCTCTTGAGTGTGCAGAAAACACTTCCACGAGCATTCTCAGTGAGATTTTACTTCTACCCGTGAGTGTAATGGGGCCGTGGTTTAACGTCACAGACAAAGTAGCAACTCTAGCAGTGAAGTCGGTCCTATCAACTGCCCCTCATTATTGCAGCACTCACAATGTGCCATGCGTCCGAAAGTGCATTGTGGTCTCAGTACATTATTTTTCTTGAACTTCCCTTGGCATGCCTCATTACCACGATGTTTGAAACGAAGAGAAGGATTCCTCCAATGCCCATAAGACAGAGTGATCGAAATAAATGCAATGTAGAAGCTGTGTCATAAGTAGGATGTCAGGTGAGAAGGTTGAATGAACTTTCATTAATACAGATAGTTTTACGACCTCAAACTTATCCCAAAAAAATTCAGAGACAATGATTCTCTCTACTTGACCTGTAAACATTTGTTACAATGCAATATTCACGGCAGCCACTTCAGGAAGGTTAAGATCCCCACCCAATTACCCGCGCTTCCCAAACGCCCCCTTCACCGGCACCGCCCCCCCCCCCCCCCCCCCCCAACCCCCGAACGAATAAACCTGTCACTGTTGCCAGAACAATTTATTGGCTAAGATCTTCCGATTAATGGTAATGTCACACTACAGAACATGACTAAAGCAAGCCTTAGCTTTTTACTATCTCCCAGATGAAAATTCCTATCACAGAGTGAGGCATTGTGTAAGGGATCCACATACGGAACACGCCATTGAGGCCATTTCCATTTCCTCTCTTGATTACACCAGCTCAATTACATATTTTCAAAGTCGACATGCTGTCTGTGTTATCTATCTGCCTTCAACACCTGAAGGACTGATTTTGTTAAATTTACTTAACGGGTAAAAATGTAAATTTCTGCTATGAGTACAGATTGGTGTACATTTTGATACCACATTGTGAGCACTTGTCTTTTTCAGGTGTGGTAAGGCGTATCGGGGTGGGGGAGGCGGGTGGCTATGTTACACTTTCCATTGGAGGTGCGGTCGGATGAACTTTGTCAGGCGTGTGGAGAATGATCTGTCTGAGAGGTCTAGGTGATCGTACTTCGAAGGGGGAGAATGAGTCATGAATATTGAAGGTAGGCAGTGTTTGAAAATTTTCATGAGAGGGTAAAGTGTTGCACCATGTCGAGGCTGCAACAGGTTCAGCCTTGTCGTGCGTGCATTAGTTTGAGCATTGGTGGCAGAGGGTTTGAGTTGATGTGCAATGTCGAGATGGTTGTTAAAGTTAATGCAAAAATCTGGGCTGCGTTGCGAAAAGTGTACGGAAGAGCTGAGGCGGTTAGCAGTCGAAAGGGTGCAGAACGCGAGATTCGTCGGGAAGGGGGTGCTTGTTTTGAAACCTGAGCACTGCCGGCCATTAATATTTATCGGGGATGCTGAGAGACCATGAAAATTGTCCATGGCATGCGGGATGAGCGTGATTCGCATGGTAAATGAGGGGATGAGGAATGTCCGGCGTGCAGGGTGCCGTAGCGTCTCGGCGCAGAGAGTTGGAGCAACGCCAATGTGGCTGTTAGGTTGAGAAGTGTTATAGAGTTCGTGGGAGGTGCTGCGGGCTGAGCCTTGCGAAATCAACACAGGCAGCGCAAAATCTGAAGATGTTACGACCAAGCTGACCAGGAGAGTGTAGAATACCAGCAACTCGACTGTGTATAAGGTACTGTCATTCTGCAAGTCTCTTCCTCAACTCACTTTACTGCTGTGGTTATATTTGGGCAAGGTCTTACAGGGAAAATACAAATTTTAACAGTTACCGCCTTCGCTGCCGATTGGTAAGCTTCGAATCTCTGCGTTTAGGAAATTTATCTAACTCAGAGGCCCTCGAGCTTGCTATTTCGATTAGCATGTACTCATTGTTAAGTCAAAGAGATCGGCACTTGTTCAGGCACGTTCCTCACAAGGATAACGAATCAGACAGGCAAATACACTCTGCACGGTGGCTTTTCTACTAGGAAACAACATGATTGTCGTCAATGCATGCCCTAAAAGGACACCAGCGAGCTTTATGTGAAGATCGGGGATATTGATGCTGACACAGGGAAGCACTCAGCGATGGTCATAACCCCTAGATTCTAGCAGTCGGAGAATGACCAAAATACAGACGGAAAGCATTCAACCCGGAACTCTACGCTGGCTCTCCATAGCCGCAATTTACCGAGTGTGCTTCCCAGATATATTCACATATTCCTGTGCATTCTTCTTTTTTTTCCAGATAATAGCCTAGTTCCCTCTCGAAGTTCTTGCATCAATATGGCTCCACAAAATTCAAGGTTTTGGCATTCCAAATCCGAATTTTTTGCTCTGGGAACGTTTTTCCTCATGTCGACATTGCTTATTTTGACTTTAAATGATCTTAAATTTGTTCAAACGTATTTTAGCTCCTTGATCAATTAGGAAGAGTTTTCACTATGTGCTCTGCCCAGACCGCTCACGAATCTGTTTGCCTTTACCAAACCTCCGTTCAAACTTTCCTTCTGCAAGGAAAGCAATCTGAACCTTTCAATCTATGAACATAACTCAACACCCTTATGCCTGAATCTTCTGCATTATGTTATGTATTTTTAATTGTTTCACGAGACATTGCCATCGCTGGCTCGGCCAGCGTTTTATGCTCCAAATCTTAGTTACCCAGGAGGAGGTGGCGGTGATCTGTCTTTTTTTACCTCTGTAATCCATGTGGCATAGGTGCATCTATGGTGTTGTAAAGTGGGAGTTACTGGATTATGTCTCAGCGACAGTGAAGGAACGGTGTTGCAGTTTGGAAGTCCGGATGTTGATTCGCTTGGACGGGCACTTACAGTTGGTGTATTTCGCACGGATCAATGCTGCCTTTGCCCTTTCTGACGGTAGAGGTCGCGCGTTTGGAAGATATTTTTAAAGGAGACATGATGAATTTCTGCAGTGCTTCTTCGGGATGGTGCACTGCTGCCACTATATGTTGGTGGTGGAGTGAGTGTGTGATGAATGAGGTGTAAATCAATAGTGCTTCCCTTCAGTCGATGGTGACGAGATTCGTGAGTAGTGATGGACCCCGAGCCTTCCAGGCAAGTGGAGATTATTCCATCAGATTCCTGACTTGTGACATGTAGAAGGTGGGCTGGCATTGAGAAGTGAGGAATTCTGTTATCCCCTGCAGTTTTGCTTGATTCTGAATTCTACTGGTAGCCACAGTTTTTATTTGGTGACTCAAGTTCAGCTTTACTCGATGGTTACTTCCAGGATGTTGATATTGGGGGATTACAACCTTTGCCCAAACATGCACTCGAGGTGTGGGTGGGGGAGTCGTGTTTGGGGATGGTTGTGGAGACACTTTACATGATGCAGTCGCACCTTGGACAAAACAGATAATATTCCTTTTTGACAGCGGCCAACTTCTCAAGCCGGGGAAGCGATTGAGTACTGACCTTTGTATCCTTGGCACAACAATTTATTGTCAATGAATTCACTTCAACATAAAGTCATAAGTGGGGTTGGTCGCCAATGACCACAAAATATTCAGTACCATTCACATCTTAACAGATACTGAACCTTTCCCTGCCCACATGCAACAATGCCTGGGCAACATTACCAGTTTGACCCTGTGTTGATTTTTTTTTTTTAAAAAAAGGAGCGCCATCAACGTCCATGTTTCTTGCATTTTTGAAAGCAAATAACGAAAATAATTAATTTGTTAACTAATATTTGAATTGTCCTGCATTGTCGAACTACCCGTACACAAACTTCACGTAAAGTAACAGTCATTTCATTAATTTGAAAATACGAATAATGGTTAACTCCATTGACCACACGTTGGCATTAGTGATTGCGCAAATCATTCACTATTCCATGACTCATTAACACATTCAAATAATTAATAACATGTCGATTTTATTAACTAAACAGTGAAGGCTGACTTCACTCACCGCCGGTTGACTAAATAGCTATTCACTTATGTGAATCGCATGCTGACATTCTGACACTTGCATTGACTTCATTAATTTGTTTCATTTTGTATTAACCTTCCATTCAGATCATGCATCGCTGTTAAGTTTTGGCAACTTCCTTAGCCGGAAGCCGATGCCCCAATTCCCTCCCTGCCCAGGAGTTCCTGGCACGGGCGAAACGCAGCCAGGTGACTGGCTGCGCTTGCTCAAACCTATTTCTGGGCAGCAGGAACATCGGATGTTAGGCTGCTGATCGTGTAAGAAAGAATCAGTTGTCTCTCATTGGGCTTCATATTTAGGGGTAACATGGGATCGTGAAGGGAAACCCAGGGTGAGTATCAGCTACGAAGAGGGACTGGATAGGCTAGAGTTGTTTTCCTTAGAACAGAGAGAGCTGATGGGGCGACCTGTTATGAGCGAACAATATTATGACGGGCATAGGGAGGGTGGACAGGAAGGCACATGACCTCTTCTTGGATGATTGAATAATCACGGGTCACATATTAAAGCTCAGGGGCAGCAGGTTGTGCTTGGATTTTAAGTTAGTTTTCATCCAAATTGTGTTTAGAATCTGGAAAACAATGCCTGAAGCGTTGTTAGAGGCTGGAACTCTAACAGCATTTAAGCAGGAATTAGATTAGCACTTGAATCGCTATAGAATTCAGGGCTACGGACCAAGTGCTGAAAAATATAATTAGAATAGATAATGGCCTGCACGGACATGGTGGGCCAAAGATCGAGCGATAACTCTCTGATTGTTTAGCTCCGCCTGAGTTAGGGAGCCCAATGAGGGCGGCAAGTGGAGAAGGAGCCAGCAGCAGGATTCATGGCGGAGTGAAACCACTTAAAAGAGTAGTTGTAAAAGCGTGTGCAACCAAGAAAAAGCGTTGAGCTTCGCCGTCTGCAAGTGCTAAGGCATCGGGTGAAGCCCTGGTGAGCCGAAAAAGCTGAGGTCACTCTGTGATTGCGTTCTGCCGCCTGTACCGCTAAAGATAATAGTTTGGAATATTGACGTCCAGCTTGGCGTATTTGGCGAGCTGGACTTGTGCCCATGAGCTGATGCTGAAGTGCTGCTTCGGAATACAGGGGAACGTAGGAAACGATATTGAAACCCCAGGAGGTGACAAATTATTAAAGGAGCTTTGAGTATAACATGAAACATGATCTTTCAATGTTTAACCAACGGAATTGCTTGTGGGGAGGACAGGTTTTTAAGAAAATTTATTATATTACAATGCTCACGTACATCTCGGTGGGTTGCTGAGAAGATCTGTAAGATCTCCCTCAGTCGCATTTCTTATTTAACATTTAGTTCCAGATTTTGGATCAGAGTTTGAATGTTAATTCATATTAACATCATGTTAATCCTGGATTTTAGTGCATAATGTAGATACTATAAAATTGTATTGCTCTCCCGCTTTTTCATCACATATAGTTGTTTTGAATATAAAGTTGCTTGTACCAACTGGGATTTCGACGTTACTTTAAGGATCTGGTGTGGGACTATTGCACCGTGCCATGTCATGATGTTCTGTTGGGTTTCATGAGCACGCCTTTGCAATAAATGTAACGTCAACATCCTGTGTTCTAAATAAACCAGCCCAGATCACAACAGTGCGCCGTTATGTACATTCCTAATACTCCTATGGCGTAGACAGGTCACTAAGCTGAGCGAAACAATTACAGCATTTGGTGTGCACTATACACTGCACTGAATCAAGAGTCACGAACTGAACCTTTATGTGTTTTGATCACGATCACCTTCAGCATGAATTGTCTTAACAGAAAAGCCTTCATATCAACTGAACGTTCGTCTCGTTAACTTTACGTTTATTGTCTAATGGGACAAAACGTGGACTTCAGAGCCCTATGTTCCGGTGGTCAAGAAAGTTCTCGAACAAAGTTGCCCACAAACACTGAATGTGTTCTGTTGCAGGAAAATCCTTTTTCCCCATAGCATTTCAATTCTGGGGGCAATTTTAAGGGCTGCCCAGGCCTGCAAACATCAGTGATGTCAGCAAGCAGGGTAAGCAAACGAAGGATTTAGGAGATTACAATAAGACAACTATCTGGGAAATTGAACTCACCGAGTTTTTAAACTACTAACGGAAACATAACGACAGATGACTTAAGGGTTATGTTTGCATTAAAATTAGGATGTCATGTAAAAAAAAGAAAACTACACTTTATAACATATAATTTGAAATCATGTGAAATTATAGAGGCCAGTTGATAAATTTTAATTCCCATCAATATAAAAAAAATTCGCATTGTTCTTTTATTTTGGTTAGAACCAGTGAGGGCATATGTCAATATGTTCAACTGATGACATGATTAAGTCCCTTTTCAACCTGAATCGAAAATTTGTAAGTGTTCCAATTGTGTGTGTGTTTTTTTTTTCCTTCTATAGATCAAGATCAATAGGACATTACTAGATATCCACATAATTTCTTCTACGTAGCTTTTTTCACATTATACTGGCGAAGGTAAGGATGTCCTCTGTCGTGCCCCTCCTGGAGAAACGTAGATTTAATACCACCCAGTGAGTTTCTAGGCTTTGGCATGTTTCTTACATATCCATATGGTAAAAGCTATTATAAGATGCCGTGCTTTATAGTCTTTGAAACTGGCAGTTATCCACAAATATCACCAGGACATCTGGGCACTGGAAAGCATATTGGCGGAAGATTTTCTTGCATTTGACCACCAGGCCATGCTAAATGAAAGCAGTGAGAATACGAAAAATAATAATACCACTGCTCTTCTTTCAAGGAGTAGAATGGGTTCACTTACATCCACATGAACTGTCTGTTGAGCCTCGGTTTAATTATATCTGAAAATCAGCATCTTCCATTTCTCAAACATGGCACTTGAGTGTCAGTGCCTGGGCCGGGACTGGAACTCAGGACCTATTGACGTAGAAACCAATATCGTAGCAATTTACGACGACTGACACTTACACACCCTTTCAACGCTCCGTGACTACACACACTTACTGAAAAACACGGGGCTGGGGAGAGCTGATGTCAAGCACTTGTCAATACAATGAAGGGAGAAAGAGTTGGGGTGCAATAATTACAGAATGCAAACCCTCCAACACCTACTGCTGACATGATGAGATCCCCGGCGGTCTCCACTACCTGTTCAAACCGAAGCCCCAGCAACTCTCTGCGCCGATTTCAAAGTGAAGTCCTAGACGGCCTCTGCGCCCTTTTCCAACTTAATTCTCTGCCGCTCTCCGCGCCCATTACCAACTGAATGCCCCGCCGCTCTCCAGGACATTATCAAACTCAAGAGCGTCCGCAAAGACAACTTCGGATAACATCAGCTTCTTATCTCTGACATCCATTCTCTGCCCTTTATATATCAAGCTTTTTTTCATTAATAATGGAATGCTGATTGTCACGAATTAGTGGGGTTAGTGCGGTGTAATGTCAAGCCCTGCTGCTCCCCAAGCCATGGCAAATGTGAAAATTTTAATCCGGGCAGCATATTGCCCCAATATATCTATCAGTGCACTTCAGTTCAATTTCGGTTAACAGAATACGAGAACCAGGTTTGTAAATCTAATAACTAGATAACTGTTGATTAAACAAATTATTTTCCCCCAATAACAAAATTGAACTGCTAGCTATTAACACTATAACATATTCCAAACATTTTTACACCCAATCCACAAACACACACACACACACACACACGACACATAACGAGGGATATCAAGGGTAAGGAATATAAACAGTTCGAAATCAACAATCCTGATTTCAAGGCTAGATGATTTGATTTTGCTTGAAGTCTCGCAACTTCTCCGTAGGCCTGTGCTGATGACACGAGGTGATGTTCCAGCACTCGCACTCTGTACTTTGCTCGTTAAAAACCTGCTTTCAACGTTTCTACTCGTGTTTCCTTAAGACACAATATGCGGAGATGTGAGCAACTGCCATCTAATTACCAAGGCAGAATTATTGGCGTTTTACCAAAAACACAGAAGAACGAGAGAAGTTTTTAGGACTTTCCAATGTTGATGTTGAGATCCTTCCATTGGCTACTGCTATCAATAAACACTGCTCACATGGTCTGCAGCCAATCAGATTCCGTCGCTACACAGCTCTCTCTTCGGCATGTAATTTCTGACGCCATGGTCCAACCTGGCACAAGTTGTTCCAAGACGTGTGAACATTGCAGATCTTCTCATTCTGCCTCAGGGGTCTTATGTGTTTTAAAATTTCATCCACTGTAGCGTTTTAAAGGCACAGTCTGTCTAATCGTAAATTCACAGTCCAAGATACAAAATATAGGTTCTTACCTAACTCTTTCAACAGCTACAGACGATTGAAACTATCAAATTTCTCACCATTCCATGGGAAAATAATTTAAAACTGAGCGCATTATTTGATTTATTGATGGCATCTACGTGTGTACTCTGTCACGTTCATTCGGACATTCACCAAATTGACCACTGTCTGCAACACCGGCTGCCAATGTGAATTATCCGGCTCTTTTGCTGTGCTCTTTTAAGCCAATCGAGGTCTGCCGACTCAGGTAATGGGAGGATTCGTGCCAGGGAGGGACGTAGTGGACAATAATTGTTCCCATTATATTGGACTGGGGCAGATGGATGTAAATAAAAACTGGGGGTAGAGAGCGTTTTTTAAAATTAAATTCTATTGTAGCAATCAGTGATTTTCAGTTTGTAGTCGTAAATGTTGCATTGATTATGAGTGCCTTGATCTCTTATCCCTCCCAGCCTGACCTACTCGGGCCCAATTTCTGATGTTTTCTCATTTTATTTCATGGGATGGGGTCATCGCTGGCTCAGCTAGAATTTCTTCCCCGTTAATAAAGGCCTTTGTTCAGAGGCCTTTTAAGACTCAATCACATCGCCGTGGTTCTCGAGTCACAGATGGGTTTTTTATGGCAATTGGCAATGGCTTCATGGTGATCATCTTGCTTTTAATTAAGGATATTTATTGATTTAAATTTAACCATCTGCGAAAGGGGATTCCAAACCGTGTCTCCAGAACATTGTTCTGGGTCTCTGAAATTCTAGTCCTGTGACAAAACCACTGCGCCAAGGAATGCTTCATTTATCCTTTATCTGTTACCCGCCGCACTTTTCTGAGAGTGTGGGAGACATTTTGAAACTGTCAGTCGTGCTTCGTTTACATGAGTGTGGTGATGTTTTCTGCAAGACTATTGTCGGAGTTATTCTATGAAAACTTTGCCAAGAAACGCGATGTAGGCTAGCGAAGGTAATTGTGAACCCTCACTTTTTCCGGGAGTAACGAAAGCAATGTGCTATTTACGTAGTGAATTTTGGCAGAAGTCGATGGTACAAATGAATCTAGGTATCACGATACATGAATGACATCAAATTAGTGTGCAGGTACAGCAATAGAATATGAAGTCAAATGCAAGTTTTGCCTTTATTTCAAGGGGAATGGGATATAATATTAGGGGGTGGGGGGTTGCTGCAGTTGTAGCGTATTTTGATGAGTACAAGTCTTAAGTGTTTTTTGTCGCTTTAGTCTAATTATTTGAAAAAGACAAATAAAAGGCTTTGGTATATGTTCAGGGAAGGCCAGCCCGACTCAGTCCTAAGGCTTATCCTGTGAAGAGAGTTTCAACACGTTGAGCACTTAGTGATCGGAACTTCTAATTTCGCTTTTACCCTCAGTTGTTTCCATTCCCAACAACCCCACACAGCCACATTCTGCATTTCCAAACCCACGAGACATTTTAAATTGTTCCCTCCACAACCAGGAGAACGTTTTATTCTTCTTGGGAGAAGTTCTGAATTTTCTTCCGCGCATTCTCTTGCGCAGCCAGCTTATGCATAGGAAACTCCGAGTGCTTTTCAACGGGCTATGTTTTGAGTCAGTTAACAGCACGTCAGATTTAAATTATGTAAGACAAATACATACAGAATTGGAATTATTTCCAATTATATGAAATGTTTGAAACAAATGGAAAATATTCTTAAAATTAGTGATTAATAATAGCATTAAGTGATTAAAATACATTTCGAAATACACGTCAAAACTGTGAAATGCCCAAGAAACAGTGCGGTGATTCAATATTTTACCCTTCCGGTTTAAATCCCAATGTTGGCTGCAGCTGCCCTAAACCGGCGTTCGCAGGTCGGCATATGACATCGGGACGAGGCTTCATTTCTCCAGTCTGCTCCGATTGAGGCACCATGCAAAGGACACATTCGGAGGGCTGCGGTTAACGTAGGCTCCCGGGTAAGTAGGCAAATATTTATTCAATTTCCGTCGTTCTCAATGGTGCTGACGCTGTTCGGACGTTTTGGGCCTCTCTATCAGCCGCTGTTTCAGAGCATGTTCGATTGTGTAGCTGATCAGATTATGAAGAAACAGCCTTTGTATCTGAGTGTGTAGGATTCATTCGGTATCTGTAAGTTTGTGATGATGCGTTTGGGTGTGTGATTCAATCTGTATTGTTCTGTCACCACATAATCTTTGACTGTGGGATTATATGTGTATCTGTCCGTCTCTGGGAATTTGTTTGTGTATGATTTACTTTGTCTTGTTCTATATCATGTACATGAATTTGGGTTTACTTATGTATCTGTCAACCTTTGGCTACGTATGAGCCTATGTTGCACTCTGTATTGCCTTGAGCCCAGTTCGATATGTCAGTCTGGTTTAGTTCTTCATCTGTCAGCATGTACCCATGTGTGAGAGCATGATCCATTTTATTATTCCACATTCTCTGTTAAATTTAGTAAGGGCGAGAAGATTTTTCTGTCTAATTCTCGCACACAAAAATAGAGACTGTCATTCTCTCTGTGTCAGCCTATATCAAGCACACAATGTGCGGTGCATTGTATATCTGTCAATCTCCGGGCATGCATATACGTTTATGATTACCTTTCTATTACTCTTTCTCTTTTGCACGGCGTGGGTGTGGGATTCATCCTGCTCCCGTCAATAACTGTGTTGGTGAGTGTTTATTTAATACATTATTATCCGGATCGTCTAAACAATTAGAGTATGGCATTCATTATTCCTCTGTTTTTCGCTCGCTGTGTGACAGTGTCCAATTAATTCTACATTGCACTGTGTCTTATCGACAATGTGAACATGACATTAATTGTTTATCAGCCATTCTATGGGCATTTATATAATTTTATTATTCACTTAGCACTGCTTCTTCTATGGGCCACTATCTGAGTGTGGAAATAATTGTTAATATATTATTCTCTCAGAGTCTTATCGAATCAGGATCCATTATAGCAGCACATTGAAACCGGCCTAATTCGTATCATCCATACATTGCTCTAAAAGTACCTTAAAGCAGACATCTTCAGCTTACTTCATCTGCTTATCTCTGATATAAATATCCCCTCCTATTCTTATGCAGCCATTTTGCTTAAATATCAGTTTGCTAATCTTCTCAACTTTTGCACACGATTCAAACTTCCAAATTCGTCACACTCCATGGGAAAAGTGAGTTAATATTGAGCTCATGAATATATTGAATATATTTTGTTTATTTCCTGTCACACTATACAGCTTGATCCTCATATTGATATGTTTATTTGACAATGATTGTTGATATGCATTTCTTCCACTTTGTTGCCGTTCCCGGTTCAGGCCAGTGGATACCTGCCGGCTCTAACAGAGGGCAGCTTCGGGACAGGGAGGGACACAGCCGTAAGAGTTGTTCAGTTTCTTTTAAGCATGGATGGATGGATAAAAATTATGAGGGCTGAGAACCCCATTAATCAAATGTTGTTAAACCAAACATAGGTTACTATGTTGCACAGTAACAATTTGCACCCTACGTGAAAGGAGGTACATTAAGCTCACCCCTCCGCTGGTAAAGTCTATTAATGAGGGATTAATGACGTATGTATTACTCTCTTCTACTTTGTGAGAGTAAGAGAGGCATGTTGAACCTATCAGTCGTCTTTAATAGATGTGAGAGTGGTAACATTGTCATTGGAACGTTCGGAGGGCACAAATTCAATACAATTGGCCAAGGGAGTAAATGTTACATGATGAACAGACCATTTCACCGAGAGATTTATGGATGACTGGAGCAAGCTGCCTGAGAATTTCGTGGAGGCAGCTTCGATCAAGTTATTCAAAATTCGATTGGACTGCTGCCGGAAAAGAGAGAATTTGCAAGGTTACGGGAATAAGGCAAGGAAATGGATTAGGTGCAATGATCTTTCAGGGAGAGAGCGCAATGCCGATGGGCAAAATGACCTCCTTTAGCACTAAGATCTGTGATAATGTGACCTATTATGTATATATTTGGGAAAAATGGCAGATGCCTTTTTATGTGCTGAAATGTGAAATTCAATTTTGCAAAAAGACTAACAGGCCTCGACATCTCTGTCTTAAACGAGCGACTATTATTCTGAAACTACACCGTAGTACACTGTTCCCCAAGGAGGAAAAACAACATCCCCTATTCTATGCTGTATTTATTTTAACAATAATAAAAATGTCAATTTGATCAACTTTCATTTCTTTTCCAAATTCCAATCAGCTGTGGGCCAAACTGCTCAACATTTCCTCATGAAACATACCTTTAAATCTAGGAGCTAACAAACTGATCCTTCTCTCTACAGACTCAATGCAATCATGTTTTTCCTAAAGAACGGTGGCCAATACTTAATACAGGATTTGAATAGCCACAAGCAAGTTGGCTTGTTTAAATTTGTTGTCCGATCTTCTTGAAATAAAGGCCAACATTCCTTCTTATTTTCTTGTTCCTTGCTGCATTAGAATACTGACTGTTTATGAATCACCCAGGATACACAGAATTGCACATCCGTAGCCTTCTGTGGCCTCTATCATTCGAAAGAACACCGTGTGTTTCTAGTCTTCCGGGTAAAGTGTATCATCACATGTGTTTCCACATCGGGGGAAAAGGGGTCATAGAAGAGAGGAATTTCACTGGGTAGTGAAGGGGATTGGGTCGATCGAGAGTCTATCAGTGGATGGTGAGTCAGTTCGGGGGAGTGAAAGATTTGCATTGGGTGGGAAATGACAAAAGGGAGATTGGAATGATTTCAGGCAGTGGGAATTTGGATAACTGAGAGGCAGAGTGTTGCAGTGCAAATGAAACAGGATTAGGGAGAGCAGAAGTGTTTATTTGGTGAGGAAGGGGAACAAGACGTGGGGGATAATCACAGTGGATAAGGAATGGGATAAAGGCGAGCAGGAGAGTTTCATTATAACGAAAAGTCTATAAAGACGAGGGGAACAAGTTCAGTTGATCAGAAAGGGAATTGAGATGGCAAGGGAGTTTCAGACGCTGGTGACTCGCATTGGTTCAGTGGGTGAGGGAACAGGGGGAGCTGAAACGGTTAATCTGTCAGCGGAAGGAGAGCATGGTGAGGGGAGGATTTTTAGTGTGTGGAGGATTGGGAAGGGGAACTAGTTCGTTTCATGGGAAATGGTCTAAGCGGGGGGTCGTTGGGGCGAGGGCGGGGGGGCGGGGTGGGGTGGGTGGATTTGTGGTTGATAGAGACCCAGTGCAGAGCGAAGGGGTCGGCGAGGAATAATCCTGAGACTTCTACGGAACACCTTGAACACCCACATATACTCTTCCAATCCATGTCCCAGAATCCACGCCGACGGAAGGCCATTGCCTAGCCATGAACTCAATCACTGAAATATATTGCTTTCACCTGATCACTTTTTCCATCAACTGAATGACTCCCCTCACCCTGATCCACATAGTGGCTGGCGAGTTTTATGTGGGCAGTGGAAATGTTCCCTGGAATGGTAAGTGGACCAGGGAGATGGAGGGAACGTAATCATCCAGAGGTGCTAGGACACAATTGGTGTCGGCACGAATAGGGTGAGGGTTTTTGTACGTGCGTTCAGGAACAGATCTAGCAGAGTGGGAGCGTTATCGTGCTCAGAGGCCTTGGCGACGAGTTTTAGTGAGTGGACAATGGGATCAAGTTGAGGCGTCAGTCGTCTCTTGGTGCGCAATATGCATATTGCAACGGGAAAGCCTTTGCCTCGGTTTGGAATGGGGTCAGCGGGAGGGAATAGTTTGATGGTGGAAAGGTGTTCCGAGGGGTGGAGTTCAGTGGTTGGGGAGGCCGTTCAAGGGAAGGGAAAGAGATTTGCTGTGTGTTGTATGGGACGAGGAATTGTATAACTGGTTGTGCAAGAACAACTGGGCCTAGGGGAGAGTTCCAGTGTGTTATGAAACGCATCTGTGCGAGGTGAAATTTCAGTTGGATTCGAAGGGCATTTGCAGGGTTGGGAAGGAGCCATCGGAGTGGATGATCTTCACTGGTGGTCAAACGGATCAGGGCAAGTGGGGGAGAATCAAATTGAGGGTATTTTCGCTAATTGTTTCCCCATTCATCACTGGCTCAGCCAGCATTTTATGCCCATGCAAAAACGCCCTTTACCTGAGTAGCTTGCTGGGATTTGAAATGAAATTTCAGAGTCAACCACGTTCTTGAGGGCTTGGGTTCGCATGTAGGCCAAACAAAGACTGCAGATTTACTTTCTGACATTGAGCCAGATGGGTTTTCCTTGAAATCGGCAATGATGCTTTTTGTTGGTCAGATTTCCATTGAATACAAATTTACATTCCACCTGCTGCCTTGGAGCGTTTTGAACCATTGGCCGCCAGACATTCTCCTGGGTCACTAGTCCTGTGAGAATCCCAGTACACCACCACCTCACCGAATGGTGAGAGATTGAGCGGGAACGTTTCACTGAGTTTGGACAAGGTTCAAGGAGAGAAGAATTCTCAATGCGCGAGGGATCAGTGGGGTTGAGGTACCGTTTTAATTGGGTTTGACAGGGCAACATAGCGAAGGGAAGACTTTCTGTGGGAATGCGGTTAATCGCGATGGGCAGTGTTTCTATTGATGAGAAGTGTTTTAGATCAAGGGGAAGAGTATATATTCGTGTGGGACTGTTCCAGGTAATTGAAAAGTTTAAGTAGGTTGGGTCAGTTATCAGGATCCTGATCCTGATAACCGACCCAATCTACTTAAACTTTACCATCATCTGGGACAGTCCCGCACGGATCATTTCACTGCGTTTGGGAGCGTTTTGGCCATGTGGACGAATATCTGTGGTTGGGGAAAGGTGTCAGGTGAAAGAAGGAGTCTAAGTGGATGCGTGAAACGTGAGATGGGAAGTGTTTCCTTGTGTTTGGAATGGTTCATGTGGAGTGAACAGGTTATAGTGGTTGGTTAATGTTGAGGGGAATGATTGAAATATGTGGGCGATGAGGAGGAACAATACGTTTTGTATAATTTGGGAAACTTTGAAATGCGAGACGGTACGAATCTCAGTGAGTGGGGTTCAGTATCAAGTGGAGCGGAAATGTTTCAATGGATGCTGATAGGGATCACGCAGAAGGAAGGGTCTTATCGGGTGGGGTTGTGTTTCAGGTTTGCGGGAGGCTTTAGATATGTGCGGATAGCGGTAAAGGTGAAGGTTGGAGTTTCGGTGGGTTGGAAGTTGGGATCAATTGCAGAAAATTGTTTCTGTGAGCGGGGATGTGTCTGAGGCGGAGGGAAAGGGTTACATTGGCCTTGGACGGTGATCAGGGCAGCTGAACGGTTTCGGCGAGTGAGGAGCAAGAGGAGAGTTTAATTTCAATGCGTTAATAAGCGTATCATGCAGGGTGAATTAGATTCAATGGGTGATTTTGGTGTGTCTTGTGAGGAGAATGCTTTCGGTGGTGGAGAATGGTATCAAGGCGCTGGTAGGATGTGGATTGGTGGTGAAGCACATTTGGAACGATTAAAGTATTTCAATGGGTGCGGAAATGTATGAACATGAGGGAAAGATTCTCACAGCTGGATAATATGGTTCCGGGGGTAGTGCTGCATTGTATGCAGAAGGGATTCAGGGTGTGCTGGAGAATGGTAGCGGGGGAAGTAAACGATAATGGCAAAGGGAAATATTCCCAGGGATGTGAAAAGGGATGGGTTCAAGCCGGAAAATTTTAGCGGTTGCAGAAATAGATCCGTCATTTAACATTTCAGTCGCTGTTGGATCACTGGGATTGAAAGCGTTTCTGCATTTTAGAAAGTGGGTAAGCGGAGGAGTAGTTTCAGTGGGTGTTGATGGTGATCAGGGTGGGTGGGGGAAATTGAGTGCTTGGGGAAAATCATTATGGGGATTGGCAGATCTACTTTGGGTGGGGAAGGCTCTGTGGACGAAGGGGAAATGTCAGTGAGTGGAAACTTTTCGGTGATTGGGGAAATATATAAGCTGGTGCAGAAGAGCCTCAGTGTGTGTAGATAGGAATCGGGGGAAGAGCCTCCTTTTATGGGGTTGCGAATAGGGGGATCAGCTTCAAAGAGTGGGGAATGGAATCGGCGTAAGTGGTTCAGTGGTAAGGACTACAAATAGGGGAAGGCGACACAGTGGAGTGGGATGGGAATGGGACGCGTCTCCGTGGCTGGGTTTGGGGCCGGTTGGTGTAGATGTACTGGTGGGAATTGGAATGGGGCAGTGGCTTCAGTTGGCGGGGGTGGGATCAAAGTTTAATGGAGTGGGGATGGGGACGTCAGAGAGGTTTAGGGGATGGGGATCTGGGGCAGGACTCTCTGTGTGGAGGCGTGGAGGTTATCAGTGCTTGCGGGAAAGGATCAGTTGGGAGCGTTTTAGTGGGCGGGAATGGGATTCCGGGATGTGGAGATTCATTACATGGAGATGGGGAAAATGGGCAGGGCGCCTGTTCCAATGGGTGCGAGGGCGATCTGGAGAGAGATGGAGATTTCCAGTGGGTGTCACTAGGAATCCAGTAGACAGCAATTGTTTCCATGTGTGGCTATGGACAAGCGGGAGAGAGTATTAGTGGGTGTGGATGGGCTTCGAGGTGGAGCGTTGCAGTTGTGTTGGGATGGGGAGCGGGCTGAGCGTTTCTTTGGGTTGGGGGAAGTTTCAATGGGTGGGGCTGGGGATGTGGGAAAATCTGTGTGTAGGTATTGGGATCGGGTTGGTGGAGTTTCAGTGGGTGGGTTTGGAGGGAGAGTTTCAGTGGGTGGGGGTAGTTGTGGGTTGAGATTCCCTTGGTGTGGGAATGCAGAGGTGGTGGACTATCAGTAGTTGGGCATGGAAGGGCGTAGAGCCTCAGTGTGGGTGAAAGTTGATCAGGGGTCGGGGTGATGTGTCAGTGGTGCATGTGATGATGTGCGGGAGAGTTTCAGTGGGTGGCGTTGGGGACCGAGTGCGTGATCAAATGGGTGAGGATGTGTTTCGAGGGGGAGTAGTGTAGGGATTGGGTTGGGGGGAGTTTCTTTGAGTAGGGATGGGGATCTAGGGTAGGTATTCGAGTGGATGGGGATCTGGATGTGGGTAGTTTTCCAATTGATGAGAGGGGTATCAGGTGAGTGGAAGAATTTGAGTGGGCGGTTTGGGAATCAGAATGACAGCAAGTGTTCCAATGGGTGTTGATGAGGATCGGAGCAGACTATCAGTGGGTACGCATGGGGATTAGTAGGAGGGGGCAATTTTCAGTGTCTGCAGAGGAGAACCAGACATTTTTTGGGTGTGTAATTGTATTCAAGGAAAGGAGAGCGGTTTGATGGTGTGGAATAGGATATCTCCGGAAGCAGTTTCAGTGCTTGAGAACGGGAGCAGGCTGATGGAAGAAACTTAGTGTTTGCAGAAGGGATTAAGGAGGGGACGAATTTCATCAGAAAGTGCGAAAGCTGTTCAGTAAATGGGAAATATTTCAGTGGATGGTGATTGTTCAGAGTGAAAGTTTTCACTCCTTGAGGATGTCGACACTTTCAGGAGATGATTATTAATAGTATGCTTTTGAATCAGGGTGTACCTTGTCAATGGGGGCTGAAGCTCATCAGGGCGACTGGAATATTTCAGTGACACTAAAGCGGTATCAGGATGAGACGTAGAATTTTAGGGCATGAAGAGACAGGTAAGTGTGAGGGGAAATGGTTAATTCATTGGGCCATCAATGGGAGTGAATGGCATTAATTGTGTGGATAAGCGGGGTTGGGGGTGAGTTGCAAGGTGTGGGGAAGTGGGTTACGGTGAGTGCAGAATAATTGTGCGCCTGAAATCGTTATCGGCGGAGGCGAGAATTTCCAGTGGCTGGGGAAGTCCACCAAGGCAATGGAATATTGTCAGTAGGCGAGGAAGATGATGAGGGTGAAGCAAGAGTTTCAATGGTTGGCTAAATACGTCTTGCTGAACGAGATGGCGTCAGTGGAACTCGGCTATCTGTAATAGAGAAAGGTTCTCAATGGGTCTGGAAGGCGGATATGAGTGAAAAGTTAATGTTGTGTGTAAATGTTTCGGGTTTCCAACGTTGAGGAGAAAGGTTTCTATGATTTGGGAATGCGATAATGCAGGCAAAGATTAATAGCGGCTGGACATGGGATGCAGGCGGAGTGCAAGAGTTTCAATGGGCGGAGATGGGCATCAAGGGGAGTAGAAGAGTTTCCGTGTGTGTTGAATCCTTGAGAGGGGAAGTGTGTCATTATTTGGGAAATTGGATCATTTTGATGCGATTATTCTTACTGGCAATTCACTGGGATAAGGAAGCACTGTTTCAGTGGGTGGGGAAGGATATCAGGGCGGGGTGAAGATTTCACTCTGAAGGTGGTGATCAGGGAGACACAGTTATTTTCAATGGGTGCATCAATTAATAAATGCGATGAAACTGTTTGAATCACATGGTGATTAACGGGAGAGAAATGGTTTCATTGCGAGTGAAAGTGGATAAGCGATTTTGAGGAGGGTTTCAATGGGTCAGGAAGTGGATCATTGTGAGCGTTGAGTTGCAGTACATGAAGAACTGCCACCAGGAAGATGTCATGCAAGTCTGCACATTGGGAAGGGAATATGGAAGATTGTGAATTCCTGGGGAAGTGGGCCGAGGGAGGGGAGAGTTTTGAGTGGGTTGGGAAGGGGATCTAGGAATTGAAGAGCTTATGGGTTGGTAAAGGTTTCAGGGGGAGTGCATATTATCAGGGGGTTGTTTTGGGATTCAAGGGATGAGGAATAGCTTCGGTTGGTGCGAAGAGGCATCAGATGGGATAAGAGTCTCTGAGGTTGTGAAAGGGCATCAGCGTAACTGATGGGTGTTTGAATAGATCAGAGCGGGGGCAAGTGTTTGATTGGGTGAAGGGTTGTCATGATGAGGGGAAGATTATCATTGTTGAAGAAGGTGGACAGAGGAATGGGAGAAGGGCTTCAGTTTGTGGGGAATGGAATCAATGCGATAGGGCTAATTTAGTATGTGGTGTAGCTGATTAAGGCGAGGCAGAATGTTATTCGACGGTGGGGGCATCAGGGCGTGCACGGCAGAATCGTTGGCTTTTTTCTGGATATATGGAAGGGGTTATGTTTCATTGAATGGAGGAATCATATGGTTAGAGATAGCATCTTTTTGTGTGGAAGGGCATAGGCCAGAGGTTAAAATTCTCACATGCTGGGGACAGTCATCAGTGGAAGGATTGTTTCAGAGGACCGGAATGTTGATCGGTCCAGGTTAAAGTTTTCACTTCCTGGCGAAATATTTTGGTGCTGAGAGAGATTTTCGCTGGGTGGAAAAGGTATTCGGGGTATCGAAAGACTCTCAGTGGGTTAGCAACTTGTTGATGGGGACCAGAACCTTTTCAGTGGTTGGAAAGTGCCCATGGAAGGGGAGAAGTGTTTCCCTCGGTTGCAAAGTGGACTTGCAGCAGGAATCGAGTTTTGTTGGGTTGGGAATGAATCAGGGGAGGAAAAGGATTTTCAGTGCCTGGGGAATTAGGCTTTCATTCAAGGTGAAGTGGGGATGAGAGAAAGCGGTAGAGCTTCAGTGTGTGCATAAAGGGTTAAGGAATGTCAATGCACAAATGACAAGAGGGGTAAATTTCCATTTGCAGGAGCAATTTTATAATTATTATAGAACATCAGAAGGTTCAGCCGATTTGCTTTAATGAACTGAACGCATTGAAAGAAATTTACCTCTTAAAGAAGACCCGTGACGTGTGGGACAACTGTTCCATGACACTGGACCAGGATTTTTAACGTGTGGAAATCATTCATTGGAAACTAAACAGTGTAATTGAACGATAAGCTCAACAAAAGCATCGAGCTGGTGGAATGATGAGGGAAAAAGTAGCGCTAATGGTGTGGAACTGTGCATGTCAGTATAGATACACAGCATGTATGGAGCATGTGGAAGTAGATTCCTTGACGTGAATAAATGCATGAAGCTGCACATATAAATGGGTAGAATCGAGAATCGATTTAATAAAAACAACGTGACGTTCAAAATATCACCTCTAATTTACTAAAATGCTGATAGAGCAAGTCTGTCTCTTAGGCAATATGTTCTCATCTTTAATTGCTGTTTTTTTATTATAACATGTTTTTAAATCTCCACACTCTAATATTGTTAAAACTATTTTAAAATCTTTATTTCAATTTTCGTTTGGCCGCGGAGAAAAGGCAACTGGGAAGTGTGTCATTCAATGGTTTGCGTTTGCTTCTGTTGGCAGCAGATCCAGACTTGAATGATATTCTACCCTCAGTGGTCGGCAATCACACAGTCTCTGGTATATATTATTCTTCCGAATTGGCTCTTTCTGCTTCCAGCAGGCACAATCTAAATAATTCCACCAGAACTAGAACCTTCTTTCAATAGTAAAGAGCAATAATTATAGCAGCTATACACCTATTGTAATAATAATCTACTTTTCAGTTGAAGACCAAAAAAGTTTGATGATATCACTCACAGTTCATTCGCTAAAGGAGAGTAAAGGGTCAGGAAGGATTGCAACATCATTCTGAGCGCTGGCAGCAGCGATAGAACATGAAATTTAAATATCTTCCTTCAGGAAATACTAAGGGCCCCTTCCTGCATCCTGTAAACCCACGGCTGACTTCGGAATTATTTCATTTACAACAGTTTGAGCTGAAACCAGTTGTTCCTTCAAAATAACCAAGATATTTCAGAAGTGTGAGCAGTGAACTGCCGTCTGTTAACATTCACCAAAGACAAGTCATGAGGCCACACGATATACATGTAAACGCGTCCCAAACACTCGCCCATCAGAGAGGCCAATCATTCTGAAATGGAAATCATTCATCAAGCTGGCATCCAGATGATAGAATGAAGCAGGAACGGGGTGAGGATATTGGACTCGTTTGTGTACGTGGTTTATTTTACATTTCCCTAATTCAGACCCATACACATTACTTTAGTCAGTAACTCTGCAGATTCCAGCGATTGAACTATATCTTCAATTGCCGGAAATTATAGCTGTGGAATCTGATTTGATTAAACTTCCAGGTCGGACTTTCAGCGCCTCAACCATATTGTGTTTGAATTAATTTATCTTCCTTATACCTTTTCTGCTTTTAGTCATTTATGTTAAAATCTCTCAACTGTGGTAATCCACCCAATTTATAGAGGGAATATTTATATTTGTCTTCTTCTGTCAGAGCCCCTTGTTGTTTTGAATACCCTGGTCCCACATAGCAGATTTAGCAGTGAAGTAAAAACCCATGGGGTTCAGCGTAATGTGGCAAACTGAATAAAATATTGACTTTGAAACAATAAAACATGGGGTAATGGTCGATGCCCTTGTGAATTGAAAAGTTTCTCAAGTGGTGTTCAACAGGACTAGGTGTTGGGACCCTGGCAGTTTGTGTTAAATATGAACGATTTCGACGTGATCGTGGGGGGCACGATTGGGAAAATTGCAGATGTCACAAAGATTGGCCGAACAGTGAATATTGTAGAAGGTAGCCATAATCCTCAAAACGATACAGATACGTTGGTGGAGTGGGCGATAAAGTAGCAGATGAAAATTATTATAGAGAAGTGTGAGGTCATACATGTAGTGAGGTCCAACAGTTACAGGGATTACAAATTAAATGGGCATTTACGAAGAGTAGTAGATGGAGTGAGAGATCTTGCCGTACAATTGCAAATGTCTCCGAAGGCAGCAGTTCAACTAGACAACATTGGAAAGAAGGCATATGGAATGCTCTAATTCACTGGCAGAGGTATAGAATATAAAAGTAAGGATAACGTGAAAGAATTGTATGAAACTTTGGTGAGGCCACAACTGGAGTATTGTTTGCACCTCTGGTTAGCACATTAGAGGAAGGAAGAAATAGCTCTGGAGAGAGTGCAGAGGAGGTTTAAATATGTGATGCCAGAGTTAGAAAAGTGTAGCTACGAGGAGAGATTGGATTCGTTGGGGCTATTTTGCTTAGAACAAAGAAGGCTGTGAGGTAAATTGATTGTGGTGTTCAAGATTATGAGGGGAATAGATAGAGTGGACAGGATAAAATTGTTTCAATCGATGAGAATTCTAGAACAATGTGACATATATTTAATATAATTGGCAAAAGGTGCAGGACGGAAATGGGGAAGATTTTTTTTTACGCAGAGGGTAGTTGGTGTCTGGAATTCTCTGCCCAACTGGGTTATAGAGTCAGAAATTATAAACTCCTTGAAAACTCACCCGGATCTGCACCTAAAGTGCTGTCAGCTGCAGGGACACGGGCCGGGTGCAGGAAGGGCGAAATAGAAAGGGCAGCTGGGTGTCCTCGGGCTGGCATGGAAAGATGGGCCGAATAGCCTACTTATGTCCTGTAACTTTTCTATGGTTCTACGTCTGTTGGATTCTTTCATAAACGACTCAGCTCCAACAGGAGAGAAAAGAATTCCAACAACCTCACCACATTACAACATTCTCCTGCCCATAAGATCCTGCGGGAAAGGAAGAGGCCATATGACTCAGCAAGCATTTTCTGCTATTCAATATGATCATGGTTGATCTGATTTGAGCCTGAAAGCCGTGTCTCTGCCATCACCCTCCAAAATAATGCAGCTTCGTTGGCGATAAGATGCATTGCCTTTCCCAGTCTGACAGATTTTGAATGCCTATCAACCACTTCTCTTCGTACAAGAAACTTTTAAAGACTAACATCCTTCTGAGATCAGATGTTCCTGCTCATCTGCAACTTGTGTGAGAGTTCCCATATTTTTGAATATCGCTCCCTAGTTCTAAGACTTCCCACGAGTCGGAGGCCCTCCCATTATTTACTTTGTGAGGCCAACCCCAGAATGTTGTCGGTTTATCTTCATGATGTTATTTAGGTGACATTGTGTCTTCCTTACAACTTTCTCTGTACCTTCAGCAGGACCTCAACATCCTTCCGACATTTCAGAGGCCAGACTTTTGCACAATATGCCAGCCGACTAATAACAATTAATTAACAAATGTGTAAATTGATTCATTAGATATCCAATACCCATGATTACCAAACAAGTACAGTGTATGTTTCATTTGTCCCAAACTCCATGCCATTTTCTTGGAATCATGGACATGTACATCGCCTTAATTGTTTACTTTTTCAATTCAAGGTAGGTAAATTTGTACTTTGACGGAATGTGTTCACTGGTGCAATACTTCTCACAAAACCACAATAAATTCAAGCAGCCTCACGTCTGGCCACATTACCACTTTTCCTGGATCAGTCTTATTTCTGATGCTAATGTGTTCACGATTTGCAACATTATGAAGATCTGTCACCAGTTTCTTTCTGTACCCAAACCTATGTTCGTTTTTTTAAACAAATGTGTGAAAAATGATCGATTATCTTATACTCGACCCCTCATTGGAACTCACTCTCCCTGCTCGGAAGAACATACATTTTCAACTATTTTCAGCCGCCTCCCTCTTGGTCAACCTACTAAGCCAGTTAACAACGTCGTTTCCTGCAATGCACTTCACTGACTGTGAAAATCGGCAAAGAGTTAGTTTGACAAAATTGAAGCCCATGGCTTTTCCATCGACAGCATGTCCTTCCTCGGCAATGTTTGTTAATTCATGAAATTACTCATATTATTCAGAAATGATTGGTCATTAACAAATGGTCTAGTTGACCTTGTTAACCCATTCTCCTCTTGAGCATTATTTCCTCTTTGATGAGGTCTCTCCAACCTCGAAGATGTTAGAAAGATGGATCCGGTATTCCAAGAGTTGCCATCTCCTCCTTCATGTACAACACCGTAACATTTTGACTAATTCCGTTCTCGGGCAGCAGTGCAAAACCCAAAGAGGATTGAAACATTGTCCTCAAAGCTTCTTAACTTTATTATTGTTCCCTCGTCATGCAAATAGTTTTGACTGGTAACAAAACTATTTCTGCTTTGAATGTAGACAATTCCTCATATTCCCTTCATCAATCGCTTAAAAAAAAACGTATTGATTATTTTGACGCGTTAACTTGTTGTATCATGCATAACTTCCTTCAAACTAAGTATAATATCATGTATGTATACACACACACACGCACACACACGCATATATATATATATATATATATATATATATATATATATAATTGAATATTCAGATTCTATTCTAGACAATTTAGGGATCATTCACCCTCCTTGGCTTTTTGCTGCAGACAAAGGCGCCGAGTTCCCATCGCTGCCGACGTATTCCATAATATTGACATTATCATCAACTCATGTGGCAACTTCTGCAGAATACGTGTCAATCGTTCTGGAAAATTCCTTAAACTGACAGTTAACTATAACACCCCAGACGGCGTTTTTTTAATATATATTTTTTATTGCTGCTCTAACGTCTCCATTCCTTGCCGTATTGCTGATCCTTCTCTCAGTCGCTGGGTCCTGGTGTCCAGTCGCAATCATACATTTTAGACCGTCGGCCACAACAATATTTAAATGCGTTGTCCAAGTTCTGATCCAACGCAAGATCTACGGAACATAAAAATCAAACTTCAAAATCAATCTTGTCACTTCTCTCTTGTCGGGATCATCCTAGGCATCTGAAGCTATTTCTCCTCCAGCACGTGCGGATCCAAGCATTCATCTGCACTATCAACTTGGTTCCTTATTTCCCAGCACGCAGTTCTGGGGTTAATCTACAGATAAGGAACTTTGATGCCGCGTTCACACAGTTTCTCGTTAATGAACATTTTTATTAATGACCTGTGTCATTTCTGTAGCTGTGTAATCTGTCCCAAATTGAGCCATGCCATACACTTGGTTCGCCTTTGCAGAATTTCCCTGCACCCATTCAGCGACATTCTTTTCTCTGTTACCGGGGATCAATGCAATATGTAGCAACTACGACTCTGGCAGGAGGACGGATATTAGACTCCGCTTAATATCAAATCCGCGATAACTTCTAGATTGATGCAAGTAGTCGACACACGCTGTGCAGCCCGCCCCCGCAGACGGTCTAGGAATGGTTTCTGGCTGCATTTCAACGAAGTCTCATCGCCCTGATAGATAGTCAAAGCTGACTATCAATTTTTAAATGTCAAATTGGGGACAATCGCGGAACAGTGATTTAATACCGCATGAAACATAATTTTGGATTGTGAACAATTCTATTGATCAATATCAATGATTCTCTTCTCTTAGTTGGAGGTGAAAGGAGTTAATATTATAATATGTTGGTTATACTGTAGGAATTTAGTAATGTAAAGTGATAAAATGAACGGGGTTAGATGATGAAACAAAGGCTCTCAAATACATTCAAATCTACTGTATTCCTGTGCAGTGGAGCAGTGCTTAAATCTCAAAGCATTCTATCCTAATACCTGGATTGCTATACACAAAACAAAATTATATCGTTTTGGGCACACACGAAAATTGAGTTTGGAATTCATGTCCAGGCCATGAAGGCTGCTTCCACCGTGTGGTTACGATAGCAACTGCTCCGTGAGCAGAACAATAGCATTGGGCCTGTTAAATTTAAATGTGTCCACGGCTGTTTCATGCACTGAACTGCAGAGGATCCGAGAGCAGAACGAAAGATAATGCTCCTTTACTTTTTGATCTATTTAATTTGGTGTGGTGAAAAAGAGGAAGCAAGTAATATTTACATAAGTTCCATTGTGCTTCCCTTCGTTACATCTGCTACGTGTTTCCTGGCCTCTGAAATATCTGCAAAAGGAACAGCAGGTTTTACCAGCACGGAGGGAGAAAAAAAAAACTTTGACAGAACTACAGCCCTCACCCGAACGAGTACTATAAAACAAAAAAAACTTCAAATCCAGTAATCAATTCCCAATGAATATTGGATATCATGCCAAACTCCGAGCAACTCCATACAAAGATTTGAACCAAATCAAGGGAAATAATTCCATGCATTATATTAACGCTATCATTTTTCCCGTGGAAATAATAATGCAAAACACAGGCATGTTGGCAATTTCAGTGACTGTATTTTGCTTATGTCCGAATAGAGTAATATAGCTTAAAACACGGTTTCCTTTAAAATCTCGATCCACACGTCTTTCTGTTAAGTGAGTTGACATGCGAATTACACTCTTTGCTGTCGCTAACAAACTGCAAGCTATTTAACAGAACATTACACAGAGTTATTAATTCACTGATTGCAACCTGAAAATTGCACCCTTAGTCTTAAAATGACCAGTTTAAAAGGAGCTCATTTAAACTTTGAGAACATATTATTGGCATGCATTTAATCTAGATTTCATGTGCATAATTATTATATAATTTTCTGCACCAACCACAATCCCAAGCACATTCTTTTAATGAAGCCAAAGGGAATATGGTGAATATCATGGTAAATTTCTCGAGAGGTAATCTAAAGACTTATTTTTTAGCATTTCTGCGAGTATAAAATGTCTATGGGGAACTTTAGTTAAAAGTCGGAATGCATGCTGAATCTCAAATTGTTTAACTTTGCTGCTTGGAACAGCCAAGTTATTGTCCACTGATACTGGGTACTGATACTGCAGTAAAACATCTGGGCAAAATAATGTGGTTCCTTATATTTGCTCTATTTAGTTATAGGTGTTAGATTGACAGGAACAGGTCAGTGGTACAGTGTCGCCCCCATGGAACATTTGTTTTTCTCACCTGTGATGGCATCGGATGTCCCATATAGAGGAGAGTGGAAATTTAGGGTGTTGGAGGATTGGGTGGAATTGTCAATTTGAAGTAATGAAGGGGAAGGGGCGGAAACAATTTATCTAGTGTAGATCACTAGAACGCAAACAACAGGTTCAGAGAACATAGAAACTTGGGGACATAAAGACGTTGAAGGATGAGAGGGGTCTCCATTTCTGTCAATAATAATGTCCCATAAGAAACTGATCCACACAGTTACCATGATTTAAATGTATCCAATCCTGCTCTCTTGTGGTTGCTATGCCAAACTCCCAACCTGTCGGTTTCCACAACTTCCATTCTGGCATTAGAAGCTTCCAAACGGTGCTTGGGATGTGAGTTATCTTTTCCTCAATTGTGACCTCACTTCCTTTATGGTTGCTTTCCGTCGAACATGCGTATTACATTGCAGAGATTTCAGGTGACGCTCGTCTCCATTACTGTTTACACCATGGTGAAAACTACTCCTCAACATTCACTCCACAAACATACAAATTCAGGCCTCAAGCTTTGCCATTTCAGCCATATTGTTTGCAACGCTACCACGAATCCTACTCACTCAACCTCTCGATTTTTTTTTTAAATTACAAGGTTACATTCCATAAACAGTCCCTTGTCTATTAATGCTTCACCAATAATACCCACTATCCTTTTAATGACACCTTCCCATAAAAGTGATGGGTGTGCAGAGCTGTCCAATCATATCCTCTCCTTCAACTTTAAGAGCCATATTCACTCCTTCCAATGTGAAATGGTTGATTATTCATTACTCCCAATATTTATCTGTGTACATTCGGGCGACCAAGCAGACATAATTTCGTTGTTTTGCTGAAAAACACTGTGAAGACCACAAGCGTGAAATTCCCCATCAAGTACGTTTCAAATGTAGTTTTTTTTTTTCCCCCCCACATCAGCCAGGCCATTCTCTCTTCAGCCCCGTGCCCTATTTTAATGAATTTCACCTGAATTTTCTACAAGTATACTTTATCTCCATGTCTGAGACACTGCATATTTCTAAGCTCAGACCTACCTTAAAAATAAATCATGTCAAATATTGTGTTCCTATAATATTGATTACAGAGGGAGCTGGTAAAAATTCTGCCCTTCGTTTAACCACCTGTGTCGTCCACAGTATCACATACCTCAACTTGAATTCGTTCAATACCTTTCTACGTTCCCACTTTCAAGGTCCCTGTTTTACTGGAACTATCACAGCAAAATATTTACCATTTTAAAAGAAGTACACTTGGCTGAATGATGAATATTGTTAGTCTCTTTACAACTGTTGCTTGGTCTTCTAAATAGTTCAAGGTTTTTTGCTCATATTTCAGTTTTGCAGTATCTATAGTATATTCCCATTAAAAATGAGACACCAATGGCACAGAAAGAATTGGGGATGCAATGGAACTTAAATAACGTGTTGCAGAGAAAGCCTTTAACAATTGTGGAAACACTCGCAAATTATATCATCATGTGATTATGTAAGTGGCCTTATTGGTCGAAGTCTCGGTGAAATACTACAATGAAATCAACGCACTTCACGTCGATTACCATTATCAATGCAGCCAGCAAAGAAGGAAACACATTTTAAAATCATAAATTCGCTGCAATTGCCCAGTGTAGAGCAACAGACCTTCTGAGCTGTAGCACTCAGAATTGCTTAGGCATTGTACACACTAAATGGGTTGCACAGCTGCATAGAGAATGTTGCCAAATAGTTGAGGAAACATGATTACTCGATAAGGCTACAGTCGAGGAAAAGAAAAAAAATGATACATTTACTGGAAACAGGGAACAAAGTGGAATTTCACATTCAACGATCTCTATCGGGGAGACGCAATGAATTCTCCCTAAAAAGGAAGGGTTGTGGTTTATAGAAGGCGAACGCTTGGAAACAATATGGGCATTCATATCTCCCAATGTATAAAACGCAGCTCGCAGCCTGCAGAGCCTCACAACTGTCACTGCGTGGTTTGTTGTCCTGTGGACTAGCCAGAAGCAGCTGGCGCTGTGGCGGATTCTCTGCTCGTGTGATTTTGGCAGTTCGCCTCCAATGTTGACATAATGTGCCAGGAATTTTCATCTCGGAACTTGAATTTGAGCTGTATAAGATAAAGCCTCTAAAAAGATATCAAGGTTCTTTTTTTGCGCAATTTCATGTAATCACCGAAACTACAGGACAGTTTACAGCCTGCAGATAAGTTTTTCCCTGATCACAAAAGAGAATCACGTTACAAAGTTACCGTAATTTGTGCACATTTCCCAAATGTATAACACAACAAATCTACATTTCATGATAAATGTCTCCGATTCCCAATCAATCAGGAGATTCATGTACAGTTGGATCCACACTCCTCCCTGTGTTTTTGAAGTGAATTAGAAGAAGCCATGGATAATGACACACTTTTTCTTGTCCAATTTCTATGCCAATGTATCTTTAATATTGTTGCTCATCAAAAGCAAACAAGAGGAGTGAGTATGTGCAAATACAAAGCATTGACTCGCTTTCATCCAGTCACAGGAATGCGCCCTGTAAAAAAGCCAGCTGCTTACTTGCATCGAATCAGCCTAAATAGCCATATTTTAACGTCACCCTGAAATCTCCTGGACCAAAGGTGTATCTGGAGAATTGTAGGTGCCTGAGGATTTAATGCAGATCAATGTACGAACACAGCAGAGGTGCAGGTATAATGTTACCTTTTTTATCAGGAGCCATTCATCGGATACCAAATTTACCGGACGCTACTTAGAATGAAAACAATCTCAACAGACATTGGCATTTACTACGTAATTCCTTAAAATCGATTGTCAACGGTGATAAGGATGAATTGAAATAGAATAATTCCCTTCAAAACTTTGCCACGCATTCATCTGTTTACACTGATGTTTGTGTTTCAACCGAAACTGATGCATTCTGAGACCTTTGCAAACAACAAAACGAATTCAGTGAGCATACAACATGGATATTAAGAGCATGACGGTGCGTGAGCAGTTTTAAATGCTGGCAAAGAATGAGGGAGCTTGCAGAAATTGAGGGTTGCTGCCGTCTACCTGAGTGGAGTCAGTGATTTTTATTAATATTGGCACTTACAAACGGACATCCTGGCAAATGTAACAAGTCATATTTTGCAATGAAGAATCGTTTTAGAAGCACTGATTCAAAGCAAGGAACCCGCGCTAGTTATGTTACACATGCAAAGCCATCTCTTAACTCTCCAATAACGTGAAATTTTAGGATTCCCCTGCAAGCACTTTAACTTCCTCGGTACCCTGTTTTTATTATAAATAAATTAGAATGATAGAAACATAAGACTGGAGCAAAAAGAAGCACATTTGGCCATTCTCTTTCCTCCACCATTCAACATGATCATGGACACAACCCACACGGCCCTGTCTGCCCATCATGATCCCCTGCCTATAAAAATAGCTGCCAAATCTGCCTGGATTGCATTGCATAACACATGCTCCATTTAAAAAAAGAAAATAAATACAGACTAAATCCCGATCTCCTGAAAACACTTTGACATTCATACGGGCTTCTAGACTCACTGCAGGGCCCCCTTCAATATTTGTCATATACGTGAACTAATTGTAAATATCGACAAACAAGCAAAAAGCAATCTACAAGTCAAGAATAGAGATGTCAACATGTAATTATTGGAAGTTACCCAGGATCTTGTAGAACAATTGGTGCACATTCTCATTCCTTGCAATTAGACCACCGCTCCCGAGGAACCACATGTACACACGACATGAAAACCAGGGTGTCATGATCTCAAGTAAAAGGATGGGGAAGCTCCACTGGCCGAGTGTCGCTGATTCTCTCGTCACAGATAACTAACAGTAACGCGCCGATATTTCATTAAAAATTTGAACTTAGTGTACAGAATTGGATATCAAGCCTTACCAAGAAAACAAACACCAACGAGTAAAGAAGAGGTAAATTTCCACACAACCAGATATCTCAATTCTTAAAGACGGTCCGTGTAATTTGAATGTACAATTCCATATTATTCCAGAATGTTGTTCTGAAATGCTGCTCAAATCCCCTCTACTCTGCAAGGACCCTATCACCTAACAGGTATAGAGCTGATGTTCTCACGGACAGTGTGGGAGATTGAAATTTCACGAAGATCTCAATAATAAAATAGATAAACCACCGAGAGACATAATCACGATTTATGGGTAACTACGGTAGTTACATCATTTATCAAACAATTTCATTGATTCATCATTGTCTGAACAGTTTTTAACCCGTAACTTCTAATATTATTAACCAAATACATTGTGCACGGTAATTGCAAAATACCAAGGCCCACATTTACAATTCGCTAACAATTCCAGTGGCGAAAACTGCACAAATGACTGATACAATTATAGAAATGATGTGCATCATTGGAGATGGATGTTGTGCGGTTGAAAGGTGACTTGTTGATGGGATTGTCTGCATGCTTTTTTGAATACAGTGCTGAAGTGTTCACCTTTATACAGCTATGATAAACATTGAATAATTGGAGTCCTAATTGATACAGTAATGGTTCCCTATTGTAGAACACTGCCGGGTGTGCTAGCTACATTTATAGACCAATTTCCTCCTTCTCTTTGAAACACCAGAATCTATATTGGTCACATTTATACCACAATGCTTACCTCCACCTGTATATAGCCTTCATAAACGAAGCCAGGGGCTCTAACTTGTGTAATATGTGCGTTTCACTGCAAAAGTTCCTGTGAAATGCACTATTTTAGCTGTTTCAATTTCAAGAAAGAAATGTTGGCAAAGCTCAGACTCTGACTCATAAACGACCAAGTGGCGGAAAAGCAGAAAGTGAAAGAGGTTTCAATAATTGGCCTTTTGCAAACAGGCTGAGGCCAGAGACAAATCGGCAAAATGAAATAAAATATTGGGCCGGCCCTTGATTGAACAACATATTAAGCTTCATACGGTAAAGCGAGACATTCTTATAACTTGCTGGAATTTTGTGCAATGCCGTGGAATCTTGCATAGAGTGACGGAATCCGTCCTGGATTTGTATGCGGACTTGACTTGTCAGTGTCAATTTTATGGTGTGTTTGTCGCGAAAAAAAGGTACCCGCCTGACCCAAGTGACCATGCCTTACTGAGAGTATGTATCAGTGCAGAGTTGAAATGAGTGCTGGCACTAAACCGAGTTGAATACGTGACTCCAGGGAACAATGGTCAATGGGAGGTTCTGTTTGTGTAAACTTGTGCCAACTGATAGAAAACAGCAGGCTTTATTCTGAAATCATTATTTTAGCTTTCTGATCTCTCCACTCCATGGAAATGTTCTATATTTAAGCCATTTTAATATGTGTCAATAGGAGGAAGTTTCATGTTTGTTAAAGATGTTTAGTGATAATTGTAACAAGGTAAATGTATCGGTTGACATCGTCCCTTATTGAACTTCTCCAGCAGAGGATGATGCTGATTATTTAATTACAGTTTCTGAAACTATCCCAGTTTTGTCTTTTTCCGGTAATTAACATCCGAACGTACGTACGAACAATAACAAAACACATGTGAAATTGAGCAGGAGTAGGCCACTCTGCCTCTAGTTCCTGCTGCATCATTCTTTAAGACCATGGCTGATCTGAATTTACCTCCGACTTACTACCGTAACATTCACCCAGTTGTTTTAAAACTATTTATGAAAGCTTTCCTTTAATAAATATTCAAATGACACTTCTTCCAATGCCGTTTGAGGAAGTGGAATCAAAGTGTCACATATCCTCTGAAAAAATAAATAAATACATGTTTCCTCATTTCGATCTAAAAGAGGTGAATCCCCTATTTTTAAACAGTGAATCCAAGTTCCAGATGCTCTCACAAGAGAAAACATCCTCTGCACATCCACCCTCTTAAGACCGCTCAGGATCCTATGGGTCACAATCAAGTTGCCTCTTACTCTTCTAAATTCCAGTGGATCCAAGCCAACGCTGTCAAATCACTCCTCAGAAGGCAGCCTGCCCAATCCTAGCATTAGTATATTTATCCTTCTCTTAAATGTTTCTAAGAGATATACACATTTATTTAAATAAGGTGGCAAATACTGTACACAGTGCCGCAGTAGTGGTCTCACCAATGTCCTGTGGAGCTGAAGCATAATCTCCCTTCATTAGTATCCAGTTCTTCTAAAAATAACCCATAACCTTCTGTTTGCTTTCATAATTATTAGCTCTAACACAATGTGGTACATTCGCTCGTTCCCCTTATCCACAGCACATGTTACTTCTAAAAGTTAGTCCAATAATTTTGTTATACAGGGTTCCCCATGGACAAAACCATGCTGTCTCTGCCTGATTGCCTTCATGTTTCCCAAGTGCCCTGCCGTCTTCTTATCGTGTCCACGGACAGTCTTCACATGTTCCAGCTAGGACTTAACATATTTTTGCGCCCTGCTGTTGAATTTGGCATGATCTGCAACAGCGCAGGATTCCTTAACTGATTCGCATTGCAGATGATGTTGCATATTTTGTGGCTCAGCTCCACATTCACAAGTTTTCGGGCTGTTTGTATATCCCTATTTGCGTAGTGACAACATTGAACGACCTACACCAGTCGTAAATCTGTTAAGGCAATTCCAAGTTGCCCAGTTTCAATTAGCTCCAGGGGAATGATTTCATCCGGTAGAATTTCCATCACTGGGGGTTGTTCAAGACTGGCGAGCCGATCTTTCCACAAGGCGATGCGGGCTTCAGATGGGGTTGATTGTAATGGAACCACACTGTTCACGTAGCTCTTCCTTGACTTTAGGCGGCTGGGAGCAGGTGTATGACGATGTCGATGGTGCCTCTCATCTGATGTTTGACAGTGTCGCTCTTTCTTGCTGGTTACCATTCTTCTTATATCAGTTGGAGCGATACCCACCAGGTTATATAGGCTGCTAGTGTTTGTTGGTTTTAAACAACATGAGCCCTGCCAGAAACTCTTCAATCATATTTTATAACGTTTTCACTATGTTAACTTAAATGGCCAACAGTACCTGGCTTCCTCGACCTTCCCTGACATGACTCCCATTGACATAAACAACTTAAATTGTTTGAAATGTAATGGAAACATCCCGTATCAAAGACATCTTAAACAAAATAAAATGAATGCATCTGTTATCTCACTAGCCACTTATTTAACTGCACTAGTGAGAATTACATCAAGACACGGGCGCTGTCAGACTGCAGATCCATAGATTTCTTCAGAACAACAAACCTGCTGATTGTAATTTTCATGAGTTGTTCCATCCCTCCTATTCCTATTCATTGATTTACAGCAACTACTAGGATGTTGTTTGAATCCTCCATAATGAAGGCCAATGCAATGTATGTGCTCAGCTCATTTTCGGTCTCCTTGCGTTTCGATTATTAGTTTCCGAGACACACTTTCTATAGGACCAGCGATAAGTTAGTTAACTGTTATCTTATTTGGGTATCTATAGAGATTCTTACTGCCCACTTTATATTTCGATCTTGCTTTCTGTCATACGTTATCGTTTTTCTCCTTGTTCATCTATTTTCTCATTTATTCATCTTCTTTACATCCTTTCTAATCTTCTGACATGCCAGCTGCCTTTGCAAAGTAAAGTTTTTATTTTCCTTAAGTTTGATATTGTCTTTAAATATTTCTGTTTATTTATAATCGGCCCACGGATTGTATTTTTTTCTTGTTGGAATGCATTAATTGTGTGTATTGTCATATATCGCTTTAAGTATCTGCTACTGCATTTCTACTGCCTCTTAATGAATCTACTTTGCCAGTTCTCTTTAACAAACTCTACGTTCAGGCCCTGATACTTGTCATTATGTATGTTTAAAATGGTAGTACTAGGCAGCACATCTTTCCACCATACTGAGTGTTAAATTCAATCAAATTATGATCGTAGATACATAGGGCGCCTTCACTACGATATATTGAATTAATCTTCTCTCATTTCACACGCTGAGGTCGAGCACAGGCTGCTCTATGGTTGAGGTCGGAACGTGCACTTCTAATAAACTATTCCGAAAGCATTCTATGACTTCAGGACCTACGCTCCATTTGCCCATCAGATGAGTCCTGTTTTTTTTTAGATGAAAATCGTCCATTGAATTAATTTCGCTGGAACTTTCTGATAACCTCTCATAGTTTATTATTTTGTATTTTGAGCTCCAGTGTGTTTACTGTTAAGAGGTCTGCACACCAAAAACAAAATTGAACTCTTGCCTTTAACATTTCTCATCTCTCCCAAAACGCATTGCACTTCCTGGCTTCCTGAACTTATTCCGTTCCTCTTTTTTTTGGTATCATCATTCGTAATCAGCCGGGACACGCCTCCGTCATATCTCAGCCAGACCAGATATGTATGACATAATTTTTACCACATTCGTGAACCAAATGTGATTTTACATCATTGGGTAAAATATTCATCAGCATCCTCACTGAGACTAGTTTTGAATTCCACATTTTATGCATAGAATTTTAAATCCCACCAGTTCCATTTCGAACTTGTAACCCGAGAACATCAACATAGTGATTCCGGATTACTCATGCAGTGACATTTTCCCTCGGCCACAGCCTTCATTTCATTTTATCTTCTTTGGTTTCTTTGAACTTTTGTATCATATTTCTTTCTAGAATCTACTTCCGATTCTGTATAAGTTTAAGTTTCCAATGCATATTCACAATTAACACACTTTAGTTTGTTCCTGACATTTCCCATCAATATCCACAGATAAATAAGTCAGTCACAAAACAATGTGCAGGAGAACACACATGAAAGTGATACCAAACCATCTTGAATTCGATTACTGAATGTCCAATGTCGAGCTAGAAGCATTAATGAACGAATATGATATCCAGCAAATGTAGTGATGATTTATTTTCTCCATTTCCTATCAGAGCTCGAATTCCTTTCTTCTGTTATTAAAATATTGCTCCTTGAAATGTACAATATGCTCTCAGCGCAAATTATAATTAAGGAAATGGATTTAGGTAGTTGTTGTAATGTATTTGTACATTTTAATAAAACGTGAAACAATGGTGGAACTTCAATATCCGATGGAGGTCCCTCTTATACATGTTAATGGTTCTGGGCATGATTCACCTCAAAGTTTTATGCAGAGGCTTTGTCTGCAGCAGAAAGGGAAGGAAGATTCAAGGTAAAAATGGATCTACCAATTGAACATGTGCAGAAAATATGTTGCATAATACATGCAATTATTGATGTACCAGGGAAGAGATTAGAGCCATTGAGTATGTAACCTTTGTGCGAACTGGGATGCCCTTTCTTCGCAGCGATTGAAAATGTCACTGGAATATCCATTAATCACCATTAAACAGGCAATAGATCAACAATATCAATAAAATTGGAAAGTCTATGAAAGAAAGCCAATGAATTTATTCTACACCATATCTCGCAGCTTTATACCTCTTTGATTTGTGGAAGTTATATTTTTATTTTTATCCTATAACATTAGGATATCATGCCTCAGTACCTTCCAGGGATCTCTATACTTTTATATTTATCAGACTTATGCTGCGGTATTGAAGTTGCTGCACAAACAGATTAATTTCAGACAGTTGAGAGAGCAGATCAATAAAGGGATTAAATATCCAGTTCCAACAATTTTGTAATCAACTAATGCACAGAAGAATTAAGAACAGACTGCATGATTATCCCCGTGTTTCTAGCACTTGGCTTGAGTGTTTATCGCGAGAATACCAACAACTGGATCTCTCAGTATCTGGAAATACCTCCCGTCGGCGGTGATATGGGGGTTGGATATAGCAAAATTTGTGATTGACAAATGAGTCCACATGTGGCCAAAAATACAGCAGGTGACGGTAAATAAGTGGCCGCCATATTACTGGGAGCATAGAAGCCGTAGAATTAAATGTATAGTTGTGATTTACAGTTGTGACGTGGCATACAGATGTTTGAAGCAAGGATAAGAGTTATCGTTTCAAATACCTGAGTTAATGGGCATGCGGGAGGACAGTGCGCAATATACACGACTGGAGAGGTAAGGCAGTCTCAGTCTCTCCTCCAGCAGTTCAAAAATCATCTTCTCAGTTCGGCTTACAATAAAATTCCAATTCGTAAAGGAAAATAATGTAGGATCTGGATGTTATTTTGTGTGAATTCATTAATGTTTTAACACGTTTATACTTTTGAAAGCATTTTAAATGCGTCTCCTTTCCATTCACATCGTCCAGTTATTTTCCTCTCCGTCACACTCCTAGTCAGGCCTTGGAGGCGTCGAATGGTTGGTGGGAACAGGTAACTTCCTTTTTTACATGATGGCTGATATAAGAAAATTTTCTCTCTTCCAGTTTCTGACCTCCACTCCGTTTAATCTGTATATGTCCACGATCTGGTTAAACAACGAATCTGGAACCCACCGTTCTTTCAAGGTACCACATATCTAACCTTAATTTCTCTTCACCACTAAAGCCCATTTAACTTCTGCCACCTCCCAATTCTTAATTTACCTGAAGATATAGTTTTTATGCCTCAAATCAGATGTCCAATCCTGTCACCGTGCAGAAAAAATAATATGAGATGACTTTTTGAGGAAATTATAACATTTCTTTCCCCAGTACAGGATAGTATAGAGCGATGGAAAATGTTTTATGTTCACAACCTGGTGAGCCATATCACTTAACAAGATATACATGTTCAAAGCAGCCTGGAGTTAGAATTGAACCACGGGTTTTTCTCGTCAGTGAAGGTAGCTGAGCCATAAGATGGCGCACGAATGCATGAATTGTTTGTTACTACTGCCCATCTAGAAGTTGATGAGATAACAGTGTGTGAGATCAGTGTGAGATATCAGAATCAATGTGTGACGAGTAAATATTATCGAAATGTATCAGTACAAGACTTAATCTGGAAATGAGAGCTGCCATATATGACGAGTGTGTGTTGGTAGGGGGTGGGGTGGGGGGGGTGTGGAGAATGTTGTGGAGGTCGGGGGAGCGGGGGAGTGTTGTCGGGCTGGAGGTTGCAAACATTGGGCGTCTCCGTTATCTTAAATTTTCATTGGGTAAACAACCTAATCTGAGATTTGATAGTGTATATGCACGGAGTCAGGTGGCTGTTGTTCCCAGGCCACTTCCTCATATTCATATCAAGAACATCCAGTGAAATTGTAAGAAGAGCATTGGAATATTTTCCAAACGCTTGGGGAAGACTTTCGAAAGTGACTTCCTCACAAGCTGCAGGTATCGGCACTCTCCGGGCGACTTTCCTCCTGTTCAATGGATCGTTGAACTGCTCTCACATAACAGGTTCCGTTTGCCTTTGGGTCCATTTACCCCAGGATGCCTTTTCTTAACAAACTTAATACACTACCTTAAATCCGATCATGATTTTTCAAACGCCATTGGAGGAACGCTGTGAACTCTGAACAATAAAATTTGCAAATTGCAATCAGGATTTTGAGCACAGATGTCGAGTCATCAAAGGTTATAGGCTAAATAATTAAGATAAGTAACTCCCAACTGGATACGTTTTAAACAGTTCCCACGAGAAAACGAGACTTCAATGGCAAAAATAAATCGGAATATCAGAAAAGTTGTGTCCCAGAAGAGAAGCAACGGCATTGGATCCTTTAAAATGCCTGCCACGCATCCCAATTTGAATTTTCAAAAAATAAATCTTTGCGCTAGGAGAAAAGAAGATGCTGCATAGACAGAGATTTTTTCCACATGAGTTTGAATGGGAAAGATCAGAAACCCAAAATCGTTTCGAGGGATAAAAATAGCGCCACGATTATTATCGATGCTTGCAGGCCAAGGGAGCGCTATAGAATCCTTTCGTCACAAATGGCCATTTCTTGTTTTAGTTCTATGTTGTTATATTTTAATCGCTTACAGAGTAAAGCAGTCCTGCAAAGGATAAGGACTATCAATGAACCGTGTGACCTTAAGATGGGGATTACAACGCCAGGTTGACAGAGACAAAGTCTCACGTTACAAGGTGAAAGATTTTCAGATGTTCAACGGCTTATTCGAACATAAGCTGCATCTCCCACATCATGCAAACTCAAGGGCGTGATGATATGTCTAACCAAGCCCACATAGCATTTGAAGAAAGAAAAGGTTTTAGAATAAGAATGGATGGGACGTAACAAATATTAAATTATACTCAAAAATGTTAGAAATATTAGCAGGAGTAGGCCGCACGGTTTCTTGAGCCTTCCCCACCATGCAATGCGATCATGGCCGATATGAGGCGGCCTGAAATCCACGTCTGTGCAAATGTGTCATCCCCTACTTTGCATATATTTAAAGATGCAGTTCCACTGTTCGCTGCGGAAGAGAATTTCAAGCACTAACAATCCTATGAGTGACGGGAAAAAATGCTCCTCCCCTCTGACTTAAATGGGAAACACCTTGACGTTGTTTTTAACAGCGCCCCTCGTCCTATATATCAGCTGGGCATCGGCCATGACAATTCCATTCAGGAAATTATATCCGAAGAACAACACCACCTCACAGTCTTCCAAACTTGAAAATTTTCCACAACGCATGCTTACATTTTGCGCAAAAAACAATCACTTCATCCCAGTAATTAGCGTCCAGCTTCTTTTCTGAACTGACTGCAATGCAATTAATTTGCTCTTTAAATAAGGTGGCTAAAACTGCACACGGTACTCTAGGTGTGGTCTCAGCGATATTTTGCACTGTTGTAGCAAGACTTTTGTTTTATTCTTCGTCATTCTTTGCAATCAAGAGCACCATTTTCTTTTTACCGTCTGAGCTTGCTGTACACGCACGCTGACATTTTGTCATACGTGCACTTGGATACCGAGGTCCCTCTTTATCTTAGCGATCCTACAGTCTCTCTCCATTCAAAAGACACATTCTGATTTTATATTCTTCCTTCCGGTGAAGAACCTCATGCTTTCCCACATTATGTTCCTTGTTTCTATTTTGGAAACTCACTAAACCTATCTATATCAATTTTCATACGTTTTGCATTCTCCTCAGTACTTGTTTCCCTCCCCACCTTAGTATTGTTCACAAACTGGGTTACACTGCAGCCTGTTGCTTAATACATGGCATTAATACAGAGCGTAAGAAGCTAAGGGCCGATAAGTGTTTATTTCCACTTGTGAGGGTAGACGTGTGGATTTATAAAAGTCGGGAATGCTTTGTGAAGGGAATTAATTTAAGAGTCTAACGTTTCAGTCGTAAGATAGTTGGGCTGTCCGAGCTCCGTGTTAACTGTTTTATTTTTGTTCGTAAATGTTTTGTTAATATTAATATTTAACAGGTTGCAGGGAGAAAATTTTCTCTTTTAACTTCCAGGCCACTTGCATTCAGTTGTGGTTTAAACCAACTGAAAATCAATATTGTTTATCTGAATGATTCTCAGGCCTTTCCTGAAGCCAAACTGCCCACTTTACATACAGATCTAAAACGAGGACCGCCTTAATTGTAATTGACAAAATTGTAAGACGCCGAGTAGCACAAGGTGCATAATTCAGAAACCGGAAACAGAGCTGTCCGTAAAATCATCACTCATTTTATGGAACCAGAGGCTTAAACTGGCAACGCATCTGCACATGTACATCTCAGGTATTTTGAGATACAGTTAAAAAAAACATTTTTTTTTCAAGCTGCTGAAACAAGTTATAATCCCCGTCTTCTATCTAAAAGATGCTGTCACTAGCAGCAGCGATTAATTTGTTGCTCTGTATCATTTATTTATAAAGATATTGAGAACATTCCACTCAGGCACATAGCTCAGATATTCGATTAGCACCGAACCTTCCCGTTCGCTTCCCTCTACATTGTATTTTGTAATTGGATGATATAGATCAGCCTTCCACTCTCTGTACTCATTTTAGAGAATCATACCCAAATGTCTTTTTCCCTGTCCGCATGTGCAGTGAAGGAGACATGGTTTTGGGACGTTTTTCACAGCTACCTATTACTCAAATGAAATTTTCCTTTTACCCAGTTTGAGTGTAAAGCGCGAGCAGAATTCCTGTTTCCCACCCGGCTACAGACCGACAGCCTCTGATACCCAGACGGTTGTATACTAAACACATCGGCTGACTCACTATAAAATAATACAATCATACTATCTGTGGCAAGCTAGCGCTGATCTAATGATGGGAGCGATACTGAGTGTTAAATATGCAAACCAAACCGATCAGTTAGTAAAATAAACCATAGATGTATAATTCTGTGGAAATGACAACTAACACATGATTAATAGTCTCTTGAGATAGGCAACGAGGGAACCGGAAGGGCTACCGACAATGACTATAGTTCTCCGTCTAACCTATTATGCATGAATCCCAATTGTATCAGGAGCTCATAGAGAGTAAAGGTGGGAAATAACTGGATTATAAAGAGCTTAGTAGAGTAGGCTTTAATAATAACAAGATAATGCAAAGATCATTGTAATTTATTAGGGAACACAAGATAATTTGAAGGAATGGGATAAAAATTAAAACAGTAAATGCCAATCTTGGGAAATACCTATGCATGCCAACAATGAGAAACTTTTACGCGTTTTTTAAAAATAATTCAGAAATATACTGTCAGTCAAAATATATGAACGATGCAAACACAAATGAGACATCACGGCTGGCTAATGGCATAATGCCATAATGAAACTAAGTAGAACAAACTAAGCAGTTAGAAAGCTTGTGTTAGGAAGGTGGAGGAGAACGACCACGAAGAGCCTGGACACTGCAAGAAGCTTTGGAAAGCAGTTTCGATATGCACGAAATTAAGTTATCAAGTAACATAGAACAAAACAGCTAAATATTCTAACATCGCATTAACACAAAAAATAAAATAAAAAAAACAGCATGCGAATCGGGGAACCAAACGATGGACAGGGTGTAAAATAAATAGATGTTAATAGGAACGAAATGGCGGAAGTTTTTCCGAATTACTTTGCTAAAGCATTCCCTTGAAAATGAATCAGGTGGTCATGCTACTGGAAGACTGGATTCGAAATTACCCATAATCACATAAGAATGAAGAGGAGCAAAATGTAAAGAATCCAAGCCAACTGAGGTGAACAGATCACATCTCTGACTAAGGGACATACGGGCTCGAAACGTTAACTTGGATTTGTCTCTCTCCACCGATGCTGCCAGAGCTACTGAGTTCTTTCCAGAATTTCCTTGTTTTTCCTTTTATACTAAATTTTGTCTTTCCAGCAATGTGGGGAAATACGCAACATGTGCAGTTAAGGTGAATGGTTCAGTAAGTTCCTTGTGACTGGGAAACTGAATCAACCCCATCAAGACCAGGCACAGTCCAATATTTCTCAGCCTGCTGCGCTCAACACACCAAAGGAACATAAATGATCCATTGCTTTGTGACCTCAAAAACCGTGGTAGGATGACACATAAAAACTAATGGCTCGGTCTTATCAGTTGCTTTCATCAAAGGCCTCTGTTTGATCGCAGGTACGTTTCTGGGATATTATGATGATTTGAGGATGAGACTATTGAATGTCGTTTAGTTGCTGCTGGAATCTGGCCCTTGTGATGTCCTCGCAGTGCCAGGTGCCGGTTCTGATCTCCCCGCAATCGGTGAGCTGATTTGCTGACACTCACGCAGTCACCCCAATTCTGTGCCTTGACGCTGTTCTGAATTTCATTGCACTCCCCCTTCAATTGTATTCACAAAGAAATCTAAAAAGAAAAATCAACTATATCGTAGCATTCTCGCCAAAAAATAACAGTGTGAATTAATTCTAAGGTGAAGAGATTGCGATAATAATTTCGTTGTGAATGAAATTCCTGTCCATTACGCAATTGGTGATGTTACGTATTGAAGTTGCGCAAAATTTAAAAAGCTACCAGAATGCTCAAGAAACTTTTACTACCTGAGTTAAAATAAGTGAGTTTGCACTCATTTAAAGGAGGTCTAACAATATGCTGCTTCACTGGATCACAAAGTCCCTGGAGAAATAATTAATTACCTCATTTGATTCTACCAGTGTTTAGCTGCGGTAGTTAATGCTGCTTGCTGCGAAGAGGACAAACAATTCAAAGTGCATTCTGACCTTTGCAACTATCAACACATTGTTTAGCCCTTAACACGGCCATTAATATTTCCATTGTTCTTTTGTTCATGACGTCAATATTAGTCTCTCCTTTGCACTCACACATCGCTGGCCTTCTATCCAGCTTTATCTGTTCCACACGCATTGAACAGTACTCATGTCAACAAATTTCTACTTTCGCTTTAGCTCTGAAAAAGATTGAACCAAATTCGAAATATCGACACGGTTTCTCCCTCCAGAGATGCTATGGTATTTGCTGCGTTTTTCCAAAATGTTCTGTTTTTGTTTCGCATTTCAAGCTTTCACACCTTTTCGTTTTTATCTTACAATTTACTTGACTGCCACTCCTCTTCCTGGAATGCCTACCTTGGACAAATTCTGATCTTCCCTCTGGAAAAAAATATGTTCGTCTCGTTTGGCCTGTTGACCTCCTTTGTTTTCCATTTCTACTCTTGTGTTTTATAAAGTGTTTGCCAAAGCTTTCTTTCAGAGCTATATTTCCTTCCTCAGCGACTTTCTCCATCTCCGATTAACCCATGTGAATTCCATCCCACGCTCGATTCATCATGTTTCGAATCCATTGATCGGTTTAGGATTCCAAGTATCTCCAGGACACACGATGTTCCTCAGATTTCTGTTCTCCCGCATCCTGCTGTCCACATTCAGTGCACTGCGCTGCCACATGTACACATGCGGACACCCTCATATCAGCATCGACTCATTCTATCTCAAAGCTGTCCCAAGATTCATTTTAGTTTTCATCTTATCCAAGACTTCAGAGTTAACTTTTCGCTTCTTTTCAGTTGCCAAGGAATGCAAGCTCCAACAATGTATAGAAAACAACGCCCATCCACAGCCCAAACCCCTTCCCGTCCCTTTGAAATCATTCCATGCTCATAATCCCAGCCCTTGTCATTTATTCACTATGTTCTCTGACCTTACCCTCTCTGATGCTGAACGTTCATAATTCAGCAAACGACTAAGTTGCACGCCCTTATGTCCTCACCTCATTGAATTTTGTGCTGTGAACAATCGTGAACTCCTCTTCTGCTGCATTCGACTCCGTGCTCACTTCTTTAAGAAGGAGAATTCCCCACCCCCCCCCACCGCCACCCCGTTCCACGGATACTTTCAATCACTTCCAGCATTCTCCCTCCACTTGTATACCTGCCTCTGGCATGTTACCTGCTCTTGATCTTTTTTGAGAGCTGTCAGTGTGACATCAGCCAACTCAATATTAATGGTCCTATTACCCACTCTAATCTTTTCTCCATGTGAACTTGCTCCACTGCGTTCTCTTAGGTCCAACGCTGACATTGATTTGAAAACTGCTGACAAAAGTGTTAGGTTGCTGCTTGGCCTACTTCCATCTACTTCAGCGAGTCTGAGTGCTAAAGCTCCGACAACGCTCCCTTGTACCATGGCCCCACCACCGAAAATGTGGCCATTGATTGCAGGTGTGTCACTGCCCTCGTCTCTTCCGAAGATTAGCTGTCCTGAAATTCCACTCATAGTCTCCCAACCACAGAACAGCAGCTTCTACCTCCTTCCCAAAAGTTGCAAACATGACTCCCCAGCAGACAAATTTTGCCTGACTGTCCCGGCCTCACGGAATTCATTACCTCCTATCTTGACTTCGCCCTTTCTCCCCTTGTCCAGTATTTTCTTTCCTGCATGCGCGATTACTCTGATGCCCAAGGTTAAATCAACAATTTCCACTTCCCTGGCCCTAACGTCCTCCTCTTGACCGAGGATGTCCAATGACTCTTCAACTCCATCCCCACCAGTATGGCTTGAGGTCTCTCAGCTGCTTCATTGAACAGGGGCACGGGCAATCAGACATCCATCCCCAACCCCACCCCCCATCGCTCTGAAATTGTTCTCCCAATGAACAATTTCTCCTTTAACATGTCACACTTCATCCATTTAAAATGCGAGGTTATGGGTTGCCGCATGTACCCAGTTATGCCTGCTTCTTCAAGTGTATAGTGGAGCATTCCTTGTTCCAGTCCTAATCAGAACTCCTCACCGAGCTCTTTTTTCCATTACATCAATGACTGCACCGGTGCAGTTTCATTCTCTCATCCGGATATCACAAAAAAAAAAATTGCTCCCAACTTGCGTCCCTCTATTCCTTTCACATGTTCCACCACCCGCACTTCCCCTCCCTTCCTTAATATCTCTCTCATTATTTATAGTGAAAGCGTGCCCATGAGTTTTAAAGATCAGCCCATCGACTCACACAAAAACCTCGAAACATGCTCCTCCGCAACATGCTTATTGTGACGACTGCAGCCCATTCTCCAAGTTCTCTCAGCGACTTGGCATCTGAAACGATGATGGCACTTTCCAAAACGGCACAAAGGACATGTGTCCCTTCTTCCATAAGCGAGGCTTCACACCCACTGAGGCTGAGAGTGCTTTCAAGCCTGTCCTACCTAACTCCCGTCCCTCTGACCCCACATGCACTGTACCTGTTAGAACCATAATAGGGCCCCCTTTGTCCTCATTTTTCACCACAGACGTCTCCACATTCGAAGCCTATTCCTGGGCCATTTTTGCCATATCCGCAATGATGCCACCACAAATCACAACTTCAAGTCACCCCCTCTGTCAACATCCCGTCGGAAACGTTCCCTCCGGGATCCCTCGACCATTCCTCTATCTCACAGAAAATTTCAACTCCATCCCACGGCACCTTCCGATGCATTTGCAGAAGGAGCAACACGTGATCATTTACCCCATCCATCCTCACTGTGCAACGGCTCAAACGCTCCTCTCAGGTGAAGCAGCGCTTTGCTGGCACAACCTTCAATTCGGTCTACTAAATTCACTGCGCCAAATGTTGTCCCAGTGACATTGAACAGGCCAAAGGAAGACTAGATGACCGGTTTGCAGGACATCTTCAGTTTGTCCTCAGTCATGACCCAGACCTCCCTGTCGCTTGTTATTTCAACACAACATCTGCTCTTATGCCCACATGTCCATTCTTGGGCACCTGAAATGTTTCAGTAAAACCCAACTGAAAGAGGAGGAACAGGGTTTCATCTTATCTTTCGGCAACTTAGAGCATTTAACTCTTAATATTCCATTCAACAACTTCAGTTTTTTTAACTCTCTTCCCTACCAAACCCCCTTTGTAATCTCCTTTTTTCTTAATTTACTGTTATTTCATCTACATATGTAGCAGTCATTTATCCATCATTGTAAACAATGTTTCTAGGCTCTTCTATCCCATTTTCTATTATTTTCCCCACCACTGCCACACCCACCAACCCCTCCTCCAAAATTGCTACATTTTACTTCTTCCATGTTGTCCTATCACACAGTGCTACTCTTGATCTGCGATTATCGCATTCTGCTTTCTTACATTTATGCAACAGTAAGCACCGTTGTAGCCCGTAATGCTACCATTAACACTCCTTGTGTCATTTTAATTTTTTACAGCTTTGTCAATCTTGCCTTTGACCTCACCTATCGCTCGCCTTCTCTTCATCTTCAGCTGCTCCACTCCATTTAAACAGTATAATCATCATCAAAAATCCTCTTGTCCTCATCTCTCTCGAAAGGTCATATGGACTCGAAACGATGGCTCGGTTTCTCTCTTCAAAGATGCTGCAGGACCAGCTCATTTTCACTTTTTGCTTAAGTTTACACCATTCCCTTTTAACGGAAGATGCTGGTTAACTTTCCACTCAGAATATTGGTTGCACCCGGCCAACTATGAGCTCTTCATGATGTCGTAACCAGGAGTCTCAACGTCGACCAATATGAAGCTTTCTTCTCATAACGCAAAAAAAGTCCGCCAAATCACCGCTCAAATTTTAATATTCTAGGAAAAGAGACAAAGACTCCAAAAGCTTTTATGACAGTTACACTACTCACCTATGTTTTCTCGCACCTAAAACTGTTTGTGTACTTTCTCCAGTGCCAGATTATGGGGAATTGAGAGCTGGAAGTGGGTAGGGACGAACTGCATGCCAGAGATAATTTGCAAGAAGTCAATGACAGGGTCAGAAATTGAGAGAAAGAAGTTAAACAACACCACCTGTTTCGGAGGGTGGGAGTTGGGAGCGGTACGGATTAGGGGCATTCCCTGTAAGGCACGAAGACCGTGAATGCAGAGTGAGTGTGTGTGTGTGTGTGTGTGTGTGTGTGTGTGGGGGGGGGGGGGGTGGGGTGGGTGGGGGTTCAGACTTCCAGGGACGCTAACGCTGCAGTCCAAAATAAAATTAAATCTCACCAAAAGAAGGCTGTTTCAGGTTTCTGAAGACATAACAGGCGGGTTGCCGCAGGATTGGGACCGAGTGACACGATGGGGAAAGGTGAGACCCTTTAGGGACTGTACCCCAATGACAATGCCGAGGTGGGAATTGCAAGGATATTGTTGAGTAGATGAAATGTGGGGGATAAACGCAACATGTTATTTTGGGACATATTGATAGAAGATACTGAATGGTTGGCTGACCCTTGTTGAAAGCGACACTTCAAATTTAATTTGGATCATTTTCTATTCAAAGAGAATAAGAAAATTATCGGCAACTAAACAGCGAATTTGGGATTGTCAATTGGAAAAGTTCAGTGCCTGCGCATAATATTATTGCAGCATTAATTCGGTTGCAATCCTGAATGTTAAATGTACCTGTCAGAGAGACTCAGTTAATGTTTTGACTGAGAAAACGTAGGGAGGAATGAAAGTGTCTGAATGTGTTCGTTCATACAGAGTAATAGAAATGCATCAATAACCATTATAATTGGAACTGAAGGAGCGAACAGGATCCCGAAATTAGGCGAAAATTGGGAAGCAATACTTGCTTTTTGTGAGATCAGCCCTTAATGTGCAAAAATATGGGTATTTTGTCAGGATAGTTCTGAATTAAGTGATGTCCTGCATTTCGAAATGTCTGTCTTGAGTCAAATAATTCAAAGCTGCTGACGGAATGTCCTTCTCTAAGTGAATGAGGTTTCGAGCAATTATCGAATCAAAAACCATCGGTTGATTCTCACCCCGTGTATCCGTCAGGGTCCATTTGAATGGGTCTATTCAGAGTTCCTTCATGGAATGCCTTTTCCTGACCAGCAGAAGTCGCTTTTTCACAGCGAAATGTGTTACACAGTAATCGAACAGGTGGGTTTAATTAGTTTCACGTGCTTGCAGCTGCTGAAGTTCCTAATGAACTTAAATGTCAGTTCTTAATATTGTTACTGGCTATGAAATATACTGTTGCCATAAGTTTCATTTCTCACTGTGTGCAGTACACAAGCGTTTTTTTTTCACTTTCAACAGCTGATGATTAATCGATGCCCCAGTCTCTGCTATTTCAGTCTTGTAGCAATTGCCCTTTATCTGTCTTTCAAAATGCTTTGAAATGTTACGAATTTGAACTTGCTTAATATTCGTACGCGGTGCATTGGACACGTATTTTTCGGCTAACAGCATGAATCAGACCATCATGAGCTATGAACATTGTTTATCTGGGGCTACATGTCTTGAATTATTTGCAGTGTTTCGGAATGAGGCAGTTGACAGTTTACATTTTAAAAAGCGGCAGCGGAAATTCCCATCTCTCCAATAGCATGCTTCCTTTTTAAATCTGATTTCATTTTTTTATTTTATGTTCTCACTGTTGAGTATTTTTTCATTCTGGCACTGCCTCAGATTTACGATTAAATTCCCTGCCAAATTATTCATATCTTCTCGCAACTACATTTTGGAAGAATTTACTGTAACTGGCCACACTGACAAAAAATAGACACTTCAATTGGACGTTCTATAATTTTCAGGGTTTCTAAAGGGATGTTCCATGTTTCTGTAGAGAGGACGGTTCTTTCCAGTTAAGTGTAAAGTTAGAGGAAGCAGAGATTAAATGGACTTTCTGCCATTTGAATCGTAGGGCAATCTAGAGCTGCGCTTCACAATTGCAAGAGGGACATTTTTTTTGTGTGAGTTCTGTCTGGAAAAACCATAGAATATGTTTTCTTTCTCTGTGCATTGTATACTCTATAAACAGGTGGAGAAATGCTTCGTTTTTCAACATTTACAGCTGCTCACAGCGGCTTCAAACTGTGACTTGTACTGTTGAAAATCTGGCGGCCGAAAACCATGGAAAAACAGTGTTTACTGGCGATTAAGTTCTTTGAAAGAAGAGAAGAGAGCGTTGGAGATTGGGAGAACCAAATGCCGTAGTAGAATCATCAGTCTAAATAATGCAGAAGGTTGGACAGCTGATATGTTCGCAGCAATTACTGAGACAAACTGATATGAAGCTCTTCATATGATGCTGCCAGGTATAGTGAGGATTCACGTGGACCTGTTCCCTGTAAATTCAGGTTATCAAGTCCTCAGTTTTTTTTTTTCCCCTGAAGCTTCATTTTCCTTCCGTACTGAATAACCAGGCATATTAGCGTCTTGTTTTTATTTCAATGTTGTCAATTCACTGTTTAGCTATCGCTAATTATATTCTATCTGGCAGCTGAGTTGAAAAAATGGCAACATTATTTCTAGAAAATTATTTAATTGAGTGCTCATGAAAATGTGCTGAGGGAATTAATCACACGTGTTATATTCCCAGGTTACTGGTTCTGTAACACAAATGGCAAAAGGCAATTATGCGTTATTTCCCTAAATGAACACTGTTGCTCACATTTTTAGACAATTATTCTGCTGAAATTTTTCCCTGTATAACTCAGCCTCCTCTTAGTTGTTCAATTTGTCTACTTGCCAAAAACCTCTCCTCCATCCATCCTTCCACCTCGTACAATTAATTTCCCTTCTCTTTCTTAAAATGTAACTCAATGTCTCCTTCTCCAAATTTCTCTTCCAATGGGGGCCAAAAGCGCCAACCAACTAGCTTGTACGTCTTTTTATTTTAAAGGTTGCGTTATCAAAGCGATTGCGTCAAAATAGTAGAACGAACCAGCTGTAATAAACGTTGTCACTAAGTTTTCCGTGCCCTTTGACTCCAGCCCATATGACAATTTAACCATTTGGATTCCGCCTGTGTAAAACACCTTCTGCCTCTCGGCTGGCACTGCAGACTCACTCAGTCCCTTCCGTGGCATCTGTAATATTTGCTATATTTATTAAAGGATTTCATTACTCGTTGCTGACCGGTTTTTAAATAAACTACATTCAATAGTTCATAAAAACAGCGTGAATCGTATGATGCTTTATTTTTCCCTCTCCCAGTTAAATTGCTGGAGATTGCGATCCTTTCCTGAGGAAAGTACTGTCTGTCCAAATGTATCACTGGGCACCTGCTGCGCATGGCTGTGGCCGATCTACCTGTGGTTCTCACTGAAACGATATTGCGATATAATGTGCTGCTTTATTTCCGAGATTAGTTCCTTTGAATTACTGCTGTGAGCTGCATCATATTCTCCTTAACATTGCAGCCTCAGTGCTTTCTATATGGTTCATATCCACTTTCAACTTTGACTGATTCTGGCCATTTGTTGCGAGAAACTGAAAACAAAATATTGTACCGCGAATAGAGCGGCTGTGGTTCTTGGAACAATCAGCGTGGTGGGCTGCTCCAAACTGTCCCATTGTACATTAAAAGTGAAAAAATATATAAACGTGATTATGTTCCCTAGCATGTCATATTTAAATTTTATTTTGCTACTTCACCTGCATCATCCGCTTATTTATTGTTTCTTATTATTTCATTGTCCCAATGATCAGACATATTGTGTTTTCTAGTAGAATGAGACGATGACTCCAGAGCTGAAAGAAATCAGAAAATCTCAATGACCCAGAGCTCGAGTGCAAAATGACGTCCAGCATTTCACTTTTCAGTCTATGTGGCAGATTAATTATGTTGTTGTTTAACCATCTTGTTTATAATACTTACCTTATTTATTGCACAACCTGTTAATATGAAAGATCACAGAGCAACAAAGCTGCCGCTTTACAATACCCTCATTTACATTGTTACCCGGACTAAATTCAAAAACCAGATGGTGAACGGTGTCAAACGCCCAATCAACTTAATTCCGAAAATGATGAAAGGTCGATTCTACTGCAGTCCATCTAGCAGTGAGAGTTCCTTACCCATGTAGGCTGAACTCTAAAGTTAGTGATGGTGGTGCCTGACTGAATCATGAACAATGAAGTGCAAAATAAGCAAAGTGGAGCGGCGGGTAGAGGCAGAGTGTTTGGCGGGTGGTGTGGAGGGTAAAGAATGCAGTGTTACTAGATCATCTAACATCTCAGTGTGTGTGGTGCGCGGCCTGCAGGGGTGGGGTGGTTCTGTGAGGGGAAATTTCCCTTTCTGGTGAAAGATCATGGTGTGAAGTCGGAGTCTGTGTGTCCGCAATGCTCTCTGTTTACCATTTATTCACCCATAGTCTGGCGGTCGCTCGATGGGCCGAAATTATGGCGGATTCCTAATAGCCCTTGATAAGGATGTGCTGATTTGCCTTCGTGCAACACTGCATTGCATGATGTGCAGTAATACCTACAGCGCTGTTTACAATAGTTACAGCAATTTGAATCATCGACAGTGAGGAAATAGTGGTTTCTATCCATATCATCATGGCTATGGCATGCAGGGGAACTTCCAGTTGGTCGTATTCACATCTGTCTTTATCGTTGTAGTCGAACCGGTTTTGAGCATGATATCCCATGGTACTGTTTAAGGAGGTTTGGGGGACCTGCTGTGCATGCTGTTGATGGTACACAATGCTGCCAATATGCATCATCGGTGGATGGAAAGTATGTTTGTGGAAAAGGGAGACAAGGAGTGGGCTGCTTGCTCCTGTGTGTTACCAAGTTTCTTGAATTTAGCTTGGCTTACACTCATTCAGTGAAATATAGAGTATACCATCACTCCTGATGTACCTTGTATATGATGGACAGGCTTCGAGGAGTCAGGAGGTGAGTTATTCATTGCAGTGCTCCAAGTCTCGTACCTGCATTTGTAGACACAATAATTATATGGCTAGTCGAGTTGTAGAGCTATCAGTGTGTGCTTGCTGTCTTCGTGTCGTGCTCTCTTTTAGCCAAGTAGCTAAATGTTTTGGCGGGAAATTTGTGTTAGGTCCCCCATGTGAGTGTTCCAATGTGGGGATTCGCTTTGACAGGGTAATGGTTTTTGGGGCATCAATATGCAACGGGGTTTTTGTCTAAGGATCATCCTCATACAGGTTGAAACTGTTTTGCCAGGTGCCACCGCATTGGGAAGGGTAATTGTTTTTGTGGAGGTATCGCTGGGTTTGAAAGGGCGCACTTCCATATCAGTGTGGGGAGCATTGTGATTTTGTATTGAAGTTCCCGTGTGAGCACGGGTGTTTGCATGAAGTGTTTTCTGTGTGAGCCTGTTCCTGTGCCGCGTTTGTTTGCAGAATATGGGACGTCCATGCGTGCGGTGGGTTTCCCGCTATTCGTAAAGTATTTTGCAGTTCTCTAAATGTGGATTAGATGTCTGTAGTATCAATAAGTCATTGTTCCCTTCTGTCTGTACTTTGGTTTTGACATTGTGTATTACTCTCCTATTTTAAAGGCCACGATTGAATCTTCCCCCAGCCCAACATCAGGGATTGGTTTGCAGATCAGATGTTCTCGCCCTTGATTCATTCACAGTGTTCTTAAATGGGAGCACTGTAATTGACAATCACGTCACCATGGGGAAAACCTTTCCTCTGTCTAGTCTGCACAATATCCACATCGTTTTGATCACCAAGGTGATATCTCCACTGTGTCGCCTCCCCTCATCGGAGAACAGTTAAAATTTGACTGACCTAATCAGATAATTGAAATCCTCCACTTTGAACCACCGTTTCTGCTTCCTCTGTAATTATTGTATGACATTAATTTTGTGTGCTGTTCAACACTGCACTCAACACTACAGTTGAATCTGAACTAATGTTGTTTGCATGTTTATCATGACTGATTTTCTCTTGAAATCCATATCCCTGTTAATAAAGCAGAAATCGTGGATGCATTATCATCAGTCTTTCAATTCAGTAATTTATGGAAATATAGCTGCCCTCACTGCCTCGAATCCACTTATTTATTGTACCCATTATTATCTATATTCTCTCCTCCATTTCCTTACCAAGTTATCACTTGATACCGTCATGTCATTGGCAAATTTTGAAATTGTGTGTTTACTTCCATTTATCTGTCATCACTACATACTTGGAAAAACAGGCGGATATCGTTAATACGTTCATTGGTTAGTGAGGTAATGGGCGATGGGGAGTTATCGTTCGTGGAATTCTTGGTCATACTTGTGGGGGATCCCATTTAGAATAATGAGAGATGATTTTATTTACACTTGTAAGGTCCTGATGGAGATTGACTTGTTGACGTCTGAATGGATGCTCCGCCTCGTGGGAGATTCTGGAACTGGATTGTAGGGTTTAAAAACTAAGGTTCCTACCATTTCAGATGCAGATGAGGAGGCTTTTTCTTTCAGATGGCCGTGAAACTTTGAGCGTCTCCTGTTCAAAAGCAGTGGCAGAAGGGCCAGTGCACATTTTTTAATGCGGATCTAGAAGCACACTTGATTAACAAGGGAGTGGAAGTTGATCGGGGGTAGGTTAAATGTGGGGTTGAGCCACAATAACATAAGTAATGACCTTAATGAATGGCAGAGAAGAATGTAGTGGAAGAATGGCCTACTATTTTACCTAGCCAGTATGTATGGGGAATATGTTATTGCTGACCAACGCCTGCTTGCTGCCGTTTCCGTGTGAGAAAGCGAAAGGTGGTATTTCTTTGTGAAGAGAGATCTCTGTGTTTACGATCTTTCTCTGAATGGATGTGGTCTGAGGAGGGCGCTCGTGTGCGTGAGTGGGGAGAAGTCCTCTCTGTGGAGCAAGGCTGCTTCAGCAAGATTGAAAAATAGCGATGAAAAACATTGCATACTCCTCCTTCTGTCTCTCACGGTCCTATTCACACCTTTTTTCCTATATCATCATCTGGCCTTGTCTCATACTGGCTTCGATTTCAAATTAAAAAAAAACACCGCCCGAGATCTCTCAACTGCTGACATTCTGCTGCCTTCTCCATCTCAGATTTCCATCACTTCGCTATTGTGAAGCGAGGGTTACAAATAAACCACAATCTCCTCCTGCTGTCATGCAACCAATACAACTTCACAGATCATCTTTCAAAATATGCCTCAGCCACCGTTATCCCAGATGAAAAATGGTAAAGGTAGTTAATTTAAGATCAAGATATAACCTGTCTTCTCGGAAAATAAAGAAGACGATACGAAGTTGCTTTTTTTTTTTAAAAACCGCTTAAAATGCCTGAAAACAACTCTGCTCGTCTGGCAGCATCTGTGGAGAGGGAAACACGGAAAATTAGGTAGTGCGATAACGCTCATTTCATAGGAATTAGAGAGCAGTGGAATTCCGATGAGCGAAATGCTGTTGCAAAAAAAAAAAAGGGGCAGTGCAACACATTAAGAGCTCAGGGATATGCAAGAGGGTAGGAGCTGTTAGATTGGAAAGATGCATTGGGACAGAAGACAAAGGGAATAACAATCAAATTTCTAAACTTAGATACTTTTGTATAGACCAGCTGTCGATAGCACAATAAATGTCAGCAATATCTGACCCAAAATTAAATGAAGACTGAAAATGGCAGGAAAATCGCGCCTATTCTGTCTAACAGCAACTACAAAAAACGCTACAGATTTGCACGGCCGAAGAATAAAATCAAAAACTTGAACATAGTTCATTGCCTGGAGTTGGTAAATACAATTCTGAATCCAAGAGGCATTCAAATGCCTCATAGGAAGATAAGGCGTTGTTCTTGCAGCCTGCATTGGCCTTCATTGGAAAATTACAACAGGTTGAGGAAAGAAATTTGAGCATGAGAGCAATCTGGTGAATGGAAATAGCAAGTGATAGGAAGATCGGGATCATTCCTTACACAGATCATTTTATTTACCGGAAGACCACCAAGTCTGCTTTCGGTCTCCGCAACGTAGAAGACAGCATCATGAGCAGCAAATACACTGGAATACATTGAACAAAGTGCATGTAAATCGCTGCTTGACCTGGAGGGACTTTTTGACGCTTTGAAGGTGAAGGAGGAGTAGGTAAAGGTGCAGGTGTTACAGATCCTTCGATTGAAAGTGAGAGTGCCCTAGGAACGCAATAAGGTGTTCGATGTGTTTTCGGATTACTCTAGGGTGTCACAGAGAGTGTTGTTTCTTTGGAATGTTGACAGGCTAGGGAGGGACGATGTGTTTGCTGCTGGCATCATGCTACAATTCGTGGAATTGTTGTGAGTTGCTGTGGTGAAGAATAAGTTCGAGGGGAAACACTTCATAGTTTCCGGTAGAATGTGTGCAGAAATGCTGGATATGCGTTGGATACTGCTCAGGGGCCAAATAGTGGGGTTTACTGGGCTGGGGAAGAAAATAGGCTTTTCAGGATGTTAATTGTGAACGGCAACTTAATCAGATATGTGGGAGGCAGGAAGCTTGGGGACAGAAGAGAGTCCTTACCGAAAGAAGTATGTGAAAATTTATAACCGATACAACTGTGGAAATTGGTGGAATTGTAAAGAATGTTCATGGACAGCCTATTATCAGCAATTCAGACAGATAAATCAAAGAATGGAGTTACTGGAAATGTATAATGTGAAGGTGAGAAAGGGATACAATTGGAAGCAAAATTGAGTAATTATATTTTTTCCAGACATTCAGGCGAAAACATGAATTGGAGCGGTAACAGCCCTTGCTGTTCCAAAAAAAAACAACAATCACGGGATTGGTCCTCAGTCGGACTTTATTCAGAGACATCGAACATAACCACCCCCAATAAAGGCAAATGCAGATGGGGTCCATACTGGCAGCCATGCCCACACCGATTTGAGTGCAAATGTGATGAGAGAAACAAGCGTTTTCACGCAGTGAGTAGCTAGGGTTTGGAATGCCATGACTGGAATTGTGGTGGAGGTAGTTTCGATAGAGGCATTCAAAAGGTCTGTGGATCATAATTTAAATGAGAACAATGTGCAGGGTTACAAGGAAAAGTCAGGAGATTGACACGAAGTTAAAATGTCCAGAGAGCCGCTATACACACGATGGGCCTAATGACGTCCATCTACACCTTTACAGTTCGGTGATTCTGTGATTCTTAGTTTGCGGAAGGAAAATGATAACAAGTTAATGTTTGTTTCCTCAATGAGAGAACAAGTTCAGCCAGGCAGAATTGGGCTTTGGCGGATGTATACTGTTCGGGTCTCTGTTCACTAAAGAAACTAAGAGCCATCAACACGCCCATGTGGAGGAGGATGTTTTAGAGGGATTGGAAGTACAGAGTGAAGAGTGGCGATTTGGGCCAGGTAACTGGAAAATGTTTAGGTGATGTTGGGCGTCTGAATAATCACAAAGTTAGGTAGTAGGTTTATGCACAGTGGGGAGATAAATAGGGACAAATATGAAGAAATCATTTCATCGGGGTAGGCACTGGTAGAGACAATGGGTTTAATAGGACAGTCCATTTTGGGAGTATTTATGAAGTAGGTACAAGTAGGCTGTACAGTTGGGGCATCATGAGGCTCGAGGGTTTAGAGGGAAGGTCTCCTTTCAATTTGAAGTCAGTGGCCGGCTTGAAAACTATTGCTTGATGTTAATTGGTGGGGTTTTGGGCCAGATGGGGTGAAGAAGAAGTTTCTGAGATTTGCTGCATAGAATCTGCATGGTAAAGGACGATATGCCAGGCAACATGCGCACCAAAATGAGTGTGTTAACTTTGTTTTTGTGTATGCTGAATTAATGCCAATGACTGAACACACAGTCACACAAAACTACATGTTCATGAACCCTGTGATTCTGAGCCAAGCGCATAGCAATGTCAAAACAAATTTAGCTGCCGGTGTGACTCTACAGCGACACTGGGCCATAAACCGGCATAATGAATTATAAACTGACATTGCGATGATAAAGTAGTCAGAATGATGGAAAAAAAGTAGTCACCACCAAATTGGTCCAGATTCTTTAATCAATTTTGCAAAACAAACAAAAAACAAGAGATTACCCGTGTCCCAAATTAATTGAAGAGCCAGAAATTGTCGCCCTGCCCATACACTGTGCCAATGATTAAGACGCAATCTGTTGAATTTAAACTGTTCAATCACCTCCAAACTAGCACCTGACATTATGTACCTAACTGTCATTAAACTAACTCGCTACACATTAACTTCCTCACACCTCCAAAAGGACAAACTTCCCAAACAGAAACCCTCGTACAACCAATGAAATAACGTTAACTTCGAGCAGTCCAAAAACTGCCACTCTCGTCCTAGCAACGCTCAAAAGTCCATAAAGGCACATTTTGCTCTGTTGAAATAGAAAATGAAGCACCACTGACATAATCAAGCTGTAGTGACACAACTCCTATATTGGGACCCTGAAACATTTACCAATAATCTGACGGATCACCCGTAAACTGTGCCAGTTAAATTATTGAGGACCATAAACTTATGTGCAATTGCAGACTGAAACAAAAGCAAGAAATTGGCTCACAAATATCTACCCGAACCATTGTCGAAGTAGTTCATCGTGTACTCATTTAAGATATTTTTTTTAACTACCTGTAAAACAATGCACCATCAATTAACTGAACTATTCCAATAAAGCGAAACATCAGTAATTACAAACATATGTAGCATTGTACGACTCATTGAGCTAATTAAAAATTCAGGCATAATAAAATGACCAACTAGCACTGAGTATTCAACAAGCGCTCATGATGAACTATCAATAATGATATAACTCAAGAATTGTATTAATATGAACCCATTAATTTTATCAGCTTCTTGATTAAACCTTACCCATCTTCTGTTGGCTGACTCGCAACAATCAGCTAGGCGTATGAAAGACCTGCATCAGCAATTTGAATCGTTATCTTCCAATTCAAATATTAGGCAAGAACGGTGTGAACACAGGCCAGGTCGTTGCACGGCTTTCGACGGAAGGCCGAGGACAAGGGTCGGTTAACTGGAAAAAGATTTAAACATTAGGCATAAACATTGTGTGCCCTTAGAATGGAGGCCGGGGATTATTTGGGACTAATGACAAAATGGTTTGAACATTAGGTACATTCATGTATCGGCTTTAAATGATGCCTCGGGATGATTAGGGACAGACAAATACAATTTCCATTGTCGGCAGAGGGCATGATTTTTGCACTGAACACCTACTTTGAATCTAAAAGTGCTGGAGAATCGATTTTTGCTAAAGTGTGATTCACAGATAAGAAATTGGCAACCTTCAATTTAAAACACGTTGGCATGTTGGATATAGTAAACGCCAGGATTTATTAAAGCAGCAAAATCAACTGTCCGACAATCCGCCCGGGGGACAGAAAGCAGGGAGTGATACTGAATGGTCCTTGATTTTACATGAAGCAGCACAGCAGTACTTCCCCGAAGGTGTCTGTGTTTCTGGCATTTTCTCATATTTAGGCATTACAGTCATCATCAGAAGTGAAACATTAAATCCTTCAGCATTGTATATAAGCAGTGACCAAGCAATTCATCATAAAAAAATCTTGCATTTGGGGTTTGCTAAGTGATACATTTTGATGGTAAATTAACAGGTGGCAAAATGTAAATTACTTAAACCGAGAAATGCAAATAAAAACAAGGTTTGCTTGCTGATTCTAGAACCATAAATGACTCAAGGCATCTGAGGCAATAATTATACCTCACCCGCCACAACAAACAGCTGCAATTTTCTGAGCGCCGAACAACAAATTTTGAATTAATCACTTAACAAATTTACCACGACCCATCAACTCACCCGTCGCTAATAAATAAATACAATGTAGAAAAGCTAACCTAGTGCTCTGAAATTAAACCAGCATCTCAGAAATCCTCCAGTGTTTATCAATTTCGATATTATCTAGCCATCCTTTAGAATTTAAACTGATACACTGCACACTGGCCTAGAACCATTAAGAACATTCAGTACCAAAACACAAGAGGCATACGCGTTATCCGAGGTAATTTTTGGCCCTAATCGAAATCCTATCCCTAGCGTGATGCCCCTGTTCTGCTCTGGGGAGTTGGGCTACACCAATGCAATTCATTTTTTCAGAAGAATCCCAGGCCGCCATTAGCTTTAAGGCGGTTTTGGTGAGGAGGGTGAGGTTAAGAATGGGTTTTGGGGGCCGGGTGGCAGCGATGGTAAATGCCGTCATGCTGGCTGTAGGTTTTCACAGCCTGAACAATGGAAATAGTTGGATAAATCCGCCAAGGTAGTCGTTCTGTATGTGGCACACGCCAGACGGTCTCGGCAATTTACCGACATCTTATTCCCTGAACAACTATTAATGACACTGGTTAGGATTAATTGCAGGCGAAATTCTGTGATTTTTTTTCCCTGGAATCGGTGCTGTTATCCATATATACACCCTCGATTCATTAGCCTGAACATGTTCAATGCCCAAAAACATTATTTCAATATTATAAGGGAGCAGCGACGAAGTTGCTTGCGCAGACATCACCACAAAGCCAGGTGCTTCCTGTCAGTTCTGCACAGCCACAAAACATACAGCGAGTGCTCTGTGAATCTGCACATTGACAGCTGATTTGGGATTACACACAAACAACTTCAATGCTAATTCCACATCTTTAAAAAAAAACACATTTCATGTTGCAACAAATATCCCCGTGGTCTCTACTTCTCCCCCAGACTAGCGCTGAATGATGGAAACACAGTTATTCAAATGATTGTCAATATTTCCTGAAGAATGTGCAAGTACATTTCGGCCGCATAAAGAGAATGATTTAGCAGCGGCATAGTTCAAATTTGGTTAATTGGGGAAACCACCCAAGTAATAATGGTGGTCTCTACACATCTGTTATTGGTGATAATGGCAATCCAGCAATTGCCCTTTAAATGAAGAATTTGACAAAGTGTGACAAGAATGGGCACCAATAAATCAGCAGTCAATGGAGATGCAGCCGGTATTTAGATTTAAGTTTATTTCGATCTCAATTGTTAGCTAAATCGCTTAGTTTAGCTGCTTGAATTTCAATTGTTTTGACTATCATCTTATATGGAATGTCCGTCCAATTCTTCTCCACAACATTGACAAATTAAAATCCTTATGGGACTGCAGATAATCCACTGAAATTTATAAATTGTAGCCACCAAAAAAACCAGTGCAAACGCACAGTTATTTATCTGCGAAGCTTTTAAAATGGGCTCTTCGGCCTTGGTCCTTACAAAGAGAAGTTGTAAATTAATATTTGTGTTGATTGTGTCCATCGCTTTCCTATGGTGAAAAGGCCTCTAGAGAAAATATACCTGTGTGTCAAGTATTTTTTAAATTGATTAACACGTTTAATAAATTTATGAACTTCACCTCTTTCTGACAATGCATGTTCAATTTCAATTGAATTTTCTATCTCATCCCAGTGCCATCAAAAACCAACAGAGTTAACGATTCAGGTTGAAATCACCTCCCATGTGGTTCAGAAAGGGTTTAAATGACAGGTCATCTCGGCATGAAACGTTAACCGCTTCTTCTCAGAGGAGATGTACCACCCCCTGTACATTCTAGCATTTTGTTTTGTTTGCTTTTCACATCAACAGCCTCACTTTTTTTTTCATTTTTCGTAATGGCCGGAAAAGTCCTGTAATGGGAGCAAAGAGATGGAGAGACAGTTAGATAGTCAGACGGTTAGAATGACAGAGACTGAGTTAGAGAGAGTAAGCCAGGAAATTGGCAGATAAAGAGAAATAAAAACGAACACACAGACACACACACAAAGGCACACGCACACACACACCAACACATATAAGACATATATATCAGGGTGAGTATGAAAAAGTATTCTAACTGGCTTGTGTGTCATGACTTAGATGTTATGAACTTAAATCAATTGGAATCATTGTTGCGGAACAGAAATTGATTCACACAGCGGGTTGTTAAGATCTGGAATGCACCATTAGACATGATGGTGTAATCAGTTTCCACAGGATTCTTGAGAAGGCAGTTGGACATGTGCTTTAAGTGGTCTCATTTGCAAATGTATGTAGGGATAACAGCAGTTGTAACAGAGCAGGTGTAAGAGCCCAGAGCTTTGTAAGTTCCTGCTGTAAATTTCAGTGATTCAATAATCTGATACCGTGTTAGTGACTCATATCCTTTCCTTCCTCACAGGAAAAGGTGGTGGATGGTTCCACGGATCGTTTTCTCCATTAATGGGCACCTTCATTCTCATTGGTGTATTACCAGGCGGCAGTTGAGCTCTCACATGATAACATCATTCGGTTATTTGGAAGGAAGAGCCTCCTGTACAAACGTTTTCAAAGGTTTAATTGCCGCGTCAGCCGTGTTTTCGGAAGGTGTTCGAAGCAGAGCCCGGAAAGTGTGCACAGCATTCGGCTAATGCTCAATTCCCATCGAAGGACCCAGTGCCGGGACGATGTTGCGGTCATTTATGACTCTAACTGCACTGCAGCTTCTGAACTGTGAGTGATTACAAGTAGATATTATCCTGTTATACGTTAAGGCTTCCACTAGTATTAAACAATGAATATTATCAATAGACATGTTGATATTTAATGCTGAAAATATTTAGATGCTTTGGAAGGCAAATTTTGGATTTTATTTCAATATTAACACTTATGCCTATTGTTTAATGGGATACTGATGCATAATAATAAGCAGATCGAAGGAAGTTCGCTGCCTGAAATGCCGGTGAATGCAGAAACCCTCATCACATATAAAACATTGTCGGTTGCGAATTTAAATTATGAAAACTGAAAAGTGGGACTAGGCGGTATCGTATTGTTCGACCTGCGAAGGCCCATTTAGCCGAAGACCCTAAATCTGCGACATAAGTTCCTATGGTTTACGCGAGTGCATAGTTCTCTGTTCTCTATCGGCTTTCGACTGAGGTCCCTTAACCGGTTGGCTAGTTCGGAGTCGAAAACATTCCCAACTAATAAGGATGTACACATGTCAAGCAGATGGCTTTCCCGAGAAATAGTAATCCAGTACGGGCTTTATTTATTGAAAAGGGAAGATTTACATTTATTTCTGCCCATCATTAATATCGTATAAATTGAGGATTGAAGTGTCGAGTTTATTTGCCGATATTATTTCCAATCAATATTTTAGGCATTTCAATTGATTTGAAAAGCGACCATTTTGAATCATATCTGAAATATATTACGCCTGATTGGCGGTTGTTTTAAGTGTCCATTTGATATTTACCTCGGTCCGATTTAAATCCGAAATAGAATGTAAATAACACAGCAGATGAATTTATAGGGTCATCTTCTTCTCTTCCACACGCACAGCTCATTAAGATTTACACTCTGATCAGAAAATTTCAGCTGAGCTGGTACGACGTAGAGAGCAGTCACTGTTAGAATATCATGGAGCGGAGTCTTGGTTTACATCAATTTACTGAGTATGAAACTGCTCCTCCTAATGTGTGAGCCTCCACACATATTACTGTCAGGGGTATTTCTCAGTCGATGTTCGGTCTACATTGTGATTTAGTGGCAAGTACTAAATAATCTATAACAGTTGGTTCAGCCTGAGACTGTTTTGAAGTTCGATAAATAGTGTATTTTCATGTAAGATTAAAGAGCACAATTAATATTATAATGTTTTATTTTGGTGATTAAGTGCATTCTCCAAATATATTGTGACTGCAACTTCTTTAACTCATGGGAAATAGCATTTATCAACATTCTTGATAAATTTCTTAATGCTTCCTTCCAAGATGTGATCACATTTTATGACGGTTAAAATTCGCATTTAATTGTTTATTTTGAAGGTTTATGTCATAAGTACGTTGGCTCAAATTTATTCCCCATATTCTCATTTTTTTTTTTAACGGTCCCTTGTGGTGTTTATGAGGTATCGAAGTCTTGTGCCTTTATTTCCTTCCACCTGCCTGATAATTTTGTTCACTTTTATGTCGATGCCTTGCTTCAGCACTTTTGCTGATTTCAATGTTTGTCTTCGGTTACAATTATAAATCTCTAATTAGCGATATCAAATGCTGGCATACTGACATGTAAATCCCGCTGCACTCTTGTCAGGTACACAATAAAATGCAGGTGGTTCTCAATCTGATTCTCAATCAGTTTTCATCATTTAAACATAAATGACTGACACTAAACGCCAGATATTGTAAATGCTTTGAGGAACATGTTTTCTAAAGCACCGAGGTGCTGGAGGTACACATTATATATTGTTCCAGAAATTATTTTCACATAATCAGGACTGAACAAAATGCTCCCTCGAAAACTGGAATGTTTTCCCTTAAATTCGGGATTAATTAGGGTTGTGTAAGTGAATCTTGAAATAGTTAATTTAATTGTGGTGAATTTTGAGCTAGTAGAAACTTTGCACATGTGTTTACTTTTAAATCCATCAAGTTCAAAGGGCCAAAATTTGTCATTTCCATTTGGAGAATGTAAACTGGGCTAACAGATTTTGCAGCTGATTAACTTATTTCCAATTGAAACTGAGACTTGCGTGTCAAAAGGTAGAAAGTGAACACACTCCCAGCAGTTTGCTTTTATCTTGACCTCTGCGCCTCTTGTACAGATTTAATGGTATCGACATTCAATTCTAACCTGGTAATTTAAATAGAGCGGTAAAGGAGCGGAGAACGTCGCTGTTAGAATGGAATGTATCAGAGTCCGGAATGTAAATTAACTCAATGAATGCAGAATCCTACTCAGGGCTGCACTCACCGGTGAATGAAGCAATGCAGATCTTTCGTTAACTGACTTTCATCAGTAGAAATGCGGTCAAACCTACTTGTGATTCAGTGAAATAAGAAAGAAGTAAATGCTTTATTCAGCATTAGAGGGTTGGACACGATTTTTGAATAGATTATAGTAAAATATTAATCATTGTCAGAATCAACATTGCTTGAATGAGCTTTTACCATAAGTATAATTGTTAACTGCAACTTCCAAACAGTTATGTAGCTAAAAATGTGTTTTATATTTACGTATTTGCTATGAGTTTTGTTTAGCATTTATTTTCTCCAAAACAATTACGATTTGATCTGAAGTTTGGTGTTTCTATTTCATACTTCTTAGATGTACAGACTCAGGAAATTATCAAGTTTTCTCCTCCTCCTTCCACATCCCCGATAACTTTTATTTAAAGTTAAGGCAATCTCGGGAATTATTATGTTTTTATTTTCAATTACTTTGCATCGGGGCCAGGATTTTTTTTTGCTGCTTTGTCGATCGAAGGCACAAAATTAAATGTGAGCTTACTGACATGGATTAAATTCGAGATAGATTTTTGATTTACCGAAATAAATTTACATTGGCTATTCACTTTAATGTTAAAAAAAGAAATAGCAACAAAGTTTAAATTCTAAAATCCTTATTGTGTCCCTAATTTAACGAACATTTCATGCACAGCGCAGAAAGGAGACAGAAGATGAAATTTATATTGTACAGAAGCGTTTTCACAAGCCAAGAGCAGATCAAGTTCAATTCCCCAAGAGCAGCCTTATTTTGCTCAAATTTGGGTTACGTGGGATTAGATGGAGCGAGAATTGAATGGGTTTAATTAAGTTGTAGAAAGTTCACTGAATGCATATTACAGACTGCCTTCATTTGCGTACATTCGACATCAAACAGGGAAATTCATTTTTCCTATTATATCAAAAACTGTGATACCTAATTTGTAACTTGCATCTGCTTAACAAAAACTTTGAATACGCGATCAAATACATATCACATTTCGATTTAATGTAGCATACATCTCAAATAACGAGACAGTTAGTTTTAATTTCTCCCCTGCGGCTCTTTCACAGACATAGCAGAGTCGATTGCAAATGTTTTTTAACCCAGCGTGCTAGAAACACAGCGCCTTTACTCTTAGAGAAGCATGGACAACATTCCGGGATGTAAGGTCATCGCTGACTGCACAGACCCTGTTAAGGTTGCTGTTAATGCCAACTGAACCCGCGCACATAGTTTTCAATCAAATGCTTAATAAATACTAAAGATTGGTGACTTCTGTGTGCTATAATAAGCTGAGAGATTTCAAATAATGTTTTGAACTTTGGAATTATGGACAATGACTGTTAATTTTGCAAAGTTAAACTGTAAATTGAGATTGATAAACGTTGGTTGTTATAGGAAAATTAAGGTCATGATGAGTATTAGTTGGACGCTGAAAGGTGAGGGGAGCATAAGATCTCACATTTTCCCTGGAATTAACCTGTGAACATGCTTTATTTTTAGTTTCTCTTTTGGAGGGGGGCGGGGGGGGGGGGGGGGGGGGCGGAATCAGTTTTAATTAAAATGAAGTATCCTAAGGAATACATTTACATGTATATTATTTATGTGAACATGAAGGTATGTCAGCCTTATTCCACATCCTTCATATTTTTTATTTTACACAGGATCATGTTGTAGTGAATGAGATATCAGATCTGAACTCCCAATCTCGTTTCCCTTTATTTTGATTTGTACCAGACTTTAGGGCGCATTAATATCTTGTGCATCTTGTACATGAGATAATTAATGAGGAGATGTTTGGACTGCCGATCAAGGGGGTTTGTTTTGACCTAGCTGGTGTGCAGTTTTTCAGGATTGTTGCGACTTCCATTACCCAGGCAATTATAGGATATTCCAACAAACTCCTGATTTATATATTCTAGGAAGGCGCAGCCTTTGTGCAGGGATTTAGGAAATCATGCAAAGGGTTGCAGAAATCCAACTGATGACCGGAATCAATGTGAGATGTTCTATAACACGTCAACGGGGAATATAGAGACTCCAGAAGATCCTTCTGGTTCAATTAAAAACCCAAACCAAATTTTGAAAATGTTAACGCACAGCCAATGTTGTGAAACCAACAAATAGAAAGTGACCAAGAAACAGTCAGGCCATCATGTCATCGAGCGCCGAGGGTGGGAGAGGTCAATATACCATCGATAGTTTGTTAGGGGGACTTTAGATGGTGAGAAGTTTGTCTCTGTAATGGGGCATTCTCGGGATCTCCTGGAAAAACCTTGACCAGTTAATAACATGAGCTTGCGGCTGAGCCTGTACTGGATGCTTTATTCGGAATGCAAAACAGACGAACTCAAAAACCGCGGGATTATGTCTCCCAAAAAGGGACGGGAAATCTACCTTCAGATAATGATGGAAACAAGGGTGTTTGCGAAATATTTTAACATCAAGTTCCTGCAAACATTATGCTCAAAAAAATACAAAATATTCTTGTTGTTGTTTTTGTGAAATAACGTTCCTGGCCGTTTCATTGTTCTCTTACCCCATGAAAATTTAATTATCCATATTTCATTTCAGGCAGAACAGGGAGCAGTCAGGATAATCGATCAGGTAATAGCTCTCAATTTTCATATTATCTGATATTTTCCTGTCCACTCTACGTTAATTAAAAATAACTGTCGGAGACAATTACGGAGCCGATTTGATCGATGATTAACTCACTCTGCATATGCCTGTCGGGGAGGAATTGGATGTTTCCTGCCCTCTGATTATGAATATATTTAAGTCCTGCTTAGGGACAATTGCTGCCTAATGCAGAACGACCACGGCTGGGATCCCGGGGAGGAGAATTTCAATAACAATTGATACCGCTTAAGATCCCACATGGGCTGCCAATTCGCAAATTGCATCCAGCCAGAGAGAGATGTTCCGTGACGTTCCAATTCCGGTGGTTGGGGGAGGGTGGGGCTGGCTGGGAGAAGGAGCTTCCCATTTGTACTCTGGCTGGATCTCAATTTCCCCCAATCACTCAGAGAGCTACTACAGTCACATCCATCTCCTGATCTCTGGGGACTAGCATATATTCGGAAAGTATCGACCAGCTGTCCCTGAAGGGGCATCTCTCCAACGTATTATCGACTCTTTTAAAGGGGTTCATACTATTATAAAATTGTGCTTTTCATGTATGATATTAACTCCGGTTTGAATGGGAGATTGGGCACAGGCCAATATTCCAAATTCTTCTACTCTGACCTGCTGAAAGTTGAAACCGGTTAGCTGGGAGACGAGGGTTTCATAGGTATTATTTCTGCCATCATTATTGTTTTTTTACAGTGGCGTTGACACTGGTGAATGGGGGCAGTCGGTGCGCAGGAAGACTGGAGATTCTCTCGCAGGGGCAGTCGTGGACTGTGGCTGATTACGGCTGGGACCTGAAGGATGCCACTGTTGTGTGTCGGGAGCTGGGTTGCGGGATAGCGCTTTTAGCACCGGGCGAAGCTCACTTTGGAAAAGGCTCCGGACCCATTGTGACGGCTAATTTTCAGTGCAGCGGGAACGAGGCCACCCTGGTTGAGTGCCGAACAGGACCCCAGGATACGGATGCCTTGACACACAGCAACGATGCCAGCGTGATCTGCTCAGGTACAAATATATTTCCTGCTCTCCTCGCCCGTCGGGTCTGATTTTTTTCCCCTGTTGTAAAGGGGGAAAAGCTATTTTGGGACTGCCCATTGATGCAAAATGAGAGTTCCCGCAGGATATTCCAGTTGGAGTTATTCTCATTTTCAATAAGAATCAATTTTTGTAATAAATTCATGCCAGTAATTGTGTTAATTTTTTTTAAAAATAACAAATAAGCTCACACCGGACTGCCACGTTGTGCCCTGCTTTGCACCGCTGCTGGCTGCTTTCGTGAGGAGATCCAGACCTTCTGAGGAGAGGGAATAATGCTCGGAAAATCCCGCAAGCAAAATACCCTCTCCCTCGCCTGTCGCTCGGATGGTTAGGGATGCTTTTGGGGGATTCAATGAGAGCGAACGCGCAGCCCGGTTGTTCAGTTGCCCGGCTGTTAGATATTTTTTTCTCCCTCCCAGTAGATATTCCATGGCTAACGACCCCGGGGATAACTGACCACATTAGAGCACGCCGGAGTCTTTGATTCAAGCTCATTTGCGGAGTCTCTCTGGAAGCAGGGGAATTCCCTAGATCAAGTTGAAACTTAGGGGGCTGTTCCCACATAGTTCAAGGCACGAATACTTCCGCATGTCTCGCCTGCGCATCTCTGCGGTACCTCTGGTTTCCGAGAGTCCGGAGAAGGGAATATATGGGCCGATATTATACAGATTGTGAAGCGGGAATTGGGGTGGAAGGCTTCAGAGTATAGGCAGAGTCCACGTCAGAGGGCAGCATGGGGAAAAGCTGCAAACAGGATCCCAATGTTAAGTGCCGTGCACGGAACAATTGCAGTGATTAATCAAGCGTTATACTACTGGATGAAAAGCGGAGAGTTCCCCATCCCTGCCCCCAAGAAATCCTGGCACCTGGTAATCATCAGAACAGCTTGATTAGCAATTTAACACTTACCTGGATTTTGTAGCAGAGGGCAGCAATTGCGAAAATGAATACGTCTTTTTAAACAAAACTCAGTGGAGATTAATGGGAAACCGCACTTTCTAAATTACTGATCAATGTCGAACTACCTTCAACGGCTTCATTCCTGTCCCTCTTTACGTTGTAAGTTCAGAAGAGGAGTTGTTTGATCATGATTGCTCAGTGCACAGCTCCATTCACAATTCATCAAATTAGGAATCAGCCCAGTTCCACACAGCAAATCCTGGACAACATTCATGCCTCAAATTAATGATAGGTTCCGCTTGATATTCAGATGCTTTCCAATCAAACAGTCCCTCGCCATATTAAACTTGGGGCACATCTTTGACTGATCACTCATCTGCAATACCCATGCAAATGCCGTGTCTACTTGAACATGCCAGAGGCTGAATATTCTGTGAGTCTCGCTCTTCACCTGTTTGAACACAGTTTCTCATGTCCAGGTTCATCGCTAATCGTGGAATCTCCACTTGAACTGTATAGGCGCTGCTGAGGAACTGATGAGCAGCCTTGTCATCCCCAGGCGAAGTTTTGTCTTTGACTGGGGGTTCAGTCACCGCCAACAATCTCCATTCTCTCCCTCAGTTGGTTCGTAAGACTGCATTCTGTATTACGTCAAGGGGGAACGGCAGCACATCCACAAACATTCGCTTCTCCATTTCTCAAAGCCACGGCCTTCTTCTTGCTGTATCAAATTCCATGAACTCCCAATCTACCAGCAATGTGGTAGCCCCTTCACCGCACACAAGGCAGCTGCTTTTAAGAAACGCGGAATAGTCTTCTCAAGCAACAAAGGTTTGACAGTAAATACAGGTCGTGTTAGCGAAGTTCACATCTGTAGATCTTTTGCAAAAATTACACAGAATTACACACTCTCGACAATAAAGCGACTGACTCCGTAGGCCAACTGGTCAATCTCGGGGTTAATGATCTAATCGATCCTCCCCCGCTCCCTAACCGCTTCACCCTCCCCCTAAAACAACACCTCCTCATCTACCTCCATCAATATATGCTGAGGTTGCATTTCCCTCATCTGGTCGTATAACTTAAATACATCCATGTCAATCACCACATTGAATGTTCCACATTCTGACAACTATCCAGTAAAAACATTTCTCCTGAATGCATTTGGCAATTTTAGTAGTTTTTTTTTTAAGGTTGCAAGTGTGGAAATAGCCCACAGTTAGTGATCGTCTATCCAGATAATTTATTCAATCGTCATAAAGTTCTTTATCATGTCGGTGCTTGGGTTACCTTCTGTAGTGAAAACAAATGTACGCAGGCAATTCATTTCCCTTCCACAAACCTTCCTCGTAGAACTGTCAAAATCTACGTCAACAATTTTCAAATTTTCTGGCGTCCCTTTGAATTTGACGACCCCTTTGCGGCAGTGGCTTGGGTGTAAATGGCGGCGAGCTATTCAAGTGACCATTGACTTCGGTAGGACAGTAAAATGCCGGTAGCACAAGAGTGGGTTGACCGAAATATAATGAAACTATTAGGCTTTTCAATTCTTTCCCTCCAGCAATGAAGGACGAGTCACTGAGATCGGATGGCGCATCTACCTCATTTGTACTTTGATTTTCCAATGAGTACATGGCAACTGAATTAATTCGAGCAAAAATAATGCATTGCCCTTTTCTATTATCACATTCATGTACAAATTAAATACAGATTTTATGAATATTTTGCATTTAATATTTATTCTCTCTCTGTAATTATCGTTCTGTAGTACCTCCTCCCAATTTTCCTGAGTTTCAACTGCGCTTCCAAGCTGAGTTCACACACTAACTTTGAACTGTTTGCTGTGGATAATCTGTTTCTATTAACCGTAAACGGTATTGTTCCTGGCATCAGTCCTGCTGGAACAGAGCTTTCTATCTTTGTGTTCGTCTGAATATCTACCTTCAATCCCCAATCATTGATGTCTCTTTGCTGTTCAGATTAGAATTATTTCTGCTAGCGGTCCGCTCACTCCACATGTACACTCACGGATTTATTTATTTTATTTTTTTTTTGCACGACAGTACGGAAAACCTTCTGTTAAATGATAAGGAAAGGATGTAACTATGGTCTCTGTAAACCAAAAAAAAAAAACAGAAGATGTTAAAACCACTGATTTGGGAAAGTGGTGCCTGTGTTGAGACAAAATTCACGTTTCACACCAGTAAGATTTTGGCACTAATACTGTGAAAGCGTTTTAATTAAAATGAAGTATCCTAAGGAAGATATTTACATGTATATTATTTATGTGAAGATGAAGGTTTGTCAGCCTTTTTCCACATCCTTCATATTTTTTTTATTTTACATAAAATCATGTTGTAGTGAATGAGATATCAGATCTGAACTCCCAATCTCGTTTCCCTTTATTTTGATTTGTGTCAGGCTTTAGGACGCATTCATATCTTGTGCATCCTGTATATGAGGTAATTAATGAAGAGATGTTTGGACTTCCGATCAAGGGGGTTTGTTTTGACCTAGCTGGTGTGCAGTTTCTTCAGGATTGTTGCGACTTCCATTACCCAGGCAATTACAGGATATTCCAACAAACTCCTGACTTATATATTGTAGGAAGGCGCAGCCTTTGTGCTGGGATTTAGGAAATCATGCAAAGGGTTGCAGAAATCCAACTGGTGGCCGGAATCAATGTGAGATGTTCTATAACACGTCAACAGGGAATATAGAGAGTCCAGAAGATCCTTCTGGTTAATTAAAAACCCAAACTAAATTTTGAAAATGTTAACGCACAGGCAATGTTGTGAAACCAACAAATAGAAAGTGACCAAGAAACAGTCAGTCCATCATGTCATCGAGCGCCGAGGGTGCGAGAGGTCAATATACCATCGATACTATGTTAGGGGGACTTTAGATGGTGAGAAGTTTGTCTCCGTAATGGGGCATTCTCGGCATCTCCTGGAAAAACCTTGACCAGTTAATAACATGAGCTTGCGGCTGAGCCTTTATTGGATGCTTTATTCGGAATGCAGAACAGACGAACTCAAAAACCGCGGGATTATGTCTCCCAAAAAGGGACGGGAAATCTACCTTCAGATAATGATGGAAACAGGGGTGTTTGCGAAATGTTTTAACATCAAGTTCCTGCAAACATTATGCTCAAAAAAATACAAAATATTCTTGTTGTTGTTTTTGTGAAATAACGTTCCTGGCCGTTTCATTGTTCTCTTACCCCATGAAAATTAAATTATCCATATTTCATTTCAGGCAGAACAGGGAGCAGTCAGGCTGATCCATCAGGTAATAGCTCTCAATTTTCATATTATCTGATATTTTCCTGTCCACTCTACGTTAATTAAAAATAACTGTCGGAGACAATTACGGTACCGATTTGATCACTGATTAACTCGCTCTCCATATGCCTGTCGGGGAGGAATTGAATGTTTCCTGCCCTCTGATTATGAACATATTTAAGTCCTGTTTAGGGACAATTGCTGCCTAATGCAGAACGACCACGGCTGGGATCCCGGGGAGGAGAATTTCAATAACAACTGATACAGTTTACGATCCCAAATGGGCTGCCAATTCGCAGATTGCAGCCAGACAGAGAGAGATGGTCCGTGACGTTCCAATTCCGGTGGTTGGGGGAGGGTGGGGCTGGCTGGGAGAAGGAGCTTCCCATTTGTACTCTGGCTGGATCTCAATTTCCCCCAATCACTCAGAGAGCTACTACAGTCACATCCATCTCCTGATCTCTGGGGACTAGAATATATTCTGAAAGTATCGACCAGCTGTCCCAGAAGGGATATCTCTCCCACGTATTATCGACTCTTTTAAAGGGGTTCATACTATTTTAACCTTGTGCATTTCATGTTTGATATTTACTCCGGGTTTGAATGGGAGATTGGGCACAGGCCAATATTCCAAATTCTTCTACTCTGACGTGCAGAAAGTTGAAACCGGTTAGCTGGGAAACGCGGGTTTCATAGGTTTTATTTCTGCCATCATTATTGTTTTTTTACAGTGGCGATGGCACTGGTGAATGGGGGCAGTCGGTGCGCAGGAAGACTGGAGATTCTCTCGCAGGGGCAGTCGTGGACTGTGGCTGATTACGGCTGGGACCTGAAGGATGCCACTGTTGTGTGTCGGGAGCTGGGTTGCGGGATAGCGCTTTTAGCACCGGGCGAAGCTCACTTTGGAAAAGGCTCCGGACCCATTGTGACGGCTAATTTTCAGTGCAGCGGGAACGAGGCCACCCTGGTTGAGTGCCGAACAGGACCCCAGGATACGGATGCCTTGACACACAGCAACGATGCCAGCGTGATCTGCTCAGGTACAAATATATTTCCTGCTCTCCTCGCCCGTCGGGTCTGATTTTTTTCCCCTGTTGTAAAGGGGGAAAAGCTATTTTGGGACTGCCCATTGATGCAAAATGAGAGTTCCCGCAGGATATTCCAGTTGGAGTTATTCTCATTTTCAATAAGAATCAATTTTTGTAATAAATTCATGCCAGTAATTGTGTTAATTTTTTTTAAAAATAACAAATAAGCTCACACCGGACTGCCACGTTGTGCCCTGCTTTGCACCGCTGCTGGCTGCTTTCGTGAGGAGATCCAGACCTTCTGAGGAGAGGGAATAATGCTCGGAAAATCCCGCAAGCAAAATACCCTCTCCCTCGCCTGTCGCTCGGATGGTTAGGGATGCTTTTGGGGGATTCAATGAGAGCGAACGCGCAGCCCGGTTGTTCAGTTGCCCGGCTGTTAGATATTTTTTTCTCCCTCCCAGTAGATATTCCATGGCTAACGACCCCGGGGATAACTGACCACATTAGAGCACGCCGGAGTCTTTGATTCAAGCTCATTTGCGGAGTCTCTCTGGAAGCAGGGGAATTCCCTAGATCAAGTTGAAACTTAGGGGGCTGTTCCCACATAGTTCAAGGCACGAATACTTCCGCATGTCTCGCCTGCGCATCTCTGCGGTACCTCTGGTTTCCGAGAGTCCGGAGAAGGGAATATATGGGCCGATATTATACAGATTGTGAAGCGGGAATTGGGGTGGAAGGCTTCAGAGTATAGGCAGAGTCCACGTCAGAGGGCAGCATGGGGAAAAGCTGCAAACAGGATCCCAATGTTAAGTGCCGTGCACGGAACAATTGCAGTGATTAATCAAGCGTTATACTACTGGATGAAAAGCGGAGAGTTCCCCATCCCTGCCCCCAAGAAATCCTGGCACCTGGTAATCATCAGAACAGCTTGATTAGCAATTTAACACTTACCTGGATTTTGTAGCAGAGGGCAGCAATTGCGAAAATGAATACGTCTTTTTAAACAAAACTCAGTGGAGATTAATGGGAAACCGCACTTTCTAAATTACTGATCAATGTCGAACTACCTTCAACGGCTTCATTCCTGTCCCTCTTTACGTTGTAAGTTCAGAAGAGGAGTTGTTTGATCATGATTGCTCAGTGCACAGCTCCATTCACAATTCATCAAATTAGGAATCAGCCCAGTTCCACACAGCAAATCCTGGACAACATTCATGCCTCAAATTAATGATAGGTTCCGCTTGATATTCAGATGCTTTCCAATCAAACAGTCCCTCGCCATATTAAACTTGGGGCACATCTTTGACTGATCACTCATCTGCAATACCCATGCAAATGCCGTGTCTACTTGAACATGCCAGAGGCTGAATATTCTGTGAGTCTCGCTCTTCACCTGTTTGAACACAGTTTCTCATGTCCAGGTTCATCGCTAATCGTGGAATCTCCACTTGAACTGTATAGGCGCTGCTGAGGAACTGATGAGCAGCCTTGTCATCCCCAGGCGAAGTTTTGTCTTTGACTGGGGGTTCAGTCACCGCCAACAATCTCCATTCTCTCCCTCAGTTGGTTCGTAAGACTGCATTCTGTATTACGTCAAGGGGGAACGGCAGCACATCCACAAACATTCGCTTCTCCATTTCTCAAAGCCACGGCCTTCTTCTTGCTGTATCAAATTCCATGAACTCCCAATCTACCAGCAATGTGGTAGCCCCTTCACCGCACACAAGGCAGCTGCTTTTAAGAAACGCGGAATAGTCTTCTCAAGCAACAAAGGTTTGACAGTAAATACAGGTCGTGTTAGCGAAGTTCACATCTGTAGATCTTTTGCAAAAATTACACAGAATTACACACTCTCGACAATAAAGCGACTGACTCCGTAGGCCAACTGGTCAATCTCGGGGTTAATGATCTAATCGATCCTCCCCCGCTCCCTAACCGCTTCACCCTCCCCCTAAAACAACACCTCCTCATCTACCTCCATCAATATATGCTGAGGTTGCATTTCCCTCATCTGGTCGTATAACTTAAATACATCCATGTCAATCACCACATTGAATGTTCCACATTCTGACAACTATCCAGTAAAAACATTTCTCCTGAATGCATTTGGCAATTTTAGTAGTTTTTTTTTTAAGGTTGCAAGTGTGGAAATAGCCCACAGTTAGTGATCGTCTATCCAGATAATTTATTCAATCGTCATAAAGTTCTTTATCATGTCGGTGCTTGGGTTACCTTCTGTAGTGAAAACAAATGTACGCAGGCAATTCATTTCCCTTCCACAAACCTTCCTCGTAGAACTGTCAAAATCTACGTCAACAATTTTCAAATTTTCTGGCGTCCCTTTGAATTTGACGACCCCTTTGCGGCAGTGGCTTGGGTGTAAATGGCGGCGAGCTATTCAAGTGACCATTGACTTCGGTAGGACAGTAAAATGCCGGTAGCACAAGAGTGGGTTGACCGAAATATAATGAAACTATTAGGCTTTTCAATTCTTTCCCTCCAGCAATGAAGGACGAGTCACTGAGATCGGATGGCGCATCTACCTCATTTGTACTTTGATTTTCCAATGAGTACATGGCAACTGAATTAATTCGAGCAAAAATAATGCATTGCCCTTTTCTATTATCACATTCATGTACAAATTAAATACAGATTTTATGAATATTTTGCATTTAATATTTATTCTCTCTCTGTAATTATCGTTCTGTAGTACCTCCTCCCAATTTTCCTGAGTTTCAACTGCGCTTCCAAGCTGAGTTCACACACTAACTTTGAACTGTTTGCTGTGGATAATCTGTTTCTATTAACCGTAAACGGTATTGTTCCTGGCATCAGTCCTGCTGGAACAGAGCTTTCTATCTTTGTGTTCGTCTGAATATCTACCTTCAATCCCCAATCATTGATGTCTCTTTGCTGTTCAGATTAGAATTATTTCTGCTAGCGGTCCGCTCACTCCACATGTACACTCACGGATTTATTTATTTTATTTTTTTTTTGCACGACAGTACGGAAAACCTTCTGTTAAATGATAAGGAAAGGATGTAACTATGGTCTCTGTAAACCAAAAAAAAAAAACAGAAGATGTTAAAACCACTGATTTGGGAAAGTGGTGCCTGTGTTGAGACAAAATTCACGTTTCACACCAGTAAGATTTTGGCACTAATACTGTGAAAGCGTTTTAATTAAAATGAAGTATCCTAAGGAAGATATTTACATGTATATTATTTATGTGAAGATGAAGGTTTGTCAGCCTTTTTCCACATCCTTCATATTTTTTTTATTTTACATAAAATCATGTTGTAGTGAATGAGATATCAGATCTGAACTCCCAATCTCGTTTCCCTTTATTTTGATTTGTGTCAGGCTTTAGGACGCATTCATATCTTGTGCATCCTGTATATGAGGTAATTAATGAAGAGATGTTTGGACTTCCGATCAAGGGGGTTTGTTTTGACCTAGCTGGTGTGCAGTTTCTTCAGGATTGTTGCGACTTCCATTACCCAGGCAATTACAGGATATTCCAACAAACTCCTGACTTATATATTGTAGGAAGGCGCAGCCTTTGTGCTGGGATTTAGGAAATCATGCAAAGGGTTGCAGAAATCCAACTGGTGGCCGGAATCAATGTGAGATGTTCTATAACACGTCAACAGGGAATATAGAGAGTCCAGAAGATCCTTCTGGTTAATTAAAAACCCAAACTAAATTTTGAAAATGTTAACGCACAGGCAATGTTGTGAAACCAACAAATAGAAAGTGACCAAGAAACAGTCAGTCCATCATGTCATCGAGCGCCGAGGGTGCGAGAGGTCAATATACCATCGATACTATGTTAGGGGGACTTTAGATGGTGAGAAGTTTGTCTCCGTAATGGGGCATTCTCGGCATCTCCTGGAAAAACCTTGACCAGTTAATAACATGAGCTTGCGGCTGAGCCTTTATTGGATGCTTTATTCGGAATGCAGAACAGACGAACTCAAAAACCGCGGGATTATGTCTCCCAAAAAGGGACGGGAAATCTACCTTCAGATAATGATGGAAACAGGGGTGTTTGCGAAATGTTTTAACATCAAGTTCCTGCAAACATTATGCTCAAAAAAATACAAAATATTCTTGTTGTTGTTTTTGTGAAATAACGTTCCTGGCCGTTTCATTGTTCTCTTACCCCATGAAAATTAAATTATCCATATTTCATTTCAGGCAGAACAGGGAGCAGTCAGGCTGATCCATCAGGTAATAGCTCTCAATTTTCATATTATCTGATATTTTCCTGTCCACTCTACGTTAATTAAAAATAACTGTCGGAGACAATTACGGTACCGATTTGATCACTGATTAACTCGCTCTCCATATGCCTGTCGGGGAGGAATTGAATGTTTCCTGCCCTCTGATTATGAACATATTTAAGTCCTGTTTAGGGACAATTGCTGCCTAATGCAGAACGACCACGGCTGGGATCCCGGGGAGGAGAATTTCAATAACAACTGATACAGTTTACGATCCCAAATGGGCTGCCAATTCGCAGATTGCAGCCAGACAGAGAGAGATGGTCCGTGACGTTCCAATTCCGGTGGTTGGGGGAGGGTGGGGCTGGCTGGGAGAAGGAGCTTCCCATTTGTACTCTGGCTGGATCTCAATTTCCCCCAATCACTCAGAGAGCTACTACAGTCACATCCATCTCCTGATCTCTGGGGACTAGAATATATTCTGAAAGTATCGACCAGCTGTCCCAGAAGGGATATCTCTCCCACGTATTATCGACTCTTTTAAAGGGGTTCATACTATTTTAACCTTGTGCATTTCATGTTTGATATTTACTCCGGGTTTGAATGGGAGATTGGGCACAGGCCAATATTCCAAATTCTTCTACTCTGACGTGCAGAAAGTTGAAACCGGTTAGCTGGGAAACGCGGGTTCATAGGTTTTATTTCTGCCATCATTATTGTTTTTTTACAGTGGCGATGGCACTGGTGAATGGGGGCAGTCGGTGCGCAGGAAGACTGGAGATTCTCTCGCAGGGGCAGTCGTGGGACTGTGGCTGATTACGGCTGGGACCTGAAGGATGCCACTGTTGTGTGTCGGGAGCTGGGTTGCGGGATAGCGCTTTTAGCACCGGGCGAAGCTCACTTTGGAAAAGGCTCCGGACCCATTGTGACGGCTAATTTTCAGTGCAGCGGGAACGAGGCCACCCTGGTTGAGTGCCGAACAGGACCCCAGGATACGGATGCCTTGACACACAGCAACGATGCCAGCGTGATCTGCTCAGGTACAAATATATTTCCTGCTCTCCTCGCCCGTCGGGTCTGATTTTTTTCCCCTGTTGTAAAGGGGGAAAAGCTATTTTGGGACTGCCCATTGATGCAAAATGAGAGTTCCCGCAGGATATTCCAGTTGGAGTTATTCTCATTTTCAATAAGAATCAATTTTTGTAATAAATTCATGCCAGTAATTGTGTTAATTTTTTTTAAAAATAACAAATAAGCTCACACCGGACTGCCACGTTGTGCCCTGCTTTGCACCGCTGCTGGCTGCTTTCGTGAGGAGATCCAGACCTTCTGAGGAGAGGGAATAATGCTCGGAAAATCCCGCAAGCAAAATACCCTCTCCCTCGCCTGTCGCTCGGATGGTTAGGGATGCTTTTGGGGGATTCAATGAGAGCGAACGCGCAGCCCGGTTGTTCAGTTGCCCGGCTGTTAGATATTTTTTTCTCCCTCCCAGTAGATATTCCATGGCTAACGACCCCGGGGATAACTGACCACATTAGAGCACGCCGGAGTCTTTGATTCAAGCTCATTTGCGGAGTCTCTCTGGAAGCAGGGGAATTCCCTAGATCAAGTTGAAACTTAGGGGGCTGTTCCCACATAGTTCAAGGCACGAATACTTCCGCATGTCTCGCCTGCGCATCTCTGCGGTACCTCTGGTTTCCGAGAGTCCGGAGAAGGGAATATATGGGCCGATATTATACAGATTGTGAAGCGGGAATTGGGGTGGAAGGCTTCAGAGTATAGGCAGAGTCCACGTCAGAGGGCAGCATGGGGAAAAGCTGCAAACAGGATCCCAATGTTAAGTGCCGTGCACGGAACAATTGCAGTGATTAATCAAGCGTTATACTACTGGATGAAAAGCGGAGAGTTCCCCATCCCTGCCCCCAAGAAATCCTGGCACCTGGTAATCATCAGAACAGCTTGATTAGCAATTTAACACTTACCTGGATTTTGTAGCAGAGGCAGCAATTGCGAAAATGAATACGTCTTTTTAAACAAAACTCAGTGGAGATTAATGGGAAACCGCACTTTCTAAATTACTGATCAATGTCGAACTACCTTCAACGGCTTCATTCCTGTCCCTCTTTACGTTGTAAGTTCAGAAGAGGAGTTGTTTGATCATGATTGCTCAGTGCACAGCTCCATTCACAATTCATCAAATTAGGAATCAGCCCAGTTCCACACAGCAAATCCTGGACAACATTCATGCCTCAAATTAATGATAGGTTCCGCTTGATATTCAGATGCTTTCCAATCAAACAGTCCCTCGCCATATTAAACTTGGGGCACATCTTTGACTGATCACTCATCTGCAATACCCATGCAAATGCCGTGTCTACTTGAACATGCCAGAGGCTGAATATTCTGTGAGTCTCGCTCTTCACCTGTTTGAACACAGTTTCTCATGTCCAGGTTCATCGCTAATCGTGGAATCTCCACTTGAACTGTATAGGCGCTGCTGAGGAACTGATGAGCAGCCTTGTCATCCCCAGGCGAAGTTTTGTCTTTGACTGGGGGTTCAGTCACCGCCAACAATCTCCATTCTCTCCCTCAGTTGGTTCGTAAGACTGCATTCTGTATTACGTCAAGGGGGAACGGCAGCACATCCACAAACATTCGCTTCTCCATTTCTCAAAGCCACGGCCTTCTTCTTGCTGTATCAAATTCCATGAACTCCCAATCTACCAGCAATGTGGTAGCCCCTTCACCGCACACAAGGCAGCTGCTTTTAAGAAACGCGGAATAGTCTTCTCAAGCAACAAAGGTTTGACAGTAAATACAGGTCGTGTTAGCGAAGTTCACATCTGTAGATCTTTTGCAAAAATTACACAGAATTACACACTCTCGACAATAAAGCGACTGACTCCGTAGGCCAACTGGTCAATCTCGGGGTTAATGATCTAATCGATCCTCCCCTGCTCCCTAACCGCTTCACCCTCCCCCTAAAACAACACCTCCTCATCTACCTCCATCAATATATGCTGAGGTTGCATTTCCCTCATCTGGTCGTATAACTTAAATACATCCATGTCAATCACCACATTGAATGTTCCACATTCTGACAACTATCCAGTAAAAACATTTCTCCTGAATGCATTTGGCAATTTTAGTAGTTTTTTTTTTAAGGTTGCAAGTGTGGAAATAGCCCAAAGTTAGTGATCGTCTATCCAGATAATTTATTCAATCGTCATAAAGTTCTTTATCATGTCGGTGCTTGGGTTACCTTCTGTAGTGAAAACAAATGTACGCAGGCAATTCATTTCCCTTCCACAAACCTTCCTCGTAGAACTGTCAAAATCTACGTCAACAATTTTCAAATTTTCTGGCGTCCCTTTGAATTTGACGACCCCTTTGCGGCAGTGGCTTGGGTGTAAATGGCGGCGAGCTATTCAAGTGACCATTGACTTCGGTAGGACAGTAAAATGCCGGTAGCACAAGAGTGGGTTGACCGAAATATAATGAAACTATTAGGCTTTTCAATTCTTTCCCTCCAGCAATGAAGGACGAGTCACTGAGATCGGATGGCGCATCTACCTCATTTGTACTTTGATTTTCCAATGAGTACATGGCAACTGAATTAATTCGAGCAAAAATAATGCATTGCCCTTTTCTATTATCACATTCATGTACAAATTAAATACAGATTTTATGAATATTTTGCATTTAATATTTATTCTCTCTCTGTAATTATCGTTCTGTAGTACCTCCTCCCAATTTTCCTGAGTTTCAACTGCGCTTCCAAGCTGAGTTCACACACTAACTTTGAACTGTTTGCTGTGGATAATCTGTTTCTATTAACCGTAAACGGTATTGTTCCTGGCATCAGTCCTGCTGGAACAGAGCTTTCTATCTTTGTGTTCGTCTGAATATCTACCTTCAATCCCCAATCATTGATGTCTCTTTGCTGTTCAGATTAGAATTATTTCTGCTAGCGGTCCGCTCACTCCACATGTACACTCACGGATTTATTTATTTTATTTTTTTTTTGCACGACAGTACGGAAAACCTTCTGTTAAATGATAAGGAAAGGATGTAACTATGGTCTCTGTAAACCAAAAAAAAAAACAGAAGATGTTAAAACCACTGATTTGGGAAAGTGGTGCCTGTGTTGAGACAAAATTCACGTTTCACACCAGTAAGATTTTGGCACTAATACTGTGAAAGCGTTTTAATTAAAATGAAGTATCCTAAGGAAGATATTTACATGTATATTATTTATGTGAAGATGAAGGTTTGTCAGCCTTTTTCCACATCCTTCATATTTTTTTTATTTTACATAAAATCATGTTGTAGTGAATGAGATATCAGATCTGAACTCCCAATCTCGTTTCCCTTTATTTTGATTTGTGTCAGGCTTTAGGACGCATTCATATCTTGTGCATCCTGTATATGAGGTAATTAATGAAGAGATGTTTGGACTTCCGATCAAGGGGGTTTGTTTTGACCTAGCTGGTGTGCAGTTTCTTCAGGATTGTTGCGACTTCCATTACCCAGGCAATTACAGGATATTCCAACAAACTCCTGACTTATATATTGTAGGAAGGCGCAGCCTTTGTGCTGGGATTTAGGAAATCATGCAAAGGGTTGCAGAAATCCAACTGGTGGCCGGAATCAATGTGAGATGTTCTATAACACGTCAACAGGGAATATAGAGAGTCCAGAAGATCCTTCTGGTTAATTAAAAACCCAAACTAAATTTTGAAAATGTTAACGCACAGGCAATGTTGTGAAACCAACAAATAGAAAGTGACCAAGAAACAGTCAGTCCATCATGTCATCGAGCGCCGAGGGTGCGAGAGGTCAATATACCATCGATACTATGTTAGGGGGACTTTAGATGGTGAGAAGTTTGTCTCCGTAATGGGGCATTCTCGGCATCTCCTGGAAAAAACCTTGACCAGTTAATAACATGAGCTTGCGGCTGAGCCTTTATTGGATGCTTTATTCGGAATGCAGAACAGACGAACTCAAAAACCGCGGGATTATGTCTCCCAAAAAGGGACGGGAAATCTACCTTCAGATAATGATGGAAACAGGGGTGTTTGCGAAATGTTTTAACATCAAGTTCCTGCAAACATTATGCTCAAAAAAATACAAAATATTCTTGTTGTTGTTTTTGTGAAATAACGTTCCTGGCCGTTTCATTGTTCTCTTACCCCATGAAAATTAAATTATCCATATTTCATTTCAGGCAGAACAGGGAGCAGTCAGGCTGATCCATCAGGTAATAGCTCTCAATTTTCATATTATCTGATATTTTCCTGTCCACTCTACGTTAATTAAAAATAGCTGTCGGAGACAATTACGGTACCGATTTGATCACTGATTAACTCGCTCTCCATATGCCTGTCGGGGAGGAATTGAATGTTTCCTGCCCTCTGATTATGAACATATTTAAGTCCTGTTTAGGGACAATTGCTGCCTAATGCAGAACGACCACGGCTGGGATCCCGGAGAGGAGAATTTCAATAACAACTGATACAGTTTACGATCCCAAATGGGCTGCCAATTCGCAGATTGCAGCCAGACAGAGAGAGATGGTCCGTGACGTTCCAATTCCGGTGGTTGGGGGAGGGTGGGGCTGGCTGGGAGAAGGAGCTTCCCATTTGTACTCTGGCTGGATCTCAATTTCCCCCAATCACTCAGAGAGCTACTACAGTCACATCCATCTCCTGATCTCTGGGGACTAGAATATATTCTGAAAGTATCGACCAGCTGTCCCAGAAGGGATATCTCTCCCACGTATTATCGACTCTTTTAAAGGGGTTCATACTATTTTAACCTTGTGCATTTCATGTTTGATATTTACTCCGGGTTTGAATGGGAGATTGGGCACAGGCCAATATTCCAAATTCTTCTACTCTGACGTGCAGAAAGTTGAAACCGGTTAGCTGGGAAACGCGGGTTTCATAGGTTTTATTTCTGCCATCATTATTGTTTTTTTACAGTGGCGATGGCACTGGTGAATGGGGGCAGTCGGTGCGCAGGAAGACTGGAGATTCTCTCGCAGGGGCAGTCGTGGACTGTGGCTGATTACGGCTGGGACCTGAAGGATGCCACTGTTGTGTGTCGGGAGCTGGGTTGCGGGATAGCGCTTTTAGCACCGGGCGAAGCTCACTTTGGAAAAGGCTCCGGACCCATTGTGACGGCTAATTTTCAGTGCAGCGGGAACGAGGCCACCCTGGTTGAGTGCCGAACAGGACCCCAGGATACGGATGCCTTGACACACAGCAACGATGCCAGCGTGATCTGCTCAGGTACAAATATATTTCCTGCTCTCCTCGCCCGTCGGGTCTGATTTTTTTCCCCTGTTGTAAAGGGGGAAAAGCTATTTTGGGACTGCCCATTGATGCAAAATGAGAGTTCCCGCAGGATATTCCAGTTGGAGTTATTCTCATTTTCAATAAGAATCAATTTTTGTAATAAATTCATGCCAGTAATTGTGTTAATTTTTTTTAAAAATAACAAATAAGCTCACACCGGACTGCCACGTTGTGCCCTGCTTTGCACCGCTGCTGGCTGCTTTCGTGAGGAGATCCAGACCTTCTGAGGAGAGGGAATAATGCTCGGAAAATCCCGCAAGCAAAATACCCTCTCCCTCGCCTGTCGCTCGGATGGTTAGGGATGCTTTTGGGGGATTCAATGAGAGCGAACGCGCAGCCCGGTTGTTCAGTTGCCCGGCTGTTAGATATTTTTTTCTCCCTCCCAGTAGATATTCCATGGCTAACGACCCCGGGGATAACTGACCACATTAGAGCACGCCGGAGTCTTTGATTCAAGCTCATTTGCGGAGTCTCTCTGGAAGCAGGGGAATTCCCTAGATCAAGTTGAAACTTAGGGGGCTGTTCCCACATAGTTCAAGGCACGAATACTTCCGCATGTCTCGCCTGCGCATCTCTGCGGTACCTCTGGTTTCCGAGAGTCCGGAGAAGGGAATATATGGGCCGATATTATACAGATTGTGAAGCGGGAATTGGGGTGGAAGGCTTCAGAGTATAGGCAGAGTCCACGTCAGAGGGCAGCATGGGGAAAAGCTGCAAACAGGATCCCAATGTTAAGTGCCGTGCACGGAACAATTGCAGTGATTAATCAAGCGTTATACTACTGGATGAAAAGCGGAGAGTTCCCCATCCCTGCCCCCAAGAAATCCTGGCACCTGGTAATCATCAGAACAGCTTGATTAGCAATTTAACACTTACCTGGATTTTGTAGCAGAGGGCAGCAATTGCGAAAATGAATACGTCTTTTTAAACAAAACTCAGTGGAGATTAATGGGAAACCGCACTTTCTAAATTACTGATCAATGTCGAACTACCTTCAACGGCTTCATTCCTGTCCCTCTTTACGTTGTAAGTTCAGAAGAGGAGTTGTTTGATCATGATTGCTCAGTGCACAGCTCCATTCACAATTCATCAAATTAGGAATCAGCCCAGTTCCACACAGCAAATCCTGGACAACATTCATGCCTCAAATTAATGATAGGTTCCGCTTGATATTCAGATGCTTTCCAATCAAACAGTCCCTCGCCATATTAAACTTGGGGCACATCTTTGACTGATCACTCATCTGCAATACCCATGCAAATGCCGTGTCTACTTGAACATGCCAGAGGCTGAATATTCTGTGAGTCTCGCTCTTCACCTGTTTGAACACAGTTTCTCATGTCCAGGTTCATCGCTAATCGTGGAATCTCCACTTGAACTGTATAGGCGCTGCTGAGGAACTGATGAGCAGCCTTGTCATCCCCAGGCGAAGTTTTGTCTTTGACTGGGGGTTCAGTCACCGCCAACAATCTCCATTCTCTCCCTCAGTTGGTTCGTAAGACTGCATTCTGTATTACGTCAAGGGGGAACGGCAGCACATCCACAAACATTCGCTTCTCCATTTCTCAAAGCCACGGCCTTCTTCTTGCTGTATCAAATTCCATGAACTCCCAATCTACCAGCAATGTGGTAGCCCCTTCACCGCACACAAGGCAGCTGCTTTTAAGAAACGCGGAATAGTCTTCTCAAGCAACAAAGGTTTGACAGTAAATACAGGTCGTGTTAGCGAAGTTCACATCTGTAGATCTTTTGCAAAAATTACACAGAATTACACACTCTCGACAATAAAGCGACTGACTCCGTAGGCCAACTGGTCAATCTCGGGGTTAATGATCTAATCGATCCTCCCCCGCTCCCTAACCGCTTCACCCTCCCCCTAAAACAACACCTCCTCATCTACCTCCATCAATATATGCTGAGGTTGCATTTCCCTCATCTGGTCGTATAACTTAAATACATCCATGTCAATCACCACATTGAATGTTCCACATTCTGACAACTATCCAGTAAAAACATTTCTCCTGAATGCATTTGGCAATTTTAGTAGTTTTTTTTTTAAGGTTGCAAGTGTGGAAATAGCCCAAAGTTAGTGATCGTCTATCCAGATAATTTATTCAATCGTCATAAAGTTCTTTATCATGTCGGTGCTTGGGTTACCTTCTGTAGTGAAAACAAATGTACGCAGGCAATTCATTTCCCTTCCACAAACCTTCCTCGTAGAACTGTCAAAATCTACGTCAACAATTTTCAAATTTTCTGGCGTCCCTTTGAATTTGACGACCCCTTTGCGGCAGTGGCTTGGGTGTAAATGGCGGCGAGCTATTCAAGTGACCATTGACTTCGGTAGGACAGTAAAATGCCGGTAGCACAAGAGTGGGTTGACCGAAATATAATGAAACTATTAGGCTTTTCAATTCTTTCCCTCCAGCAATGAAGGACGAGTCACTGAGATCGGATGGCGCATCTACCTCATTTGTACTTTGATTTTCCAATGAGTACATGGCAACTGAATTAATTCGAGCAAAAATAATGCATTGCCCTTTTCTATTATCACATTCATGTACAAATTAAATACAGATTTTATGAATATTTTGCATTTAATATTTATTCTCTCTCTGTAATTATCGTTCTGTAGTACCTCCTCCCAATTTTCCTGAGTTTCAACTGCGCTTCCAAGCTGAGTTCACACACTAACTTTGAACTGTTTGCTGTGGATAATCTGTTTCTATTAACCGTAAACGGTATTGTTCCTGGCATCAGTCCTGCTGGAACAGAGCTTTCTATCTTTGTGTTCGTCTGAATATCTACCTTCAATCCCCAATCATTGATGTCTCTTTGCTGTTCAGATTAGAATTATTTCTGCTAGCGGTCCGCTCACTCCACATGTACACTCACGGATTTATTATCTTTTTTTTTTGCACGACAGTACGGGAAGCCTTCTGTTAAATGATAAGGAAACGATGTAACTATGGTTTCTGCAAACCAAAAAAAAAAACAGAAGATGCTAAAACCACTGATTTGGGAAAGTGGTGCCTGTGTTGAGACAAAATTCACGTTTCACACCAGTAAGATTTTAGCACTAATACTGTGAAAGCGAAAGACAGAGACAACATTCGTTAATGGATAAACGGTCCATGAACAACAATGGTAACCATTATGGAAGGCCGTGATCTGATACTCTGTTATCCAAACATCTCTATGTATCCGGCAGTGCAATTGCTTTTCTGGATGAAATGAAACATAATTATTGAGGTTCATGTTTGTTTTTATCTCTTCTCCCCTACGTTATACGACGTAATTCAAGCTACGTGGTGGAAGGTTACTGGCAATTAATTGCCGAGGCCAGTGCAGACTGGTCCGGTGCAATGACGTTGCTTTATCATCGCCTTTCTCTGAACTGATTAAACCAGATATGAGGGCCGAATGAGGATGAGAGAGAATAAAAATGGAGTATCGATGTCTTCCCATTAATTTGCACATTGATTATCAAGTTAACACTTGGAAGACTGGGAAAATTCTGGGGAGCCCGAACTGCACTCCTTATATGATCAGCGTATTCAATCTAAGGCTTGGTGATCAGAACTGTACATGGTTATCCATGGATCCGTTCCTTTAAATTCTAGCTCTCAATATCTTTAAAATGGTCAAATAGAGCGAGCTATTTTATTATTCCCTTGTTTGTGACCGTTAGATTTTACTGACCTGTTCGAAAGGACCATGAACATTGCTTTACACTTCCAGTGTTCGTACCTTTTCCAGAGGAAGATATTCCCCGATCGATCATTTTATGCCTCAGGTTGTTTTGTGTCTTTGTTCATCAATGTGTTTCATTGACGAAATGACAAACTCCAGCAGAACAATTGTAAACTCTAAAGATTCGAGGACAAGTTAGGATTCCTGGATTAATCTGAACGATGTTCTGGCCCGCCACAGTGTCTCCAATATGTTTAGTTCCAGTCGCCAGGTGACAGGGAAGAGTTAAGCCCTGGAATTTTTATGAAGAGAAAGCTGCAATCGCTTCCATTTAAGTAGGTGTTGTGAAGAGTGGGTCGTATAAATTCAAGAGAGGGGATTGCAAAGTGAGCGGCCAGAGGTAGTGAAAGCAGGTAATTTGGGACGTTGAGAAAAGATATATATTTCAACCTATTAAATAGAACTCGATAGAAAATGCAGAAGGGAAGAGAAAAGCTGTTTTTGGTGATCGGATGTTTTCTCGCAGGGATTGTTGGGTTGGGGTTTGGGGTGGGGGTGTTCGATGCCACCTGATGTAGTTTATATTTGGAAATTAGTACCAATTAGTACCATCTGTGAAAAGTCACACTCCGGTTGATCTTCATTAATGAGATCGATCGCCTGCTCATCGAAAGTGTGCCGGTGTGTTGGGTTGAAGGATGGTATGGTTGGAGGGAAAGGGTCACAGTACCTTTGCTTCATTCAGTTTAGGCAGAATGTTAGTGGTCTTCATAGGCCGCGTCTCGGTCTCTGCTTTCTGGACGGGAATCGGGGTAAGAATGATATGGGAACCTAGGAAGTTGGCTGCTGGAAGAGCAGAAGGTGCTTGACATCAAAGTGCACATCTCTCTCAATAGATGCATAGCCAAGTTCTCTCTGCAGATAGAGTGCGTGTTTGGAACACGAAACTGAGGTCGCAATAACTCTAAGTGTGTTAAAGGATGCATATGTCCACTTTACAAGCAATAACTTGTGGAGGAAGATGGGGTTTAGCTTAATTGGTATTGTGCCGGAACGAAACCATTAACGGAAGGCATCATGAGGGTTTTGCTTAAACAGATACCCACAAAATTGAAAATGATTGGTGCTATCATGAATTGTTTTTACTCAGATGACAGGCTTCCCAGACTAATATCTGGGGATTCCCAATGCTCGGGCAGACTGGAGATACGGTTCGGTAGAACCTGGAGAACAGTGTGTGATATGCACTGGGATTGGAATGACGCCAGTGTGGTCTGCCATCAGCTTCAGTGTGGAGTCGCCGTGTCGGTGGGAAAAGTGGCTTTTTTTGGAGAAGGCACTGGACTTCTAGGGAGCGATAAATTTGAATGTAACGGCAATGAGACAAGACTGACAGACTGTCCAAGCTCTCCAGTAAATCAAATCGATTGCACCCACATGAACGATGTCAGCCTGAGCTGTTCAAGTGAGTAGAATGATTCCGAAAGACGAAAAATCTTTCTGCTGCCTTTTTCAGAAACTGAGAAACTTCCATTGCTGTCTACTTCTAACATTTTCATTCCTAAACACATCTTTCTATTTCACTGTCGCGTTTTATTGTTCTGGAATAACGTAATTATTTGTCAGTCAGTAACTTCTACATTATCTGAGATTAGCACATTATTCTTGCTATTTTAATGCATGCACCATGCATAGGTTTATCATTCACATTTGAAAAAAAAATCTATTATGTTTTATTAAAAAACATCCAAACTGTGGAGGCAAAGTAAGTTTATCATCCCCAGAACCATATGTTGAAGCATTTCTGCACTTTTCTAAAGCCGTCAAACCATCCATAATGTATATAGCTGATAAATGGACAGAGTAATCCAGTTGAGGCCGAAGTGAATCATGACATATTCCCTGCAGTGTACTCCGTGCCTTAGTTATAAACCAAATAACCCACAACTGTAATAGCCATTATGCAACCTGCTCTGTCTGCAATCATTTCTACCCATTCACCCAAGGTTCCACAGCTGCTGAAACTCCTTTAGAAATGATCCCATTCTACATTGTTCCTTCTACGAGTCTAACGTTTTCCAATCTTGCTCCACTTGATGACACTCTCAGTTCTAAAGCACAAGGCCTGGTACAAGCCCGAGTCAAGTTATTTAGCAGAGCAGTCAAGTCTGAGAATGAAGTGCAGTGCTGCGGGAATGCTGGCCTCTATTAATTGTCGTGTTGCAGGTGAGAGATAAAGTCGATGCCATAACTGCTTTCTTCAGTGGCGGTTAATAAAAGTATTAACAATGACTCTACGTTCAGGGAAACCAGGGAATCTTCCCAGGTGTCCTATCCAATATTATCCCTTGATCAATATCAAACAATGCAGCTCATCTGGTCATTATCACACGACTGTTTGTGCGATTTTACTGCGCCCATGATGGCTGTGGCGTTACTTAAATTGCAACAGTGACGACACTCACGATTCAAATAAATGACTGTAACTTGCGTTGAGACATCCGTTAGTTTAGAGAGAAAAAGGTTATCTACTTAAATATGCATTTTTTTTTACTACCGACAAAAGTGGGCCAACCGATACTTCTTTGAGCTGAATTTCATGTGGCACATCCCCCTCCGTTATAACAACTTGTCTGTGTTCGATTGAATTTTATCCTGTTCACAGTATACAACACTTAAAAATTCCGTCTAATTTTAATTTAAAAAATGAAAATGTTCCTCTTACAATCAAGTCTCGGTGGCTAATATATATCAACGGAAAATCAGGGTTTCTAGCCAGGTGGAATGTTCCGTTCCTCCGGCCTGGAAAAAAAAACGCTGAACGCGGCATCCTGTTCCTTTCCAACAGCAATTCCACCTCCAAGCAGCCATTTTTCATTTTATTCCAGAGGCTCGAACCGTTCTGACAAGCATCATTCGTGGCCAATTACCGAAGGTCATTTGAAAGTCCACCAAAACCACATCCACCACATTGCCCCCATTAACACTATCAGTAACCTCTTCAAATTACACCAGCAAATCCGTCCAATGCGATTGTCCCTTAACAAATCCTCCCTAGTTTGATAAGTAACCCTCAAGTTTTTCAACTGGCTGTTACTTCTTCCCCAAGGTATATTTTCCATGAAAAAAGAGGCTTTCCCACAGCCAATATTAAACTTACTGTTCTGTAGTTACTGCGTTTATCTTTACACCCTTTGTTGAACAAGGGTGTAATATTTGGATACTTCAGTTATTGGTGTTGAAGAATGATTGGAACATTATGGCCATTATCTGGCGATTTCAGCTCTGACATTGGACATGCTCCACTAGTAAATCGCATCCACTCCATGTGTCTTGTCAAATACAACAGCAGTTACCCAAGATAATTCGTCCTCATTATAAATATCTAGCCATTCCATTGTGTAATCTGTTTATTCTTAGCCCATCATTGAGCAGCATTTTCTTCCTTGGCAATAATATTCTCAAAATGCTCACTCAGCACCTGAGCCATAACATCAGCATTCATATGCCGATTTCCTTACTGATGTCGGCTTAGTGCCTACATAAGACTGTAATATGCCGTTTTATGTTAGTGGGAGTGTATTATACGCTCTGGGAATTGTACATTAATCGTGGATCTCACTTGCATTATCCAAATTCAATATAGTTTGCTTTTTTTTTTCTCTGCCTCACCTTAATCCCCATATCTTTTATCACCCAGGGAGACTTGGCGTTTTTGCATTTTCCTGCACCTGTCTAAGCCAATTGTCCATCATCGCTCCTGAATCATTATTAGTGGTGGCTAACTGCGCCTGCCCGTCACGAAAGTTATTTACCACAATGTATGTTCACAAAACTGAACGGTAAATCTAATTACGGGCCTATTACATTCCCTGTTACTGTAATCCTGAATAACACCACTTTAGTTCCATATTCCTATTCTAGTTTTCTCAGCACTTTGGTTTTCCTCTTTACCATTATCTGCCCGTTCACAAATCCCTGCAAATTCGTTCATAACTGCCCAGCCAATAAACCAGACGGACATCACCCCTGGATTTTTTCAGGTGAAACAAATGAAAACATCCATTGGTCCTTGGTGTTTTGTTCACAACACCCTTAAACTTCATCTGCAGGACTACATTCCTCTTCCTACCTCTGTCATCGCTCCAGTAACGGAGCACGACTGATGACTGTTCACCCTCCCGCCTCTGAGCGCTCGGAGGCTCCCAGTGATATGCTTCACCTTGGCATCTGGGTCAACCATTTAAGTGAACAATTATTGTCCCGGTTACATTGAATAAAATGTACCTTATTTTGTTGAACTTTAACCGTTCCTCTCAATGGCTTTCTTCTTGTAGATGAAAGTTGGTCACTGAGACTGACGAATGGGGGGAGCCGCTGTGATGGTCGGGTGGACATTTACCACAACGGTCGCTGGGGCAGAGTACAGGACAGCCTCTGGGACATCAATGATGCTAACGTGGTCTGCAGGCAACTAGGATGTGGTGTCGCAATTGCTGCTTATAACTTTTCAAAGTATGGAGAGAGTGAAGGGCCTGTATGGTTGAATGATGTCCAGTGTGGAGGAAACGAATTGCATCTCCGCAACTGCAGCTCATTTGCACTGAATCCGTCTCTCAATGAGAGTATCGGCGTCGGGGTTCTGTGTTCAGGTGAATAAATAGTTCACTTTTATAGCAACATAAACATAAATATCTGATAAGGAGGTAATTATTAATATATGTCACTTGTTCCTCGAGCTCCTTTAAGCTAACTGCTTATCACTGGAGGGTTTACGCGGATAGAGTGGGTGCAGACAGAACTGATCAACAAGGTGGACATGCATTTTTGCTGCGCATTTATTAACGAAGGAATTCTCAATTTTCCGTAGGACAGGAAATTCTGTCTGAACGGTTGGAGAGTCCTTTGCAGTTGTTCACATGGGGGCAGGCGGAGTTCTGAGTGGAAGGCGCGGTGTTGTCGGCAGGGGCGATACAGCTTGGTGCGAATGGGTGTGTTAATTTAACAATGTTTTCATAGAATTGCAGTTCATTAACGGCTCAGGGCGACAGGCCGCTCCGAGGGTTTATGGATTATTCCATCCTTGAAATACCGAGGCAATTATAGGCCAGTCAGCTGCAGAAGGCGAAGCTACTATGAAATGTCTGTCAGGGACGTCAACTTGGTTTCTTTTTCCACTGATGCTACCACACCTCCGGAGGAATTACATCGTCTTTTTTTTTTCCATATTATTAAAGCAAAATAGCGAGATATTTAGAAATCAAGTGAAGAAAGGGTTCGAGGTGCATGCAGGGAAAAATATAAAGCTTTATACAATTGATGTTCATAAATAGTTGGGGTGGAACGATTAATTTGAAAAGTTCAATTCTTGAAACAGCGCACATTGTATTCAGCAACCAATATGTGAACTGCAAGCCAAAATGTGGAAGGACTAAGGTGTCGGAATACCTGAAATGTTTGTGCAATATACATTATTTATTGGAAGTATTTCGAATTACATGTTTTCAACCATAGAAACAGTTACCTGTCACAATCAAGTTAAATGTTTTTTTATTACTTTTACTGGATAATATGCAATAGTTTCAATTGAGTTATGAGATAAATATGCAATCGAAGAATCATGATATATATTGTATTTTTTGGATCAGAGCACATGCAGTTAAGGCTGTCAGATGGCGGAAGTCAATGTGCAGGACGAGTGGAGGTTTATTACAAAGGGACCTGGGGCTCAGTTTGTGATGATACCTGGGATCTGACAGACGCTGACGTAGTTTGCAAACAGCTGCATTGTGGAAAGGCAGTGCACGCAACACTTCCTTCTTCTTTAGGATCAGGCTCAGGTCCAGTTTGGCTGGAAGGCTTGAACTGTTCAGGAGAGGAATCTAACCTCTGGCAATGTCCCTCTGCATATTGGGGTTCCCACGACTGTTCTCATAAAGAAGATGTGAAGATCATGTGCTCAGGTAAGGGTGGCATAAATGAACTCATTTCCTTTATAAGAGAATCTTCAAACAGGTGGCATTTTACAGAATGGCGCAGAAACTGCACCTGAACTGTCCATTCCGCTCAACACTTCTGATGGCTGCTTATTCTGCACGTAATTCTTTCATCATTTAATCTGACCCGATCTGTGTTCCACTCTGTTATTTTTCCCTCGTGTGTTTATCAAACGTCACATTCAAGGCGTCACGACAATTCGCCCCACCAAACGTACATGTTCCAAGTTCCACATTCTCCTTACGTCAACGCAATAGAGATTGCAAAAATACTCCTGAACTCCCAAATAGTTTGGCTCTTGTGTTTCTTTGTGCCAAAAAACACGACTATAGTCTAACCAGTGCTGAAATTATTCCGTCATTGATACGCATATCCTGCCGTCTCTGAACGTCTTCTTCCAGTTAGTCGAGTAAGTCCTGGTATGAACTTCATGCCCTTGTACTTTTTGAACATTTACTTCAATTCCAAATACCAAATAGTATATGCTAATCTTTAGCAGAAGTGACTCCCAGCATCAATCCACTTGCACACCATTCACCCAACTTCTGCTATTCAATGTACATCCTTTTTTGTTGCTTGTTGACTTTTTTCTACCGTGTCGTTAATTTCATATTTCCTGATCTCAGCCTTAGTTCGGCTGCGTAATAACACATCGGAAGTGATTTTTTTCAAAATCCCCGTGGATTACATAGACATTATTATCTCTGCATAATCTTTTTGAAACTTCTTTAAGTAATGCAATGAATTGGGAGATGTACAAATCGCTCTTTTGGAAACTCTGTTGATTATCCTTGATTGTATAATTCAATTGTAATTGTTCCTCTGTTACATTTGTGAAATAATTATCCCTATTCAGTGCAAACATCTGGCACAACTTGGGTTGAGGGGGGCACATTTGTCATAATTCCATTTATCACAGGAACCATCTGGAGAATTCTTATTTCGTTTGTAGAATACAAGGAGCTGCGGCTGGTTAATGGAACGCATCACTGTGAGGGGAGAATAGAAGTGTTCTACAATGGGACCTGGGGAACAGTGTGCTCTGACGCGCTTGATCCCCATGATGCTGAGGTGATATGCAAACAGTTGCAGTGCGGCCCCCTGGATCATATTAAGTATAGCGCTTTGTCTTTCGGAGAAGGATCCGGACCTATCTGGCTCGATGAGATGGAATGTAATTCACAAGAGTCGACCATTTGGCAGTGTCAGACAGACCCGTGGGGACAACACAACTGTTATCACAGGAAGGATGCAGGAGTTGTCTGTTCAGGTAATGCAACAACTCCCCCAAATATCCGTGCGTTATTTCAATCATTGATGTCCAAATGAGTCAGCACTTTTACATTCTCAACAGGGGGAAATATAAAGGAGGGCCAGCCCGACAGTGAAAAGTTTTGTGGTCGAGAATCAGGTGATTGCTCCGTTTTATTATATCAGTTATCTGAGTTGTATATCTGTATTTTTCTGCAGCAAAATTAGTGATTGATTCTCTTTGACAGATTCTGGTGTAGTTTTGCGCCTGGTTGGAGGTAACAACAACTGCTCCGGAAGAGTGGAGATATTATGCACTAATACCTGGGGCACGGTGTGTGATGACTCCTGGGATATGGCCGATGCCAATGTTGTCTGCAGACAGCTGGGTTGTGGCTCTGCTCTATTGGCCACAGGATGGGCCGCTTTTGGCCAGGGTGAAGGTGATATCTGGTTTGATGAGGTGAGATGTACTGGAAGCGAATCCTTTCTATCCGATTGTCCTTCCTCAGCTTCTGTTCACCCTGATTGTGACCACAAGGAGGACGCCAATGTGATTTGTTCCGGTAAGGGTATTGCTGAACGGTCGGGATTGGCTTCGGGATAATTGTGGTTGTTCAATGTTCGCTGAATATGACTCATGAATTCGTAAATTATGAAAAACTGATGGCATTCTAAATTAAATCTCTATCGTTTTTTTTTGTATAATATCCCATAGGTCCCGCAATGTCGGCGACTGCTTCTCCTTCCACAGCCAAATTTTGGACTTATTAATAAGTAATATTCTTGTCAAGTTTAATGTCACGAATGGTCTGACATTATTGACATTTTCTTGTTTATTTAAACATTTCTCAAGTTAATCTTAGAGTTTCAGAATGATGGACCATTTACAAATACAAAACATTCTGTGTCCCATTTTAATCTTTCTTTAACATTTCATTAAGAAAATGAAGGTGAGATTATTTCCTTCCATCTTGTGATCGGTATAACACTCGGGACCCTGTTGATCTGTGAGTTCATCGCACTAATTGTGCTAATGCGGAGACAATCATCAAGGAAAGGTGAGACTCAAATATTACCACTGACTTCACGTTAAATCTCGGATATTTATATTTTTAATGTAAATTCGTGAATGAGATTTGAGCCTCGCTGGCTGCCCTGCATTCATTGTCAATCCAGAATTGCACTTGAATAAGTGGTGATGAACTGCCTTCTTGAACCATTGCAATCCATGTTGTGCAGGTAGACTCACATTGTTTTTAGGGAGGGAGTTTGAGGATTTGAACCAGCGACCGTGCCGGAAGGGCGGCATATATCCAAATCAGTATTGTGAGATGCTTGGAGGGTAACTTCCAGGTCGTGGTTTCCCCATGAGTCTGTTTCCCTTGTCCTTCTCGATGGTCGTTTATGTGGTTTTAGAAGGCCCTGTCTAAGTAGCCTTGCTGACCTCTTCATGTACATCCTGTAAATTGTACACACTGCTGCCACTGAACGTTGGTAGTGGGGGAAGTGATTGTTTGTGCATATAGAGAAAATAAAACGGAAGGCTTAATTCTGGATTGTGGGAAACTTCTTAAGTTTTCTTGTAGCTGCACTCAAGCAGGCAAATGGAGAGTATCCATCAACACTCCTGCTTGCCCCTTGCAGATGGTGTTAAGGATTTGTCGAGTCAGGAGTTGAGTTACCTCAGAAGGGTTCCTTGCTTATGAACAGATTTTGTCACTACATCATTTAAATCGCATCAATTTCAGCTTCTGTTCAATGGAAACCTCCAGGATGTTGTTAGCGGGGGATTCAGTGATGACGATGCCAATGAATGTCAAAGGCTGACTCTTAGATTATAAGTTGTTGGAGAGGGACTTTACCAGCCACTTGTGAGGCGCAAATTTTACTGGCCACTTTGAAAGTCAGTCCAGGATGTTATCAATACGTGGCTGCATGTAGACATGGCCTGCTGAAGTAGCTGAGGAATCGGGACTGGTGATGAACATTGTACAATCATAGCGACCATCCCCACTCCTGACCTTCTTTTGACGAGCAGGTTATTGATCAAGAAGATGAAGATGGTTGGGTCTAGCACGATATGCTGAGGACCTCCTGTAGTAATGTCCCAGGACTGAAAGATTATCGACCTCCAACAACCACAAATCCCTAGTTTTCTGCTCACTCATACTCCATCCAGTGAAGAGTTTTCCCCCTGAATCCTATTGACTACAGTTTTTTTTCCGTGCGTTTTAATTCCACATGCCCTGGCGAGGACTCACTTTACTGCCCTTTTCCATAGAATGTCACTTGTCATGTTGGAAACTAATTTTAACCTATTTTAGCCACTATTGTCGTTCAAAGCACTTGGTGAAACAGTGAAATGTGACAAGTAAATGGAAGTTTAACTTGACTGTCCACGTTAACAGTGATAATTGATGCACCGCTACTCTGGCTCAATGTCAATCTAATTGTTGTAGCAATAGATTAGAAGGTTTTTTTAAAGCATTTTGGACTTAGTGCCCAGTCATTATCCATCCGTGAATCGACCTCTATCCAATCAGTGTCCGTCCAGTCCTCCCATCTCCGTGCCTGGATGCCCAATCTCGAGCTGCCTAGACAGAATCGATCCACAATTTTGATGCATTAGCCTTTTTTGGGTTTTTAGGCACCACTTTACGAATATTGTTTACCCTGCCAAACTAAATACTCTGATCTGAACAACCATCACACTCCTGTTCGATGTACACGGCAAATTAATTTTAATGCTGATGTGATACATAAAGGAAACGTGAGCTCCTCACTCTTTCCAAACTGATGCTGTCAGCAGATTTGAGTCATTTTTTTCCAAGTTTCTCTTCAGCTGAACTCACCGTGTACCTCACGATCGAGTGATCAGTAGGAATTGATTTCTCCCGAAAACGCCTCCTTTCATCATTTCCAAGGTTAATTAAGTTGGGCCCTATCAGGTGGAGTTGAAGATATGTCCATGCGGTTACACACACACGCACACACACACAGACATGGTCGCACGCACATACCGTCTATCTCGCTATGCCTCTCACTCTCTCGCAAACACACAAACATATGGATACGCGGTCTCTCATAAAAATACCTACATAACAAGAAATCCTTCATAGCCAGCTCACTGACTTTCTGCATTTACTTTCAGCACCTGCTTTGTGTTATTATTTGCAAACATTTTATTATTAAACAAAGGTAAAACGCAACAAAGTATTAATCCATCCACCTTGTCTCCATCAGGTTATGTCACTGGCGGTATGCGTTCACCAATTGATTTGAACCAAGCAATTTATGAAGAAATTGAAGATATTCCGCCTGTCAAGAATCCCGCTCCGACCCGTGACTCAGGTTTGTAACTTCCATTGCAATACCAATCCGCACTGCAGAATTTCAATTCTGTTTACCCCCTTTATAAGTCAGTGAAATGAATGGGCGTGACTGGCAATCATCTTACTTTCCTCATGTGTAAGTGTCCTATCTCCGTGTGCATCTGTTATGTGAGAAGAGTAATGAGCTTCACAAAATTACCATAATTCTGTCTTGCTCAAAAGGTGTTTTGCCTGCAGCGAGCAGATCGCTGTTTGCCACTTCCCAAGGGAATGCTCACTGCCTCCTTTGTATACCTGAGTGACTAAATACACAAAGAGAGTATTATTGAATTGAACATGCAATCCGCTCACTCCAACTATGATAGTCTACAGGTCCTCTGATCTCAGGGGAAGAGAATGACATTTGGAAATAATTTCTTCAAAATTATGTATATCCATAATTGAAAAAAAAGCTCATTCAAACTATGTTCAAATGAATCCAACTGAATATATTTCAATAGCTAAAAAGAATATGCTAAACACTAGGGCAAACCATTGGGAACAACAGCACACTAGGAAAAAAAAATAACGATAACGTATGGAAGAATAAAAATGGTGGTAAGTGGCGGAGTGGCAAAGCTGGATAAGGGAGAAAATGAAGAAAGATGACAAATGTAATTCCTGTGAAAGTAATGACTAATCAATGAAATCAGACAGGATCGTCTAGCAATTTAGGACAATATTTACCGGCACAAAGGATTGGTAGGTCAGAATGGCATGACCGTATTCCAAAAAGGAACCAAAAGAATAAGAACAGCATTCTTGTAATATCAGAAATATTAATCAATAACATTATTTTAATATTTGCCAGGGGTAAGAGGACATGAAGTTGGAAAATTAGGTTAGCACTGACACAATTACATTTAAAATGAATTAGAGTGAAACTTTTTAAAAAAACTTTCCAAAAAAGCTCTGGTCAGAACAGTTTGCATTCATTCATTAAAGAAAAATATTAGAAGAAAGTAGAGGCGCAATTGCACTGCTAAACAAGATCATTTCAAGCGGTGGTACTTCCACGATCCTGCCAAGATAACTAACATTAAATGTGCAGTTAAATATGAAGAAGGAAAATGTCCAGGCGCAAAAGATCCTCTTTCTGAACGTTGGTTGGAGAAAAACTAATTAAATTGTTACTATGGAGGAAAAGAATACAAATACGAATGAATAATGTAAAGCGCAGTCAGCAAATATTTCATTATGGGATCTCATACATTAGGAACCTCAACAAAATGTTCAAAAATGTAACAGCATAGAAAAGGTTAGCCGTGAGGACGTACATTCTGCGGATATGATAAATAGTTTTTGGGAAATGTCCACTTTATATACTGATGGATAAGACAAGTGATTACATATCAGCTATTGCCCAGTGGTTACCAATCTTTCTTCTGAGTGAATATTTTCCGGCATCCATTTACACTCCAGTACTTGTACAGAAATATTATGGCTGCCACTCTGGTGCAGAAATGAGGGGCTCATGCCCTCTAATCAGGGTTCTCTTTCAGAGTCGTTGTTTAAGTGGTGAACAAAATGTCTTCTCCTGGAGACTTGAGAGTTGCCCTTGCTATACTGACAAATATTTATCACTTGTGGCAATGCAGAACGTAAGGATATCTGCTAATTAGCACATAGCTGGGATTGCCCGTGAAAGATTGTTGTTTACAAATTGCCTGCCGCGTTTCCCATATTTCAATAGTGACGATACATCACAAGTATCCATTAGCTGCAAACAGCTTAGGACATCTGGTGATCATAAAAAGAACTGTTTTCTCTTATTCATTAAATTTACATAGAGGCAAGTGACACCTATGAGGATGGGTAGCCTGCCTACAAGACAGAAAACAGAGTGTGGGATACAGGATAATTATGTAGAGGGAAGAAAGTGGGATTGGGTTTTCAACACCCATTCCTGCTGGGATCACTGTTGTTCAAAATTTATCTGAGTGTTTTAGACTTTGGCTAAAAACGATATTTTTTTTCCTCAATTTAACTATTGACCAAATTGTGGTGGGCTGGATGAAAGCATTTTAAAAACAGCCATTAATGAATTGGCGGCAATGGACATACAGTTGGCAAATTAATCTGGACGTAAGTAATTATGAGGAATTTCAATCTGGACATAAACTAAGAATTAATTTTCGATCTGTAACAATGAATCGGAATTAAATATTAATGTCGTGGGATGCAGGAGTTCAGGGAAACAAATAAAAAAAGAAAATCGATGCATAATGATAAGTCTGTCAAAAACCAAACCAAACACTATATTTAAGTTATGGATAGATGGACTGAAATAACAAGATTAGTCTGGTGAATGTCAATCGAATATTACATAGAGGGAATCTGGATTATAATTTAGGGTCCTGGTCGGCATATATTGAAATGATATGTAGGAGTATTTGATGAGGCTCAAAACACTTTACAAAGACGGAAACTGTGTTGGGAGCGAAAAATATCCAAAAAAGCTGAAAAGAAGGAGCATAAAATGTTTGTTGGCCTCTTTTTCTTTTCATTGCCCATGAGCTCCTTTCTCTTCCGTCAAATAGGACGTATTTAACTTCTCCAAAAATAAAAGAGAAGGGGAGTTTTGGGGAGGGGAAGGGACTGTAGATCAGGAAACTACACCCACTGACCTACTGAAGGTAATATTGCCTTCGTGAGGTCTTCCGAGACATTTACTTTCCATCCCTGGATGCCTTGATAAGCTAATAACGGCCCATCCCCTTGAAACACTACAATCCATTTGGCGAATTTTCTGGAAAAAATGCGATAAGGTAACAAAAACCCGGACATTGCTAAATGGACCATTAATTATTTTGATCTCTACTCCATTGGGCTAAATGCTTCTGCAACGCGATGACGCTATAATGACATCATTTATTGCTCCAAGAAGCAGCGTACTTTTTGCCCTCTCTTTAACAGTGTCTGCTTCCATTGACTCACTCAATGATATCGAATATTACACCAGCCACATTTTGGATGACAAAGGCCCTGGATCGGAAAATGTTGACGAGAGCTCCTCCAGTAGTCTAGGTGGGTAAACTTTTAGTTGTGACCATCTGGTTTTCGTCCTTCACATTCAATAATATCTACAATCGAATAAGAAGTATGAAAAAAATACGAACACACCATTAAGTTGCACGACAGATGATATCAGGTATTAAGGAGTGACTTTTGATAAAAAAAAACGCTTCTAAAATACTTTCAGGCAGATACAATATCATGTGGTTGCACTCAGTAATATATATGGTTGAAAAAGTTTCATTTAAAGTACATATCATGTTATTAGTTTCATCACAATGCCCAATACTCTGTGAAATGTGAAATGAGCATGCAGGCTGGAGAGATCATTGGTCAGTGTGACACGTGACATAAAAACAAAAAATAAAAATACTGTGACGTGAAATGTTCCAAAAATTCTCCACGCTTTAAGCTCCCTCCCCTGTATGCGCAATAGAACCACTGTCCTCTCATCTCATTTTTTTGGTTGATTGACAATTCTCAATGTTGTTCTAAGTATTAATTGTAGGAATTAATCTCACAGAAAATCGTTTGTTCCTCCCAGCTCTCCGCGATTACGACGATGCTGATACTGTTGGCAATGATTCTAAGGGCGAACACTTGCTGCTGGACCATATTCATGATGATTTCTTCGCACGGGAAAGTGCCGGCGGAGATATGTGAACTCTGGGTGAGATAGGGATTTATTTATCTGCTGAGCCTGTCGCTCTGCATTGCTGGTGACTTTCCTCCTCTCTGCTTATATCGGTTCTAAAATGGATGATAGTACACTGCGCAATTTGCAGAGTCTGTCACGCGCTGCTTGAATGGTTGAGCAGACAGCTTTTTCAAAGGGTTGTGTGTTCCATCCATCATCTCGACTTAATTTATGCACTTTTGTGTTTGGTGGACTCTCGCCAACCACGGTCTCAAATAAGTCGAGGTGTTAGCTGAGTCTCTCCAGGGATGAGTTGGAGACATCCCTGAATTGTTTTGCCATCTCCTTCTGGGAGAACTCCACCTTCCCAGCCTCCACCACTGATTTTGGAATCGATGATTACTTATGATTCTTCCTTCACTCACTTCCCCACATGTGCGGAAAGAACAGGATCTGTTTTAAAGCTCACTCATATTGTTGACAGAACAAAGCTTTGTTAGGTGTATGCACCTGTTGAGATCATACGATCTATTTTGTTCATTTATTGGATATGGGCGTCGCAGGATTGGCCAGAAATTATTGCCCGGCGACAATTGTCTTTGAGAAGGAGGTGGTGAGCTGCGTTCTTGTAGTGTTGTAGTCCCTCTAGTGTAGGTACCCGCGCAATGCCTTTGGGCAGAGATTTCCATTGTTTGGAGCCAGCAACACCAAAGGAATGGCGATAAATTTCCAAGTCAAAATGGCATGTGCGTTGGAGGATAATTCCAAATGTTGGTGATCCCATGTACGCAATACCCTTGTCCTGCTAAATGACTCTGGTCCTGTACTCATAAGGTGCTGACACAGGAGCGTTGGTGAGCTTCTGCAGTGTCTCCTACAGATGGTGCATGTTGATTATACTATTCTTCGATATGGAGGTAGTGGATGATTGTGGAATTGGTGTCAATCAAGCAGAGCTCCTTGTTCTGTAGGTTTTCAAGCTTCTTGAGTATTGTTGATCGTGCACTCGTCCAGTCAATTGGAGAGTATTCTATCAGACTCCTGACTTGTGCCCTGTACGTGACGGAGAGGTTCTGTGGAGTCAGGGGGTGAGTTCCTTCCCTCAGAGTTCAAGCATCTGGCATGCTCTTGTAGCCAAAGTGTTTATCTGGCTATTCCAGTTCAATTGATGGTCAATTGTAATCCCCTAGATTTTGAAAGTGGGGAATTTAGAGATGGACGTGCCATTAAATGTCAAGTCGTGTTGTTTAGATTCTCTCTTGTGGGAGATGGTAATTGACTGGCACCTTGGTGGAGCGAATGTTACTTGTCGCATGTCATCCCAACTGTGGATATTATGTAAGTTTTCCTGCACTCAGTCATGGACTTTTCCAGAACCTGAGGAGTAGTGAATGGTGATGATCAGTATGCAACCATGAGCGAACATCCACACTTCTCAAGTTGTGATGAAAGGAAGGTCATTGATGAAACATCTGAAGATGGCTGGGCCAAGAACACTGCCCCCGAGGACCTCCTGCAGTGATGCCCTGAAACTGAGATAAATGGCCACCAAAAACCACATCCATCTTCATATGTCCTATATATGACTCAAAATAACGACGAGTTTTTTTAATGTTTCCCTTGGATCCCTGAGACTCCAGTTTTGATCGAGCTCCTTGATGCCACACTCGGTTACATAACGTTGTGACCTCAAAGGCAGTCACTGCCACCTCACCTCGGGAGGTCAGTTTTGCTTTCCATGTTTGATCCAAAGCCGAAATGAATAATGAAGCTCAGTGACCTCGGCAAAACCCAAACTGATCCTCAATGAGCAGATGGTTGCTAAGCATGTGTCACGTTTGATTAAATATTCCATCATTTTTTTGAGGACAAAAACTAGTCTGATTGGGTGCGTGTTGTCTTCCGTCAGTAGCAAAATTAATTTTGTTTGCTGTGAATTGTCTCACCTGTTTAGATCCCAAGCAGGAAAAGCTCCAGGGCTCAAAATGAAACATCGGACTTTGGAGGACGTCGTCTGTTGCCTCACTGCCGTACAACACAGCCCAGAAAATACTAAACACCATTTCTCTTTCACTCATAAATAAACAAATTTTAACCTATTCATGCTGCTGTCACACACCCACATACACGCGCACTCGCGCAAACACACACACAAACACAGACACCAGAAATACATCCGCTTTTAACCCATTAGTAACCAATAATATGTCCATCGCAAGTGCATAACACTCATGTTATTTTTTGACCACTCTTGATCGGCCCCTCCCATCCCTAATATGAATGCCCATGTCCTCTGTGAAATATTCACAAGCCCGCAAAATCTGTCGCCATAAAGCAGTGAGGGTGTTGCTCAAAATTTACAACATATATATCAAACTGGTAAAACCAATGCTTTATTAACTGCTCCAAGCTTTCTCCGAACAGTTGGGAATTATGCAACCTTCTCTGCTTTTTACCATCTGATTACACAGTGTTGTTCTGATGTTTTTATTGGTGCTGAATTTATCAAGGATGACGTGCTTTTTTTTCGCTCTAGAAACAAAAACAACAAAAAACCAGTTAATTTGGAATTAGTGCAAACAATAATAAAATTGAATGCATGACATTTATTTAGATGATGGTGGAAAGAATTGCAACGCTCACTCTCAAACAGTATATATTCACCCATCTTTCAGGTCAAATACATCGAAAAATCCAAGATGTGATGCGCTAGGCGTTTGACTCACTGTGTAAAATCTGAAGAACCGCCAATAACTTATCCAAAAATATATCCTTCTCGAAGATGCTTTCCTTTCCGATATAAACACGCTTTGAAAAAAAAATCACACTTTATCTTGTGTCGAGACATCTAAGTTCGTTTTTTTAAACTACAATTTGTCTTAAAAAGTATGAAAAAATTCTAATCAGAAATGACGGAAGCAGCGATTTTTTTGCGCATTTCCTTGTGTATAAGAAAACTGTAACACACTCCGCTGCACCGACCATACAAACCATCAAGGGAATTGGAGAAGTGATGGCTATGCATTACAAGTTTATTTCAGCTTCATTGTGTAAACTTTTGTTTTCAAATGCCTTAAAGGGCAATAAATGTAATAAATGTTTCACATCCATTTGCTGTACTTTCTCTCTAGACTGCTACATACGGGGAACTCAGTGAGCTGCATTCTCAGAGCAGCACACCGCATCACAATGTTACTTTACAGCACGACATATAACTCTGCTATGAGTGTGGAGGAAAGCAGGAAAATATTCAGTATTCAATAAGTCTCCTATACTTTATTTCTACAAGATAACTATTCAGTTATCCATCATCGGAGCTAACAGTTGACTTACTCTGGATAAACATTTCATCATCCAGTATCCCCCGGCAGCTGCTATTATAGTTCGATGAGGTTGCCGATTGAATCTGGCTTAACCACAAGCTGAGGGCCACCATTATAATAAACAAAAAAAAAACACAAAATAGAGGGGGAAAAAATGTACAAATCATGACATAACATAGACTGAGAGGAAAACAGTGCTCATGTTTCCTTTGACAAGGTCAATGGCTTGAGTGATTAAGTAAATCCTCGGCTCTGTGTTCTGTCTCGGTGAACTTGCTGTGCAATGTACCATCAGAGCCATAACATTTCCTTGTCAGTAAGGCCAGTGGAAAAATAATCACCTTTGATGTTTGTTGCCAACCTTCAAGCTGATAGATCATAATCACCAGCAGTTTGGCATTTTGCCCTGTCTTCACCTGTAACGAGACGCCAACAGTTGACATCAAGCCATTCTTTCTCAGACTCTCACAGGACGCCATGTCCTCTGGGGTTATGCGCTCAGAACTTTAATTACCCCTCAGACAACACTCTACTCGAGCTTCTTCCGCACCCTTCCAAATTCACATAACTCTCAGGAAGCTCAAGACCATCCAGAACAAAGCCACCCGCTTGATTGCCACCCCATAATTTCCTTCCCCATTGACAGTGGAAGCAGTGTGTACCATTTGAATGATGCACTGCAAATACAGGCCAAGGTTTTTTTTGGCAAAACCTTCCACATCCACGGGGTCTCAAACATAGAAGCACAAGGGCATCAGCCGCATTGGAAGCGATTCCACCTGCAATTTCCTTTCTACGTCACACACCAAACCGACTTGGAACTACATTGGTGTTCTTTTACTGCTGATGGAAGAAAATCCAGGAACTCCCTCCGAGCAGCACTGAGAATGTGGCTCCACCACAAGGACTGCAGCGGACAGCAATTTCACCCCCCACCCCCCCGACCATCTCCAGGGCAATTGGCAATGAGCATGTAATACTGGACTAGCTAGTAAAGCCAGATCACGCAAATGGCTATATAAAAATGTTGCTGCTGTCCGACCCATCATTCCCACTTCCTCCAGTCACCAATATTTGCACAGTCATTTAAAATATTCTTCCAACATCACGCATAATGTTTAAGCATTTCCATTACCATGGCATTCACCAATTCTGTTTCACAATGGACGTCCAGTTGTCGTACAGCAACCAGCACACTCGAATGACCTTCCTTCGAAATCTTTGAAACATCCCTCCCTCAGTTGAACATATAATCCCACTTCAAATCAATCCTTCACCAGGTCACGAAATCCCTCTACGTCTCATCCATCAGGAGGACATTCAATCGCCCTGCAAATCCATCCTTCACCAGGACATCCAGTTCTTCTAAACATACATCGTTCAGCACTAAACCTGGTCCGTCTGACCATTAATCCTTCAACAGGGCATCCAGTCTCTCTATGCCACCACCCTTCACCACGACATCCATTCCATCTTTACCTCCATCCCTCACCAGGACTAGCCGTGTCTCTGAATACCCTATCCTCACCAGTGTATAATTTCCTCTACATCTCCATGCCCCAGCAAAAAAATAAACCGCTCCACATACCCATCCCTCATCATGGTACACAAACCTTATGCATCTCCATACCTCACCAGGAAATTCACACTCTCTAAAACTCCGTCCAACAATTCAGACATTCTGCTCCTTCACCTTCAACAGGAAACCCAATCACTCCACGCCTCCATCCCTCAGTACGACCAGCAGTGACTCCTTACCTCCATCCCTTACCAGGACATGCGGTTCCTCTGCACCCGCGACGCTCAACATGATGCACTTTGCCTCTACATCTTCATCCGTCAGCCTTGCAACCAGTAAGACTTCAGTGCCATTCCTCACCCGGACATCCAGCTTGTCCACAAAACCTCATTCACCCCGGCTTCCGGTCCCTCTACATTTCTCCTTCCACAGACATCCAGTCCTTATACGCTTTCATTCCTCACCAGGACATCAATTTCCACTCCCTCTCCAGCCCTCACCAGAACAACCAATCCTTCAGCAAGTTCACCCCTCACCAATGCACTAAGTCGCTGCACAACTCTATACCTCAGCTGGAGAGTCATTCCATCTAACACTTTCTCTTCTGTTAAGGACAGGCTGGCAACGGCACCACCTGTCAGCTGGACGTTCATTTCCAGTGCAGCACAATATATGGAGAAGACATTTTGGCAGAATAAACCTCTGTCTGTAATCGGAATGGCTAGCAGTGATATCGGCCTTACCTTTTTTTATTATATTTCACCAAGGTTAGAAGTGGAAAATGACCCGCCCTTATAGTGAATTCTGGGGATGTCTCCCCGATGCCCCCCTTCGCCGCCAAACCAACGGCCCATCTTTTCCTTCCATACACGTCAGGCCAAATAATTGCAATGTAACTGCAGCAACCTTCATCTGTCTAACCTTTACTCTCATTGGAAAAATCGCCTTTGCATCTAAACCATTTCTCCAACGATATCAGAATAATAGTATTGAAATCATTATGTGTCTTAACTATGTCTGTTTTTATTTGGGATTCAGGGAACACTATTTCTGATATTTTGACTGCCACGATATTCTGCCTTGACTTAACTGCTCTTATCTAGGACTGGATCATCTATTTTTTTTTTAATGATTCAATCCCTGTCCTCCCTTTGCATGACTCATCTTTGAGGCCTTCCACTTCCTCCAACGACTTCTTATTTCCATTTCTGGCCATAGGCTGCTTACAATGCGTGCTACAAGGCTGCCGCCATGCACAACATTCCATATCATAATGACTAGCATTCTGGCTTCTGTAATCTCTCAGCCGAATTTTCACATTCTTCCGCCTTCCTCACATCTGTATTTATTGGGCTATGTTCCATAACAGTACATTATAAATTCCTTCCTTTATCCTCTGCCAATAAGTCCGCTTAACTGGGGTTCGCAAGGATCTCGACAATGACTGTCCCATACCCTGCACTTCCGCCTTCGCCCCTCTCCCCTGCATCAGCACCATGCAGGACTCCCATCTATACCCACTTTTCACAAAAGTAAACATCACTTATTTTATTGGCTTTCCAATTTGAACCTAATCCGTGAACAAACGTGCTTTCTTCTTCGCCTGGCCTCGTTCGCTAATCATAAGTCGGCCATTTTAAGTCTGGGGCTCAACTTTATTTCTGTACGAAACTGCAGAGCCCCCCGTCGAAGAATATTATTATTTTTGAATCACATGCCATACATGCAGAAGACTCTTTCCACTATTGTATTTTCATTGTTCAGGGCCACATCTATTCCATCCAGGTGAAGTAGTCATTTTTGTCAGATCTTCTGCTTTGCTATTCTGTATTCATTGAACAAGCGGATATTGCTACAACACACTAATGAGCCTTTTTGCAGCAAAGGTGGATGTTGTGCAGATCTGTGAGTCAGCAACATGTCAAATTATGCCACGAATTTGAAAGCAAAATAGTGCAGCCGCTGGAGGCCTGTAATAAGCACAGAACATGCTGGAGAAGCTCAATATGGCTAGCAGCTTCCGTGGAGAGAGAAAGAGTGTTAGCTTTCCCAGTCCGATATGTTTCCTCTTTGGAATTCAGAGTTCCAAAAAAACTGAGTTAACTCTGTTATTAACTCCACACATGCTGCCAGACCTGCGGGAACTATTCAAACACGTTATGTTGTTGAAATGAAGGAAGCATCTTGTTATCTGTTCTCCCAGCCCTCTACTTGTTCGCTGTTTTACACAGCACATACTACCGTTTGAAGTGAAGTGAGAACTATGAAGGTAACTGCTTCGCAATAGTGCCTGAGACATGCTTCAGAAGAAATTGGACTGTGCCGCTTAGTGTGTCCAATTTCAGGAGTCACTTAATGGTATATAATGCTTATAACATGTATATTTTTGTAAAACTGAAGTATTGAACAGTTTCAATTATCTGTTATCCAAATTATTACAATAATTCTATTGTTTTCGTTCCCTTCCCCACTTCTACCTGTTTGTGTTTGACGTTTTCCAGCTCTGATAAGCCCTGCAGTGACAAGGCTACAAGGAAACAGACGCTGGGACGTTATTATCAAACAGCATTGAACATTCATGTAGAAAAGGCAGATGGAAAATCTGGTGGATAGCACAGTTAATAAATAAGTAATAATACTGTAGTGAGAGATAACCTTGGTTCTGAAGAAAAAGACATGGAATTAATTTTGGTGGAATTAACAAACAACATGCTCCAAAAACGGGTGCATGAAACAGCAACTATAAAGTAAATCATAAAATAAATTTGGAAATTTTAAATGTGTGTAACAAGAGTAATACCATAACCACAAAATCATGCAATAAAAATCACAGCATTGCAGTGCAGATGAAGCCATTCGGCCCATCGAGACTGCAACGTCACGAGATTATCACCAGACCTAACAACCTTATTAATTTTCCCTGCCCTTGGGCCATAGTCTTGAATGTTATGACGTGCCAAGTGCTCATCCAGGCAAGTTTTAATGAATGTGTGGCAACCGTCAGCCACCAACGTCCTAGCCAATGCATTCCAAACCGTCGTCACGCTCGGGATAAGAACGTTTTACCTCACATCACCCCTAAACTTCCTGCTATTCATCTTGAACTTATGCCCCCTTGTTACTTGACATTCAACTCAGGGGAACATCTGCCCCCGAACCACCCTGCCCATGCCCCTTAGTCTTATCTGCTCCAACGTAAACAACACAAGTCCAGCCAACCTCGCTTCATAGATTTAATGTTTCATCCCAGGCAACATCCTAGTGAATCTGCTTTGCACACTCTCCAGTGCAAACACATCCTTCCTATAATTTGGCGACCCGAAATGTACACAGTACTCTAGCTGTGGACTCAACAAGGTTCTATACAAATCCAACATGACCTCCCCTATTTTGTAATCTATGCCTCGATTGATAAAGGCAAGTGTCCCATATGTCTTACTCATAACCTCACTAACATGCACTTCTGCCTTCAGGGTACTATGGACACAGACGCCAAGGACCCTTTGTTCCTCATAACTTCGTAGTGACATGCTGTTCATTGAATATTTCCTGGTCAACTTAATACTTCCAATTTGTATCACCTCACACATTTCAGGGTTAAATTCCATCTGCTACTTATCTTCCCATTTGACAATTCCGTCTATATCTTACTGTACCTCAATACACTCAACATTACTGTTAGCCACTCGGCCAATCTTTGCGTCATACGCAAAATTACTAATCCTGCCACCCACATAGTCAACTATGTTGTTTATATTATTGACAAAAAATAGCGCACCGAGCACAGGTCGCTGTGGTGCGCCACTGGACCCTGGCTTCCAGTCAAGAAAGCATCCCTCCGTCATCACGCTCTGCCTCCTTCAAATTTGAAATTTTGCATCCACCTCATCAAAACACCCATAATTCCATGTTCATTTGTTTTCTTTATTAGTCCCCCATTTTGGACCTTGTCAAAGGCTTTGCAGAAATCCATATAAACTACACCAACTGCATTACCCTCATGTATACAGCTGGTCAATTACTCAAAAAATTAAATCAACTTGTTAGGCATGAACTCGTTCTGACAACGCCATGTTGACTATCCCTGGTGTAACCCTGCCTCTCCAAGTGAAGATAGATACCCTTCTTTAGATCTTTCTCTAACAGTTTCCCTAGCACTGACCTGAGATTCAATGGCCTGTCGTTCCCAGGCTTATCTCAATAATCATGAGGAACTTCAAGCCACAATATACTGGGAAATACTAATCAGTACTAATGTTGTGTGGGAAAGGAAGATATATTTGGAAGTATGCAAGATGGTTTCCTGAACTTGCACGTTGAATAACCAACTCGAGAACTGGCAATTTGAGATCTCTCATTGTGCAATTAATGGGCCGAATAAATAATTATGTTGTCAACTTGACTTTATGATAGAAAGACCATAAAACGATAAAAATAAGCATTGAATCACAAATTGGTATCGTTCTTAGTGATATTGGTCTAAAAGGCAAAGAGAGGGACATGTGAGGGCATGAAGTTAAATTTGGTTTAGTTATTGCAAAAACGTGTTAAAGGGCATGATGGTAGACAGTCAAAAGATACAATTTAAGAAACGTGTACATAGTTTACATGAAAAATACATTAATTGAATGCAACATGGCACAGCAATGAATGTGACTCAGCCGTGGCTAATTGAATAAATACAGGACTTCATTCCATGAAATAAAGAAGCGTACAAAATTTGCAAAAATGGTAACCCTGAGAATTGGAAGAATTTTAGAATTCAGCAAAGGGGAAACAAAAAAAGAGAGAATATTCGAAGAATCACAGAATCACACAGTGCAGAAGAGGCCCTTCAGACCATCGGGTCTTCACCAGCACGTGAGAAACATTCTGACATATTAAAGGGGAAAAGAACATAAGGCTAAACTAGCGTCACAGATTAAAATATGGAGTGTTAAATATCCTGTAGGTGAACAAAAATGAAAATATTTGGGAATAAACGTCGAATGTGTGCCCATTACCGGGAGTCATGAGAATTTATAATGCAAAATAAGGAAATGGCCGAGAAGCTATACAAAGACAATATTCCTGCCTTTATGGATGAAAATAATAAAACCTCACAGAAATACTGGAGGAGCAGGGGAAGCAAGGAATTGCATGACATTAATATTTGTAATGGAAGTAACACTGGGGAAATTACTGGCATTTAAGCAAATGGCTCCCCTTGGGGTGAAGATCTACTCCAAATAACTTGAAAGATGTAGTCTTATAGATATGAGATGCATTGGCGACCATCATTCAAATGTGGAATGCATCCTGCAGAACGGAGGTTGGCAAAAGTAATTACGTTATTTAAGAAAATTAGCAGATAGCGAATTGTGAACAATAGCCTGACATCATTAGTAAGGAATATTCTCGTATTTGTTACGGAGCCTGTGGACATGAAACAGCGACGAAATAATCGCAGGGTTAGCCCGAGTCAACATGGATTTATACCAGGGAAATAGCGATTAATAAATTTGTTGGAATTCTCTGAGATTGTGCTCAAACAGAACAGTTCACGGTGAAGTTCTGCAAGAGATATGTTTAGAATTTCAGAAAGGCTTTAGTAAGTTCCCACACGTGAGGCTGGTAAGCAAAATTTGAGCGCATAGGATTGCGGGACTGAGGTGATTTTGAGGGTTGTAGGGGCTGTGGTATGCAAACCTGCATTGAGAACTGGTTAAGAGTCAGAAAACGGAGACCAGGTATCAGCAAATATTTTCAATTAGGCAGGCTGTGACTAATTTGGAACTGCAAGATTAATTCCCAAGGATCCACTTATTTATAATCTATATCAATGATTCGAATCTGGGGATTAAAGAAAATATTTCCAAATTTGCAGATGAGGCAAAACAAGGTGGGAGTCGCAATTTTGAGACGGATGCAAGGAGGTTTGGAGAAGCTAAGCGACTGGTTGCAGGTGTGGCAGATGGAATACCATGTGGAGAAATGCGACGTCATACCCCTTCGTAGGAACAAGAGAACTACCGAGTATTCAATAAATGTTCAGAGAATGGGAAGTGTGACATTGTGTGTTCTTGTTCATGAGTCACTGAAAGCGAACATGGAGTCAACGAAAGCAGTTAAGATGGTCAATAGCATATTGGCTTCTGAACAAAAAAAAATTGAGTGCAAGTTTAAGTATTTCTTACTGCTATTTGATAGTTATATTTGCCGAATGGGAATGGCAACGAATGTTCACCAAATTAATTCACTAAATGGAGGGATTGTCACATGAGGAAAGGTCAAAAAAAATCATTCAATATCAGGAGTTTTGAAGTTGAGGTGCGATCGCATTCAAACAAAAATAGTCTAACAATGTTGGAGGATTCACCTGGCTCACGAACCGAGAAACAAGGGAGGCAGTCTCTGAATTAAGAACAGGCCATTTAGGACAGAGATGAGGATACAATTCTGCATGGAGTGCGTGAAGAATCATGCGAATTCTCTGCCCTCGAAGTCGGTAGAGCCTCAGTCATTGCGTATTGAAAGGACCAATGTCGATAGATTTCTAATTTTCATCAAGGGATACGGGGAGAATGCAGGAAAGTCGGTTAAAGGCGATTAAGACTCACTACCTAATTGGTTGGCTGGACGTCCCGAATGTCTCAATAGCTTAGTTCGTTTCTTATTTATCCTTAAGGACAGGTATGGCAGCTCAGTACTTGGACATGATTTAGGTTATACAAATGATCACAAAAGCATGATTTTAATCAATCGGATTGTCGACCATCCAGCCTCGAAATCTACTTCACTCTACCAATCATTCAAAGGAAAATGTTTAACCTTTATTCAATGATGGGAGCAAGACCTGAGTCATAAGCTGCCACATACAACTAAAATGTAGCTGTCAACAGGTTGAATGGACAGCACATGTCTCATGCCATTCCAAATTTGCGGAACAGCATAAAATGTGCAGAGCTAAGTGATGCCCAAGACAATGGATCAGCTCAAAGCTCTGCAGGCCTGTCACATTGTGCACGATTTGTCGTAGGCAAAAAAAACAACTAATATTCTGAGGCAGGTCAGCTCTGCCCCATTTGCTTCCAGGATTTGTAAAGGACAGGAATGAAGCATTTGACACTAACTTCAGCGAGAGGACCCCTCGCATCACAAATGCTGGTCCTGAATCAATTGTAGTAGTTAACTGTCGCAGATATCACTTCTCCTCTGAAAGCAAGTTACATCCAATGGGTTCATTGAACATGTCAACAGTTTTCTCTCAACAATTAGCCTCCTGGGTTATTCCATTCTCAGTCCAAAAATTAAGTCCAAGGCGTGTGGTGTGGGGGGAGATTGTGAAGAAGCGTAGTTGCGGGCTGGTGTAGGGCACTCTGCACGGGATTTAGTCGCACCTAACACAAATCCCACAGTATTGTTTTTTTGGCGGTGGTACATCCTCTGAACCCCAGGGCAGCGTTTTTTTGTAATTGCTGACCTTTGTGTCCTAGGCCCAACTTTCGTTTCGTCCTTTATCAATATCTCCCCTCCAACATAAATTCATCAGTGGTGACGTTCGCCGAAGGCTGAACAAAATTCAGCACTATTCAGATCTCCTCAGGCTCTGAAACCGTCCATTCCACCATGCAACGATACCTGGACAACTTTAGCACTTTGACAGATGAGTGGCATAAGTCTGCTGCACGTTGCCCGTTCCAGGCAATTTCCAACAAAAGACATTCGAAACATGTCCCCTTGCATTTCAGTGCCATTAACACCAACAAATCTTCTACCTGCAATCTGCTAAGGAATGATAATGTGTAACTACTTACCCGGGTGAGCAATATAACTATTGTGCTGGCAAGTCCAGGTAAGTGGTTGACAATACTATGACGAGTAAATCATCACCTTCCCCCCACCCTCCCCCCCACCCCCCCCACCACCCCAAAGCCTGCTCCTTCATCAATATGTAACAACTGATGATTTCCACAGGCTAACTACCACTTTGCTAGGCCTGCCAAGCTCAATCAACACTCAAGAAGCACGAGAGGATCGGAAGCAAACCTTGCCTTACTCACTACATAAAGCATTCTCTTTCTCCACCATCTGCGTAATGTGACAGCAAGGTGTGCCATCTACATGATGCACAATAACCCGAGACAAATACATAAAGGGCAGCAGAAGCTTGAGAACACAACTACCTGCATTTCCGCTCAAAGCCGCACACCATCATGACTTGGGTACATATCACCGTGCCTTCATTGTCACTGGACGAGCATCTGAGAGAACACTCCCTTATATCACAGAGAGTGCACCATGGTTACACGTAATGGGTTGCATCAATTTGGTCAAACTACGAAATTGCAATCTGGTGTGGAAACTACTGGTGGACTTTACAGCGAAGCGAAGCTCATCAGAGTTAAGACATACGATTCCTAATGCTACCAAAGCTTCTACTAAAACTAATAATATTAATAGTGCTACTAGTATAAATACTACGGCTACTACCACTACTACTACAACTAATACTACAAAAAATAACAATGATAATAATAACAAAGATGATGATAACAATTATTATCCTGATCATCACCATCGGATCAACAGTAATATGACTAACACATCTAAATCTAATTCCATTACTACTAATACAAATATTAAAAATAATAACATAAAAATTACATCACAGTCTGAAGCAATTCCGTCCATGATATTTATTGGCCAAAATACATCATAGTTTACTTTTCAGCATTCTAACCTTGGCTCCTAGGTTTCGGTACTTCAGAGTTTTTTTTTTTGTTATGCGATGAGACGTTTTACGTCCAACATACATTCAGGCAGCTCATTCCGGATACTCACTAACCTGTGGTTGAAAGTAGTTCTCCGCAATTAACTTCTATTTCGTTTATTATGTATTGATTTAATGTATAAGCGTCGTCAAAATTGACAACATTTCAAGGAGAAACACGTCCTTCTTCTCCGCGATGTCAGCCACCATAAAACTTCATCATAGTTTGTTCGGTCTTAATTAAACCTACACATAGCCTAGTTTGTTGCAAACAGCCCCAGAGTATCAAATCTTTCCACATAGACATCATTTTATGTTTGTGACAAAATCGCCCGGATCCCTCCTCCGTCTGCGTACTCATTTGATCACATTATTCCTGTTACATAGGCACCAGGAAAGTGAAACTATATTGAGAGTGGAATATATTGGTTTTTGGAATCGTTGTAGCCTAAATTTTTTGTTGTCATATCCAATATATTGAACAAGAATGGGAAATATGTTGTATAACCTCTGTTGGTGAATGTCCTTAAGGGGAATAAAAACCGACAAGGAGCTGGACTGACTGGCTTCTTTACTATGAAATTCCATTGAATCTGCTTCTATCGCCGTTTTAGAGTGCACATAACATAACATCATATCAAATCTATTATTCTCCATTTCGTAATAAGCCAGTTATTCCAGATTCCGTAGAAAAAAAGCAAAAAAACTACTGAGGATGCTGGAAATTCAAAACAAAAACAGAATTACATGGAAAAACTCAACAGGTCTGGCAGCATCGGCAGACAAGAAAAGAGTTGACGTTTCCAGTCCTCATGACCCTTCAACAGAACTGAGTAAAATTAGCAGAGGGGTGAACTATAAGCTGGTGGTGGTGGTGGTGGTGGTTGGCGCGGGGGTGGGGGAGGGGGGTGTTTGTGGAGGGGGGGGTGTTGTAGGGACAAGCAAGCAGGGAAGGGAGCAGATAATCAAGATATGTCACAGACAAAAGAATAAAGAGGTGTGAAAGGTGGTGATATTATCTAAGAGAATGTACTAATTAAGAATGGATGGCAGGGCACTCGAGGTACAGCTCTAGTGGGCGTGGGGTGGAAAGACTGACAGGGCATTACAGGTGCACATTTAAAAATAATGGAAATAGGTGAGAAAAGAAAAATCTATGTAAATTATTGGAAAAAACCAAAGGGAGGGGGAAGAAACGGAAAGGGGGTGGGGAGGTAGGAGGGAGTTCATGATCAAAAGTTCTTGTATTCAATATTCAGTCTGGAAGGCTGTAAAGTGCCTGGTCAGAAGGTGACGTGCTGTTCCTCCAGTTTGCGTTGGGCTTCACTGGAACAATGCAGCAAGCTAAGGACAGACATGTGGGCAATGGAGGAGGGTGGAGTGTTAAAATGGCAAGCGACAGGGAGGTTTGGGTCTTTCTTGCGGAAAGACAGCAGGTGTTCTGCAAAGAGGTCGCCCAGTTTACGTTTGGTATCTCCAATTTAGAGGAGACCGCATTGGGAGCAACGAATGCAGTAGACTAAATTAGGGGAAAAGCAAGTGAAATGCTCCTTCACTTGAAAGGAGTGTTTGGGCCCTTGGACGGTGAAGAGAGAGGATGTGAAGGGGCAGGTGTTGCATCTTTTGCATGGGCATGGGGAGGTGCCATAGATGGTGGTTGAGGAGTAGGGGGTGATGGAGGAGTGGACCAGGGTTTCCCGGACTGAATGATCCTTACGGAATGCCGCCAGGGGGGGTGAAGGGAAGATGTGTTTGGTGGTGGCATCATGCTGGAGTTGGCGGAAATGGCGGAGGATGATCCTTTGAATGTGGAGGCTGGTGGGGTGAAAAATGTGGAGAAGGGGTACCCTATCCTGTTTCCGGGAGTAGTAGGAGGCGTCAGGGCGGATGCGCGGGAGATGGGCCGGAAATGGTTGGGGGCCCTGTCAAGACCATTGCTGGAAAGCCTCGGTTAAGGAAGGAGGAGGACATGTCAATGAAAATGTTTTTGAAAGTAGCATCATCAGAACAGATGCGACGGAGGGGAAGGAACTGAGCGACTGGGATGGAGTCCTGACGGGAAGCGGGGTGTGAAGAGCTGTAGTCGAGGTAGCTGTGGGAGTCGGTAGGGTTGTAAAGGATATTGGTGGACAGTCTATCACCAGAAATTGAGACAGAGAGGTCAGGAAGGGATCTGTCAGCGATGGACAATTTGAAAATGATGGAGGGGTGGAGATTGGAAGTAAAATTAATATATATTTTTTCCAGATCCCGACAAGGGCATGAAGCAGCACCAAAGTAGTCGATGTACCAGAGAAAGAGTTGTGGGAGGGGGCCGGAGTAGGACTGGAACAAGGAATGTTCCACGTACCCTATAAAGAGATTGGCATAGCTGGGGCCCATGCGGGTGCCCATAGCCACACCTTAAATTTGGAGGTAGTGAGAGGAGTTAAAGGAGTAATTGTTCTGTGTGATAACAAGTTCAGCCAGACGGAGGAGAGTTGTGGTGGATGGGAATTGTTCGGGCCTCTGTTCAAGGAAGAAGCTAAAGGCCCTCAGACCATCCTGGTGGGGGTTGGAGGTGTAGAGGGATTGGACGTCCATGGTGAAGAGGAAGCGGTTGGGGCTAGGCAACTGGAAATTGTTGATGTGACGTAAGGTGTCAAAGGAAACAAGAATGTAGGTGGGAAGGGTCTGGACAAGTAGAAGCAGAAGGGATTCAAGATAACGAGAAATGAGTTCCGTGGGGCAGGACGAGGCTGACACGATCGATCTGCTGAGACAGTTCTGTTTGGGGATTTTGGGTAGGAGGTAGAAGCGGGCCGTCGGACGTTGGGCAACTATGAGGTTAGAAGCTGTGGGCCGAAGATCTTCAGAGGAGATGAGGTCAGTGACAATCCTGGAAACAATGGATTGATGTTCAGCAGTGGGGTCATGCTCCAGGGAGAGGTAGGAGGAAGTGTCTGCGAGTTGACGCTCAGCCTCCGCGAGGTAGAGGTCAGTGCGGCAGACGACAACAACACCACCCTTGTCAGCGGGTTTGATGAAAATGTTGTGGTTGGACCTGAGAGAACGGAGTGCAGTACGTTCAGAGAGAGACAGATTAGAATGTGTGAGAGGAATGGTTGAGGTCTCTGCTTCTCTCACGCTTCTAATCTGTCTCTCTCTGAACTTACTGCACTCCGTTCTCTCAGGTACATCCCCAAAATTGTCATCAAACCCGCTGACAAGGGTGGTACTGTTGTTGTCTGGCGCACTGACCTCTATCTCGCGGAGACTGAGCGTCAACTCGCAGACACTTCCTCCTACCTCTCCCTGAACCATGACCCCACCACTGAACATCAAGCCATTGTTTCCAGGACTGGCACTGACCTCATCTCCTCTGGAGATCTTCCTCCCACAGCTTCCAACCTGATAGTCGCCCAACCTTGGACGGCCCGCTTTTACCTCCTACCCAAAATCCACAAACAGAACTCTCCCGGCTGATCTATCATGTCAGCCTGTTCCTGCCCCACGGAACTCATTTCTCGTTATCTTCAATCCCTTCTCTCTCCCCTTGTCCAGTCCGTTCCCACCTACATCCGTGATTCCTCTGAAACCTTACGTCACATCAACAATTCCCAGTTCCCTGGCCCCAACCGCTATCTCTTCACCATGGACGTCCGTTCCCTCTACACCTCCATCCCCCACCAGGATCGTCTGAGGGCCCTTAGCTTCTTCCTTGAACAGCGGCCCGAACAATCCCCATCCACCACTACTCTCCTCCGTCTGGCTGAACTTGTTCTCACACTGAACAATTTCTCCTTTAACTCCTCTCACTTCCTCCAAATAAAAGGTGTGGCTATGGGTACCCGCATGTGCCCCAGCTACGCCTGTCACTTTATGGGGTATGTGGAACATTCGTTGTTCCAGTCCTACTCCAGCCCCCTCCCACAACTCTTTCTCCGGTACATCGATCACTTCGGTGCTGCTTCATGCTCTCGTCAGGACCTGGAAAAAATTATTAATTTTGCTTCCATTCTGCATCCCTCCCTCATTTTCACATGATCCATCTCTGACACTTCCCCTCCCTTCCTTGACCTCTCTGTCTCAATTTTTGGTAATACACTGTCCACCAATATGCATTAAAGCATACCGAATCCCACAGCTACCTCGACTACAGCTCCTCACACCCCGTTTCCTGTAAGGACTCCATCCCATTCTCTCAGATCCTTCGCCTCCGTCGCATCTGTTCTGATGATGCTACCTTCAAAAACATTTCCTCTGACATGTCTTCCTTCTTCCTTAAACGAGGCTTACCATCCACGGTGGTTGACAGGGCCCTCAACCGTGTCTGGCCCGTCTCCCGCGCATCTCCCTCACGCCTTCACCTCCCTCCCAGAAACATGATAGAGTCCATCTTCTCCTCACTTATCACCCCACAAGCCTCCGCATTCAAAGAATCATCCTCCACCACATCCGCCAACTCCAGCTCCAACTCCAAACACATCTTCCCTTCACCCCCCGGCAGCATTCCGTAGGGATTGTTCCCTCCGGGACACCCTGGTCCACTTCTCCATCACCCCCGACTCCTCAACCCCCATCTATGGCACCTCCCCATGCCCACACAGAAGATGCAACATCCTGCCCCTTCACTCCCTCTCTCTTCACCTTCCAAGTGCCCAAACACACCTTTCAAGTGAAGTAGTATTTCACTTGCATTTCCCCTAACTTAGTATACTGCATTCGTTGCTCCCCATGCGGTCTCCTCTACATTGGAGAGACCAAATGTAAACTGGGTGACAGCTTTGCAGAACACCTGCGGTCTGTCCGCAAGAAAGACCCAAACCTCCCTGTCGCCTGCCATTTTAATACGCCACCCTGCTCTCTTGCCCACATGTCTGCCCTTGGCTTGCAGTGAAGCCCAGCGCAAACTGGAGGAACAGCACCTCATCCTCCGACTAGGCACTTTGCAGCCTTCCAGACTCAATATCGAATTCAACAACTTTCGATCTTGAACTCCCTCCTCCATCCCCACCCACTTTCCGTTTCTTCCCCCGCCCTTTTTTCCCCCAATAATTTATAAAGATTATTATTTTCCCACCTATTTCCATTATTTTTAAATTGATACCTGTAATGCCCTGTCAGTCCTTCCATCCCACACCCTCTAGAGCTGTACCTTGAGCGTCCTGCCATCCATTCTTAATTAGCACATTCTCTTAGATAATATCACCACCTTTAACAACATTTTGATCCTTTGTCTATGACATATTTTGATTATCTGCTCCTATCATTGCTTGCTTGTCCCTACAACCAAACCCCCCACCCCCCCCACATCACCCCATCCCCCCACCCTCCCCCCCCCCCACTCCCCCCAACTTCTCTCCCCCTCACCACCTTAAACCAGCTTATATTTCACCCCTCTCCTAATTTTACTCAGTTCTGTTGTAGGGTCATGAGGATTCGAAACGTCAATTATTTTCTTCTCCGCCGATGCTGCCAGACCTGTTGTGTTTTTCCAGGTAATTCTGTTTTTATTCCAGATTCTGGGACTTGTGCTTTCATGAACAGGGTGGTGCTCACTCCATGGCCTGTGCTAAAAGAAACCCGTTAGATTAACACATGGGGAGCAAACTGACCTCTTCAAGCAGACAAAACTTAGTTTTGGGGAGGAACTTTGGTCGAGAGAGAGGGAGTGGTGCGGCGTGTTTGTGGGGCGGTGGGCGTGGGGGGGGGTTGGGGGGGGAGGGGTGTTGGGGGTTTTGGGGCGCGAGAGAGAGAGGTAGAGAGAGAGAGGTTGAGCGACTGAGAGATACAGGGAAATATCTGGTGTGAAAATAATTGCGACGAGAAGGCAGAGGGTGGGTGAAAGGCCAGAGCTGTTGGCGTTGAATGGTGGGTAGCTTTGTTCCTTGATGAGACGATTGACGAACAAAGCCTACTCTTCAAGATTCGGTTTTCATACTGTTAAAATGGAAGGTGAACATTTTCCTAATTTATGGTAGCTATTAGAAAATTAAAAGTTCCAGTTAGATTGATGTACACATGCACTTCATGGCATGATCAGCGCTGTAGCCTCTCAATTTTGGAGTGTCATGCAGAAAAGGCATTTGGATTTTGCATAGTTAGAGCTGCGTGCTTGAGGAATGATTTTGGTTCAGCTGAACTCCCTGATTCTGATTCATTTCCATGGTTATTGATTATTCATTTCTCAAAAGCAATGCATACAGGTAATGTTATTGCTGTAGTTATCTAGCTGCCGGATTCGGACTAACTATCTGTTTCTTTAATGTTCCCTTATTTACCTCATCCTTAGTGGAAAGAATATGACAGATCCCGATTGTATTGCTCATCGCAAACGGCCCATAATGTTACCTTTACTGTGCAAGTGTTCTGGGTACACCACTGGAGCAGTTGGGGAGTAAGTTAGCATTCCGGATTTTTAGCAAAGCTTCAATGAATGAACTAATCGTTACTTTCCAAGTGAATCTGGGATATTCCTTGGAGGGGAATTTGCAGCCTTTAGTGTTCCCATGCGCCTGCTGCTTTTGTCCTTTTCAGCCGTCAACAGCTTGGATTTTTAAGATGTTTTCCATGCATGTTTGGCCTCTATATGAACATACTTGAGTCGGCGGTGTAAGCTGCATTGATGATTAATGGTTCCGGGCCACATATTGTTTCTTGCAGTGTTTAGCGTAGAGCTGACGCAGGCTGTTTTGTATTGGTTCTAATGAAGCTTCTTGTGTGTCTATGAAGTTGTGCTTAAATGCGAAGTTTATAACATTCCAAAACACTCTTGACTGGTGCTTTGCCCATTTTTGAAAATAGGTTTTTAGTACTCTGGCGGTGAGTTATTCTCTGCAGAGACTCCAGGTTCTACGTTGCTCTTAGACCACATGATGTGTTGGCTGCACCTGTTTCTGGTCAATGTATATTTCTCAACAATACTCCCACACATTATTGTAAATAAGTTAGACAAGCTGTGTAACTTAACGAGCCGCAGTTAGTCATCAAAAATTTGCCAGGCTGATGGCACTCTGACGACTATTTCATACAGACCTGCAGTTACAGATGTTACAATGCAACATAATATTATTATGACATATACAGATAATTCTAAAATAGGCTTATACCAGTGTGTTTACACTAAATGCGCCTCCCACGACCCTTCTCCTTTCCAAACCAAGAAGCTATATTACTATTTATTTCAACCTTACGTGTTAATTTGTCTTCACTTTATGTCTGTTCCCTCAAACACTCCCTGTGAAAACGACTTTTACATTCTCAAAACTCACTGCCTGAATAATATTCTTCTGCATATCCTGTTAAATTTATTCCTAACAATTTTAGAATAATGTCTCCCAGTTCCCTCCCTCCACAAAATTGGAAGCTGCTTCAATAGCTCACTTCATCCCTCAAACTCCTCTTTTCTGGAGAGAAAATCCTCATCAGGACAGTTTTTCCTGCTCAGTTCTAAACACATCCCCTAAATTATGGCAGGTTGAGTTGCAGTTTTTTTTTTACATAGCGTGTTATTGCGATCTGTCCAAGCGTCTGTTAGATACAAATTGGGGAGGCAGATGGGAGAGGTGGCGGCCTAGTAGCACTGTCACTGAACTGTTGAACATGAAAATGTAGATTTTTGTAAACACACATCGTGTTCACTAGTATCATTTAGGGAAGGAAATCGGATGTCCCCAGTTGCTCCGGCCAACATCTGACTCGAGGGGCACCATTTTGTTTTTCATTCTTCAAAATGCCCTCTTAAAAAGGGATGATTAGTATGGACAATAATTGCTTCTCCAGCCATTGATGGCAACATCGCAGAAACGATTTTTTTTTAAACAGACCCATATTGCGGTGATTTTACCATTCTTTGATGCATCCATGAGGAGGAAATAAATAGAATGATATGGTAATGGAGTGATGCGAAGAGAGGAACACATAAGCTGCTGTGAATAATAAACATTAGCCTGGGCCTGCTTTTCCGAACTTACTGTTTCTTGTTGTAAATACTTGGTAGCACGTTATGAAAATGTAAAGAACAATCTCCATTTTGCTAACAAATTCTATTGAAGTTGATATGGAAATATAAGACTCTGAAATATAAAGCACGAGGAAAAAACCTGTTGAGTGTAACATGAAGCTTTAATCTACAAAAAAAAATGTTCACAGAATGATTTCATAATAATGCGTGATTTGCCAGTGTATTCTGAGTGACGAACCACTCCAGTAGGTAGGGTTGGTTGCAAGCTTTCTTGGACATGGACATAAGCTTTAATGGGGGAATGGAAGAGGAGAGAGACGATTTGAAAGAAGGGAGGGGAGAGGGAAAATTTGATATGGGGAGGCATTAGGAGACAGAAGGGCGACAATCCGCCAATCTTCTGAGAGACCATGTCAATGTGGGTTTGTCATAAAGAGAGAGAAGGGGAAAGAGACAGTTTGGAGAAGAACGAGGAATGTTGGCTTAAAGCAGCAAGTGGGTAATCGCAAAATTGTTAAGCACGCTGATAATTTCAGGGAGTTAAGATTCATTTGTTGCTCGTCAGATGCAAAAGCGTCCAGTGTCCTAAAGAGCATTCAAGTTTGGGCGGATAAGAGGCAAGTGACATTAACGCCACATAATTATTGGCAATGGCCTTTTCCAAGGAATAAAAAAATCTAACCAGTTCTCTTTGCTGCTTAACGTTATTACCGCTGTCGAAATCCATAACTTCAGCATCCTGACTTTGGGAGGAGCATTCTAAATAGCTCAGGCGTTTTGATGCAGTGCATCATATTGTGGAAAACGGTTATGTCGATGTGCGCCTGTAGTGTGTGGTTGAGCGATTAAGACTGAACATCATTCAGGTGCAATTATTCAACCAGAATCCTTTGTTGCCATTTACTGGCACTTCCTTTTCTGCTGAGTGATGATACTGAACATATTTACCTTGGACTGTCGTGAAGACATTCGATGAAGCATTTGAAGATGGTTTGGCCGGATTTAGTAGAAAATAACCTTAGGTGATGCCCTCGGCTAAATGACCCCATTCCAATAGAAACAACCATTTTTCTTTGTATTTGCTCCCAGTACGAACATTGATGTCTTGAAGAAGTGTCATAAGGATTCTTAACGTTACCTCTGCCTATCTCTCCACATGTGCTGTCAGGGCTGCTGAGCTTTTCAGTATTTTTTGCTTCAGACTTCCAGCATCCAAAACATTTTGCCTGTTAATTGATGGCTTCCTCTTCAAATTCCAATTACCTCAACATTCAGAAGGATATTTGATGCTTTATTCGAAGACACTGTAATTCGTTCGTTCGTTTACTCATTCTCTCATCCAACCATTCATTCATTCATTACTTCATCCATGCACTCATTCATTCACTCATTCATTCATTCATTCATTCAGACATTCATGCATTAATTTATTCATAGAAATAGTTAGTTAATTACTTAGCTAATTCGTTACCTAGGTATTAGAAGAGTCATACGAATTTGAAACGTTAACTCTGTTTCTCTCTCCGCTCATGCTGTCTGACCTGAGGAAAATTTTCACCATTTCCAATATTTTTTTTTAAAAATTCTGTTTTCAAGCATGCACACTGTTTCCCTTTAATCAAAGCACAGACGGAGTTTGCACACTGGGTCGTTCAGCCCGCTGAGTCCTGCATTTCCAGCAACTCATTAATGAGCAGGCCCTGCGCTGTCAGAAGTGGATTGTTGGGCGATGTCTGGACTGTTGAATGCTCAATGCTCAATGAGTACAAGGAGTATTGAACAACATTATAATCTGTACTGATGAAAGGCTGCGAAAGCAGATGTTCAGGCAAACTGTAGCACAACACACTTTTGGAGTGTTATCTCTTTGAACATAAGACATGGGAGCAGAAATTCGGCCATTCAGCCAATCGAATCTGCTCCGCCATTCAATCATGGCTGATAACTTTCTCAACCACATTCTCCCGCCTTCTCCCCGTAACCTTTGACCCCTTACAAATCAAGAACCTATCTATCACGGTCATAAATAAACTCAATGACCTGCTCTCCACAGCATTCTGTGGCAATGAATTCCATAGATTCTCCACTCTAAGGCTAAAGAAGATTCTCCTCATCACTATTCTAAAAGGCCTTCCCTTTACACTGAGGCTGTGCCCTCGGGTCCTACTCTCTCCTACTAATGGGAACGTCTTCCCCACGTCCACCCTATCCAGGCATTTCAGTATTCTGTAAGTTTTATTCAGATCGCCCCTCATCCTTCAAAACTCCATCGAGAAAAGACCCAGAGTCCTCAAACGTTCCTCATATTTTAAGCCTTTCATTACAGTGATCCTTCTCGTGAGACTCCTCTGGACCCTATCCTGAGTAGCGGGCCCAGAATTGCTCACAATATTCTAAATGTGGTCTGACCAGAGCTTTATGAAGCGTCAGCAGCACATCCCTGCTTTTATATTCTAGTCCTTTCGAAATAAATGCCAACATTGCGTTTGCCTTCATAACTACAGACTCAAGCTGCAAGTTAGCCTTAAGAGACAGCAGACTAGGACTAGGTCTCCCAAGTCCCTTTGCACTTCAGATTTCTGAATTATCTCCCCATTTAGAAAATATACTTTGCCTATATTCTTCCTACCAAAGTGCATGACCTTACACTTCCCCCCGTTGTATTCCATCTGCCACTTCTTTGCCCATTCTCCTAATTTGTCCAAATACTTCTGCAGCCTCCACGCCTCCTCAATACTGCCTGTCCCTACTAATACCTTTGTATCATCTGTAAACTTAGCCAGAATGCCATCAGTTCCTTCATCTCGGTCATTAATGTATAAAGTGAAAAGTCGTGGCCCCAACACTGACCCTTGCGGAACTCTGCTAGTCACCTGCCGCCATCCTGAGAAGAACCCCTTATCCCCACTCTCTGTCTCCTGCCAGACTGCCAATTTTCTATCCATGCCAGTAACTTGCCTATAACATCATGGACTCTTATCTTACTGAACAGCATCTTATGCGGCAAATTGTCAAAGGCCTTCTGGAACTCCAGGTAGATAACGTCAATCGGCTCTCCTTTGTCTAACCTACTCATAACCTCCTCAAAGAATTCTAAAAGATTTGTCAGGCATGACGTCCCAACAAAACCATACTGGTCTTGCCCTATTTTAACATGCACTTCCAAGTATGCTGAAATCTCATCGTTAATAACGGAAACTAAAATCTTACCAACGACCGTGGTCAGGCTAATTGGCCTATAATTTCCCATCTTTTGCCTCACTCCCATCTTAGACAGAGGGTTTATATTAGCGATGTTCCAGTATTCTGGGGCCCTTCCTGTCTCCAGTGGTTCCTGAAAGATCACCACTAACGCCTCCACTATCTCTTCAACTACCTCCTTCAGAAGTCTGGGGTATAATCCATCTAGTCCATGTGATTTATCCACCTTCAGACTTTTCAGTCTTCCTAGCACCATCCCTTTGGTAATGTCCACCATACTCACCTCTGCCCCCCGACTCTCTTGAACTTTGGGGATGTTACTCGTGTCTTCTACCGTGAAGACTGACGCAAAGTACATATTCATTTCCTGCGCCATTTCTTTGTTCCCCACTACTACATCTCCAGCGCCATTTTCCAGCCGCCCAATGCCCATTTTTGCCACTCTCTTGCACTTCATATATCTAAAAAAACCCTTGCATTTTTTGTTATATTACTGGCTAGTTTACCCTCATATTTAAGCTACTTACTCCTTATTTCCTTTTTAGTTGTCCTCTGTTGGTCTTTGTAGGATTTCCAATCCCGTGTTTTCCCACTGCTCTTCGCCGCATTTTATGCTTTCTCATTAGCTTTTATGCAATCCCTGTCTTCCATTATCAGCCATGGTTGCCTCGTACTCCCTTTAGTATGCTGTTTTCTTCCCAGAGATGAATTTTTGCTGCGTGTCCCAAATTGCTCCCAGAATCTCCAGCCATTGCTGTTCCGCTGTCTTTCCTGCTAGGCTGATCTCCCAGTCAATTCTGGCCAGATCCTCCCTCGTGCCTCTGTAGTTGCCTTCATTCAACTTTGATACCGTTACATCTGTTTCCAGCTTTTTCCTCTCAAATTGCAGGGTAAATTCTATCATATTATGGCCACTTTCTCCTCAGGGTTCCTTCACCTTAAGCTCCCTTATCTAATCTGCCTCATTACACATCACTAAATCTAGAATTGCCTGTTCCCTATTGGGCTCCACCACAAGCTGCTCCAAAAAGCCATCTCGTAGACATTCGACAAATTCCTTTTCTTGGGATCAAGTACCAACCTAATTTTCCCAGTCTACTTGAGTATTAAAATCCTCCATGATCACTGTAACCTTGCCTTTCCTAAAGACCTTTTCTATCTCCTGGTTTATCTTGTGCCCCACATTTGACAACTGTTAGGAGGCCTGTAAAAAACTGCCATTATGTTTTGTTTTTACGTTTGTGGTTCCTCAACTCTACCCACACAGGTTCTATATGATCTGACGCTACGTCGTTTCTTCGATTTAATTGATCGATTTAACTTCATTTATTACTAACAAAGCAAACCCAGCACCTCTGCCAACCTTCCTAAGTTTTCGATCGGATATATATCCTTGAACAATTAGCTTCCAGTCCTCATCCCCTTGCAGCCATGTCTAAGTGATGCCCAACACATCATACCTGCCAGTTTCAATCTGTGCCACAAGCTCATTTAACTTATTGCGTATACTGTGTGCACTCAGATACAACACCTTCAATCCATCTATCCCCTTTCTCATTGTCATCACTTTAACTGGTTTGCATGAATTTAGATTCCTTGCCTTTTCCAAACACTTTATCCTGTTTTGTGTGCTGGAGTCTTTAATAGCCTCTCCTGGACATTCCTTTCTTTTCAGTTTTTTCATAATTTTCCATGAAGTTGAATCCACCACCCCACCACCCCCACACGCTCACCTGCTGCTTTATTTCCTATTAGTCATACTTATTGGAGTTTTACTCTTCCGTTACCCCCCCCCCCCCCACACACACACACACACACACACACACACACACACACACACACTTTCTAGTTTAAAGTCCTGTTGACCACCCTATTTACCCTTTTCACTAGAACTTTAGTCCCAGTTCGGCACCACTCATTTAGCCACGTGTTTACTTCCATTATCCTTGCGTCCCTGTGCCGGATTGCACGTGGCTCGGATAGTCATCCAGAAATTCTGAATAATTATGAAACTGAAGCCGAGTTTACACCGTGAGCAAGACCGAAGGAATCCCTGGTTCTTATAAGAAGAGTTGTAGAGCTTCCCCAAATGATCTGGAGTCCAACATGTATCCACTAATTAGCTAAACGGGAAACAGATGATATCACAATGTCACATTTCTGTTTGAGGGATTTTGTTCACTCCAAATTGAGGACTGGGTTTCCTACAATGCACTAAAAGCAATAGTTTTTTTTTAGATTGCTCATTGCCATTAAAACTATCTGAGTTGTCTTGTGGGCGTGAAAGACGCGGGGCATAGAGGGTTTTTTTTATTATTTCATCAAAAGGAATATGACGCCTCTAAGTTATCAAAGGGAATGTTTCAGAAAGTTGGAGTTTATGGAATGCTTTGCCGAGGGGTGCAAGCGTCAATTCAGACCTTTGCCAAAGCGATATTCGAGTGGCTCAGCTTCACGGTTGTGATCTGCGGCTGGGCCTCTCTCATCTTCTTGCGGAAGTAGGAAACATATTTCCTGGACCGCGTGTTACACCCCACAACTGCAGCAATACCCGAGCGATGAATGACATCTGTAAGTGTGTAGGTTTGACTGGGTTGAGGGAGGAATGTAGGAGGATCGGTGTATGGACTGCGAAGGAGAGAGGGGCAAGAGATTGAGCGAAAAAGAGAGAGAGGTGGATAGAGAGAGAGAAACAGGGAGAGATAGGGAGAGTGAGAGAGGGAGACAGAGAGATTGAGAGAAAGAGTAACTGAGAGATAGTGAGAGAGAGAGAGAGAGAGAGAGAGAGAGACAGAGAGAAAGAGAGAGACAGATAGTACAGAAGAGGAGAAAATAGCAGAAGAGAGTAGAGGAGAAGAGGAGAGAGGAGATGAGGGAAGAGTAGAGGAGAGAATAAGAGAGAAAAATAGAGGACTGGGGGGATTGGAGTTGACAGGGGAGGAGCGGAGACGAGAAACAGTGACAGTCGTCAACCGGAGTGAGGGGAACACAGGAGATGGAAAGAAATAGAATCTGAAGTTAATTGCAGATCACCCATGACCTTATTGAGTGGCGGGGCAGGCTCAACGAGCCGAATGGCTTACCCCTCTCCTTGTAAGCGATGAAAAATACAGTTCAAAGGAGACTCCGAGGATGAGGTCAGAGGTGAGGGTGGTGTCGACAATGGGGGTGTCGGCGATAAAGAGAGGGAGGGGATTGTTGAAGGGAGCGAGTGAGCGAGTGGAATGTGTCAGGATACTATCTGGAAACGGAGTATAGACCGAATTCGGAAGAGTCTGCTTGAACATAATTTAACAACTGCGTGTCAAAAAACGAAAGAGGGTGGAAGGGAATGTTGGAGGAGAAGGTAGAGGAAAGCAGAGGGACAGCGTGAGGGAGTCTGGTAGTAAAGTGGGGAAGAGAGAATAAAACGGAGAATGAAAGAGAAAAGGAAGTGGATAATGCACTTATTTCCAACCTACCTTCCCACCTTCCCAGAATCTAGGGAATTTGTAAAATTTAAACCAGTGCATCAACTATCTCACTTGCGACTGCATTCACGGCCTCAGTGTGAATTTAATGGTGCAGTGTCTGTAACAGATTGAGCAACCCTCGTGTTTAATGCGTGTCTATACATTTTACTGCTTTCCCCTTGTTAGAATAGCTGTAATGGTTGCAGGTTCCGTGATGGGTGTAGGGTCTATTTTGTTGGAAAGCTTGTATTGTTTGATGATCTGTGTAAGTTGGAGGTCCTGTGACAGTTTCAGGAACTGTTTCCATTCATTGTGGTGTGTTCCCTCGATGTTCTGCATACACTAGAGGGTCCGTATGAGTTGGAAGATTATCTCAGTTGTATTTTGTCCATTTGTTGAACGTGTTATATTGGTTGAAAGTTTTGATTCATTTGGATTTGGATCGGCTGTGGGTTCGTTCTTGTTTGGAAAGTCGGTGTTGTTTGTAGGCTCCATAAATGTTGAAGTGTCCGTTTATATAGGGAGGCTTGGCGACAGATGGCCTGGTACTCAATCATAAATATATATATATATATATATATATATATATATATATATATGTATATATGAATCAGAATGTTTAACGTAATTCGCAGATGCAAAGATTGCACTTTTTGAGGCAAACCCGTGATGAGATCAGGCACTGAGGAGAGAGGTGCAAACAGCAGCCAAAAAAGGAAAATTACACTGCCAGTTTCTAACGAAACAACAATTGCAACTGAGGGTGAAAACGAAACATGCTGTTAAAAGGAAACAGGCTGAGGCGATTATAACTGTCGAACAAACATCCAACCTCAGAGTAACATGTGAGGAGTTCAGTTCTGAAGCACAAACACGCAGAGGAGGAGTGCAGATCCACAAGATGAATACGTGTTGCTGCATCTGATTCTGCTAGTTGAAGATAACATTCGTGGATCTGCAACATTCACAGTTAATTTTTGTGTTATCTCTTGTGATGGCTGTGTTGTGGATCTCTGGTTCGTTATGTGCTACATCTCGCCTGGAGATCAGGCTAAGCCCTAGGAGGAGAGAAGCTGAAATTATTCATGGATAAAACAGGATTCGGAAGGACTTGGTGGCTGAGGTTGACGAGTGATCGGCTATTTCTACTGCAGAGTCAGTTCGTAAATATTGTCGTGTTAAAATCTGCTATTCAACTTTTAATATATATTTTATGACTGTTTTAATGACCAAAGAACTGAATGAACTCGATCAGCATTCACCCCTCCGTATTAATTTGAAGGAATACTCTGTGTTTGTGTCTCTATTCATATGTGCAGTGAAGGACGACATGCGTTTGCAGAGATTGCCACGGCTATTTATTGCTCAAGTAACGTTTATTTTTAACCTGCTTGTGCGTAAAGTGCGAGCAGATGTCGCGGTTTCTGTTTCCCAACCGGCTGCAGACTAACACCCTCAGATATCCGAACGGGCGTATAATAAACACATGGGTTAATTGTCCAAAAAACAATATTATCAGGCAAACTGTGGCGAGATACTGCTGAGATAAACATGGGAGCGAGTTTGAATGATAACAATGCAAATCAAACAAATGATTAATAAAGTAAACCATAGATGTATCATCATAGGGTAATTTCAATTGCACACATAATTAATAGACAGTTGAGGTATGCAGCGATGCATATGGAATGGATACCGACAATGCGTACAAGATGTGTACAGCTTATCTATTATGCAAGGACCACAATTTTATCTGCAGCATTTAGAGAGTAAAATTGGGGAAATAAGTGGATCACACTGAGCTTAGGATAATAAACTTGAACGTAATCACAAGAAAAGGCAGAATTGATTGGGGTGCACAACCGAATTTTCAGGATTTGGAATGAAAGTTCAAGTATAAAATTGTAATATTGGCAGATACTCACCAGTGTTACAAATGAGAAACTTACTTGTGATTATTTTAAAAGGCCCAGAAAATATATAGCCAGACAAAATATACGATCAGAACAAACAAAAATGAGATATCATGGCAGAATAAAATCATAAGGTCCAAATTAAATTAAGGAAAGTAGGACACAACTAAGCATGTGGGAAACGAGTGTTAATTAAGTGGAAGAGAAGGACCAGGAAGAATATGGGCAGTATGAGTAGAGTTCGTAAAAAAAATACATGAACTTTTTATCAAAGAACACAGAACAAAGTACAAAAACATTCCAACCGTGCGTGAGTAAAAAAAATAAAAGCATCAGGAAAATTGGGGCAATAATCAATGAACAGGGTGTAAAAAGGAGGTAAAAGGAACGAAATGCCAGACGTGTTAACTAATTGCTTTGCTTAAGTAAATCTTGCAAATAAATCAGTTGGTTAAGATACTCCAAGGCCGGATTGGAAATTTAATGTAACCATGTAAGAATTATGATGAGCAAAAGTCTTGTAGAAGCTTAGCAAACTGAGACGATAGTGCGAAATGTCTGAAGAAGGGTCGAAGAAATGTTAACTTTGTTTTTCTCTCTCCACAGATGTTGCCAGACCTTCTGAGTCTACCCAGAATTTCCTGTTTTTATTTTAATCTAAACATTCCACGGCTGTAAGACGATAAATTAGGAGGTGCATGTGATGTTTGGGGGATGATTTCAGTCAGTTCCTTACGACTAGGAAACTGAAGATAACACATCAAGACAAGGCAAAGTCCAATATTTCCGAAACGTCAGATCTCACTTCAATTTAAGATCAGAATTGATCATATTTTGCGACCTCTAAATCCCTGGTAGATGTACACATAATACATTGAGGCCAGAAGCCTCAGTGTCAACATTTGATTTCAGTAGAAATCGCTATTTGCTCCCAGGTCATCATCCGGGAAATTACTGTGAAGTTCAGAATGAAACCATTGATTGTCAGGTGTTTACTTTCTGCTACAAACTTGTCCTGATGACCTCTTCACTGTGCGAGGTGCCAGTGGAGAGCTCCCTAAACTGAATGAGTTGAATTACTCGCAATCGCGTGGTCCACACCACTCTGTGTGCTGGCACTGTTATGATTTCCATTCTAATCGTGCTTCAACTTTATTTACCAGAAACGTAACAGGGATAATCAAATATATCGATGCATGCTTGTCAAGAAATGACACTGTGAATTGTGGTCGAGGAGAGCCATTGTTAATGGCAGGATATTTCAAGAATTCTTTGGCTTTGAATGTTTCCCATGTCCATGGCACAATGAGTGATGTTAAGTATTTAATTCTAGGCAAATCGACGAGCTATTAGAATGATTAAGAATCTTTGCCTGAACCAGATGAAAGAAGTGAACTTACACGAATCAAAGAAGGTCTAACAATTTGCTGCTTCACTGGATCAGAGAGTCCCTGGAGAATAAATGGATAGATATTTTTTTGACCAGAATTTTACGCTGTCATAATTATTGTGGCTTGCTGGAAAGACGATGAGCAGTTCGATGTGTCTTCCGAGCTTTGCCACTATTAGCACATTTTTAGAACGTAACATTGACATTCCCTTTGTCCTTTTGTTCATGACATCATTATCAGTCTCTACTTTGCCCTCACCTTTCGCTGGCCTTCTATCCAGCTGAACCTGCTCCACCCACTTTGAACAATCTAAATGTCATGATATTACTTCGCTTTAGCTCTGAATGAGAGAAATGCAAACTCGACCCTTCCGTTTTGCTTCTCCCTCCCCAGATGTTGTGAGATCAGCAGCGTTTTTTTTCCAATCTGTTCTGTTTTTTTTTCAGATTTCAAGCACCAACAGTATTTTGCTTATAACTGAGTGTTTAACTCACCCTCACCTCTCTTACAGGAATGCCTACCTTAACGATGTGCTGATCATCCCTCCGACAGAACTCCTTTTCGTCTCATTTGCCCTGTTTTCCATTGATTTCCATTTTCCTCCTGGTGGTTGACAAGTTGTTTAACAAGTATCACTTTCACAGACACAATTCCTCCCTCAGTGACTGTATCTGCCTCCGACTTTAACGATGTGCATTCCATATGAAGTCAAGTTTAGAGTCCATTCAGGATTACTGGTATCTCCAGGACATAAAACGTTTCCGGACTGCTCTTCTGCCCACAACCAAAGGTCCGCACTCAGTGCCCTGTGCTGACAGGTACACACACGGGGCCTCCCGCACCATCAGTATCGGCTCCTCCTACCACAAAACTGCCCTTGCCCCCGATTATTTTTTTTTCGACTGATATGACACGTTAAGATGAATCGTATCTGCTTTCTTTCAGCTGTTAAGGAAGGCAAGCTCCAACAAGTATTTGATACGCAGAAACCACACGATTCCCTTCCCTCTGACCCCATCCAGACTCATAATCCCAGCCCTTTCCATGCATTCACAATATTCTCTGACCTTCCCCTCTCTGACACTGAACGGTCAGTACCCAGCAAATGACTCAGTTGCATGCCATAACCTACTTACCACAAATATTTTTGTGCTCGGCCTCATGCTGAACTCTTCCTCTGCTACCTTCGACTCCGTGCTCACTTCTTTGGGTAAGATATACGCTACCCATTGCTTGGATACCTTCAAACCCTCCAGTGTCCTTCCTCCAACTGGCCACGTGACACTTGCATGTTACTTTATCTTTACCTTTTCATTCAGATCATCAGTGCTGCATCAGACAACTCAATTTCTCTGGTCCCTTCACACACTCTAACGTGTCTGCTTCCACACTTGCTTCTCTCCGTTGTTTTGGGTCTAAACCAAACTTTGTTCACAAACCTGCCAACAGTGTATTATGTTTTTGTCTGGCAGACTGGCCTCTACCTCACAGAACCTCAGCGCCAACTCTGAGACCACACTTAATATCTCCCCTTGTAACATTGCCCCACAAACGAAAATGAAGCGAATGATTCCAGGACTGACGCTGACCTGATATCCTCTTGAAATCTTCCCTCCACAGCTTCCACTCATCGCCTCCCAAACCCCGGTGCAATCTCCTAACTCCTTCCCAAAATTTACAAAAAAGACTCTCCAAGTACAGGTATCATGCCTGACTGCCCCTGCCCCTCTTAACTCATTTCTTTCTATATTGGCCACGTTCTTTCCCCCATTAACTAGTGTCTCCCCCCCGGCATCCCCATTTCCTCTGATGACAAACAGAATATTAACAATTTCCAATTCCATGGCCCTAAACGCCTCCTCTTCAGCATGGATGCCCATTTGCTCTAGACCTCCAACCGCCACAAGCCTGGGCTGAGGGTTCTCCGATTTTTCCTTGCACAGGGACCGAACAATGACCTTCCATCAGAACTTTCCCCCATCTGGCTTAAATTGTTCTCTCACTAAACAATTTCTCCATAAACTTTTTCAATTCCTCCAATTGGAATGTGAGGCTACGGGCACCCGCATGAACCGCCGTTATGCCTTCCTCTTGAAGGTTTCAGTGAATCTTTCATTGTTCCAGTCCAACTGATGCCTCCTTCCTTGTTTTTTCTGGTGCACCAATGTCAGTTCCGGTGACAATTCATGTTCTCATCCGGAACTGGAAAATACATTAATTTTGCTTCCAATTTCCACTCCTCTATCACCATCGCATTCTCCATCTCTGGCACTCCCCTTCACTTCATTAACCTCTCTCCCTTCATTTCTGTTCATAGAATGCACAACAATATTCTTGGGAAGCCCACTAGCTCTCAAAGGACCCTCAAACCAAACTCCTCTGAACACTGCTTATTATAATGGCTCCATCCCATTCTCCCAGTTCTTTCACCTAAAAAACAGTACTTCTAGCATTTGCCCCCTATTCCTTAACCGAGGGTCCTCATGCACTGCGGTTGACAGGGCCTTCAACTGTGCCCTAACCACCTCTCGCGTCTGTGCCCTCACACCATCCTCTCCCTGCCACAGCCATGATAGAACGCAATTGGGGCTCAATTTTAACCCATCCTGTCTCCACATTCAAAAAATCTTCCAGCGTCATTTCTGCCATCTCGAACATGCTTACCCCACCAAACACAGCCTACCCTTACCACCGTTGTAAACATCCAATCGGAATAAAGCACTCCGTGAAAGCCTCGTGCAGTCCTCTATCAACCTCTACACTTCATGCCCTTCCCACGTCACCTTACCATGCTATTGCAGAAGTTGCAATGGCTGACACTTTCGCTTCTCCTTCATCACCGGGCATGCGTCCAAAAACAGCTTTTGTATACCAAACCCAGACTCGGTGACTGCTTTGCGAAACAATTCCATTCTTTATACAAGCATGACCCAGACCTTCCAGCCACTTGCCATTTCAACAAACCATTCTGTTCGCATGCCCACATGCCAGTTCTTGGTCTCCTGCAATGCTTCAGTGAAGCACAAATTAACCAGGGGAACAGCTCTTTATCCTCTGACTAGGCATCATAAAGCTGTTTGAACTTCACTTTCAATTCACAAGTTCAGCGCATTAACTGTCTCGACCTTTTTAATCCCCTTTTTCTACATTTATTTCTTCAACGGATTTTTCATCATTCAGCCATGGTTTTAGACTTTTTTTTTATCACCCTTCCATATCATTATCTATCCTTTACCCACACCACTGTCACATCCCCCAACACCATCACCAAAGGCGTCATATGTTACTTGTCATATGTAGTTATTTCACACAATGCTACTCTTGTTCTGCGACTATCACATTCTGATTTTTGATATTTTTGCTACAGTGAGCACCACTTTTAGCCGTACTACTACAATTAAAACTCATTATGTCCATGTAGTTCTGACACTGTTTTCAATCTCTCCTTTGACCTCAGCTATCACTGGCCTTCAATCCAGATTCACGTGCCACAATCCCCTTAAACAACATAAATTCAACCATAATAATAACAATATAAAAACAAAAAACTACTGCGGATGCTGGAAATCCAAAACAAAAACAGAATTACCTGGAAAAACTCAGCAGGTCCGGCAGCATCGGCGGAGAAGAAAATAGTTGACGTGTGGAGTCCTCATGACCCTTCAGCAGAACTGAGTAAAGTTAGGAAAGTTAGGAGAGGGGTGAAATATAAGCTGGTTTAAGGTGGGGGGAGAGAATTTGGGGGGTGGTGGGGGTGCGGGTGTGAGGGGGGGTGTGGGGCTGTGGTTGTAGGGACAAGCAAGCAGTGATAGGAGCAGACAATCAAATGAAGTCACAGACAAAGGAACAAAGACGTGTTAAAGGTGATGATGTTATCTATGAGATTGTGCTCATTAAGAATGGATGGCAGGACACTCAAGGTACAGCTCTAGTGGGGTAGGGTTGGAAATACTGACAGGGCATTACAGATTTAAAAATAATGGAAATAGGTGGGGAAAGAAAAATCTATATAAATTATTGGAAAAAAACAAAAGGGAAGGGGAAGAAATGAAAAGGGGTTGGGGATGGGGGAGGGATTTCAATATCTAAAGTAGTTGAATTCAATATTAACACTCCACCCTGCTCTCTTGCCCACATTTCTGTTCTTGGCCTGCTGCATTGTTCCAGTGAAGCCCAACACAAACTGGAGGAACAGCATCTCATCTTCCGACTAGGCACTTTACAGCCTTCCGGGCTGAATATTGAATTCAACAACTTTAGATCTTGAACTCCCTCCCCCATCTCCACCCCCTTTACGTTTCTTCCCCCTCCCTTTTGTTTTTTTTTTCCAATAATTTATAGAGATTTTTCTTTTCCCACCTATTTCCATTATTTTTAAATCTGTAATGCCCTGTCAGTCTTTCCACCACCGCCCCACTAGAGCTGTACCTTGAGTGTCCTGCCATCCATTCTTAATTAGCACATTCTCATAATTAATATGACCTCCTTTAACACGTCTTTGTTCCTTTGTCTGTGACATCTTTTGATTTTCTGCTCCAATCACTGCTTGCTTGACCATACTACCACCCCCCGCCCCCCACCACAACTTCCCTCCCCCCACCTGAAACCAGCTTATATTTCACCCCTCTCCTAACTTTACTCAGTTCTGCTGAAGGGTCGTGAGGACACGAAACGTCGACTCTTTTCTTCTCCACCGATGCTGCCAGACCTGCTGAGTTTTTCCAGGTAATTCTGTTTTTGTTATAAATTTCACCATGTTCCCACTTCTCTTCAGCTCTGAAGAAGCGTCATACGGGCTCGAAACGATGATTATGTTTCTCTCTCCAGAGATTCTGCCAGACTTGCTAAGCTTTTCCAACATTGTCTGTTTTTGCATAATTTTACTCCATTCAAGAGTAATGGAAACTGGAAATAAATTACCGAATCAGAATATTGTTCACACCATAACAACTATGAGCTGGATATGAGGTCGAGCCGAGAGCCTAAGCATCTACCAATATGCATGTTTTATTCAGAATGCTAAAGAAATCCACCACGCCACCCCAAAACGTTATATTCAGGAAATGGCATCCAGCCTTCTAAAGCTTTTCTGACAGTTACAAAGCTCCGTTATGTTTTCACACAAGTAGATATTTTAGAGAACTTTTTCATGGGAAATGCAATATTAGAAAGATTTAGAAATTGACTGCGTGCAAGAGGTAGCAGTTAGCCAATGATAGGTTCAAACAAGGGGCGGGTGGGCTCGGACGGTGGGATTTGGCAGTGGTGGATATTACGGTCGGTCCCTATAGCAAACCAAGGCCATGAATTCAGATTGAGTGAAACTTTACTTTTTTGGTGGGGGAGAGACTTTTGTGTGTGTGTGTGTCTGTGTGTGTGGTGGTGGTAGTGGTGGTGGGGTGTGGGGGGGGGAGGGGGGAAGGTGTGGGTGGGTGCGTGTGTTTGTGTGTCTGTGTGCATGTATGCGTGTGTGTTGCTTTGTAAGGGGGTGAGAGGGGCTGTTCAGGTTGGGCTGCTGGTTAAGGAGGTAATCAGTTCATGATGACCACCTGTGAACAGGAGGGCTCAAGATGCCAGAGACGCTGACGCCACAAGGCAGAATATGAATTTAACCCAACCGAAATAATGCGCTGACAGTTTAATGGTGAGATCAACGTATGGTTGTCACAGGCTAAGGAACGAGGGTCAAGGTGGGGAAATTCGAAGCCCTTTAAGGGATTGTAGCCCAAGGCCAATACGGCGGTGGAAACCACAAAGATTGGATCATTGTCTTGAGGGAGCCGAACGAGGTTGTTGCGGGACATGTTGACATACCGTTTGGACACCTGGTCATTGGTGAACTGGACAGCTCTGATTCTTCTGGAATTATTTCCATATAAAGGAGAAGAGGAAAACATCTGCAGCGAAACAGCAGCAGAGGAGATGTCACGGGGAGAATTTCATTGCCTGCTTCAAGTGTACGATTGAATTTTTTGCTCACTCTTTAATATTTTCTCAAAAATGCATTTCGGAAGAATTCACTGCAACGGGGCCGCGCTGAAAAAATTAAGCACTTTGATTGGGCGTTGTATAATGTTTACCGTCTTTGTAGGGATGTTTGCTGCTTCTGTATGGTGGACGGTTGTTTCCAGTTAATTTTTATGTTATTGGTAGCATAGATGAAATTAACTCCCTGCTAAATGAATCGTGAAACAATCAAACTGCACTTTGCAATTGCAAGAGAATGTTTTTTTTTTGTGAGGTCTGTTTGGAAGATCCATGGATTTTTTTTTCTGTGTATTGTATATGATATAAACAGTTCGAGCCATGCATTGTTAGTCAAAATTTTAAACCGCTCACCGTGGATAAACAAGTGCATTAATTGTGAATATTAAAGTTGAAAAGCTGGCTGACCAACACAATAGAGAAGCAGGATGTACTGGCGAATAATGTCATTGGAAGAAGAGAAGAGAGCGTTAGAGAGGGAGAGATAGAGAACAAAATAACGTAAGGCTATCATCAGTGTGAATCATGCACAAGGTTGGACGGCTGATATGCTCACAACAATTATTGAGACAAAACTGATTTTAAGTTGCTCAAATGATGCTGCCAAATATAGTGATGATTCATGGTGAACCTGCTCGGTCTGAGTTCAACTTGTCAAGCCCTCAGAATATATATATATATTTTCTAATGCTTCATTTTCCTTCTGTCCCGCAAAATATGCATAATAGCGTCATATTTTCATTTCCATCATCAAAATTGACTGCTTCACTATCGTGATTTAAATAACATCTGACAATTTAGTTGAAAACAGAGCAACATGATTTCAAGAACATAATTAAATTTAGTGCTCAAGAAAATGTGCTGAGGGAATTGATCACAGATGTTTTGTTTCCAGCTTACCGTCCCTTGACACAAATGGGCACAGGTAATGATGTTTTATTGCACTAACTAAATAATGTTAAAGTCATTTTTAGACTGTTATTATTATGGTGAAATTTATCCCTGTTTATTTCATCCTCCTCTAATATTCTTGTGTTTATCCAACTTCCAAATCCATCTGCTCCAGTCTACCTTCCCGCTCGGATATGTCATCACCCCTGTCTTGATAAACATCTCATTCACTGTCTCGGCTTTCAATTTCTAATTGCAATGGGATCCAGAACATTCAACGGAATACCGTGTGAGTTCCTTTTTTCATTTTACTTTAAAGATTGCTTGTTCAAAATACTGATTACTTCGCTTGTACCAGTAGAACGAACCAGCTGTATTAAACGTTGTCGCAAAGAATTCCCTGTCGTTTTAATCCAGCCGAAATGGCAATTTAAACAGTTGGATTCCGCCTGTGTAAAAAGCCTTCCGTCTCTCAGCTAGCACTGCACTGCAGCGTCACTCTGTCCTTTCTGTGGTATCGATAATAATTGATACACTTTGTTTCAAGACTTGATGAATCAGTGCCTTTTTAAAGACTAAAATCCTATCAAAGATTCAAAAAAAGAGCCTGAATCGTATGATGCTGCAATAAAGTAATAAGTTCCACCACAGATCGTGCCATCTCCTGCTGTGGCCCCACATCTTAAAAAATAACTGCTATGAATTATCTTTCCTCCTCTCCCAGTTAACTTGGTGGTGATTGCGATCATTTCCAGAAAAAATGTGTGTTCTGCCCAGAAGTATCACTGGGCACAAGCTGGGAAAGGATGTGAAAGATCTCCCTGTCGTTCTCCCTGAAGCAAAATTGCGATGGAATGGGGCGGTTTATTTCCAAGATTACTTCCTGAAATTTAATCCTGTGTGCAGCCTCATAATCACCTTGACGTTTTCAGCCAGAGCGCTATCCGTATGGTTCACAATCACTTTCAACTTTGACTGTTTCCTGGCCATTTGTTGCGAGTAACTGATAACAAAGTTTTGTACCTAGAAAACTGAAGCTGTGGATTTTGGAACAGTGAGCTTGGTGGGCTGCTTTGAAACGGTCTCATGGTAATTTATACGGGGACCAATATAGAAAATTGATAATGTATTGTTATTTGATAATGTTTTGACCAACATGTGTATTCACATTCTTATACGGACTACATTCAGAGAGGATTTGGTGAACGGTGCCAACGCCCACTCAACCAAAATTCAAAAATAGCGAAAGGTCGAATAAAATGATGGCCATCTAGCAGTGATTGATTAGTCCTTGCCCAAGTACACTGGAGCCTGATGATGGCGATGGTGGTGACTGACTGAATCATCAACAAAGAAGCGCAAAATCAGCAAGGTGGATCGGCGGGTGGGGGCGGAGGTATGGGGTGAGGTGGATAAATCCTGAGATGCTACCGGATTCTCTAACATCTCCGTCAGTGGTTTGCAGGGCGTGCAAAAGTGGGGCAACTCTATGAGGGGACAGTTCACTTTATGTGAATGGTGACGATGTGAAGTAGGGGCATTTTTGTCTGTTAAGCATTTAATCACCCACAGGCTTTGGGTGGAAAAGGCCAAAGTTTATTGGATATTCCTAGTTCTCATTGAGAATGTTGTGCTGTGCTGCCTTCTTCAACTGCTGAAGTCCATGTTGTGTAGATAACACCTACAGTGCTGTGAGGGAGATTTCCAGGAATTTGACCCAGCAAAATTGATAACATGGCAGATTTTTTCCATATCATCATGGTCAGTGTCATGCATGGGAACTTGGGGGTGGCGGTGTTCTAATCTGTCTGCTGCCCTTGCACTTGTAGGCGGTGGTGAGTGTGAGATTCTAAGGTGCTGCGAAAGGAGTGTTGTGGGGCCTGGTGTCGATGGTTCCACGGCTGCCAATATGCGTCGATGGTGGTTGGAATGACAGTTTATGGAAAAGGCAAACAATAAGCGGTTTGCTTGGTCCTGCATGTTGCCAAGTTTCAAGAATATTCATGTACTTACACTCACCCAGGCAAATGTAGGTTACAACTTCACATTCCGGACTGGTTCCTTAGAGAGGATAGACAAGATTCGGGGATTCAGGAGGTGCGTTTCTCAATGCAGGATTTCCAGACACTTAACTTCCCTTGCTGCCACAGTAATTATATGGTCAGACGTTTTGTAGAGTTATCAGGCTGGGATTTATGTCTTGGTGTAGTGCTCTCTTTTGTCAATTCAATAAATGTTTGCACGGATAGTTTCTGTGTGGCCCCCATTAGCTGGATTCCAGTGTGGAGTTTCGCTTTGAGAGCGTGACGCTTTTTGAGGCATCATTATGCAATGCTGATTTGTGTGTGAAGCATTCTCCGTCAGGGTGAATCTCTTTGGAGTGAGGTCAACCCATGAGGAAAGACGATTCTTTGTGGATAAGTGTCACTCTGTTTGAATGGGTGCACTGTCGTAACTACATGGGGAGCTTGCATTTTTTTGATTGGAATTCCCCTGTGAGCAGGGGTGATTGTATGATATGTTTTTTTTTAATCTGAACCTCTTCTTGTGTGGGGTTTCTTTGCAGCATGTGGGGTGGGTAACTAACTATTTGTGAGGTGTCTGTGCCAATCTCTCAGTGTGGATTACGTCTTAGTGTGGGTGAGCATTTGCATTGGTTGAAGGCCTATTTTTCCAGAGGAGGTGCTCTGTGTGAGGTAAGATGTTTTTTTCTGGGAATGTGTAATTTTTATGGCGGATTTCTCTGGAAGAGTCGTGTATGGTTTGTTAAAGTCATGGCATTGATTAGGATTACCTTATTCTGGGAGGACTGTCGCAATGGTAATGAATCTTATTTGGGAATGTCCTCTTTGAGCGTCGTTGGGGTTTGCATGGGGATTGGTTTCTGGTTCGAAAGCGGACTCATAGTATTAAATAATTTTTACAGAATAGAGGGCATTTGCCGATCGTATTTGTGCAGGATCTCTTTAATTAAAAAAAAATATTGCTCCCTTGTGCCTGCATATTTGTTTTTGCAATATTAAATGTTCGCCTCTTTTAAATGCCACGATTGAATCTCAGGGATTGCGTTGCAGATCAGAAGTGCTCCCCCTTGCTTTAATCCCAGCGTCCATAAACTTAACAAATGGGAACACGTTCTTCCTGTACAGCCTGCACTGGATTCACATTGTTTTGAACACCAATATCAGAACTCCAATTAGTCGCCTCCTCTACAAGGAGAACAGATCAAATATCAAACACCTAATCAGATAATTGAACTCATCCACTTTGAACCACCGTTTGTGCTTCCTCTGTAATGCCATTAATGTAATTAACATTGATGTGTTAATTGTTTTCTGGGGGAATGCGAAAGGCGAGTTATCTTAAGTGGAAAGTTTGGACATTCTTGGGTAGGATCCAATTTCGAAGAACGAGAAATGATTTTGCTTACACATATAAGGACTTGATAGGGCAAATGTTGAATGGACTTCTCTCGTCGTAGGAGAGTCCAGAACTAGGTGGAGCAGATTAAAATATATAGATTCTCCCATTTAAGACACAGGTGCAACGAAATATTCTGTCAGATGGTTTTGAACCTTTCGAACTCTCTTGTCCAACGAGCAGTGGCGTCAGGGCCTGCATAATTTTTAAAGGAGGATGTAAAAGCACACATTACTAAAAAGTGAGTCTAAGGTGATTGGGGGTAGGTGAAATGTGGGGTCGAGGCCACAATAACATCAGCGATGATCTCGAGTGGCCAAATTACCTATTCTTGCTGCGAATTTTTATGTGTGTGGAGCCTGTTATTGCTGAAGAACGTCTGTGTTCTGCTGTTTCTGTGTCAGAATGGGAAAGGTGGCAAATCTGTGTGGAGAGTGATCTCTGTGTTGGTAATGTTTAACTGTGCGGGTGGTACCTGAGGAAGGCACTTTTTCCATGACTGGGGAGAAGTCCTCTCAGTGGAGAAAGGCTGCAACAGCAAGACTGAAAAATAGCCATGTACACGACTGCCTCATTCTCCTTCTGTGTCCTCTTTGTTCTCTACAGGACTTTCTTTGAATGCAGCAGTTATCTTCAGCTGGCCTTAGTACATTTCGGGCTCCAACTGCAAAAAACAAAACAAAAATAAGGTGCCGATGTCTCTCAACTTCACCAATCGTGCTCGCTTGTCCATCTCAGATTTTCATCACTTCACCATTGCCGCACAAGGGTTACATAAGAGTCACAATCAGATCTTCTCCTGCTATCAAGTGATGAATATAGTTTCAGAAACTCTCTTTCAAAATATGACCCAGCCACCGTTATCCCAGATGAAACACAGTTCAGTTATTTCGTTTCATGCTAAAAATTTATCTCATCGTCTGGGAAAATAATGAAGAGGATAAGATATTGCAATTTTAATAAAAACACAAAATACGTGAAAAGGAAAATGTTGGTCTGTCAGGATCAGTGGACGGGTAAGCAGAAAAAAATAGGAGTCCAATATGACATATTTCTTAGGAACTGGACAGAGGTGGAAATCTGATGAGTTTAATGTTGCTGTAATGAAAATAAATTAGGGACATGGATGCAAATTGAGCAGTCAGGGACATAGGAGAGGGCAGGAGTAATATCATTAGAAAAATGTGCTGAAACAAAAGACAAAGGGAATATCAGGAAAATGTTGAAGTTCAATAATTAGGTCTAGACCAATTGCAGACAGCGCAATAAATGTCAGCACTGTCTGAACCAGAGTAACAGAATGGCAGAAAATGGCAGAACAAATGAGCCATCTCTGTCTGAAAACAAAAACAGCAACAAAAAAAAAGCTACAGACTGGCACGGGAGACGAAAAAAAGCAGAAAACGTGAACAAAATTCAATGCCTGAAGTTGTTAAATTCAGTGCTGAGTCCAATAGATTTCCAACTTCCTAACTGCAACATAAAGTGTTGCCCCTCCAGCCTGCATTGGCCTTCATTGGAACATTCAAGCAGACTGAGGATGGAAATTTGAGCATGAGAGCAAGCTGGTGAATTGAAAAAGCAATCGGCAGGAAGGTCAGGATCATGTCTGACACAGAGCATTCTTTTATTTTCGCAAAGAGGCAGCCCAGTCTGATTTCGGCCTCCCCAGTGTTCATGACACTGCTTTGTGTGTAGCGAATATAGGAGACTACATTGAATTAAGTATAAGCAAATCACTGATTCACCTGGAGGAACTGATTGAGGCTTGAATGCTAAAGAGGGACGACGGAAAGGTGTAGAAATTACACCTCCAGATATTGCATGTGACAGCGCCCTGGAATGGCTATGATAGCTTAGCAGCATTCATCAGTTGGACCAAGTGGTCGCAAAGAGAACTGTTCCTTTGGAATGATGCAAAAATAGAGAGGCGATGATGAGTTTGCTCCTGACATCATGCTACATTTCGTGGCAGTGAAGCAGGCTGCTGGGGTGGAGAATGAGGGCGTGGGGAAACAACTCCTGCCTTCAGGAAGGGAGGGGAAGTGATGAGTGCAGAAGCGCTGGATATGCGTCGGACACGGTCTAGAGGCCTAAAGGTGGGAGTTTGCTTGGCTGGGGAAGAAGGCAGGTATTTTTGGAGTTGAATTGTGAAAGATACCATCATGAGATATGTTGGAAGCTGGAAGGTTGGAGATAAGAATATAGTCCTTACGGGAAGCAGGATATGAGGATATATAGCCGAGCTAGCTGTGGAAATGGGTGTGCTTGCAAATAATATTAGGGGACAGCGGATCACCAGCAATTGAGATAGATAAGTCACGGAAGGGAAGAATCGGAGTTGTATCATGTGAAGGTGAGACAGGGCTGCAATTGGAAGCAAATTTGATTACATTTATTTTCCCCATGGTCCAGGAGAAAGCATGAAGTGGCGCCAAAACGGTCATCGATGTTCCGGAAAAAAGAAACAAGCGTGGGTTTGGGACTGATTAGAACTTTATTTAGAAACGACGGACATGACCACCCCTTAAAAAAGGCAGATGTAAATAAGCTGCATGCTCGCAGCCTTACCCAGACTTATGTGAGTGGAAATGTGAGAAAAATGTGAGAAAAAAGCTTTTTCAAACAGTGAGAAATAAGAGTTTTGGATGCACTGCATGGAAGTGTGATAGAGGCAGCTTCAATAGAGGCATTCAAGACGTCATTGGATGGTTATTTCAACAGAAACAACAAAGAACAAAGAACGGGAAATCATAGGAAGAGGCCCTTCGGCCCCACAAGCCTGCGGCAATCATACTGCCTTTCAAACGAAAACATTTTGCGCCTCGGAGTCCATATAAATCTATTCCCATCCTATCGATTAATATCTCAAGCTCCCTCTTAAACACCAGTATCGTGCCGGCTTCCACCACCTCCTCTGGAAGCGCATTCCAGACACTCACGAAACTCTGCATAAAAAACTTGTCCCGCGCGTATCCTCTATAGTTGTCTCCTCTCACCTTAAATTTATATCCCCTGTTAATTCCCTCTTCCACCCTGGGAAATAAAGCTTCTGACCATCTATTCTGTCCATGCCGCTCATAATTGTATAATCTATCAATCCGCCCCTCAATCTCGGTCGCTCTAGTGAGAACAATCCGAGTTTCTCCAACCACACCTCATAGCTATTAACTTCCAGACCAGGCAGCATCCTGGTAAACCTCCTCTGCACTTTCTCGAATGCCTCCATATCCTTCTGGTAATGTGGCGACCGGAGTTATACAAAATATTCCAAGTGTGGCCTAACCAAGGTCCAATACATCTGCAGCATGACTTCCCAGCTTTTATGCTCAATACCGCTGCCGACGAAGGCAAGCATGCCATATACCTTCCTGCTTACCGTATCCACCTGCGTTGCCACATTCAGTGACCTGTGGACCTGAACACCAGATCCCTGTGCTGGTCGATGCACTTCAGTTTTCTGCCATTTACTGTATAATTCTGGCCTGTATTAGACCTTCCAAAATTCATTACCTCGCTATTATCCAGATTAATCTCCATCTGCCATTTATCCGCCCATGTCTCCAAACTACTTATATCCCGTTGCATCATTTGACAATCCTCTTCACTGTCTGCAACTCCTCCAACCTTAGTCTCCTCTGGAAACATAATTACTAGCCCGGTTACATTTTCCTCCAAATCATTTACGTATGCTACAAACAGCAAAGGCCCCAGCACTGAGCCCTGCAGAACACCACTAGTCACAGCTCTCCATTCAGAAAAGGACCCTCCACTGCACAGTCCGCCTTCTATAGCCAAGCCAATTCTAAATCCATCTTGCCAGCTCACCTCTGATCCCGTTCCACATTACCTTGAGTATCGGGCTGCCATGAGGGTCTTTGTCAAACGTGCAGGGTTTTTGGAAAACGCAGTAGATTTACTCGATGTTAAAATGCCCAGAGTGCCGAAGCAGGCACGATGGGCCGAATGGCGTCCTTCTGCACTGTTTCAGCTGTTTTACTCTATGATTCCTATTTGGCGAAAGGAAACTAAAAACAATTTAACGCTTGTATTTTCAATGATAGATAGAGTTCAGCCAGGTGAGATGGGCTGTGGTGAATTTAGACCTTATAAGACTTAGCCCGAACAGGCCTCTCGTCAATGATGAAACTGAAAGCCTTCAAAGTGCCAATGTGGCGGATGAAGGTCTGGAGAGATTGGATGTACATTGTGAATTGTGGAGATTATGGCCAGCAACTGGAAATGTATGACGAGATTTAGGGCATCAGAGTAATCACTAAGCTGTGTACGAGGCTTTTTAATAATGGAGAGAAAAAACGAGACCAATATAAAGAAACAATTTCACCGAGGTAAGCACAGGTGGAGATAATGAATATAACAGGACAGTCCATTTTGTGAGTATTAGAGGAAGGAGGTAAATGTGGGCTGTACAGAGTGGGGGCACTATGAGTTTGGAGGCTGTAGGGAGGAAGGTCTCATTAGGATTTGAGGTCCGTGGAAGGCCTGGAAGCTCCTCCTTGATGTTTGTTGTTGGCATTAAGTCCAGATGGGGTGATGAAGAAATGGCTGAGAGTTGGTGATCAGATTCTGCAAGGTACTATATAAGACAACAAGTGCGCCATATTGAGTGTGTCAACTTTGATTTTTTTTTTGGATAATGTATTAATGACAATGACCGAACAGACACAAAATAAATACAATTTGATGAACTTTGTGATTATAATCCAAGCTCCTTGAAAAGCCAAATCTCAATTAACTGACGGTATGAATCTACACTAATACTCGGCCTTAAACTGTCATTATGACGTATAAAGTGACATTGTGATGCTAAAGTAACTGGAAGCTGGGAAAATAAGTAATTATACCCCAAAGTGATCCCAACTCTTCAAACCTGCGCAATGATAACGTTATGGAAAAGATTTTGCAAAGCAAACAAAAACAAGAGATTATCCACGTCCCAAACTGATTTTACAACCAGTAATTATCGGCCTGCTGATGCACTGCCCCATTTTAAGCACGTAATCGACTTGATTTAAACTGTTCGATCAACTCCAAACTAATACAATGGCATTAGCTACCGCACTGTCCTTAAACTAACCCGCTAACAATTAATTGCCTCATTCCGCCAATAGGGCAAATTTCCCACAAACGAACCCACTTCAAACCAATAAAATAACGTTAATTTAGAGCAATCTAAAAACTGGCAATCTCGTTCCTCCAGCACAAAATAATCCATAAAGTCACATTCCTATCTGTTGAAATAAAAAAAAAAATAATAGCTACTTATAAAATCAAGCTGTACTGCCTCAACTCACATATTCTGAACCTGCAATATGTACCAATAACCTTAACGAACATACAGAAACTGATACTGTTCCTGTTAACTTGTTCGCGCCGTAAAGAAATGAGCAATGGCAAACTTACCCAAAAGCAACAAAGTGGCTCAAAAATATCAACTTGACCCACTGTCAATGTACTTAATCTTGTACTCATTTAAAAATAAAAATAAAAGAAAAGAATATCTGTAAAGTGATGCACTATCAATTAACAGAACTTTTCCAATAAAGTGAATAATCACAAAATACAAACTTAACTTCCATTATATGACTCCTTGAGTGAAAACATACACACCCTATAAAATAATCCCGTAAGATTGAGCCCTCAAATAGCACTGAGATCTATGTATCAGTAATATAATAAATCAATCCATTGGTTTGATATGAACACAGTAACTGAATAAGCTCTCCCATTAAATCTTACTCATTTTCTACAGGCTGACACACACCAATGAGACGGGTGTATGAATGCCGTGCAACAGCAATTTGAATCATCAACCACCAATAGAAAAAAACAAGCTAAAATTATGTGAACACGGGCAAGGTCGTTGCACAGCCTTCGAAGGATGGCCGAGGAAGATTGTGAGCCCATTATAATACTGTATGCTCATCATTGAGTGCCTTCAAACGAAATCTCTGGACGATTCGGGACTAATCAGAAAGTGGCTTGAACATTAGTCACATTCATTTCATGGCCTTTAAAGGGTGGCTCGGGATGTTTCGGGACTAAGAAAGAAACATTCCATTGTTGGGAGAGGTCATCATTGTTGTACTAAACTCGTACTTGGCAGTTGTCTTTTTTGGCGAAAAGATGTTTGCCAAAGGGGGATTAAATCAATAGCAATTGGCGACATTGATTATGAATCAACATTGACAAATTGGGTCTCTGTAAACGCCACATAGTCATCAAAGTAGCAATATCTCCTGATCTAAAATCCGCCAGGGGTACAGAAGGCAGCGAGTGATACTGAATGGTCGTGCATTTCATGTGAAGCAGCAATACATCACTACTCCGAAGATGTGTGTTATAGGGGATATTTCTAATATTTCGGAATTAAAGCCGTCATCAGAACTGAAACCATAAAACTTTCAGCATTATATAGAAACACTGATCAAGCAATGCAAAAAATAACAAATTTAATCTTGCATGCGGGTATGCTAAGTGATACATTTTGATGGAATATTGATAGGTGCCAAACAGATACGTTACACCAACCGGGAAATAAAATAACACATAATAACAATGAATCTGTGCTGAATCAACATTCATAAAATGACTCGACGGACACACGAATGGCAATATTAGAGGCACACGAGACATTAATTATGCCTCGCACGCCAGAAATGTCAGGTCAGTATCCAAATCTTCAATTTTTTGAGCACACAGGAACTGATTTAGAATTCATCACTTCACAAAGTGACCACGGCCCATCATTTCACCCCTCACCAAAAATGAATACAATGCAAAAAAAAGCTAACCTAATGCTCTGAAACGGACCTAACATCTCAGAAATCCCCCAGTTGTTGACACTTATCATAATATCTAGCCATCTATTACAAGTAAAACTGGCACAATACATATACGCTGACCCAGAATCATTAAAAAATATCCAGCATACAAACAGAAGCGACATGCTCATTATCGGAGATATTATTTAGCCCAGATCGAAATACCCTCTGTAAAGGGGTGTGCGAGACTGCTTTGTGGAGTCGCCTGCACTGAATAATTTCTGTTTTTCAACATAATCATAGACAGCCCGGAGCAAGAGGGCAGTGGTGCCGTGGAGGGTGTTGTGAGGGGCTTGGTGAGGGGTGTGGTTGAGGTGGAAAATGCCCATGTGCTGGCTGAAGATTTTCATAGCATCAGCAAATGCATTGGTTGCTTAAAGCCGCCAATGTAGACGTGATGTTTGTTGCACACCTCAGAATCTCTCGACAGATTGCCGAAGTTTTGTTACCTGACCAACTATTTATGATCCTGGTTAGGATTATTTGCTGGCGACATTCTGTTATGTTTTTTCGCGTGAATTGGTGATGCTTCCCAGATGTGCTCCCCCGATTAATTAGTTTGGACATAATCAATGCCCAGTAGCATTAAGTCAACACTATAAGGGAGCAGCGACTAAAATGCTGTTGCAGGCATCACCTCAGCGACAGGTGCTTCTTGTCAGTTTGCAGGACAGTAAAAAAAAACATCGAGTTTTCTGTGATTCTGCAGGCTGCGAGCTTCTTTTGGATTGCACACAACGATCTTCAATACAAATCGCTCATCTTAAAAAAAAACACTTTCAATTTTTACAAAAAATAAATGTGTGGTCTCTAGTTCTCCCCAAGACTCGCGCTGAATGATGACAACAGATTTATTCAAATGATTAGCAATGTTTACCGAAAAAGCTGCAAGTGCATTTCTGCTGCATATAGGGAATGAACCCTGAGCGGCAGTGCTCTGACATGCAGGTTAGGTGATAATTGGGAAAACCGCACAAGTAATAATGCTGGTCTTTGTTATTGGTGATAATAGTAGTCTACCAACTGATTCTTACATTAAGCATTTGACGAAGTGTGACAACAATGATCCACAATAAATTGAAATCAATGGAGATTCACAATATGTTTAGAATAAAGGTTATTTCAATATCAATAGCTTGCTTAATCCCTTAGTTCAGCTGCTTGAATCTTAAATGTTTTCAATATTTCCCTCTATAGTGTCATCTTCAAATTCCCCTCCACATCGTTGTAAAATTAATCTCGTTTTTGGACTGCAGACAGTGCAGTAATACATATAATATATGGACAAAAAATATAAGAGTACAAACACACACCGCCATCAATGTACACAGAGTTATTTATCTGAGAACCTTTTTAAACTGGGCACTTCTGCCTTGCCCCTTAGAAAGAGAAGTTGGAAATATATATTTGAGTTGATTGTTTCTATCAATTTCCCCGGGTGAAAAGGCCTCGAGAGAAAATGTACCAGTGTGACAAGTATTTTTTTTTTTATTCTTTCATGTGTTTATTAAATTGTTGAACATATGGCACAAGGTCCTGGACGCTTTTTTCGCTCAAACATAGTGTAAAGCGAGGATGGAGAGAATACATCACGCTAAGTTTAAAAAATAAAGCCTTACAAAATTCAAACATAACCGAATAGCAATCATGAGACTACTGAGATGCCCACGTTCATTTTGATATTTCGAATGATGAGGTCAAATTACTTTGATTAAATCATGTGGATATTTCTTTCCCTGTATTATTGCCTGGAGGCATTTTCTTCTGCATTTTAAAACCCATTTGCAGCTGGATAGAATAATCCATTTTGATTTACAATGTCTGTTAATTTTCAGGTGAATTTTCTTTATCATCCGAAAGCCCTCTGTAACGAAGTTCGTTAACGATTGAGGTCGAAGTGACCTGATATGTGTACCTGAACTGGTTTGGGTGAAAGGTCATCTCGACATGAAACGTTACCCGCTTCCTTCCAAAGATGATTAAATGTTTGCAAGGTATTCTGGCTATTTTTTTCCAGATCTCCAGCCACACATTTTTTGAATCTTTTCTTCCACTGCATGAGAAAGTCCACTAATACAAACAGATAGATGGAGAGAGAGTTGGAGAGAAAGGCAGACACAGAGTCACAGAGATTAAGTCAGGAGCAAGGCAGAGTGAGCGAGCACACACACGCAGAGAATTAGGTAGGTGCAAATGGATTATATTCTGGAACGTCTTAGATGTGCGAGTAGAAATAGTATTCCAACTGGCTGTGTATGAATAGGTAGAGGGTATGAACATAAAATAATTGTCAACATGATTGCTGAACAGGAAGCATTGTACATAGCAACTTGCTAAGATCTGGAATGCACTATAAGAAATAACGGTGTAATCATTTTCCTTGGATTTTTTAGAGGGCAATTGGACATTTATTGCAAGACGGCTCATTTTCAGACTTATGGAGGAAAAAAACAAAAGTCGTGACGCAGCAGGTAGAAGAGCCCACTACTTCTGTAAGTTTCTGCTGTAAGTTTCAATGATTCAATGATCCGGTACAGTGTTGGTGACTCAAATCCTTTCCTTCCTCACAGTAAAAAAACCGTAGGGTGTGACATCGATACATTGTATCCATTAACGTGTAGTTTCACTCTCATTGCTATGTGTTGCCAGGCGGTATCTTAGAGCTCTTACATGACAACATCTATCGGTTATTTTGAAGAAAGAAGCCACCCACCTCTGTACAAACTGTTTTCAATGAATTAACTGCCGCCTCACCCGAGTTTTCGGAATGTGTTGGAAGGAGCATCAGTGCAACGCATTCGGTTAATGCTCAAATCCCATCGCCGGAACGAACTGCAGTCCTTCCTGACTCTAACTGCACTGCAGCTTCTGAACTGTGAGCGGTTACCAATTGACAGCATTATGTTCTTTATTGATGCTTCCAATACTCTTAAACCATTAACCATATCAAGACAGGTATCGATATATACTAGTGAAAACATTGGGATTTATGAAAGGCAGCACTTTGTGTACTTGTTTTCAATATTCACACTTCTAAGCAGTGTGAAATGGGATATTGATGCATAATAATATAGAGTGAGAGGATGGGAGCTGAGCACATTTAAAACATGTCCGGTTGCGCATTTAAAGTGCAGCAGCTCACAAAGCAAGGCATCGAAACTGGGAAGTGGGATTAGGCGGGAACCTATTTTGCGACCCGCGCAGGCACGTTTGATCATAGGCCAGCATTCTGTGCCGTACATTGATATGGCTTCGCCCGTGTAATAAGCTCCATTTTTTCTGTCGGCAGCCAAATGTGATTTCTGTGCCGGCTGGCTCGACCGGAGTTGAAAGTCTTCCCGGCTGAGAAAACTGAACATATGTGAAGCAGAGGGCTTTCCGGCCAGATAGTATTGGAGTCGGGGCGTTATTTATTGGAAACGGGCGTTATACATTTAGTTACGTCCTTTATTCATATCGTATGAATTGAAGATTGAAGTTGCAATATTAATTAGCCGAAATTTTGTTTAGTGCTATATTAGGCAGTTCAATTTTTTTAAAAATCGATCATTTTGTATTATATATAGAACATATTACATCTTATTGATGAAAGTTTCAATGTCCATTTCATATTTACATCAGAGACATTAAAAGCCGAAATTGAAAATAATTACCACAGCAGAAGAATTTATTGAGACCGCTGCTTCTTTTCCTCAAGCACAGCTCCGACGAATTTCTGTCTGAATTTCATGTGATAGAGACACAAGCACGAAAGCATTAATAATAGCTTGCTCAGCCTGAGTGTTTTGCAAGTTCGTTAAATAGTGTGCATTAACATAAGAATAAAGAGCACAATTAACATTATATTTTTTGTTATGATGAAATGCAGTCTCCAAGTATATTGTTACTGCATTTTAAAAAAAGTATTTGGGGAATTGTCTTTCTCAATGTTATTCCATTATTTGCTTATATATCCTTCCAAGATAGTACCATATTGTGCAAAGCTCTGAATTCGCATCAAAGTATTTATTTTGGAAAAGTCATGTCATAATTATGTTGCATATGGTCATTTTTACCATGCTCCAATGCGGAGGTTATTGAGAAATCGAGACTCATTCCTGCATTCCTTTGGAACTGCCTGATATTTTTTGATGATTTTTATGTCGATGTCTTGGGTCAGTTTTTTTGCTGCTTCCAGTATATGTTATTCCGTTACGGTATTAATCTCTAATTAACCGTCACATATGTTGGTTTATTGAGAGGGAAAACTCGCTGCACTGTTTCTAGGTATAAGGTAAATGGCCTATGCTTCCCTCAATCACTTTACATTATCAAAAATAAATGAATGCAGAGTAATGGCCAGAAATTGCTGTTGATATAAGGCAAATGTCTTGTAAATCATAGAACAGCTAAAGGCAAAAATTGTTAATTGCTCCAGAAATTATTTTCATAAATCCAGGAGTGAACATAATTTTTCATGGAAAACTGGAATATTTTTTCAATACGTTTGCGACTATTTGGGATTGATTAAGTGCATTTTGAAATAGTTTATTTAATTGTGTGGAATTCTGAGTTAGTAGATACTTTGCACTTTGTTGAATTTTAAATTCATCAAGTACAATCCACTAAATGTTGTCCATTGATTTTGGTGTCCAGAAACTGGGTTTTGTTTTTACAGCTGATTAACTTATTTCCAATTACAACTGAGACGTGGTGACTTAAACTGGAAAGTGTCCACCCTCCCACCAGTTTGTTTTTATCTTGACATCAGCGCCTCTTCTACTGAAAGAGCAGTGTGAACATTGTATTTTAATCTGGTTAATTAAATTCAGCGAATAAGGAGCCGAGCCCATCGCCATTATAATCGAGGGTATCAGATTCTGGAGTATAATTAACTGACTGAGTACAGAATACTAGTCAGAGCTGCACCCACTGGTGACTGAACCAATGCAGATATTTCTATCAGTCAGATTTCTCAATGGAAATTTTGTTAACAATCCTGGTTTCCAGCGAACAAAGAAATATTTAAATAATTTATTCTGCATTAGTGGCCGGGCTAGACTTTTTGAATCTAGTATAATAAAATATTAAGCATTCTCCGGATCAATATGGCTTGAAATAACGAATAACATAAGTAAAATTATTAACTGCAATCCCCAAACATTAACGAAGGTAAACTAGTTTTTTTTTTTACTTATTTGCACTGAGTTTGGATTTGCTTCTATTTATTCAAAATTAGGACAATTTGATCTGAAATTGCTGCTTCTACTTCAGACATTTTACATGTACAGATTCAATAAATTATCAAGCTCTCTCCTCCTCCTTCCACATTGCCGATAATCTTTATATTTAGTCGTGTAATGTTCAGTGGATAACGGGAATTATGATTTGTTTGATCTCCTTGAAGCAGGGAGTGGAATTATTTTGCTGCTTTCTAATTCGAAGACTCAATAATTAATTTTGATTCACTGACAGGGAACCTTCCAGCACTGTTATCAGATATATATTTTACTTGCGGAAAATAATTAACATTGGATTTTTACTTTAATTATCAAATATAATTTTTTAAAAAGGCTAAATTCTAAAACCTTGATTGTGTCGGTAATTTGATGACCATTTTCTGCACAGGGTAGAAAGGAGGCTTATGTTATCCAGAATCATTTACACCAACCCAACGGAGATCAAGTTTAAATTACACAGGCAAGCCTGTTCCATTCAAATTTGGATTAGGCAGGCTCAGGCGGAGCGCAATTTGAACAGGTTCATTTAATTTTTAGATATTTCTTTGAACACATCTTACGGTCTGTTTTATTTTCGGATCATTCGAATTCTAATAGGAATAAAATTTTCTCCAATTTGATAAACAGTTGTGACGTGTATTGTGTAGCTTTAATCTGTTGAACAAAAAGGTTGACACCGCAACATTAAACGTATCAAATTTAGATTTAATCCAGAATTCAACTCAAATAACGAGTGGGTTAGATTAATTTCACTCCTGCAGTTCTTGGAGACAAAGCAGAGTGGAATTGCAAGTCCTGTTAAACCCAACCAGCTCGAAGCAGAGCGCCTTCACTCTGAGAATAGCACTTATCACATTCTGGAATGTAAATTCACTCTCTGGCTGTAGAAACCAAGTTAAAGCTGCAGTTACTGCCGACAGAAACAACGCACACATTTTTCTAACAGATATTGCTCAGTGGTAGTGCCTTGTGACTGCTGTGAGCTGTAATGAGCGGAAAGATTTTAAATAGAGTTTTCAGCTTTGCACTTCTGGGCAATTACTGCAAATGTTGCAAAGTTAAATTGTAAATCGATATCGAGCTATGTTGGTTTTGAGAGTATAATTATGGTTATAATAAGTATCAACTGCACGCTGAAAAATGAGGAGAGTAAATGATCTCACATCTTCCTGGGAAGTAAACAATGAAAATGTTTCACGATTTGATTCTTCCATAACGGAGCTTCTGGACTTAATATCAAATTTCATTTTACACACAATTGATGCATGTTATGTACGTGAACATGAATATTTGTCATCCTCTTCCATATACCCTATATTTTTTTACATAGGTTCATGTTACATTTAATGAGACATCAGGCCTCAAATCTCAGTCTCGTTTCGCTGCATTTCACTTTGTATCATGCTTCAGAGCTCATTTTTATCTTGAACGAATGGCGTTGCATCCGAAAGAAGTTTTAATCAATTTTGTAAATATTGTATAAATGATTAGTAGCTTTCTAATTGTAGACAGTATTAATCCGACAATAATTCATTTGGTAGGAAACAATTTTTTTTTAATTGTAATGGTAGATTGCGCGCCTGATCAGTCCTGCGCTTAATGGAGAATTTCCGCCGCCTTCGTCTCCGTGCTCATTTCTTTGGGCAGGAGTCCTCTCCTCGTTCAATGGATCATTTTACCCGCCTCCAATATCGTCTCTCCATCTGGACCCGCCTCCAATATCCTCTCTCCTCTGGATTCTCAGCTTCTCTTGACCTTTTCATTGAGAACTGTCAGCGTGACATTCGTCATCTCAATTTCTCTTCTCCTCTCAACCACTCTAACCTGTCTCTTTCTGAACTTGCTGCACTCTGTTCTCTCAGGTCCAACCCTGACATTGTCATAAAACCTGCTGACAAGGGTGGTGCTGTTGTTGTCTGGTGCACTGACCTCTGCCTCGCAGAGGCTGAGCGTCAAGTCACAGAAACTTCCTCCTACCTCCCAGGGACCATGACCACACCAATGAACATCAAGCAATTGTTTCCAGGACAGTTACTGACCTCATGTCCCCTGGAGATCTTCTTCCCACTGCTTCAAAGCTGATAGTCCCCCAATTTCGAACGTCCCGCTTCTACATTCTAACAGAAATCCACAAACAGGACTGTCCCGGCAGACTGTTCATGTCAGCCTGTTCCTGCCCCACGGATCTCATTTCTTGCTATCTTGACCCATTCTCTCTCCCCTTGTCTAATCCCTTCACACCAACACCCGTGATTGCTCTGACACCCTACATTACATCAACAATTTCCAGTTCCCTGGCCCTAACCGCCTCCTTATCACCAGGGACATCCAATCCCTCTACACATCCATCCCCCAAAGGGATGGTCTGATGGCTCTCCACTTCTTCCTCGAAAAGAGGCCCAAACAATCCCCATTAACCCCTACTCTCCTCCGTCTGGCTGAACATGAACTGACAATGAACAGTTTCTCCTTAATGACCTCTGACCTCCTCGACATGAAAGGTATGGCTACGGATACCCGCATGGAACCCAGTTTAGCCTGTCTCTTTATGGGGTATGTGGAAAATTACTTGTTCCAGTGCTACTCCGGCTCCCTCCCACAATTCTTTCTCCGATACATCGATGAATGCTTCGTTGCTGCTTCATGCACTCGTCTGGACCTGGAAGTATTTAATAATTTTCCTTACAATTTCCACCCCTCCATCATTTTCACATGGTCCATTACTGACACTTCCCTCCCCTCCCTTGACCTCTCTGTCTCAATTTCTGGTGATTGACTTTCCACCAATATCCACTACAAGCCTACCAACTCCCACAGATACATCGAGTATAGCTCCTCCCACACCACTTCCTGTAAGGACTCCATCCCATTCTCTCAGTTCCTTCGCCTCCGTCGCAACTGTTTTGATGATGCCAGTTTCGAAATCAGTTCTTCTGGCATGCTTATCTTCTTCCTTAACCAAGGTTTTCCACACACGGTGGTTGACGGGACCCTCAACCGTGTCCGGCCCATCTCCAGCGCATCCACCCTCACACATTCCTCTCCCTCCCAGAACCATGTTAGGGACGCCACTGTCCTCACTTATCACCCCACCAGCCTCCACATTCAAAGGATCATCCTCTGGCATTTTCGTCATCTCCAGCATGATGGCACCACCAAATACATCTTCCCTTCATCCCGCCTTAGGGCATTCCGCCGGGATTGTTCCCTCCGGGACACCCTGGTCAACTCCTCCATGACCCCCTGCACCTCAATCCCCTCCCACGGCACCTTCCCATGCCACTGCAGAAGGTGCAACAACTGCCAAATTTCTTCTCCTCTCCTCACCATCCATGGGCCCAAACAGTACTTTCTTGTCAAGCAGCATTTCACTTGTACATCTCCCAATTTACTCTACTGTATTCGTTGTTCCCAATGCGGTTTCCTCTACATTGGAGAGACCAGCTCAGACTGAGTGACTGCTTTGCAGAACATCTTCGATCTGTCTGCAAGCGTGACTCAGACCTCCCTGCCGTTTGCCATGTGAACGCTCCACCTTACTCTCATGCCCACATGTCTGTTCCACTGAAGCTCAACGCAAACCGGAGGAACAGAACATCATCTTCAGCATAAGCACTTTGCAGCCTTCCGGACTAGATATTGAGTTGAGCATTTTTAGGATATGAACTCTCTCCTCCACCGCACCCACTTTCCGTCACCCTCCCTTTTATTCTCAATAATTTATATAGATTTTTCTTTTCCTACCTATTTCCATTATTTTTAAATGTATTTCCATCCATTGTTTTTTTTTTTTTGCTTTTAACACGATTAATGCCTTTTTTTTCAATAATCCGTATTGCTGGCAACTCTACGTTGAAGTTTGCGAAAGCTATAGAAATCAGGCCTCATAGCTTTGTATGGAATGTCGTTTTCATCACTACATATCGAATAATCCCTCATTAGAAAAAAGTATTCATTAACATTTTGTGTAGGCTGGATTTATAACCGTTGGATCAGTCCGGATTCAATGTGAATGATCTGCATTATCCGTGGCTCTATGTCTCTTTCCAGGAGTTAAATTCCTGGGCAAGGAACTCCACATCTTCCAGCAATTTCGGATAAGTCACGTGATTTCCTTGCCTTTATTTGTTTTTCTCTGGTTCCAGCCATCTGCAATCGTTAGAGCTGCCAGCAATGGTCATCCGGTCCCAGCTGCCCTAGATAAAATTGTTCTAATCCGTCTTTTTCAACCGCTGCAATATCTGAAGTACAGTTAAACGCATTATAATGATAAGAAGGGTTCTCCAGCGGCATTGATGGAAAATCGATATAATTCCAAGACAGCATTGTGACTGACTTGTATTTCGACGCGGGGGGTTTTGGGGGTAATTTAAGTTTGTGTTACTGCCATTCGACTGCGGCCCATTTTGAACTAGGCATTCCCGCTCGCCAGTCTGGAAGGAGCTGTTGAAAGAGAGTTGGCATGTTGTTGTAGTGCATCTTGTACACGGGATAGCGAATGATTTAAGAGATGCTTGGATTGCCGATCAAAGGCGTTCCTATGACCAAGATTGTGTGGAATTCCTTGCGCATTGTTGCGACTTCCATTACCCAGGCAATTACAGACTATCCCATCACACTCCTGAATTATGTATTATAGCTCGGCGCATGCTTTGTGCAGAAATATTTTACCCTAGTCCATCTTCCCAGAAAAGGCGACAGGTAGTTGCTGAGGCTGGTTATTCAACAATGGATATGCCACGTATATTGATGGTGTGGTACTGTGTTGTGATGCTTCGCAAGAGTCAATCAATTTCCAACATTAAATAATTGTACAGGATGAATTTTATATGTAGTTGCTGGGAGTTTAAAACTAAAGGAGAAATTAAAAAGAAGGCGTTGGATTACGGCGAAATAAAAATATAATCTGCTGGAAAAACCCAGCACACCCGAGAACATTTGTGGAGAGAGGAACAGAGCCAACATTTCGGGTCTGTATGGTCTTTCGTCAGGTCTGGATTAAGGCGGTTCAAAGTTTCATGCAGCAACATTGAGCAGGAACAATGTCGCTAGCTTTTTGCCCCTCTGCATTCTGTAATGTCCAACGTGCGTGACTGAATTCAACTAAAGGAAAGCCTCAGTCGCCTTTAGCAAATCTACACTTATAACAGAGATTGCCCCCCAAATCCCCCTTCTCGTGTTAGGCATTGAGAGAACCGTGATGGTAATCTTTCAGAATGCGGTAGCGCTCGAGGCTAATTAGATCATTTGAAGCGGGATAAAAGCTTGGAATTTTGCAGGAGTTGCAGCAATCCAACTGAGGGCTGGAATCAGTGTGAAATGTTCTAAGAAAGAGTAAATAAGGATTATACAGAGACAAGGATATTCTGGTAATATATAAAACTAAAACCTTTTGGAAAAGCTTAACGCACTGTCAATGGTGTGAAACCAACGAATCGGTCACAACGTCAACTGAAACGGACGGGTGGGGGGTGGGGTGGGGGGGGAGGTGGGGGGTGGGGGGGGGGGTGGTGTGTGGGGGGAGGGTGAGTTCTACGTACCATCGATAGAATGTCGGATGGGCTATATAAAGTGTCAAGTTGATTTCTCGGATGAGGTATTCTCCAGAACACCTGGATAAATGTTGACAGGTTAGCAAAATGAACTTGCTGTTGAAGCTGCATCAATTGTTTAATAAATGAGGAACAGATAAAATCTGAATTATTTCTTCCGAAAAGTGACGGAGATTCTACCCTCAGATAACAATGGAAACTTGGCCGTTTGCGATATATGTAAACGTAATGATCTTGCAAACCTTTGGTTCAAAAAAGGAGAATGTATCCTCGTTGTTGCTTTAGAGAAATAAGGTTGCTTGAAGTTTCATTTATCTCTTACCCTAGCGAACTTTAATTCACAATACTTCATTTCAGGCTAACATGGGAGCAGTCAGGCTGATTCATCAGGTGATCAAACTCAATTTTCATGTTATCTGATATCTTTCTGCCCTAATCCACGTCAATTAAAAGCAACGACCAGAGACAATTCAGGTGTCTATTTGCTCATTGATGAAATCGCTCTCCACGTGCCTGCCTATGCCGAATGGAGTTATTCTTGCATTTTGTTGCTTAACATTTTAACAAATATGTGTTTTTTTTTTAAAGCTCACACCGGACTCTCACGGCGTGCCCCGCTTTGTATCGGTGCACGCCGCTTATTGTGAATTGAGCCGGGTATTCCAAGTCGTGCAAATAATGTTCGGAAAATCCCGGACGCAAAATGGCCTCTCCCTCGTCAATCGTCCGTATGTTTAGGGTTGTTCTTAGCGGGTTCAGTGAGACCGATTTCGCGGCTGCTTGTCAACTTGGCCGGCTGTTACATTATTTATTTTTTTCTCCCTCTCTGTATAAACCTCCTGGTTTACTGCCAAGTTGAGTACATCAGAACATTCCGGTGTTCCCAATTAGGAGAAAGCGCCAATATATCCAACGGACTCCGATGCGCATCTCTGTCCTACCTCTGGTTTCCGAGAGTCCGTAATAGCGAAGACTGGAGTCGATAATTTACAGAATTGGAAACGGGATCTGGAGAGGGATGTTCCTCAGCACAGGGCGAGTCTGAGTCATGGTGCAGTACGGGAATAAGCTGCACAACAGGATCCCCATGTGAACTGCAAATTCCCATTCATTTCAAATTTTAATCAATATTGAAATCGTAAAATGTGCAGCATTTCAAACAAATATCTCAAGTGCAGTGCGAGGCACAATTGCACTGAATACACGGAACCGCGTTATATTACTCGATGAAATGCGGAGAGTGCCCCATCCGCGCCCCCACGAAATCCAGGCACATATAATTTCACCTGGTCATCATCAGAACAGATTATTTACCGATTTTGACAAAATTAGTGGATTTTGCTCTACAGGGTAGCAATTGTAAAACTGAACAAGTCTATTAAATCGAATGTCGATGTGGATTAAACGGAATCTGCAATTTCTAAATTACTGGTCAATGTCGAACTATCTTCAATTGCTTCTGCAGTGTATTTTCTAAGATTATATGTTGAGCTGTGGAGCTTTTCACTCATGATTGTTCATTGTTCAGCTTCATTAACAATTCATCAAATTAAGTAGCAGCCCAAGACCACACAGGCAAACCCTGGAAAACATCCAGGCCTCAAATCATCAGTGACACGTAAGGATTGCACGACATGGGATTGCCGAAAGTTCTAACTACAAAAACAAAAATGAAAGCCTCCGCTTGACATTGAGTTGCTTTGCGATCAAAAAGCCCCTCATAATTTTCAACTGGGGGAACTCATTTGGCTAAACTCACAATTGCAAGACTTATTTCAATGCTTTCGGCACTTGAGCAGGAAAGAGGCTGAATATTCTGCAAATTTCGGTCATCACCTCGCTCACCAGAGCTTCTCATGCCCCGAATCATCAGTGGCCGTGCAAACTCCGCTTGTCCTGTATAGCCGTGCTGAAGCAAGAATCGGGAGCCTTGCCAACCTCTGGCAAAGTATTGTATTTGAAAGGGAGTCCATTCTCCGCCATCAACCTCCATCCTCTCCCTAAATGTGGTACGAGGACGGCATTCTGTATTGTATACACTGAGGACGGGAACACCACTCCAAACATGCTTTTTAGCTTATCTCCAAGCCACGGCCTTTTTTTCGCTCGTTCAAATTCATTGAACGATCCATGTTAAAATTAAATCGGATCCCCTTCACCACACACAATGCAGCTGTTTTTAAGAAGCGCAAAATAATATTCTCAAGTCTTCAAAGGATAGACAGTAAATACAGGCCTTGTCAACCGAGGTCACATCTGCAGAATTGTTGGGAAAATGACACAGAATTACACAAACTAGAGGAGAAATTTACTGTCCACTTGAGCAAACTGGTCCATCTCTGGGTTAATGATCGAATCGAGACTCTCCGCCACCCCAACCCTCACCCGATCCCGCCCCAACAACACCGCCTCGTCTGTCACCATCAATATACCCTGAGGTTACCTTTCCCCACATCTGTTCATCAAACGCCCCCTTAAATCTATCCGTGTCAACAACGTTATCGTGAGTGGTCACGAGTTTCACATTCATACAATTATATAGTAAAAGCGAATCTTCTGAATAAATGTTGGGAATTTTAGTGTTTTTTTTAAGTTTTCTAGTTTGACCATAGCCCAAAATTAGGAGGGGTATATCATTTAAATTCATTCTATCGCCATGTTGATCTTTATCATGTCAATGCCCGTGTTATCTACCTTGGTAAAATCTAATCTACCCAGGCTATTCATTGTTTCCCCTAGGCCGTCCTCGCGGAAGTGTCACTATCCTTACAAATAATGTTCAACATTTTATGTTGTCTCTTGGAATTTAATGGTCCTGTTGCGGCGGGGGCGGTGGCGTAAATGACGGCGACCATTCCAAATGTCCATGGACATCGGCGGGACAGCAATATACCGCCGATGTCGGATGAAATAAATTTTTTAAAAAAATTAAGTTTCTCAATTCTGTCCATCCAGAAATGAAGGTCTGCATTTTATATCCGTTCTGTTTGATGTATCTTGCTCTATATTTTTGATGATTTGTTCATCTCTGTGCCGAACTCCGATTCCGTGTCTACCTTATTTGCTCTTTGAATTAATCTTAACAAAATGAACGCATTGCCCTCACCTATGATAACATATTTTGTAAAACTATTGCAGCTACTGTTAAGACTGTCACTGTAATTACTGTTCTGCCGTACTTCGTCGCAAATTTGCTGAGTTTCAGTCGTGCTTCCAAGTTCACTTGATTCACTAATTTTGAACTATATCCTGTGGATAAACCGATTCTGTAAACGGTTGGAAATAATGTTCTTGGCACCCGTAATTCTGGAACACAACATATTACCTTTGTGCTGGTCTGACTATCTAACCTCAATCCCAAGTCATTGCTTTTTGTTTGCTAAACAGCTTGGTATTTATTCTGCTACCACTGCCCTTACTCCAAATGGGCTGTCGCGGAAGTGGCTTGTTTTTTTTTTTCCCCTTGTGCACGAGAGGACAGAAAGTGTACTGATAAATGAAAACAAAGCGATATAACTATGGTTTCTGGAAATCAGAAGAAATAAAACAGAAGGTGTGAATAACACTTATTAGGCTAAGGGGTGCTGTGGAGAGGCGATGTTCAATAAGATTTTGACATTACAGCTGATTTCATTGATATGTTTACATGAAGTCTTAACATTACTTTGGAGTTACAATGTTCAGAAATTTTCAGATGGTAGACATTCCAGGATTTATCATTTCATGCCTAAGGTTTCATCGTGACTTTGTTCGGCAATATGCTTGCTGCACAATCAGCGAACAGATCAAAGGGAGGGCGATAATCATCCGAGGCCAAAACAGGGTTCCTGGTGGAAGCGATCGATATTTTAGCCTCTCACGGTTTCAGCACAATGTATAGTTGAAGTGACATCTGCCAGGCAACAGTTAATATCCTGAAAGTGGTATCGCGAGAAAGCTGCCGTGGCATCCATATTCGCAGATAGTATGGAGAATGGGCCTTATAAATCCAAGTGAATATATTGAAAGCTGAGCAGACATAGGTATAAAAAGGTGATGCGTTTTGGCGTTGTTAATAGCTCCTTCATTAAAGATATTCAGCGCCTCGAGATGGAAAACACAGAATGAGAGAGAAATGCTAAACATTTTTGGTGTTGGGATTTCTTCTCGCCGGGAGTGATTGGGGAATGAATGTAATCTGATCTAGTTTGCTGTGGACGTTTGAGCCAATGAATTAGCAGCTGCGAAAATTCGTATCCCGGGTCATTCTGATTAATGAGACATCTCGCCTGAGCGTCGAATGAGCGCCCGTATGTTGGGGTGGCGGGTGGTATGATTTGAGGGAGAGGGACACTTTTCATTTGTATCTTTCAGTGCAGGGGTATTTTCGCTGCCTCTTCAGTGGCCCCATCTCGGTCACTGGCTTCTATAGGAGAATCTGGATGAGAGAGACATGTGAGTGAACAAACGTGGCTGCGGAGAGAGCAGAGATTTATTGACCTGAATTTTCACCTGCTTCAGTAGATGTTTCGTCATTACCTCACTGCTAATGCATTGCATGTGTGTAGCATGAAACTGAGGGCTATTGGTTAAAGTGACAATACGTCAACAGTATTACAGAAAAAACATTAAAATTTGGAGGAATTTGGGAGCAGCGGGATCAGCATTACCTCAGAATGGAACCAGTATCAAAACTAAACGTTGACAGTTCCAGATTAACCAGATGTGTATAGTGGTGAAAATAATCAGTTTCATTATGAATTTTTGTTACTTAGGGCCCAGGTTTCCCTGACTAGTAGCTGGATATTTCCAGTCTTGGGCAGTGTGGAGATACATTCCGTTACCACCTGGGGAACAGTGTGTGACCTTCATTGAGATAGGAATGCCGCATCCGTGCTCTGTGCTCAGCTTCAAAGTGGAGTCGCCATGTCCGTACGGAAAGAATTTAGTGAAGCCATTGGGCTTAGACGGAATGAAATCTTTGACTGTAAAGGCAATGAGACAAGCCTGATGGACTGTCCACTATCTCCAGTAAATCAACACGAGTGCACTCACAGGAACAAAGTCAGCGTGACCTGTTCCGGTGAGTACAGCTAACGGATTCACAAAGAAATTCCTCCTAAATATTTGGAAAATGGAGTGAATAACTAACATTTTAACTCTATTGTGGAATTATCTCATTTTGTTTTTGCAGTTCAATTTTTTTTTAATATATCTGTCTGTCTTATCCATCACCAATTACTTCTAAGTGGTAACATATTAATCTTTATCTGAAAAAAAACAGAAGGTGAGTTAAAACTGTACTGATTATAGGTTTCTTTAGGCGTGTCATGTACAGCTCAGTTTCAAATAAATCACTCGTGTTAACCTGCCTCATTAACAGTAGACACACTTCAAGGGCTACAATAGGACGTTCATTAATCCCACATAAGCTCATTAGCCATAGCTTACATCATTAGACATACGTTGCCATCATTGTTCGCCAAATCTTTCAAATATTCGTTAACTCATTAACACATCGCAGGCATTTATAACACCATGCTGTTGTCATTAATTAGAGATGGACTTCACGACTCAGTCTCATGAACTACCGACTTAGAATCTGTGAAAAAAAAGTAAGTTGGCTTCATGAACAGTTCAATGATTTGATTAATTATCTTCCTTATTAACGATCGCTTGATTTTATGACGGTACTCCTTCGCGGTCTGTGGCTCCTATTACAAGACAGCTGATTTTGTGATCCTTGATATAATTTCGTGCTTCCAATTATCTCCTGTTTCAGAATCAGATGTTAAATCTACATTTTTTTAAGATGGCATCTTGAACAAGGCCTTGTCGCACTTTGTTTATTTTGAGGGCATAATTTCCATAAAATTGAAAAAATCGTACAATGGTGGACGCCTCCTTACCATTTTTCGCTGTATTTCAATTTCCGTGTACAAAATTGAAAGTTCTTCAACATCTCCGTGAAATATTTTCACCGAATGTTCAGTAACGGTTGCAGGCATCTGCCCAATCATCACTAGATAGGCATCAGATGAACTTTGATCATTGAAATAAACTACGTGTGGTAACCAAAATGTCAATTTTTAAATTATTTTGCGTCAGTTTATTTCTGTTTCATTTTGAAGTTAAATTTATTTTGTTAAGGCTGTGAAATAGCGGAAGTCTCTGTGATGGGCTAGTGGACATTTACAGCCACGGCCGCTGAGGCAGAGTGCAGGACAGCCTTTGGGACCTGAACGATGCCAACGTGGTCTCCAGACAGCGGGGCGGCGCCGATGCGATAGTGGCTCAACGTACGGAGGAGATGAAGGGCCCGATTAGGTGAATCATTTGCAGTATAAAGGAAATGAATCAGTTCTGCGGAACTGCAGCTCGTTCACATTGAATCAGTCATTCACCGACAGCATCGGCATAAGGGTTATGTATTCAGCTGAATATCCAATTCACTTTGGCAGAACCATGAAGGGATGGTTCTATTCCACTGAGTTAAGTCGGAACATAAATTACTTGCTTCCCAATGTCAGTCATAAATCGATTTAGCTCATGAGTTGAGCGCAGGGCGAGATCAGCACCATTAGCATTGAGTAACGATGAATTTTCATATCTGCATTGATTAAGACAAATAATTCCCCAGCCGTCACCCAGCAGCGTAGTCGGGCAGAACGCAGGGCAAAAGTTCAGAAAAAGGTCATAGAACCAACGACTAAAATCTTGGCCAGAGCGATAAATGTGAAGATGCTGTCTCAGATTTGAACAGGCATATTCATTTGGGAGGAAATCCTGACCTTAAGCAAGTCTGCTAAATACAATACGAAAGTTATGGGCGAGGTTATTGGGTGATATACCAGATACCAGACCCTGAGACCAGCAGAGCACGTAAGCTGATTCGGGCTGTTGGCGGCTCAGTGAAAGGATTGGGAGACATGAAGGTATCTCAAAGTGTGACTACAAATTTGCCGAACAGCAAGACAAATGAGAGCATTGGAGAATCGCTGTTTGTGAGGAAGACTTTGTGCTGGTCACATAAGATATATTTTGGTATCCTGTAGTTTATTGAATTTACACAATATGACGCGTTATGGGAGAACGCTGAAATATTCGCCCTTGCAGGCAACGTTTCAGCCTTTCAGCACCATGTGTGTTGTGGCAGGAATGAAGGTTAGGGTGCGATAGGCTTGAAAAGAGGTGGATTTTTGACGCGTATCATATGGGATGCTCAACACCGATGTCAACTCCACCGCCAACGATCCACATCAGTTCCAATGTGATAGGGGCCATGAAGTGTAGACAGGTGACAGAATCTCAATGTCAACGAATCAGGTCGATGGGCCGATGGAGTCAGCACCAACACGTGAGAAAAAACGAACCTACGTACCAAATCCCACTTATCTGCATTTGTCCCATAACCTTGAATATTATGACGTGTCAAGTACTTATTCAATTATTTTTTAAAGGATGTGAGACAACCCGCCTCCACCACCCTCCCAGGCAGTGCATTCCAGATGGTCACCAAACTCTGGGTAAAAATGTTTTTCATCAAAACCCCCTAAACCTCCTGCTTCTCAAATTGGGCTTGAGGCCCCTCGCGACTGACCATTCAGCTAAGTGGATTGGCTGCTCTGGATCCACCTTGTCAATGCCCCTCACAAACTTGCACACCTCATTCAGGTCGAACATTCGTCTTCTCTGCTCCATCGGAAACAATCCATGTCTACGGAAATCTCTTGATGACTTTAATGTTTCATCCCAGGCAGCATTCTGGAGAAACACCTCTGCACCCCCTCAAGGAAATCACCTCATTTCTATAAAGTGGCTACCAGAATTGCACACAGTACTCCAGTTGTGACCTCTCCAAGATTCAATACAACTCCTACATCACATCCCTATTTTTAAAAAAATCTATGCCTCGATTAATAAAGGCAACTGCCCCATATGACTTCTTCACTACCCGACTAGCATGCCTCTCCACCTTCAGTGATCTATGGACACAGATGCCAATGTTCCTTTGTTCCTTAGACATTCCTAGTGTTTTTTTCCTTTCAGTGAATACAGTCTTGTGAAATTATTGCTTCCAAATTTTATCAACTCACACTTTTCAGGATTATATTCCATCTGCAACTTATATTCACATTTTACTATCCCGTCTACATCTTCCTGTAGATGAAGGCACACAACTTCACTCTTAGCAAGCCGGCAAATCGTTTTGTCATTCACAAACTTCCTAATCCTACCCCCGACATTCTCATCCACGGCGTTTATATTAATGAGGAATAATAGGGGACACAGCACAAATTGTTGTGGTGCACCACACTTCACGGGCGTCCAGTCACTAATGCAGCCTGCTTGTCATCAAACTCTGTGTCCTACAACTAAGGCAATTTCGAATAAACCATGTCACATTACCCTGTATCCCATCTGCATTTCCCTTATTTATAACTATCTCTTGTGGGATATTGCCAAATGTTTTGGCTGAATCTATACTAACTACATCTACTGCATGATCCGCATGTACACACCTGGTCACCTCCTCAAAAGATTCAATCTACTTTGTAATAATGTCCTTCCTCTGAGAAAGCCATGCTGACTATCCCTGACCAAACCTTGCCTCTGCAAGTTGAGATAGACTCTCTCCTATTGAAATTTCTCAGAAGGTTTCCGTGCCACTGACGTGAGACTCACTAGCCTCTAGGCCCCTGGCTTTTCTCTGCAAAAATGCTTAAACAGGGATACAAGATTTGCTGTTCTCCCGTCGTCTGGCACCTCCACCGTGGACAAAGGGGAAAGTAAAATTTGGGTCACAGCCCCAGCGATCTCCCCCCTAACCTCCCTCAGCAGTATGGAACCCAATCAACCCGGACCTCGGAATTTGTCCAATTTAAACCTGCCAAAACTTGCCATTCCTTGTCACTCTCTCTGTCAATTCTATCAGGAATCTCGCAGTCCCTCTCCCCGTATTCAATACCTTCATCCTCATTTTCTTGGCGAATGATGGCAGTGAAGTAATCATTCAACACTCTGCCAATGACCTCTGGCTCCACTTATAGATTGCCCCCCTGGTCCTTAATAAGCCCGACACTCTCCCTCGTACTCCTCTTCCCATTGAAAAACCTCTTAAATATCTTGGGATTTTCGCTACTTTTCACAGCCAGAGCATTCTCATATACGCTCTTTGCCCTCGAAATTGCTTTCTTAAGCTACACGCTGTACTGTCTGTACTCCACTAATGCATCTGCTGAATTGCCCCCGTTGTAACTTAAAAAAAAACCCTCTCTTTTCCATCTCATCGTATCTTGAATATCGCTGGTCACCCATGGCTCTCTGGTATTGTTATACCTTCATATCATAGTAGAGGGAAAAAAGTTGATCCTGTACCCTCCCCATTTACTTTTAGAACGCTGCTCACTGGTCACCTGTAGATTACCCCAAAAATAGCTCTTCCGCGCCTCTTTGGGTGTCATCCTGCCTTGTTTTATTAACATACTCTCTCCCCTAATCCAAAACATTTTGGTTTCTAATTTGTCCATTTATTTGTTCATAACAACTTTAAGTTTTACCATGTTGTTGTCGTTGTCACTGAAATGCTAACCCATCATCACCTCAGCCACTTGTTCTGTTTCATTCCCCTGAATTAAGACCACGAATGCGCCGTCCCTTCTTGGACACGTTACATATTGGCATAAAAGGTTCTCCTGTACACATTTCAATAAATCAACTCCATCCAAGCCCCTCGCAGTTAGTCTATCCCAATTAATGGTGGGAAAGTTGAAATCATCTAATATAATTACCCTGTTCTTTTTCTTTACAGTCCTCTGCCAATTGTGCCCTTATTTCTTCATATTTGGGTGTATACAATAAACTGCTAAAATTGCGGCTGCACATTTTCAATTCCCAAGCTCTATCCACAAAGCTTCATTCGAAAACCCATCCAAGAAATCATCTCTCCTTATGGTAGTTACTGACTCCTCAACTATTAATTCAATGCCTTCTCCTCTTTTATCCCCTCCGCTCACTCTCCTCAAAATTATTTCTTCCAGAATTTTGTGCTGCTAATCCTGCCCCTCCCTCAACCACGATTCTGTGATGTCTACCATAACACAAATCCACGTGTAAATCCTCACTAGTAACTCATCTGTATTTGTGGGAGACATCCGGTATTAATGCAAAGGCATACAGCTTTGACTTACTACCTTGAAACTTAATGTAGCTGCACTCCCCCTGACTTGATTGTTTCAATCTATGATTATGTGCGCCTACTCTGCTAACGTGTTGTGCCCCCTCCCCCAGCCGAACAAGCAGAAACTTATACCAACAGCACTAGCAATCCCGCTTCCAAAGATGTTAATCCAGCTCTGGTTCAGATGTAGAAAACCCCGCTTGTCAGGCCCCATATTCCCATCAACCTTCCCTGTGATCCGGCAATCTAACCCTCCATCCTGTACCAAATATAAAGCCATGTATTCATGTGCCCTATTCTCCTATTTCTGTGCTCGCAAGCACGAAGCACTCGGATCATTCCAGAGATTAAAACACGAGATGCACTCCTTTTCAGTCCATTGCATAACTCCCTGAATCATTGATACAAATCCTCATCTCTCTTTCGACCTATGTCATTCTGGTTCCAACATGTATCCTGACCCCAGCCTTATAACCCTCCCCCTTCAGGATCTCCTGTAGCCCTTCACTAAATTCCTGGACCCTGGAAATAGCGAGCCAGCACATCATCCTGGAATAATGTTGGTGTCCACAGTCCCGCCACTCTGTTCACCTGACTATAGAATTCCTTATTACTTTTGCTCTTCCTCGCCTACTCCGCTTCTATTCGGAGAAGCTGCTTGTGGTGCCAGGAACTTGGCTCTGTCTACACTCCCTGCAGGAACCAGCAGGGATACCATCAGTCTCCCAAACAGAATAGCGATTTGTGAGCGGGACACGAGGCGACTCCAGAATCACATGTCTGCTGCTTGTGGACTGAGGGTTGCTTACCCATTAAGATCCTTTCTGAATCCCTACAGCTGCGGTGTCACTGCCTACCTAAAGCTGTTATCCACGATTCTCTCAGGCTTGGCGATGCTCCAGAACTCAATTTCGAGCTTCCAGGAGCTGCAGCTGACCACACTTCATGCGTACATGTACCCAGGTCGCTAGAAATGTTTCTGAATTCCCACATGCAGCACCAGCAGCACACGACGGCTTTGAGCTTTACTGCCATGACGCATCCGTTTAAATTGAGCCTTTCAAATTAATTACTCTAGGCCCCTTTTTCCCTTACCCTCGTTACGACAAAATATACAAGCTATAAATGACAGAAAACCTTGAACTATAATGAAAATAAATAAATAATTAACCAGCCGTGCCCACAATTTACCAGTCATTTATCTCACTTGTACCGTCTACTGCTGCATTAGGGAATGTCCACTCTCTGAAGATTTAAGAAATTGTATAGCAAAGAAAAAATGCAACTTTCAACTCGACCCCTCTGCACCGAATTCCCACTGTACACTCAATTGCCAAAAGCCACATTTACAGTTGTGCTGTGGTTCATCTGGGTGTAATTATATTTAATTGTGTCTTAATCTATGCGCAAGCATTGGGGCATAGAGATTTGTTTGCCGTTGGTCAGTATGTAACTGCCGATAGATGTTCCAGAGATGTGATAATGTAAACTATATTATTCAGAATGTAAATGGGAGCCGTTGCCTTCATGCTGTATAGCTGCACGTAAACTTATATGCTGCGCATTGAAGTCTCTGTACTGATATCGATCAGTTAATGTAAATATTACTGTTAGGACACGAGTACGCTTAGCACACTGTTGATCATTACTGGTTTTCAAGGCAGAATTGTACAGTGTCAAGAGGTTCATCGTAACTGGACTGAGTAGAGCCCGTCGTACTTAATATTTTGCGAGCTCAGTATGAGGCTCCAGACAGCATGTAAGTCCACAGGAAGCATGTGCCTTAGACTCGTATTCCATTTTAAATATCTGACCCTTTGGAAGATCGAATCATCCTTCTCCAATAGGCTAGATTACTGACGTAAGATGCGCCAGCATCATTGTCCATGCAGCTGTAATATTGGTTTTCTGAGATACAAGCATTCCGACAAAATCAAAGTTCAGAGCGTGTGTCAAAAATACGAATGATGAGGCTTTCTTTGGTGGGATATCTGTTAAAATAAGTCTGGATTTATCTAAACCTTTAAGCATAACTTTCAGTCCTACTTATCATCGCTAAAACTATCCGTTATACAAAATCCTCCAGTAAGGTACGGAAAACACCTTGGTTGTCTTCCAGGCACAAACGATCCTCTAAACCCAATCTCCAAAACGCACCCTGTAGCACTCTTGATCCATATGCAGAGCTCATGAACACTTTGTCACATTGACTGTTTTTACTCCTGCCTTTACCCCGTCTCCCTGCTTCTGGCAGTAACTTTATTTAAGTTTTCTGATTGACATAAATCTCGAATTCGCACGTATGCTATCTCTCCCCCTTTCTCCACGCCCTTTGCAAGTTTAACCTGTCAATTAGATCCACCTTTCGAACTATGGAAATTTTATTTTCGAAACTGCTAACTACCTATCTTCGCTTCCTAATTCGAAAACAGTTTTCATTGCTAATAATCCTCGCTCCTCCATTTCGGAACTCCTCTCTTCTATTTATCGTCTGTCATCAACCCCCAGATGGAGAAAATAATATCAGCCAGTGCTCTGTCATTTTAAAGTAAAGTCACGTTTCTAAATTCTTATTCCTGCCAAGGTATTCCACTTTCTTGCCGTTTAAAAGCCACTTCTAATTTTCCTCTTCGAGTTGCACGTTAGAATATATCTAGTCAGATTTCTTGCCATGGTACAGTAACAAAACGGCTGTTGCCAATGGCACAATTGTCTCGTATGCTGTTCTGTCAAATATAAACCCTCTCTTCTCCTCATCCTTCATGCATATGCTTCGTTTGGCATAGTTGAGCATTATTCGTTGCTCCAAACCCTCTCCGGCGCCCCGAGGCTGAGTGGGAATATACATATCTCCATAAACATGTGTCAATAAAGGAAAAATCATGATGGCTAAATATCGCTTACCTTGGATGTCAAGGATCTGACATGGTAAGATAAGTTAGAAATGGGAACTTTAAGCCGGATTGCGAGGACACAGCATGATTGGAAGTCGAAAGGAGTGCAGCATGTAAATGGATGAAATCAAAATGCAAATTAGGAAAACAAACAGTGGGTACGGAAAAATATTGTGAATCAAAATCTAATGGAATCCTAAGATGTTAAATCAACGCATAAAGAGTCAGAGATTAATAAAGGAAAGAGTAGTGACCAGAAGAATGAACATGCTAAACTACGCACAACACTGGAAGATGCGGCTATGATTTCATTGAATATTTTGCGTTCACGTTTACCAAAGCGTTGGGGAATGCAGAAATTATCGGCAAACTATTCGAGTGTGAAGTTTTTAATCTGATAAGAATACGGTAATATGAAACATTAAAGGTTTTATCAATGTTCAAAGTGGGTAAATCACGAGGGCAGGGTTAAATGTACCCGAGTTATTAAAAAGAATCAGGTGAAATTATCGGAGGTCTTGACAATGAATTTCCAATCCTCAGTAGACACAGGTGTGGCACGAAGTGTTATCGCACCCTCGCCTTTGATTCAGAAGGTTGTGGGTTAATGTCCCACTTCCAGAAACCAAGAACTGTGAATGTACTCGAAAGAGTTACATGCGATCTGTTGATAACTCGAAAGAGTTACATCTTCTTTCCTTAACAAGGGAGCGAAGAATAAACCCAATAATTATAGGGTAGTCAGTCAAGCTTCGAAAGTGAGCACATTTTGGGATCAATTCTGAGAGACAGGATGAACTGTCACGCTGAGATGCACCGATTAAACAATGAAATTCAGCACCTGTTTTTTTTTTTACGGGAGGTTCTGTCTGACTAACAGGTTTGGATTTTTTTTGAATAACAAGAAGGGTTGATGATGCTAATGCTGTTGACACGGTCCAGTTGGATCTTAGCACCGTTTCTGAGAAGTTCCCGCATGGCTGATGGGTTAAAAAAAAAACTCCCAATGTATCCTGAAGAATGGCGAAATTACATAGAAAATTGGCCTAGTAGCAAGACACAATTGGTAATGATTGACGTCTTTTTGCGACTGGAAGGTTGTTGCAAAATTGTTTCACGGTGTCAGTGCTGCGTCCCCTGCATTTTATAATCTATATCAATGATTTCATCTTAAATGGAGAGGAGATGTTGAAAACAATTGCAGACGACACAAAAAACAGACCAGATTGCTGATAATCAGGATGATAGCTGTAATCGACAGGAGGTTATCAATGGGCTGCCAAGTGAGGCGAAAAGTAACCCATTCAATTCGGTCCAAGGAAGGGTGTGGTGTAGCATTTGGGAGGGCAAAGAAAAGAAAAAAATACAAAATGTAGAGAAAATACTGGCAGGAGCATAAGCTAAGTGCGGGGCCATGGATCGAATCTTTACAGCTGCTTGAAGGGAGAAGGGCAATTCTAAAGCATCTGTAAAAATTCGAATGGAATATATTTTTATTTTTTTGGTCGAGGCAAAGCATTTTAGTGCATAACGGTTATTTTGCAACTATATTAAAGGTCCATTCAGCTGTAGCTTCAGTGCGTTTTGCAGTTCTGGGAACCTCATTACTGAAAGGATGCAATTGCACAGCAGGGTGTACAGAGGATTTATCCGAGAATATTTCCAGTGCTGGAAAATTGAGGAAAAATATTTGTCTGAGGTGTTTCTCCTTGGAACATATGAGGCTGAGGCTAAATATGATTGCATTGAGCAGAAATGTGATGTCCCTGAAGGATAGTAGACTGGCAGGAAATATTTACCTTAGCAGTGAGCCCAGTAAATCGGCGGCATTGGTTTAAAGTGATCTCTTGAAATATTAGATTTCACTAAAATGTTCTTTCACAAACAAAGGTTGTTAGATTTTTGCAACTCAGCATTAAATTGTAGTGGTTAAAAAACTCATCTCATTTCAAAGTTAATTGGGTGTGAAGCTGAATTGCGGAGAATTTGCGTGAAAGTGGGATTCGGTTGGATGTCTCGTTGTATCACCAGGCCATGTGCCCTCCTTTCGTACCAAATATGATTTTCCAGGCGGCAGTTTAATCTAGTCAGCAATGGCTAGGCTTTTACCCACAATTGCTTCCATTCCGTCTTCTGAAATTTCCCTTCTGATTTCAACAACCTTTACAACGTTAGACCCCCTCCTGTTTCTTATGATCATGCTGACTTTTAGTGAAGTCATCTGAAATCGAAGCCTGACTTTCTACAGGTAAAGTTATGGTAATCAAATCAGCCGCACATCTACCTCTCTGAAATTCTCCACCCACACCAAATTATTAGAAGTTCCAGCCCCATTTTCAGCACCGAATGAGCAGAAAAGGCCTCGGAACTAATAGTTGAGCCGAGTGAAGCCATTTTCCTTGTTCCCCATCGCAATTGTACCCTCGTTACCGACAGGATTAAACTTCCTCTGAACAGTAATAATCTGATCTGGAATATCTGTAACTTTTATTTTTCAGTCTGAAGCGTGTTTCCTATCACACATCCATACAATCATTGATGCCACCTCCTTCAAACTTCACCATATCTCACTACGTTTTCCATTATTTGATTTGCAGCTGAACCCAGCATACATTTAGTTCCTCTAGACCCTACGAATGCAATGCACTCATGGCTGACTTCGCTGGTTTAAAACTAAAGATTCTTGACGGCATTCGAAGCTTGGCTATCCGAGTCCTAACTCGCCCCAAATGATTTATCCATCCCCCATTTTCTAAATGACGTGATTTGGATTCAAATATTCAATGCATTAAGCGCTGAAATTCCTGCATAGATGTTCACCAATTCCAGTGTATGCAATTTCCTCCAGGCCAATACCTCCCATAGATTGCTATAATCTGCCTTATCTGGCTCTGCGAGCTTCCTTCATTTGAATTGTTGCACCGTTGGAGCCCATGACTATGCCTTCCCAGGTAAAATTCTCCCGACTCCCTTTAGTTATTCTCTCTGCCTTTCAGCTCTTCTTCTCTCCATTAAGATGTTCTTCAACCACATTCCTTTGACCAAAATATTACCTTTCTTAATATAGATGTTTTCCTCTGCATGATTGTCATCGCTTAGTATCTTCAAAGGTTTAGTTGCATGGCCACACTAGATAAATGGAAGTTGTTGTTGTTAATAAAAAAGAACATAGTAGTGTGAAATAACGTTGGGCTTATATGAAGAATAAGGGTAACATCAGGGGACAACATTCTGATACAATTATATTGCATTATTGGAAAACTACCGCTAAAAGTAGCGTGAGTGGAAAGATGGACAAATAAATCCTAATTTCGAGTGCAAATATATTCTCGCAGTTTAAAAGGGTGATAAAACAATCTACAAGAGAGTATAACTTGAGGACCAGATATTTTCAGAATGTCTAATCAATTCTTTAAACTGCAGCCTGCAAGTGCAGAATCATATTCTGTTGGATGTTTTGTTTATCTCACAAGCGCAATTGAAAGCTCTTTTATTTTCCACAGGTAGTTGTCAGGGACAGTAGAGAGACAGAGAAAATCGCTTCTCACCCTCTGTCCACAAGCAGAAGGTGTTTTGAATTATTTTTTTTAAAGTATGTGGTGGCATGTTTTCACAATCACTAGGTTTCTCTTATCCAACTTACTAACCATCCACAAAATCACGCGAAATGACCAACTTATTATACATCCAATTGGTAGGTAATCACATAGATTTACAGATAGATAGATGGATAGATAGATGTATACAGATAATGAGAACTAAGTATGTTATGCTAAATCTTCCCAAAATGGCAGAGGCTTGGCAAATGTGACATGTCACATTACTGGTTATTTGCAGCTGAAAAGTTATTTTCTGTTCATCTGTTATGAACACAATTGTTTCTCACTGGGATAGTGACAATATGATTATTAGCATCTCATCCAGTACAATGAGTTTCAATCACTCTCTCTTGCGATCGTTCTGGTTGGGGGAATCCAGCTGTTCTGCACTTCATCTGCTTTTAAACATTACAAGGTGTCTGGAGAATGAATTGTGAGAGTTAACAGATTGGGCTAGGAAGTATATTGTTCTTGAATGTCTTGCATGAACGAAGCTGCATGATGCACTTTTCCTATTTCAAACATGTACTTCCCCGACAGTCAGTGTGTTATCTTTCATCAGCAGAGTCCGAAATGCAGACGGAGCAGTCAGACAGTTTAAATAATTGGTTTCGAGAAGCAGCTGCTTTTTCATCTGGAACATGCTGACCAATTGTCTTGGATTCCTGGCCTCGAAAATAATAATTAATTCCCTTTGTCAGATTTGGTACGAAGTCTGATCCTCTTTGGTGGTCACAGCAATTGCTCCGGGAGAGTGGAGATATTTTGCAGTAATATCTGGGGCACGGTGTATGATGACGCCTGGGATATGGCCGATTCCGATGTTGTCTGCCGACCCCCGGGCTGTGGGTCAACTCTGTTGGCCGCAGGACGAGACACATTTGGCCAGGGAGATGGTGATATCTGGCTGAATGAGGTGAAGTGCGCCGGAATCATTTTTTTTTTGTCCTAGTGACCTTCCTCATCGTCAGCTCAACCTGAATGTGGTCATAAGGAAGACGCCAGCGTGAGTTGTTCCAGTAAGGTTAGCACAGAATGGTGGGGGTTGTAGCCGGGGTTGGGGTATTCAGTCATTGTTCGCTAACTATCACTCATGACGTCGGAAATTATTAACAACAGATGGCATTCTAACTGAAAATTCTACCGTTTTTGTGCTAAATATTCCAATGGTCCCGAAATACCGTTGACTGCTTATTCGTTCAGACCCACATGTATTTCATATTAATAAGTTGTATTCATGTGAAGCTTAATGTTCTTAATTGTTTGATATTACTTACACTCTCTTGTTTATTTTCAATTTCTGACGTTAATCTGAGTGATTCAGAATGATGGACCATTTAGAACTACAAGGCATTCTATGTCTCTGTTGAAACTTTGTTTAACATTTCATTAATTACATGAAGATGAAGCCACTTTCAAAACATTTGCGGTCGGTATAACACTCGGAGTTCTGTTGATTTGCGAGTTAATCACACTAGTGGTGCTAGTACCGAGAGAGTCATCAAAAAAAGGTGAGACTCAAAACTTACAATAACTTGAATTCACACTAATTCTCGAATATTGCTAACTTTTTATTTAGATTCATTAATGGGATATGGAACTGCCTGGCAGCCCAGGGCTTTTGCTTACCCCTATGTGACCTTGAAAAGGTGGTGGTGTGCTGCCTTTGTGAACCATTGCAGTCCATGTTATGTTGGTACACCTACAGTGCAGGTAGGGATATGTTTAATGGGCTTTGACCGTGCCACTGTGCAGGAACGGCGAAATATAACAAAGTAAGGATGATGAGTGGCTTGGAGGGGAACTACCAGGAGTTGTTTTTCCCATTCGCCTCCATCCCTTGTTCTTCTAGAAGGTAGTCTGCGTTGTTTTGCAACGGGTGTCGAATGAGCCTTGCTGTCTTCAAGATGTATATGTGGTAAATGCTTCACACTGCTCCTACTGTGCGTCGGTGTTGGAGAGAGTGAATGTTTTTGCATTGGGTGCCAATCAAGGGGAAAGCTTTGACCTGGATATTGCAAAACTCCTTGCGCTTTGCTGGAGCAGCACTCAACGAGGCAAGTGTAGAGCATTCCATCTCATAACTGAATTCTCACTTAGAAATGGTGGAATTGCCTTGGGGTGGCAGATGTTCTCCGAATTATTTCTAGCTCTGTCACCCTCTATTTGGTGCAGTATTTACATGAGAAGTCCAGTTCAGTTTCTGGTCTACGGTAACCCCCAAGATGCTGATAGTAGTGGAAGCAGCGATGGCATTGCCACTGGGTGTCTCGGACCAACACTTAAATTCTCTCTTGTTCGAGATGGTCTTTACTTGGAACATGTGTGGCGCGAATTTTACTCGACGCTTTGAAACTCAAGCCTGGATATGGTCTAGGTCTGATTGGATATGGACATGGTCAGCTTCAGTAGCGAATGAGCCGGGATTTTTGCTGAACAATTGCAATCATCGGTGAACACCCACAGCTCTGATCTTTTGATGGAGGGATGACTCCAACAACCCACAACCACCTTGGTTAGTGCTAGCTTTAACTTAAACCAGCGGGGATCCATTGCGAATTCTTATTGGCTCCAGTTTTGCTATGGTGCCTTCATGCCACATGTCCTGGCGAGTCTTCACTTTATTTCTGCTTTCCATGGAAAGACAATTGTCATTGTCAGAAACGACGTATAAACTTTTTAAAACCTTTATTTCCTTTCAAAGCACTCGCCGAATCTGTGTAAGTTGACATTTATATGAAAGAGTCACTGTGTAAATTAACATGTTTTTCAAATCAGTTAATTCAAAGCCTCAAGAACTGGTGGTCTTATTCCTGAATTTAGAGACACATCCTAAAAACTGAACTTAAAAATGTAGGTTATGACACTTGTTTTAATTATCCATCTGGTATTTATAAATAAGTGTACTTTATCAACTGCATCGTTCATAAAACTATCACATCAGATACATGACTGTCCTCACTCCTATTGTCATCATTATACAGGCACATCACCAAATTTACTTTCCAATCACTAAACAGCCGGATGCATCATTGTCCTCACTTCTATTGTCACTACATATACAGGTGCATTACCCACCATTCATTTAGTAATCTGTAATCCGTCAGGCAGGTCAATCTCCTCATTACAACTGACTCCAAAATACCAAAATCTATTTTTCTGCCACAATCCATCAAACACATTAGTGTTCTAATTCCTAATGCCAGCATCATTTCAGTTGAAATACATTGGCTGTAGCATTGGTCCCCTTTGAATTGCTCGAGCTTGTTAATCAAATGGTATTCGATATCTCACTTAAAAAGAAAAAAAAAAATCAGCTGGACGGCCGTGGTGAATGAATCCTCACGCCCTACTTTCCAAATAGAATTTGTCATGAACAACAAATTATGCCTTGTCCGACATACCAACATCCCAAGAAAAAATAAATGACATCATTGCTGCTGCATTGCACACTGTCACTGCCTCGATAATCTAATTATCTCTCTCATTGTTCCTTGTACCTCACCAAGATTATGCTGTGCTGCCAGATATGAAGTTAGAGTACTCAATTTTACTCTACTCCTACACGCTGGCCAACAATTTAATCATTGACTGAATGTTGCGTTGATTTTAGGTTATTTAAAATGTCGCTGATTGAAAGTATGATGTTAAATATCAACAGGATCTATGTAAATGCCTGATTTCCCCATGGCTGATTGACATGGTGTTTGGTTTTGTTCCCACGTGTGAGTCCCGATCCAAAGCCTGAAAAGCGAATGGAAATTCCGTGCAATTTAATCATTATTTTCGATCCTGGGAATAATTTGAAATATATAAATGGACCAGCTTCCACTTCACATTAATCCTTCATCCCAAGTAATTGGCGTAATGTCTTAATCCCAATAATAAGGACAAAGGTGAAAGTGAGAATGTTTTGGTGAGTTTCATTTAAATCTGTCCCATGAGTGGTGTAAAATAATGCGATGTGCAAACAGTATGAACGGTTAATACTACGAATAAGATGCTGCAATTAATGCCCCTCCCAATGGAACCCATAAAATAATTCTTTAAATTGTTTAAAGTCAGTTGAAGAAATAGATTTAGATATATGTTTTCCTATAAAGTTTCATAACATCACAGAAAAAACCTTAACAAAATTTGCAAACAAACTCTCATCTTAATTCCACAGATCAATCGCTTTTAACTGAATTATTACACTCACTCAATCTTTGTAGTAAGAAATGACACCAGCTCTGTGAATTTTAATTACCTTGGTAAACTCTGTCATGCAAGTTGACTGTTATTGGGGGAAAGTTCAAATTGTCCTGAAGATGGACAGGGATTACTCATTGTCTGTTTCACAGTAATAATTTCATCGATTTCACTGAGCAAAACTAGTGTCTTCAGCAGACATCAATATATAGCAATCACCGCAGATTGACTGTACAAACTCATACTAGATACAGGGAAAGATAATCATTTGAGTCAGTGATCTTGTGCAATGCTGCAGCAGTCTTGTAACAGGGCGGGAAGTCAAATTCGAAGCGGAGCAGTGATAATGCAGATCGACAGTGACTGTAACATTAAGTCAGTGATAATGCTTCGACTGTTTACTGTGCTTGTACTGAGAGTGATTGGTGGGACACTGATCAGGGATGTTTACTCTGCAACTAAGACCATAATGTCTTAATGAAAGCAAATTTGCCGTCCTGTTCTGGTCTGGCCTGCATGTTACTCCAGACACACACACATACCAAACGTGGCTGACTCTTAAATGCCTTATGAAATGGGCTAGTAAGCCACTCAGTTGTATCAAACCACAAAAAAAAAGTATACAAAAAAGGAATGGAACTGGACAGATCACCAGGTATCGTCCTAAACACCAGAAATAAAAATTGCAAACCCAGCCCTGTCGACCTTGCCAAGACTTACTTACTGCCATGTGGAGCATGTTGCCAAAATTGGCAGAGCTTTCCCACATATTCGTCAAGAGAAAGTCGGACATAGTCATTTACACAGAATTATATGTTACAGCCAGTGTCCCAGAAAGCAAATTCTCCATCCTTGGGTACGTCCTGTCCCATCAGCAAAACATACCCTGCAGTGGTGACATCACACTGACATACATTCGGGAGGGAGTTGCCCTGGGAGTCTTCGATATCGAATCCGGAACACATGAATAGTCTATGTGCCACGTCAAAGTTATGGAAATCTTCGACTGATTACCACGTATGCCCTATCATGCCCTCGCCCGAACAAGGATGAACACAACTTGAAGGAAGCAATGATGGTGGTGAGAGCACATAATGCACTCTGGGGGAGGGGCTTCAATAATCATCACCAAAACTGGCTTCGACGCAACAGTACAGACCGAGCTGGCCGAGTCCGAAGTGTCATCGCTGCAAGGTTGTTTGAGCGGCAGGTGGTGGGGGAATCAGCAAGAGGGGAATGCGTACTTGACCTGATCCTCACAAACCCGCCTGCAACAGTTGCATCTGTCCATAATATTATCGGTAGGAGCTAGAAGCGCATGGTAATTGTGGAGACAAAGTTCCATCTTCCCATTGAAGATGAACTCCATCGTGTTGTCTGCCACCATCTCTGTGCTAAATGGAATAGATTTCTTTCAGATCTAGCAACTATGCTCCCGTGAAACACTGTCGGCGATCTGCAGAAACAGAGTTCCGCTCAAACACAGTCTATAACCTAATGGCCCAACAAAACCCAATTCTACCATTACAACCAAGCCAGAGATTCAATCCTGTTTAAACTAAACGTGCACGAGGGCCTGCCAGGGACAGAACCAGGCATAGCTACTTGCATGCCAATAACATAAGCAACACTCGATTGATAGAGCAAAATCATTCCACCATCAAGGCTTCAGACCAAAGCTCTGCAATTCTGCCATATGTAACTGCAAATTAAACAACTCACTGGAGGTGGAGATGACTCCACACGTGGTCTGCATCCTCAATGGCGGTCGTGCCCAGCTTATCAGTGCAAAATATAAGGCTTCAACAGTTGCTAAGAACCTTCAGTCAGAAGTGCCGGGTGTATGATTCAACTCAGCCTCCCCCAGTGGTCACCAAAATTTCATAACCCAGCCCTGAGCCAAATCGATTCACTCCAGGTTGTATCAAGGAACAGCTCAATGCACTTTGTCCTTCAAAGAACATGGCGCCTAACAATACTCCGTCAATAGAATTGAAGATATTTTCTCCAGAACCTGCCACAGACAGAGCCAATCTGCTCGATTAAAGCTTGGAAGTTGCACCGTTGAAAATTCACCAGCTATGTTCTGTACACAAAAAAAATGACAAAGGTTGGGAAAAGTGATTTCAAGCAACACTTTCTTATCCATTATCTGTTCACTGAGGTGAGAGTCAGTGCTCTTTACATCATGGCCGCCTTTGACCGAGGAGGCATCGAGGAGCCCGAGAAAAACTTGAGCCAATGGAATCAGGGAAGAAATTTCCACTGGTTGGAGTCACAAATAGCACAAAGGAAGGTGGTTGTGGTTCTTGGACGTCAATCATCTAAGCTCCAGGACATCATTGCAGGAGTTCCCAAGGGTAGTGTCCTCAGCCTAAATACGTTAAGTTGCATCATCAATATCCTTCCTTCCATCACAATGTCAGGAGTGGGGAAGTTCGCTGATGTTTCAACAATGTCCATCCACATTTTCGACTCCTCATATATGGAAGCACTCCATGTCCAAATGCCACAAGTACTGTACAGTATGGAGCTTGGAATGACAAGAGGCATGTAACATTAACGCCACACAAGTTAGCGGCAATGGTTACCTCTGATAAGAGAGAACCTAACAAATCGCCCCTTGATTTTCAATGGCATTGCCTTGGTGAATCCCCCACTATCAACATCAAGAGGTTTACAATTGAGCAAAAAATGAACTGGACTGGCCACGTACGTACTGTTTCTTGATGAGCAGGTCAGAGGCTAGGTATCCTACAGGAAGTAATATAAATATTGACTCCTCAGAGTCTACAAGGCACAGGTCAGGAGTGAGGTGCAATACTCCCCACCTTTGTGAATGAGTGCAGCTCCAACAAGACTCATTGAGCAGCAAACGATCCATGAGAATCCAGCCCACTTGAGCGGCACACCATCCACAAACAATTAATCCCTAAACCACCGCCACAAAGTGACAACAGTGGGTACCAAATATAAGTTGGGCAGTAGAAACTCGCCACGATTCCTTACACAGCACCTTCCAAGCTCCCGACTAATACAATCAAATCAACAAAGGCAGCACATCCATGGAAACACCACCACCAGGAAATTAGGCTCCACCCGTCTTCTTAACTGGGAAATAACTCACCGTTCCTTTATTGTTGCCGGTTCAAAATTTTGGAACTCACCCCTAACAGCACTGTGTATACTACGCCAAATGGTCTGCAGTGAATGAAGTGGGCTGCTCACCATCATCTTCCCAAGTGCAATTTGGGATGCCCAACATATGTTGATCGCTGCCGAGGCGCACACATTCCATCAATATTAATACACAAATAATCAGAATTACAGCCAGCGTAGCTTTGTGAATAGCAGTTCAAGCTGGATCCTCAACACGAGCTGGGTGAATGAAATAGTATTTTACTCAATTATCGACATACAATCTGCCCTAAACATAAACCAAATTTAATTCCAGGAGAGAAGCCAATTTTTATACATGTGTTTTCATGGGTTATTCTTCCTATGGGAGACATGATACACTGGTTATATGTTTGCTTTGAACCTATCTCCACACTTGTCACAGCTCAGACTTATACATGAGAAATATTAGTATTCTGAGGAGTTCAATCTGACTCAATCAAGCGCATGTATCTCTTGTCACAACTTTCATCTGTTTCTTCAACAATATCAGGCTGTTTTTCTCCCGCCCCTATCAAGGCCCTGTCTGCAAGTCCACTTCACACAATGATCACAATTTGTCTACAGAAATTAATGACATTTCTCTTCATTTCACTTTCTACCAGTTAAACCCATACCACTTGTTTTTATAAAATAGCCGGTATGAGCCTTTACCTCCTGGTTTGACACTCAGTTTCATGGCCAGCAACACTGAAGGAATGATGACATCGGTACACGTCAGGATATTGAGTGGTTTGGAGGGGCATTTCCAGATGTTTGTGTCTCCATTTCTATGCTGCACTTGTTATGCCAGATTTTGGTGGCCGTGGGTTTGGAATGGACAGGAGAAGGAGCCATGGTGAGTTGCTGTATTGCACATTTTAGATGGTACACACTGTTTCTCCTGTGCATTGATGTTGGAAGGGGGAGATGACGAAGATGAAGGATGGTGTGTTCATCAAACAATGTGTTTTTTTCTGAATGGGATGCAGCTTCTTGAGTGATTTGGGAATGGCACTGATCCAGGCGAGTGGAGAGTATTTCATCACACCCCTGACTTGTAGATTGTGAACATGTTTGGGGAGTCAGGAGGTGACTAACACGCCATAGGATTCATAGCCTCGTACCTGCTCTTGTAGCGACATTATTTATATGGCTAATCCAGTCCAGGCTCTGGTCAATGGTAACCACTATGATGTTGACAGTGAATGGGTTTACGATGGTAATGCCATTGGAAATCAGGGGAGATGTTTAGATTCCTTCTTACTGGAGATGGTCATTGCCTGGCACTTTTTTGGCACCAATGTTACATTCCACGTGTCAGCCCAGAACTGAATGTTGCCCAGGTCCTGCTGCATTTATGCAAGGTCTGCTTCGGCATATAAGGAGAGATAAATGGTGCTGAACATTGTGCAATCATCAGTGACCTTCTTATATTCTGATTGAAGGAAGGTCAGTAATTAAGTCGCTTAGGATATTTGTGCCAAGGACGTTACCTGAGGCCCCTGCATTGATGTCCATGGACTGAGTTGATTGACCAACAACAACCTCAACCATGTTCCATTGTGCTATATGTGGCTCCATCCAGCGGAAAATTACTCTCCTGATTGGCGTTGAGTACAGTTTTGCCAGGGAGATTTAATGCCGCACTTGTCCAAGTACTGCCTTTATATCAAGGGCAATCACATTCAAACGCACCTCTGGAGCTCAGCTCCTCTTGCCCATGTTTGTACTAAGGACTGCAATGAGGCCAGGAGCTGAGTCACCCTCACATAACTCAAATTGAGCGTCGATGACAGAGTCGGGAGCAGGTTATTACTGATTAATAAAGCGAAAACGTCGATTACACTTCCAATAGCATTTTGATTATCGAGAATGTGCTGATGGGGCAGTCACTGGCCATGGTTGATTTTTCCGGCTTTCTGCGTACAGGACATAATTGAAAAAAAATCCACATAGCTGCGTGGATACCAGTGTTGTAGCTTTACCGGAAGAGCTTGGCTAGGGGCGAGGCATTGACTGGAGCACAAGTTGTCAGTACTTTATGCCGAAATATTGTCAGGGCCAGGAGAATTTGCAATATCCAGTGACATACGGCGCTTCTGTATATCACGTCGACTGAATCGAATTGGCTGCAGCTTTACCCAATTTTCAAATTAAAGTCAGGTTCTAATTAAAAGCCACAGAATATATTTTAATTAATTCACAAACAAGCTCTCAGCTGAATTCAACAATTCAATTTTTAAATCTGATGTTATATTTATACTTAAACTTGTTATATTTATTTAAGATATGCCCAAAGGTAAACAACGTGGAGCGGGAAGGGCATATCTTTATTTGCTCAGAGCGTTTGATCATAAAATTAATTAAATTTAAATGTAAATGTTAATAATTCCAGACCTGCTATTTACTTAAAAACTAGTCCATGATAGTAAACATTAGTAAGAAGAAAGTGTGAACATGCTGTGTTTAATACAATAGAGCTTATGAGTAGCAGAAACAATTTGTTCCCTTGGAGACTGACATTAATACAATCAGTAATGAAACAGCATGATGTAATTTTTCTTAGCAAAACTTTACAGTTAAAAAACCAACCAAATGCATTTTAGTGGCCTCACTGTAAATATCCAATACAGTGACATGACTGCCCGAACATTTACTGTTATGACCCTTCCAATTTCAGGCCTAACAACTTTTATACCAAGATCCTGGATCGAATTGACCCTAGCCTCCAGCAAGGGGAATTGTGTAGTCCGAGTGTGGAAGATGCATAGGGAGGATACAGATGACTGACATGGCATTGGAATTTGCTTGGGAACTTCCTGAACTACATTCAGGGTGGGATAAGCGCAGCTCCCCTTTCCCACTCGTGAACGTCGGGTAATCATGTTGCATGTCATGAACGTTCATTGACGGGGCATCAGAGGTGAACCATTTGATGGTCAAAGATTTGCGCTTTTTCCGGCAGGAATACTCACCATTCGGATTCCCGGTCAGGCCAGCCTGGCTTGCACCGGGTATGGGTGAACTGTATCTCACTTGGTGACACTTCTGGCTGCCCGCCCCTTTCAGTACTATTTTGTGGGTGCCGGGGCCTCAGGACCAGCTGATCGTATGAAAGTGAGGAAGAGGAGAAATGCAAGTAGAAAATCTGGGGGGGGCGGGCTCTGTTTTTCCCGGGGGTGTGGATGGAGTTGAGAATAAAGAGGGATAGTGAGAAATGCGAACTTTTAAAGGAAGATTCGTTTTGGTACGCAAAATGGAATGTATAAGGGGATAGGGAAGGTGAATTGAAAGGCTAGCTTTGGTAGGTGTTCTCTAAAGAAAGGCTGGAAGCCGGTCTGTAACGTTTCGGGGGGTTCGGGAGCTGTGGATGGTAGTGTGTAAAGGGGGTGGCTGCTATTCTTTAAAGGATGTAGACAGGTTCTCTGTAAAGGGGATTGGGGAAGCTGTTCTGTATAGGGAGATTGGAAGGTGGTCTGTTAAAGGGAGGAGAGAAAGATAGTGCATAAAGGGTTCTGTAGATGTAGCTCTACAAAGGGCTTGTGGAAGGTGGTCTGTAAAGGATTTGAGGAAGGTTTTCTTTAAAGTGGCTGCGGAAGCTGTTCTGTGAACAGAGTTGTGGAAGGTGGGCTGTGAAGTTGGGAGTAGAGAGTGGTATTTAAAGGGGCTGTAGAAGCTGTCCTGTAAATGGCATGTGGAAGGACTTTGTAAAGCGGGGCTGGAAGGTGGACTGTAATGGGGGAGTGATGACGTTTTTCTGAAAACTGGAGTGTGGAATGTGGTCTAAGAAGTGATGTGTGGAGTGTGGTCTGTAAAGTGGTTTTGCAGGAGTGGCCTGTAATGAGGGGTGGGTAGTGTGGAATGCAGTCTGTTACGATATTGTGGAAAATGTGCTTTAAAGTGTGGGGGTGTGTGGAAGATGGTCAGTAAAGTGGGGTGTGTTAGGCGATCTGTTGAGGGAGGTGTGGAATTTGCTCTATAAATTGGCATGTGGAAGGTGGTCTGTAAAGGGTTTGTGTAAGATGATGTGAAATTTCTGTTATAGAAGGACTGAACGGAGAGGGGGATTGAGAAAGGCGAAATATCAAATGGGGATTGGTGGTGATACGGTGGATTAATTGTAAGAGGCAGGTGAGGAAGGTGGCCTGAAATTTGGATTTGGGAAGGTGGTCTCTAAAGGGAGGTGTGGAATGTGGTCTGAATCGTTGTTCATGGAAAGTTGCCTGTGAAATGTAGGTGTGGACGGTGATCTGTAAAGCGGGGTTTGGAAGATGAACTACATATTGGTTAAGAAATGTTGTCTATAATATCGCCGGTGGACGATGGTCCGAAAAGGGTGATGTCGTTGTGGTCCTCAAAAGGGGGCTGTGGAAGGTGTTCTGTAAAGCAGGTGTGGAAAGTAACCTGCAAAGGGCAGATGTAAGGTGGTTTATAAGGGAATATGCAAGATGACCTGCTAAATGGGTGAGTATGTTGGCCTTCAAAAGGGGAATGGAAGTTGATCTATAAAGTGGATGTGGAAGGTGGTCTGCAAAGGGGTGTGTGGAGTGTGGTCTGTAAAGAGGGGTTTGGAATGTGGTCTGTGAAGTGCGGTGGGCTTGTTTGCTGTGGGGATAGGGTATTAGTGTGTTCTCACCTCGGTACTATTGATTGACGTTCAGGTCCTGGGAGTGATCTGAGGTTTCCATGCGTCAAGGGAGACGGTTACAGGAGGAATTGGGTTGTCGTAGGGTGGGAGTCCTAATGTTTTGTGCTGGTCACGAGGGTCTTGGAAGGCGACTATTACGGTATCATTGAAAAGGGGTATGGGTAGATTCAGGGTGGGCCATGGGAACAGTGACTGTTCTGGGCCCCGGGCGTAGGAAAGGTTTGTCCAGTTTTCATTTTTGTATTCGGATCAAGGGTGATAGGGGGAGACTCCTGGCTACCGGAGATAAATTTGAATGTGACATTCCTGGGAACCCGATAGTGATTTGTAGGAATTTGTGGGTTAAATGGGCAGTGTGAAAAGTCCTGGATCTGGTATGGAAATTCAGAAATAAGATCGCCACAGCAAAGCAGTTCAGGAACAAAGGCTCCACGTCCCTGTCCACCAGAAAAATATGCAGGCGGGAGGAGTGTCCCCTGTGGTGTACGGATCTCAAAGTCACCTCTAAATGAACACATTAATACTCATGGAACTATGATTGCTGTGGCATTTTAATTCCTCACTCTATGGTGAACCCACGCGGAGCACCCTCATACAATTGGAACTGTGATAGCTGTGGCCGTTTGAAACCCTCACTCTATTGTGAAGTCCACACGGCAGCAGGTCCTGGCCAGGGTGTTCTCAGAATAACGGGACCCCAGCAAGACCCTGAGCTGCCCTTCGTCCTGAGTCATTAGCCCATTTCCGCAGTCAGTCTGAGGGTTGAACGGAGAGAGGGAGGTCGATGCTCACAAGAGGCATGCTGAAGATTTTCGCCAGTATGAGATTGCAGAGCACCATTTACCCGGGTGAATGGTCACGCCTGACAAGGGATCACGTGGATTGGCTTTCCTTTATGACAAGGTAATGGTCTCTCTTAGAGCCTCCAGGGGAGTGAAGATAAGTTCGATAGGGTGAAAGGGAGCCTTCTCTCACAGGGTTCACAGCTCCAAGTCAAAGAGCGTTGTCTCCATGTAACTGCGTGTAAAGGGGAGGGCCAGCTGTCCGTGGTCACCCAGGGTCTCATTCGTCTGAAAGGGATGGTGTGTACTTCTACAATACAACAACTGGCAAAAATTAGAAACGCAAAACAGTGCAATCTGTGCAAGTGAACCTATATTTAAAGGTGAAACAAAGTGTATACAATGTTTATACACCTGTATCACCAGTGTGTATTTAGACTTTCTTAACATTTCTACTCGTGCCACTTTGTCTGTAGCGCCCCTGACATCGGTAGCCGAGCTGGACGCAGCTGCTTACTACGGTGGCTTCTTGTCTGCGATGACAGAATGGGCGTCTTCTGCCGGTCCGAGGCACGGTGGGCCACGGCCTGCTTGGGAACTATACCTCCTCCGCATCTTGAGCAGCTACAGATCAAGAGGTCACAGGCAGAGAGGATTTGGAAAATCTCCACACTGTGGATTGTCTTGAATGGATTCACATCGGGGTGTTCGCCTAATGTCCCTGCTCTCTTTGACTGCCCAACGGCCCCTCGCCTACTCTTTTTGGAGAAGGAGCAACTTGAAAGAGATCAAGGTGTCCTCACCCCCCTCTCAGCAAACCACTGCTGGAACACGAGCATGGTCAGAGCGATGGGGTCCAGGTCCGAACGCATACCCAACGAAAACTCCGTGGCGTCCGCCACCCACCCCATGGAGACTTCCATGTACTCATATGTCGGAGTCATAGCATAAGAAATTACAAGAACGGTCTCCTCAATCTCAGGTGCCACTCTGTTGAGAAAATCTCAATCCTCCGACGGATGTTTTTATGAGTCATTCCGAAACTCCGACCTATTTTCCATGGCCACTTCCAGAGGCTCATCATCGGACTGGGCTTTAGCAGGTGCCTGTTCTCCAGCAGTCCTCTGTGTGCCAGAGAGCTTGGCTATCACTGCCTCAGGCTGTTGGGGACACATATATGTGAGCTGACCACCAGTGGTTGAGCCCCATTCTAAGCTCGATTAGTAACCCACCCATATATGTGACTGTGCTGGGGGAGGGTGCAGGTGAACACTGCGGCTCCTCTGCTGGTGTGAATTCTTCTTCCTCATCTTCCTCCGACGTGGTCTGGAGGTGGTGCTTTCATATGAGTACAATGGTGGGTTCCCCCTCTTCCTCCTGACACCTGGAATGAAGAAAAGGGAGAATAGCTCTCTCTGTACTGGCTTATACAGTGTACGCATCAATCTCCTTGATTGGAATAAGATCTCACAATTTTATTTAAATTTCATTCATGGGATGTAGGCTTCGCTGTCCTATCCAGAATGAATTGCCCATCCCTGGTTGCGCTTTTGAAGGTGGTGGGAGCTTCCTTGAAAACCATTCACTGAATGCACACATTCAGGTAGAGCAAGCATTTCAGAAGCCAAAAGATATGTTGACCTTCATTGAAAGAGGACACGGATACAGGAGCAAAGATGCCTCACTGCAGTTATACAGGCATTTGTCCAGTCCAAACCGGTTATAATGTGAGCAGGTTTGCAATCCTTACGTAAGAAATTATGGATTTGCCAAAAAGGGAGTGCAGCAAATGTTGACCGGACAAATTCCTGGGATTATTTGCTGTCCACTTTAAAGGCCAATATTCAGACTCCCAACATTACAGAGAACCTTCCACACCCCCACTTAAAGATCACTTTCCACACCCTACTTTACAGGCGACTTTCCACACCCCCACTTTAGAGGCCAGTATACACGCCCGCAATTTCCAGGCCATTTTTCACAACCCCACTTTAGAGACTCAATTTAACGTCCATCTTGTACACCCCCACTTTATAGGCCACCTTCACACCCAGAGTTAACAGCCAAACTTCATCAAACCCTTCACAGAACAACATCCACACCCGCCATCTTTATAGACTACCTCCCAGACTCCCAATTTAAAGACCAACTTCTAGACCATGAATAAAGAAAACCAACCACAGCCCACTTTCTAGTCCACATTCCACACTCCCCTGATCAGACCACATTGCATACAGCCTTTATGAGTCGCATTCCTCACTCAGCTCTATCTAAAAATCACTTTCCGCAGCTCACTTTTACAGACCAAATTTTCCATCCCCACTTTGCAGAAAAACATCTACACCAAAGTTTTCAGAGCATCCTCCACGGCCCCACTTTAAAACCATTTTTCGCCCAAATTTACAGACCACATTGCACACCCGAAATTTCCAAAATATTTTCGAAACTCTCATTTCGCAGAACATATTCCACACCCCTACTTTAAAGACCATATTCCAAGACCCACTTTACAGACCACCTTTCAAGCTCCAAGTTTACAGAGCACCTTGTACACGCCCAGCTTACAGACTACGTTCCACAACCTCACAGTGCAGATGAAATTCACTGTCCCTTTTCCTACCACATTTCACAACACCTTTCCAGACCGCCATCCACAGCCACCTTGCAGATTGACTTTCGTACCCTATCGCTTAGAGGCCACCTTCCACATCCCAATTTGCAGACAACCTCCCACAACCGCATTTTACAAGCAACATTTGACACCCCACCGCTTGCTGACAGCCTATCACACCCCAATCAAGGGAGCATCTTCTGTAAACACATTTGCAAAGCACCAACAGCGCTCCCCTTGGCATACAATATTCCAAGCCCCCTGCACAGACCGGAATCCACACCCCCTCTTTACAGACCACGGTCAACACCACCTCAACAGATCAATTTCACATCCCAATTTACAGACCTCTTTCCATGCCGTTCGTTTAAATGCAAACTTCCACAACCCCACTTAACTAAGCACCATCCACACCCCCTTTAAAGACCCAATTCCACACGTCTCCAACCAAGAAATCTGCAATCCATATCGAGCATTTAGAAACCACCTACCTCACACCAATTTACAAAGTTCCTCCACACCCAACTTTAGGGATCACATTCCACAACATATTTACAGGCAACAATCAAGACTCGCCATAACTGACCAGCTTTCACACCCTCAATTCAAAGACCACCTTCCACCGCCGCACTTTACGGGCCTATTTCCAAACCCCAACTTTGCGGAGCAACTTCCATGCCCCCTTTAAAGACCAATTAGCACAATCCCTTTGAAAGAATATCTTCCACCCTCGCTTTAGAGATAACCCTTCAAGCACACTTTAGAGGCCAATTTGCACGCTCGACTTTACTGGTCAACATCAAAACCCGCACGTTTTAGAGCACCTATCACACCTGCCTTTACAGTGTTTTGCAATGGTGACTGTGCAAGGTGGTTTGTAAGTGGTGGACGTGAGAGGTTGTCTATATGTGGTAGGTGTGTGGAAGGTGGTATGAAGGTGGTGGGTGTGAGGAACGTGCCCTGTAAGTGGTGGGTGTGCGGAAGGAGATATGTAAGTCTTGGGTGTGTGGAAGGTGGTCTGTAAGTGGTGGTGTGTAGAAGGTGGTCTGAAGTGATGGGTGTGTTGAAGGTGGTCTGTAAGTGGTGGGTGTGTGGAAGGTGATCTGTAAGTGGTGAGCGTGTGGACGTTGGTCGGTAATTGGTGGTTGTGTGGAAGGTGGTGTGTAAGTGGTGGGTGTGCGGAAGGGGTTCTGTAAGTGGTGTTTGTGCGGAAGGCATCCTTTAAGTGGTGGGTGTGAGGAAGTTGGTCTGTAAGTGCTGGGCGTGTGGAAGGTGATTTGTTAGTTTTGTTTGTGTGGAATGTGGTCTGTAATTTGTCGGTTTGTGGAAGGTGGACTGTATGTGGTGCGTGCGTGGAAGATGCTCTTTATATGTTGGGTGTGTGGAAGACGGCCTTCGAAGTGTGGCTGTGAAAGGGGGTTTGTGAAGACCTTCCAAAGCCTCACTTTATACAGCACCTTCAAGACCACCAATTTTACAGATGATCTTACACACCACACATTACAGGAGACCTTCAACACCCCCAATTTAGAGGACACATTCGACACCCCCGTTTTACAGAGAACCTCCCTCAAACACAATTTACAGTCCACCGTACACTGCCCAACTTTACAGGGCAACTTCCATATCTCCAATTTACAGACCACCTTCCACACTCCCACTTTACACACCCAAACCCATTCACACAATTTACAGCACTCTTTCCACACATTTACTTTAGAGACCAATTTCCACACTCCCAATTTATAGACCACCAGCCTGAGAAACATCATTTACAGGCCATCTTCCCCACTCGCACTTCACAGACCACCTTCCCCAGCAACACTATAAAGGCCACCTTCCACATACCAAGACTTACCGACCACATTCCACAGTCACCTTTGCAGATCAACGTCCCCACCCCCAAAAATTACAGACCACCTTCCGTAACACAATTTAAAGACTCGGTTCCACAACCTATCTTTACCAACCAACATCCGCACCAGCACTTTACAGGCCACCATTGCACTCTAAATTTAGAGACCATTTTCCACACCCCCATTTTCCATGTCACCTTCTACACCTCAATTTGCAGACTATGTTCCACGCCTCACATTACAGGCTACCTACCAAACTACTGTTTGCAGACCACCTACCACAACCACCTTAACATCTCACCTTCTGCATCTCCTTTACAGCCCACCATCGACACAACCATTTATAAACGACCTTCCACATTCACTTCACAGGCCAACTGCCACACCCGCACTTTTTCAGGCAACCTGCCACAACCACCCCTTTCAATACGAACATCCACAACCCCTTTTACAGACCACCTTCCACATGCCCACTTTCTAGGCAATCTTTTCCATACCTTTACAGACAACTTTCCAAAGCCGCCTTGCTGAGCACCGGCCACATACCCACATTACAGACCACATTCTACATCCCAACCTTGCTAACCAACTTCCACACACCATTTTACATGCGAACTTTCTCACTCACTTTACAGACCATATTCCACACCCCACTTTACAGTCCAGATTCTTCACCCCAATTTACAGATCACCATCCATGCCCTTCTTTGCAGAACATGTTCCACACCCACACTTTTCAGACCACCTTCCACACACCTACTTTAATAAAAACATTTTTCAACCCAATAACAGGTCGCCATCCACAGGCTTCTGAAAAGACCATGTCCCGTACCACCACCTTAAAGGAAAATGTCGTCACTGCCACTTTACAGACCACATTGCACATCCAAACAGTGCAGATCATCTACCACACCCCGATTTTAAAGTCCAACATCCACATCCGCACTTTAAATACCACCTTCCTCACCCGCACTTTACAGTCCTCCTTTAACAGCCCCACGAAAGAGATGGTCTTCCACACCACCTTTACTGATTACCTTCCCAACACAGGCTTTCAAGGTGAAATTCCACAGCCCCTTTATAGACTATATTCCATAACACACATTAAATTACAGCCCCAAACTTCCTTTTACAGACCACCTTCCAAAGCGCCGCTTTACATGCAACGTCCACAAAGCCATTTACCGTCACCTTCCGCACAACACTTTACAGAACCCCTCCCACACGCCCCTTTTCAGATCACCTTACCCACGCCCATTTTACAGAGCACTATCTACACACAACTTGACAGATCACTTCCACGCATCCAATTTACAGACCCAATTCAACACCCATGCATCCATTAAATTTCGCCTTCCACATAAAAACTTGAGAGACCAACTTCCACACATGCCTTCACAGACGACTTTCCATCCCCCCACTTGACAGGCGACTTTCCACACAGCCCTTTTCAGATGAATTTCAACACCCCGTTATGCAGACAACCTTCTCCATCCCCCTCTATAGTTCACCTTCCACAGCCCTTTAAACGGATACTTTTCACACTGCTCTTTCCAGACCACCTTCCACACTACGTTACAGATCACCTTCCACACCCTCTTTACCTGCCAACTTCCACACACCGCTTTGGAGGCCACCTTCCACACTCCTTTTACAGACCACCATACATACCCAGTTTGACAGGCCACCTTCAACACCAGGTTTTAGGGATCACATTCCACACCCAATTTACAGACCACAATCCGCACTCTCCTTTAAAGGCAACCTTTCACATCATTCCATCAGATAAGAACTTCCGCACACCCTATTTTCCAACAACCTACCACAATGTCACAACAGAAACAATTTCACACCGCTCCCTCTGTGACATCTCACCATCCAAATCGAATGTTTACAGGACACTTTCAGCACTCCAATTTACAGACAAACACCTGGTCTCCCATTTGCAGACCACTTTCCACAATCACACATTACAGAGAAACTTCCGGACGCTCCTTTACATACCCCCTTCCCCATGCCTTTGAAAGAACACCTGCCACACCCCAATTTACAGACCAACATCCACATCCGCCTTTACAGACCACCTTCCACAGCCCCCATTGCAGACCTCCCTCCGCGCATCCACATACCAGGCCAGGATCCACACCATCACTTTACTGGAGATCTTTAACACCCGCTTTACGGAACACATTCCACAACCCCCATGCAGACCACGTTCTACACCCCAATTTACAGACCAACATACACATACTCCCTTAAAATCAACCTTTCACACCCACTTCAGAGATCACATTCCACAGCCCTCTGTACACTCCACCTTCCACATCTTTTCTTTAAATTCCACCTTCCACACCCCAATTAACGAACGACCATCCACACCCCCATTTAAAAAATAATTCCACATCTCTTCCTCCATTAAATCAGTATTCCAAATCAAGCCTTTACAAACCTCCTTCCATACATCAATTTACAGACCACCATCCACACGCCAATTTGAAGACCCACCGTTCATACCCACTTTACAGATGGCTAATAACCCACCCCAATCCATACAACCTTCCCCACCGCACTTTATAGACCAACATCAGCACCATCCTTTACAGAATGCCTTCCACAAACATCCACTTGCAGACGACTTTCCCCACCACAAGTTAAACATCTCCTTCTGCAGACACTTTTCAGAACACTCCCACAGTCCCTTTACAGACTAACACCAATGCTCCGAAACAGACCATGCGACATACATCGCTTGACAGAACAGCTTCCAACAACGCTGCTGCTAGACCACCTTCCACACCCCACTGTAGGGTTGAGATTCTACACCCCATTTAAGATATGCAATCCAGACCCCAAATTTTACAGGCCACGTTTCACACCCCCTATTAACAGGCCGCGTTTTAGGGCAAATTAATGAATTCACCGGAACTACAGTGCAGTTCTCTTCCTCCAAACAAACATCTCCCTTATCACAACACAGAATCATGGTATAAAATTACCGTTATTTATGTGCACTTTCCAAAATGTCTTACACAACATATTTACAGGTCAGGATAAATGATTCTGAATCCAAATCAACCGATAAAGTTCTATAAACCTGGAACATCAATCCTCCCTGTGTTTCTGAAGTCTAATAGAAGGAGCCATGGAAAATGAGGCCCTTTTTCTGACTCTCAATATAGGTAAATATAAGAGTAACATTGTTGCTCTTCAAAAACAACCAAGAGGAGTGACCATATGTAAATATCAAACCTTGACCCGCGTTCTCAAGTCATGGGTGAACATGCTGAAAATAGATTAGTTTTTTACTTGCTGCTATTCGACATGAATAGGCATATTTTATTGTCAACCTGAAATCTGCAGGAGCAAAAGTGTATCTGGAAAATTAAGGGAGCCTGAGGGTTTTATGCAGATCAATACATAGGCACAGCTGAGGTGCAGGTATAAAGTAACTTTTTGTATCATGAGCCATTCATCCAATATGACTTACTGGGTACTGCTGAGAATGAAAACAATCTCACTATACATGCACTTTTAATAAAAAAAAGATTCTTAGGCTGTATTGTCAACGGTGATGAAAATTAATTGAAACATTCTAATTCCCTTCAAGACTTTAACACGCAGTCATTGGTTTCTGCTGTGTATTTGTTTCTCTCAAAACGTATGGACTCCGAACCCTTTGTGGCCAGCATACAGAATTCATTGAGCATGGGACCTGGATATTGACAGCAAAAAAATTGCCAGGGCAGCTTAAAAAGTCTCATGGAATGATGGAGCCTGCAAGCATTGCTGCCGTGTATCTGCGAGGAGTCAGTGAAACGTATAAGTATTGGCACTTAGACATGAACATCATGCAAATGGTAACAAGGCACCGTGGTTACGAAGGAACATTTTAAAACTACTGATTCGCAGCAAGGAACCATTGGTTATTATGTTACAAATGCATATTTGTCTCATAATCTCTGAAATTTTTGCTGGCACCTTCCACGAAAGTGAGTTCTGAGGATTCACCTGCCAGCACTGTAAATTCCTCAGAATAGTGTTATTATTATCAATAAGTTAGCGACATAGAAGCATAGGGCTTATGACCTGCAGTAGCCCATTTGGCACTTCTGTTCCACTCCACAATTCAACATGATCATGAATGATTAGGCTGTGGTCTCAACTCCACTGTCATGCCTGCTCGTCATAAACACCTATGTATAAAAAATAAATCTGCTAAATCTGCCTTGAGTATATTACTTCACAAATGTCACAGTTAGTAAAATAAAATAAATACAATAAAGATGTCAACATGTAAAAGCTGAAAGTTACCCATGGTCCTACAAAAAAAACTGGCGCACATTCTCACTCCTTGTCGTTAGAACACTGCACCCGAGGAAGAACATTTACACACGACATCACAACTAGGGTGTCAAGATATCATGGAAAAGGATCGAGACGCTCCACTGTCTGAGTGTCGCTGAGTGTCTCATCACAGATCAATTAGCACGTAGCGAGGCGATATGTAATTAAAACGTTGAACTTAGTTGACAGAATTGGAAATCGATTGTCACACAGAGCACCAGCAGCAATGGATTGGGAAGAAGCCAACTTCCAGAAACCCAGAACTGCCACAGATATCTCAATTCCTAAAACAGTGCATGTAATTTCAATGTACATATTTATATTAATCCATAACGTTGTTCTGAAATGCTTCTCAAATCTCCCGTATTCTGCAGGGAACCTATCAGGCATAGAGATGATGTTCTCACGGACTGTATGGGATGGTTAAATTTCCACGAAGTACTTATTATTAACAGAGATAAACGATCCAGAGAGATTATCACGAATCATGGCGAACAGCATTTGTTACATTATTAATCAAACACGTTCAGCCATGCAGGTTTAACAAAACACTGCATAATTCTTAACACTTAATATTATTAAGTGGATTTTCGAGTGAAATGGAAACATTTCAAGGCCCAGATTTTAAGTTTGTTAGCTGTTCCTCTGGCGAAAACTGCACAAATGATAGAGGGAGTTAGAGAAAATATGCGCATCATTGCCATTGAATGTTGTGCGGTTCAAGTCTAACATGAAGATAGTCATGTCTGCATGTTTTTTTGCGAATCCAAAAGTGCAATGATCACCTTTATACAACAATGTTGAACATTGAATAATTCGAGTCGCTGTTGATACAGGAATGGTTCATTTCACTGGCGACTATTGTAGAATACTACCCGGTGTACTGCTAATTTTTATTTCCTCTTTCTCATTTGAACACTGGAATGTACACTGGTATGTTTATTTTGTAGTGCTACCTGCAGATGTAGAAGTCCCTCCATAAACTAAGTCAGCGGCCCCAACTGCTGCAATATGCATGAATCTCTACATGGTCCATAATACACCAATTATTTCCAGCTGTTTCAAGATCAAGCCACGAAATTCCGCAAGGCCCACGGCATGACTCATCAAGTGGCAGAAAACTAAAAAGTTAAAGAGTTTTCAACAATTGACGTCCTGCAAACAGACTGTGACCAGACATACATCGGCACCACCAATAAAATGATGGGCCACTCCTTGAAAAATCAACTCGCGAAAGGTTTATTCCTTCAAGCAAGAATATATTATAACATGAGCAAATTTCGTGCACTGTCATGGAATCTTGCAATCAGTGACGGAAAGCGTTGTTGATACGTATGCAGTAATTATTTGTAACTGTCAGTTTTACTGAGTGTTTGTCACGAAACAGATTTGTGCACCTGATCCCAGTGACAATGCCTTGTTGGGAGTGAAATATCAGTGCAGAGTTGCAATGAGTGCTATCACTAATCAGATTTGAATACCAGACCCCAGTAATCATGCGTCAATGGGAGTTTTTTTCGGTGTAGATTTGTGCCAACTGAAAGAAAGAAGCAGGTTCTTCTGAAATCGTTCTTTTTTTTAGTATACTGATATCTCTATTCCATAGAATTTTTCTGTATTTAACAAATTTTAATATGCAACAACATGAGGAAGTTTTACGTTTGTTTAAATGTTTAGTGATAATTGCATAAAGGTAAATGTATCGATCGACATTGTTCCTTGTGGAACTCCTTCAGTGGAAGTTGATTCTGACTATTTACTTACAGGATCTGAAACTTTGCCGTTATTCCATTACTTTGTTAATTAACATTAACTTATGAGCATACGTATGAACACTTAGAATAAAAATGAAACCGGAATTCAGCAGGAGTAGGCTACTCTGCCCCTCGATCCTCACCGACATTCAATAAGACCATTGCTGATCTGAATTAACCTCCGGCTTACAGCCATTAACCGTTCAGCATCAACTTCACCAAGCATTTATCTAACTCAGCATTAACGAATATCGAAAATACACTGTCTTTTGGGGAAGAGGGGTCAAAGTCTCACTTAACCAGACACAAGAAAAAATAAATATTCTTCATCTCTATCTTTACCGAGTTGTCCGTAATTTTTAAACTGTTACCCCTGGTTCTTTGCTCCAACAAGAGGAAACATCCTCTCCGCATCCATCCTGTCAAACTGTTCAGGGTCTTAAATATTTCAATCAAGTCACCTGTTACTCTATTAAGCTCCAGTGGATACAGCCAAGTCCGTCCAAACTTTACCCAGAAGACAACCTGCCCAATCCTGGCTTTAGTCTATTTAGCCGTCTCTTTTCTGCTTACAGCACATGTATATCCTTCCAAAAATAAGGAGGGCTATAGTGTACACAATGCTTTAGTTGTGGCCTCACCAGTACCCTGTACAACTGAAGCATCACCTACTTACATTAGTATTCCAATCCCCCAGCAATAACCGATGACATTCTGTTAGCTTTCCTAAAAACTTGCTGTACCAAAATACGGTGCATACCCCGTGCGCCTTTATCCACATCACATGTTCCGTCCTCAAAAGAATCCAATCATTTGGTTCAACAGGATTTCCGATCTACTTAGCTATGCAGACTATGCCTGATTGCCTTGTTTATTTATTAAGCGACCTGTGATAACATCTTCAATAATGGTTTCAAGCATTTTCCCCTTGTTAAACTAACTGGAATATATTTCCCTGCATCCTGCCCTGCCATCCCCGCTCCATAAATCACGCCCCCCTCACCCCATGAAACTAACGAGTTCCATTCGCTATTTTCAAATCTAATTGAAAGTTCCATTATCATTGGCATTTTCAACAAAATAAAATCAAAACATCAATTATCTCCGTCGCCACTTATTTTAAGGCCGTCGGAGATTAGGTTCATCGGGTCCTGGGTCTTGTCAGGACGCAGGCCTCGAAATTTGCTCAGAGTCATAAATCTGCCGATTGTAGTTTTCTTGACCTCCTTCATGAATTATATTCCCTGATTTACAGCTATTTCTGGAATGTAACTTGCATCATCCGTAGCGAACAGGGGTACAAAACACTTGTTCAGTTCGTTTGCCGCCTTCGTTATTTTCAATTCTTAATTTCCCAGACGTCGTTTTCAGAGGACCAACGCTTACTTAGTTAATTGTTTTATTATTTGGAAATCTATAGAGTTTCTTACCACGCTCTTTATATCTCTAGTTTGGTTTCCCCCATTCATCAATGTTTCCCTCTTTATTCATCGTTTTTGCCATTCCTACATGTTCTGTAAAATATCTCTAATCTTCTGACATGCCACCAGACTTTCCACCGTTATCTGCTTTAATTTTGCATGCCGTTAAGATTGATATTGTCTTTATTCATTTATTTTTTAGTTAGACACGTTTGGTGGGCACACGGCTTGCATGATTTCCTTTCTTCTTTCTCGTCGGAAAGTATGTAATATGTGTATTCTTAAATATCTCTTCAAATGTGTTTTGCTGCATTTCTATTTACCTATTCATTAACCTCTTTGCCACTTCGCTTTAGCTACCTCTGCATTCATGCCCTCATAATTGCACTTACCTACGTTAAAAATGGCAGTTTTGCACCACCCTTTATTCGATCAAATTGATTGTTAAATTCAATTATATTATGATCAAGTCTACCTAGGGCGCCTTCATAATGAAATATTTAATTGATACTGTCTTATTGCAAAGTGCCAGGTGGAGCATAAGCTGCAATATGGCTGGCTCCCGAACGTGTTATGATGCTATCTGGAATGCATTCTATAAACCCTTCAGCTACTCTCCTTATGTCCATCAGGTCGTTACAGTTTATGTAGGTTAGTATCGCCCATGGATTTCGCTCGGCCTTTCTGATAAGAACGCATTATGTTACCTTTAGTACTTTACCCTACCGTATCTTTACTGCTCAGATGTCTGTACACAACTTGAAAAGTGATTTATCTAACTTATCATTTTTCACATCCTCCCAAACGCCTTCTATATCCCGATTTCGCTCTGTGCTTGTTTTTAAAATCATCATCGGTAATCAACAGACAGTCCTCCATCATATGTCTCCGAAACTAGGTACGTTTGGCAGTTTTTCTTCCCTCAAGTACTTTAGTGAGCCAGTTGTAATTTTGCAGCACTCAATTACATTTTCATCATCATCATTTCTGAGACTAGTTTTGAACTCCATCTTTTATGGATTGAATTTTCAACCCCACCAGGCCCAATCCGAACTCGTACCCCCAAATCATTAACATGGGATTCTGGACAACTGGCCCACTAATATTATCACTTGGCAACGGATGTATTTTAATTTGGTCTTCTGAGATTGCTTTGAGATTGTCAGTCATCTTTCTGCCTAGAATATGTTTCAGATTCTGCATTAGTTTAAGTTTGGAATACATAGTCATAAGTAACTCGCTTAAGTCAGTTAGTGATATTTCACTGAATGTCCCACAGTTAAAAAAGTTTAGCCATATTACATGATGCTGGAGAGCACGCATGAGGAAGATACCGGTCCATTTGGAATTCAATTATTAATGTCTAAAGTCGAGCTAGTGATATTTCCGTAGCAACATGAGATCCAGGGATATGGGTGAAGATGAGTGTTCTCTGTTTCCTGACAGGAAGCAGTTTCCATTTCATTTTTTTCCGTTACTAAATGATTGCGCTTTGAATTGTACAATTTTATCTCTGTGATATTTATAGTACAAGAGACATTTAGGTCTCTGTCGGAAAGCATTTGATCATTTTTCAAAAGTGACACAATGATGCAACTTTAATAACTGGTGAAGATACCGTAACGAATAATTGAAGGGCACTGACAATGATTCACCTCAGGGTTTAATGCAGAGATTGTCTGCAGCACAAAGAGAAGTAAAACTTCAAACTGAAGAATTCATCTTGTAATTGATCATTTACAGAAAATTTTTTGAATTATTCTCGAAATTAATGATGTTTCTCGTAAGTGACTATAGCTATTAAGCATGCAACTTTTGTGTCACGTGGGCTCTGTTTCTTCTCAGCCGCTGACAGTGTCTTATTCACAACCATTGATCGACATTTTACAGACAATAGATCCCCCCCAAAAAAAAAAATGTCTATGATATGAATGATATGATTTTACTTTTGCCAATTTATGTTAGTCTCATATAACTGTGATTAGCGCATGATTATTTAAAAAAAAACATATTATATCATTGCAATATCAGACCTCCCTGACTACCAAGGATTTCTATGTAACTTTAGATTGGTCATATTTATGTTGTGGAATTGAAGTTGCTGCACAAACACATTAATGTATGCAGTGACTCAGGCCAAGATCAGAGGATAGCTCCAGGATGTCCCAGCAACTACGCAATGCATTAATGCACTAAAGAAGTAACAGCAGCCTATAGTCAGCTTCCCGATTTCCTAGCACTTGATTTGAAAATTTGTCCCTCGAATCCCAACAACTGAATCTCTCCGTACCTGAAATATCCCCCGTCGGCGGTGATGCTAGGGTTGTGAAAGGGAAGCATTGTTGACATTGTAATATTGCTGATTGACAGAGGAGACAAGACGTGTGTAAAGATCCAGCAGATCAGGAGTTATAAGTGCCCGCCAGAGCACTGGAAGTATATAAGCCGGATAATTAAATATATAGATGTGATTGAAATCCAGGACTTGGTAAACAGCATTTTGAGGTTAGGGCAGAAGGTGTCTTTGAAGTATAGGACTTAAGTGGGCATGAGGATTCGCAAAGCACAATATTCACTATCGGAGAGTTGCAGAAGCCACAATCTCTCCGGAGGCAACTCAAATATCATCTTATCGGTTCAGCTTATTAGCCATGACCAATAAAAAAAGAAGAAAACACTGCAGTTGCTGGATGTTATCTTGTGCAAAATGATCAATATTTCACTTTTATTTGTATTATTTCGAAAACAATTTTTTCATTGCGTTGCCCTTTCATTCCCCTTGTCAAGTTTGTCTCTCCATTTCTCTCTCTCCCACTCTGAGTCAGGACTTGGAGGCGTAGACTGGTAGGTGGGATAAAGTCCCTTCCTTCTTTGCGTCTTGGATGGCACATCTAATTTTTTTCTCTTTTCAGTTGTTCTCCAATCTGTCTAATTTGATGTATATCTGGGTAAAAAATAAACACTAGAGCCCTCCGTTTTTTCAAGCTATCATATATCCAACATTAACCTCACCTTAATTTAAAAGCCTTTTGAAATGCTGACATCTCACAAACCCGGTTCTTCCCAGAGCACGGTGTTTTATGCCTCAAATTAGAAGACCATTCCAGTCTGATTGCAGACACAGACTATGACAATATTCTTTTGTGGATATTACCACTTACATTTCTCCTTTTTAGAGGATGGTACAGAGTGGTGGGTTAAGATAGACGTTGAATAATAACTTGCTGATCCACACCACGTAACAGCATTTTCATGGACATTACAGCTTGGGGTTGGAACTGAACCTGGAGGTCACCTGCTCAGTGAAAGGTGTGTTATCAACTGAGCCACAAGATCGAAAACAAATGAATGAGCAATTTTTTAGAACTGTCAATACGTAAAATGATGGGATAACATTCAGCCTCAATATGCATCGAGTAAATAGAAGCGAATGCCTCCAAACAAAAAGAAAACTCAAAGGTGAGATCGGTCTGAAGCTACACACCCATGTGTCGAATCACTGGGTGCCTCTCCTTTCATAATTTTTCGTAGGCTAAGCAACCAAATCTTAGAATTGAAGGGCATTAAGAGCACGGGGGCAGGCGACTGTTCTCATCACGCTGTTTCCTGACACCCATATCGGGAAATTACAGGGAAAATGGAAGAAGACCATTTGGAATGGTTACCTAAAACGTCGACTACAGTCGAAGATATGTCCGTCACAAGCTCCAGATGACAGCATCCGTTGAGTCGTTTGTTCACTGGATCGTTGAACAGCTCTCACGTCTCATGTGCTATTTGTCTTTCAGGTCTATTTACCTCAGGCATCATATATAATCTGTCGCTCCTTAATGAGCTTAATACGCTAACTTAAAATGAATCATGACTTTTTCAAACACCATTGAAGGAAATCGATGATTCCTGATCCTGAAAGCTTGCAAACTGGAGTCATGAGTATGAGCACCATTTCGAGATGTCAAAGGTTTTAGACTTAAGAAGTAAGATAAATAAGACCCAATTGAACAGCTGAAGAACAGTTCCCATGAACAAACAAGAGTTCAATGACAAAGTAAAATCAGAAAGTCGCCGAATGAGTTATGTCCCAAAAGAGGAAACTTCAAAATGCCTGTCCGAAATCCAAAATTGAATTTTCAAAACAATAATTAGCTCTAGATAAAAACAAGACCCTGCATAATATTCAAATTAAAGATTCTTGGTATTACAGACAGATTTTTCTTCCATATGAGTTTATCTCAGATGGATCAGAAACTCATATCATTTCGAGGGGATAGAAAGCACACAGATAATGATAATTGTGAATTAATACAGGCCAAGGGAGCTCTTTAGCATTCTTTTAGCACCATGGCAAATTTCATGCTGTAATATTATGTTCTTATAATTCAATCTCTAAGAAAGTAAAGGACGCCTGTAAAACTAAATGGTGGATCATTGCTTACTGTGTCTCAAGGTGTGTATTACTATGTCTGTTTGACAGAGACCAAGGTTCACGTTGCAACGTGAACGATATTCGGATTTTCTGCAGCTTATTCGAATATAAGCTGTATGCCCTGCATCACCCCCGGTCATGTGCGTGATGAAATGTCGAACCAAGCCCACATAGTGTTTTAGAAAAGACGTTAATTTGGAAAAATAAAGAAAATTTATGTGGTCCACCAAATTATTGATAGGATATCAGAAGATCAGCAATATAAACAGGAGTAGACCAAACGGGTTGAACAGACGGCCCCACCATTCATTGTTATCATAGTTGATGTAACCTGTTCTTTAATCCACATCTGTGACATGTCCCCATAATGCTTAAACTTATTATCTTTCGAAAATGTGTCTACATCTACATTGAATATAATTAATGTTACAGCCTCCGCTACCGGGAGAAAATTTCAAACATCAGCAATGCTGCTAGCAAAAGGAATACATCCCTCCTCTTCTCACATTTAATTGGAAAAATCTTTCGCTTTTAAGCAACGCCTCCTGAACAATAGCCATGTAAATCCCATTCAGAATCTTATAACTAACAGATAGCTTAACTTTCAGTCTTGTAAACTTCAATGCTTTCCAAAAAGCATGCTCTGCCTTCCCTCATAAGGTCACAGGAATCGGCTTCCTGATTCCTCTCTGAGCTGTCTCCAATGCAATTAAGCTGTTCTTTAAATAAGTTGACGAAAACTGTACGCTGTACTCTATGTGTGGTCTCACCGATATTTTGTTCTGTTGACTTGCAATGAAGAGCAATATTGCCTTTAACATCTGTGTATTCTCTACACGCACGCTGACGTTTTGCCTTTCATGCACTTGGATACTGATGTCTCTCTGTACCAAATCATCCTACAGTTTCTCATCATTTAGACAACATTCTGATTTTATATTCTCCCTACCTCTGGAAACCTCATGTTTTCGCACATTATAGAACATTTGTCAAACTTTGGTCACTCACATAACCTACCTATATCCCTATCCATATGTTGTGCATCTTCCTACGAACCAGATTCCTTCCATACCTTGGAAACGTTCAGAAAATTGGTTATAATGCCTGTCCATACAAGTCACTAATATTGAACATAAATTGCTAAGGCATTATCAGTGACTCTTTCCACTTTAGAGAGGTTGCTTGTGGAGTAGTTATTGAAGTTGGAAAGGCTTTGTGAAGTTAATTCCTGCAAGGGCCGATTAGATCAGTTGTTAGATAATGGAGACCCGTGGTCTCTGCTTTATCTTTATCTTTAGCTTTATCTATCTTAAATATTTTACCTTTTGTATTATTTTTCAAAATGTTTAACCGTTTGCAGGGTGAAAAATTCCGAATTTCCACTAACAAACCTCTTGCATTCAGTGCTGGAATAAACTAGTTGAAAACCAATATTGTTTGTCTGAAGGATTCTCAGACCTTTCCTGAAACAAAATGTTCCATTTTAAGTACAACTCAAAAAAAGCACCAAATTACTTGCAGTTTGAAAAAATTATAAGACGTGAAACTGAGCAGAGACGCATCATGCAAAGGCAGAAAGCAGATCGGCACTTAAAATCATCTCTCACTTTATGGAGTCATAATCTGGCAGTAACACAGCACTTGAACATTCACAGAAACTGCCCGCAAGTATGTTGAGATACAAGGCGACACGTAATTGTTGTATACACGTGGCTGAAAAGGGGGAATAAATTTCTGCTCTCCGCCTTTCATCCAATAGATGCTATAACTGGCGAAAGCGATTCATCTATTTCTTTGTACCAAGCAATTTATCAAGAAGTTGAAAATATTCCACCTGGCGAGGAGTCCACTCAGGCACGTAGAAAACATATAAATTTTCGTTTTGCAACGAATATTGACTGGGTAAATGTCGCTTAACTTTACATTATCATCTTTTTATGTGACCATTGAACTAAATGAACTCGATCAGCATCGCCCTCTCTGTACATATTTAGAGGAATCGGATGCCAATGTCTGTGCCTTTGTCCCGATGTGCAGTGAAAGGAGACATGAGTTTGGGAAGAATATCATTACTATTTCTTGTTTAAATAATGTTTCTTTTTGCCCTGTTTTGGACTAAAGTGCCAGCAGATAATACGGTTTCTGTTTCCCTTTCGGCTGCAGACTAAGACCCTCAGGAATCCGGATGGGCATAGAACAACACATCGGTTGATTGTCTAAAAACAATCAAATCACGCTAACAGTGGCACGCTACAGCTGAACTAAAAATGGGAGCGAGGTTGAATGATAAAGATGAACTCAATCTGTGCAAATAATAAAGTGAATCATAGATGAATAATCATGGGTAAATGTCAACTGCTAGAAAATTAAAAGGCCGATGAGATTGGAAACGATGGTAAGAGTATGGATATCAACATTGCGTAAACTGCTCCTGCAAACCCATTATGGAAGAAACGCAAGTCTATCTGGAGTTGATCGAGAGAATACGTTGGGAAATAACAGGATGGTAGTGATCATGGTGTATTGGACTTTATGTTAATAAGAAGGAATGACAAAGATCATTGCAATAGATTGGGAAGCACAACTATATTTTAAGGAATGGTAAAAGACTGGAAAAATGGCAATATTGGCGAATAAAAATGTATGCCAACAATTAAAATGGCTTATATATTTCTTAAAGAGTCCACGAAATATATGGATTACAAAATATTTCATCCATTGATCCAGAAATAAGACACTATGGCTGAATAAAGGCATAAGGAACATATAAAACTAAGAAAAGTAGCACAGACTAAGCACGTGGAAAGCTAATGTTAGGGACGTAGAGCAGAAGGACCAGAAAGTATAGAAGCACCAGGAGAAGTGTTAACAAGCAATTCAGAAATGTTTTAAATTAAGATATCAGAGAGCATAAAACAAAATAGCGAAATATCCTTACGGCACATGAATACAAAATGAAACGCAGCAGGATAATAGACGCACTCACCAATCAACATGATGAAAAAAAAGACAAAAGGAACAAGGTGGCAGAACCTTTAACTAATTAGTTTCCTGAAATATTAACCTGGAAGTGAAGCCAAGTGGTCGTGCTACTTGAAGGCTGTATTCGAATTTACATGTAATCACATAAGAATTAAGGCGAACAAAAGTATTAAATAAACGAATCAAGTTGAGATTATAAGGCAAAAAATGCTGTGGGCTGCAAGGCAGGACAATATAAAGTGTACGTGCAGCTTGGGTGGGTGAAGCAGTAAATTCTTCGTGAATAACAAACTGAAACTAACCCATCAAGTCAAGGCACAGTCCCGTATTTCCCAGGCCTCTGAACTCAATAAACCTGAAGATCAAAGCCGAACCATTTTTCGACCGTCAGATCCTGGAAGGTTGACGCATAGTAACGAACTTTCTGAAGATTCGGTGTTAAATTTTGGTTTCTGTGAAAATCGGTATTTGATCCCAGGTCCGCTTCCAAGAGATTATGGTGATTTTCAGAATGGCACCAGTGAATTTCGTTTTTTACTTGCTGCTGGAAACAGTCCTCTATGGCGTATTGACAGTGCGAGAAGCAGGCGGTGAGCTACCCACTCTCGGTGAGTTGAATTGCAGGCACTCCAGCAGACACCTTTCTTGTGTACACTCGCACTGCTTTGAATTCCATTCCAATTGTCCGTCAAAGGTATTTACAAAAATGTAATAGGAACAATGAAATAAAATGGAGCTTGCTCGTCAAAGAAATCAAAAAAATAACAGTGTGAAGTACGGCAGTGGAGATAGCAAGAAGACTGTGAATTTGAAAGAAGCTCATGTTCGTTGTACAATATGTGATGTTACATAATGAAGTCTAGGAGAATCCACGACTTTTTAGAATGATTAAAAATAACGTTGTCGGAAACAAATAAAATCAGTGAAATTACAGTAATTAAAAGAGGCCTAATAATTTGCTGCTTCACAAGATCAGAAACGCCCTGGAAATATAACTAATGACCTGGTTTGTTATTAGGGTAGGATTAGCTGTCCTAGTTATTGTTGCTTGCTGGGAAGAAGATGAACAGTTCCAAGTGCCTTCTTACCTTTGCCACTATCAACACATTTTTTAATCCTTAGCACTACCATTAGCACTCACTTTAATCGTTTGTTCAGGACATCATTATCAGTCTGTACTTTGCGCTCACCGATCACTGGACTTCTATCCAGCTTCCCGTATTCCCTCCCGCCCCACCACCCCCAACCCCCGCCCCCTTGTATAGTATACGATTGATCATTTTTCTACTTCGCAAGAGCTCTGAAGAAGAATGATACCAACTCGAAAATTCGGTTCTGTTTCTCTCTCCAGAAATGCTCTTAGACCTGCTGCGTTTTCCCAAACGTTTTCTGTTTGTCCCTCCGATTTCAAGTATCCGCAGTATTTTGCTTTCGCCTTAGTATTGAATTCACAGCCACTTCTCTTCCAGGAACTCCGGCCTTGAAAAAGTACTCATCTTCCCTCCGACAGGGTTTCTGTTCGTCTCTATTGTACTGTTCACCTCCATTGTTTTCCAATTCCAACCTGGTGTTTGACAAAGTGTTTACCAAAACTCGCCTTCAAAGCCATATTTCCTTCCTGAGCAACTGTTTCCATCTCTGACTTACCCCACGTGGACTCCAGCTGAGGTTCCAATCCTCATGTTCCGAAACCACTCAGGATTACACGTATCCCCAGGACATACAACGTTACATGGACTGCTGCTCTCCCCTCATCGTGAAGTGAACACTCAGACACATGGCCTGCAAATGTACACACGCAACCTCCCTTGCTATCAGCATCGACTATCCTATCTCAAAGCTGTACTTTTCCCCAGATTCATTATATCTCTCAATCTGAAAGCTGTACTTTTCCCCAGATTCATCTTAACTCTCATCCGATCTGGCACCCTAAGAGGAAAATGTTTCTGTTATTTTCCGATGCAAAGGAACACAAGCTCCAACAACTTGTTCATACCGACGACCATCCAGGAACCACACACGAGCCCAATCCTCGGAGCCCTTCACGTCTTCTAATCCTAGCCCTTGTCGTGTATTCCATAATATTGTTTGACATTCCCACCCCTGATGCTGAAGATGTAGTACACAGCATCAGGATTAGATACATTCACTTACGTCCTCACCTCAATGGATTTTGTGCTTGGCATAATGATGAACTCATCTTATGCTGCCTCCGACTCCATGCTCATTTCATTTGGCAGGAGCCCTTCCCCCCGTTCCACAGATCCTTTCGCCCACGTCCAGCAAACCCTCTCCACCTGGGCATGTGCATATTTACTGCTCTTGATGTTTTCATTGAGATATGCCTGTGTAACAGCGACTTGCTCAATTTCTCTGATGCTGCCACCGACTTTAGTGTATCTCCTTCTGAACATGAAGCACTCATTTCGCTAAGGTACAACCCTAACATTTTTCATCAAACCATCCGACAATGGTTCTACCATTGTTGTCTGGCTTTCTGACCTCCAAATGACAGAGGCTGATGGCCATATCTCACGCACCGTCTCCCACCTTCCACTATACCATGACCGAAAATGAAGCCACACTTTCGAGGACTGCCCCTTAACTCATCCCCTCTGGAGATCTTAGCTCAACAGCTTCAAAAATATCAAAATCTCCCAACACAGGTTTTCCTTCCCAAAATCCACAAGCAGGACGTTCCTGGCAGACCAATGATGTCAGACTATTCCTGCCACAAATAACTAATCTCTTACTTTTTTTGACTCAATTCTCCCGCCCCTTGTCCAGACTCTTCCCTTCCTGCATTTCTGATTACGCTGATACGCTTAATCATACCAGCAATTTCTGGTTCCTTGGCCCTAGCCGCCTGCTCTTCACCATAGACGCCTGATACCTCTTCACTTCCCCTCAAGGATAGTCTGAGGGCCCTCCACTTCTTCCCGGAACGGAGGCCCGAACATCACGATCCACCGCTGCTCTTCTGGACAAGGCTAACTTGCTCTCTCATGGAATAATTTCTCCTTCAACTTGCATCACTTCCCCTAAGTAAAACGTGAGGTTTTGGGTACCCGCATGGTCCCACTTATGCCTGTCCCCTTATGTGGCATGTGGATCATTCATTATTACAGTCCTGCTCAGGCCCCATCCCACAACTTTTCTTTTACGGACATTGCTGACTATTTCTGTGCAATTTCATGGTCTTGTCTGGACTTGGAAAAAATGATCAATTTTGCATCGAATTACTGTCCCGATATCAATTTCGCAGGCACTTTCTCTGGCACTTCCCTTCCCTTCCTTGACCTCTCGGCCTCCATTTCTGGTGATAGGCACGCCAAAAATATTCATGACAAGCCTACGGACTCCCACATAGAACTCTAGTCAAGTCTCTCACACCCTCCTTCCTTTAGGAATCCATGATATTCATTCTGTGCCTTAGCCTCCAGAATCTCTGTTCTGTCGATGCCGCTTTCAAGGACAGCGCTTCACACATGTACTCCGTGTACATTTACCGTGGGTCCCCACACAATGTGATTGAGAATCCCTTCAACAGTGTGCGTCCGGCCTCCAGCGCTTCTACCCTCAGACATTCCCCTCCATCCCAGAAACATGATACACACCCCCTTGACCTCAAATTTCTCCGCCAGCAGCACCTGCATTGAACGGATCGTCCTCCAACATTTCCACCAACTCCAGCATGATGCTGCCACAAATAGGATCTTCCCATCACCACTACTATCAGCATTCCGTAGGAAGCATTCCATCCGCGACACCCTCGACCACTCCTCCTTCACCCCCGACAACTTATCCCCTTGCCGAAGCACCTGCCTATGCATTTGCGGATGGTGGACCACCTAAACCTTTAACTCCAACATTCCCACCGTTCAATGTCCTACATAATATTTTCAGGAGAGCAGCTTTCCACGATTCTGTCCTTTAATTTGTGCTGTTGCATTCACTGCTTCCAATGTAGTGTCTTCTACATTTTGGAAACCCAACGCAGACTGGGCGAACTCCTTAAGGGTCACTTCTGGACTTTCCGCAAGAGTGACATGGAAATTCCTGTCACTTGCACTTTCAAAACTCCATCGTGCTCTCATGCCCACTGTTACATACTTGGCCTGCTGCAAAGTGCCTTTAAAGCCCAACGCACAATGCTGGAATAGCAGCTTTTCTTCCAACCAGCTACCGCACAGCCGTAAGTATTAAAGATTCAGTTCAATAACTTCAAATCATGGACTCTCTCCTCCGTCCGCATATCCTTTTCAGTCTCATTTTTTCTGCATTCACTTTTGTTTTTTCCACGTTCTAAAATTCATTTTTTCACCGGATTTAACGATTTTCTCCCCCCTTTTATCCCATTTTCTCTCCTTCGTCCCAACCACTGCCCCCTCCTCTCCACCCCATCCCCAAAAGTGTCATATGCTGCTTGTTACATGTTGTTCTTTCACAGAAGCCTACCACTGTTCTGCTATTTTCACATTGTGCTTTCTTACTTTACGCCACTATTACCACTGTTTTTAGCACTTACCACTACCATTTCCATTCCCTGTTTCCTTTAGATCACGACATCATTGTAAATATATCCTTTGACCTCACTTATCGCTGGCTTTCAATCCAGCTCCAACTGCTTCACTCATCTTTAACATTATCAAAGTCATCACACTCCCACTTATCTTCAATTCTGAAAATTTTAATACAGACTCTAACATTGAATTCTGTCTCTCTCTCTCGACAGCCTGTTTTGTTTCTGCACAATTGTATATTATTCCATAGATATGGAAACTGCATGATAATTTTCTATCAAAATGATGGTAGCACCCTGAAAATTAAGATCTCGATAGCTGGTAGAGACGCGAGTCTCAACATCTAAAAATGTGAACGTTTTATTTAATAATTCTAAAGAAATACAGCAAGTCACCGCAGAACTTTATGTATTTCAGGAGATAATATCCAGCCAGCTAAAAAGTTTCTGACAGTGAAACAACTTAGAAGTGTTTTCAAAATGTAGATATTTTGGTGCACGTTTTCGAGTACCATTTTAGACCATAAAACCATAAGACATGGGAGAAGAAATTAGGCCATTCGGCCCACCGAGTCTGTTCCGCCATACAATCATGGCTAAAATGTTTCTCAACCCAATTCTCCCACCTTCTCCCCGTAACCTTTAATCCCCTTATTAATCAAGAACCTAACTCTCTCGGTCTTAAATGCACTCAATGACCTGGCCTTCAAAGCCTTCTGTGGCAATAAATTCCATAGATTCGCCCTTCTCTGGCTAAAGAAGTTTCTCCTTATCTCTAATCTGCAAGGTTTTCCATTTACTCTGAGGGTGTGCCCTCGGAATTTAGTCTTTCCCACTAATGGAATCATCTTCCCCACGTCCACTCTATCCAGGCCTTTCAGTATTCCGTAGGTTTCAATCAGGTCTTCCCTCATCCTTCTTAATTTTAAGGTTAATGAGCGGTGTTAAGCACATAGGGATGAGCTGCGTGCCAGAGCTAGATAGAAGGAAACCAATGATAGGGACAATTAAGCGTAGAAAAAAATTCAACTCTACTAATGGGCGCAGAGTGTGTGAGTTGGGAGCGGTGGGAGTTGGGAGCAGTGGGGGTTGGGAGCGGTGGGGGTTGGGTGGGGTCCCTGTAGGACAGACTTCAGTCAGAGTCTGAAATCAGACTGAAAGACACAATTTTTCGCTAGGATATGTGTTGTGGGTGCGGGCGAGAGAATCACTTGATGTGTGACTGTCTGTTTACATCAGATCTCAGACTGCCAGAGACGCCAAAGCCACAGGACAAGGTAATAATGCAGTCCCACCGAAAGAAGGCAGTGTCAGGGGGTTGGAGAGATCAAGCGTGAGTTGCCACAGGCTTGGGAACGAGTGTCAAGGTGGAAAAAGGTGAGACCCCGTTAGGATTGTAACCCAATACCAACACGGCGGTGGGATGTAGATCGATATGGGTCAGTAGGGGGAAGATTGGTGGGCGAGAGGATCCTGCTTCCTGCAGGGTATGGTGATAGAAGATAGAGTTTGGATGGCTGAACACCGGTGAAAAAAACTTTTCAAATTTTAATGGTGACTTTTTCTAATCGTGGTGAAGAAGAAAGCATCTGCAGCGATTTAGCAGAGGGGGAAGTGTCAATGGGACAGGTTTTGTTATGTCTGTGTAGTTTATCATCATAGCATACTCTCAATTGGAATCATTTGCCTGTTCCCTTGTCAGAGACACACAATTAATGGTTTGACATGAAAATACAGAAGTGCAATGAAGGCGTAATTGTGTTCCTACATTCAGTAGAATCCAAAGTTATCTGCAACATTTATATTTATAACTGAAGTAGGAAACACGATCTATAATATTGTAAATTGCTTCTTTATTTTTGTGGGATCAGCCCTTAATGGGCCCAATTATGAATTCATGCTCAGTATAGTTCTGACTTAGGTAATGGCCTTGATTTTGAAATAGCTATCTTCAATCAAATAATTCAAATGAATGTGCTGATTTAAGTGATTGTAGCTACAGCCAAATATCGGACAAATATATCTCGGTGGAAATTTCTTCCCTGTATTACTCGGAGCCCATTAGAAGGGGTCTCCTTAGATTTCAATTCTGAGCTGCCATTTCCAGATCAACAGAAATCTTGCTTCTCAGGGAAATGGGTTAGGCTGTAATAGGATCGATATGACAAATTTACTTTAACTTTCTTGCAGCTGTTGGAGTACCTGCTGAACTTATATAACGTTTTTAATATTTTGCATGGATGTGTACAATGCTGCTGTCATAGGTTGTATTTTTCATTGTGCATTTAACCCAGCCGTTTTTTTTTTAATTCCAAAACCTGATTAATCGATGTCAACAGCCTCCGCTATTTCTGTCTTGTAGGAGTTAGAATGGATCTGTAATTGTCTTTGTTTTGCAAAATTAGTAATTCTAATCGATTAATATCTGCTTGAAGTGTATTGGAAAAACATTTCTGGGACAGCAGCACGAATCAGAACACCATAATCTTTGAAGTGCGTTATGTTGTGGGGTACATGTCGTGGGTTTATTTGATACATGAGTTACCAGTGTTTCAGAATGAGGCTGTTCAGTCTCCATTTTTAAGTAAGGCAACGGAAATTGCTCCTTCTCCAAGAACATGTTTAATTTCAACTACGATTTCAATTTTTTATTTTGCATCATCACTTAATTATGGCACTGCTGTAGTTTTTCTGATTTAGTTCAGAAAACACTATTTTATATCTTCTCGCAAATTGATTTTGGAAGAATACGCTGTAAATGGGTCCTACTAAAAATTGAAGCTTTTTGATTTTACACTGGGTAACGCTCACGGTTTGTGTACGATTGTTCACTGTATCTGTAGGGAGGGTGCTTCCTTCTAGGTAATTGTGAGGTTATATGAAACATGGATGAAACGGGATTTTATGCTCATTGAACCGCAGAGCAATCTAATGCTGTACTTTACAATTGTGAGATAATTAAGGTATTTTTTTTGGGAGGCTTTCCAGGAAGTGACTTGAGATCTTTTTTTTGCCCTTTACAATGCGTATGATATAAAAAGGCAGGGACATGCGCCGTCCCTAAATATGTTAAACTGTTCAAAAGGGTGGGCAATTGCACTTACAGTGAACAATGGCGTTGGAAATCTGGCTGGCAAAAATAATGGAGAAGGAGGATTTTCTGACTATTAACGTCAATGCAAGAAGAGTAGAGAACGGTGGAGAGAGTAAGATCGCCACATGACGTAAGGGCAACATTTGTGTAAATCATGCACAAGGTCGAACGGCTGAAATGCCCACAGCAATGCTCAGAGACATTGTGGTTGAAGTTGTTCAAACGATGCTGCCAGATATAGTGAAAATTCATGTTGGGCGTGCTTCCTGCGAATTCACCCTTTCAAAGCCTCAGAGCGTTTCTTTTTTTTTTTTCTGAAGCTTTATTTCCCTTCCTAACTGAGTAACTTGGCATTTCTTTATTTCAATGGTGGCAATTCACTGCTTCACAATTGTGCTTTAATTCTATCGTCTCAACATCTGATTTGAAAAAGAGCAAACTGATTTCAAGAATAAAACTTAATTGAGTTACAATGGAAATGCACTGTGGAAATTGATCAGGCATATTTTCTGCTCAACGTGCTGTTCTGTAACAGAAATAGACACAATATATAATGGTTCATTGTGCTATATGAACTCTGTTAATTACATATTTAGATTCACCTTCCGCTGAAATATATCCCTGTTAATCTCAGCATCAACTGGTTTTGTTCAGATTATGCACTTTCCAAAATCATCTGCTCTAGGCTTCTTTCCTGCACGCACATGTCATTGTTCTCTTCCTTACAGTCTGATTCGCTGTCTCGGCCTCCAAATTCATCCTCCAATCGGAGCCAAAACTTCCAACTTATTACCGTGTGACTCTTTTTATGTTAAATATTGGTTAATCAAAGCACTGATCGATTGCTTTAAACCAGTACAACGAACTAGCTGTAATTAAATCTGTCACTAAGACTTTCCTGCCGTCTGAATGCAGCCCAAATATCAATTTAAACTGTTGGATTACCCCTGTGCAAAATAACAAAATAAAAATGTTCTTCCGTTCGACTGGCACTGGTCAGTCACACAATCATTCCTGTGGTTCCGCTATTAATTTCATGCACTTACTTTACAGAGTTCATCAATCATTTCCGATTTTAAAAAAAATCCAGTTTAATGTTCAAAAGTAATCAGCGTGAGTCCTGAGATGCAGCAACATAGATGTACATTTCACCACAGGTCGTGTCACCTCCTGCTTTGGACGTGCATCTTATCGGCAACTTAGATGCTTTTTTTTTCTCTCCCACGTGCAGTTAAGTTGATTGTGATTGCGATTCTTGCCCAAGGAACGTATGGCCTGTCCAAATGTATCACTCCGCACCTGCTGGGAAAGGCTGTGGCAGATCTTCCTGTCGTTCTCTCTGAAGGGATATTGCGGAAGAATGTGGTGCTTTATTTCCGAGATCAGTCCCTGATAATTACTACTGTCTGCTGCTTCTTAATCAGCTTAACCTTTACAGCCATAGTGCATTCTATTTGGTTCACTCGTGCTTTTAAATTTGATTGACTCATGGTCAATTGATGCGAAAAATTGAAAACAAAATTTTGAACAGAGAAAACTGCGGCTGTGTTCTTGGAACAGTGAGCGTGGCGGGATGTTTTTAAACTGCCCCATCGTAAGTTACAGAGGAACCAACATTCAGCGAGTTCCTCGCACAAGTACACATGAGACTGACGATTGTGGTGTTGGCTCTGGATTGAATAACCATCAAAGAAGAGCAAAATCAGCGAGTTGGAATGTGATGGGGTTCAGTGAATAAAACTTGAGCTACAACAATTCGCGGAACAGTTCAGCATGTCGAGGGGCGTGGCTTGTGAGGGTGTGGCGGCTCTGTGAGGGAACAGGGGCCTTTTGTTAGAAGGGTAATGGTGTGAGTTAAGTGTCTGCATTTTCGCTCATGGACATTGTGCGCATTTGTTTCGACCAACGTTTATAAGGCATTCCTAATTGGCTGTGATAAGGTAGTGGCAAGCTGCCTCCTTCAGACATTGCAGTCCAGGTTGCATAAGTATTCCGATGTTGCTATTAGTGTGAGATGTTCAGGAATTTTTCCCAGCCACTGTGACGAAATTGCGGAATATTTGCAGGTCAGCATGGTCAGTGGCTTGGAGGTGAAACTCCAGGTCGTGGCCTCCCGATCAGTCTGTAGCCCTTTTGCTCCTAGATGGTAGTAGGTGTGAGTTTGCATGGTGCTCATTAAAAGTTTCGAGGAGTTCTTGCAGCGCATGCTTTTGATGGAACACATTGGTTCCAATGTGCGTTGGTGATGGCTGGAATGAATTTCGTTGATAGGGGACTAAATGTGCTCGCTGTTTTTTCCCTGTACATTACCTAGTTCCTCGAGGTTTGGTGTACAAACTCTCATCCGGGCAAAAGGGGGGTGTACCATCACAGTCCTCACTTGAGCCTTGTAGGTGATCGACAGGCTTTGGGGAATCAGGAGTTGAGTTACTCACTGCAGCATTCCAAGCCACTTACCTGCTAATGTAGCCACAATATTTAGTTGGCTACTCGCTTTCTGGAGTTATCAGTGTGGGACTGCTCTCTGCGTGTGGTGCTCTCTGTTAATCAAATGGATAAGCATTTGTAAAGAACTTTTTGTTGTGTCCCCATGTGTGGTTTCAGGTGTGCCGATTCCATGTGAGAGTTTTACGTTTTATGGGATATCATTAAGCGACGCGTTTTTTGCGTGTGGAGGGTTCTCTGTCTGGCTGCAATTGCGTGGCGAGATGGTTATTGAGTGTGTCAGTGTCGGGGGTAGGTGGGGAGTGCTGTGGGTTTTACTGGACTTGGTGTCGTAGTTGTTTGTTGAGAATAGTGTGTTTGGTTTGGAGCCTCCTTATGAGCAGGGCTGTCTGATGTGGTTTATTTCTGTGGGCATGTTCACGTGCGCGGGTTCTTTGCAGCACGTTGGATTTCCGTGTGTGGGGGCGGGCACCGCGCTGTTCGTGAAGTATCTGTGCAGATCTCCTGGTGTGGATTAGGTCTCAGTATTGTGAGCTTTTGTGTTGGACGAAGGCACATCCGTCCACGTGTCTTGCTCTGTCTGATGTCTGTTCCTTCTGGAAATGTGTCTTTTTGTCTGGCGGATTTTTCTCTTAGAGGATTCTCTGTTTGGTTAAAGTGTTTTTACTGGCGGGGGTTACGTGTGCGTGCAGGAGGGTTGCAATGATCTTCACTGTAAAAATGGAAATTACCTCCTTGTTTAGAGGAGTTCTCTGAGCATGGATAGCCTTTGCATGGGGAATGGTGTTTGGCTCGAATGTGGATGCATACGATGAAATAGTATTTACAGAAGGCGAGACCATTTGCCCGATTGTGTTGGAGCTGGTTCTCTGCAATTTCACAAAAAATCCTTTTTCCTATTTGTCCGTCGCTATCTTTAATCTTCTCCTCCTTTAAAGGGCAGGATTGACATTTCCACAGCACAATCTGAGGGATTGTGTTGCAGACCAGGATTATTCGCCCTTTCTTCATATTGAAGGCTCCTAAATGAGCATTTTTAATTCATAAACACTTAACTAAGAGAAACAGCTTCTCCCTGTCCAGTGTGCACAGGATTGACATTGCTATTAATTCCAATACGCTATATTCAATTAATTGCCGCGTCTCCAAGAGGAACAGATCAAATTTCACTCTCCTAATCTGGGAATTGAAGTCATCTACGTTTGAATAACTGTTTATGTTCAAAACTGCACAGAAAAACTGCAGCTGAAGCTGAAATAATTTTGTTTCTATCTTTGTCATGACAGATTTGGTTTTCAGCTCGAGACCTCTGGTTATAGAGCCCAAGGCCTGTTTGCTTTATCAACATACTGTGTCAACTTCAACCATTTAAGAAAATATAGCAGCCCTCTGTGTCCCGTACCCACTTTTTAATTGCACACTTTAATTTCTATATTCTCTCTTCATTCTTTTTGTCAAATTAATCACTTCCAGCCTTTCTGTCATTGGCACATTTTGAACTTGTGTGTTGCGCAACCAAATAACTGCAAACTTGGAAAAGCAGGTGACAAAAATTGACTATGTTATTTTTTATGTGAGTGGATGGGGGAATGGAAGAAAGCTTAACTGAAAGTTTGGACAGACTTGGGCACGATCTACTTGATAAGAATGAGAGATTAATTTATGTGCACAGGTAAGATCCAGATAGGGTTTGACAGGGTGACTGCTTAATGCACATTTCCCCTCTTGGAACAGCCCAGAACGAGGTGGCACAGTTTTAAAATAAAAGATTATCGCGTTAAGACGAAGCTGAGAAACAAACTATCACAAATGGTCGTGGATCTTTGGACCTCCCTTGCCCAAAGTGCAGTAGTGGCATGGCCAGTGAACATTATTTAAGGAAGATGTAGAAGCATACCTGACTACCAATGGAATCGAAGCTCATCGCGGGTATGTGAAATCACGGGCTGAGGCCGCAATAATATCATCCATGAACATAGGCAATGACTCAGCTGGCTGGGGTCGCTGAAAGATCTACTCTTGCTGCTAATTTGTAAGTGTGGGGAGTCTGTTTTTGCTGAAGAGCATTTGTGAGCCGCTGTTTCTTTGTAACAATGGGAGAGGTGGCAGTCCTGTGTGGGGAGAGGTCTCTGTGTTGGTAATGTTTCCCTGTGTGGATGGTTTCTGAGGAGAGCGCTTGTATCCACGATTGGGTAGAAGCATTCTCTGTGAACGACGGCTGCATCAGTAAGACTGAAAAATAGTGACCCACACCCCTGTCTCCTCCTTCTTCCGTCTACTTCCTGTTCTGTGCAGGGCTTTCTCTGAAAGAAGCTGCTACATCCATCTGGCTTTTTTACATTCCGGGCTCGAACAGCTAAAGCAGAGCTGGCCGAGAGCTCTTAGCTCCTGAAATTCTGCCCCCTTGTCCATCGCAGATTTTCATCACTTCATCATTGCCGAGCGAGTGAAATATAAGATCCACAATGCTACCTCCTTCGGCTTTCATGCAATCAATATAACTTTACAAAGCAACTTTCAAAAGATAACCGGCAACCGTTATCGTATATGAAGCACCGTTAAGTCAATTCATTTTTTAGGTCAACTTAAATCTAGTTCTCTGGGAAAGTAATTAAAAACATGTGAAATCACAATTTAATTTTAAAAAAAAAACTGAATTGGAAGAAAACCTCTGATGGTCTTGCAACATTTGCGGACAGGGAAACAGTGAGTAAATATGATTCCATTATTACTTTATTACTTTGGAACAGAGAGAGATGTGGACATCCGATGTATTAATGATGTTGCTGAAGAAAGAGGGGCAGGGGAGCAAAATAATTGGTCAGCGATATGCTGATAGGCCAGAAGAGGTTTCATTAAAAATATATCTTGGAACACAAGACAAAGGGAATGACAATGATTGTGGTAACGGTTAAGACTTTGGTGCAGACCAGATCTCGGCAGCAAAATACATTTCAGTTCTGCCTGATCTGCAATAACACAAGGAGTTAATGACAGAAAGAAATCACGCCAACGCTGTCAGAAATCAAGAACAAATAAGGACATGTTACAGAGTGGCACGGGGCAAGAAAGCTTTCAGAACCGTGAGCAAGGCTCATTGCCTAAAGTTGTTGAATTCAATGTTGAGTCCAACAAGCTTTAAAGAGCCTAATTGGAAGATAAAATGTTGTTCCGCCAGAATCCATTGGCCTACTTTGGAACATTGCATAAGACCGAGGACAGACTATTGAGCATGACAATAAGCTGGTGAATTGAAATAGCAGTTGACAGGAATATTAGAGTCATGTCTGACACAGAACATTCCTTTTTTTCGCGAAGAAGCCACCCAGTCTGCGTTCAGTCTCCCAAATGTCGACAAGACTACACTTTGAGCAGCGAATACCGTAGACCACATTGCAAGTAAAAGTAAATCGCTGATATACCTGGAGGGATTGTGTGATTCTTTAAGGGTAAACATGGAGGAGGTAAAGGCACAGATGCTACGCCTCCAACGATTGCAAGCGAAAGAGATGTGGAAGACCGTGAGGTGCGAGGGGTGTTAGCGGATTGCACCAAGGGATCACAGAGGGAGCAGTTCGTTTGGAACGATGACAGAGTAGGGAGGGGACGATGTGTTTGCTGCTGACATCATACTATATTTCGTTAAAGTGGGTCAGGCTGCTGGGGTGCAGGGTGAGGGCGAGGGGAACCATTTTGTATGTTTAAGCAGGGAGTGGCAACCAATGAATGTAGAAGTGTTGGCTATGCGTCGGACATGCATGATAAGTCGAAGGGTGGGCGGGTGCGGTTTGGTGGAGGTCTTGGCTGGGGAGGAAGGAAGCCACGTCAGGAGTTTATTTGTGAACGCTAACTTTATCAGATATGTGACAGACAGGAAATTTGCCGAATTGAAAAGGGTCCGAATAAAAGGAAGCATGATTAATAGCAGAGATAGCTGTGGAAATCGGTGGATTTCTAATTAATATTGGTCGACAGCCTACCCTCAGAAATTGTGACAGAGAATTCACGGAAAGGAAGGACGTATTGGTCATGGATCACGTGAAGGTGAGAGATGGTTTTAATTGGAAGTAAAATTGAAACTTTTTAAAAAAAATTCTCAAGGCCCAGACGAAAGCAAGAAGAGGCAAGAAAACGTACATTCATGTTCCAGAGAGGAAAAAAAAAACAGCCTTTGGATTAGCTCTCAGTAGGACTTTATTTTGGAACGTCGAACATGAACTCCCCCAAAAAAGGCACATGTAATAACGTTCCTTGCTGGCAGCCATACGCACACCTATGTGAGTGCAAATAAGAGGTGAGATAAAGCTTTTTATCAAACAGTGATGGGCGAGGGTGTGGATTGGAATGCCTGGACGTCTGGTGGAGGAAGGTTCAATAGAGGAATTCAAATGGTAATTGAACGGTTAAATAAATAGGAGCAATATGCAGGGTGCCGAGGAAAATGCAGGATATTTACAGCTAAAATGCCCAGAGGACCACTGCAGTCACGATGGGTCGATTGGCGTAGTTCTACGCCGTTGCTGCTCAGTGCCTCTGTGAATCTTATTTGACGGAAGGAAAATAAAAACAATTGAAAGTTTGTTTTGTCAATGGGTAAACGGCGTCAGACAGGCTGAGTTGGGCGGTGCTGGATGTACACTGTTTGGGCCGCTGTTCATAGAAGAAACTGAGAGGCGTCAAAGAGCCCATTTGGAGGATGAAGGTTTACAGGAATGAGATGCACATAACAAAGAGTGGTGATTAGGGTCAGGTATCAGGAAAATGTTGAGGAGAAGTAGGACGTCAGAATATTCGCAAAGTTAGGTCGTTGGTTTGAGCACAGTGGGGAGAAAAACAGAGCCAAATATGAAGAAATAATTTCACAGGTGGCGACAATGTGTTTAACAGGATAGTACTTTTTGGAATCATATTATGATGGAGGTAAAAGTGGGTTCTACAGAGCTGGGGCAGCATGAGCTTATGGTTGCAGAGGGAAGATCTCCTTAGGAGTTGAGGTCACTGGCAGGGCTGGAAACTATGGCTTGATGTGTGTTGGTGGGGTTATTGTCCAAATGGAGTGAGGACGAAGTATCTGAGAGTTGGGGGCACAGGCTCAACAGGGTACAGGTAACATGCCAGGCAACAAGTGTGCCACATTGAGATTGTCAGCTTTGCTTTTTTGTACGTTGTGTTAATGTGAATGACTGATCACACGCTAAACAAAATACAAGTTGATGAATTTTGTGATTATGAGCCAAGCTCATAGAAAAAGCCAAAACGAAATTAACTGCCAGTGTGACTGTGCAGTAAAACTCGGCCATACGCTGGCATAATGGCTTATAAACTGACATGTTGATGATATTGTAACCGGAAACATGGAAAATAAGTAATCATTCCCAAAGTTTTCCAGAGCCTTCAAAACTGCTGAACACTTACAACTTTGTTTTGCAAAACAAACAAAAACCAAGAGATAACCCATGTCCCAAATTAATTGAAGAACCAGAAGTTGTCGCCCTGCCGACACAGTGTACCAATGTTTAGCACGTGATCCATTGAACTTAAACTGTTGAATCACCTCAGTAGAGAGGCACTGAGACATTAAGCACCCGACTGCGCTTGTAATTACCCGCCACCATAAAACTGCCCCACTCCGCCAAAAGTTCCCCACAAATGAACCATTTAACAAACCAATAAAATAATGTTAACTTCCAGCAGCCTATAAACTGGCAACCTCCTCCTAGCAACCGAGAATAGCCAATAAAGCCACTTTCTGATTTGCTGAAATAGAAAATGCACCACTGATATAATAAATCTGTAATGTCGCAACATATTTGGACCTTACGATATGTCCTGATAGTCTAACGGATCACTCATAAACTGATATTGTGCTAGTTAACTTGTTGAGCGCCAAAAAATCTATGAGCAATGGCAAAAAGTCACAAAAACAACAAAGTGGTTCAAAAATAACTAATTGACCCAATGTCGCTGCAGTTAATCTTGTACCCATTTAATATATATATATATTAAAAACCTGTAGAGTGATGCCTTATCAATTAACTGAACTATTGAAATACAGCGAATTATCATTAATTATAACCTTGGGGTCCATCATATGACTCAGTTAGCTAAAAAAAAATGCAGAGGCAATAAAGTGATCCTGTTTTAAGGAGTACCCAACTGGCACTCATATCTTGAGTATCAAGAATAAATTAATTCAATCCAAAGGTTTAACATGAACTCATTAACTGTATCATCTCCCTGATTAAATCTTACTCATCTTCTGCAGGCTGACCTACAAAAATGAGCTGGGCGTATGAATGCCCTGCTTCAGCATTGTGAATAATCATCTACCAATTCAGAAAACAGGCGAAAACTGTTTGGAAACAGTCATGGTCTGTGCACAGCCTTGGTAAGAAGGCCGGGGACGATTGTGGACCAATTTTATAACGGTGTGAACATTAGGCAGAGTCATTGTGTGGCCTTCAAACGAAGGCTCGGGACTATGAAGGACTAATGAGAAAATGTATTGAACATTTGGTACATTCATTTATTGGCCTTTAAAGGATGGCTCTGTGGGATTGGGGTTTAACAAATTAAATTCTCATTGTCGGTAGAAGACATGGTTTCTGTGCAGAACACTAACTATGCATCTGTCTGTGCTGGAAAATAGATTTTTGCTGAACTGTGACGAAGTGAGAAGAAATAAACGATGTTGAATGTGAAAGACATTGACAAACTTAAAAAAAATGGATATAGGTAATCGCCAGGCATTACTCGAATGAGCAAAATCACCTGTTCTGAAATCCACCAGGGCAACAGAAAGCAGAGAGTGATACTGAATGGTCGTTCAGTTTACATGAAGTAGCGATACAGTACTGCTCCCAAAGTCTCTGTGTTAGTGGCACATTTGATATTACAGTCATCTTCGGAAGTTAAATTCAGATCCTTCAATTTTGGTTATAAACTCTGATCAAGCAAGTGAGCAAATAACAAATTAAATATTTCATTCGGGTGTTGCTAAACGCTACATTTAAATAGAAAATTGACAGGTTGGAAACAGATAATTTACATCAACCGATATGTGCAAATAACATGTAAAAATAATAAAACCTTGCTGATTCAACTTCCATAAAATGACTCGACACACACACGACAGATAAAATAACAACTTCATGATACAATAATTGTCCTTCTCCCGCTACAAAAATAGCTCAATATCCAATTTTTTCTGAGCTTAAGGTAATTGAATTAGAATTCATCACTTAACAAAGCGAGCACGGCACTACAACTGACTCCTCACTAATACATGAATGGAATGTCGAAAAGCTCACCTAGTGCTCTGAAATTGACCTAGCATTCCAGAAATGTCCTCGTGTCGGTTGTCATGCTGTCGAGCCATTTTATATAACTGAATTTGACAGAATACATATACAATGACCCAGAAACATTTTTAAAAATCCAACACCCAAGCGAAAGAGGCATACTTATTATCCGAGGACATTTTTAGCCCTCATCCTTCTTGTAAACTGGTGTCCTTGGTCTGCCGTGGGGATTTTGGCTGCAATGAATCATTCCAGTTTTTCAGCTGAAACCTAGACGGCCAATAGATCGAGCCCGCTTTTTGTGTGAAGGGTGTTGAGAGGATTGAGATATGGGGGGCGTGGTGGGAGCGCTGTGTATTACCGATAAGCTGGCTGTAGATTGCCACAGCTTGATCAATTGCAATAGTCCCTTAAATTTGCCAACGTAGTGGTTATGTTTGTTGCACAAGCCAGACTGTCTCGACACATTACCGGCATCGTGTTCCCTCACCAACTATTTATTTCAATGGTTCGGATTATTTGCAGGCGAAATTCTGTCATGTTTTTCCTGTGAATTGGTGATGTTACCCAAACACACTCCCCCGATTTATTTGCCTGGACATGTTTAATTTCTAAAAGCATTATGCCAATATTATAAGTGAGTAGCGACTACGATGCTGCTGACGGCATCACCACAACGCCAGGTGCTTCCTGACATTTCTGCGCAACATTAAAACATACAGCGACTGTCCTGCGAATCTACAGATTACGAGCGGATTTGGGACTGCACAAAAGCATATTCAGTACTAATTGCTCATCCTGAAAATAAAACACACATTTATTTTTTCACCAAACATCCCTTTGGCCTCTCAATTTCTCCAGGACTCGCGCTGAATGATGGCAACACATTTGTTCAAATGAATGGCAATATTTCCCGAAGAAGGTGCATTTCTGCAGCAGATAGAGAATGATTGCTGAGCTGCCTTGTTCCGACAGACACGGTCAGGGTAAATTGGGAAAATCGCACAAGTAATGATCGTTATCTCGTACATCTCGTACTGGTAATAATGGTAATCACATAACTGCTCTTTAAATGAAGCCTTGGACAAAGTGTGACAACAATTATCCCCAATAAATTATAAGTCAATGGGGATTCAGCCGGTATTCAGATTTAAATTTATTTCGATCTTAATAGTAACCTAAATCCCTCAGTTTAGCTCTTTGAATCAAAAATGCTTTGACTAACTTCTTCTCTGGAATTACCGTCAAATCCCACTCCACATCTTTGAAAAATCAAACTTTTCTGGGGCTGCAGACAATCCACTGAAATTTCTAACATGTTGCCACAAAAAAAAAATCCAGTGCAAACACAAAGCGCCATCACTGTAAGCAGAGTTAGTTATCTGCGAACAATTTAAACTGGTTCCTTCCGCCTTGGGCCTTAGAGAGAGGAGTTGGAAATAGATATTTGCGTTGATTGTGTCCATAGCTTTCCTATGGCGATAAGTCCTTTAGAGAAAATATACCAGTGTTTCAAGTATGATTTTAAAGTGTATAATGTTTAATAAATTGATGAACTGACGCGTCAAGGCGCTGCAGCCTGTCTGACAGTGAAAGCTGTAACCCAAGCGCTCTCCAACTCATTATAATCAGGATGCAGAGAATCCATGATACTCACTTTAAAATGTAAAACCTTACAGCATTCAAACATAGCCGAACAGTTCGCACGAGACTGCTGAGTATTCCACGTTGATTCTGATATTTAGAATGATGAGGATAAATGATTCCATTGAAATTATGGTGTTCCTTTTATTTTGAATTGTAGCTTGATGGCATTTTATTCTCCTTTCTATACCCTACTTCTAACTGGAAAGGTAAATCCTCTTGGCCTCAAAATGCCTGTGGAAGTACAATTGAATTTTCTATCTCAACCCTAAGCCCAAAGTAACGAACGGAGTAACGATTCAGGTCGAAGTGACCTTCCCTGTGGTTCAGCACTGATAAAAATGTACGTCATCTCGCCATGAATCATTAAACGCTTCTTTCCAAAGATCATGCACTACCTGCTCTGAATTCTAGCTTTTTGTTTTGTTTTTGCATTGCACATCTCCAGCCTCTCTGTACTGGACGAGAAAGTCCTGTAATAGGAGCAAAGAGATGTAGAGACAGTTGGAGAGATAGACAGTTAAAAAGACAGAGACTGAGTGAGTGAGAGTAAGCCAGGAACAAGTCAGATAGAAAGAAAAACACACACACACACACACACACACACACAGAAAGAGACAGCTGACAGGGCGAGAAGGAACACGTATTCCAACTGGTTTGTGTGCCAGTACCTTGATGGTATGAACTTAAAGTGGCAACATTGTTACTGAGCAGAAATGTCTTCACACAGCAACTTGCCATATCTGGAATGCGCTACTAGAAGTGACGGCGTAATCATACTCCACAGGATCCTTGAGAATGCAATTGGAAACGTGCTTTATGAGGATTCAATTGCCAACGTATGTAGGGGAAAAACAAAAACAGCAGATGTGACGCAGCAGGTATAAGGGCCCGATACTTTTGTAAATTCCCCCTGTGAGATTCAATGATTCAATGATCCGATGTGGTATTGGTGAGTCATTTCCTTTCTTTCCTCACAGTAAACGGTAGTGGATGGAACCTCGGCTCATTGTATCCATTAATGGGCAGACGCATTCTCATTGGTGTGTGCCAGGCGGCAGCTTAGATATTTCACATGATAATATCTATCGATTAATTGTCAGGAAGCAATCACTTCCGGACAAATTGGTTTCACAAAAAAACACTTGCCGCCTCAGCCTGGGTTTCGGAAGCTGCTCGAAGGAGAGGGCGGCATCTGTTCACAGGATTCTGTTAATGCTATAGTCCCGTCGCCGAATCCCACTGCCGGGACGATGCTGCGGTCTTTTCTGTCTCTAACTGCACTGCAGCTTCTGAACTGTGATTGAATACCAATTTGCAGTATCCTCCTCTATATTCGTTGTTCCACTATTATGAAACAATGAATCTTATTAATACAGATGTTGATGTTTACTGCTGAAAATATTGAGATATTATGGAAGTTTGTTTTCAATGTTAGCACTTGTGTCTGTTCTTTAATGAAATATTGGTGCGTAATACTATACACTGAGAGGATGGGAACTCGCTGCTTGAACGGCTGGCGAATGCAGTAACCCTCAGCACATTTAAAAAATGTTCCGATGTGCATTTAAAGTGCAGTGGCGCACAAAACAAGGAGCCAAAACTGTAAAGTGGGACGTGGCGGGATTCTTTTAATCGACCCGCGCAGGCACGTTTGGCCAAAGGCCGTCATTCCGTGCCTTAAATTGCTTTCGCTTCACTGGTGTACATAGGTCCGTGTTCTCTCTCAGCGTTCAACTGACTTTCCTGCACCGGCTGAATGGACCGCAGTTCGAAATCTTCCCGACTGGGAAAACTGAACAAAGGTGAAGTTAAGGCCTTTCCCGCCAGTGTTCGAGTGTGGGCTTTAATCATGGACAATGAACCTTATGCATTTATTTTTATCCTTTATTCATATCGTATGAATTGAAAATTGAAGTACGAAGATAATTCTGCCGAAATTTCATTCCATGACAATTTTAGGCCGTTCATTTTTTTTTCCAAAACCTGTCATTTTGATTCATATTTAAAACATATTACATCCGACCTGCAGTTGTTTTAAAGGTCCATTTGAAAAGTACATCGCACATATGGAAATCCGAAATTGAACATAAATGCCACTGCCATTTTTTAATTGAGTCCCCTGCTCCCTTCCTCATGCACAGCTCATTAAAATGTAAACTCTGATCAGGGAATTTTAGCTGAGCTTGTAAGACGTTGAGAGCCTTAACTGTCAGAACATTATAGAGAGGAGTTTGGAATTAAGTCAATTAACTGAGTTTGAACCTGCACCTCCTATCATTTCAGCCTCCAAGCATATTACTCTCAGGGACATTTCTCAGTCGACGGATACTCTGAATCATGTGCAATATAGACGCAGGCAATAAAAAACCTATAATAGTTCGTTTAGTCTTGGAGGTTTTGCAAGCTTGATAAATAGTACATGTTAATTTCAGAAAAAAAGAGGACAATTAGTACTAATGGTGATGAAGAGAATTTTCCACATATATTGTTGCTGCAAATTCTTTAATATATGATAAATTGCTTTTATCAATGTTCTTGCCAAGTTTGATTATATGTCCTTCCAAAATATAACCAAATTGCATGAAGGTAAGAATTCGTGTTAAAGTGCTTGTTTTGAAGAGTCATCTCATAAGAAAATGGGATCAGATTTGTTCCAAATTCGAATTTTTCCCCGATCCTTTGCAATGTTAAATGAGATCTAGAGATTTGTGCTGTAATTTCCTTCCACCTGCCTGATATTTTTTCTGACTATTATATCGATGCTTTGGTTCAGATTTCTTCGCTGCTTCCAGTTTGTGCCTTCGGTTACAATTATACATCTCGAATTTGCAACAGCAAATGCTGGTTTACTGAGAGGGAAACCTCGCTGCACTGTTGCCAAATGCATGTTAAAGGGCATATGGTTTATCAAATATTTTCATTTGTTTTAAGAAAAAAATGACTGTACACTGAACGAGAGATATTGTAGTTGTGTTAGGGAACATGTTTTCTAAATCAAATAACTGCTGGAGGCAGGGATTGCATATTGGTCCAGAAACTATTTTCAGAAATCCAGAATTGAACATAATGCTTTGTGGAAAACTGGAATACATTTCCTTAAATACCTGATTATTTGGGGTTGTTGAAGTGAGCTTTGAAATAGTTAATTTATTGTTGTTTAATTCTGAGTTAGTACATACTTTGCACATTTGGTTAACTTAAATCCCCCAAGTTCAAAAAGCTAAATTCTGTTCATTGCTTTTGGAGACCGTCAACTGGGCTAACATGATTTACACCTGAATAACATATTCCCATTGAAACTGAGACTTGGGTGAAATAAGGTCGAAAGTTATCACACTTCCACCAATTTGCGATTATCTTGAACTGTGCTCCCCTTGTACAGAAACAGCAGACTGGATTGAAATTCGGATCTGGTTATTTTAATTCAGCGAATAAGGAGCCGAGACCGTCACTGTGAGAATAGAGTGCATCAGAGTCTCGTACGAACATCTCCTCACTCAGTACTGAGCCCGGGCAGCACTCACTGGTGACTGAGCCAGTGCAGAAGGCTGAATTACTGACTTTTCTCAGTGGAAATGCTGTCATGCCTGTTTGTGATACAGTGAATAAAGAATCATGTAAATGTTTTATTCAGCATTAGAAGGACGGTCGCGATTTTTGTATACAGTATAATAAAATAATAAACATGGTCAACATCAATGTTTCCTGAATTAGCTTTTACCATGAATATAATGATTAACTTCAATCTCTATGTGGTTACGTAGGTAAAAAATATTCTTATATTTCCGTATTTGCTCGGAGTTTGTTTAGCTCCAATTTGCTTCAAAATTATGACAATTTGATACGAAGCTGGTGTTTCTACTTCATATAATTTATATGTATAGAGTCAGGAAATTTTCATTTTTTCTCCTCCCCCTTCCACATTCCCGATAACATTTATATTCACTCGTGTAATATTTAGCGGATCTCGGGAATGATTGTATTTAATCTCTTTGCATCGTTGCGATGATTTTATTTTTGCTGCTTTGTCTGACGATGGCTCACTAATAAATTCTGGATTGCTGAAAGGGAACATGTTCCAGGACCATTGTCAGATATATGTTTTATTTACCGATAAATATCTGCTTTGACAATTTACCTTAAATTTTAGAAAGAAAAATAAAGAAGATTATATTATAAAATTTTGATTTTGCCGCTAATTTAACGAACGTTTTGTGCACAAGGAAACAAAAAATGGCATTTATGTTATCCAGAATGATTTTCTCAAAACAAGCTCAGATCAATTTCATTTCCTAAAACGCTGCCCATCTGTGCTCAAGTTTGGAATACGTGGGCAGAGACGGAGCGAGATGTGAAAAGGGTTTTGTTTTAACCTGTAGAAATGTCATTCAATACGTATTACGGACTGTTTAATTTTCCTTTCATTCGACTTCAAACAGGGGAATTATTTTCTCAATTTCTATTAATAACTGTGAGGTTTATTACGTAACTTGCATCTGCTTAACAAAATCATTGAATACGCTACAAAACACATATCAAATTTAGACTTAAGCCAGAATTCAACTCAACTAATGACACAGTTCATTTTATTTTCGCACTGCGGCTCTTGTAAATACAAAACAGAGTGGTTGCAAATCTTGTCAAACCTGCTAGAAGCAGAGCGCCTTCAAACGTAAAACAGCATGTATCACATTCTGGGATGTAAGTTCCCTCACTGACCTTAGAAACCCACTTAAAACTGAAGTTACGGCCGACAGAACCCCCACAAACATTCTTCAGACAGATATATAACATTGGGAGATCGGTGTCACTGCTGTGTGCTAAACTGAGCTGATGGATTTGAAATAGTGTTTTCAAATATGGACATTTGGTCAATGGTTGTTAATTTTGCAAAGTAAAACTGTGAATTGAGATGAATTAATTTTGGTTGTGTAGTATAATTAAGATTATAATAAGTATCAATTGATCATAGAAACATGAAGCGAATATAAGATCTCAAATCTTCCCCAGAATTAACCTTTCAATATGTGTGATTATTTACTTTTTTTTTCGGGAGCTAAGACTTGTTAAAGAAAAATCAAGTTTCCTCAAGCACACATTTATATGTATATTATATCTCTGAAGATGGATGCCTGACAGCCTTGTCCACATATTCCATGATTTTTTTTACACAGGTTATTGTTTTATGTAGTTGGAACTCGGATCTCAGGTCTCAATCTCGTTTCGCTACCTCGCGCTTTGTTTCAGGCGTTTGGACTCATTAGCATCTTTAACGCATAACGTTATGTCAAAGAGTAATTTTACTCCGTTTTGTAAATATTGCAGAATTGGTAGGTTATGTTCTCTATGTCGGAACTATTAACCCGGTACTAGTTCATTCGGAATTGAAACTACTTTTTTTTAAACTTCGAAATTACTATTGGACTATTGACCGAAACGTCTCTGTAGTCGAATGCGCATCTGATAAATCCAGTGATTAATGGAGAATTTAACACAATTAGTGTTTTCTTTCCCCTAATTAATATTTATCTCCCTCTAACGTGCAGTTTGCGACAGCTTATGAAATCAGGCCTCATAGCTTAGTATGCCGTGTTGTTTAAATTCTTAACAATTTTGGTCATGTCCAGTGAATTTCTTGCTATTGTTTTTTTTTTTATTTCTGGCACCTGGTATCTGTAGGCCTCGGAACTTCCAGTATTTGTTGCCGGGCCCCAGCTGCACTTTTTAAGATGGTGCTAATCTTTCTTTCTGAACCGCTGCATTGTCTGTGGTGCACTTAAACGATGTTCATCGATGATTAAACAATGTTACGGAGGGAACTAGAGCGACAGTGAAAGAAAATGTACATAGTACAAGACAACATTGTGGCTGGCTTGGTGGTTCTGTGAGTGTGGTACGGGGGGGTAATTTAATGTTTGTGGTGATCCTTTTCGACTGCGGCCCATGTACAGTAAGGAATTAGTGCTCCCCGGTTTGGAAGGAGCTGTTGAAAGATACTTGGAATTTGGTGCAGTGCACCTTGTACATTATATGGTGAATGAAAAAGGAGATCGTTGGACTGGCGATCAAGCGGGTTGCTTTGGCCTAGGTATTGTCGAGCTCCTTGAGTGTTGTTGTGACTTTCGTTAGCCAGACAATTACCGACTATTCCATCACACTCCTGACTTATGCATTCTAGATAGGCGCACGATTTGTGCAGACATACTTTAGCCCAGTCCATTTTCCATGGAAATGTGACACAAGGTTGCTGAGGCTGGTTAATTAACAATGGAATTACGTGTATATTAACCTCACCCTGTGTTGTGCTGCGGTGCAAGTGTTAATTAACGGGGAAAAAGAGAAAATGTATAGGATGAATTTGATAGTTACGTGCGTGTAGTTTAAAAGTAATGGTGAACATAAAACGAAGGCGTTGGATTGGGGAGAAATAAAAACAGATGTTTTTGAAAAAAACTCAGCAGATCCGAGAACATCTGTGGAGAGAGAAACAGATGTAACGTTTCGAGCCTCCATGGCCCTTCCTCAGGGCTGGATTAAGGAGCTTTTAAACCAGGTCGAATGAGCAAAACAAAACTCAGAAGCATCAAGCTACACTGCATTCTGTAATTCACAAAAATGTGTGATTTACTTCCACTCCAGGAAAGCCTCAGTAGCTCTTTCCAAACTCTCCACCGATAATAGAGATTGTCCCGCAAATCCCCGTTTCCGTGTTAGGTATTGAGAGAATCGTGACGGTTATCTTTCTGATTGCGGTACAGCTGGAGGTGAGTGAGGTCATTTGGGCGGCGAGGCGGGGAGCGGGAGGGATGGCGTGGTGACGACTGGGAATCATGCAAGGAGTAGCAGAAATCGAACAGAGGTCGGAAATCAGTGTCACATGTTCTACAAACATTAAACCGCGAATATAGAGAGACCAGCCGATCCTTCGGGTGAAAAAAACACTGATGCCTTTTGGAAAAAGATTAACGCACAGTCAACGGTGCGAAAACAACAATTTGGAAGTGCCCAAGAATCATGAAGGTCAAAATGAGAACGGGTGCGGACGGGGGGGTGAGGTCAACGATATTGTGTCAGAGGGACTTTGGATAGTGAGAGGGTGATCACTGGGATGAGATATTCTCGGAAACTACTGGGTAAATGTTGACACGTTAACCAGATGAACTTGCTGCCGAGGCTGTACTGATGGAATATTAGTAATAGAGAACAGATGAAACCCAACTCCCGGAATTATTTCTTCCGAAGAGCCTAATTCTACCTCAGATAACGATGGAAGCTTCGGTGTTTGTGAAATAATTTAGAATCAAGCCTTTGCAAAACTTTGGTTCGAAAAAGGACAAAGCATCCTCGTTCTTACTTTTGAAAAATAACTTGTCTGGCTTTTTCGTTCATCTCTTACCCCAGCAAAATCTAATTCTCAATATTTCATTACACGCAAAGTTAGGAGCAGTCAGGCTGATCCATCAGGTAATCATTCTCAGTTTTCATCTGAACTGATATCTTCCTGCTCAAATCCACGTCAATTAAAACTAAATGCCGGAAACAAATGCCGTGCCGGTTTGACCATTGATTAACTTGCTCTCCATGTGCCTATCAGTGCAGAATGGAGAGGTTCCTGCACTCTGTTGTGGAACGTATATTAAATAATGCAGGGAAACAATTGCTGCCTAATGCAAAGCGACCATGGCTGGGGCCGGGGAGAGGAGAATTTTTCTAACAACTGGCACTGATGCTGATACCAAATTGATAGTCACTTTGCGAGTTATAGACAGTGTGAGATGGAGGTTACATTACGTTCCAGTTCCGGATGTTGGGGGAGGGTGGGCCAGGATGGGAGAACTGGTAAATATCTTGCAATTTGTACTCGGTTTGGGATCTCATATTCGGCCGAACAGTCAGTTACCTATTACGGTCACGTCCATGTCCTGATGTCTGGGAACTGGAATATATTCTGAATGTATCGACACGCTTTCGCTAAAGTATCATCTCTGGTGCTGGGAAATTCCCAATGACTACCGATTATTTTACGGGGTTTATTATTATTATTATATTCTATTTGACACTATTGATATTTACGCCGGATTTAAATGGGAGTCTGGACACAGGCCAATTGTCCAAATTATTCTGCTCTGACCTGCAGAAAGGGCAGCCCGTTTAGTTGGGGATCGCGTGTTTAATACATTGTAATTATGCCCTTATTATTGTATTTTCCTGAGACGGTGAAAGTGCGACTGGCGAATGGGGGCAGTCGGTGCGCAGGAAGAGTGGAATTTCACTACATGGGGCAGTGGGGGACTGTGTGTGATGACAGCTGGGACGTGCAGAACACGCTGTTGTGTGTCGGGAGCTGGGTTGCAGGACCGCTCTCCCTGCAGCGAGAGCGGCTCACTTTGGGGAAGTCTCCGTACCCATTGTGACGAGGGATGTTCAGTGTAGTGGGAACGAGGCTGCCATGCGTGATTGTAAATCAGCTCCCTGGAGTCACTGTCCATTTCGACAGGCCTATGATTCCAGCGCGAACTGCTCAGGTAAAATATTTCTCCTGCCTCTCATCGACCTCTGGGTTCGATTATTTTCCTGCAATAATAAAGGCGGAAAAGTTACCAACCTGTTAGATTATTGTTTTGTTTTTTTTTCTCTCCCTTTCTGTATAAATTCCTTGTCTAGCTATGCAGTTGAGTACATCAGAACAGTTGGGGATATTTCATTCATGCGTGTTTTCTGAGGCTCCCATGGAGCAGGGGTATTCCCCAGCTGTTGTTCAAGCTGGCCGGGCTGCTTACACATAGTTAAAGGCTCCAACACTTCCATAGGGTCCCGATGCTCAACCATATTGTGCATCTGGTCTCAGAGAATCTGGAGTACGTAAGGTACTGGGGCAGATGCTTTACAGATTGTGAAACTGAAACTGGAGAGGGAGGTTTCTGAGCATAGGGAGAGTCCAAGTCATTGGGCAGCACGGGAATAAGGTGCACAACAGGGCCCCGACAATAACTGTACATTTGCATTCATTTCAATATTTATTGAATATTGAAATCGTAAGAAGTCCATACTTTCAAACAACTATGTTAATTTCAGGGCACTGCACAATTGCAGTGAATATACTTAACAGCGTCATATCATTGCATGAAAAGTGGATAGTTCACCAACCCTAAACCCAAAATATCCTGACACATAGGATTCACCTGATCATCATCAGAGCAGGTTAGTTAGCAATTTGACATACAGTTAGACTTTGCTGTTCAGGGCAGCAATTGCAAAAATAAACAAGCCCATTAAGTCTAAAGCCAATGGAGATTAAACATAATCTGCAGTTTCAAAGTTAATGTTCAATTTCGAAATATCTTCAACTGCTTCATCAATGTCCTTCCGACATCATGTGTACAAAAGTTGAGCTCTTCACATGATTGCTCAGTGTTCAGCTGCATTCGTCATTCATCAAATTATGAAACATCCCATGACCACAAAGGGCAAATCCTGGAAAACGTCCAGGCCTCCAGTGATCAGTGACAAGTAAGTTATCCAACACACTGTTATGTTGAAAGTGCTAACTACACGAAAAGAATGAAAGCCTCCTCTGGATTTTCAGTTGTTTGGCAGTCACACAGTCCCTCACAATCTTAAATTGAGGAACATATTTTACTAAGCTCACAACTGCAATACTCACATCAATGCCGTGGCTACTTGAGCAGGCCAGAGAGTAAATATTCTGTTAGTTTCGGTGCTCACCTCGATCACCAGAGCCTCTCATGTCCCGAATCAGCGCTGATCGTGGAAACTCCACTTCTGCTGGATAGGCGCTACTGAAGCACTAAACAGGAGCCTTGCCACGCCCGGCAAATTGCTGCCTTTGACTGGACGTTCATTCGCCATCATCAACCTCCGTCCTCTCCCTCAGTGGTATAAGACGATTGCCTTCCCTTTTTTTATGGAAGGAGAACGTCAACGTCACTCCAAACAATCTCTTCACCATCTCTGAAAGCTAGGACCATCTACTTGTTTGTTGAAATGCCATGAACTCCCCAACTAACAGAAATGTGGGAGCCCCTTCACCACACGAAATACTGCTGCTATTAAGAAGCGCAAAAAAATCTTCTCAAGGCAACAAAGCATGGGAGATAAACACAAGGTTTGTTAGCAAAGGTCACATCTGTAGAATGTTTGGAAATATAACACAGATTTACATACACTCGACCACACAACTACTGTCGATTTGGGCCAACTGGTCGATTTGGGGTTAAATGCCTAATGGAGAGACCTTCCCCCACGCCCAATTCACCATCCTTTCCGGCCCAACAACACCTCCTCACCTATCTCCGTCAATATAACGGGAGATTACTTTCTCCCTCTTCTGTTAATACAGCGCCCCCTTAAAAGCATCCATGTAAATCACCTCATAGTCTGTAGTCACGAGTTCCAAACTTTAACAACTATCTGGTAAAAACATTGCTTCTGATATTGGGAATTTTAGTGGGTATTTTTCAAAGGTATCTAGTTTGTCCATAGTTCACAGTTTTGAAGCGTAAAGCCTGTCAACTCAGTCCGTCGTTATAAAAATCTATATCATGTCAGTGCTCTGGTTATCTTCCCTCGCAAAAACAAATAAACCCAATCTATTCACTTTTTTCTCCTAGGCCCTACTCGCAGAACTGCCACAATCCATATAAATAAGTTTCAACATTTCCTGGGTCTCTAGGAATTTAACGCTCCCGTTTTGTTGGGGGCGTGGGCGTAAATAACGGTGAGCTATCCAAATGTTCATTCACTTGACCGGGAAGGTAAATTCCCACCAGTTTAAATGTGGGCTAACGGAGATGTATTAACATTATTAAGCTTTTGAATTCTGTCAATGCAGAAAGGGGAGTCGGTGATTTATATCTAATCAGTTTGAATTCTCCTTCTCTATAATTTTGAAGTTTTTTTTATCTCTACAACTAGATCACACGGCTCTTCTCCCTCGTTTTCTCTTTCATTTTTCAAAAAGTACATGACCTCTGAATTAATCCTAACGAATTGAACGCACTGACCTTACCCAACATAACATTTATTTGCAAATTAAATGCACATTTGGCAAAACATATTGCAAATATTGTTTATCCTGCCACTGCCATGATTGTCCTGCAGGGCTTTGTCGCTGTTGTCCTGAGTTTCAGCTGTCCTTCCAAATTGATTCAATCGACCAATTTTGAACTGTGTCATTTGGAAAATCTGTTTCTGTGAATGGTGAGCGTTATTGATCCTGGCAGCAGTCATTCTGGAACAGAATTTACTAACATTGTGCTGGTCTGTATATCTACCCTTAATCCCTAATTACTACTTAAATGTTTTACTGTGCAGCTTGGAATTTATTCTTCTACTTGTACGCTAACTCCACATGGTCTGTCACGGGAGTAACTAGTTTTTTTTTTGCAGGAGAGTAAGCAAGTCGACTTTTAACTGAAAGGAAAACCTTCTAACTCTGCTTCCTGGGAACCTGAAGAAAAATACAAACAGAAGTTGCTAAAAGCACTGATTTGGGTAAAGGCTATCTGTGGAGAGACGATGTTCTCCTTTGGAGTCGATATTCAGATAGCAAATTTGATATTGGACAGATGATGCTTGAGCAACGATGTTAAGCATTATAGAAGGAAGTCGTCTGATACTCTGTTGTCCGAATAGCTTTATCTGTCCGGCAGTGTAAAAGCTGTTTTGGATCAAAAGAACCTAATTATTGAGGGTTGAATTTGTTTTGTTTTCTTCCCCCCTACGTTATACGGCAAAATTTAGGTGACGTGATGGAAGGTTTCGGGCCATCATTTGCTGAGGCCAACGAAGACAGTGTGGGCGAAATGAAGCTGATTTCTCGTCGCCTCTCACTGCCCTGATTAAACGGGATGTGAGGGCGGAATGACGATGCGAGAAAATATGGCTGGGGATCCGCTGTCTCCCCGTTAATTTTCACGTTGATTATTGACCTACGAGGCCACCTGAGGAAGTGTTTGATTAGTTACATAAGCGGTTACAGGAATATTGCCCTACAACTTTGAATCAGATGTGAATAATCTGTCCGTACGTGACCGCTCCCTGTCGTTAGCATCCTCAGTGACGAAAGTCTGAAATGCTGCAGGAATCAATTTATTTTAAAGCTGCGGGAATAGAAGGACGGTGTAAAGGAACATGAGCCAACCTACATACGCTGTCCTCTCAAGTTTCCAATTAGAAATCGGGTAACAAACTCGGGAGCCCGCAATGCACTCTTACACAACAAATGTTTTATTTCTAAGGCATGGTCTCCGGTATTGTACATAGTTCTCCGGTTGTGGGCTCAGCGAGGTCGTTTAAAAATATAGCGGAACGTCCTTGCCTTTATCTTGTAGCTGCCTAGATTTACAAAATAATTGCTAAAATAGCACGAGCCATGTTAGTTTTATTTATTTTGTATGTGAGCGTTACATTTTACTGATCTGTCCATATGCAATCTTAACATTGCTTTGCACTACTAGTGTTCCAATATTTTCAGGAGGTAAACATTCTCGCATCTATCATTAAATATCTGATCTTGCTTCCTGTCTTTGCTCATTAATATGCTCCATCGACGAAAGAACATCCGCCAGCTGATCAAATGTTACACTATAAACATTCCAGAACAAGGTAGTGTTCCTGGATTAATGTGACCGATGTTCTGTCATGCCACTGCATTTGCACTATATATATTTCCAGTCACCATGTGCCAGGGAAGAGTTCAGCCCTGAAAGTGGTATAGAGTGCAACCTGCAGTCCCGTCCATACGAACAGGAGTTGTGAAGAAAGGGTTTTATACATTCAAGCGAGAAGATTGTAACATGAGCTGCCAGACGGTGTAAAAGTAGATCAATTGGAACCATGAAAATATATATTTAATTAAACCACTCCAGTAGGATTCGATCTTAAATATTAAATGGGAGAGCGTGACGGCGGCTTTGATAACAATCTGATATTATTTGGCTGTGGAAATTAGAAGCAATGAAATACCAGCTGTGAATATTCCTATTCTGGGTGATCCTCATTAATGAGATCCATCGCCTGACCACTGATAGCTTGCACGTTTGCTGGGGTGAAGGCTGATATGGTTTGAGGGAGACGGATATATAGTATTTGTGTCATTCAGTGCAGGCAGAACGTCCGTGTTCTTCAGTGGCCCCATCTCGGTCGCTGGTGTCTGGACGGGAATCGGGATAATAAGGAAGGAAGTTGACTGCGGGTAGAGCAATGATTCTTTGACGCCTAAATTGCACATCTGTCTGAATAGATGCTTAGTCGAAATCACTCTGCTTATACAGTGCGTGTTTGTAACATCTCACTGAGGTATCAATAAATCACACATTGTTAAATGAAAGCATATGTTCACTTTTTAAGCAATAACATTAGCAGGAAGGTGAAAGCAGCTTTATCGGAAATGCGCCTGAATGGAACCAGCATTAGCACTATTGATGACAGATTTTGGTCATCCAGATTTGCAGGAATTTAAAAATCATTTGTACTATTTTGATTTTATTTTACCCAGTTCACATATTTCCGAGACTCGAGTTCGGGGAATACAACTGTTCGGGCAGACTGGAGATTCAGTTCGGTATGACCTGGGGAACAGTGTGTGACCTTCACTGGGATTGGAATGATGCCAGTGTGGCCTGTGCTCAGCTTCACTGTGGAATCGTCGTGTCAGTGCGAAAAGGGGCTTATTTTGGAGAGGGCAAGGGGCACGTAAGGAGCGATAGATTCTAATGTAATGGGAATGAGACAAACCTGACGGGCTGGCAAATTTCTCCAATAAACCAACACAAATGCTCACACAGGAACGATATCAGTGTGACCTGTTCCGGTGAGTAGAGCAATTCCGAACGACAAAAAAAGAAATCAGCTCCAAATTTCAGAAACTGTGGGAATGGCAAATCTTTAGCAGATCAGTTAAGGCTGAGAAGGAAGTGCAGTACTGAGGGAATGCTTCGCTGTCGAAAGTGTCCTGCTTAAGGTGATAGATAAAATCGAAACCATGTCTGCCTCCTTGAGGTTAGGAAAATAAAATCCATGGCATTACTTTGAGGAAAACGACGGAGTTATCCCCCGGTTCCAATGTAACATTTTGTCTTAATCAACATCAAACAATACAGATTGTACGGTCATTATCACGCTGTTGATTGTGGGGCTTTAATGCACGCATTACGATTGCGTTGTTCCTTAAATTGCGACAGGGAGGACACTTCACAATTTAAATAAATAGTTTGTTAATTTATCCACAGTTGTACAATTGTCTCTGAATTCTGCTCCAAATGATAATTTATCAGATAAAAAAAAGTCTTTCCCACCGCCAAGGATAAACTTCCAGGTCTGTAGTTGCTGCGTTTATCCTTACATCTTTTCTTGAGCAAGTCTAACATTTGCAATCTTCAGCTATAGGCATTGCAGAATGATTGGAACATCATGGCCTTTGTCCGGCGATTTCCGCTCTTGCATTGGTCATTGTCCTTGAATGCATCTCATTCATCCACGAGACTTGCCCAATTCAATATCGGTTACCCTAGCTAATTCGCGCTCTTTGTAAAATTCTAGCAATTCCAGCGTTTCATCTGCTTACTCTTTGACGATCATGGGACAGAATGTTCTTCCTTGGTATAAATAAACAAAATATCCATTCAGCACCTGAGCCATATCATTATTGTCACCAGCTTTGACGTGTCGCTGCCCTTCCAGGTGTCGGTTTTCATACCTATCTTTGATTTTGGATTCCCTTTTATTTCAGGCGAATTCTATCTACAGTCCGGAAATCGTGCATTTATCCTAGAGCTCACTTACATTCTCCACATTAAAACTTCCATGCATGTTTTTTTTAAAATCTGCTTCATCTTAAACCCCATCAGTTTAATCATCCAGGGAGCTCTGTTCTTTGCATAGTCCTGCATTTGTTTGAGCAAAACTTTAATTATCGCCACATAATCTTGTATATAGGTGGCTAGCTACGCCTCCCCTTCACAAAAATTGTTTACAGCACTGTATATTCACACACTGCAGCGTAAATGTAATTTAGGCGCTCTGATACTGCCTGTAACTCTTATCTGAAATAAAAAAGTCGCACTATTTCCGCCGTTAGTGTCAAAATCATTTACCAATTTTCCTGGCACTTTGGTTTTCCTCTCCAACTTTACCTGCTCGTTCCCTAACCCCTGCAAAGTTCTTTCACACCGACCCAAACTGAATTTGACATTTACCCAGAATGTCATTAACCCCGGATTTGATAAGTTGAAACACATGACAACATCTATCGGACGTTCTTCGGCAGAACTGAATCTATGCGTTCATGATAACTCATCGAAAAGTTTCATGAAATTGCTAAGCGCCTTCCTACACCTTTTCTCCGATGAAATATTTGCCAGTTCCATCACTACTGCGAAGTGCTGGGATTAATCAGGAAATTAATATCTTTGACGTCCCAGGTTGCTAGATTGTCTGCGAACACGCTAAACGTTATATGCAGGGTTGCATCGTTATTTCTACCAATGCCATTGTTGCAGTCACGGACCACGAATGCCACCTGTTCATCCGCCCGCCTCGGAGTGCTTAGCAGGCTCCCAGTCACATCCTTCACCTTGGCATCGAGAAGCAACATATCAATGAGCAATGATGACAGTGAATAAAATGTGCGTTATTTTGCTGAAATCTAACCATTGCAGTCAATGCATTTTTTTGTAGATGAATCTTGGTCACTGAGATTGACGAATGGAGGAACCCGCTGTGATGGTCGAGTGGAGATTAACCACAACGGCGGCTGGGGCAGAGGACAGGACACCCTCTGGGAGCTGCATCATGCTCACGTTGTTTGCAGGCAATTGGGATGTGGATTGGCGATTGCAGTTTCTAACTTTTCAAAGTATGAATAGAGTGAATTGCACTTGTGGTTGAATGATGTCCAGTGTAAAGGAGACAATTTGTATCTCCGCTACTGCAGCTCATTTACAATGAATTCGTCTCGCAATGAATGTGTGAGTGTCAGGGTTCTGTGTTCAGGTGAAGAACTAATTCGCTTTTACAGAATCATATATAGAAATATCTAATCATGATGAATGCGGGGTAAAAATGTCACTTGTTCCTCGAGGTCTCTTTTCCAGCTACTTAACAATGGAGCATGAACACGGAGAGAGGGGGCACGGACAGAACTGATCCACAAGCAGGAAATGCATTTTTGTACCGCTTTTAACAACGAAGGAATTCCCTATTTGCAGACAGTAAATTCAGTGGCCGTTTTGAGGATGTTGTCATTGTTCTGGGGCAGAGGGGGCTGCAGCTTATTGCCAATTTCTGTGTTTATTTAACAACATTTTCATTGAATTCGAGTTCATAAAGTCTTCAAGGCCACAGCCCGTTCATGGATTCTCGATAATTCCTTCCTTGTGGTGATACCAAGGCACTTTCAGCATTTCAGCAGCAGAATGCTGAGCTCCTATTAAATGACTCTCCAAAACGACAACTTGTTTTCTGTTTCCAATGATGCTGCCAGACATCCTCAGGAATAGCAGCAGTTTTGTTCATATTATGAACATAAATTAAGGCGATATTCAGAGCCCTAGTAAATATGGGTTCCAGGTCTGTGCAGGGATAAGATAGAGGATACATTTTAACTTCATTAACAATCTGAGTGGAACGATGAATAAGAAAATGTTCAATTGATGTTGAAGCAACGTGCAAAACATTCAGCACACAATAAACACAGGGGGCAAACTTAAAACCTTTGTACCTGAATGTTCTTAACATGTGCAAGAATATTAATGAGTTTAAGTCGCAAACAGAGATAAATATGCGTCATTTGGTGGCAGTTACTGAGGCGTGGTTAGAGGAAGAATAGTTTTGGGACTAGACTATTCAAGGGTAGTCAGCGTTCCGGAAGGATATGCAGGATGGAAAAGGATGTGGTGTAGCTTTGGTCGTAAAGGAAGAGATCAGTGCTGTAGTGAGGAATGATATAGGCACTGGAGAGCAAAATGTAGAGTCAGTCTTGTTAAGTGTAAGAAATAGCAAGGGAAAGAAGTCTCTTGAGGGAGTAATCTACAGGCCCCCTTAAAGTTGTTCACTGTAGGGCACAACATAAAGAATAATTACTGGGGCCGCGTATGTTAGGCACTGCTAAAATCAAGCGTGATTTTAACATGAATATGAACTGGAATAATAATATAATTGGCAAGGGCAGCATTGAGGGAGAATTCCTAGAATGTATTAGTAATTATTTCTTGACGAAATATGTTGAGGAACGAGCCAGGGAGCAGGTTATTCTAGATTTGGCTTTATTAAAATGATGAGATGTAATAATCACATTATAGCAAATGATCCTGTAGGGAAGAGTGATCAATACAATCTGGGATTTCAAATTCTGTTTAAGAGCCAGAGACTCGAGTCCCATACTAGTTTCCTGGAGTTAAATAAAGGTAACTACACAGGCATGAGTGCAGATTTAGCCCTAGTTGACCAAGCAGGAAGACTACACCGTAATACAGTTGATGGACACTGGCAGGTATTTATGGAGATATTCAATTCCTCTCAAACGGATTATATTCCAAAGAGGGAGGAAGAAGGTAAGAGGGGGAAAACATCCATGGCAAAGGAAGGAAGTTAAATATAACATAAAGGCAAAAACAATGTTGTACCAACTTGCAAATTTCAGTGGCAGGTTGGAAGATTGGAAAACGTTTAAAGAATCAATAAAGGGTTGCAAAAAATTAATAAAAAGAGCAAAGGTCAATTATGAAGGACTACTGGTGCAACATGTAAAAAATAATAGAAAAATGTTCGACAAGCATGTAAAGGGAAAGAGAAAACGTGAAGCGAATGCTGGTCGCATTGAGAATGAGACAAGAGAGTTAATAGTGAGGAACAAAGACATGGCAGAGACGCTCAATCAATACTTTGCCTCAGTTGTCACGGTGGTGGACACGCTTACCACACCAACATTAAGTGGTAGTGGAGAGGGTATAGAGAAGGAGGATCTTAGTACAATCGCTATCATGAGAGAAAAAATACTGAGTATAGTGCAGGGATGAAAGGGTCAGAAGTCACCAGGGCCTGATGGCCACACCCCAGGGTCTTAAAGGAAGTTTCAGCAGAGATGTTGGATGCAATGGATATAATATTCCAAAATTCCCTGGATTTTGGGAAAGGTTCCAGTGTATTGGAATAATGTTAATATAACGCCCTTTACTCAGTAGTCCGTTTAGGCGTGTGGGTGGTGTGAGGGGGAAAGCGGGGGCGGGTGTGGAGGCTGAAAGTAGGAAACTAGAGAACAGTTAGGCTAACGTCTATCTTTGCGAAATTGTTCGATTCCATTATTACAGAAGCATTAAAGGGCATTCGGAAATTCAAAAGGCAATCCATCAGGGTCAGCATGGTTCAATGAAGTGAATATCGTGTATGGCTAATTTGCCCGAAGTTCTTTGAAAATATGACAGAAGTGTGTAGTTGGGATCCTGTAGATATGGTATATCTGACTTCCAGGAGGTCATTGTTAAGGTGCCACACAAATGAATAATACATAATATAAGATTTAGGTGTGACATGTTAGATGGATAGTAGATTGGCCAAGCATCAGAAAGCAGAGAGAAAGGCTAAATGGGTATTCTTCTGGATGGCAGGCTGTATCTAGTGGAGGTCCACAGAGCTCTGTCCATGGGCATAACTATTTGGAATCTATATTAATTATGTGGAATCTGGGATAGAAGATACTCAAGCTAAATTGCAAATGACAACCAAATTGGTGGAAAAGTAATGTGCAATGAAGAAATATGAGATTTACTAATGAATACGGCCAGGTTAAGTGAACGAGCCAAGAATTTGAAGATGGAGTTTAACTTGGATAAGTGTGAGGTTATCCATTTTGGTCGGAAGAAAGAAAAGGCGACCTATTATTTCAATGCAACGAAGCTTCAGATTTCTTCAGGCCAGAGGTTTCTGTGTGTTGTCGTGCATGAATCGCTGAAAGCTAGTATTCAGATACAGCAGGTAATAAATAAGGAAAATGGAATTTTGGCAAATAATTTCTTAAGGAGCAGAGCGTAAGCATAGGGAAATGCCGCTGCACAAGGGATTGGTGAGACCGGACCTGGAGTATTGTGCACAGTTTTTGTCCCCTAACAACGATGAGGTTTCCATTGGAAATTGTTCACTGGATTGATCCCAGAGATGTGGGGCTTTTCTTAGGAGGCGAGGTTGAAAAGCTTAGGCCGACATTCGTTCGAGTTGAGAACGATTAGAGTAGATCAAATTGATGTATCTATGATGCTTAAACGGATAGAGAAAGTAGACGTGGAGCGGATGAATCCCCTTGTGGGACATTCTAGGGCGAGAAGCCATTGATTTAGGCTACGGGGTGGTTGGTTTAAATCAGAGATGAGGAAGAATTTTCAAAGGGTCATGAATCTGTGGAATTCACAACCTCAGATAGCAGTGGATGCCGGGGCGCTGCATAATTTTAAAGAGGGGATAACAAGATTTTCAATTAGTAACGTGTTGATAGTTTATGGGGAGAGAGGGTGAAATTGGAGTTGAGGCCGAAATAAGATCGGCCATATGCGTAATGAATGGCGGGGCAGACTCGAGGGGTTGAAATAGTTAATGCTGCTCTAAGTTCTTATATGCTCATGTACTTATTAAGTGAACTGCAAGCCAAAATATTGTCGGAGTCAGGTCTCGGAATGTCTGAAATATTTGTGCACCTTACATTATTTATTACAAGTAATTTGAGAATTTCTCAAACATAGATTCTGTTACCTGTCACAGCCGGAATAAATGTTTTTTTTTAGCTTCTACTCGATAATATACAATAGCTTCAATTGAGTGATGAGATGATTTTGCATTCGAATCATAATATTGTATCATATCTTTTGGATGAGAACACATACAGTTAAGGCTGTCAGACGGTGGAAGCCCATGTGCAGGACGAGTGGAGATTTATTATAACGGTTCCTGGGGCTCAGTTTGTGATGATTACTGGGATCTGACAGACGCTGACGTAGTTTGCAAACAGCTCCATTGCGGAAAGGCATTGGACGTGACATTGCATGCTTCTGGTGGATCAGGCTCATTTCCAGTTTGTCTGGAAGCCTTGGACTGTTCTGGGGAAGAATTGTATCTTTTGCAAAGCCCCTCTGCGGATTGGTGATCCCATGACTGTACTCATAAAGAAGATGTGAAGATCATGTCCTCAGGTAGGGGTGATCTCAAGGTGTGAAGTGCCATACAGAAGATATTTTACTGAATGGAGCAGAAGCAGCACATGCTCTGGCCATTCTGCTCAACGCGTTTTTCTGGTGCTTACTCTGCACATAAACCATACGTGACGTTCTGTGTTCCTTTCTGATTTTTCCTCCCTCGTGTCCTTTTCGAAAGTCACCTTAAATGCATCGGTACCATTCGCCCCAGCTGACGTGTGTGTTACAAGTTCCACATTCTCCCCCTATCTGTGAAATAGAGGGGGCAAAAATCTCCTGAAAGACCAAATAGTTTTATTCAATACACTGTCATTTAGTTTTCGGATTACTCCCTCATAGATCCGGCATCTTATGTGACCAGCACTTTGCTTGTATGTATCATTTAATCTCGTATTTTCGATGGGAATAGCAGCTCTTGTTATCCGTCGTACCAAAAATCATCCACTTAGCCTCATGAGTACTAATATTAATTCGCCATTAGCACGCCTATACTGTCTGACAAGAACGCCTCATTGCATTTTGTGGAGTCTTTGTTAGTATTAACTGCACGCAGTAACACATGTTGCACATATACTTCAATTACCAAATCTAAATCCTTTATGTCAACCTGGCACACCATTGATCCATAGCAGGAATCCACGTGCACACTGGGCCCTAACTTCTGCTATTCTATGTGACATGCTCTTTTGTAACGTCTTGACTGTATTTTTTTTACTGTCAAATAACTTTCATATTCCCTGACTTCAGTCATAATTCTGCAATGTGGTAACGTTTTGTAAGCTTCTTTTGAATATCCATGCTGTGTAGATTATTATTTATACTATAATTTTATTGCAGCTGTGTATCTATTACATTTCTGAAATAATTATCTTGATTCAGTGAACAAAACCGGTGCAACAAGTGTTGACGTGGCAGCGTTGACATGGAAACAATTATCAATTGAAATATCTGGATATTTCTTCTTTCATTGATAGAGCACAAAGAGCTGCAGCCGGTGAATGGAAAGCATAACAGTGAGGGGAGTTTGGAAGTGTTCTACAATGGACGCCCGGGAACAGTGTGCTCGGAAACACTGGGTCGCCAGGAATCAGAAACAATTTGTAAACAGTCAGGTAGCGGGCGCATCGTATCTATTGATTATGGCGCTCGGTCATTCGGAGCAGGAAACGGACAGATTTGGCTCCATGAGATCGAATGTATTTCTGAACTTTCTACCCTTTGGCAGTGTAGGACAGATACGTGGGGTAAACACAGGTGTCATCACAGTGCAGAGGCAGGTGTAGTTTGTTCAGGTAAAACAGCAAACCTCCTAATGTGCGCTTGTTATTGCAATCATTGATGTCCAAATCAGTCAGCACGTTTCCGTTCTCAACAGGGGGAAACCCCACAGTTCAAAGGATTGCGTTTGAAAATCAGGTGATTGATCCGCTTCATTATAGCAATTATCTGCCTTGTATCCCTGTATTTTCTCAGGAATAATAGTAATTCATTCTCTTTGGCAGATTCGCGACTAAGTTTGCACCTGGTTGGATGTAACAGCAACTGCTCCGGGAGATTGGAGATATTGTGCTAAAACCCGAGAGGCACGGTTTGTGATGACTCATGTGATATGGCCGATGCCAATGTTGTCTGCAGACAGTTGCATTGTGGTTCTGCTCTACTGGCCACGGGGACGGGGTGGGTGGGGGGGGGGGGGGGGGTGCGCTTTTTGGCAAGGTGGAGGTGATATCTGGTTTGATGAGGAGAAGTGCACCGGAAGTGAGTTATTTCTCCTCGATTATCCGTTCTCAGCTTCAGCTCAAAATAACTGTGACCACAAGGAAGACGCCAGTGTCATTTGCTCCGGTAGAGGTAGTGCAGAACGGTGGTGGGTGGCTTGGTGTCGTGTCTGTCGGTCAGTATTCGCTCAAAATGACTCATTACTTCGTAAATTAAGGACAGCAGATGTCTTCCTAAATTGAAACCCTGTCGTTTTTGTGCAAATATCCCATAGGTCCTGAATTGTCGTCGAATACTTCAACGTCTACACACCCATGTATTTCTTATTAATAGGTGGTATTCCTGTCAAGTTTAATGTTCTTAATAGTTTGATAATATTGTCAGTCTCTTGGTTTTGGTAAATTTCTGATGTTAACCTGAATGTTTCAGAAAAAAGAACCAATTATAAATATAAGGCATTATCTGTCTCTGTTGAATCTTTCCTTTACATCTCATTTATGTGATGGAGAGGAGAACACTTCCATCCGTATTGTGATCGGTATGACACTCGGAGTCCTGTTGTTCTGTGAGTTCATCACACTAACGGTGCTAATTTGGCGAAAGTCATCAATATAACGTAACACTCAAATATTATCGTTGACTTCACACTAAATCTCGGAAATTGTTTATGTTTAAAATTAAATTCATTAATGACTTTGAGCCTCACTGACAGCCCGGCATTGATTTCACATCCATAATTGCCCTTGAGAAAGCGGTGCTGAGCTGCCTCCTTGTACAGTTGCACTCCATGTCATGCAGGCACACCCACAGTGTTGTTAGGAAGGGAGTTTAACAGTTTTGGCACAGCGACCGTGCAGGAACGGTGAGATATATCCAAGTAAGGATGGTGAGCGGCTTTGATGTGAAGTTCCACGAGGTGGTGTTCCCACGTGCCTGCTTCCCTTGTCCTTCGGCATTGCAGTTGACATAGGTTTGAAAGGTGAAGTCGAAATAGCCTTGCTGAATTCACGAAGCCTATCTTGTAAATGGTACCCATTGCTGCCATTGAGTGTCAGCAATGAAGGGAGTGAAAGCTTGTTCATCGGGTGACAATAAAACCGCAGGGTCTGTACTGAACTGTGGAAAACTTCATGAGTGCTTTGGAACACTCAATTTGCAGAGTGTTCCATCACACTCGTGACTTGCCCCTTGCAGATGTTGTAAAGACGATGGGGAGTCAGGAGTTGAGTTATTTCCGACGGATTCCCAGCCTTGAAGATGCTCTTGCCGCCTTACGTATTTATATGCCAGTTCCAGTTCAATTTCTGGTCATTGGCAACCCCCAGGATGTTGATAGTGGGGGATTCCGCGATGGCAAATCCATTTTACTTTCAAGAGCCTGCAGGTAGCTTCTCTCACTTTGGAGATGATCATTCCCTGACACTTGTGTGTTACTCGCCACTTTGCACCTTAAGCCTGGATATTGACTAAGTCAGGCTGCATGTGGACATGGTCTACTTCAGTATCTGAGGAGTCGGGACTGATGCTGAGCATTGTGCAGTCATCAGCGAACATCCCCACTTCTGGCATTTTGATGTAGAGATGACCATTGGTGAAGCAGATGAAGCTGGCTGCGCCCAGGACGCTAATCCTCTGGTGATTTCCAAGGACAAAGATAATTGATCTCCAACAACCGCAACCGCCCTGCATTGTTCTTGCTCTGACTCCAACCAGCAGCGATTTCCTCCCTGACATCTATTGGCTCCAGTTTTGCTAAGGCGTCTTCATGCCACTTATAATGGATAAGTTCACTTTATTGCCCTATTCCATTGATCGCCACTTGTCCTTGATAGAAACGAAAGTGAGTCGGGTTTTATCCACTATTCTATTTGAAAGCACTCGCCGAAACAGTGAAATGTGAAATTTAATCGAAGAGTAACTTGATTATCCACATTTGCGTTCCTATTTGATCCACCGCTGCTGCGAGTCCAGGTCAATTTCATTGTTGTGTCAATGGATGAAAAGTTTAACTGAAGCTTTTTCGACTTAGCGCCGAGTTCCTCTGTAACCACAAGTCGTCTAAATCAAATCAGTATCTGTTCCGCTAATTCCGTTTCTGTGCCCGGACACCCGATCTCGAGCTCCCTAACCATAATCGTTCCACGATTTGATTCGTCATGATTTGATGGTAATCTCGATATCCTCTTACGATAACTATACTTCCGTTCATAACTAACCACTCAGATCTGAGTAACCACCACACTCCTGTTCTATGTCACAGCAAAATACTATAATGCTTGGTGTGTTATGTAAAATATTGATGACCTCCACTATCGTGCTTCCAACCTGGTGCTGACAGCAGTTTGAGCCATTTTTCCTCCAGTTTCTCTTCAGCTGTAATCCCCATGAGCCTTACGACCCAATCATCATATGGAATTAATTTATCCTGAAAAAGCACTCGTTTGTTTTTTCAATTATATTGGGCCACCGTCTGGTGGAGTTGAAGAAGTGTCCATGCAGCCTCGCATACACACATACACACACAGAAAGACGCACATTCACTCTATCTCCCTCTCTCTATATTTTTTTGTCTTTCACTCTCTCTCGCTATCACTCTCTCTCTCTCTCACACACACACACACACACACACACACACACAGACACACACACACACATGCAGACACGCAAATGTGCTCTCTCGTAAAAATGCACGTATTAACAAAAATTCCTTCACATCCCAATTCTCTGGCTATCTCCATTGATTGTAACCATCTGTCATGTGTACTTATTCGCTAATGTTTTGTGATTAAGCTAAGGTAAATTGCAACATGTTCAACCATCCGTCTTCTCTCCATCAGGTCTTGTCACTGGTGGCTGCGATTCAACGACTGATTTCTACCAAGCAATTTATGAAGAAATTGAGGATGTTCCGCCTGTTAATGATTCCGCTCTGACCCGTGGCTCAGGTCCGTATTTTCCATTGCAAAGCCAATCCGGACTGGACAACATCCATTTATTTTTACCCCCTTTATATGTCAGTGCAATTAATTGGCGCAACTGGCATTCCACTCACTTTCCTCCTCTGAAGGTGTCCGATTCCAGTCTCCATCTGTTACGTGCGAAGATTAAAGAGCTTTTCAAAATTCCCAACGGTCTGCGTTGCTCAAAGAATGTTTTGCTGCTTGGTGGAAAAACATGAGCAAAAACGTTATTTCCAAATTCGCACGGGGCTGTACACCACCTCCCTTAGACATTTGATCGAATTGAGTATACACAGAGCGGAACATCGAAAGGCAATACAATCTACTCACAACAATTATGATGGTCAAAAGGGCGCCTAACCTCAGTGGCAGAGAATGGCATTAGGGAATTATTCATCCAGCACGATGCAAATATATAATGGGGAAACAACACATTCAAACTATTTTCGAACGAACCCAAGGAAATAGATTTCAATAAATTACAATAACATGTTAAACACTGGGGCAAACCATTGATGACAACAGCATACTGAAAAAAAAAAGATAAGTTTAGGCAGAAATACAACTGCGTAAAATGGTATGTTTGAAAAGCAAGACAGGGGAGAATATGGCGAAAGGCGACATATGCAATAACGATGATAAAAAGGGGTAATAAATGGTATGATCGTGGATCGTTGACCAAAATTGTACAATACCTTACAGGCACATCAGAGGGCAGGTCAGAATGGCATGAACATGTTTCTGTAAGGAAACGAATCAATTATAAGCCAACATTCATGGAATAACAGAAATATATAAGAAGCACTTTGCCTTAGTATTTGCCATTGGTAAAACATAAGATGGCATGTCTTTGGAAAATTAGAATCGGAGTGATATAGTTACATTTAAAATAATTTAAATGAACAGATAAAAAATCTCATGGAACTCATATGACAAAAGCTTTTGTCAGATCATTTTACAGCCATTCATTTTAAAATGATCAAATCAGGTAGCAGATGCAAAATTAGAATAATTAACCAATTCATTTCAAGCGTATCTCGTTCCAGGGTCCTGGAGGGTAACGTAAATTAATGCTCAATTAACTCGGGAGAAGGAAAATGTCCAGAGGTGAAAGATCAGTCATCTAAGTATTGGTGGGAGAAACACTAATTAAATTCCCATCGTGGTGGAAAAGGGAACATTTACAACTCAAACAAGATAAGGTGCATCCAGACCCCCCCAGAAAAAATCACAACGGGAGTTTTAACATATCTAACCTCTTAAAAATCTTCATAAAGTCGACGGATTACATCAGGGTCACAGCGAAGCATACATTTTTTTGTTATTTTAAGCATTTCTGGGAAATTTCCACTTAATATATCAATGGATAAGGCCAATGCGAACTTGTCAGCTCTTGCCCAGTGGTAGTCAGAAATGCCCCTGAGTAGATATTTCCGGGGTTCGAGTTCCATTCCAGAACATAAACAGAAACATCAAGCTGACACTCTCGTTCAGAACTGAGTGGATGATGCCCTCGTGGCAGTGCCAACTTTTAGGCTATTTGATTAGGCGGTGACCAGTGTGCTTCTTCCGTGGGAAAAAAAAAATATCCGTTGATAATGCTGAAGAAGCCTTGAGTGTTGCCATTGGTTAAATGAAAAATATGTATCCTTTGAGAAAAATCACAACAATAAATTATCTACTTAATATCACATTGCTGTGAGGTCCCGTAGAAGATTGATGTGTACAAAGTGATTGCTGCATTGCCCATATTTCACGAGTGACGACACATCACAAGTGCCTCATTGGCTTCCAAGTGCTTTGGACAGCTGGTGATCATGAGAAGCGCTGTATGCTCGTATTCATTTCATTTGCATGGAGTCATTGACACACACGGAATTTGGCAGACAGCTGACCAATAAGAGGGAAAACAGAGTGTGGGATACTGGTTAGATATTTGGAGTGTTGAAAGTGGGAAGGGGTTTTAAACATGCATCCCTGCTGGGATCACAGTTGTTCAATCTTTATCTGAACGACTGAGAGGTTGTAATTAGACCTTTTTTCCCAAATTTAAAGTTTGACCAAGTTTCGGTTGGCTGGGAAGTGGTGAAAGGAATCTAAATACAGCCAAACATAAACTTACTTGAATGGGCATATGATTGGCAAATGCATCTCCACCTCAGTGATTATGGGGAATTACATTTTTGTATGTCAAATAAGAGGTTAATTTGCCATTTGTACCAATGAAACGAAACGAAGGAGTAAAGACGTGGGACGCAGGAGCTCAGGGAAACAAACAAAAAAAAAACAAGCAAAAAAAATCGATGCAGAATGATGAGGCTGTAAAAAGCCAAACAACGCATAATACCTTAGTCCTGGATAGATAGGCTTAAAAAAACAAAATTATTCTGGTGATGCTCGATCGAACATTAGTGAGAGGACACTTGGAGTATAGTTTACGCTCCTGCTCAAAATATTGTTAAAAGATGTATCAGAGTGGCAGATAGGCTCAAAAACTTTCCAAGGGCGGTAGCCATGTTTAGAAGTGAACATTATCCAAAGATTCTAACAGAAAGGAAAATAGATGATCTGTTGACCCCTATTTTGGATCAATAGCCTATGGGTTCTTTTCTCTACAATCCCTTGGGGAGGATTTAAGGTCTCTGAAAATGAGAATTCGGGGTTGGTGGGGAGGGAAAGCGATTGTGGATCAGGAATCTCCGCTCACTGAATAATTGTTTCCTATATTTCCTTCTCAAGAACGTGGATAACATTTACTTTCCATCCCTTAGTACCCTAATATACTGATTCTGGTAATTGCCCTTGAAACATTGCTGTCCATCTGGCGAAAGTTATTGCAAAATGGCGCAGGGGAACACATTCCAGGACATTGATCCTTGGGCAATTAATTATGGTGATCCCTATTCCGATGGGCTGAAATTTTCTGGAAAGTGAAAACACTGAAATCGCTCAGAAAATTGCACTATGAAGCAAAGTTTTTTTTTTTCCCCTCCCCTCTCTTTAACAGATTCTGCTTCCACTGGCTCCCACAGTAAGATCGAATATTCCACCCAAAGTTTGGATGAGAAAGAACCTGGATCGGCAATTCAATAAAGGAGCTCCTCCAAAATCCAGGGTTGGCAAAATTTTAGTTCCTGCCATCCTTCACACTCAGTGCTATCTTCAACAGAAGTTTAAGTATGAAGAAAAACACTTACACCATTAATTACTCAGGAAAGGAACTCAGGAATTACAGAATGATTTTTGTAACAAAACCATATAAAATAATTTCAGGCTGAAGCAATGCCATGCGATTGCACCCAGTAATATTAATTAGTGAAATATACATCTGTTCATTAGTTTCATCACAAGCCCCAATCTGCTGCGAATTATTCAATGCACATCAAATGGTCGGATCATTGATTTTGTGGGACTCGTGAGTTCAAAATTATAAGCAAAAATACCGTGCCGCGAATTGTTCCAATATTTCTCCACTCTCTGATCTCCATTCACCTGTACCGGCAATGGAACGGCTTTCCTGCTCTCAAATTCTTTGGTTGATTAAAATACATAAACACCATTCCAAATGTTCATTGTTATCAATTAAATTCAATGGAATTCATTTGTTGCTCCCAGCTCTCGGCGATTACGACGATGCTCAGACTATAAGCAGCGAATCTGAGTGCTGTCACTCGCTTCTGTACCGTGGTCATAATGATCTCTTCGCAATGGAAATTGGCGGCGGACATCTCTGCACTTTGGGTGAGATGTAACTTCATTTATCTACTCAGCCTGTCGTTCTGGAATGTTGGTGACTTTTTTTCTCTCAGCTTAGATCGGTTCTGAAATGCGTGATTGCGCAATGGACCGTCTGCAGACACTGTCACAGCTGGAACACACGCTGTTTAGAGGGTTGGGTAGACAATCTCTTCAGAGGGTTTTGCGCTACAGCCAGCGTCTCTAATTGCTATATGCACGTTCGTGTTTGGTGGGACGTGGCATACCATGGGTCTGAAATAAGTCGAGGGATAAGTTTTGTCTCTTCAGGGATGAGTTAGAGACAATCCTAAATTGTTTCACATTCTCCTCCTGAGAAAATCATACCTCCTACTACTCCTGCCACTGTGTTCCAAGTACATTGTTAGTTCTCCTTCACTCATCCACCCACATGCACGGAATTTATTAGATCTGTTTTAAATTTCAATCATATGTTCTCATGCAAAATGCATTGTGAGATGTATGCTTCTGTTGAGGTTACAGGGTGTTATTTTAATACTTTATGACATGTGGGCGTCGCTGGATCGGCCAGCAGATATAGCCTGTCCCTAATTGTCTTTGAGAAGTTGGTGGTGAGCTGCCTTCTTGAAGCGTTGCAGGCCCTGTGGTGTCGGTGACCGCACAATGCATTAGATAGCGACTGCATGGATTTTGAACCAGCAACACACAAGGCACGGCGATATATTTCCAAGTCACAATCATGATTATCGTAGAGGGAATTTCCAGGAATTGGTGATCCCATGAGTTTGCTACTCCTGCCCTTCTAGATCGGAATGGCCCTGCATTCAGAATGTGCTGCATTATGGGCCTTAGTGAGATTCTGCAGTGCATCTCCTAGATGGTACACAATGCTGCTACTGTTCGTCGATGTTGTGGGGAATGGATGCTTGTGCAAGTGGTGTCAATCAAACAGGCAGCTTACACCGGGAGGCTTTCAAGCTTCTGGGGTGTTGTTGGAGGTGCACACGTTCAGTCAACGTAGAGTATTCCATCACACATCTAGCTTGTGCCTTGTAGCTGAAGGACACGATTTGGTGAGTTTGGGTATGAGTTCCTCGCCCCAGGGTTCCTAACTTCCGTCTTTCTCTTGAAGCACCCGCCTTTATACGGCGAGTCCACTTCAGTTTCTGGTCGATGGTTACCACTAAAATGTTTTATTGGAGGAACAAGCGATGGTTATTCCACTGAATATTAAGGGGTGTTTGATAGGTTTACTCATGTGGGAGAGGATAATTGCCTGCCAGTTGGGTGCTGCGAATGCTACTTGCCGCACGTCAGCACAGGAGTTGGTATTCTGTAGCTGTTTGCCACATTTAGACATTGACTGTTTCACGATCTATTGAGTCGTGAACTGCGCTGAACATTGTGCAATCATCAGCAAACATCACCATTTCTGATCATCTGATCAAAGGAAGGTCATTCATAAGCTGCTGAAGCTGGCTGGCCCTAGGCACTACCGCGAGGAACTCCTGCAATGATGCCCTGAAAATAAAATATTTGACGTCCCACAACCTCAACCACCATCATGTGTGCTAGTTAAGACTCCAACCCGTGGTAAATTTTATTACTGGGAATTTTCCCCTTGGATTATTGGATTTTTTTGGAATTGGAATTTTTCCCTTGATTAGCAATGACTGCAGTAATGTTTGGAATGCTTGATGCAACGATGGATGCAACAATGCCTTGATATCAAAAGCAGTCACTGTCACCCCAACACGGCAGTCCTGCTCTGCTGTCCAGGCTTGATCTAAGGCTGTAATGAGTAACGAAGCTGCTTGACCCAGCAGAACCTTACCTGTAGATCACAGAACAGTTTATTTTTAAGCAATTGCCGCTTGATAGCACTTCTTAAGAAAACTTCGATCACTTTAATGATGATGAAGAGTAGGCTGATTGGTCAGTAGTTGGCTTCAGTCAATTAAAAAACTTAATGCTGTTTAATGTGAATTGGTCACTTGTTTAGATTCAATGATCAATCTGTGACAAAGGAATATGCAGAACGTCTTCTGTTGTCTCGTAGCAGTACAGCACAGTGCAGATAAAAAAATCAGCAATTATTTTTCAACTCAGAAATAAGCACACCCTAACCTCTTCATGTTGCTGCCCAAAACGCGCGCGCGCACACATGCACACACACATACGCACACACACACACATGCACACACACACACAAACACACACACACACACATACAAACACACACAGGCACACTCACGCACGCACAGGGATTGCTCCCCGTCTAATATCAAACTTTAACACAAATATGCATATGCCCAGTGAACAACAGTCAGATTCTTTTTTGATATTGAGTCATCGCTTCCTACCACTCCTGATCAGAATCAAGATGTTCCCTGTGATACATTCGCAAATTCGCATATTTGATTGCCAATAAGCAGTTGCTGTTGTACTCAATCTTTACAACCTATTCATTAAAACAGGAGCAGAATTAGGCCATTCGGCCCTGCAAGCCTGTTGCGCCATTCATTTTGATCATGACTGATCATCCAAATCCATATCCTAGTCCCGCTTTCTCCCCATACCCTTTGATCCCTTTCGGCCCATGAGCTATATCTACCGCGTTCTTGAATGTATACAATGTTCTGGTCTGAACAACTTTCTGTGGTAACGAATTCCACAGGCTCGCCACTCTCTGGGTGAAAAGAAATTCTCCTCATCTTAGCCATAATTGGTCTACCCAATATCGTCAGACTGTGTCCCCTGGTTCTAGACTCCCCCACTATTGGGAACATCTTTCCAATATCTAACCTCTCTTGTCCTGTTAGAGTTTTATAGGTATCTATAACATCCCCTCATTCCTCTGCACTCCAGCAAATATAAATCAAATCGACTCAAGTTATCCTCATATGTGAGTCCCGCCATCCCAGGAATTAGTCGGGTACGCCTTCGCTGCAGTACATCTATCGCAAGTAAACCCTTCCTCAGCTCAAGAGACTAAAAGGCACACAATATTCCTATTGTGGTCTCACCAAGGCCCTGTACTATTGCAGCAAGGCATCCCTGTCCCTGTACTTGAATCCTGTGGCTATGAAGGCCAACAGGCGCTAGGCCTTATTTACCGCCTGCTGCAGTTGCATGCTTACCTTCAGCAAAAGCGTACGAGGACACGCAGGTTTCGTTGCACATTCCTCTCTCTCTCAATTTATAGCTATTCAGATAACAAATTACCTCCCTGTTTTAGCTACCAAAAGTGATAAGCTCAGAATTATCCTCAATATATTGCATCTGCCATGCATTTGCCCAATCACTCAGCTTGTCCAGATCACACCAAATAATCTATGCATCCTCCTCAAAGCTCAACCTCCCGCTCAGCTTTTTGTCATCTGCAAATGTGGAGATATTTCATTCGATTCCCTCATCTAAATCAGTAATATATATTGTGAGTAAGCATGGTCCCAGCGCTACCCCACTAGTCACTACCTGCCATTCAGAAAAAGACCCGTTTATCCCTACTCTTTGCTGCCTGTCTGCAAAGCAGTTTCCTATCCATCTCAATACACTACCACCAATCCCATGCATTTTAATTATGCACGCCAATCTGTTATGCGTGGTTTTGCTGAACGCCTTCTGAAAGTCCAAATAAACCACATCCACTTTCCATAGTAACAACAACAACGACGAGAAAATAAAAATAAAAAGTTGAATTGGAAATACTCCGAACACTGAAATAAGTGCATTTCATTTGCTTAGAACATGGTGGAAATTGTTGCAACCCCCTCACTCAAGCAATATTTTTGCATCCACCTTTCAGGTGAACAACATCGACAAATGCAGGATGCGGCGGCCGTAGTCCTGTGAAACACTGAGTTCAAATCTCAGGGAAGGACACGTAACTTTTCCAAAAATATTGTCATGCTGAAAGTGCTTTACTTCCTGACAAAAAAACATTCTTTGTAACAATTGCAAGTTACTTTGTGTCGAGAAATCTAGATTCCTATGTTTTCCCATATGCTGTACGAAAGAGCCTGATTACTCTGTGACCGGTAATCAAGAAAATAAGGAAGTTATGTTGCGTAGTGCAATGTATATAATACATATGTACCAAACTCGGCTGTGAGGATGAAACAACCGATCGAAAGAAAGAAAGTACCGAGGACTATCCATTACATTTAATTTGAGCTTCGTTTTGGAACCGCTTTTTTTATTTTCAAGTGCTCGAAAAGATGAATTAGGAAAGGAAAATTAATTGAATATTTGCTTTATATTCATTCAGTCTACGTGTTCTCTCTTGCCAGTGGCATCCGGGAGAAACTAGCTCTGGCACTCAGGTTATTGAGTGCTGAGGGAGACTGAGTATCAAACAGATTTCAGTGCATCAAATATAACCCTGTTCTATATGCTAAGTATTCAGGTATCCATCATTGGAGAACAATGGTGAATTACTCAAGATAATCATATCACCTTGCTCTATCCTCCGGCAGCTTTGAGTATTTTCTATCTGTTTGAGCATTGAAAAAGACACATCCATCAGTTGAAGTCCACAATTATAATAATTAAAACCACAAAATATTGGAAACCACTCAACAAAGGACTTAACCTCGAATGTGAGAGAAGCTGGGTGCTTGTGCCCTCTCTGTGAAGGGTCAAGGGCAGGGGTGATTAAGTAAATCATCTACTCAGCCGCCCTGTGTTCTCTTTCTGCGAACTTGCTGTGTTCTGTACTCTCATGTCCAAAACACTTCATTTTAACCAAAGCTGTTGGCAGAAGTGTCACACTTGATGATTGGTGACAAGCATCCAGCTGGCGCAAGCCAAACACTAAAAGTTTGGCATTTTATTTCTGTCTCCACCTGCAGCATGACACCAACATTCACATCCAGCCATCCTTCCGCAGTCACTCAATGACCCCATGCACTCTGGATTCCTGCACACAGAGCCCTCAACCAATATTATCCAACGCAATTCCACAACTTCTCCCGCCTCTTCAGAAATTCCCACAAAGTTCATGAAGCTGTACAACATCCAGGACAACGCAGCCCGCTTAAGGCCGCCCCATCTAGCCAGATAACAATTTAATTTCCTCCCCCAGTGACAGTTGCAGCCGTTTGCGCCATTTCAAAGATGCAATGCTAAAACTGACCAATGTTCATTCGGCAACACCTTCCGCACCGTCAGCATTTCCCACATAGAAGGACAAGGGCAGCAGATGCAATTAGTCAATGCCACCTGCAAGTTCCCTCGCAAGCCACACAACATGTGGGCGTGGAATTATGTCGGCGTCCTTTTGCTGCTGGCTGGCTGAACTCTTGGATATCCCTCCTTGCAGCACTGTTAATGTATCTACACCACATGGAAAGCGACGGGTCAGAAAGTCTCACCCACTCCATTCACTAGAGGTATTCAGAAAAGGCAGCAAATTCTCGCCATGCTATTGAAGCCAGGTCGTGCAAAAGCCTTTATAAAAATGTCGTAGCTGTCCGACACGACATTCCCACCTCTTCCAATCACCAAAATTTCTATGGTCATTTACAACTCTCTTCCGACATTACGCTGCAGATTTAACCATTTACAGTATCCTGGCCTTCACCAACTCTGTTCCACACTGGACGTCCAGTTCCGTGACAAAAACCAGGACAAATATATCACCATCCCTTCAATTTCAATGTGTCAATGTACTGGGATTCCCTTCTTTACTGCGCAGTAGGTATACTTACACCTGATGGAATGCAGAGGATTACGAAGAATTTCTGCTAACAACTCAAGGGTCATTAGTTATCGGCAAAATACGTTAGATCTAACATTGACTCCCGTGTGCTACGAGAAAAATAACTATAGAGATACATCTCTCCTTCAGCAGAACATCTAGTCCCCCAACAACTGTATCCTCAACAAGGACATCTAATCCCTTTACACCTCATCCATCACGAGGATACCCAGTCCACTCGAACTCCATCCTTCAAAAGGGCATTCAGTCCATCTACACCTCCTTTCCTCAGCACGAGATCTATTTTATCTCAACCTGCATTGCTCAACAGCACCTGCAGTCCCTCTAAAGATCCATCCATCAACAGGAAATACGCACTTTCTGACCAGCCTTTGCTCAACAGGACATTCAGCCCCTCTAAACGACGACCCACCAGCCCGACATAGAGTCCTTCCAAACATCCATCACTGAACAGGGCATCGAGTCGCTTTATACCTGCACCCCACATTAGGACCTCTATTCCATCTACACCTTGATCCCTCAACTGCACATCCAGGCCCTCATCTCATGTAGCCTCGGCAGTTCTCCAAATCCCTTTACCCATCCATCCCTCAACAGGATCTGCTTTCACTCCACGCCTTCTTCCAACATCAGGACCTGCTGCACCTCCTAATCTACATCCCTCAACAGGCCTCTATATCACTGAACAGGCCACCCACGTCCTCCAATCCTCGATCCTGACCAGGACTTCCAATTGCTCTACACTTGAATCTCTCAGCTGCGCCTGAACACCCTCCAAACTTCCGCCCATCTCCAGGATATGCACTCCTTCTGTATATCCAACCCTGACCAAGATATCCTTCCGCTCTACAAGTTCATGCCGCAGCAAGACAATCAGTCCGTCCACATCTCCATCCGTCAGCAGGGAAGAGGATAACCCGGGAATGAATATGGCCCATAATGGACCAAGGGGGAAAATCCATGGGTGGAGCGATAGTACATCGGCAGAGTGCTGAATGAGATATTTCCATCTGTCAGCACCCTAGAAAATGTGGGTGAAGGTATCAAAATCATGGAGAGAGACTGCAAGGTTGTTATCCAAATTTTTTATAGGGAGTGACAAGTTGTTAGAGTTGTTCGCAATCTTAAATGTGAACAAATCTCCAGGTCAAAATGATTTGTGTACTAGGCCTATGAGGAAGGCAAGGGAGGAGATCGCAGGTGCTCTGACACAAATTTATAATTCCTCTCTGGACACGGGGGAGGTGCCAGAGGACTGGAAACTTTCATCTAATTAGTTAGATTAACTAACTAACAGCTAATGTGGTTCCAATTTTTAAGAATGGCTCTGTAGATAAACGAGAGAACTACAGGCCAGTGAGTCCAACGTCAGTGTTAGGGAAACTATGGCACAGAATTCTGAAGGAGACAATCTATCTCCACTTGGAGAGGCAAGTTTGGATCAGTGATAGTCAGCACTGCTTTGTCAGAGGAAGGTGTGTGGATGAGGTTAGTGTAGTTTATCTCGTTTGTTTGGATTTCAGTAAAGCTGTTGACAAGGTCCCACATGGGAGGCTTATAAAGAACGCAAATGCACATGGGATACAGGGCAATTTGATAAGTTGGATTCAAAATTGGCTTAAATTAGGTGACAAAGGGTGATGCCAGAAGGATGCTTTAGTGACTGGAAGCCAGTGTCCAGTGGCATACAACAGTGATCGGTGGTCCGTCCACTGTTATTAGTCATTTGTATCAATGAAATAGATTACAATGCAGGGTGAAAGGTTATTATGTTTGCGTATGACACACCGTTTTGCAGGGTGGTTAAAAGGGTGTTTGGGTGTCTTAGGCAAGAGGAGGATCTAGACGGGATGGACAAGTGGGAATGATGGAACATAACCCTGAAAATTGTGAGGTGTTAGACTTTGGAAGGAGTAATTTGACAAGTAATTATTGAAAGAACGGCATGACACTTGGAAGTTCTGAGGAAAAAAGGAACTTTGACATGTGTGTCCATAGATCTCCGAAGACAGAGGTGCATTTCAGAGGTGTGGTGAAAAAAGCAAACGGGACACTTGCCATTGTCAATCGAGGCATAGTTTAGAAATGTAGAGTGGTCATCTTAGAGTCTTATAGAGCCTTGGTAGGCCACAGCTGGAGTAATATGTGCAGTTCTGCTCGCCACGTTATACTAAGGATGAGAATACAGCGGATGGTGTGCAGGGGAGATTAGCAAGGTTATTGCCTGGGATTAAACGTTTCCGTTATGAATAGTTTGGGTAGACTTGGCTTGTTATCGTTTGAACAGAGAAAACTGAGGGAGACCTGATCAATGTGTACAAGGTTATGTACGGCATGGACAGGGTGGATATGGAGCAGCTGTTACCTTCACTTGAAGGGTCAGTCACAAGAGGTCGTAAGTTCAAGTTGATGGGCAGAATGGGATCTGACTTAAAACCTTCTACCCAGAGGGTGGTGACTGGAATGCACCGCCTGGCAGATTGGTGCAGGTGGGTTGCATCACAGCCTTCAAAACGTACCTGCTTTAGCATTAAGCACGTCATAAAATTCAAGGTTACTGGTCAACTGCTTTTACATGTGTTTAGGTATGCAGGTCAGGTGTTTTTCTCACGTGGCGGTGCAGACTCGTTTGGCCGAAGTGCCTATTCAGAACTGTCTGATTCTGTGATCCTGTGATGCTGTGATATCAAATTCATCTCACCTCCATGCATCACCAGGGCATGCAGCCTCTCTACACTCTGTTCCTTCATCAAGGCATTCAGTCCCTCCAATCATTCATCTTCTTCAAGTCACCCAATCTCTTTAATTCACCATCGCACAAAACGATCTGCTTTCCACATACACCTCCATCCATCCTCATGTCGTGCAGTCGCTCTGCATTTCTAACCAACTCCTGGGTACACTTCCACTCTACGCATGCATCCCTCATCGAGAAATCCATTCCCTAGAAACTTCCATCGCTTATCCAGACATCCAGCCATTCTACTCTTCCATCTCTCAAGCGGACATCGTGGACCTCTATAAACCCACTTCACTTGGACATCCAGTCCCTGTACACCTCTGTCCTTCAAACGGACTTTCGGCCACATTTTACCTCATGCCCTCACCAGAATAACCAGTCCCTCTGTCAATTCATTCCTCACAAATACACTAAGTCGCTCGACAGTTCGATGTTCAGCCAGCAGATAACTCACGTCACAAATGTTGGCCTTCATACAAGTGTCATATTCCAAATTGAAAAACAATATGATTGGAGGCACTCGCTACTGGAAAACGATGGACCATGGCAGGCCTGCCGTTCTGCCTTAGGAATGCATTTCTGGTGAAAGTCAAATATCGGTTTTTGACTGATAGTGTTGACATTTTTCAGATACCTCTTCACCACTGAAAGCAAGATAAATCCAATCCGGCCTTTGGTCATGCCACCAATTTTATATTTCGGACTTAATCTTTTCCAAAACATGCAGTCGAAGTAGGGTTGGAGGTGTGGTGGCTGGGTATGGTGGAGGGGACATTTCACGGGATGTAGTTGCACTTTGCACAAAACAGATACTATATTTTGTCGGCAGCGGCCATCCTATCAACCCCAGGGCATTTCTTGAGTAATTACTCACCTTTATTTCCTCGGCACAGCAATTGATTGTCAATGTCTTCCCTGCAACATTAAGTCATAAGTGGAGATGGTCGCCAATGACTACACAATATTAGTAACATTCACATCTCCTCAGATACTTGAGCTCTCCATGCCCACATAAAACAATACCTGTGCAATATTAGCACTTTGACTGTTAGGTGGCACTAGGCTATTGCACCATAGCCATTCCAGTTAAATTCAAACAAAAGAGAATCGATACATCTCCTCTTACCTACCATTTGCCTTCAAACTGAAACATCCTCTACTTGCAATATCCTAGGGAATGTCATTGTTACGCCCTTAACTGGTTTATTAATATAATTATTGTCGTGACAAGTCTAGATCTGTGTTTTATAATAGTGTAACAAACAAATCATCACGTTCCACCCCAAAGCTTGCCCCCATCCCTCTCAGGGAGTAGAAATAATCAATGCGATACAATAGGTCCTACTATCCAAGATCAGCCAAGCACAAGCAACTCAGAAAAATCTCGAGTAGATCGAAAACAAAGCGGGTAACTCGATGGACACATCAGCCAATACTTTAATCATTATCTCTATGCACCATCTCCGCAATTTTATAAAAGGCGTGTCATGTACAGGATGCAACACAACCCAGGAAAATTGCCGAATAGCAGCTGAAACATGAGAACACAACTATCTGCATGTTGCACTCGAAGACGCACAACTTCATGAATTGGATATACATCACCGTTCCTTCATTTTAACTGGGCCAAAATCTAAGAGTACACTACGTTATCGCATTGAGAGTGCACAATACATACAATGCATGGGGTGTGTCAGTTTGATTAAGCTTCCACATTGCAATCATGAATGAACAATAAAATGTGAACTTGCTAGCGAAACTCAGGCTCTGAGAGTAAATATTTAATATTCCCATGAATGATAATCATTTCTGTGATGATGATAAGAATAAGAATAATAGTGATCATCATCATCTCGATCATAACAACAAGAAAAGCCATCATACTACTACTTCTACTTGTACATCTAATACAATTATTATGACAAATATAAATATTAACAAATATAGCAGAGCAATATAATTTCATCACAAACGGAAGCCATTCCCAGAGGACAGTCCGAGAGGGGGAATATTGGTCAGGCAGTCAGCAGAACCTAGAAGAGTCGTGTGTTGAAATGGTGCGCGAGAGGAGCCTGGAGTTTAACAGCAGCTGGATAGGAGGTAGGCGTAGAAGTGACACGCAAGAGGGGCTGGGAGTTGGAGAGAGAGGCGAGAGGTTTTGAGAGTTGAAGAGGAGCGCGAGTGGAGTCGGTAGCTGAAGAGAAGCTGGAAGAGCAGGGATGATTGAGGGATTTCAGTGAAGAGGGAAAGACCTGATTATTTGAGTATCTTGTGTACAGCCGGGTTAGCATTTAGTACTTTATTGCTTATAGTTTTTAAGGTCCAATTTTGTTATTCATCTTTTGTAAGTCAATATTCTGTAACAACTAGGAGCAAGGACGAATGGCCCCAAGAGTTAATGGTATTAAGTATCTTCCAAATGGTTTAATTTAATTTAAAGGCGTAAGTCATGTCAGGAGAGTCCCATGAAGTGGTGTGCTCCTCCAACACTCTGTGGGAAGCCGGGCACATTTCCAGTGCCCGGGGATAGCATATATGTGGCAAGTGTCTCCAGTTGCAGCTCCTGGAAACTCAGGCTATATGTCTGGAGCGGCGGAAGGGGACATCGTGGAGCATCTCTGAGGCGGACAGTATGATAGATAGCACGTACAGAGAGGTGGCCACACCGCACGCTTAGAATAAACAGGCAGGAAGGGAATGGGTGACCACCAGGAAAAGCAAGAGGACTAGGCAGCAGTGCAGAAATCTCCTGTGGCTTTTCCCGTGCAAAAGAGACCTGCCACTTTGGATACACTTGAGGAGAATGACCTGAATGGCGAAAGCAGCATCAGCCAAATTAGTTCCACCGCGGTTGAATCTGTTGCACAGGGAGGAGTAAATTTAGTGGGAATGAAATACTGATAGGTGATTCAATTGTAAGGGGAATAGATAGTCGACAGACTCCTGGATGGTATGTTGCCTCCCTGAGGCAAAGGTGAAGGATGTATCAGAGCAACTGGAGGACATTCTGAAGTGGAACAATGAACCGCCAGCAATCGTGGCACACATTGGTGCAAAAAACATCGGGAGAAAAAGGGGTGAGGTCCTAAAAACATAAATTAGTGTGTTAGGAAGTAAGTTGAAAAGTAGAACCTCAAAGTTAGTGATCTCAGGATTACTACCAGTGCTGCGTGCCATTCAGAGTAGAAATAATAGGACATATCAGATGACTATGTGGCTGAAGAAATGTTGTGAAGCGGAGGGTTTCAGATTGCTGGGGCATTGGGACTGGTTCTCGCGGAAATGTGACCATTGAAACCTGTATGGGCTATAAGTGCACAGGACAGGGACTGATGTCCATGGGGGAACATTTCCGAGAGTGGTTCAGGAGGGTTAAAACTAAAATGGCTGTTGGATGGCAACCTACGCATGGAGACAGAGGAAGGGGAATAAAAGATAGGAACAAAATACTGAAAACGGAAGAAGAAAAGTGACAGTCAAAGAAATCAAAGGCAAGAATCAAACAGGATCTCAGTGAAAAATATTGGGAACGGGAAAATCAATGTTAAAAAAGGCAGTCCTGAAGGTATTGTGCCTTAACGCGAGGAGCATTAGCAAAAAAATGGATGAATTAGCTGCGCAAGTAGATGTAAACACATAAGATATAGTCGGAATTATGTTGAAATGGCTGCAGAGGTTAGGGGATTGGAACTTAATATTCAGTGTTTTTCAGTATTATTTAATTGAGACAAAATGGAAAAGGCAGTGGAGTTGCATTCCTGGTTAGAGATGAAATGAATGCAATAGTGAGGAAACTCATTAGCTCCGGCGATATGGAATCTGCATGGGTAGAGCTGACAATCATTAAGGGAAAAAAAAATTGTTAGTGGGTTTTGTGTCTAGATCCCCAAACCTTAGTGGTGATGTTGGGAAGGGCAGTAAACTGGAATTTAGATATGCATGCAATAAAGGCACAACTGTAATTATCGATCACTTTGGTATGCATTAGGATTCGGCAAATCAAATTAGATTGAGGAGGAATTCCTCGATTGTATACAGAATGTTTTTCTGGACCAATATAGTGAGGAATCATTGAGACAACAGGCCATCCTCGACAGGATGGAAATGAATAATTTGCAAACTAGTTGTGCAAGGCCCCTTGGGGATGAGCGACCATAATGTGATAGTATTTTTCATCAAAATGGAGAGTGACGTAGTTGATTCTGAAACTTTGGTCCTGAGCCTTAAAAAAGGAATATACAGTGGTATGAGGCGCGAGTTGGCTATGATGGATTGGGAAACGTTACATAAAGGGATGACGGTCGAATGGCTATTCGAAGCATTCAAAGAGCGAATGGGTGAAATGCAACAATTGTTTATTCCTGTTTGGAACCAAATTAAAACAGGAAAGGTGGCCTAACCATGTTTTACAAGGGTAATTAGAAATAGTATTAGATGCAGGGAAGAGGCATAAAAAATGTACAGAAGAGAAGAACAGGCCTGAGGATTGGGAATAGTTTAGAATTCAGCTAAGGAGGACCAAGGGATTGATTAAGAAGGGGACAATAGAGTACTTGAGTAAGCTTGCAGGGATATCAAAATACTGACTGTAAATGTTGCTAGAGGTATATGAAGAAAATAAGATTGGTGAAGACAAATGTAGGTCCCTTACAGTCAAAAACAGCGCAATTCACAATGGGGAACAAATAAATGGCTGACCAATTAATTGCATAAACTGGTCCTGTCTTCACGAAGTCTGACACTAATAACATACCCGAAATATTCGGGTCTCAGGGTTTACTGAGAGCGGGGAACTGATAGAAATCAATATTTGTAGAGACAAGGTATTGGGGAAATTGATGGGATTGAAAGCCGATAAATCCCCGGAGACTGATAATCTGCATCCCATAATAATAAGTGAAATGTTCCTAAAAATAGTGGATGCTTGCTGGTCATCATCCAAGATTTTATAGACTCCATAACAGTTCCTACAGATTGTAGGTTAGTTAATGTAATCCCACTATTTTAAAAAAGGGGGGGCGGGTGCAGAGAAAAAAGAAGGGGAGTATAGACCAGTCAGCCTGGCGCCAGTACAGGGGTTAATAATTCTAGAGTCCATTAGACAAGATTTAATAGCTGAGCACGTGGAAAATAGTTGCAGATTCTTACAGGGTAAGCATGGATTTATAAATGGGAAATCATACTACTAAGAAGTCAAATCTACTGGAGATTTTTGAAGATACAACTAATGGCGTTGATGGGATTTGGCACTGGATGTGGTACATTTGGAAATTCAGAAGGCATTCGACAAAGTCCCATATAAGAGATTGGCGTGTAAAATTAAAGTGAATGGGATTTGGCGTAGTGTATTGAGATGGATATAAAACTGGTTAGCAGACAGGAAACAAAGTGTAGGAATAAACAGGTCTTTTTCCGAGTGGTAGGTAGCGAATTGTGGGGTACAGAAGGGGTAGGTGCTCGGACCCTAGTTATTCAAAATATATATTAATAATTTAGATGAGGAAATTAAACGTGATATCTCCAAATTTGCTGATGAAAGGAAGCTGTGGGGGAGGGCGAACTGTGAGCAGGACGCAGAGTTGCATCAGCGTGATTTGGACAATCTGAGTAAGTAGGCAAATGCTTTGTAGATAAAGAAAAATGTGGATAAATGAGGTTATCCATTTTGGTAGCAAAAACTGGAAGGCAAATTATTAACTGAATGTTTATAAATTGGAAGAGGTCAATGTGCAACGAGACCTGGTTGTCCTTGTAAACCAGTCGCTAAAGTTCAGCATGCTGATGAAGCAGGTGATAAAGAAGACAAATGGTATGTTGGCATTCATAGATAGCGGAGTCGAGTAAAGGATGACGGATCTATTGCTACAATTGGTTAGCTCCTTGGTGAGACAACACCTGGAATATTGTGTAGCGTTTTGGTCTCCTAATCTGAGGAAGGATGCACTTGCTATAGAGGCAGTGCAGGGCAGATTAACCCGACTGATTCTTGTGATGGCGGGACTGAAATATGATCAGAGATTAAGACGATTCGGATTAGATTCGCGGGAGATCAAAATAATTTGGAGTTCTCTTATAGAAAAGTATAATATTCAAACAGGATTAGACATGGTAGAAGACAGAATAATGTTTCCATGGAGGGGGAGTCCAGAACCAGGAGTCACAATCTGAGGATTTGGTTTAGATCGTTAAGAGTGAGATAAGGAACAATGTATTCACCCAGAGAGTGGTGAGCCAGTTGCATTCGTTGCCACAGCAAGTTGTTGAGACCAGAACATTGTATGTTTTCAAGAAGGTATTAGATATACCTATTTCGGCGAAAGGGATCAAAGAGTATGGGGAGAAAGCGGGAGCAGGCTATTGAGTTGGATGTTCATCCATGATCATAATGAAAGGCGTAGCAGGCTGGAGGGGCCGAATGGCCTTCTCCCTCTCCTAGTTTCTGTGCTTCTAGATTTCTATGTTACATTCTTTTTTTTTAGTTCATCATTTCGGATTATTTAATTCCCAACATTCCTTCCTTTGATCCTTGGTTTTGACCCGTCAAAGCATTTTTGTTGCTATTGTTATGCGTTGGGACGTTATTCCTCGAGCGATCATTCTGGCACAGTATTCCGATACGCACCATCCCCTGGTTATTATATTACTCCAGAATTGACTTTTATTCCCGTTATGTTTATTTGAAACAAGTCAAAGTCCCGTGGTTATTCGCGGTGACTCAAAGAGAATAATATCCTTTCTATCGACATTATCCGCCTCCATAAAACTTTATCATTGTTTTGCAGAGCTGAATTCAATACTCACACTTTGATTATGTTGCGAAGGAAACAAACACAGCATAACAAATCATTCCCCATAGAGTGCATTTTCTGTTTCTAGCAAGAAGACCTGAGTTATTGTCACTGAACTGATGGTCGATTGCCTAGAACACCCATCTTGTTCGCTAATGCACTTTAGGGAAGGTGATCTGCTGTCCTCATCTTGTCTGTCCTAGATGAGACTCTGTGCGCACAGCAATGTGTTTGGCTGATAAAAATTCCCTCTGAACAAGGGCAATTATGGTTGGGCAATATATGCTGGCCGAGCCCGTTGCGCCCACATCCCACGAAAGATTTTTTTTAAAAATCATATCACGGTGATTTTATATTTCCTTGATGCGTCCATGAGAATGAAATAAACAGAACGCTATGTTGTTGGAGTAAGATGCAAAGAAGCAGAACTAAGCTCGTGTGGACAATAAATATTTGCCTGGACCAGCTTTGTCGAACTGACTGCTGCTGTGCAATAAAAACTTGGTAACACGTTAGGAAAATTTACACATTATTCTACAGCGTTCTGACAATTTCTAGAGTACTTGATATGCAGATATAAGCTTTAATTAAAAAACAAGAGGAGAAATCTGCTGAAAATAAGAGAAAGTTTCAAGCCACAGGAAAAAAAAATATGTTTTCAGGATGATATCGTGTTAATTCTTTATTTTCCAGTTTATTTTGTGCAAAAAATAGGTCTACTGGTTTGGTTACAAAGGTTCCGGGACATGGGAGGAAGCTTTCCTGTGGAAATAAAGGAGAGAGGGAATTTGCGAAAGGAAAGTGGAGATGGATAATGCGATAAGGGGAGGAATTAAGATACGGAAGGGCACAATCCCCCCGTCTTCCTATGACTCCATTCCAGAGGGGGGAAGAAACAAAGGCTGAGAAGGGGAGAGGGAGAGATTGCAAAAGAACTAGAAATGGTGGGTGCAAGAGAGAGGCGGACAGTAATATCATTGTGCAGCATGTTGATCATTGCATATATTTGAGATCCGTTTGTTGCTTTCGGACGCTAAAGCTTCCAGCGTCCTCATGAAAGAAGACACGGAGAGCATTGCGGCTTGGGCTGGTAATTGGCTAGTAACATTCACGCAACATAATTGCCAGTAATGCCCATCTCCAGAGAAAAAATCTAACGAGCTCTCGATGCTGTCTAATGATATGACCATGGCAGAAATACCAATCTTCAGCATGCTCGCTTTGGAAAGTGCTGTCGAAATAGCTTAGGTGATTTGATGCAATGCATATTTATATTGGAAACACTGAAGCCACTGTGCGCCTGTGGTGTGAGGTTGAGTGTTTAAGGCTACGCGTAATTGAAGTGGGATTATGTGCCTTCAAAACAAACCTGTACACTCCCCGCTGTAGCGACATCCCGACACTTTACTTTCTGTTTTGTAAAAGGCACTGAAGATTACAATTACCGGTGAACAACCTTACTGGTACCTGACGTTGGAGTGAAGGTATTTGATAAAACATCTGATGATGGGTTGACCTGATTCAGCTGAGAAACGCCGGAGGCCATGTCCTGGTCTGAGATGATCATCCGCCAATAAAGACATCAATCTTTTATTTTGTTTCCCCCGAGCCCGAACTTTGAAGGTCTTACCTTTACCTTCAGATGACTTCACATTGGAACAGGATATTTGATGCTTTATTTGGTAATATGCTGTTTGTTTCTTTCTTTCCTGGTTTATGCTTTTACTTACTAACATACGTATTCATTCATTCATTCACTTGGTTAGCTAGTAAGCTAGTTAGTTAGGCATTTGAAGAATCACACGGACTTGAAGATTCAACTGTGCAATTAGATATTTCAGGTGTTCATATTTACAGACTTTGTCCGTCCATCGTTTTTTTCTGAAGAGCCGTTATTATTGTCGAAGCGGATATGAGCTTCCAAATGTGCAAATCCTATTCCTGTGAGCAAGACGATATTAGTTTCCATTGATTTTGGTCGACAGTCCTGAGTCTTGGTTCCGCAGAAGAGGCCCAAACATATTTTAACACATTTCCTTTCACCCTAATTAAAATGTTGTTCTTCCAACGAATCATGATTTTATTTAATGCCGAATGGGCAGGTGCCTGAGTTAGGAGGTATTATATCATGTCCGTGTCCACATCTTCTGCAATTTTTCTGATATTACTTTGTGCCTATCGGCAACGCATGAATGTGGGAAATTAATCTTTAAGTAAGTAAAAAAACAAAGGCAGTTTCATAGTGTTACAACAAAGCCAGTTATTGGAGATAAGCCAATTATAAAATTGACGTGACGACTATTCGATATCTGCAGATATTACAATTCTGAAATACATACCCTCGCTATCCAGCCAGTTCAATAACTATCTATTATTCCTCCTTTAAGCTCGATGGTATTTCGGTCTAATCTAACCTTTCTCATTTGTCCCCCACTCCCACCACCTCCCCTTCTTCCATCCCCACCGTTCCCCTCCGAAAGAAGTACCTGCATTCGCCTAAATGTATGAAATTTAATGCAGGGTATTGACAACAATTAAGTGATCGATATGGTGATCGATAATTTGCCCACTGGAAAGGAAAGATGGCTTGATTTCAGAATCTGAGGAGCTATTCATGGCAGTGATGGAGGTTGAACAAGGATATAAGAAGATGAGAAGAAGGAGCAGGAGTGTACCATTCCTGTCCTCAAATCAGCCCTGCTTTTAAAAAATATAATCACTGATCTTTATTTTTTTATTGTTGATTCCTGGGATTTGGGTATCGCTGGCTGGGGCAGCATTTATTGCTCATCCCGAATTTCTATTCAGAAGTTGGAAGTGAGCTGCCTTCTTGAACTGCTGTAATCCATGTGGCATAGGAACACGCTTGAACGCAGATATAACAAGTGATGATGAAGGCAAATTGAGCATTTCTTCCAAGGAGAATGGAATATAAAAGTAGGGAAGATTTATTCAAGCTGTACAAGCCCTTGGTGTGAGCTCACCTGGGCTGTGGTACGCATCTGCGTCTCTGAGTTTGTAAAAACAATGGTATATAATCGCATTAGGAAGAATTCAGGGAATTTTCACCCGACTTTCTATTGCGCTGAATTACATAATTTATGAAGAAATGTTGATCAGATTGTGTCTATACTCATTTAAGATTACATGAATGAGATCATATTGTTGAAACATCTCTGATTCTGCGTGGTCCTGACATGGTTGTCAACAGGATGACGTCTGCTCTTTCAGGTCGAAGACATTGAGCAGGCAAGAAATTTGGATAGAGCGAGAAGCACTTCTTTTATCTCTCTAATATGTTTTCTCTGTGACATTATCTTGTACAGAAAGCCGTGAAGGCTGGATCATTGAATTTATTCAAAGCTCATGTTGAATCGATTAATATTGATTTCAAATAGTCGTTTGTTCGTATATAACTTGAACATTACTGGAAAACAAAACATGTCTAAGCTTTCTATCTTGCACTTATCAGGGCTCTTCAGAAGACCACCAATGTAACGGGAAAATAACAATTTACACTGTATTTGAAGAGTCTGATATGGGTTGGCAAGTGTCATTGCTATGGAGATAGCAGTGATGGACATACAAGTGGCATTGTTTGAAATTTCAGCCAGACAGCTTGACTCTGATTGGTCATGGCATTGCCCGGAGGAATAAGTCAGCGAAAAGCTGTCACCAATTTTGTTTTAGTTAAACAGACGATGTGTATACATGTTCTTTCTTTCAGCTCAAAAAATGCAGTCGAACCAATTTCTTATCCAAGTGCCCAGTTTCTCCTTCATTCCATGACCTATAATTTTGCTCGCACCCTTGCTCTGTGGCACTGTCACAAGTGCCTTTCGGAAGGACGTATACACCACATCGAGAGCGTTCTGTTTATCAACCTTCTCTGATACCTCCTCACAAAACTCCAGTAAGTAAGTTAAACATAATTTTCCTTTCATTGATCCATGCTGGCTTTTCCAAACCTATTCCACATATTTCTCTTTCGAGCTAACTTCATACTTCCAAAATTGATATCCTTAACAAAGCATCCACTCCACATTTCTCCAGCACCCCATCGCTTTTCCCTAGCTTTTGATCTTTTTTGAGAAATGTTATCTAGATTTAAAATTATCAGGCCGAAGCCCTCGCAAACTTACAACCATATATTTGCGATGGCGAACAGAGCATATATGCTTATCTCTCTCTGTGCTATTAGGAATGTGTTTGTGCTTCCAGATATAGAGGTTTCAGCTGTCGATTATTTGTGATTTTTCTGCAGCTGTGCAATCACTTGCTTTATCGGTGCAATTTAAGCATGCAGGCTATGTACATTCCTGCCACGCTCTGGTCATCAATGGGAAAAAAAGATTGCCCTGCTCTAGTCTTTAATTCTATACATTTGCTTTACAAGTTATGATATTGTATCATACCTTGCCCACCCCCCAGCAACACCACACACCCCCTCCGAACCCAATGTAGTAGAATGTAATTGCAGTCTCCCTTGTTAGACGACTCACCGGAACACTGGCCCCAGAGCACTGAGGAGGTGAAGCTGGTCTCCATGTTACAGCTCCTACTTCCCCAGTGCCTGTTCTTCTAAACCCAATTCTGCGATACCAGACTTTGCAACACACATTCATATCTTCATAGCTCTAATCTTATTTGCCTTTCACAATTATACTCACTGCTCAGGTAATAATCAAAAAGTTATTCACTCTGAGCTTTTATGTATTTCTCCGCCCTCAGCTGCTTATACTCCCCAAATGGGAACGTTTTGCTCGTCCTACCTATATCGTTCCTGCTCTCTTGCACCCGACAACTGGATCCCCCCATTCCCCACCATCACTGACCAGTTGTCCCAAACCTTGAAAACAGAATGGCACCTCCTGGGTGTTGGACCTGGGCTGCAGAGAACTCATCTTGTTCCCCAGACAAAACTGTCTCCTATAACCACTGCTCTCCTAATAACCGCACACAGCTCCGCCACCCACCTCCCCCACCCCCCACCCCGCCCACCCCCCACCCCTTTTGAATGGAATCATGTATGACGTTACCATGGTAATTTTCCTCATGTGCCCTGTATTACCCGCTCTCGCCTATACAAGCTGCGAGAACGGGAAATCTGTTGGACCATTTCAGGGCCTTATAACCATCCACTTAGGCCATCTCATCCCACGGAATATTTTACTCCCAACCAACCTCTTCCCCTTTCCTTGTCCATGGACCAAATCGTACGCCATTGCCCTATTTTGCCTGATTGACATCTAGAACGTTCTCCTTCCCAGATTCATTGAAAGTTTATATGCTCGGTCTGGAGATCTCGCTGCTTATTTTCCAGAGAACTGTAGGTCCATTACAAATGTAGAACTGATGGACGATTTTCGAAAGTGTTTCAGGAGAGTGGTGTAGTCAGCCTAATGAAGCGATGCAATCAGGTCCAAAAGTTGCTGAGAAAATGTTGCAGTTGTCAAAATCATGTTTGATACCGTTTCTGACTTTGCAGAAGCCTTGTGAATTTTGTAGGAGGGGAATAAACCTCATTCCTGGGATTCAGGCATAGAGTTCTTTGAAAGGTAGGAACGGATTTTGGGACAACACCATCCTTGGGACTTTATAAGGGAAAGGGAGTTTGGAGATCTGACAGTAATTAGAAAGGACAGCGTTTTAAATTAACTTGTTGTGATTTATAGACTCATGTTGACAGGTTAGATTCCAGGCAAGAAAGACACATTAACTAAAGAGCGGGGACCATTTACAATACCGGCAAGTGAGAAGAAACAGGATGGAATCAGGCAAATCCATATGAGGAGCCAATAAAGTGAGGTGCAAGGTCCATCGACACTTAAGTGAAGCTGGACATTGCTTTTTCAATTCAATTCCCTTCTCCATGCAGAAGTTCGAAATCTACTCCAACTCGGTGCGTCTTCTAAGAAAGTGGATCAGCGAGAGATTGGATTGGGGTGAGGTGGAGATGGTGAAATGGGGTGGGGGGAGAGAGAGTGAAATAGCGGCCATGGCTTTACAGGAACCAGATCGGGTATAATTTGTTGCCAAGGTATTGAAAGCGATTCACATGAAGCCCCTCCTTGAATAAAAAAAACAAATGCATTTATGCAAGAAACATTTTATGCACCTGAAGTGTTTTGTTTGCTGAACTATTTGTATTAAGCAAATCTGTTTCTGAACATGTTGGAACTGAAAAAATGGAACACTTATACAGGCTGAGTGCCTGTGGATGTTTTTTTCACTCGCTTGCCTGCAGTGGCCGACCTGCCTGTACTACAGTGCACCTTATGTCCGTCCTCCAGCATTCACCTTATTTCACAATGGTGCAGTGCTCCTTGTACTGTCCCTATTGAGAATCTCTGGAGAAGTATTCCATTGCTGGTTTTGAAACACTCGCGCAATTCCCTGAGCTGTTGTTAGTTCTTTTCTTTACAAATTAATTGAATGGTTAATGAAACAGAATATTTCACCGCCCTCTTGAGATGACCGCTGAACTTGGAATGATTTGCCCCATAAATAAACACGTTTGTGCAACAATTCAAATTCAACAGCATTTATGCGACTTATTTCTATACATATTTGGAATCGTTATAAATGTTGGGATGTTTCCATGTAATGTGATATTATATGAATACTATACCAATTAACAACCACTTAACAATAAAGCTGCTGGAAAGTTTGAGGAGTAAAATCATAGATTACCTTCTGCTCTCAATCTCTGTGTCACTTTGATTCTCTTCCTTGCTCTGATCTCACAGTCGCTTATAGACTCGACTGGCCACTATAATGTGTTTGACTGTCAGAGCGTTCAGCAAGAGAATTGAAGCCAAGAGGAGCAATTGATTTAAAAACGTGTCAAACAAATGAAACCCCAACCTTCCACTTTCAGTGTAAACACTTGACTTCAGTTAGCAGAACCAAGGTAAATTTTCAATTATTTTTTCGAAGTTCATATGCAAAGTAAAAGGGGCGTTTTTCAGAGAGAGCAAATTGAAAGTTATTGACAGAACCACAGCTGCAGTTTTCTCATGCAATATCTTCCTTTCAAACTCCGGCAGCAAATAACCACAATCCGGTCAAAAGAGAAATCGACAATGAACCAGGCAGAACAATATGTGGCTGCATGACTCAGGGTAAAGTTGACATTTCACACAGGGATGATGCCCAGGAAAGACTCTTGGAAATAATAATTATTGATCTGATGCAGTATGATCAGCGGATCTGCCATTGCAATGGCCACCAGAGAGCGAGTGGTGACGTTGGAGACTACACATTTTCCCAAAGATAGCATTCAGTTGTTAGGCAGTTAACTGTAAGCGAAGGAAATGACGATAGGCTATAAATTAAAGGTCGAAATCCTCCTTGTGCACAATAGAGAGTAATGGCAGAATTTCAGCACCAGAAACAGATACGTTGGGTGCGAATCAGAAGTCGAAATGTTAACATCAAAAACTCGATTACAGACCAGCAACAAACATCACAGTACATGCGATATGTGGGTGCGAACAGAATTCGGGCAAACAACTGCTCCGAGAATAATTTCTGCAAAATTTCACATTGTAATGATATGGCGAGCCTCTGTTTTCATCTGTTTCGCAGGTATACGTTAACGATCCTCGTTTCTGTATCAGGCCCCACCTCCAATGCAAATACATGCAGGTTTGGCTATTCTGACCGTCACCCACACCCGGCCAGCACCTACTAACAGCACCCCACTCCTGCCCTCCAGGTGTTGGACTTCCCCAGGACTGGATCCTCGATGGTATAAGACTACTCTAGCCCATTATTGGACTCAGCTGATTCAGCTTCTCCATCGCGGGACTGTTACTATTCCCAGGAAAGGATCATTCCCACTCTCCGCCGAACGCCGGTTCATAAACTCCCATGGTGCAACCAATCCCCGGGATTTCATCTTTACTGGAAGCTGACCCATTCCAGATTGTAAAATTTTCAACGTTAATGCTTGTGAAAAGTCAACTTTATAAAGTAAATAAGTGTCGTAAATTGATATATGAACTGAGATAATGCAAACTCGAATTATGTCTCAAAATGGAGGATGTATGTGCCTGAGAACTGCTGCCTTTCTGGAGGAAATTTGGACCATTCGTTATTCCAACATTACTCAGCCCCGCCACCCACTCACAAATTAATACTTAACATTTATGAATGCACAGATACATTTTCCTGCTTCTTAGGCCCGGGAGCATTTTACTGTCTCATCACCTGCAATCAGAAATAATCTGGGAATTGGGATTTTTGGAGGTGAGGTGGCAAAAAAAAACACCCTCAAAACACCAAAACCACTCTCCTGCGCCCCGTCTGCCAATTGAAACTGTAGCAACTTCAAACTACCCAGGAACAGGCCTTCTCTGGGGTTCCCACTTCCACGAATCGAACCATTCCTGAGATAAGGCTATCTCCATGATCAGACATTCACCACGGCCAACCGTCACCCAGGACGAGAAAGGTCGATGCAAGCGAACGATCTTCTTCTTCAATGAGCCGGGGAATTGACACCATCCAGATTCGGATCAATCTATTGCACTTTCCTTTCCCAGGTTCAAAGCTCCCCCAGGGTAAGAAAATACCAAAGGTTTTGACGCAAAATTCCGGTTTCCCCATGTCTGGCACGTTCCACTTTCGGACGTTGGTAGTTCTGTCTCTCTTCTAGGAGCTTCCGTCTCACGAACAGAACCTCGTCCAAGCAATTAGACTGCCCACCAACACCCCAACCCGCGCCCACCAACACCCCACTACCAAACACACACACAAACTCCTTCAGGGATCAAATCATTGTGAGGATTGCGGACACTTCTTGATCAGATCAATTATTCAGTATTGGATCAATTCTTCCCCTCCAATCTGCCATTCTTCTGGGCCTCCAACCCCACATTTGACATCCAGGCGATCATAGCAAACATCTGCTATTTAATATTTAAGTCTCTCACCCCATCTCCTATTTTAAACTGAACAAAATAAAGAAGGTGAAACGGATCACAGCTTACTGGGTTCTCTGGGAGGGAGTGGCATGGAACATAGGTTAAGAAACGAAAGCTCCAGAGACCCAGATTTTTTTTTTTATGTTGAATAGACGATAGGTGACAGAGGTGCACAGCCGGCTGTGAGTGATGTATTTTCAACACTGCCAACTCTCTCATGCACACTGAATAAAGATTCTGAATTGCAAGAAGATTTATCAATCTTTTGTTTTTACGTAGATGGAGATTTCGAGGCTTTGGGAGTTGAAAGGATGGACGGAAAGAAACATCTGTACTGGAAGGTGAAATAAATCACAGCTGTTGTTTGGGGTTACGAGGCTGACCGTGCGGGTCTGGGGACGAGGAAATATTTGTTTTGTGGCGGACCTGGCTGGATGTGGCTGCAATACTCGACGATGATGAGTTCAATGTAAAGAGTGATGGAGTTGAAAGTAAGGAGAAGGAGAACATTATTATTGTAGTGCCATTGAGGACAATGGGTGATAGCAGTTACAAGGGAAGTGGGATAGAAACGTTTGAGAATGTTGTTAGCCACTTCGGTGGACATGGGCTCAGGAATTAAGAAGGCATTTCTGAAAAAAAAAAGAAGACACTCGTTTTAAAGGAGCATCACCATAATGGATGGACCGAAGCTTGGGAATCTGGAAACATTGGAACAGACTATTTCTAGAAAGTACGGGAAGAGAAAATAGAATCTTGGGAACTGTGTGATTCGGCGAGTTTATTGTAGACAATTACGGGGAGCCAATTAAAAAAAAAATCAAAGCAGAATTTTTGAGGAATGGTAGGGCAGCGTCAGATACTGACCATGCAAAGAGGAAAAGTGATGAAAGTTAGCAGTTCAAAACCAAACGACAAGGCACCACTAAAATCATCAGAGTATAATAAATTATTTCAAGTTCGTAGTGAAAAGTTGCGGAGTAGGATTGGAACAATGAATGATCCACCTAATGTGTAAAAAATGAATAATTTTTGGACGCGATAAAGGTATCTTCAGTGACATCATTTGACTTCGGATTTATTCAATATTTACACCTGAGGTCAACACAACTATACTATTGAACAGTTCATTTTCAAACGAATTGAGGTTTCCTTTCCTTGGCCATTGAGGAAGAGAAGAGTTTGATTGCTAATGGAGGGTGAATAAATTTAAATAATTTCATTGGAATTTGGACCCCCAATATATGCAATCAGACGCTGTACAATGATCTGCACAGATGCACACTGAACCTGCAACTCGCTTCAAAACGTCCACCGGGTATGATCACATCGAATTTGTGTTGTGGAGTCCAGGCATTAGAGCACATTGGCATAAACACCAAAACGAATGGGCTTTGAAACACATCTCCTGGGAATTTAATCCAGTTGCTTGGCAGTTGAGGGAAGCAAATGTAGATCAGGTTAGCATGAATGATGCAAATTTCCATGAATTTCAAAAAGTCTTCGATAAATTATAAGACAACATAAATGTGACAACTCTAAGAACAACTGGTGTTGCAGGACAATTGGCAGAATGATCAGAAAGCTGGTGGCTGAAACAGAAAACAACGAGGAGGAGTTAAATTTGGCTCACACTGAAAGGCAAGAGCTGGGCAATGGTACTTCAGAAGGATCACCGCCGGGTCCACGGTCGTTAACCATTTACACAAGAAACATTGAGTCAGGAATCCGAAACACAATTTCAAAATAAACACAAAATCCATCCCGGTTGTAAAAATAAGTTTGTTAAATCTTCCACAGAAAATGATTATCAAAGGGTCTAAGTGACAAATAGTTTCAGGCGAACAGACTCACCTATCATTTGAAACAGCAATAGAGGAGAAAACAACAGCATGATACACAAATATTGGGGTCCCCCTCGATAGCAATGCGATAGAAAAGAGAGAAAAAGTTGAGATTAAATAACATACAATCTTGATTACATTACTTTGATCTTACTGTTTACCGTGCAACATCCAGATTGTAATGAAAACATTTTCATATGCTGAAGAAGCTGCAGTTTTTGAGTTAGTGATTTAAAATTTCAGAATATTTCACATTTCGCCTCATCATTAACAGTTTTATGATGTTATTATTTACTACCCGGGTCTGAAACCTGCTTTTCAAAATGTTGACATGTATGTTCTTCAGTTACAAATGTATTTTCCCAAAGGGAGAAACCTCACTAGGAAGGAAAGAAAATGGCGCTGTTAAATTGTTTAAACAGTCCGAAACATGGAGAAGAACTGATCTTTAAAATGTTAATCATGTCCTCAGAATGAGTTACTACAAACCCCAGTGTCTGTTAATTCTGAGTAATAAACACAAATCAAACTATTAATTTCAGTTAGTACACTCGGCATAACAATATACTCAGATGACAATACAACTACAAATCTGGGTTTTAATACTTCAGTGGTGTTTTTGGTTTCTTTAAATGTCAGGAACTATTTGCTATAAGCTTTAGTTGAATCAGTTTATTACTAACAGAGACTAATCGCGAGACCACCTTCTACGTTTGTTCTCAATTATCTTCTAACAACAACAATATTCTTGCTGTTTTCAATCCATTCACTTTTTAAAACACAAGAAAGAAATATGAGTGTAGAAATCACTCAACAAACAATAACATGGTTTAAATTTTTAACCAATGTATTTCATTTCAGGTTGTGTCACCGTCTAATACAAGATGGCTGGGATCAGGAGTTTCACTCTGATTAGTTACCCATCCTCAATGAAATGCTACAGTGAAAGATAGTCCCATTAATGCATCAACACTGACGTCAATTCCATTTGGTGACACACATTCATTCTGATTTTGCTTTGGTACCCCCTAATAATTCGTCTCAGAGTGTTGTCTGCGCACAGGTACAATTCAACATTAGAGAATGTTCCAAATGATCAGAAAGAAACAAATAACCTAGAGAGACCGTGAGTTCATAATCATAGCTTTATTTTCGGTTGATGGAAAATACAAACAAACACATAGATAATTCAAGGTATATGGATATAGCAAACGCAATCACTTACCTTCTCTTTGTTTTTCGGTGATCAGGACAGGGCATGTAACAGGACCAATCACAGTGTAACACGAAAATTCAATTCACATCCAGACCTACAAAATTAAAGTTATTGTCACTTACCAGGAACACCAATGAAAGCAATAATCACGTAGAATATTTGTTCAATTATTTTGAATGTTTCAAATATTTTCTCTATGAACCAATCTCTCTATTTTATTCTGCAGACTTTCTCTCTGCACAAAAATCAGAACTGATACATTCTCAAGGACATTATTTATGCGCAGAAAGACCTCCATAGCGGGATTGATGTTTCAACATCGTTCGGGGTTGTAATGTTAGTTTCTGAAAAGCGCTGGAAATGTTCAATAACTGGAAAACACTGCATACATGCATTAACTCTTAAAATCCCGAAGCTGGGTTTTCTTGCAATGAGGTTGTTGTCACAAACAGAATCAGTCCCATCTCTCGATTTTACTTTGCTTAACCGATGTCCTTCACTAGATGGTGAACATTTAGCAATTAAATTCCAAATCATATAGTGGCTTTCTCAGGGCTGTTCTATAACACTGTGGGATATAAGTGCTGATGTTAACTGTGGACATTCCGTTCAACTACTAAAGTGAGTCCAATTATTATGTCAGTTTGCAATGCAGAATGTCGCTAATAAAGCACCTGGAATTCTTTCAAAACCAGAAACAACTGGAAGCTCTCAGTCAACTGCAATAATGGCAACAAATTCAACGAATCAAACCCATTGGAACACTCCGAATATCCGCCATTCGAACAGACACACGCATTCCAATAGATAGATGTTCTCCATTAAATGACCTGCAGCCTGCAAAAAAACACTTCATCGAATGGCGACTCTCCTAAATAACACAATGTTTGAAACTGAATAAAAAACCCAAAAGTGCAAGTCCCCTGTAAAGAATGCATCACCTCAGGCAAATTCACCCTATCACATAATTGAAGCCACTCAAGCTAATCCAGCATGTCAAGTGAATGAGTCACTGCAATTAAATAAAGTATCTAAAAAACAAACCCTGAAACTGACAAAGTACAAAGTATTTAATGACCCATTGTGTCTGTAGCTTCATGCGGGACGAAAAAGATCGATTAATCTGCATCCCGCATTCCAGTTCTTTGCCTGGAGTTCTAAAGCCAACCAAACAGCAAACATTCATATCCAGACGACGGTGGGAATCGCAAAATCAGTGATTAAAATAGTGCTGCAGGAACCCACCTCTTATTTCGAAAAAAATAAGTAAATAACACTTCGACAAGCGATTGAAGATTTGTAAGCCAAATTGCCAGGGACCATGACGTTGAGGTTAAGTTTAAGCTGAATAACCCCTTTACGACGAGAACAGGCACGGTGGGCGAATGGTCTCCTTAAGTGCCATATCGCCTGCTATGATGGCATGTTTTAAATGAATTTCCCTTTCCTGTAAATGGAATACAGGAGCTTTAAAAAAAAATAGTGTTAGGATGGAGTGTGAGAACGTGCCAACCACGTTCGCCAGCTCAGCATATATCAATGCTCTGACACTTTCATGCACCAGTTATGCCTAAAAATGTGCCTTAATATCACTGAATAACAAGAATGTTATAATTATGTACCGTAGGAGGCCCCTTGAAACAACATAGCTGCCCCAGCTCTCCACATGCCAATTAAACTAGCACCATTTTCCTTATAACCTTCCGTGTTGACATTCCAAAGGCAGCAACCTATCTAAGAATTGATCGACAGGCATTTTAGGTCTTCCTCTGCACTGACCCTCCGACAGTGCGACCCTCCCTAAGGATTGATACTCCTACATTGCTGCACTCCCTCATTATAGAACAGCCAACAATGTGGCACTGCCTCAGCACTGAGTCTCTGACAAGTCAGTATTAACGCTCAAACATGTGCAGCGTTCTCACAGCTCTGTTAGCATGTCCTCCCAGGCTTTTCTGCTCCACTTTCTGTATGTTTATCTTAGACCAGAGAGTGTATTTTAGAGGGGGTAGTGTTGTGCTGAGATAAAAACGGACACTATGTAAATACAGATTTATTTTTCACCACTCGTAGGTAAATCCTGGACACAATCAAAGGATATGAGGTTATGAACATATCATAATCAAGTATTCATGAGAAAACATCCTTTACCAGTCATTGTTCATAATGTGGAACTCATGTGTTTCTGAGCTGAATAGATAAAATACATTTATTGGGAATGCGGATGAACACATGGAAGGAAAGGAACGGAATATTGTTTTAATTGGGATGAGAGGAAATGCGTGTGGATTTGGTCATGGGCTTTGCCTATCCACTGCTGCCGCTCATCGGTGCAATCAGTTGCATTGGTTCGTGTGGTTAACCAGCCATTATCCATCTTCGGCAGGCCCAGATACTCCATTTTCCAGGAAATGTGATCTCATGAACCGTCTTGTGTTTACTCTTTTGCCTGCTGTACCTGGAATTAGCAATGGATAAACCTGCGTGACAGAGACAGAGACCTTTCTTCAGAGTATTCTTAAATTTGGATGAGGAAGATTGAGAGAGGGGGTGATAGGGACAGAGTGTGTGTGTGTGTGTGTGTGAGAGAGAGAGTGTGAGAGAGAGAGAGGTTGGGGGGGCGGGGTGGGGGGGGGTGGGGATGCGTGTAGAGAGAGAGACAGACTGTTCTGATTTTGACTCATCCCAAAGTTAACAAGCTTTGTTTGTGCTTTAACTGAAGGTGAACAGGTCGGTATCTGTTATTCGCCGCACAGGTATTCATATGTGTGCATATGGCTCCTTCATAGCCAATGAGTTGGGTGTATGAGTCCCCTATTGTAAATAAGCCTAGTCTGTCATTGTCCACAGAACGATGAGTTTGATTTTCGTTATTCCCCCGATAGTTAATGAGCTTGAAGTGCATGATTATATGCCATAGCTGAAGATTTGGAGTATGATTCTCTCCAGAGTCAATTCTGAGCGTGGTTTGTTTGAGCCAATGAGCTCTATGAGGTCACTGCGTTTCACCCTAACCCGAGGCCGGAGATCTGCAAACCTGTGATTCATCCCTGCTGGATTAATTCCACTGGGGCGTGAGGAGGGGCTGCTATCCGCAATCTGGAGCACATGCGGTCGAAGCGTGTGCTTCCCGTCAATGCCACGTACATTGGTATGCAGTTCCCCCACATCCGGTTATCTCACTTTCAGCGTACTTAAACCATGGGCCATGCTCTCGTTCTGCCTGATACACTCCATAGCCATGGGCATAACGTGCGCTGTATTTTGAGTGCAGGGGTTCATGTGTTTCATTGACATGGAAACTAAACAGTTTGCTGTTGTCTCTCACACATTAAACGAATACGCTAACTGTATGATTTTCCCCATTGCATAATGAGCGTGGTGTGTGAGCATCTTCATGTTGAATAATCAAAATGATGCAAATTGCTTCCCCTCGAACCCTACAGCAAATAATTCAGCATTTGTGAAATCTCCCATCATTCGACGAGCTCGGCCGTTATTCCCCCACGGGCCCGCTGTCTTGATAATTAGGATTGAACAATATTTGAGGAGACACCAACGTTTTTAACATCCCAAAAGATTAGATTGATATACCTGATTTCAGGCGTGGATGGTGAGCAGGGTGGGATTGATTGTCGCCATAGCTGATGAAGTTGGTCTGCGTATGTGATTCCACTAATTGTGAGAATTGCTTAAGGTTACTATCTTCCTGGTCAATGAGCTCCATGAGGCGAATGCATGCATGCAAAATGATTGTCTTGGTATGTCTGATTTACAACATGGCCGATACTCTCCACGGGACAAGTGTTTTTTCTCCCACCCACAGAACAACGATCACAGTGCGTTTAATTCACTTGAAGGCCGAAGAGAATGGCATATCTGATTCGCCCTTTTCGATGAGCTCAATGTTACTTTCATTCCACAGATGATGAGCTGAGTGTGTCTGATTTATTAAGTGGCGGAAGACTTTATATTTGTTTGTATGTTTTCTTGTGTGTGTCTATGCATGTGTGTGCATGTGTGTGTAACACCCTCATCGATGTTGAGCTTAGATTGTGTGTTGTTCTTCATGCCCACTGAGATCCAGGATGTGAGAGCTTTTATCCCGACTCACTGTATATTTACAGTGCAGAAGGAGCCCATTCGGCCCATCGAATATGCAATTACTTCCTGAAAGAACATTTCAACGAGTCCCACTACCCTACCTTATCCCCATAAGGATGCACATTTTCTCTTTTCAGGTAGCAATCCTTTGGGTATTCCTTTTGAATACGTCGATCGAACCTTCCTCCACCACCCTTTCAGGCGGTTTGTACCAGATTACAACCCTTTATATGAAAAGCCAAAATAAAACCATCACGTCACACACTACTTTTTACAATTATTTGCATCTGTCCCCTCTAGTTCTTGTCGTTATATTCAATGTGAACCTTTTCTCAATCCTTAACTTTTCCATAACTCTCAGGATCCTAACTACGTCTATCAAGTCTCCTTTCAACTTTTCCTTTCTTCAATGGTAATAGAACACGTCTCTGCAATCTATAATCATAGCTGCTGTCTTCTGTAAATGGAATTGTTCTTGTGAATCCGCTCCGTGCGTTCTCCAATGCTTTCACAACCTTACTTAAGTATGGTGCTCAGAACTGGATGTAGCACTCCCAATGAGTCAGAACTAGAGTATAATATTAATTAAACATGGACCTCCTAACTCCTATAGTAAATATCCGTGCTAAGGGAGCCTAAGGCGTTTCTTTAATTGTTCTCTCAACACGCTCTGCCAATTTAAATAGTCGGAGTAAGATTAAACAGTGCTTCCTCTGTTCCTTCACTTCTTTTAGGGGAACTCAATTTATTTTATACCATCTCATCACATGTTTACTGCCAAATCTATTCCACAGTGATAATCTCAGAAACTGTCATTCCCCCACCACCAGTGAGCTTGTTTGTTGTGAGTTCCTCCATGACCAATGACATTTGTCAATGAGGTTTCCAAAATGTTCTGAGGTCAGGTATGCAAATCCAGCGATAGCCAACGAGAATGATGAGTGTGAGGCGCACCATGGTTCATTGTGCCCTCTCTGTGATTCAGCACATCATTGAAGAGGTTGTTTGTTGTGCATTTCCACCAATAATTATATATTGGCCCTAGCTGAACACGCCATGTCCTTTGGCATTGTGAAGTGATGCTACCAAAATCTGATCAGCCTGTAAGGGAGCCCATAGAATGCAAATGGTTTATCTACATCTGAAAGGGACAGATCAACTCAGAGAGAAAATGCCTTAAATGAGAAGTATATGTTTTTCCTGTTGGACCATTACACAAAATCTGCCATTTTATTTTTGCCTAATTCTGTTTTATTGAGGACTTAAGACTACAACGGCTTCATTTTTAAAGGCATGCCTACAGTGGCAGAATTATGTTCTATGGAACGTTGCAGTGTGTGTCATGAAAGATAGTGTCCAGTAGAAGTCCCGAACAAAGGGCCTGTCAACATCATTTTTAATGGCTCCTGAACAGGTGAGCAATTTATGTGTGCCAGCAGGGCAAAAAATAAAAAAGCTCCAGGCCTGCACACACCTGAAATCACTGTTCCTCACAGCTCAACAAATGTGCTCGCTCTTGGAAAACCCCTGTCACTAGGCAAAGATCAATATCACTGATGGGGTGATTAAAAAACAGCTGTCCATCCAGTGAGCTAAATGCTGGACGACCACCTCGTGTCATCAAGGAGAATTGCAAGGCTTTGCGATGTCATCGATCAAAAGTCAGCACATCTATTGCTGTCCTCCGGAATTCGTGCTGTTGATCTGTTTATCCCAGCCTTCAATTCCATTTGTGTTTGCCTTATGTGTCTTGTGTGTCTGTGTATAGGATTTTTAGAAGGGGTAGAGTTTACAGCCTAGAGTTAGTACTTAGCAGTTCATATGTCTGTATTTTGCTACTGTTTAGCGAAGAGATGGCTGAATAAAGAGTTAATTACTTATTAAGTTCACAAAACTGGTGCGCGTCTTAAGATAACCATTGTAAACAGGTACTTAAAATTGGGCAAACTGATGGTTTGTTCAAAATTTCGACGTTTGTTGCGGTTCAGGAAAAAGTGTGCCTTCATAGTGCAGTGCACTATTCCCAATCATTCGTATGAAAGGTAAGGGGCTCGCAGTTTTCCTGAGATGATCCTGGCGTTTACGTAGGGGATCCAAAAGCCAGGCATATCGAATTGGCAGGAAAAGTAACGGAAGAGTTGACTGCCAGGTTAGGAAAGCAGAGATAGTCGAAGAGATGGCACAGCATTTGAAATTGTAATGAATACAGTCGAGACCGAATTCTCCATGGGGCAGATAATTGGGCTCAAATTCAGGTACAAATCAAAATTTAAAAAATGTAACGAGACGCAGCAGAAAAAGATCAGGCTGGGGATAAAATTGAAAAAAGAAAGTGAGAGAACATTCCAAAGGGAAAAACCAGAAATGACATTCCAAATGAGCAGACAGAAAAGGAAGGACAATGGACATTTTAAAGGGAGTTAGAAATGCCAAAGTTAAAAAAAAAAAATGAAAGAAACAAAAAAAGGAGAATGTCAGCTTCAAATGCTGGCAGTTAAAAAAAGAAGCAGCAGAATGTGAGGCAGAACATATTTCAGAACCAAGCCAAATGGAGAGATGTTTACACCGCCACAGCCCTTCCAAATTGTGAGCAAAAGAAAGCCAAACGACTCTTTATTTCATTTGTGCAGATACATAACAGATGGAAAGGCCAAAAATGTCGACATTGTCCATTCAGAGCAAATTGAAAGGTTGACCACATGCAATTTATGCTTCACTGTCATACGAGGTTTCCAGGGATTATGTTGTGGTCACATTTTGAATGCCATTGTAAATGCATGTAAGTCATTCACTGAAGCCCTGGAAACAAAATGCAAAGAAACATCCTCAGAAAATTTACATTGAAATTGAACAGGTTAAGCAAAATCGTTTTGAAAGGTGGATGTGAGTAATATGATTTGCAACTATCTATGTAGTTCTCAGAGGCACCATTCAATTGGAATATTTTAATATTTCTCAACATTCTGTATTGAGAATACATGTTGATGTCAAAGGGTTGCAACTGCTAGGCACGCAGCATTAATGGCTGATAATTATGACCTTATCCATAAAATTTTATTCCACCCACCGCATTAATTTGAAAGGGATAAAAAAAAATAGGAGAGAGCAAGGAAGGCAAGTAGACAGGGAAATTAATAGATAGCTCGGAATACCCTGAAATCTCCTGCCTTCGTCAGGATGGAATGTTCTAATGCTGGGCGAGAAACTCCTAGGCCTACCTGTTTCCAGTGTAATAAAATGGGGCACATTCATTCAGAATGTTGGAATTTGTGGGGAAGCCCATGGGAGTTTTTGGTGATCGTAAGAGTGAGTCTGAAAACGGAATTAAAATGGAAAATAACACGGAGCAAATTGTAGCTGGAACTGCAACTCAGGGCTTGGAGGTAAGCCCCGCTGTGAATGCAGGTGATGTGAATAAGCAAGATGAGATATGTATTTTTTTGTGTTTGTTTAAAGGGGAAGATAATCATTTTTTTCATGAAATGATATAGCTAAATCCATAATTATGATTAGGGACACAGGACGTTTTCAAAAACAAAATGCCAGAGAATCACGTAGTTTGCCCTCCAGAGAGTTCAATGAAAGCTAAAGTTTTGGTTAACTGGATAAGTGAAGAGTGTATCCCGGTACCATTATGCGAAATGCAATTTGAATGTAAGTTGCTGCGTGGATCAGCGGTTGTTGAAGTAGTTAAGACATTACTGGTGGATGGAGTTGATTTACTCCTGGGAATGATTTGGCAGGAGTAAAGTTTATAGCTTCGCCCAGAATAACAGGAAGCCATTGGGAGGCAAATGAGGCGGAGCCGTTGCAAAAACCAGGTCCTGGTATATTTCCATCCTGTGTTGTGAGCACAGCAATGCATAAACAAATCCCATCACTAAAGGTCAAAGGCATACAAACGAGCCGCCAATGTTAATTGAAAAATTGTTTAAAGGTGACGATAATTCAAAGGAATTGTTTGGCATGGTCATTTACCTATTAATTCATACAATAATTTGGCAATTTTATTTTTAATAGAGATTTGGTCTCTGAATGTCTCTTAATTTTATTAAAGCAAGCTAGTTTGGTTGATTCGATGAACACTAATTTGGATATGCAAGAGAGAGAGCGTGTATTTACATTTTTTGAATAGAGCAATGGAGACGTGGGGTGCAAACTGACGCCTGACTCGCAGATTACATGCAGTGTGTTTATATTACTAATACAATTGGTACTATGAAAGGTGTTTTACTGTTGGGGCGCTTATTTCAGATGTTGTTGATTAATTGGAGCTGGACGTTACAAGTTCAAAACATTTCGGGTGTGCAGAGAAGAGGCAATGTAAGATTAAAGGACTGATGAACGCCTCCAAATGTCTCCACTGGAAACAAGTAAAAATAACCTACTTTTAAGTTCGTAAGGTGAAAATGCATTGTCTGGTGTTTGGTTAAGTGGGTGGCTAAATTAATACAATATTTAATTACGTTTAACGCAAAATGTCGAGTAAGGGCGTGCTGATAACTGAATTTAGAGCTGCATCTCAAACATAACAGGTAAACTCATATGTTGTGTCAGTACTTTTATGTTTCCTTCTGGGATTTTTAGATAACTCAGCTATACCAACTCCCTCAGTCATGCCTCCGTTGCTTCACTTATTGGGGCTCTGAAAGCAGATCCTGATTTAAACACGTTAGCACCGTCAGTTCACACTGAATCTGAGGCTGAATGATTTCTAGGGTTCTATTACCTTAAAAAACGGATTTCTGATGAGGAAGTGGAGACACCCTCACAGACCAGCAGATAAGGAATGAGCGGCTTGAAACCACATAGTGGTATCACCCAAATATCGGAAGGAGATATTGCAAGGAGCGCGTGAAGTCACTTTGGCAGGACATGTGGGAGTACGACAAAACAAACCATCGATTTTAATTGACCAAGACTTAATAGGTTTGTAATGCAATTTAGTAAAACGTGTCGTACATTTCAGCTGGTAATATTACCATAAACATGTAATCAAACAGGTACCATTAATGTTCATACCTGTTTTTGAAGAAACACCCATTCGTGTATTAGTGGATTGTGTAGGATCATTACTCAAATTGAAAGCAGGACATGAGAATATCGTTCCAACTATGGATATGACATCCCAAATTCCAAAAAGCTACTCATTTCTTTGCAATTTAATATGTCGTGGTATTGGAAAGGCTAAAATGGCTTTTAATTATTTCTGGTGTGTCATTTGAAAGACAATATTTCTAAGGTTCTAAGATCATTTTTATGAATTTCCAGGGCATGCACACCAACGTCATTTCCAGGGCATGCACACCAACGTCGGTATCAAACAAATACAATTTTCTTCCTATCACCCCTAAACACAGGAAGCTTCAGAGTGGTGTAGTCTGTTAAGCAGAGGACAACGTTAACGGTTGTTGGCTTAGAACAAAGAGGAGAAGAGTCAATTTCTCTTAATTCTAAATCCTCTTTATTCACGTTGTTAGATCATCTACATTTAGCTTTTACGTCTGGTTAAATATAATCACGCGGTTTGCAGCAGGTTCTACTGTTTCATACCCAAAATTAGGATCTAAATGCACACCTACTAGCTTTTTCTTACACTCCCTGAGCGTTCAAAGGATACAAAAGCTAATACCTGCAATGGAGAGCTGGCGCTGGCCAGGCGTTTCGTTCAATGTTGCGACTCCACGTTGCTGACGTAGGTTCTTCTGCTTGTCTGATGGTTCGTCTCAGGAGTTCTCGCTTCCTTCACGCCCGAAATTCTCCATTCTTATACTGAACCTTATGTCTTAAAACTGTGCTATCTCTCTCCCGTTGGTTACGGATTGCTTGCCTAGTCTATGGCACCGTCTGATTGGATCCGTCCCCAGGACTTAGGTAGCATTACATCATTACTCCATTCTTAAATAAGGACTTGTGCCTTAAAACATTCCCTTTGTTTTTCAAAAGTCTCAACTACTTCTAAGCATTTCAAGCCAGCTCAGGCCAGTAGCTGGACTCAGGTTACTTCAGGTCAAATTTTGATTTTGCCTGTGTCAGCAGTTCGGCTGCAGTGCCTGGCCATCAAGTCAGACTCTCAAATCCATGATTGAGATATAGTGTGTTGAGTAGCCAAATGATTGGGACAAAGGATTAGATTTCTTAATTTTAACTTATCTTGGTTCTTTTCCACCGATGCTGCCAGAACTGCTGAGTATTTCCAGGTATTTCTGTTTTTGTATTCGATTTCTTAATATTTGCTACCACAAGTTCTTCGAGTGAATCTCCTGGATTATTGCATTCGAGTTGGACAATGGTCATACAAAAATATGCACCTTAAAAGTGAGTCATGCAAAGCTCATGAAGCTGAAAAGTCGAATCCCCCATGTTGTATTTTGTGTCCATATTTCGAGAAAGACAGGCTGAAGCCCGCTAACAGTACGAGTCGTGCCGTTTGTGTTTAAAACCACACTAGCCACATTACATAATTTTTTGGAATTAAGTTGTAACTGAAGTGACTGACTGTCTGACTTATTTAGACAATCTTGTAATACATAGCAAAACATGGGAAGAAAACTTTAATCAATTCGATGAAATGTTTAAGCAATTACAAATGGGTCGTTTATCCATAGATCTGACCAAACCGTATTTGCAAATTTAAAGGTAACTTATCCAGGTCACATCGTAGGCCCACGGCTAGGACAGCAAAAGTGAATGCTCGAAATAATTCCCCATTCGTAAAACATAACCAGAAATCATGAAGTTTTGGGGAATGCTTGAGATTTATAGGAAATGTGTGTCCTACTTCAGCACAATAGCTGTCCCTCTCAATAAATTGTTAAGAAAAAAGTGATAAGTGGTATGGCCAGCAGAATGCCACTAGACTTTTGAAAATTACAAGGCAATCTTCATAGACGAAGCATTGTTTGCCACCACGGACTCACCAAACGTTTTGAAATGACAATTGTTGGCAGCAAATTAGAAGCAGGTGAAGTCGCATTACATGATGATCAATTTGAGATTTCAAAGCTGATGGGGTTATTTTCCAAGGAACAGATCAAAGGAATTGCTGCACAGTAGAAAAATAAACTCGAGCATTGTTGTTGTCCCTTCGGCACTTTGAAGTTAATTTCCAACACAAGAACACGGACACACTAAACTTCGCGGACCAAAATCCGCTAGCATTCTTTTCAAGGATTAGAACTCAAAATCAGAAACTTTTCAGACAGATTAGATTTTTTCAAACATTCAGTTACTATATCAGGATTGTTTATGTTGCCGACAAAGATAATGTGATCATGGATGCATTGTCTCGGGTGTAAAATACTAAAATATTTTAAAGGGGAAAGAAATGCTAATGATTTTATTGGATATAATACTTGACCAGAAGGATGAATGAAAGCACTTATCGTGTGATTTTGTCTATTTTCATAATCCTTATGGGGAAATGCGTTTTTGAAATGGTTTTTATCACTTTTGAGGGTGGAGGCATACAAAGATCATACATTATTCTGAACTGCTGAAATGGACATAACTTTTTTTTGAACAATGTAGTTGAAACTGCATTGATTGCCGTTTGAAAGGCATTCCTATTGGAACAGGATTAGAGATATACACAATGTTGTAGAACTGGAAGAAAATATGCCATGAAAAAACAGTTTGGTGCCGGAAATGAGCCTTGAGCCAAGCAAGCTGCCTGATAACAGCACTCTAACTGCTGCCTGACCACGTGACCAGGGTTTGTGTGGTAGCATTACAAAGGAAAAAAGCTCCTGAACTGCACAGTGAAATCACCTATCGTCTATTTTCCTGATGTCTCCATAAGCTGCTATCTCTCTATCTCTCTTCCCCTCCCTTTCTCTCTCCACCCACCTCCTCTCTCTCTCTCTCTCTCTCTCTCTCTCTCTCTCTCTTCCTCCCTCTCTCCCTCTCTCTCTCTCCCTCTCTCTCCCTTTCTCTTTCTCTCTCGCTCTCTTTTTAACTCTCTGAAAACACTTGTTATTAAATACAGGGGAAAGCTAACGTTTTGGGACATAGAAGGGCAACCGCTCAAACAGTGAACTAAATGTGAACGTGAAAGTGAACTATTGTGTATGCTAGGGAACTGAAACAGAATTTTGAAAATTCTGTACAGACTCAACAGATGTAGCAGCATTTGTCGACAGAGAAAGAGTTAACCATCCGAGCCCAAATGACCTCACTTCAGAGCTGAAGAGAAGTGGAAGTCGGATGAAATTTATATTGTTAAATGGGGGTGGATCATGATAGAAGACAAGAGATAGGTAGGGGACAAGATGTGATTTACAAAGATTTCCGGGATTAAAGGACAAAGGGAATGTTATTTTTAGTGGTTAGTGCTAACAGATGTTTAGATATAGCATAAAGGTAGGAAAGCAGAATGCAATAACAGCAGGAGAGTGTTAGCTTTGTACGAAAGAGCATCATGGAACAAGTGACACATGGCGCTGTCGGGGAAGGGATGGGTGAGGGGCAGCAGTTGGGGAAGAAAACAAAGGATACAAAATGGTATAGAATGTGGGTTGAAAAATCGAATTAAACCACCGATTTATTAATACAAATTTAAAAAATAAATGAATAGGAAAATAAAAATGAACGTAGGAAAATGGGGATAAAAAAACCCTGGCAAGATTGGAAGACCGAGTTCATGGTCAGAAGTTGCTGAACTCGATGCAAACTCGAGAAGGCTGCAAATGCCTCATCGAAGATGAGGTGCTGTCCCTTCAGTTTGTGGTAGACTTGCTTTGAGCATTCTGGCAGGCCATGGATGCACATGTGGGTATTAGAGCAGGGTGGTGTGTTGAAATTGCAGGTGACCAAAATGTCTGCATCATGCTTGTGGAGAGCCATGATGTGTTCAGCAAAGTGATCACCCAGTCTGTTTTTGGTTTCCCTGATGTAGATTGGAGAACATTGGCAGAAGCCATCGTAGGAAAACAAATTGGACTATGTGCACGTTAAGGGCTCCTTCACCTGAAATGAATGTTTGGCCCTTGGATGGTGAGGAGAAGCGAGGTAAACAGGCAGGTGTTTCAGCTACTGTGATTTCATAGTCAGATGCCAAGGCAAGGGGAAGAGGTGCTCGGCGTGCTGCAGGGGCGAACCAGGATGTATGTTTGACTGCGGTATCATGTTGGAGTTGGTATAATTTGCGGAGGATATCGCATTGAATTAGGTGCCTGGTAGGTGAGAACTGATGAGAATGGTGGTCTGTCTTTTTACAGGAAGTGAAGGGAATGTGTGAGGTAAAAGTTGTGGGAGATATGGCAGACACAGCTGATGGCATTGTAAAACATAGTGTCGGGTTTAGCGTGTAGAAGGGGAGTGGTATAGGTTATGGACGAACGGATACATGGCAGAAACGCCATATGGAAAAGTGGCATCAGCACAACAGGTACAATGGGTGCGAAGGAGCCGAACAAATGGGTTGAAGTCCTTACAGGGAAAACGATGTATGGAGCTGTAGTCGAGGTGAGTCTGTGGGCTTGCAATGAATATTGGTCTATCATCAGAACTGGAAACAGAGGGGCCAAGGAAAGGGAAGAACGTGTCAGAGATGGGTCATGTGAAAGTGATGGAGGTCAGGAAATTGAAAACAAAGTTGTTTTTTTGTTTTTTAACAGTTCCAGTTGAGAACATGGAGTGACACCGAAAGAGTACTGAAAAGTTTATTGTGGGAGAGTGCCTTCGTAGGGCAGGAACAACTTTTTTTTCACTGAACCCATCTAGACACAGGCATAACTGGGGCCCAGGAGGGTACCCATAGCCTCAGTTTTAATTTGGTGGAATTAATTCAACTTTAAAGAGAAATTGTTCAGCGAGAAACCAAGTTCAGCCAGGCGGAGGAGAGACTGGATGGTAATTGTTTATGCCTTTGATCAATTAAGAAGCGGAGCGCTCCCTTTGCTATCTGGGCGGGGGATTAATGTGCAGAGGGATTGGACGTCCATGGTGAAGAGGAGGCGATTTGTGCCAGGGAATTGGAAATTCTTCCAATTGCGTAGGGCATCAGTTTAATCGTGGATGTAGGTGGGAGAAGTTTGGACAAGAGTTGAGAGAATGACGGAAAGACAGGAGGAAGTGACCTGCGTGTGACAGGAACAGTCTGACATGATCGTTCCTCCGGGTCAGTCATTTTTGTGGATTTTGGGAAGGAGGTAGCAGTGAGCTGCCTGGGATGGTAGAGTATGAGTTTGAAGTTTGTGGAGCGAAGATATACGGAGGAGATGGCTTTAATCACAGTCCTAGAAACAATGGCTTGATTTTCGGCGGGGTGTTCTTTGGCCAGAGGGTGGACGGAAGAAGTGTCTTACCATTCGCCCTCATTCTCTCTGACGATGAGATCATGCCTGGTAACATCTGCACCGGCATTGCCGGCTGCTTTAATAACAAAAAAATAAACATAGTTCGAACAAAGAGAACCTGCCGCAACAAGGTCAGAAGAAGACACTATAGACTATGTGAGGGAGAGAGATTAATTGAGATGGCCAATGTTACAACGACAATTCTAAACAAAAAAGACCTAAAGCAGGTAGTAGGCCTAACGGAGTGATCCAATTGTCTGGAGGAATCTATAGGCAGGTGATTATTATCGGTGGAACAAGAGGATCATTCCTGCCCAAAGAAGTGAGCAGGCAGAAAAACGCGGCGGAAGGTTGGTCCAGCATCGTGCCGAGCCAGGCATTCATTGGGAGGGCGGTTTAAGGGTATGGAACTGACTAATTTTCTGCGTACAGAGCATTCGTCATCAGAGAGGGAAACGACAGGGTGTTTGGTAAATAGATGGAATATGCTGGGTTTAGACAACAGGATGTTTTCAGAGTGATGGGAAGTGCTTAGCTGTACTGGGTGGGAGACAAGCGGTAAATATTTTGTTCATTTTCAAAACATAAAAATCTCTTGAGAAATATTGATTTGATTCTTTGAATTGACCTGAATGCAGTAAGATTAATTAACTGAATGCAAAACAATTCCACATTTAAAGAGATAAAAACAAAAAAGTACTGCAGATGCTGCAAATCCAAAACAAAAACAGAATTACCTGGATAAACTCAGCTGGTCTGGCAGCATCGGCATATGAAGAAAAGAGTTGACGTTACGAGTCCTCATGACCCTTCAGCGGAACTGAGTAAAGTTAGGAGAGGGGTGAAATATATGCTGGATTAAGGCGGGGGGAGAGAAGTTTGGGGGGGAAGGGGGCGGCGGTACTAGGGACAAGCAAGCAGTGATAGGAGCAGATAATCAAAAGATGTCACAGACAAAGGAACAGAGGTGTGTTAAAGATGCTGATATTATCTAAGAGTATGTGCTAATTACGAATGGATGGATGGACACTCAAGGTACAGCTCTAGTGGGGGGAGGGTCGGAAGGACTGAGTGGGCATTACAGATTTAAAAATAATGGAAATAGGTGGGAAAAGAAAAATCCATATAAATTATTGGAAAAAACAAAAGGGAGGGGGTAGAAACGGAAATGGGGTGGGGATGGGGGAGGGAGGTCAAGATCTAAAGTTGTTGAATTCAATATTCAGTCCGGAAGGCTCTAAATTGCCTAGTCGGAAGATGAGGTGATGTCCCTCCAGTTTGCGTTGGGCTTCACTGGAACAATGCAGCAAGCCAAGGACAGACATGTGGGCAAGAGAGCAGGGTGGAGTGTTAAAATGGCAAGCGACAGGGAGGTTTGGGTCTTTCTTGCGGACAGACTGCAGGTGTTCTTCAAAGCGGTCGCCCAGTTTACGTTTGGAATGTCCAATGTAGAGCAGACGGCATTGGGAGCAACGAATGCAGTAGACTAAGTTAGCGGAAATGCAAGTGAAATGCTGCTTCACTTGAAAAGAGTGTTTGGGCGCTTGGACTGTGAGGAGAGATGTATTGAATGTGTTGCATCTTCTGCGTGGGCATGGCGAGGTGCCATAGGTAGGGCTTGAGGAGTAGGGGGTGATGGAGGAGTGGACCAACGCGTCCCGGAGGGAACGATCCCTACGGAATGCCGCCAGGGGGGGTGAAGGGATGGTGTGTTTGGTGGTGGCATCATGCTGGAGTTGGCGGAAATGGCGGAGGATGAACCTTTGAATGCAGAGGCTGGTGGGGTGATTAGTGAGGACAAGCGGGACACTATCATGTTTCTGGGAGGGAGGATATGGTGTGAGGGCCGATGCGCGGGAGATGGGCCGGACACGGTTTTGGGCCCTGTCAAAGGCCGTGGGTGGAAAAGCTCGTTAAGGAAGAAGGAGGATATGTCAGAAGAACTGTTTTTGAAAGTAGCATCGTCAAAACAGATGTGACGAAGGCGAAGGAACTGAGAGAATGGAATGGAGTCCTTACAGGAAGCGGAGTATGAGGAGCTGTAGTCGAGGTAGCTGTGGGAGTCGGTAGACTTGTAATGGATATTGGTGGAGAGTCTTTCACCAGAAATTGAGACAGAGAGGTCAAAGAAGGGAAAGGAATTGTGAGAGATGGACCATGTGAAAATGATGGAGGGGTGGAGATTGAAGAAAAAATGAATAATTTTTTCCATGTCCCGACGAGAGCATGAAGCAGCACCGAAGTAATCATCGATGTACCGGAGAAAGAGTTGTGGGAGGGGGCCGGAGTAGGAGTGGAATAAGGAATGTTCCACATACCGCATAAAGAGGCAGGCGTACATGGGGCCCATGCTGGTACCCACCTTTTATTTGAAGGAAGTGAGAGGAGTTAAAGGAGAATTTGTTCAGTGTGAGAACAAGTTCAGCCAGGCGGAGGAGAGTAGTGTTGGATGGGAATTGTTCGGGCCTCTGTTCAAGGAAGACGCTAATGGCCCTCAGACCATCTTGGTGGGGGATGGAGGCGTAGAGGGATTGGACGTCCATGGTGAAGAGGAAGCGGTTGGGGCCAGGGAACTGGAAATTTTTGCTGTGACGTAAGGTGTCAGAGGAATCACGGATGTAGGTGGGAAGAGACTGGACAAGAGGAGAGAGAAGGGAGTCAAGGTAACGAGAAATGAGTTCCGTGGGGCAGGAACAGACTGACACTTTCGGTCTGCTGGGACAGTTCTGTTTGTGGATTTTGGGTAGGAGGTAGAAGCGGGCTGTCCGAGGTTGAGCAACTATCAGGTTGGAGATAAAAACAAAAAGCTAAAAGCTACTGCGGATGCTGGAAATCCAAAACAAAATAAAAACAGAATTACCTGGAAAAACTCAGCAAGTCTGGCAGCATCGGCGGAGAAGAAATCAGTCAACGTTGGCTCGAAACGTTGACTGATTTCTTCTCCGCCGATGCTGCCAGACTTGCTGAGTTTTTCCAGGTAATTCTGTTTTTATTTTATCAGGTTGGAGGTTGTGGGAGGAAGATCTCCAGAGGAGATGAGGTCAGTGACAGTCCTGGAAAAAATGGCTTGATGTTCAGTGGTGGTGTCATGGTCCAGGGAGAGGTAACAGGAAGTGTCTGCGAGTTGACGCTCAGCCTCCACGAGGTAGACGTCAGTGCGCCAGACAACAACAGCACCACCCTTGTCAGCGCGTTTGATGACAATTTTGGGGTTGGACCTGAGAGAACGGAGTGCAGTAAGTTCAGAGATGACAGATTAGAATTGGTAAGAGGAGCAGAGAAATTGAGACGATATAGTCACATGGTCCATCTATGACACTTCCCTTCCCTTCCTTGACCTCTCTGTCTCAATTTCTGGTGTTAGACTGTCCACCAATATCCATTACAAGACAACCGACTCCCACAGCTACCTCGACTACAGCTCCTCACACCCCGCTTCCTGTAAAGACTCCATCCCATTTTCTCAGTTGCTTCGCCTCCGTCGCATCTCTTCTGATGATGCCACCTTCAAAAACAGTTCCTTTGACAGGTCCTCCTTCTTCTTTAACCAAAGTTTTCCACCCACAGTTGTAGAAAGGGCCATCAACCGTGTCCGGGCCATCTCCCTCACATCCGCCCTCACGCCTTCTCCTCCCTCCCAGAAACATGATAGGATCCCCATTGTCCTCACTTATCACACCACCAGCCTCCGCATGCAAAGGATCATCCTGCGCCTTTTCCGCCAACTCCAGCATGATGCTACCACCAAACACATCTTCCCTTCAACCCACCTGGCTGCATTCCGAAGGGATCGTTCCCTCCGGGACACACTGGTCTACACCTCCATCACCCCCTAGTCCTCAACCCCCACCTATGGCACCTCCCCATGTCCACGCAGAAGATGCAACAACTGCCCCTTCACTTCCTCTCTCCTCACCATCCATGGGCCCAAACACTCTTTTCAAGTGAAACAGCATTTCACTTGCATTTCCCCTAAATAAGTCTACTGCATTTGTTGCTCCCCATGCGGTCTCCTCTACATTGGAGAGACCAAACGTAAATTGGGCGACGGCTTTACAGAACACCTGCGGTCTGTCCGCAAGAAATCCCCAAACATCCCTGTCGCTAGCCATTTTTACACTCCAACCTGCTCTCTTGCCCACATGTCTGTCCTTGGCTTGCTGCATTGTTCCAGTGAAGCCCAACGCAAACTGGAGGAACAGCCCCTGATCTTCTGACTAGGGATTTTACAGCCTTCCGGACTCAATATTCAATTCAACAATTTTAGATTTTGAACACCATCCCTCATCCCCACCCCTTTTCCGTTTCTTCCCCCTCCCCTTTGTATTATTTCCAATAATTTACAGAGATTTTTCTTTTCCCACCTATTTCCATTATTTTTAAATCAGTAATGCCCTGTCAGTCTTTCCACCCCTACCCGACTAGAGCTGTACCTTGAGTGCCCTGCCCTCCATTCTTAATTAGCACATTCTCTTAGATAATATCAACACATTTAGCACGTCTTTGTTCCTTTGTCTGTGACATCTTTTGAATATCTGCTCCTATCACTGCTTGCTTGTCCCTTATAACCCCGTAACCACCCCCCCCCCCCCACCCCCACCACCGCCTTCTCTCCCCCCACCTTAAACCAGCTTATATTTCACTCCTATCCTAACATTATTCAGTTCTGCTGAAGGGTCATGAGGACTCGAAACATCAACTCTTTTCTTCTCCGCTGATGCTGCCAGACCTGCTGATTTTTTCCAGGTAATTCTGTTTTTGTTCCACATTTAAAGTCCCTGATGTTTTCGTCCCTAACTGAGCAGTGAAAGGAATTGGTGAGTGTTCGGAGATGATCAAACAGGCCCCAAAAAAAGTGCATACATTTCAGTTCGGTGCCGATTTGGTGGATCGTGGCCTGACGAGCCACCCCGTTGGGCATCCCAGTAATTGGTCAGAGTATCCATGTGCTAAACAGGGGAAATTCCGCCGCTTGCCCGCTCCTGGACATGTTTACCTGTGTGAGAGAGAGGGATTTGTGTGAAAAATGGATCTGGGGCAACCACCCCACTCCGCACCCCACTCCCTCAAACCCACTTTCAATATTCAGTTTCCCAGCCGATGAATTGGGAATGATGAGCGGTAATGCTGATGCTTGTGGAATACACCACCAGATATGCGTCAGCTTGTAAAAATCATGGCAGTGATTGATCGCAACGGCAATATTTACTTCAGTAAACACTGCAGCTTTCTCGTGGATGGCGATGTGATGACACAGATTATGTAGTTGGGACACGTTTTTCATTATTCCATTGTTGTTCTGCCTCATTTGAGGGTTGAGGGCCCAGGCTATGTCTTGATGCTCCAGTACTTCAAGCCCAGCAGGCCAAGAATGCTGCACTGTTAGGTGAAATACTAAATAGATAACGCTTTTCGTGTTCACAGGACAGGAGATATCTGATACTTTAATTGAAGAGTTGGGTGTTAGTCTAGCCGCTTGGAGCAATATCACTCTCTGAACCAAAATGTCCATAATCTCCTCATCATAACAAGAACCATTCGCTCTTTGTGAAAATTTGTTTTAAGGAAACTGGCTCCATCATTCCTCTAAAACAATATAAGCTTTCCAGAAACAGGGCATGGAGTATAAAATCCTAGGGGCTCTTCACGTGACGGGGAAATGTCTATATCATTTTCAGAAGTTTTAGTTCAGTGCCTCTCGTCTCAGTTTGCGGATATGATGGGGTCCAAGCAACGAAAATACCTCTGAATGCCCTTCCAGGTCAAAGGCCCAGGGGAGAGTGGGAGTTGTGGCCTTCAATTAATTATAGAGAAATTTCTGTTCACATGTTATACACAGTCTCTCCAACTAACATGTAGAGACGCAGGTGCACGTTTTCTCATTGTTCCCATCCCTCTATATACAACATATGTCAATTAATCATTTTTATTTATTTTAGTACAGGGTATGGTATGCCTCTTTGATGTGAAATTGAATGATTGCCTACCCTTTATGATCAGTTTCAATCCACTCTCCGGCAATGCGTTGCCATGTTGTTATCGAGAGAAAGCACAAAGCCAGAGATGGAGTTGCCAACAGCCCGAGATCTCCAAGTTCACCTTTAATGAAAACTTCTTTCTTCGGATCGAGGCATTGCACGAATGTTATTTTCCAATAACCTCTGACCATGTCATCCTGATAATTGAATAATGGGCTGCACTCTGAACTGAATTTATTGCATTGATCACAGCTTCATATCCATACGGTGTCTCTTTTTAGGAACAGTGTGTCCCAGGTACAGGTGTTTGGGGAAGGAATGTGTCAGCAGAAGATCTAGGAATAGCTGGAAATTAAAAGAGTGGATCAATGCAGGGAAGTTCTGAATGAACAGGGCATCACATCCATAAATTTAGTGAGTAAAGAGGACTATCCAAGAAAGACACAGTTCTGATCATTCTCGGTGCCAAGGCATCTTTCAAAGAGAAGACTGCATAAAAGGAGCTCAGGGTATGGAGGTGGTATTAAAGGATTGAGGCAACTGGGCCAGGAAATGAGGAATTTGTTCAGGGATGTGAAGGATATCAGGTGGAGGGCAAAATTTCATTGTTTTGGAACAAACCGAGGGTAGTTGCAGTGTTTCAGTGAGCAGAGAAGTGGAACGGGGTTAGGCAAAATTTTGGGTGGGTGGGAAGGTGGTCGGGAGAGAAGAAGAGATTCATTGGATTTGGAAGGAATTCAGGGTGATGATCAGTGTTCCAGTGGAAATAGAAGGACATTGGCGAGGGGAAGAGATTCAGTGGGAGGGTGAAAGTTTTAAGGTTTGGTAAGATCTCCATCGAAGGATGTAAGATACTAGGGTTATGGGATGAGTTTCTGTGGGTGGCGAATAGGGTTCAGGATTAGGAGTGGGGTATGGAATCATGAGGAGAATGGTAAATTCATTGTTGGAGCATTGTGACCTGAAGTGGTTTTAGTTCAACAAATTCAGCAGAGGATCATGGTAATGGGAGATATTCATTGGTCGTAGAAATGGGATCAGGTGAGGGCAGGATCTTCAATGGGACAAGAAGGGTATCTGAGAATCAGAAGAGGTTCAGTGTGTGGGATTGGCGATCAGGGGGAGCGGAAGTGTTTCATTCAGATCCAAGTTGGATCTCGGAGCGGAATGCTTTCAATATGTGTAGAAGGGTCATCAGGTGTGGGGAGGAGCTTCAGAAGTGGGGCGGGGGTGGGCATGAATGCATAGGGAAGTGGTTATAATATGTGGCTGGGGACGGGGTTTGAGAAGGGGTAACAGTTTCAGTGGGGGGAAGGTCAGAGGCGGGGAGATGTTCCACTGGGGATGGAAGATCAGCACGAGGGCGAAGAGGTTCAGTGGCTGGAGAAGGTGATCAGGGTGAATGTGAAATGGGGCAAAGTTGTGTTTCTATGTTTCTCTTTAAATAACATAAAACCTGCTTCATATAGTCGCCCTGACTAACTCAGGGTACTCCAAGGTGCTGTGCAATCAATGGTCCCCGCTTAAATAATAGGTCCTGCTGTCAGAAACAGAACACCTACACTTTTGCGATTCCAAGTAAATCAGCAACATGATGTTGAAAGGCACAGCGTGAGAAATGAGGAACAGATGGCAAACGACGAAGGAAATAGGTGCATAGAACGTCATAGGCGTGGGGGATGAAGGGAAAATCGAGACAAATTTGTTTGGAGAGAAATTGATGAGCAGAGAATCACAGATTGTCAGAATGATAGAATCACACAGTGCAGAAGAGGTCCTTCGGCCCAACGAGTCTGCACCAAAATGTGCGAAACACCTGACCTACCTACCTGCAGCCGTTTGCCAGCACTTGTCCCGTAGTCTTGAAAATTAGGACTGCCAATTACTCCTCCATGTACTTTTTTAAAGCATGCGAGGCTAGCCACCTCCACAACCTTCCCAGACAGCGCATTTCTATACGTCACCAACCTCTGGGTAAAAAGGTTTTACATCGCATCCACCTAAACCTCCGGGCCCTCACCTTCACATTGTGTCCTCTCGTGATTGCCCCTTAAAATAAGGGAACAGCTGCTCCCTATCCACTCTGCCCATGTCCCTCATAATCCTCTATGCCTCGATCAGGTCACCCCTCAGTATTTTCTTCTTCAACGAAAACAACCCATGTTTATCCAACCTCCCTTCCCGACTTAAATATTTCCTCCCAGGTAACATAATGTTGAATCTCCCAAGCATCCCCTCCAATGCAATTACAACCTTCTTAAAATGAGGGGAACAAAACTGCACACAGGACTCCAGCTGTAGCCTCACCAAAGTTCTATACAACTTCAACATGACCTCCCTACCGCTGTAATCTATGCTTCGATTGATAACGTCGTGATCCATATGCCTTTTTTTACCACCCTGCCAGCATGCCCCTCCGCCTTCTGAGATCTATGGACACATACCCCAAGGTCCCTTTGTTCCTCAGAACTTCCAACGTCATGCCGTTTATTGAATAATTCCTTGTCAAAATACCCATTCCAAACTGTATTACCTCACACTTTTCACGTTAAAACGCCATCTGCCACTCATCAGCCTATTTGACCATCTCGTATTTATCTTTCTGTATGGCAAGACACTCAACCTCACTGTAAACCACGCGACCAATATTTTTGTCATCCGCAAATTTACTAATCGCACACTCCACATAGTCATCTAAGCTGTTTATGTAGCTGACAAATAATAGGGGGCACAGAACAAAACTTTATGGTACCCCACTGGGCACTGTGTCCGGTCACTGAAGCAACCTTCTATCATAACACTCTGTCTCCTAAAACTAAGCCAATTTTGAATTCACATGATCAAATTACCTTGTAGCCCAAGTGCATTTCCCTGCTTTATAATTCTCCCATGTGGGACCTTGTCAAGTGCTTTAAAAAATCCAAAAAATAACATCAACTGCACTACCCTCATCTACATAACTGGTAACCTTCTGGAAAAATTCAATCAAATTTGTTAAGCATGGCCTCCCTCTGACAAAGCCATCCTCTCTGTCCCGTATCAAAGTGGGCTTACCAAGTTGTGATCAGATTCTTTCCTTCAGGATTTTCCGCAATAGTTTCCCTATCACTGACGCGACGCTCACTGGCCTGGAATTTAGTGCCTTATCTCTACAAAGCTTAACTAGCAGAACCACTTTATCTGTTCTTCAGTCATCAGGCACCTGTCTCGTGGCCAGAGAGGAATTAAAATTTTGGATAAGAACCACTACGATCTCCTCCCTTGCCTCCCTCAGCAGACTGAGACACAAATCAACTGCACATGGACATTTTTTCCACTTTTAAACCTGCCATCACCTCCAAATCCTTGTCACTCCAGATGTCAATTTGGTCAAGAGACTGGCAGTCTCTCTCCCCAAGTTCGATACCTTCATTCTCAATCCCTTGGGTGAAGACTGCTGTGTAATATTCGTTCAATGAAAAGAGCAACGACATTCATTCCAGTTGATCTGCAGAACACCACACAACGCCAAAAATCCCTTCTAATGAATCGGATTTTGTGGGAAGCTTCTCAAAGGCATTTCCTCACATTTGATCCACATGTTTTGATATACTGAGATAAATGGGAACAAAATCAAATTTTCAGCTCCATGAATGTGCTATCGTGTTCATTTGCATAATGATTGTTGTGTTGCTTATCTCAATCTACTGGACTTGGTTTAATTTCGAAGAGTGCATGAATTGAAGTAAATCAATACCATGTCAAAGTTTTTTTTTCAAGCAAATTCACACAAAACGTTGCTGATCTATCTTGCCCTGTGTGACATTAAGTGGATCCTGGTAGTACCCCTGAAAAATAACCAATCCTAAATATTTGGATATGCCCATTGTTCTGGACTCGGTCATCAGCGGAACTAATTCCATCATATAAAACGTGCATGGTATCATATTTTGTTTCCATATTGATCAATTCAATATTTCGTAATTTATCATTTTATGCTCCAGGTAATCTAAGCAGATTCCACGCACTATGTGATAATAATGCAGCCCTCTAATCCCCAGCGGCTTTCTGGTCCAATCTATTTAGCACAACCTCCGAGATCAACTTATGCCTCCTGAGATGCAGTGCCCAGATATGAGCTCAAAGCCCAAATGCGTTCTAGTTCAGAGCGTTGTGCGATCTTAGCAGAGTTTCCAACCAATTATATCACTCTGTTGTCAGATGGAGAACAATAATAAATCAGTTTTTATTCATGATATGCACATTAATTTATTTTGTTAGTGCTTTTCTATCACTTATCATACTCTCAACACTTTGATTAAAAATACAGTTCAATCGATGGTTCTGCGGCCCACATTCGAATGCTTTGTACTTTCCAACAGTGCACTGCATCCGCCATTTTTCAACTCAGCCTATAAATGTTGCTTTGTTGCTTTCCACTCCCACCTACGGTGCTAAATGTTTGACCTGTTTGCGTGCCAAATGCCACAAATCTGAACATACAGCGCTCTTGTCCTTCTGTCACATTCATGGAAACACATCCCGAAAAGGTGATGATCCAGTACAGATTTCTGGGAGCGCCACTTGCTACACCTCCGAATCAGCTATAATTACAATTACCCCAATACCCTGAATACTATCTCCCAAACAATTACCAAGCCATGGCTAAAGTTTCTCTCCGATTCCATACACAAACATATGTTTTCTGTTATAAACCCCAGGGAGGAAGCTTATCGCATTCAGTTGAACGTCTAAGCAACCACGTAGAGGCATTTCCTCTCCAACATGTCTTTGGATTAACCGAATTTATTTCACGAGAATTAACGTATTTTACAATCCTTCACATTTCCGTGCTAATTTAATTTCCTCACATATGAGCATCGCGCTGAAAGCGCTACCATTGATGTTAAGTACCTCAGTATGTTGCAGAACAGTGAACGCATAGCCGACCCCCTTCCCTTCCAGATGCGTGAATCACGTCCATGAAGGTCTCTGCAAATAAATTTTATTCCTTTAAGTGAATATTCAACCTCATGCTTCATCTAATAATAGTGTTTGGACGTCCTGAGTTGGCTTCCCTCTCTCTGATTGTGCATTATGAGTTTAATAGTTGATCGATGATGTCACGGGTTGACTTAACGGACAAAATATTAAAATAATGGCACATATACTTTGCTTCATTTCGGTCACAATAACAAGTGATTTAGAAATATCAAAAATAGCTTCAGCACGTTTTTAACGCACTGAACCTGCATGGGAGATCGATTATTTCAATGACTAAATGTCATTTGGAGCATGGCATCTTTGTGTTGGGTTTAGGACAATTTGCTGCTTAAACATCCACATCGTCGTTTGTGTCGCTCACCATTGATCCGGAAGAACTAATGCTGACCTGGTGCCAAAGAGGTGGGAGGCAATCTCACTTGTTGGGTTCTTTAGGTGGAATTGAATTAAATTCTTGCTGCGATATATGTGCGATATTGCAGCCGAGTTCTTGAAGAAACCCTTGCTGAAGAAAGGACAGAGAAGATGAAGCTATCTTGGTAACCTCTATTCTGTAAATTAAGTTTAAATTATGCACATGTGTAGCTGGGACCTAAGAGTGTCACTGCAAAGCATTAATATGTTTTCTTTAGTGTTAAAATATACCAAACAATGCCAATGGCGTTGTTACCTAAGCATAGTGGCAGAACAGTGTCTGAATTCCAGCTCACAGACTAGCTGTGACACACTTAAGTTAGAAATTGCAACGAAGAAGCGCAGATTCGATGAACCACCAGAAACCAGGTTCTCCGGAACTGACCAAATGTTAGAAATTACATGGAGATTTTTCACTTGGTAAGAGATTGAACTATTCTCTTCAGCAGTGTTTCCGTGTTACTGAGTTCATGCCCTACACAGATCACATTGCCAGGTTACCGTGATGACATAACCTTTCCAGCTCCAAATCTTCCATTGAATCTGTTGGCCCATGACGTTAACAATACTCACGCTTCCTTCACACAGAAAAAAAAATCAGATGTTCTGTCTGATAACGTTCACCTCTAGATATTTCAGGCTGCTAAGCGTCATCATTGCAGTTCAATTTGCTTCGCATCAACTGATATACTTTTGCGGTTGAGAATGTGGTGGGCAGTCAGCTTCAGAAGCCGCTACAAACCATGTTTCCTCTGAACACTCACAGTGCTCTTAGGGTTGGATTTAGAGCACTTGGTCCCAACTTCAGTCAGGGGATGGCGATGTACTTCCACGCTCCGATGGAGTGTGGCTTACATAGCAACTTCCAGTTGATTGTGTTTCCAAGTGTCTGCTCTCCTTTTCCACTCATATGGAGGTGGTCTCAACTTTAGGGTGCGGGCGCGGTTGGGCTTGCCGTCGATGGAGCCTTGCCGAGTTGCTGCAAAGCCACGAGAAGATGGTGCACACTGCTGCCAGTGTTCCCCCTAGTTGGAGGGAGTGAATGTTTGTGAATGGGGCAACAATCAATCGAAGCGGGACACATTTCCGAGTTGGTGTCAAACTCCAGGAATGCTGCTGGAGAGCGAGTTTGACAGGCAAATGAACAATATTACAGCACACTCTAGACTTTAACCTTCGAGATGGTGGAAAGGCTTTTGAGTTCAGCTGGTCAGTTACTGACTTGGCCTGGTCTAGATTTTAATGCAGGCCTACAACAAGGTGAATGGCGCTTAAAAAGCCCTAGAGAAATGATTGTTTGCCAAGCAAGAGACAGCCACATCCCATCAACGTAGACACGTTCACGCAGTTTACAGGGATCTTGTGATTTCTATTTTCACGTAATACGAATGCTGAGTGGCAGACTCGCGCTGCGAAGTCACGTTGTGTCTGCTCATTTAAAGGCCAACATTGATGTAAATATTTTTAGAAGGACCTTGGGCTTCATTCAGGATATAATTACTTACTGCAGTAGAATTCAACAACAGTTATGAATTAGATCACAACCCAGAAGCGTAATATTAATAAAAATAATAACTGGATCTCAAAACCAGGGTGAAAATGCTGAAAAATCCGAATAAAAGGCAGAATAAATGTTAAGTGGAAAACCCTTTCCTTTTTCCCAGGTTTTATTTTATACCCAGGTTTTACGCTTTTAAAAACAATTGAAACACAGGATGTGACTGCACATCAAATAAACTGCATTGGTGCTAAAATACTTTGAGATTATATCCATGCGGAAATGACGCGTTCCATCATTGCTGATTTCACGGTGTGTGATTCCTTCCACGGCTGAGTCTGTTTTGTCTGTGTGTGTGTGTGTTTGTGTATGTGTGCGCGTGTGTGTCTGTGTGTGTGTGTATGCCTATCTCCTTTGGCTGATGAGCCGAGTTTGCGTGATTCGTCTCATGTTCGCTGAGCTCTAGGAGGCAAGAGATTATCTTTATTTTTTTACCCAGAATACACAGCAATAATTTTGGTACACGTGTTTCACCCCTTTGCCGAAGAGCTTGCTGGATGTGACTCCCGCAATGGTCATTTCTCTCAGAATGTGAGTTTGTGATAGCGAATATTTTTCTTGACTGTGTGCCCCTCCATGCTCGATTCAGCACTATGTCTGATTCAACCGAGACACAACACGTTTGGTTGCTATGAATTCCTCCATGGCTGAAGCGTTTGGTGGGCGAAATTGTGGAGACCTGCCAACGGTAGGTTTTGTGGCGGGAAGGACCAGAAAATTCGTACAGGGATCAAAATTCCAAAATAAGCCTGCTGGAAATTAATTTGGAATTTTAGCCTCACCACGTTCAAGGCGGGCTGACTGCGGGTCGGGTTTCCCGCTAAGGTGTGTCCGGAACAGAATTTGCATTGACTATCATTTCGTGGATATTCTTTAAAAACGCTACGCCCTAGAATCGCTGCTGCAGGGTGGAATCGCTCGGAGTTTGGAATTGGAAATATGCACGAGAGGACTTATTTGTGATAACATCCTTGATTGATATCATAGGGAAACTACGAGTTCCAAGAGCGCGATCAGGAGGTATCGTGAGAGGTGCAGCGGCCTTTCTAAGTAGGATCTGTGGAGTGTTTCTAAGGTCCAGTCTTCAAAATAAAAATTGCTCGTTAGTTTAAATAAATAAAGTTTAATGTGAAAGAAATAAAACCAGGAACCGAATATACATTTAGTATTCTTTAAATTAGAGGAGGCGATAATAATGAACGTAACTCAGGGTTGTGCACCTGGCCATGTGGGCTGCTCCTCCTGTAGGACGGCCGAAGTTATGGTCAGTTCCAGTGTCCAATGCGACCATGCGTGCAGGAGGTGTCTCCCGCTACAGGTCTTTGGAATCCATGTTTCGTGTCTGGAGCTGCGGCGGGAATCACTGAGGAGCATCTGCAAGGCTGAGATCTTCGTTGAAAGCGCGTTCAGTGTGGTTGTCATGCCGCTGGTAAATTGTGTACAGGTATAAAAGGAATTGGTCACTGCTGCCAGACTGAATAAAATCCCTGGGGAGGAAATGAAAGAATCTCATGGGTTTATATCACTCTACAACAGATTTTCTGTTTCCGACACTGCTTGGGAGATTTCTTCTCAGGGAAATGCTGCAACAACAAAGTTTCTGTCAGGACGAGCAGCTCAGCTGCACATGGGTGGGGACAGGGAGGAGAAGAGAAAACATGTGAAGGCAAGATTGATAGGGAAACCTATTGCAAGGCGACATTCCTATAGTGTAGCACCAGTATCGTAAGGTGCCTCCCATGTGCCAGCGTCCAGAATGTCGCTGAGCAGCTGTAGGAAATTTTGATTGGGACCGTGCGCAGCTGGAGCTCGTGGCCAATATTGGTACCAATGACAAATGTAAAAGGGAGGGATGAAGCCCTGCAAGCAGAATATAAGGAGCTAGGAAATATATAAAATGCTGAACATCAAAGCTAGTAATTTCAGAGTATTTCCAATCCAACGTGTTAGCGAGTTCGGGTACTGGAGAATGGATTACATATTGTGTATCTGGAGAGATGTTGTAGGAAGGAGCGATTGATATTCCTGCGAAATTGGGACCAATTATAGGGAAGATGGGTCCTGGACAAGCTGGACGTGCTGTACACCAGCAGGACTTGCACCTCTACCCTCGCTGTGTAATTAGCATGTGCTGTGGGTGGGGATTTAAACAACAATGGCGGGGGTGGGAGGGGGTGGGCGGTGGCCTTAGCTGGCCGACAGAAGACAGATGAACGAAGGAAATGCCGAAAACAATAATATTGGGAAGTGGAATCAAGGGTGAGCAGCAAAAAAAACATTAGTATAAAAAGCAGCAACAATGTTGTAAAGACAAGTCTGAAGTTGAGATCCCTGAATCTACGAGGAATTGGCAATAGCGTAGATGAATTAGCAGCGCTAGTAGTTGTTAACGGCTATGATATTACCATGGTTGCAAGGTGACCACGGATGCGGCAGGAATATCCAAGGCAATTCGATATTTGGGAAAGAGAGGGCAAAAGAGTAAAAGGAGATGGGGTGGTCTTCTTACTAAATAATGAAATATTTTTAGAGTGTAGAACAGTGACTGCCGAGGATATGAGTTCTGTACGATTTCAGGTTTAAGAACCATTCTGAATGGATGGCGTTTCTTTTTGATTGGGTGAGAAGGACAGGTGTAGGAAATCTGTGGACATCTTGTAATCTATTTAGAAATCGTTGGCATCCACATAGATATGAATGCTGCTCGACTGGCTGGTATGGGCAGTTGAGTTTAAAGTCGAACGCATTAGGTCATGGATTCTCTTGATTTTTCATTGATCATCCACGTTATTTGCAATTCAAGGCCATCTTGACATGTGAAATCACTGAGCTGGAGAATGTTCTGGCTGTCATTCTGACCATAAAATTAGACTACTTTCAATAAACTAGGACGAAGTCCATCAGGAACTGTCCACTTGCCATCCCGCAGCTTCGACAATTAACTCCTTTCCAATTTGGAGACTATAATTTTCCCGAGTTTCTCCCTCCCTTCTATTTCCTGATTTGTAGCTGCTTCAGGGATGTTAATTGTTTCCTTTATTGTGAAGGCTAACGCAAGATGCTGTTCAATTAATCTGTAATTATGGAATTAATTGCAAGAGGAATGCACACTAGTTTTTCTGCAGCTGTAATGGGCCATGGTGAGGACACTTTTTGAGTATTACCAGCAGTGCCTTCCTCCTTATTTAAAACGGAACCTATAATGGCTTTAGAAGCAGTTCAGTTAACGTTCCCTGGATTGATTCCTGAGATGAATTGGTTAGCTATTGAACAATGCTTGAACAGGTTAGGCCGATACATAGTTAATTCATAAAACAAGATACGATATGATGGAAAAATATAAGATAGTGTATGGATTTTATGGATATGTATCCAGGGAATGTCTCCTGCTGCGAGGCAGACTAACAACAAGTGGCATCGTCTTAAAATAAGAAGTGCACTTTTTAGGACATAAATGAGGAGAATATTTTTCTCCGAAACGGCCGTTGGTGATTTTTCTTCTCCAGAAAACAGTGGAGGCTGTAACTTTGACATTACTGAAGGCAGGGTTAGGTAAGTATATTAGTCAGAGGCTATTGTGGGTGGGGATAGTGGGGCAGACCTGAAATTGAAGCTGAGACCAGAACCATATCAGCCATAATTTAATTGAATGTTGAAACACCTACAAAGGGCTGAATGGCCTACTCCTGCTGCTATGGTCCTAAGGTACACCCGATGCAACGGTAAAGTTTTTTTCCCATCCCACTTTTTCACCGCAGGCACCAATCACAATTCCACCACCCCTTATTTTGAATTTTTAAGTTATTCTGTATTGAAACCTAAATTGTAGACATTGATTTAAACCTAAATGTGATTGTGTGCTTTGATTATTTATCAATTGTATAATCAGGTATATCAGTAATTATAGATCTCGGCTTTATTCCAAGGATTTTACTTGCACATTATATTAATTTTAATTTGTTCTGTTGACAGAACATCGCAGGTATATTGCTGCTAAAATAACACGAAGATATATTTTCCCATGTTTTAAAAGAACTGTTCCAACATTATTCACCCCAATGACACTTGGACAACAAGTCAAGACGACGGGGGGGCGTTACATGACGTGGTCACCTAATGTGATAATCAGGGGATGGGCATAATACTTGATGGATGGCAGATGGGAAGATACCATCGAGAGGTCCTTAAGCAACTTGGACATTGTCAATCCTGCAAGGAGTTCCAGCGCCAGAAGGTTAAGTGTTAAGGACAGAGTCATATTTTGGTAATGTCTGAACCAGGCCCCGAAAGACTTTAATTGAGCCAGTAATTTTTCTCAAAATGATGCTGCTTCCAGGGCGAGTGGTTGCAGCCGGAGTGAAACAATGAATCTTTGAAGACAACGCAGGAAGTGACGTTGGAGTGACTGGTGCAAGAGTCCACTCCTCGTAAAGTTTACTCAGAAACTTGGTAATGCATGTACGTATGACACCTTTAACTAATATTGCATTCTGTCGTGAAAAAAAAAACATGAGCTGCGGTTGTTCATTTCGGAGTCTGACATTGAACAGACCAATTTGGCGTTGTTGGTTTTGCTTTATTAAAACCTGTCATTGCCCTTTTCTTCCGATATACAAAGTGCTTTATCCTTTCAATATATGTGTCCTTATTTACTTCAACTTATTTATCTTAATACATTATCAATCAGTATTGTCATCATATATTTTGTTGTAATGTGAAAATTCAGCATTCATTAAAATTGTTGTTTGAATATATTCTTTGGCATTATAACTGATTCCTGTTAAGCCCAGAGTACAGTTTCGAAACTACGTGAGAATCCGAAATGAATCTCACGCCCCTTCCCTGGAATATGCTTGTTAACTCGCTTCATTTGTTATAAAGAAAATAGGATTCTGCAACATGCCACCATATAACAGTAACCTCCATCAGCTGAGATGACGCAACATCATTCTTAACACTCGAACAAACCAAACATTAATGTTAATCACTGGAAACAACTAAACAGAAATTTAAAACATCCAAATTAGGGAAAGAGCGTTTCCTCTTCCTCTATTCCAATCGTACTGTTTGCACGTTGGCTGTAAGTACTCTGTAGGAATAGAATAGAATTTCTGTGTCCGACGCCAATATCCTCAATGAAAAATGTAATGGAATCCAAGGGGCAGTGGTCATTCTGGGAGCCTTAAAATGGAAATATTTAAACAAGTAAAATAAAGCTTTTTGTGTTATGAGCTCTCGCGCGACTAACCAGGAGACTGGGTGGAAAGAAAGTTGGTTGAAATCAAAAAAAAAGAAGAGGACGAGAGAAGACGGGTAGAGAAACATTCAATTGAGGAAAGCAGGAATCTTGAATTGCACTAGAAAAAAATAAACGGGAGAAAGTGAATCAGAGAGATTGGGGAAGTAGACGAGAAGGAGAGAGAAAGGAGCAAAGCAAGAACAAAGGAGAAAAAGGAAAGATGGGTCAGTGAAAGAATAGAGGGAAGTTGGGAGTGTAGGACCAGTGGAGAGAGGCAGAATTAGATCAAGAGGATGAACAAGGAGAAATGCAACAAAAAAGTGGAGAAGGAGAGAAATGAGGGAATCAAAGAACGAATGTGAAGGGTTCAGAGTGGCCGAGTAGAGACAGGGGCAAAAGACAGGTAGAGAGATCAGGGAAAGCGATGAACAACTGGGAAATGGAAGTGAAAATAAAACTAAGGTGAAAAGAGGAGAAAGAAGGTGGAAGTAGATTGATGGGAGGTGGGGGGTGGAGCATTTAAATGCGGCAGTTAGCTGTTATGGAAGGAAGGAGAGAAGAGAAATGTAGGATGAGAGCGAGAGGAGTGCATGAAAAGGAGACAGAAATAAGCGAAACATGAGATAAGAGGGTGATCACTCGTGCCGGGTGATCGTTTGGATTAACACAATAATTTTGCCTAAAGAAAATCCAGCTCCCCTAAATGAAGCCTCACTTCAACTTCTGAGTCAAGCACACCGATCAGCGCACAATCCGCAATTTCCTGTCAAACAGCTATTTCAACATTTACAAAAAAAAGAGCGATGCTCTTGTGAATGAAGGCAAACCGAATCCCAGAGTCTCAGAAGCACAGACACTAACCACAATCCGCGGCCATGCTCAACCCACTCAATGTACCTCGACGCTCCATACTCCCAGCTTTCAGATTTTCACCGAGCGCAGGCCCAAAAACTCCACCACGCCGCACCCACCAGCCCACCCCCCCACCCGCCCCCACCACCTCCCCACCCCCACGCCTCACAAACACCCATCCTCCACACACCAAACAGCAGACACCCACGCTGCACATACTAGCACCCTCCACTACCTGACCGGCAATACACCCGCCACATTCCCCGGCTGTGCAATCACCCACGCCAAACAAGATCAAGACTGCTTCCTCTCGTCAGTCAGTCACTCAGCTCCGTCAAGAACCGTGATATCGTCTTGGGACGGTTTCACCGCATCTCTCGTCTGCTTTCCCCCCTGCAGTACAGGTAGACTTTGATAGGGTGGTCATAGGTCACTGTTAACCGGATGATAAATGCGATGTTCATATGCGTCAAAGTGGACAAATAAGACATACAAAAATATGTTCAGGAAAATGATAACTCGGTCATTTCTCATCATACCGTGTTGGATATTCTTAAGGAATAATCGGGGTTCTGAGGCCAGAACCTGGAGGGCTTGAAGAGAGAGCTGCAGATAAAGTGTTTGCGGCAATTATGCTTTTTCCAAGTTTTGCGAGATTGGTTACCATCTGATTCGATTGAAAGTGAACAAGTATTGCGAAATTTTTCAAGAAAAGAGGAAGGGAAATAATGAAATAAATCAAAGAACTAAAGGCCAGTTCGTCTAACACGAATCTCTGGGGAAATGGTATCATATTTTTTTTCCTAAGGAAGTCGTCAAAAGCCCTTCTAAATATTTTAGTACGATTAGATAAAGTCAAGATTGTTTTCCAAAGGTGATTCCTTTTTGACAAATTTATTGAAAAAATGATTTCACGATGCAACTAGCAGGGTAGATGAAGGGCGACTGTTGGAACCAGTCTGCCTGGGTTTTGTACAGACAAAAGTTAAAGTGGCACAAAAAACTTTAATAGGCAATATAGGACGTTGGATTTTCGGGAAGGGATGTGAGTGGTGGATGGAATATGCGCTTGGTGTGTTGATTTATTACTGGGTTGTGAACAACGTATGTGCATAAATTTGATTTTTCAAGTTGACAGTTGGTGAAAAGTGCCCTGTCGTAAAGATCAGCACTGGGACCTCAACATTTTTACAATCAATATTATTGCCTTAGATTAAAATTCAATGAACAATATATTTAGGTATGCTGACGATAAACCGCTAGGTGAAACGTTCAGCTTTGGGTTTCACACAAGAGGCTGCAAAGAGATAGAGACAGAGCAAGTGAATTGACAAAAAGTCGGGATTTGCAATATAACGGCGGGGAGTGTGAAATTATTCACCAAAAATACATAAGCAACAAACTGTGGATGCTGGGAATCCAAAACATAAACAAAAATGCCTGGAAAAACTCAGCAGGTCTGAGGGCATCTGCGAAGAGGAACACAGCTAACGTTTCGAGTCTGTATGACTCTTCAACAGTACTAAGCAAAAGCAGAAAAGAGGTGACATATAAGCTCGTTAAAGTGGGGTGGGAGGGCAGGGCGGGTTGGGACAGGTACAGCTGGATAGACGGCAAGTGATAGGTGTAGATAACCAAAAGTTGACGTAAACAAATGGACAATATTATCTAAGGAATGTGATAATAGGTAAAATTAAGGGTAGAAAGCAGGATCAGAAACGTACAGGTAGCTCTGCTGGGGGTGGGGTTGGGGGAAGGGATCGAAATATTCCAAAAGGTAGAGACAACATACAATGGATGGAAATACTTTTAAGAATAAAGGAAATAGGTGGGAAAATGAAAATCTATATAAATTATTGGAAAAAAGGGGGGATCGAAAAGGGGGTGACGATGAAGCAGAGAGTTCATGATCCAAAATTGCTGAACTCAAAATTCTGTCTGGAAGGCTGCAAAGTGTGTCGTTGGAAGATGACGTGCTGATCCTCCAGTTTGCTTTGATCTTCACTGGAACAATGAAGCAGGACAAGGACGGACATTTGGGCATGAGAGCAGTGTGGTGTGTTGAAATGGCAAGAGAGAGCGTGGTTTGGATCATGCTTGCGGACAGGCCAAAAGTGTTCCACTTTGGTCTGCGTTTGGTCTCTTCAATGTAGAGGAAACCGCATTGGTAGCAGCGAATGCCGTAGGCTAAATTGAGCGAAGTGCAAGTGAAATGCTGCTTCACTTCAAAGGAGTGTTTGGGCCCTTGGACGGTTAGGAGAGAGGAATTGAAGGGGCAGGTGCAGCATATTCTGCGTGGGCATGGGGAGGTGCCATAGGTGGGGGTTGAGGAGTAGGGGGAGTGGAGGAGGGGACCAGGGTGTCCCGGAGGGAACGATCCTTGAGGAATGCCGCCAGGGGAGGCGAAGAGAAGATGTGTTTGGTGGTGGTATCATGCATCAGTTGGCAGAAATGGCGCATGATCATTCTTTGAATGCGGAGGTTAGTGGGGTGATAGGTGAGGAAAAGGGGGACGCTATCATGATTCTGGAGGGAGAGGAAGCTGTGAGGGCGAATGCAAGGGTGATGGGCCAGACACGGTTGCATTCCCTGTCAACCACCGTGGGTGGAAATCTACGGTTAAGGAAGAACAAAGATATTTCAGAGTAACTGTTCATGGAAGTGACATCATAAGAATAGATGTGACGTAGTCGAAGAAACTGAGAGAATGGGATGGAGTCGTTACATGAAGCGGGGAGCAATGGAGCTGTAGTCGAGGTAGCTGTGGGAGTCTGTAGTCTTGTAATGAACATTGCTGACCCGTCTATCAACAGTAATTTAGACGGAGATGTCAAGGACGGGAATGGAAGGGCGACTTGGACGATGTGAAAATGATGGAGGGGTGGAAATTTGAAGCAAAGTTAATAATTTTTTCCAGGACCTGATGGAGCAGAGTGAGGTGATGAACAGGAACGTGGACTTCAGTGAGAATCTCACCGCGTACAAAACCTGGAAGGAGTCGAATGGAGTCCGGAAAAGTAAAAGTTTGTTGAAAACAGATCCTGCTTTAACCTAATATTGCACAATGTTCAGTTCACTTTCTCCCCCTCTCGTCTCCTCCTCCTCTGTCCTCCCTCTGAATGCCGGACCCTGCGGCAACGACTCTCGCGATGCATGATCTTTTTCCTCCCGCATTCTCTCGCTCCATTCACTTTCCTTGCGCACCTACAGCCTCCCTACTCTATAATGCATCTGCCTCTCCATACCGGAAAAACAAGTTCATGCAATCCCCGTTTTTCTGCCAATATCCGTTTCCCTGCGCAGCCTCTCTTCTACCAAATACACCCTTTTTAACAATGTCTCTGTCTCTGTCTCTCTCTCCCTCTCTCCCCGTCCGTCTCTCCACTATAAAATCTATTTCTCTCTCACTCCCTATCTAGTTCTGCCACTCAGTCTCTCTGCCCTCTTTATTTTGATCTCCCTGTGCTCCATATTTTGCTTCGATGCGCTGCCACCTCTGGGATGCCTCAATCCGCAAACACAGAGGCCTCGCTCTGTCTTCCACCCTAACCCCGTAAGCAAGAAAGATAGGCTAATGGTTGCTTCTATCTAAAGCGTTGACCGATTGGATTCAGTAACCAAAGGCTGACTTTTCACCAAATGCAGTGTGCTCGACCCCCCATGAGTGTTTTACAACATTATTTGAAGTTTCCACCCACATGTGCTTTTGTGAGTAATTTTGATGTCTGTAGTTTTTTTTATAGCTATTGAATCGCTTTAAACCAAAAAGTCCACTTGGCCCGTTGTGCCTCTGTCGGCTACTAAAAAGGCCAATCCCATTGGCCCAGGGTTCCTCAAACTTATTTATTGAAAGTTATTTTTGAATCTGTTTGCAAGCCTCACCTTAAACGGCTGATAAACGGCTCATGAGTATTTGCGAGCTCCATTCTACACGGCGATAATTGTGGAACATTAGTTTCCAAATACGTTTCCAAGCTGAGAATTAGTCAAGAGTAAATAGTTTCATGGAGAATAAAATGCGTGGCAGAAGGGGGCTATTCGGCATATTGCCTCTGTGGCGTTCATCGAATTACCACCTCGCTAATCACACTTTGCGGCAACTGCAGCTCATGGCTGTTCTACTAGGCACTCAGTTGCTATTTATTTAATATGTCTACATTTTCTGACAATGCTACACTTCCGTGAACTGGGTTCCACTTCCAACCGCGTTTAGGGTGCAAGAGCGAAAAAAAAGCTGTTGCCTCGAAACCTTCAGCTATTTATTTTAAATAAATTACTCACTGATTTGTTTTACCCTTCTGATATTTTATGTGAGAAAACCCTATTTACTCGTTTGGATCCCATCTAATTTTCACACTTCAATAAAGTCGCCTCTTCAGTTCCTATGTTCCGTGTGAAAGATGACTGGCTCATCTATTATTTCCCAGAGATTTTTTTTACAGTCCTGGCAACATCGCGGTAAACCCCTTCTGCACCCTCTAGAGTGGAACCACATATTTCCATGAGAATGGGTAACACAACAGTTTGAAGTGCTGAAGCTCTGTGCTAAATTGCATCACCTTCCAGCTTCTGTCTTCGTTTCAGATTTCCAGCATCCATCGTATTATGATATTAGCGTCCTTGTTATTATTTTCTATGCATCCGCAGGTAAGGTGAAGCAAGTGATATACCTTCATATCCATCTTCTCGACTTTAAGTTTTACATTAAAGTTTGCCTAGACATGTACGCCAAGGCCCCTTTCTTCCTCCATATTACTCAGCATGTGTCTATTTATCACTTGGTTTTCTGCTGGCTTAGTAGGCGCCGCACCTTTCCCTGAACAAGAGCTGTGTTTTAAACAGTCATTCAGGACTTGTTGGCTATGGAAGGTTATTTAATGGTACATTTCAAATATCGTTCGCTCTGTTCCACACAAAGTGTGCGAAAGTTGTGTATGAGGATAAGGGAAAACATAAAGTCATCTCCCTTGCAATTTTGCACTACCCAAAATGCAGCAGAATAAACTTCTCCGCATTGAATTCATTTTTCCAATACTGTGCCCCGAAGACCAGACTATCTCTAACTTACTGATGTCTAAAACTATCCGCCTAAAACTTTCCCACTGTCAACCAGTTGGCTTTAAGAAAAAAATCGTTAATCAAAAACCTCATCCCCCTTCAATTGACCTTTTTTTTTTTAAATGCAAACACCAACGTTAGAATACTGATCCAGATAACCTCCCCGAGAAACAGCTCTCCATACGAAGAGCAGCACCAGCAATTAAACGCTGCTTCCGAACAATACAAAAACCTGAAGTCTAATTTCAGTCAATTTTTGATCCAATGGAACTAATCAATTTTACTGGCAGTTCGAACAAACACTAGGCGCCACTTTGACAATGTTTGTGCTACACAGATCAGGGAAAGCCACCTTTCACTCCCAGTCTCTTAGCATCCACTAAGACATTGATCTTAACACCGAGAGCCGGAATGGCAAAGAATTCAAACCCAGTCAACGTTGTGAGAGTCAAATCAAAGCTTCTGTTGGCATTGAGCTCCACTTAAAGAGCAGGAAAGGCAGAGGCTAGAATATAGCCTCCTGCTATATTGGATTGTTTTAATACTGCGTTGCCCTGAGCCACCGCATCAAGAGAAAACTCCAAACAAAAAAAAAGGCCAAGCTATGTGTGTACTGTCTTCACTGGTTCCCACCTAAATGAGTTACAGAGAACCTTACCACACAGCGCAACAAGGAATCAAGCCCAACCCCTGCATGCACTGCTCTCGCTGCATCTGACACACGGTGCGTTACTTAGTCCTCACAGATCCAATACAAGAAAACCCCACGTCCAATCGTTGCTTAAGTTGTTTTTGCCGGATCAGGGAGTGGTACTCAACTCCTCACGATATAAAAGAAAGACCAGGGGAGGCCAAGGCTAAAATCTTGTTCTGGCAATGTGAGCCAGGTCTCAGACAGGATGTGCCACTGAACGCTGCCAAGAATCAAAGCAGTACAAGGACAGGCTGCATGACTGGCCTGTATGGTTTACTCATTAATGCAGACTCCCACTAACACAGGGAAGGATAGTCTCAGGCATCAGGTGACATAACTTGAAACAGAAATCAATTGAGCCCATTCTCACGAAATTCTGCAGAACACAGAACACACTCCAATATTACAACGACATTAATATGTAGACCTCCATTTCCCCGCTTCATTCCTCTTCTCCGGACTTCCCAGATGCTTCACAGCAAAAGAAGGCACTTTTTAAAAAGTAGTAATTACAGTCATGTTGGGAATTCAGTCCCCCATCTGCACTCATTTAAATTCCAGAAAAAATACATTAACCAGTACCCACAACATCGGTCTCACTGATCTTGATTAAGGCTTCAATATTAGTCTCTTGAGTCTGCAGAGAACACTTCCACAAGCATTCTCCGTGAGATTTTACTTCTACCCGAAAGTGTAACGGGGCACTGGTTTAACGTCTCAGACAAAGTTGCAACCCTGGCAGTGAAGTCTGCCCTTTCATCTGCCCCTCATTATTGCAGCTGTCACAATGTGCCATGCGTCCGAAAGTGCATTGTGGCCTCAGTACATTTTTTGTTTATATTTTTCTACCCGTACCATGTCACATTACCTGGATGTTTGAAACGAAGAGAAGGATTCCTCCAATGGCTATAAGATACAGTGAAGGAAACAAAAGTGATGCGGAAGCTGCGACATAAGTAGAAAGTGAGTGTGAGAAAATTGAATGAACTTTCCTTTATACAGAGACTTTTACGACTTCAGCTCATCCCAAAACTTTTCAGTGACAATGATTTTCTTTACTTGACCTGTAAACATTTGTTATATGGTAGTCTTCACGGCAGCCTCTTCTGAATGGTTAAGATCTCCACACCGTTACCTGCGCTCCCCAAATGCACTCCTCCGCCCCCACTGCAACCCCCAAATTAAAAACTGTCACTGTTGCCAGAACAATTAATTGGCTTCGATCTTCCGATTAATGGTAATTTCACACTGCAGAACATGACTAAAACAAGCCTTACCTTTTTTCGCTCTACCAGATGAAAATTCCTGCCACAGAGAGATGCATCGTGCCAGGGATTCACATAGGCAATTGGCCACTGAGGCCATTTCCTCTCTTGATTACACCAGCTGAATTACATATTTTTAAAGTCGACATGCTTTCTGTGTTTTCTATCTGCCTTAAACACCTGAAGGATTGTTTTTGTTAACTTTACTTAACGGGTAAAAATATAAATTTCTGCTATGAGTTTGGTTTGGTGTAGATTTTGAGACCACATTTTGGGCGCTTGTCTTTTTCAGGTGTGGTTGGCTATGTTACATTTTCCATTGGAGGTGGGGTCGGATGAACATTGTCAGGCGTGTGGAGAATGATCTGTCTGAGAGGTGGTGGTGATCGTTCTTGGAAGGGGATGAATGAGGCAGGAAGATTGAAGGTAGGTGGTGTTAGAACATTTTCATGAGAGGGTAAAGAGTTGTACCATGTCGAGGCTGCATCAGGTTCAGCCTTGTCGTGCGTGCATTAGTTTGAACAATGGTGGCAGAGGGTTTGATTTGATGTGCAATGTCGGGAGGGTTGATGAAGTTAATGCAATAAACTGGGGTGCGTTTTGATAATTGTACAGAGGAGCTGCGGAGGTTAGCAGTCAAAAGGGTGCAGAACGAGAGCTTGGTCGGGCAGGGGTTGCCTGTGTTGAAACCACCTGAACGCTGCTGGCCATTAATAGTTAACCGCGGTGCTGAGAGAGCATGAGCATTGTCCATGGCATGCGAGATAAGCGTGATTCGCATGGTAAATGAAAATATGAAAACTGTCCGGCGTGCAGGTTGCCGTAGCATCTCTGTGCAGAGAGGTGCAGCGACGCCAATGTGGCTGTTAGGCTGAGAAGTGCTAGATTTTGTCGGAGTTGCTGGGGTTGAGCCTTGTGAAATCAATTCAGGCAGCGCAAAATCTGAAGATGTCACAAGCAAGCTGAGCAGGAGAGTGTAGAACAGCAACAACTTGCCTGTGTACAGGAAAATGTGAGTCTGCAATCCTCTTCCTCAACCCACTCTTCTGTTGTGGTTATATTTGGGCAAGGCATTATCGGCAAAATACAAATTTGAACAGTTACCAAGTTCGCTGCCAAGATGTATGCTTCGAATCTCTGCGAATGGGAACTTTTTCTAACACAGAGGCCCTGGAGCTTGCAATTTCCATCAGAATGTACTCATTGCTAAGTCAATGACATCGGCACTTGTTGAGGCACGTTCATCACAAGGATAACGAATCAGACAGGCAAATAAATTTCCCACGGTGGCCTTTCCGCTCGGAAGCAACATGATTGTCTTCAATCCATGCCCCATAAGGACATCTGCGAGCATTATGTGACGTTCGGGCACATTGATGCTAAAACAGAGAAGCACTCAGCGATGTTCATTCGCCCTGGAGGCTAGCAATCCTAAAGTGATCAAAATGCAGACGGAAGGCATTCAGCCCAGAACTCCATAGTCGCAGTTTCCCGAGTGTGCTTCCCAGAAATATTCGCATTGTCCTGTGCATTCTTTTTTCTTCCAGATAATAGTCCAGTTCCCTCTCGATGGTGTTGGATCAATATGGCTCCAGAAAATTCAAAGTTTCTGCATTCGAAATCCGAATATTTTTGCTGAGTGAACAACTTTCCTCATGACGACATTGCTTCTTTTGACTTTAAATGACCTTAAATTTGTGCCATCTTATTTTAGCTCCTTGAACAAATGGGAAGAGTTTTCACTATGTGCTCTCCCCAGACCGCTCGCGAATCTGTTCGGCTTTACAAAACCTCCATTCAAACGTCGCTTCTGCAAGGAAAACAAGCTGAAACTTTCAGTCTATGCACATAACTCAGCATCCTTATCCCTGGAACCATATGCATGATATGATACATTTTTAATTGTTTCACGAGACATTGCCATCAATGGCTCAGCCAGCATTTTATGTTGCATGACTTTGTTTCCCAGGAGGTGGTGGCGGTGAGCTGGCTATTTTAAATTCAGTAATCCATGAGGCATAGGTGCATGCATCTACAGTGCTGTAAATTGAGAGTTACTGTAATATGTCTCAGGGACAGTGAAGGAACGGTGATGCAGTTGGAAGTCCGGATGTTGAGTCGTTTGGACGGGCACTTACAGTTGGTGTCGTTCGCACGGATCAGCGCTGCTTTTGCACTTTTTGACGGTAGAGGTCGCGTGATTGGAAGATGTTTTCAAAGGAGACATGATGAATTTCCCAAGTGCATATTAGGGATGGTGCACACTGCTGCCATTGTTTATTGGTGGTGTAGTGAGTGGATGATGAATGTGCTGCAAATCAATCGGGCTGCCCTTCAGTCGATGGAGCCGAGCTTCGTGAATATTGTTGGACACCTAGCCTTCAAGGCAAGTGGAGATTATTCCATCAGATTCCTGACTTTTGAAAAGTAGATGGTGGGCTGGCATTGAGTAGTTAGGAGTCCTGTTATTCCCTGCAGTTTTGCTCGACTTTTATATGTAATGGTAGCCACAGATTTTTTTTGGTGAGTCAATTTCAGCTTTACTCGATGGTCACCTCCAGGATGTTGATATTGGGGATTACAACCTATGTCCAAAGATGCAGTCGAGGTGGGGGGTGGAGGAGTGGTGGTTGGGGATGGTTGTGGGGATAATTTACAGGATGCAGTCGCACCTAGCACAAAACAGATACTATTCCTTTTTGCAAGTGGCCAACTTCTCAACCCCGGGGAAGCGATTGAGTAAGTAATCACCTTTGTCTACTTGGCACAACTATTTATTGTCAATGAATTCACTCCAACATAAAGTCATAAGTGGAGGTGGTCGCCAATGACCACACAATATTCAGTACGATTCACATCTCCTCAGATACCGAAGCTATCTCTGCCCACATGCAACAATGCCTTGGCAACTTTACCACTTTGACCCTGTGTTCATTTAAAAAAAAAACGAGTATAACCAACGTGCATTTTTCTAGCATTTTTGGAATCAAAGAACAAAAATAATTAATTTGTTAACTAATATTTGAATTTCCTGTATTTACCAACTACCCGCACTTCGTGTACAATAAAAGTAATTTCATTAATTCGAAAATACGATTAGTTGTTGGTTAACTCCATTGACCACACCTTGCCATTAGCAATTGCGCAACTCATTCACTATTCCATGACTCATTAATACATTCAGGTAATTAACCATATGTCGATTTCATTCACTACCGGTTGACTAAATAGGTATTAACTTATGTGAATTGCATGCTTACTTTCTGACACTTGTATTGACTTCATTAATTTGATTCATTTTGTGTTAACCTTCCATTGAGATCATGCATCGTTGTTAAGAAATGGCAACTTACATTAGCCGGAAGCCGTGAACACAAATTCCCGGCATGCCCAGGAGTTCCTGGCATGCAGGAAGCGCGGCCAGTTGTCTGGCTGCGCTAGCTCAAAACTATTCCTGGACAGCAGGAACATCGGATGTTAGGCTGCTGATTGTGAGAGCAAGAATCACTGGACGTCATGTTTAGGGGACACCTCGGATAATGCGGGGAAACCCAATGTGTGAACTCATGGTGCATATGAGCTATGAAGAGAGACTGGATAGGCTAGGTCTGTTTTTCTTAGTGCAGAGAAAGCTGGGGGGGCGGGGCGGGGGCGTTTACCTGATATGGGCGAACAAAATTATGAGGGGCATAGAGAGGGTTGACAGGAAGGCACATTACCTATTATTGGACGATTGAATAATCACGCGTCATTTATTAAAGATAAGGGGCAGCAGGTTGTGCCCGGATTTGAGTTCATTTTTCAGCCAGATTGTGTTTAGAATAGGGAAACATTGCCTGAAGCGATGTTAGAGGCTGGAACTCTAACAGCATTTAAAAAGGAATTAGATTAGCACTTGAAACGCCATAGCGAACAGGGCTATGGACCAAGTGCTGGAAAATATAATTAGAATAGATAATGGCCTGCACGGACATGGTGGGCTAGTGATCAAGCTATAAAACTCTCTGACTGTTTTTCTCCGCTGAGTTAGGGAGACCAGTGAGGGCGGCAAGTGGAGACGGAGCCAGCATCAGGATTCATGGTGGAGTTAAGCCACTGAGAAGAGTTGTATTAAAAGCCTGTGCAACACAACAAAAGCGTTCAGCTTCGCCGTCTGCAAGTGGTGAGGGATCGGGAGAAGCCCTGGAGAACCGAAAAATCTACGTGCCCTCTGTGATTGCGTTCTGCCGCTAAGTATAACGCTTTGGAACATTGACTGCAGCTAGGCGTGGTTGGCGAGCTGGACACGTGTCCATGAGCTAGAGCTGAAGTGCTGCCTCGGAATACAGGGGAGCCTAGGAAACGATATCGAGACGCTAGGAGGTGACAAATTATTCCAACAGCTTTGAGTGTATTCAGAAACATAATATTTGTAAGTTTAACCATTATAATCGCTCTTGGGGAGGACAGGTTTTTAAGAAAATTTATTAAATTACAATGCTACCGTACATCTTCCTGGGTTGCTGAGAAGATCCGTGAGATCTCCCTCAGTCGCATTTCTTTTTATCATTTAGTTGTGGGTTTTGAATCAGAGTTTGTCTGCTAATTCATATTTACATCATGTTAATCCTGGATTTTAGTGTATAATGTAGACACTATAAAATTGTATTGCTCTCCCGCTTGTTCAACACTTACATCTATTTTGAATAGAAAGTTGCTTGTAGCAAACGGATTTTCAACGTTACTTTAAGGATCTGGTCTGGGACGATCACACCGTGCCATGCCATGGTGTACTGTTTGGTTTCATGAACACTCACTTTGCGATAGATTTACCGCCAACATCCTTTGCTATGAATAAACCAGTCCAAATCACAACACTGCGCCGTTATTTATATTGCTAATACTCCTATGCAGTAGACTGGTCACTAAGCTGAGCAAACCAATTACAACATTTGATTTGTTTTAAACACTGCACCGAATCAAGAGTCACGAACTGAACCACTATGTGTATTAATCACGATGACCTTTAGCATGAACTGTCTTAGCAGAACAGCCATCGTATCAAGTGAACGCTCGTCTCGTTAACTTTACGTTTATTGTGCAATGGAGCAAAACATGGACTTCAAAGACCCATTTTGCGGTGGTGAAGCAAGTTCTCGAACTAAGTTGCCAACAAGGATTGAACGTGATCTGTTGCAGAAAAATCCTCTTCACCCATAGCAGTTCAATTCTGGGGCCAATTTTAAGGGCTGCCCAGGTCTGCAACATCAGTGGTGTCTGCAAGCAGGGTAAGCAAACGAAGGACTTAGGATATTTCAACCAGACAGCTATCTGGGAAATTCAACTCAGCGAGGTTTTAAACTACTAACGTAAACATTACGACAGATTACTTAAGGGTTATGGTTGCATTAAAATTAGGATGTCATATAAGAACAGAGAACGACACAGATTAACACCAGGGAGTCTGTCAGCATTTCCAGATTATCATCGAATTTAAACATTAGGACCGATTACTTAAGAGTTATGGTTGCATTAAAAGTAGGATATCAAGTAAAAAAAAAGAAAGAAACTTTATAAAATATAATTTGAAATCACATGAAATTTTACAGCACAATGGGGAAATTTTAAATCCCAAAAAATATCAAAAAAATACGCATTGTTCTTATAGTTTGGTTAGAGCCAATGAGGGCACATGCCAATAAGTTCAACAGATCACATGATTAAAACCATTTTCAAACTGAATCGAAAAGGTGTAATTTTTCCAATTGTGTGTGTGTTTTTTCCTTATATAGAGCAAGATCAATAGGACGTTACTAGATATCCTCATAATTTATTCGACGTTGCATTTTTCACAGTATACCGGCGAAGGTGTGGATGTGCTCTGTCGTGCCCCTTCTGGAGAAACGTAGAATTAATGACACCCAGTGAGTTTCTAGGCTTTGGCATGTTTCTCACATATCCATACGGTAAAAGCTATTATAAGATGTCGTGCTGTACAGACTGTGAACCTGGCAGTTTTCCCAAATATCACCAGGATATGTGGGCCCTGGAAAACATATTGGCCGAAGATTTTCATGCATCTGAACACCAGGCCATTCTAAATGTAAGAAGTGAGAATAAGCAAAAGGTTAATACCACTGCTCTTCTTTCTAGGAGTATAATGGGATCATTTACATCCACATTAATAGTCTGGTGACCCCCGGTTTAATTAGCATCTGAAAATCAGCATCTCGCATCATGCCGTGCTCTCAAAAATGACACTTGAGTGTCAGCGCCTGGGCTTGGTCTGGACTTCAGGAACTATTGACGTAGAAGCCAATACCGTAGCAATTTACGACAACTTACACTTACACGCCCTTTCAACGCTCCGTGACCACACACATTTACTGAAAAACACGGGGCGGGGGAGAGCTTTTCTCACGCACGCGTCAGTACAATGCAGCGATTGGAATGCAATAATGACAGTATGCAAACTCTCCAACACACCTACTGCTCATATGATGAGAAATACGGCGATCTCCACGACCTGTTCAAACCGAAGCCGCCGCCCCCCTCCGCGCCCTTTTCAAACTGAAGCCCCGGCCTCTCTCTGCGCCGTTTTCAAACTCTAGTCCCCGACGGCCTCCGCGCCCTTTTCAACCTTATTTCCCTGCCGCTTTCCGCGCCCATTCCGCACTGAAGTCCCCGCCGCTCTCCACGATCTTATCAAACTAAATAGCCTCGGCAAAGATTTCAGGTAACATCATCTTCTTATATCTGACATCAATTCTTTGCACTTTATTTATCAAACTTTTTTCAATAATACTGTACTGCTTATTGTCACGAATTACTGGGGGTAATGCGGTGTCATATCAAGCTCTACTGCTCGCCAAGCCATGGCAAATGTTAAAATTTTAATCAGGGCACCATATTGCCACAATATATCTAACGGTGTACTTTAGTTTAATTTAGATGAACAGAATACGAGCACCAGGTTTGCAAATTTAATAACTAGATAACTGTTGATTAAACAAATTGTTTTCCCCCGGTCACAAAATAAAGAAATAAGAACTGCTTGCTCTTACCTCTATAACTTATTCCACACATTTTTACACCCCATCCACAAGCACACACACACCACACATAACAAATGAAATCAAGGTTGAGGAATATAAACAGTTACAAATCAACAATCCTGAGTTCAGGGTTAGATGATTTGATTTTGATTGAAGTCTCGTAACTTCTCCGCAGGCCTGCGCTGCTGACAGGAGGTGGTGTTCCAGCACTCGCAGTCTTAACTTCTACTCGTGTTTCCTCAACACACAATATACGGAGATGTGAGGAACTGCTATCTAATTACCAAGACAGAATTATGGGAGTTTTTCCAAAAAGACAGGAGAACGAGAGAGGTTTATAGGTCACTCCTCTTTGCAGTTTGAGATCCTTCTACTGGCTACTGCTATCAAAAAACACTGCTCACATGGTCAGCAGCCAATGAGATGCCGTCGCTAGGCAGCTCGCTCTTAGGCATTTCCTTTCTGGTCCAACCTGGCACAACTTGTTCCAAGAAGTGGGAACATTATAGATCTCACTTTGCCTCAGGGAACATTTTTTTGTTGTTAAATTTCACCCACTGTTGCGTTTTAAAGCCACAGTCCAATCGTAAATACACAGTCCAAGATATAATATATAGGTTCCTTACGTAAACCTCTCAATAATTGTTCACATTATATTGGACAGGGGCAGATGGATTTTAATAAAACCTGAGGGTAGAGATTGTTTTTTAAAATTAAATTCTCTTACAGCATTCAGTGATTTTCAGTTTGTAGTCGTACATCTTGCATTGGTTATGGTGACTTAATCTCTTATACCGCCCAACCTGGCCAACTCTGGCCCAATTACTGATGTTTCCTCTTTTTTTTTCATGGGATGGGGGTATCGCTGGCTCGGCTAGAATTTCTTCCCGGTTAATAATGCTCCTTGTTCAGAGGCCTTTTAAAAGTCAACTACATGGCTGTGGTTCTGGAGTCACATGTAGGCCCAGGCCAGGTGAGGGCAGCAGATTTAATTCCCTAAAATACATCAGTGAAACAGATGGGATTTTAATGGCAATTGGCAATGGTTTCATGGTGGTCATCAGGCTTTTAATTTAGGATATTTATAGATTCAAATTTAACCATCTGCCAAAGGGGATTCCAAACCATGTCTCCAGAACATTGTTCTGGGTCTCTGGAATACTCGTCCAGTGACAAAACCACTACGACAAGGAATGCTTGATTTATCCTTTATTCGTTACCCGCTGCACCTTTCTGAGAGTGTGAGAGACATTTTGAACCTCTCAGTCGTGCTTCGTGTACATGAGTGTCGTGATGTTGTCTGTAAGTGTCGTAGTTATTCTATAAAAAAATTGCAAAAAAAAACCGATGTGGCTTAGCAAAGGTAAATATGAACCTCTTCACCTTTTTTTCCGGGAGGAACGAAAGCAATGTGATATTTACATAGTGAAGTTGAGCAAACGTCGGTGCTATAGATGATACTGGGTATCACCATATATGAATAACATCAAATTAGTGTGCAGGTACAGCAATAGAACATGAAGTCAAATGCAAGTTTTGCATTTATTTCAAGGGGAATGGGAAACCATAGTAGCGAGGTTTTACTGCAGTTGTACCGCGCAATGATGAGTACATGTCTTAAGTGTTCTTTGCCGCTTTATTCTACTTATCTGAAAAAAGACAAAGTAAATGTTTTGCAATCTGTTCAGGGAAGGCCAGCCTGACTCGTTCCTGAGGCTTACCCTGTGAAGGAACATTCAGCAGGTTGGGTACTTAGTGATCGGAACTTGGAGTTTCACTTTTGCCCTCATTTGTTTCCATCCCCAACAACCCCACACAGTCACATTCTGTATTTTCAAACCCACGATGCATTTTAAATTGTGCCCTCCTCGACCACGAGGACGTTTTATTCTTCTTGGGAGAAGTTCAGAATTTTCTTCCGCGCATTCTGTAGCGCAGCCAGCTTATGCATAGGAAATTGTGAGTGCTTTTCAACGAGCTATGCTGTGAGTCAGTTAACAGCACGTCAGATTTAAATTATGTAAGAAGAAATACATACACAATTGGAATTAATTCGAATTATATCAGGTGCTTGAAACAAATGGAAAATATTCTTACAATTAGAGAATAACAATAGTGGTAAATTATTAAAATACATTTCGAAATAAACTTCGAAACTGTGAAATGCCCGAGAAACAATCCGGTCATTCTATATTTTACCCTTCCGGTTTAAATCCCAATGTTGGCTGCAGCTGCCCGAAACCGGCGTTCGCAGGTCCGCCTACGTAATCGGGGCGAGGCATCGATTCTCCAGTCTGCTCTGATTGAGGCACCATAGAAAGGACACATTCGGAGGGCTGCGGTTAACGTAGGCTCCCGGGTAAGTAGGCAAATGTTTATTCAATTCCCCTTGGTCTCAATGGTTCTGACGCTGTTCGGACCTTTTGGGCCACTCTATCAGCGCCTGTTTCAGAGCGTGTACGATTGTGTAGATGATCAGATTGTGAAGAAACAGCCTTTGTAACTGAGCGTGTAGGATTCATTCGGTATCTGTAAGTTTGTGATGGTGCGTTTGGGTGTGTGATTCTCTCTGTATTGTTCTGTCTCCACATATTATTTGGCTGTGGGATTATATTTGTATTTGTACATCTCTGGGAATTTGAGTGCGTATGAATCACTCTGTCTTGTTCTATATCATGTACATGAATGTGGATTTACTTATGTAACTGTCAGCCTTTGGCTGCATATGAGCGTATGTTGCAATCTGTATTGCCTTGAGCCCAGTTCGCCATGTCATTCTGGCTTAGTTCTTCATCTGTCAGCATGTACCAATGTGTGAGAGCTTGATCCAATCTATTATTGCACTTTCTCTGTTAAATTTTGTAAGGGCAAGAAAAAAAATCTGTCTAACACTCGCACACAAAAACAGAGACTGTCATTCTCTCTGTGTCAGCTTGTATCCGGCACACAATGTGCGGTGCATTGAATATCTGTCCATCTCCTGGCATGCAAATACGTTTATGATTACCTTTCTATTTCCTTTCTCTTTTGCACGGCGTGGGTGTGGGATTCACCCTGTGCCCGCCAATCAATGGGTTAATGAGTGTTTCTTTAATATATTATTATCCAGGTCGTCTAAACAATGAGAGTTTGGCCTTCATTATTCTCTCGCTGTGCGACAGTGTCCATTTAATTATACATTGCTCCGTGTCTGCTCGATCATATGAACATGGCATTAATTGTTTATGAGCCGTTCTATGGGCATGTATATACTTTTCTGATTCACTTAGCACTGCTTCATCTCAGGTGCACTATCTGAATGTGGAAACAATTGTGAATATATTATTCTCTCAAAGTCTTTTTAAATCAGGATCCTTTCTAGCTGCACATTGAAACCGGCCTAATTCGTATCATCCACACATTGCTCTAAATTTGCCTTCAAGCAGACATCTTCTTCTTACTTCACCTGTTTATCTATGATATCACTTTCCCCTCCTACTTTTATACAGCAATAGTTCTTAAATACGAGATTGCTAATCTTCTCCATTTTTTCAGAATTTCAAAATTCCAAATTCGTCACACTCCATGGGATAAGTGGGTAAATATTGAACTCATGAATATATTGAATATATTTTGTTTCTTTCCTGTCACACTACATCGCTTCATCCTCATATTGATATGTTTCTGTGACAATGATTGTTGATATGCATTTCATTCGCTTGGTTACCTTTCTCGGATCAGGCCAATGGATACCTGCAGGCTCTGGCAGAGGACAGCTTTGGGACAGGGAGGATACAGCGGGTAAGAGTTGTTCACTTTCTTTTGAGCATGGATGGATAAAAGTTCTGAGGGCTGATAGCCCCATTTATCAAATGTTGTTACACCAAACAAGGGTTAGAAAGTTGCACAGTAACATATTGTATCATACGTGAGAGGAGGTACATTAAACCCACTCTTCCGCTGGTTAAGTTTATCAATGAGGGATTCACGACGTATGTATTACTCTCTGCTACTTTGTGAGAGTAAGAGAGGCATGTTGAATCTGTCAGTCATCTTTAATCGATGTGCCAGTGGTAACATTGTCATTAGAACGTTCGGAGGGCACAAATTCAATACAATTGGCCAAAGGACTAAATGTTGAATGATGAACAAACATTTCTACCGAGAGATTGATGGAAGTCTGGAACAAATTGCCTGAGAAATTCGTGGAGGCAGGTTCGATCGAGGTATTCAAAATGGAATTGGATTGCTGCCTTAAAATTGAGAATGTCCAAGGTTACGAGGATAAGGTAAGGGAATAGATTAGTTGGAATTCTCTTTCAGATAGACAGCGCAGTCTCGATGGGAATAATGAACCCCTTTTGAACTGTTAACATACTGTGATAATGTGACATATTATGTCTAAATTTGAGAAAAAATGGCAGATGCCGTTTTATGTGCTGAAATGTGAAATTCAATTTTGCAGGAAGACTAAAAATCCACGAAATCTCTTTCTTAAATGAGAGACTATTATCGTGAAACTACACCGTAGTACTATATTCGCCAGTGAGGGAAAGCAGCCTCTCCTATTCTATGCTGTATTTTCTCTTAGAATAATAATAATGTCAAATTGGTCAACTCTACTGTTTTTCCAAATACCAACGAGCTTTGGACCAAACTGCTCAACATTTCCTGATGAAACACACCTTTCTTTCCAAGAGCTAACAAACTGAACCTTCTTTCTACTGCCTCAATGCAATCATTTCTATCCTCAAGAAAGTTGGTCAATACTGAAAACAGGATTTGCCTAGCCATTAGAAACTAGGCTTGTTTACATTTATTGTACGATCTTCTTGAAATAAAGGCCAATATTCCATGTTATTTCCTTGTTCCTTGCTGTATTGACAGACTGATTGTTTCTGATTCACCCAGTATACACATAATTCCACATACTGTAGCATTCTGCGGCCTCTATCATTCGAAAGAACGCCCTGCATTTCTAAACATCCTGGTAAAGTGTACCATCACACGTTTTCCCACATCCGGGGAAAAGGGGTAAGGGAAGGGAGGAATTTCACTAGGTAATGAAGCGGATTGCGTCCATCGAGAGTCGATCAGTGGATGGCGAGTCAGTACATGAGAGTGGAAGAGTTGCAGTCGGTGGGAAATGACAAAAGGGAGATTGGAAGCGTTTCAGGCAGTGGGAAAGGGGATAACTGAGAGGCCGGGTTTTGCAGGGCAAATTGAACAGGATCAGTGAGAGTAGAAGAGTTCACTGGGCTAGGAAGGGCAACAGGACGTGGAGGATAATCACTGTGGATCGGGAATGGGATAAAGACGAGCAGCAGTGTTTCATTATAACGAAAAGTCTATAAGGACGACGGGAACAATTTCAGTTGATCAGAAAGGGGATTGGGATGACAAGGGAGCTTCAGACGCTGGTGACTCGCATTGGTTCAGTGGGTGAGGGAGCAGGGGGAGCCAAAGCGGTTAATCTGTTAGGGAAAGGAGAGCATGGTGAGGGTAAGATTTTTAGTGTGTGGGGGATCGGGAAGGGAAACTCTTTCATTGTATGGAGAATGGGCTAAGCGGTTGGGGGGCGTGTGGGGTGGGTGGGGGTGGGGTGGGGTGGGGGGGGGGGGTGGGTAAGAGGGGGCGGTGAATTGTGGTTGATAGAGACCCAGTGCAGAAGGAGGAATAAGCCGTATCCTTCTCCGGAACACATTGAACGCACACATATACTCTTCCACTCCATGACTCAGCTTCCAAGCCGACTAAAGGCCATCGCCTAGCTATGATTACAATCACTGAAACATTTAGGTTTCACCTGGTCTCTTTTTCTACCAACTGAATGACTCTCCTCACTCTGATCCACATAGTGTCAGGCGAATTTTATGTGGGCATCGGAATTTTTTTCCCTAGATTGGCAAGTGGACCACGGAGATGGAAGTGATTCACTCGTCGACAATGGGTTCATCCTGAGGTGTTAGGAGTCAATGGGTGTAGGCGCCGATAGGGTGTAGCGGTTATCTAGTGTATTAAGGAACGGATCTAGCAGAGCGGGAGCGTTTTCGTGCTTAGGGGCGTTGTGGACGAGTTTCAGTGAGTGGGAAAGGGGATCAAGTTGAGGCGGCAGTTGTCTGCTCGTGCATTATTTGGATATTGCAACGGGAAAGCCTTTCACTCGGATTGGAATGGGATCAGCACGAGGGAATAATTTGAGTAGTGGAGGGGTCTTTCGAGGGCTGGGGGTACATAGTGGTTGAGGAGGCGGTTCAAGGGAATGGAAAGAGATTTGTTGTGTGTGGTAGGGGACGGGGAATATTATCACTGGTTGTGGAAGAACAACTGGGCCCAGGGGAGAGTTCCAGTGTCTTATGGATAGCATGATCTGGAGTTGAATTTTCAGTTGGATTCGAAGGGCATTTGCAGATATGGGAAAGAGCCATGGTAGTGGATGAGCTTCACTGGTGGTCAATCGAATCAGGGCAAGTGCGAGAGAATCAAGGTGTGGGTAGTTTTGCTTATTGTTTCCCATTCACCGCTGACTCGGCCGGCATTTGATGCCCATGCATAAACCACCTTTACCTGATTAGCTTGCTGGGATTTCATAGGAAATTTCATGGTCAACGACTTTGTTGAGGGGCTGGGTTCGCATGTAGGTGAGACAAGGACGGCAGATGGACTTTATTATAATGAGCCAGGTGGGTTTTCCCAGAAAATCGGCAATGATGTTCTTTGTTGATTCAAATTTTCATTGATTACAAATTCAAATTCCACCAGCTTCCTTGGTGGGTTATTAACCCTGGCCACCAGATTTTGCCCTCTGGCACCAGTCCTGTGAGAATCCCACTGCAACACCACTTCCCAGAATTTTGAGAGAGTGAGCGGGAACGTTTCACTGATTGGGAACAAAGGGTCAAGGAGAGTTTTCATTGTGTGCGGGATCAGCGGGGTTGAGAAAGAGTTTTAATCGGGTTTGAAAGGGCATAATAGAGACGTGACGATTTTCTGTTGGATGTGGATAATGGCGGTGGGCAGTGTTTCTGTTGATGAGAAGTGTTACATATCAAGGGGAAGATTTTAAGTACGTGGGGGACTTTTCCAGTTGACGGAAGAGTTTAAGTAGGTTAGGATGGTGCTCAGGGTCATGTGAATAATTTCACTGTGTTTGGAAGCGTTTTCGACATGTGGACGAGTATCTGTGGTTGTGTAAGGGTGTCAGGGGGAAAGAAGTAGTCTAAGTAGTTGCGTGAATCATGAGATGAGAAGTGCTCCCTTCTGTCTGTAATGGTTCATTTGGAGTGAACAGGTTTCACTGGGCGGTTAACGGTAAGGGGAATAATTTAAATCTGTGGGCGATGAGGAGGAGTGCTAAGTTTTATATAATTTGGGGAACTGTGAAAAGCGAGAAGGTAAGAATCTCAGTGAGTGTTGTTCGGTATCAAGTGGAGTGGAAAGCTTTCACTGGATGGTGATGGGGATCAGGCAGAAGGAAGGGTCTTAGCTGTTGGGGCTACGTTTCTGGTTTCCGGGAGGCTCTCGTTATGTGGGGATAGCGGTAAAGGTGAAGGTTGGAGGTTCGGTAGGTGGGAACTAGGAGTCAATTGCTCAGATTTATTTCTGTGAGCGGGGATGTGTGTGAGGCGGAGGGGAAGGGTTACACTGGCTTTGCCGGAGATCAGGGCAGTTGAAGGGTTTCGACGAATGAGGATCAGGAGGAGAGTTTAATTTCAATTGAGTATAAGTGGATCATGAGGGGGGAATTAGATTCAATGGATGATTGTGGTGAATCATGTGAGGAGAATGCTTTCAGTGGTGGGGAATGGTATCATGGAGAGCAGAGGTTGTGGATTGGTGGCGAAGCACATTCGCGGGCTTTAGAGTATTTCAGTGGGTGTGGGTATGTATCAAATTGAGGGGAAGATTCTGACAGGTGGGGAAGACAGTTCCGGGGGCAGTGCTGCATTCTATGCAGAAGGGGTTAAGGGTGAGCTGGAGAAGTTCTTGGGGGGATGAAACGATAAGGGCAAAGGGAAATATAACCAGGGATGTGGAAGGGATGTGTTCAAACCGGAAAATTTCTGCAGTTGTAGAAAGGGATCCGTCGTTTAATATTTCAGTCGCTGGTGAATCACTGCGATTGAAAGGGTTTCAGAATTTTGGAAAGTGGCTAAGCGGAGGAGTGAGTTTCAGTGGGTGCTGAAGTTGATCAGGGTGGGGGGAAAACGTCAATACATGGGGAAAGGGATCATCGTCAATCGATGATTTACTGTGAGTGGGGAAGGCTATCTGGATGAAAGGGAAATGTCAATGAGTGGAAGCGTTTCGATGATTGGGGAAAGAGGTAAGCAGGTGCAGAAGAACCTCAGTGGGTGGAGATGAGAATCGGGGGAAGAGTGTCTGTGACGTGGGATGGGAATGGGAAGAGTCTCAGTGGCTGGGGATGGGGCCTGGGTGTGTAGATTTATTAGTGGGTATTGGAATGGGGGAGCAGCTTCAGTAGGTGGGAATGGGGGCACCGTATCGCTGGGTGTGGTTGGGGATGTCAGAGAGGTTCAGGGTATGGGGATCGTGGGGAGGGCTCTCAGTACGTGCTGATGGGGCATTTTCAGTTGAGTGTGGATGCGTGGCGGTTATCAGTGTGTGCGGGTAAGGATCGGTTTGGAGAGCTTCAGTGGGTGGGAATGGAGATCGGGGATGTGGAGATTCATTACATGGAGATGGGGGAAAGGGGCAGGGCGCCAGTTCCAATGGGTGCATAGACGAATCAGGAGATAGAGAGGGAGATTTCCAATGGGCAAAACTAGGAATCCAGCATGCAGCAATTGTTTCCATGGGTGGCTATGTGCTTGGGGGACAGAATTTCAGTGAGTGCAGATGGGCATCGAGGCGGAACGTTTCAGTTAGGTGGGGGGAAGTTTCAGTGGGTGGGGTAGGGGATGTGGGAGGAGCGTTTTAGGTAGTGATTGTTATCGGTTTGGGGGAGTTTCAGTGGGTGGGGTAGTTATGGGCTGAGATTTCCCGGGTTTGGGAATGCGGATCTTGTGGAGTGTAAGTGGTTGGGCATGGACGCGTGGGGGGTGGGGGGGGGGGAGATTCAGTGTGGGTGAATGCTTATCAGGGGTGGTGGGGGATGTTTCAGTGGTGCGGGTTGAGATGTTTGGGAGTGTTTGAATGAGTGGCCTTGGGGACCGAGTGGGAGATCCACTGGTTGGGGATGTATATCGTGGGGGAGATCCTGTGAGTAGGGATTGCGTTGGGGGGGTGTTCCATTGAGTAGGGATGGGTATCTAGGGTAGGTGTTTCAGGGGATGTGGATGCGAATGGGTGTAGTTTTCCAATTGGTGAGAGGGGTACCAGGAGAGAGGAAATATTTAAATCGGCGGGGCTGGGTTTCAAAGAGATAGCAAGTGTTCAAATGAGAGTTGATGAGGATCAGAGCAGTGGGTACGGAAGGGGAAGAGGAAGAGGGGGTAATTTCCAGGTTCAGGGAGGAAGACCAGGCATGTTTTTAGATGCGTAATTGTACTCAAGGAAAGGAGAGCCGTTTCATGGGGTGGAATAGGTCATCTCCGGCGGGGAGGAGTGTCAGTGAATGAGAAGGGGAGCATGCTGATTGGAGAAGGGGTTAATGAGGGGACGAAGTTTTTCAGAGAGTGGGAAAGCTGTTCAGTGAAGGGGAAATGTTTCAGTGGATGCGTGGTCCTTCAGAGGGTAAGTTTCCACTGCCTGAGGATGTGAATACTTTGAGGAGATGATTAGTATTTTTATGCTTTTGGGATCAGGGTGTACCATGGCAGTGGGGGCTGAATGGCATGAGGGCGATGGTCATATTTCATTGAGATTGGAGGTTTATCCAGATGAGACGTAGAATGTTAGGGCCTGCAGAGAAAGTGAAGTGCGAGGGGAAATCGTGAATGCACTGGGCCATCAGTGGGAGTGAAAGGCTTTAAGTGTGTGTATAAGCAAGGTGGTGGGGGTGGGGTTTCAATGGGTGGTGAAGTGGGTTGCGGTGTGTGCAGACTTATAGTGCGCCTGAAAACGTTATTGGGGGAGACAAGAATTTCCAGTTTCTGGGGGAGAACACCAGAGCGATGGGATATTGTCAGTGGGTGGTGGGAATGATCAGGGGGATGCAAGCGTTTCAATGATTGGCGAAAGACATCTTGGTGAACGGGATGGTGTCAGTGTAACTAGAGTATCTGTAATAGAGGGAGGTTTTCAATTGGTCTGGAAGGCGTATAGGGGTTAAATGTTAATGATGTGTAAACGTTACGGGGTTTAATGTTGAGGAGAAAAGTTTACATGATTGGGGAAAGCAATAATGGGAGGGGAAGATTATCTGTGGCTGGACATGGGGTACAGGTGGAGTGCAAGAGTTTCAATGGGCAGGGACGGACATCATGGGGAGTGGAACAATTTCTGTGGGTGGTGAATCCTTGAGATGGGAAGTCTGTCAATATTTGAGAAATTGGATCAGGTTGATGCGATAAACCTTACTGTTAAGGCTGTATGATAAGGAGGCAGTGTTTCAATGGGTGGGGAAGGAGACCAGTGTGGGCTAAATATTTCACTTTGAAGATGGGGAACAGAAAGACGCAGGTCTTTTCAATGGGTACATCAAGTGATAAGCGATATCAACATTGTTTGAAGTACATGGGAATGTACGGGAGGGAAAGGGCTTCAGTGCGTGGGAAGGTGGATAAGCAATTTTGCGGAGGGTTTCAATGTGTGGGGAAGTAGATCAGGGTGAGCGGTGAATTGCAGTGCATGAAGAACAGCCATCAGGAAGAGGTCATGTAAGTCAGAACGTGGGGAAGGGAATCTGGAGGATTGTGACTGCCTGGGGAAGAGAACCGAAGGATGGGAGAGTTTCAGTGGGTGGGAAAGGGTATCGAGGTGTGGAAGAGCTTGGAAGGTTTCAGGGCGAGAGCATATGTTCAGGGGTTATTGTTGGGATTCAAGGGATGGGGAATAGTTTTGGTCCTTGGGGAGGGGCATCAGATGGGGTAAGAGACTCGGAGGTTGTGAAAGGGGATCAGGGAAACTGCAAATTAACAGTTGGTGTTTGAGCAGATCAGGGCGGGGGCAACTCATTCAGTGTGTGAGGAGGTGTGTCATGATGAGGGGAAGATTTTCATTGTTCAAGGAGGTGAGCCGAGGGATGGGAGAAGGGCTTCAGTTTGTGGGGAATGGAATCACTGCGACAGGACTAACTTCATCTGTGGGGAAGTTGATTAAGACGAGGCAGAGTGTTATTTGACGGTGGAGGCATCAGGGCGTGCAAGGGAGAATCAGTGGCTTTAGGTTCGATATAGGGAAGGGGACATGTTTCATTTAATGGAGGAATCATATGGTTGGAGGTAGTTTCATTGTGTGTGGAAGTTTATAGGCCCGAGGGTAAAATTTTCACAGGCTGGGGACAGGCATCAGTGGAAGAAATGTTTCAGAGGGTCGGAAGGGTGGTCGGTCCAGGGTAAAATTTCAATTACTGGCGAAATGTTTCGGGACTGAGGGAGATTTTTGCAGGGTGGAAAACAGTATTAGCGGGACCGAAAGACTCTCAGTGGGTTAGTAACTCAGTCATGGGGACGAGAACGTTTTCAATGGTTTGCAAAGTGCCCATGGGAGGTAAGAAGGGCATCCCTGGATAGCAAAGGGGACCTGCAGGATGTATAGAGTTTCGGTGGGTTGGGAAGGGATCAGGGGAGCAGAGGATTTTCAATGCGTGTGGGATTAGGCTTTCATTGAAAAGGAAGTGGGGATGAGAGAAAGTGTAGGAGTTTCATTGTGTGGGGAAAGGGTTAAGGAATGTCATTGTACAAATGACATGAGGGATAAATATACACTTGCATAGGCTGTTTTATAATTATTCCAGCAAATCAGAAGATTCATTCGATTTACATTTAATGAACTGAACGGATTGAACGAAATGCACCTCGTGAAAGAGACCTGTGATGTGTGGGATAAATTTTCCATGACCCTGGACCAGGATTTGTAATTTGTTGAAATCATTCATTAGGAAGCTAAACAGAGTAATTGAATGATGAGCTCAACAAAAGCATCGAACGGGAAAGATGATTTTGGAAATGCCGGTAATGCTGAGGAACTGTGCATGCCAGTATAGATATACACAACGTATGGAGCATGTGGAAGGAGATTGAGTGACGTGGATAAGTGCACGAAACTACACATTAAAATGGGTAGAATCTAGAATCGATTTAATATAAACAAAGTCGACGTTCAAAATATCACAACTGATTCAATAAAATGCTGATAGAGCCAGTCTATGTTGATTCAGGAACTTGATAAAATATTGCATCACATATCAATTATTATTCACATAACTAATGCTATGTAGGTAATATGTTCTCATTTTTATTTGCTAGTTTTATTATAACATGTGTTTAAAACCCACGCTGGAATATTGTCAAAACTACTTAAAAATCTTTATTTCAATTTTCGTTTGGTCACTGGAGAAGGCAACTGGGAAGTGTGTCTTTCACTGTTTTGTGTTTGCTTCTGTTGGCAGCAGATTCATTCTTGAATGATATTCTACCCTCAGTAATACGCAATCAGACAATCTCTGGTATATACTATCCTTCCTATGTGCTCTTTCTGCTTCCAGCAGGCACAATCTAAATAATCCTATTAGAACTACAAAATTTTCAATAGCAAAGAGCAATAATTATAAAAGCTATAAACCTATTGTAATAGTAATCAACTTTTCAGCAGAAGGCCAAAACAGTTTAATGATATCACTCACAGTTCAGTCGCTAAAGGAGAAAAAAGAGTCAGGAAGGATTGCAACCTCATTCCGTGCGCTGGCAGCAGCAATAGCACATGAAATTTAAATATCTTCCTTTAGGAAATACTGAGCACCCCTTCCCGCATCGTGTAAACCCACGGCTGACCTCGGAATGAATTCAATTACAACAGTTTTAGCTGAAATCACATGTTCCTTCAAAACAACCAAAAGATTTTTTACATGTGCGAACAGTGAATTGCTGCCTGGTAACATGCACCAATGACAAGTCATGAGGCCACACGATATACACGGAAACTCCGTCTCAAACACCAGCCTATCAGACAGGCCAATCATTCTGGAATGGAAATCTGTCATCGAACTCGCATCCAAATGATAGAATGAAACACGAACGGGATGAGGCTATTGAACAACATTTGTGTAAATGTTTTCTTCTAAAGTGCCCTAACTCTGACCCATATACATTACTTTAGCCAATAACGCTGCAAATTCGAACTATTGAACTAAATATACAATTGTCTGATATAGTTGCTGTGGAACCTGACTGGATTCTCCTTCCAGTTCATGCTTTCAGTGCCTTAACCACATTCTGTTTGAATTAATTTATCTTCCTTATACCTTTTCTGATTTTAGCAATTATGTTAAAATCTTTCAACTGTGGTAATCCAAGGCAATATTTTTACTTGTCTTCTTCTCTCAGAGCCACTCTTTGTTTTTAATACCGTGATCCCGCATGGCAGATTTTTCAGGAAAGCAAAAGCCCATGGGGTTCAGCGTAACGTGGCCAACTGGATAAAAAGGTTGACTTTGAAACATCAATAAAAGTCTAATGGTCGATGGATCCCCCTGCGAATTGAATGTTGCCTCAAGTGGTGTTCCACAGGGCTTGGTGTTGGGACCATGGCAGTTTGTGTTAATTATGAACGATTTGGACGAGAAAGTGGGGGGCACGATTGGGAAATTTGCAGATGTCACAAATATTGGCCGAGTAGTGAATAGTGTAGAAGGTACCAATAATCTCCAAAACGATATACATATTGTGGAGTGGGCGGTAAAATAGCAGATGTATTTTAATATAGAGAAGTGTGAGGTCTTAGATGTAGGGAGGTTAAACAGTTACAGGGGTTGCAAAATAAATGGGAATATACTAATAGTAGTAGATGAAGTAAGAGTTCCTGGCGTACAATTACACCAGTCCCTGAAGGCAGCAGTTCATGTAGACAACATTGGAAAGAATGTATATGGATAGCTCCCCTTCATTGGCAGATTTATAGAATATAAAAGTATGGATGATATGTTGAAATTGTATGAAACATTGGTGCGGCCAAAACTAGAGTATTGTGTGCAATTCTGGTTACCACATTACAGGAAGCACGCAATAGCGCTGGGGAGAGTGCAGAGGAGGTTTACAAGTTTGTTGCTAGAGTTAGAAACGTATAGCAACGAGGAGAGATTGGATTCATTGGGGCTATTTTGCTTAGAACAAAGAAGGCTGAGAGGTAACTTGATTGATGTGTACAAAATTATGACGGGAATAAATAAAGTGGACGGGGCAAGATTGTTTCCCCCGATGAGAATTCTGGAACAAGGGGATATAGATTCAAGATAATTGGCAGAAGATGCACGGGGGAAATGGGAAGATTTTTTTTTTCCGCAGAGCGTAGTTGGTGTTTGGAATACTCAACCCAACTGGGTTGTAGAGTCAGAAACTTTAAATTATTTTTAAATGCACCTGCATCTGCACCTAAAGTGCTGTCAGCTGCACGGCTTGGGGCCGAATGAGCAAGGTGGGAATAGAAAGAGCACCTGTGTGTCCTCGGGCAGGCATGGAAAAGATGGGCCGAATTGCCTCCTTATGTTCTGTAACTTTTCTATGGTGCCATGTTTCTAACTCTGTTGGATTATTTCATAATCTACTCAGTTTCAACAGGAAAAGCATCAATTCCACCAATCTCTCCACTTAACAATATTCTCCCGCCCATAAGCTCCTCTCGGAAAGGAAGAGGCCATAAGGTGCAGCAAGCCTTCTCTGCTACTGAATATGATCATGGTTGATCTGATATGAGCCAGAAACCCATGTCTCTGCCATAACTCTCCAAAATAACACAGCTTCGTTGGCGATAATATAGATTGCCTTTCTCAGCCTAACATATGTTCAACGCCTATCATGCACGGTTCTCCGTACACGAAACATTGAAAGATGAACAACCTTCTGAGATCAGATATTCCTGCTCATCTGCAACTTGTGTGAGAGTTCCCATATTTTTGAATATCGCTGCCTAATTCTAGGACTTCCCACGAGAGGGACGCCATCCCATTATTTCCATTGTGAGGCCAACCCCAGAATGTTGTCGGTTTATAATCATGATGTTATTTAGTTGACATGGTGTCTTCCTTAGAACTTTATCTGTAATTTCTGTAGGACCTCGACATTTTTCAGACAATTCAGTGACCAGAATTGTGCACAATATGTCAGCTGAATAATAGCAATTAATTTACCAATGTGTAAAATGATTAATTAGATTTCAATTTAATACCCATGATTACCTAACAAGTACAAATAATGTTTCATTTGTACCAAACTCCATGCTACTTTCAAGGAATCATGGACATGCACCTCACAGTAATTGTGTACTTTATCCCTTCAATCTAGTTAAAGTTATACTTTGATGCCACGAGACGGAATGTTTTCCAAGGTGCGTTGCTTCTCACAAAAGCACAATAAATTCAAGCAGCCTCGCGTCTGGCCACTTTACCACTTTTCCTGTGTCAGTCTTGTTTCTTTTGCTAATGTGTTCACGATTTGCAACACTATGAAGTTTTGTTAGCAGTTTCTTTCTGTACCCAAACCTATATTCGTTTTTAATCAAATGTGTGAAAAAAAGATCAATTGTCTCATAATCGACCCCTCAGTGGAACACACTCTCCCTTCTCGGAAGAACGTACATTTTCGACTAATTTCAGCCGCCTCCCTCTTTGTCAATCTACTTGGCAAGTAAACAACGTCGTTTCATGCAATGCACTTCGACTGACAGAGAAAATCTGCGAAGAGTTTGCTTGACAAAATTGAAAGCCCATGGCTTATATAACGGCAGCATGCCCTTCCTCGGCAATGTCTGCTAATTCATGAAATTACTCACATATTGTTCAGAAATGATTGATCTTTAACAAATGGTCTGGTTGACCTTGTTAATCCATGCTCCTCTTGAGGATTATTTACTCCTTGATGAGGTTTCTCCAATGTCAGTGATGTTATGAAGAAGAGTCCGGTATTCCAAGGGTTGCCATCTCCACCTTCATGGACAACACCGTAACATTTGCACTAATTAAGTTCTCGGCCAGCAGTGCAAACCCAAAGAGGATTGAAACATTGTCCTCAAAGCTTCTTAACTTTATTATTGCTCCCTCGTCATGGAAATATTTTTTGACTGGTAACAGAACTACTTCTGCTTCGAATGTAGACAATTCCTCATCTTCCCTTCATCATTTGCTGAAAAACACTTATTGAATATTTTGGCGCGTTAACTTTTTGTATCATGCCCAGGTTCCTTCAAACTAATTATAATATTATGTGTGTATACACACACACACACACACACACACACACAAACGTATATATATATATATATATATATATATATATATAATTGAATAAGCAGATTCTATTCTACACAATTTAGGGACCTTTCACCCACATTGGTTTTTCTTATCATGTTCCGCAGCCTGCACTTGGCCATTGAAAACGCCCGATATTGTTTCCCTTTAATTTCACATGCCAATAAAGTTTGCCGATAAATTCAATCTCGAATCTGTTGTGTGTTATTTGGGAATCTATAAAACACATCGAACTACTTTACATTGCTGTTTCTGCTTATCGGTCCAAATGATTTAGCCTATCAATGATCTGCTATTCTGTTCTCCTGTAGAATTCTCGTTTTATTCCTGATCAATATTGCCTCCAAATTCCTTTATCTCAATTGTATCCGCCAAGTGTTTACTGCAGACAAAGGCGTCGAGTTCCCATCGGGGCCGACGTATTCCATAATATTCACACTACCATCAACTCATGTGGAGCCTTCTGCAGAAAACTTGTCAATTGTTTCTGTAAAATTCCTTAAATTGATAGTTAGCTATTCCATCACACTGCTGACGCAGCTATTTTTAAATTTTATTTTATTGCTGCTCTTCCGTCTCAATTCTTTGTCGTGTTGCTGCTCCTTCTCGCAGTTGTTGGGTCCTGCTGTCCACTCACACTCATACATTTCAGACTGTAGCCCACAACAATATTTAAATGCATTTTCGTCGCTCTGATCCGGGGCAAGATCTACGGAACATCAAAATTAATCTTGTCCCTTCTCTCTTGTCGGGATTATCCTTGGCATCTGAAGCAATTTCTCCTCCAGCACGTGCCGATCCACGCATTCATCTGCACTATCTTCATGGTTCCTTATTTCCCTGCACGTAGTTCTGGGGTTAATTTTCAGATAATGAACTTAGAAGCCGCGTTCTCACAGTTTCTCGTTGATGATTTTTTTAATAATGACCTGTGTCGTTTCTCTAGCTATGTCATCTGTCACAAATTGGAACTTACCTTCTACTCGTCACTCTTTTGCAGAATTTCCTGCACCCATTCAGCGACATTATTTTCTCTGTTACCGAGGGAAGCAATGCAAATTGTGGGAACTGCGACTCTGGCAGGAGGAACGACATTATATTCCGCTTAATATCAAATGCCCGATAACTTCTAGATTGATGCAAGTTGTCGACCCACGCTGTACAGACCACTCCCGCACAGGGTCTAGGAATGGTTTCTGTCGGCAATTCAAGGAAGTCGCATCGCACTGAGTGATAGTCAACGCTGACTATCAATTTAAAAATGTCAAATTGGAGACAATGGCGGAAGCTGTGATTTAATACCGCATGAGATATAATTTTGGATTTTGAACAACTCTATTGATCAATATTACTGATTCTCTTGTCTTAGTTGGAGGTGAAGGGATTGAGTCTTATCACTTGTTCGGTATACTGTAGTAATTTAGTGATGAAAGGAGATGAAATGAACAGGGTTAGAGTGATGAAACAAAGGCTGTCAAATACATTCAAATCTACTTTATTCCTGTCCCAGGGTCGGTGCAGAGAGGAGCAGTGTTTACATCTTAAAACATTCTCCATTATGGCCAATTACCTGGATTGCTATTCGCAAAACAGAATTCTATCGTTTCGGGCACATACGAAAATTGTGGTTGGACATCATGTCAACACCATGAAGGCTGCTTCCACGATGGTTACGATAGTAACTGCCACGATTCTGTCCTCACTGAGCACAACTTTAACATTTGGCCTATTAAAATTAAAAGTGTCCACGGCTCCTTCATGCAATGGACTGCAGAGGAGCCGAGAGCAGAACGAACGATAATCCTCCTTTACTTTTTGATCTATTTCATTTGGAATGGTGAAAAGAGGAAGCAAGTAATATTCACGTAAGTTCCATTATGCTTCCCTTCGTTACATCTGATATTTGTTTTCTGGGCTGTAAATTATCTGCAAATGGAACAGCAGCTTTTACCAGCACGGAGGGGGGAAAAAAAAAACTTTGACACATCTTCAGCCCTCACCCTAACGATTACTAAAAAAAAAAACAGCCTTCAAATCCATAATCAATTCCCAATGAATATTGGATATCTTCCACACTCCGTTCAACTCCAAACAAAGACATGAACCACATCAAGGGAAATGAACCATGCATTATATAAACGCTATCAAATTTCCCGTGGAAATAATAATTTGAAGCACAGACATGTTGGCAAGTTCAGTTACTGTTTTTTGCTTATGTCCGAATAGAGTAATATCCCATAGCTTAAAGCACGGCTGCCTTTAAAATCTCTGGCAACACGTGTTTCTGTTAAGTGAGTTGACATGCGAATTACACGTTTTGCTGTCACTCACAAACCGCAAGCTATTTAACAGAACATTACACAGACTCATGAATTCACCGACAGAACTTAGCTGAACAATTCTAACTTGAAAATTGCACCCTCTGTCTTAAAACGACCAATTTAAAAGGAGTTCATTTAAACCTTTGAGGAAGTATTATTGGCATGCATTTGATCTAGATTTCATGTGTATAATTATTATATAATTCGCTGCACCCACTACAATCCCAAACACATTCCATCAGTAAAGCAAACGGGAATATGGTGAATATCATGGTGAATTTCTGGAGGGTTAATCAAAAGATTGTTTTAACATTTCTGCGAGAAAAAAATGGATGGGGAACTTTAGTTAAGAGTCGGAATGCATGCTGAATCTCAAACTGTATGACTTTGCTGCTCTGATCAGCCATTTTTTTTTGTCCACTAATACTAGGCTTTTGCAATAAAACATATGGGAGATTTGGGGAAAATAATGTGTTTCCTTATATTTGATCTATTTGGTTATAGCTGTTAGATTGTGAGGGACAGGTCAGCAGTACAGCCCCGCCCCAATTGAACATTTGTTTTTCTCACCTTTGATTGCATGGGATTTTCCCATAGAGAGGAGAGCGGAAATTTAGATTGATGAAGGACTGGGTGGAACTGTCAATTTGAAGTAATGAAAGGGAAGGGGCGGGAACGATTTATCTAGTGTAGATCACTAGAACACGAACAACAGGTTCAGAGAACTTAGAAACTTGGGGTCATAAAGACGTTGAAGGAGGAGTGGAGCGTCTCCATTTCTGTCAATAATAATGTGCCCTAAGAAACTGATCCACACAGTTACCTTGATTAAAAGTTATCCAATCCTGTCCTCTTGAGGATGTTATGACCAACTCCCAACTTCTCAGTTTCCCCCACTTCCATTCAGGCAAGAGAAGCTTCCAAACGGTACTTCGGATATGATTTCTCTTTTCCTCAATTGTGGGCTCACTTCCTCTATGGTTGCCGTCCGTCGAACATGCGTATTCCATTGCAGAGATTTCAGGTGATGCTCGTCTCCATTACTGTTTACACCATGGTGAAAACTACTCATCGACATTCACTCCACAAACCTACTAATTCAAGCGTAAAGCTTTGCCATTTCAGCCACATTCTTTTCAACGCTACCACAAAACCTATCCACTCTACCTCTCGATTTACATTCCCTAAACAGTCCCTGGTGCATTAATGCTTCACCAAGGATACCCACTCTCGCTTTAATGACACCTTCGCATAAAAGTGGGGAAGTGCAGACCTGTCCATTCATATCCTGTCCTGCAACTTTAAGAGCCATATTCACTCCTTCCAAAGTGAAATGGTTGATTATTCATTACCCGCAAAATGTATCTGTTTACATTCAGGGAACCAAGCAGACATAATTTTGTTGTTTTGCTGAAAATCGCTGTGACATCCACAAGGGTGAAATTGACCTTCAAGTAAGTTTCAAATGTAGTTTCTATCTCCCACATCAGCCAGGCCATTCTGTCCTCAGTCCCGTGCGCGATTTCAGTGAATTTCACCTGAATTTTATAATAATGAACCTTATCTCCCTCTTTGACAGAGTGCATCTTTCCAAGCTCAGACCTGAGATAAAAAGAAATCATGTCAAATATTGTTTTCCTATATTATCGTTTACAGAGGGAGCTGGTAAAGATTCTGCCCTTTGTTTAGCCACCTGTGTCGATAACAGTATCACACACCTTTACTTGAGTTTTTTCAACACCTTTCTCCCTTCCCACTTTCAAGGTCACTGTTTTTACTGGAACTATCACGGCACAACGTTTAACATAGCTAAGAGAAGGACACTTGGCTGAATGATGAAGATTGTTTGCCTCTTTATAACTGTTGCTTGGTCTTCCAAATAGTTCAAGGTTTTGCGCTCATATTTCAGTTTTGCAGCATCTATAGTATATTACCATTAATAAAGAACACTCTATAGTATTTTGCCATTAAAAATGAGATACCAAGGACACATAAACAGTTGGGAATGCAATGTAAGTTTAATAACGTGATGCAGAAAAAGTCTTTAACAACTGTGGAAACACTCGCAAGTTATATCATAATGTGATTATGAAAGTGGCCTTATTGGTTCAAGTATCGGTCAAAGTCGTCAATGAAACCAAGGCAGGTCACGTCGATTACCATTATCAATGCAGGCAACAAAGAAGAGAACACATCTTAAAATCATAAATTTGCTGCACTTGCCCATTGTACAGCGGCAGACCTGCTGAGCTGTAGCACTCAGAATTGGTGAAGCATTGATCACCATATATGGGTTGCCTAGCTGCATAGAAAAAGATGCCAAATAGTTGAGGAAACATGATCAATCTAAGAGGCTACAGAGGGAAAGAAAGCAAATGATACATTTACTGGAAACTGGGAACAAAATTGAATTTCACATTCAACGATATGTATCAGAGGAGGCGAAATGAGTTCCCTGTAAAGAGGAAGGGTTTTGTTTTATAGAAGGCGAGCTCTTAGAAACAATGTGGGCATTCATATCCGCCATTGTATAAAACACAGCTCGCAGCCTGCAGAGCCTCACAACAGGCACTGCGTGGTTTGATGTCCTGTGGACTAACAAGAAGCACCTGGCGCTGTGGCGGCTTCTCTGCACGTGTTATGTTGGCAGTTCGCTTCCAATGTTGACATAATGTGTCTGGAATTTTCACTTCGGGACTTGAATTTGAACTTTATAAAATAAAGCCTCTAAAAATATATCAGGGATTTTTTCTTTTGAGCAATTTCATGTAATCACTGAAACTACAGGACAGTTTACTTAGTGCAAATAAGTTTTTCCCTGATCACAAAAGAGAATCACATTACAAAGTTACTGTAATTTGTGCACACTTTCACAAATGTATAACACAACAAATCTACATTTTATGATGAAGGTCTTCGATTCCAAATCAATCAGTAAATTAATGTACAGCGGGAACCAATATCCTCCCTGTGCTTCTGAAGTGAATTAGAAGAAGCCATGGAAAATAACACCATTTCTCTGCCATAATTTCGAGGCGAATGTAGCATTAATATTGTTGCTCATCAAAAGCAAACAGGAGGAGTGAATATGTGTAAATACAAAGCATTGACTCGCTGTTATCCAGTTATGGGAATGCACCCTGAAAATAAGTCAGTTGCTTACTTGCTTCGAATCAACATGAGTAGTCATATTTTAACGTCACACGGAAATCTCCAGGAGTAAAGTTGCATCTGGAGAATTATAGGCGCCTGAGGATTTAATGCAGATTAATGTACGGACACAGCAGAGATGCAGGTATAAAATTACCTTTTATATCAAGAGCCATTAATCGGACACCACATATACCGGACGCTACTTCGAATGAAAACAATTTCAGCAGGCATTGGCATTTACTACATAGTTTATTAAAATCCATTGCCAACGATGACAAAAATGTATTGAAACAGAATTATTCGCTTCAAAACTTTGCCACGCAGTCATCTGTTCACACTGATGTATCTGGTTCAACCCAAACTGAAGCACTCTGACACCTTTCCAAGCAACAAACCGAATTCAGTGAGCTTGGAACATGGATATTGATAGAAAGACGGTTCGTGAGCAGCTTTGAACACTCGCAACGAATGAGGGAGATTGCAAGAATTGAGGTTTGCTACCGTGTATCTCATTGGGCTCAGTGATTTTTATCAATATTTGCACTTTTAAACGGACACTCTGGAAATTGTAACAATGTATATTTGGCATTGAAGAATCAAGGAACCCGTGCTTGTTATGTTACACATGCTAAATCATCTCATAATCCGACATGAACGTGAATTCTGAGGATTCCTCTGTAAGTACTCTAACTTACTCGGAACCCTCTTTTTTTATTATTAATTAATTAGGATGATAGAATCATAAGGCTGGAACAAAATAAAGCCCATTCGGCCCATTTCTTTCCTTCCACCATTCAACATGTTCTTGGATAATCTGGCTGTGGACTCAACTCCACTGCGCTGTCTGCACATCATGACCCCCTGCCTCTAAAAATAAATCCGCTAAATCTGCCTCGAGTGCATTGCATAACTCATGCTACATTTAAGAAACAAATTAAATACTGACTGAATCCAGATCTCCTGAAAACCCTTTGGAATTCATAGGGGCTTCTAATTTCACTTCAGAGCCGGCTTCAAAATCTGCCAAATACGTGAACTAATTGTAAATATCGTCAAACAAGCAAAGACCCGTCTACTAATCAAGAATAGAGATGTCAACATGTAATTACTGGACGGTGCCCAGAATCTTGTAGAACAACTGGTGCACATTCTCATTTCTTGCAATTGGACCACCGCTCCCGAGGAAACACATGTACACAAGACATGAAAACCAGAGATAAAAACAAAAAAACTGCGGATGCTGGTAGTCCAAAACAAAAACAGAAATACCAGGAAAGACTCAGCTGGTCCGGCAGCATCGGCGGAGAAGAGCAAAGTTGACGTTTCGTGTCCTCATGGCACTTCAACAGAACTAAGTAGAAAAATGAAAGGGGTGAAATATAAACTGCTTTAAGGAGGTGTGTGGGGGGGGGGGGGGGATTTGGTGGGGGGGTAATGGAGGGTGGAGGTGTTGTTGTGACAAGGAAGCAATGATAGGAGCAGATAACCAAAAGATGTCACAGACAAAAGAACAAAGAGATATTGAAGGGGTGATATTTTCTAAAAGAATGTGCTAATGAAGAAGGGAGAGCAGGACAAGCAAGGTAGCTCTAGTGGGGGTTGGAAATAAACCATGGGTGGAATACATTTAAAAATAATGGAAATAGGTGGGAAAAGAAAAATCTATATAGGTTATTGGAAAAAACAAAAGGGAGGGGGAAGTTACGGAGAGGGGTTGGGGATGGAGGAAGGGGTTCAAGGTCTTAAGTTGATGAACTCAATATTCAGTTCGGAAGGCTGTAAAGTGCCTAGTCGGGAGATGAGGTGCTGTTCCTTCAGTTTGCGTTGAGCTTCAGTGGAACAATGCAGCAAGCCAAGGACAGACATGTGGGCAAGAGAGCAAGGTGGAGTGTTAAAATGCCAAGCAACAAGGAGGTCTGGGTCATGCTTTCAGGCAGACCGAAGGTGTTTGGCAAAGCAGTCAACCAATCTGAGTTTAGTCCCTCCAATGTAGAGGAAACCACATTGCGAGCCACGAATGCAATAGAAAAAGTTGGAAGAAATGCAAGGGAAATGCTGCTTCACTTAAAAGGAGTGTTTGGACCCTTGGACGGTGAGGAGAGAGGTAGTGAAGGGGCAGGTGCTGCATATTTTGCGTTTGCATGTGGAGATGCCATAGGTGGGGGTTGAGGAGTACGGGTTGATGGAGGAGTGGACCAGGGTGTCACGGAGGGAACAATTCCTATGGAATGCCACCAGGGGGGGTGAAGGGAACATGTGTTCAGTGGTGGCATCATGCTGGAGTTGACGGAAATGGCGGAGGACGAAACTTTGAATTCGGAGGCTGGTGGGGTGAAAAGTGAGGACAAAGGAGACCCTATCATGGTTTTGGGAGGGAGGGGAAGGCGTGAGGGCAGATGCGCAGAAGATGGGCCGGACATTGTCATCAAACCCGCTGTCAAGGAAGGTGCTGTTGTTGTCTGGCGCATGGACCTCTACCTCGCAGAGGCTGATCGTCAAGTCGCAGACACTTCCTCCTACCTACCCCTGGACCATGACCCCACCACTGAACATCAAGCCATTGTTTCTAGGACTGTCACTGAACTCATCTCTTCTGGAGATCTTCCTTACACTGCTTCCAACCTGATAGTCGCCCAACCACAAACGGCCTGCTTCTACCTCCTACCCAAAATCCACAAACAGGACTGTCCTGGCAGAACGATCATGTCAGCCTGTTCCTGCCCCACGGATCTCATTTCTCGCTATCTTGACTCCCTTCTCTCTGCCCTTGTCCAGTCCCTTCCCACCAACATCCGTGATTCCTCTGACTCCTTACGTCACATCAACAATTTCCAGTTCCCTGGACCTAACCGCCTCCTCTTCGCCAATGACGTCCAATCCCTCTACACCTCTATCCCCCACTGGGATGGTTTGAGAGCTCTCAGCTTCTTCCTCGAACAGAGGCCCGAACAATCCCCATCCACCACCACTCTCCTCCGTCTGTTGGAACTTGTTCTCACACTGAACAATTTCTCCTTTAACTCCTCTCACTTCCTCCAAATAAAAGGGTGTGGCTATGGGTACCCGCATGGGCCCCAGCTATGCCTGTCTCTTTATGGGGTATGCAGAACATTCCTTGTTCCAGTGCTTCTCCTGCCCCCTCCCACAACTCTTTCTCCGGTACATCAATGATGACATCGGTGCTGCTTCATCACCTGGAAGCACCAGGACCAGGAAAAAAATATTAATTTTCCTGCCATTCTCCACCCCTCCATGATTTTCACATGTTCCATCTCTGAAACTTCCCTTCCCTTCCTTGAACTCTCTGTCTCAAATGCTCGTGATAAACTGTCCACCAATATCCATTACAAGCCTACCAACTCCCACAGCTACCTCGACTACAGCTCCTCACACCCGGCTTCCTGTAAGGACTCCATCCCATTCTCTCAGTTCCTTCGCATCCCTTCCATCTGTTCTAATGATGCTACCTTCAAAAACAGTTCCTCTGTCATGTCCTGCTTCTTCCTTAACCGAGGTTTTCCACCCACGGTAGATGACAGGACCCTCAACCGTGTCCGCCCCATCTCCCGTGCATCTGCCCTCACGCCTTTTCCTCCCTCCCAGAAACTTGACAGGGTCCCCCTTGTCCTCTCTTATCACCTCACCAGCCTCCGCATTCAAATGATCATCCTCAGCCATTTCCGCCAAATCCAGCATGATTCCAACACCAAGCACACCTTCCCTTCACCGACGCCCTCACCACACCCCACCTCCACCCCCGCGCTGGCATTCCGCAGGGAACGGTCCCTCCCTGACACCCTGCTCCACTCCTCCATCACCACATACTCCTCCACCCCCACCTACGGCAGATCCCTATGCAAACGCAAATATGCAACACCTGCCTCTTCACTTCCTCTCTGCTTACAATCCAAGGGTCCAATCGATCCTTTCATTGAAGGAGCTTTTCACTTGCATTTCCCCTCACTTTTTTTACTGCATTCGTTCCTCCCAATGCGGTTTCCTCTAAATTGGAGAGACCAAACGTGGACTGGGTGACTGTTTTGCAGAAGAACTTCGGTGTGTCCGCAAGCATGACCCAGTCCTCCATGTTGCTTGCCATTTTAATACTTCACCCTGCCCTCTTGGCCACATGTCTGTCATTGGCTTGCTGCATTGTTCCATTAAAGTTCAACACAAACTGGGGGAACAGCACCTCATCTTCCGACTAGGCACTTTACAGCCTTCCAGACTGAATATTGAGTTCAACAACTTCTGATCTTGAACTCCCTCCTCCATCCCCACCCCCTGTCCGTTTCTTCCCCCTCCCTTTTATATTTTTTCTAATAATTTATATAGATTTGTCTTTTCCCACCTATTTCCATTATTTTTAAATGTATTCTAACCATGGTTTATTTCACTCCAACCCCACCAGCGCTACCTTGCTTGTCCTGCTGTCCATTTTTAATTTGCACATTCTTTTAGATAATATCACCACATTCAACACCTCTTTATTCTTTTGTCTTTGACATCTTTTGGTTATCTGCTCTTATCCTTGCTTGCTTGTCCCAACAACCCCCACTTCTCTCTCTCACCCCCCGCTCCCCCCCTCCCCACCCCCCATCCCAAACCAGCATTTCACCTCTTTCTTATTTCTACTTAGTTCTGTTGAAGGGTCATGAGGAGTCGAAACGTCAACTTTGCACTTCTCTGCCGATTCTGCCGGACCAGCTGAGTTTTTCCAGGTATTTCTGTTTTTGTTTTAAAAACCAGGGTGTCCTGATCTCATGTAAAAGGAAGGGGACGCTCCACAGTGTAGCCGATTGTCTCATCACAGATAATAGCAGTAGGGCGGCGATATTTCATTATAAATTTGGACTTAGTGCACAAAATTGGATATCAAGCCTTACCAAGAACAGAAACACCAAGGAATAAGGGAGAAGTCAATTTCCAGACAGCCAGATACCTCAATTCCTAAAATCGGTGCTTGTAAATTGAATATCTTATTTCATATTCTTCCATAATGTTGTTTTGAAATGCTGCTCAAATCTCCCCTACTCTGCAGCGACCCTGTCACCTAACAGATATAGTGCTAATGTTCTCACGGCCAGTTTGGGAGTGTTAAATTTCATGACGTTCTCAATAGTAACAGTGATAAACCATCTAGATACGTAATCACGATTCACGGGGAACTACAGTAGTTACTTCATTTATCAAACAAGTTCAGTGATTCATGATTTTCTGTACAATTTGTAACCCTGAAATTCTAATATTATTAACCAGATGCATTGTGAATGGTATTTGTAAAATATCTAGGCCCGCATTAACTAATCGCTAACTATTCCACTGTTGAAAACTGCACAAATGAATGATACAATTATAGAAATGATGTGCATCATTGGCGATGGATGTTGTGCGTTTGAAAGGTGACCTGTTGATGGGTATGCTATTGTGAAAACAGTACTGCAATGTCCACCTTTATACAGCATTGATGAACATTGAATAATTCGAGTCCTAATGGATACAGTAATGGTTCCCTATTGTAGAACAATGCCGGATGCGCTACCTACTTTTATAGAACAATTTCCTCCTTCTCATCCGATCACTAGAATGTATATTGGTCAAACTTATACCATGATGCCTAAATCCACCTGTAGGATGCCTTAATAAACTAAGCCAGCGGCTCCAACTGGTGCAATATGAGCGTTTCTCTACAAAGTTTGCTGCCAAATGCACTATTTTTTTCTGTTTCAAGTTCAAGAAAGAAATGTTGGCAACGCTCACACTGTGACTCATAAACGACCAAATGGTGGAAAAACAGAAAGTGAAAGACTTTCAATAATTGTCCTTTTGCAAACAGGCTGAGTCCAGACCTAAATCGGCACCATCAATAAAATGTTGGGCCGGCCCTTGATTGAACAACATTTAATGCTTTATACGATAAAGCGAGAGTATAATCTAACTTGATAAAATGTTGTGCAATGGCGTGGAATCTTGCAAACTGTGATGGAATCCCTCCTGGATATATATGCAGAATTGATTTATCAGTGTCAATTTTACAGTGTGTTTGTCGTGAAACCAAGTTGCGCGCATGACCCCAGTGAACATGCCTTACTGAGAGCATATATTAGTGCAGAGTTGAAATGAGTGTTGGCAGTAAAACGAGTTGAATACGTGACACCAGGGAACAATGGTCTTTGAGACGTTCTGTTTGTGTAGACTTGTGCCAACTGATAGAATACAGCAGGCTTTATTATGAAATCATTACTTTAGCTTACTATTCTCTCCACTCCATGGAAATGTTCTCTTTTTAAATCATTTTAATAGGTGTGAATTGGAGGATGTTTCATGTTTTTTTATAAATGTTTAGTGATAATTGCATCAAGGTAAATGCATCGGTTGACATCGTCCCTTATGGAACTCCTCCAGCAGAGGATGATGCTGATTATTTAATTACAGTTTCTGAAACTATCTCACTTTCCTCTTTTCCTAGTAATTAACATGCAAACCTACGTACGGACAATAACAAAAACATGCGAAATTGAGCAGGAGTAGGGCACGCTGCCGCTTATTCTTTCTCCATCATTCTCTAAGTCCATGGCAGATCTGAATTAACCTCCGGCTTTCTATCGCACCTTTCATCCAGTTGTACTAAACCTATTTATCAACATTTGCCTTAAATGAATATTCAAAAGGCGCTGCTTGCAATGCCTTTTGAGGAATGAGAGCCAAAGTCTCACTACCCTCTGTGAAAAAAAGAAATACATGTTTCCTCATCTAGATCTAAAAGAGGTGGATCCCTTATTTGTAATCAGTGAAACCTAGTTCCAGATGCTCTCACAAGAAGAAATTTCCTCTGCACATCCACCCTGTCAAGCCTGCTCAGGATCTTTGGGTCACAATCAAGTCGCATCTTACTCTTGTAAATTTCAGTGGATCCAAACCAATACAGTCGAATAGATCCTCAGAAGGCAGCCTGCTCATTCCTGGCATTAGTCTGTTTAACCTACTTTTAAATGTTTCTAGGGCATATACATATTTATTTATATAATGAGGCAAATATTGTATACTGCACCCCAGTTGTGGTCTCACCAGTGTGCTGTGGAGCTGAAGCATAACCTCCCTTCATTAGTATCCAGTTCTTCGGTTTGCTTTTATAATTCTTTGCTCTACCACAATGTGGTACATTGGCCCATTTCACTTTTCCAGACAGCACATGTTACTTCTTCAAAATAGTCCAATAATTTGTTCATAAAACGTTCCCCATGGACAAAACCATGCTGTCTCCGCTTGATAGCCTTGATGTTTCCCATGTGCCCTGCCTTCTTCTTATGGTGTCCACGGACAGTCTGTACATGGCCCAGCCAGAACTTAACACATTTTTGCGCCTTTTTGTTGAATTTTGCATGATCCGCAACTTTGCAGGATTCCTTAAGCGATAGGCATTGCAGATGATGTTGCATAGTCTGTGGTTCAGTTCCACATTCACAAGTTGTTGGACTGTTTGTATATCCCTATTTGCTCAGCGACACCTTTGAACGACCTACGCCAGTCCTAAATCTGTTAAGGCACTTCCAGGTTGCAATTATCTCCTGGGGGAATGTTTTCATCCGGTAGAATTTCCATCACTGGGGGCTGTTCGAGACTGAAGAAAAAACAAAGAAAAAAGAAAAGCACAGCACAGGAACAGGCCCTTCGTTCATCCAAGCCTGTGCCGATCATATTGCCCGTCAACTAAAACATTTTGCACTTCCGGGGTACGTATTTCTCTATCCCCATCCTATTCATGTATTTGTCAAGCAGCATCTTAAACAGCACTATCGCACATGATTCCACCACCTCCTCTGGCAGGGAATTCCAAACACTCACTACCCTCTGAGTAAAAAACTTGCCCCACACATCTCCTTTATAGTTTTCTCCTCTCACCTAAAATATATGTCCCCTAGTCATTGACTCTTCCACCCTGGGAAAAAGCTTCTGACTATCTACCCTGTCCATGCCACTCATAATTTTGTAAACTTCTATAAAGTCGCCCCTCAATCTCCGTCGCTCTAGTGAGAACAATCCGAGTTTCTGCAACGTCTCCTCATAGCTAATAACCTCCAGACCAATCAGCATCCCGGTAAACCTCCTCTGCACCCATTCCAATGCCTCCATATCCTTCTGGTAATTTGGTGACCAGAATTGCACACACTATTCCAATTGTGGCCTAACCAAGGATCTCTCCAGTTGCAATTCCCAGCTTTTATACTCAATACCCCTGCCAATGAAGGCAAGCATGCCATATGCCTTCCTGACTAGCTTATCCACCTGCGTTGCCATTTTCAGTGACCTGTGGACCTGTACTCCCAGATCCCTCTGCCCGTCGATGAACTTAATGATTCTGCCATTTACTGAATACTTTATGCCTCTGTTAGACCTTCCAAAATGCATTACCTCGCATCTATCCAGAATAAGCTTCATCTGTCATTTCTCCGCCCAAGTCTCCAACCGATCTTTATCCCGTTGTATCCTTTGACAATCCTCTTCACTATCTGCAACTCCTCCAACCTTAGTGTCGTCTCCAAAGTTCCTAATTAGCCCTGTTACATATTCCTACAAATCATTAATGTATACCACAAACAGCAAAGGTCCCAGCACTGCTCCCTGTGGAACTTCAATAGTCACAGCTCTCCATTCAGAAAAGCACCCTTCCACTGCTACCCTCTGTCTTGTATGACCAAGCCAATTCTGTAACCATCCTTTCAGCTCACCACCGATCCCGTGCGACTTTACCTTATGTAACAGTCCGCCATGAGGGAAATTGTAAAAGACCATACTGAAATACTTGCGAGCAGGTCTTTCCACAAGGCAATGGGGGCTTCAGATGTGGTTGATTGTACGGTTTATGCAGCTCTTCCTTGTCTTTCAGCGGCTGGGTGTAGGTGTATGACCGTGCAGATGATGTGCCACATCTGATGTTTGACTGAGTCGCTCTTTCCTGCTGGTTACCGTTCTTCTTATATCAGGGGGAGCGATATGCGCCAGGATATATAGGCTTTGATGCTTGTTGGTTTTAAACAACATCTGCTTTGCCATAACATCTTCAATAATAGTTTCTAACATTTCCCTATGTTAACTTAAATGGCCAATAATACCCTGCTTCTTGTACCTTCTGCGACAACACTCCCATTGGAATAAACAACTTAAATTCGCTGTTTTAAACTCTAATGGAACCATCCCGTTTAAAAGGCATCTTGAACAAAATAAAATCAACGCATCTGTTATCTCACTAGCCACTTATTTAACTGCACTAATGAGAATTACATCAAGACACGGGCACTTGTGTAGTCCGCAGCTCCAATGATTTATTCAGACCGACAAACCTGCTGATTGTAATTATCATGAGTTGCTCCATCCCTCCTATTCACTGATTTAAAGCAGCTACTGGGATGTTATTGGCAACCTCCATAATGAAGGACGATCCCAAATGCCTGTTCAGTTTATTTTCGGTCTCCTTGGTTTCGATTATTAGTTTCCAAGACGCACCTTCTATAGGACGAACGCTAACTTAGTTAACTGTCATCTTATTTGAGTATCTGTAGAAATTCCTACTACTCACTTTATATTTCGATCTTGGTTTCTCTCACACATTATCGTTTTTCTCCTTGTTCATTTATTTTGTCACTTATTCATATTCATTAAATTCTTTCTAACCTTCTGACATGCCAGCTGCTTTTGCACAATTATATTTTTATTTTCCTTAAGTTTGATATTGATTTTAAATGTTTTTGTTTATTTATAGCTGTCCCACGGATTGATTTGTTTTTCTTTTTTTTTCTTGGATTTTGTGCATTGTGATATGCCCCTTTAAATATCTGCTGCTGCATTTCTATTGCCTCTTCATGAACCTCCTTTGCCAGTTCTCTTTAGGTAACTCTACGTTCAGGCACTGTCGCGGAAATCGGAGTGAACACTCAGACCCAGGAGGTTTGTCTCGGAAGCCTTTATTAATCGTGATATCACGGAGAGCCCAGTAGCATACAAGGTAGCCAGCTGACACTCTAAGGAAGCATCAGAGCACACACATATTTATAGTAGAAGTTGTACATATCAAAGAGCTTGAAGGTGATAAGGCTGTCTAACTTTCAATGATCAATTTCATTGAGAATCATTGTCACACAATTAGTCTATTCTAAGTTTATGACTATACAGGATATTGGGGGAAGCTCACGTAGTAATAAAAGTGAGACAGAGAATAGATGACCATTGCTTGATCCTGGGGGCAGACATCCCGTCTCAAGGACTCCAGGAAGCCTGCCCATGACACTCCCCTTTCTCCCCTCCTGCAGCTGCAGGTGTGCCTGCTAGAACAAAAGAGGGAACTGCGCTGTAGTATTCCACCAGTGTGCTAACGAGAGAGGGAACTAGTATTCCACCATGGTGCTAACTGTTTAGCCCTTAGTTGACCTGTAGATGTATTTTATTCTTCCACAATCCCTCCTTATTAATCTTTCAGATTAATACAAATGAGGAATAGTATCTTCATCATCATAAGGGGGCTCATAACCATAAGGGAAAGGCCGATCCCTGGCAGGGTAAACCTTTTCTCTCCACCAGTGGGTTTCACTGGAGCCAGTGCGCATCAATTGAGGGACAACTGGAGCTCCTCCTAATCCAGTAGAGACACTGTTAATAACCTGGGAACAGCAAATCCGCAAAACAATACATGCACAACACCCTATAACACATGCTACGACCAACCCAATTAAAACGTATAGCAACCAACTTCCCCAACCGGAGAACCAACCTAGTATTACAGACCACCAAGAATCTTTTTTATAAAAATTACTCAAAACTTCAGTTTCAATACATAATACAAGTTAGATCACTTGGTAACAGCTGTTATACTGTTGCCGGACAATGTCTTTTACAGTGAGTGGTGTGGACCCAGTCTTCCTTCCCTTTAATCTTCAGGGCCGTTCGAGTTGTTAGCAGCAAAAGGTAGGGTCCTTTCCACCCTCTCATGTAATTCAGCTGCTGTTTTGCATAGAGGAAACTGAGTACAAATCCAACATTTAGTCTGATTAACATGCGAGGCTACGGCCTGCATTCGCTGAACCGCAGAATTGGTATTCCATGCCCCCGCAAGGACCACGCAGGACAGGATCCAAATCGGAGTCAGCATTCCGACGGCTCAGTTAAATTTCGTGCACAAACACTTCCGTCCGAAGTCAGCGTCCGCTTGACGTACGATGCGTGGATCCACAAGGGCGTCCTTCAACCTTATGGCCATATGGGTGGTGAGCAGGACTTGGAAAGGCCCCTCCCATCGAGGTTCCAAACAGTTCTTTCTCCTGAAGGTCTTTACTAGGTCCCCGGGCTGGTATTGATGGCAGTCTTCAATGTTGGGCTTTTTCTGAGCTTCTACTACCTGTATATGCAAGCTCTTGAGAGAATTAGTGAGCGCTATACAGTATGTAATCATTCCCTCATCCATAGCGTGGATGTCCATTTCCCTAGCAGACAAGGGTGGGGTCACTGGGAGGCGCAGAGGATATCCCATTACAACTTCATAAGGAGAGAGGGAGGTGGTACGGTTAGGGTGCGAGTGCATTGCCATGAGCGCCAAGGGTAGAGCTTCAGGACATTTCAAACCAGTTTCTTCACGTAATTTAGTTTTTCCTTCAGAATACCATTTTGTCTTACCATCGCCCCAGTAGACTGGGAGTGGTATGGGCAGGAAATGTGGTCGTTGCATTGTAAGGCCTTTGACAGTTCCTTTATCACTTTAGCAGTAAAATGAACAACAATTTTACAACAACAACAGCATCATTTCTTCGGGAGGGATACGCCTCCACCCATCGCGAGAACAAACATACTAGAACTAAAACATAATTATATTCCATACATTTAGGCATTTGTATAAAGTCCATTTGTAGGTGTACAAATGGGCCCCATGGCTGGGGTCCCGTACCAGCAGTGACTGTGGGCGTCTTGCCTGGGTTATGTCATTGACATAGGTATGACAGGTATTACTAATACAATGCCTATTAGCATATTACTATTCACTATACATTCAACATTCATTCTACATACAGGTGTTAAACCCCTGAGCTGGCAACCGGTCAGGTCATGATTCTCGCGTCGTGAGAGATTTAATAGATGCTCATTAGTTACCCATGAAGGAACTACCCCTTCTTTAGTCTGTCTTAAATTTTCTCCTGCTTGTTCCAGTGCCCAAGATGCATAGGGGTTGCAAACATCATTTCTGCTCGCTTTGTCTGAAATATTTTTTCCGATTTCAATTAATTTATTGATAGTCCCTGCATGACTTTCGAGCACGGTAGCCAGACTTTGGATTAACCAATGATGTCCCTATATTGAATATTGTAGCGGCATCATTTATCAGGCTGCGCTTAACGCGGTTCCCTCCCAAGCTTAATCGCATCTCACCATTGAACTGAACTGCTTCAGTCATCGACTGGCGCGTCAGAGCCGTATAGATTGCTTGGGGATGGGTTTAGTACCATTTGGGCAGGACGACACCTGATACATTCAAGACTACGGGTACCAGCTCATGGTGTACATTATTATACAAAACTTCTGATTAACCAGTACCAAACCATTCGTCGGTCCTGGATGCATAGTTGGACAAGATGGATCAGTCAGTGTGGTTTGAGGGACTTCAATTATCTCTACACAGACTGCGAAAGTAGAGGTGGGAGGTGGCTGGGTATTGGCGGACCTCCCATGCTCGATCTGAAGCAAACCTTTACTACAATTTGAAAGCACTTGTTCTCCTACTGTTACATTTATCATTCCCCGTTGCGAGTCATTCGGCACTTTCCATGCTGTACCAAAGTTCCTCCTGCGGTGCGGGATGAGCAGTGATGATCCCCGACCTTATTGCCTGTACTGATACGCCCACGACCAGGATCGTAGATCTGTGGAGAAATTAACATCGGCTCCCGTTCTCTGGATTACCGCTTGGTCAATTGTCATGTATCTTTAACTGTGTGTAATGCCTCCATTTACTTGCCGTTCTCATATCTATATGTTTCACCTGTCATAATTACCTCGTATGGTCCATTGTTGCTCTTTTGATTTGCCTGTTTCCATATCCTTAATCATCTGTCAGTCTCTAACTTCCTCTCTCAATTTATGTAATTGCCTACCTAATTCCCTTTCATTGTCCTGTATTTTTCCTTTCTGTGGCCCTACACCTCCTACTATAATACCTTCAGGTAATTGCATGGCCCTTACCTGTTATCATTTCAAATGGGGTGAACCTGTCGGTCCTGCTTGGGGTAGCCAACGGCGCATTAGAATACTGGGCTGTTCCCTGTCTCTTGATTGATTTTTTTTTAAAGTTCATCCTTTCCACCCTCCCTGGACTCCTGGGGGTGGTAAGGAATATGGAAGTTCTGTTTAATCTCCATAAGATTTCACACTTCTTTAATGACTTTTCCTGTGAAATTAGTTCCCTGATCTGAATCCATCTGGTTAGGCACCCCCACTCCTTCCAGTTTACTCTCTCCTGCTGCTGTCTCATGTCCGTCGTCAATTCCTTAAACAACTCTACAGTGCACCTTCTTATCCTATCTTTCAATGACTCGGTATCTTCCCTTCCAGTGATGGTTCTCTCTGGGAACCGCTTAACTCTGCCTGTCATCAAGTTGTTAATCTTATGGTTTTACTTTTTGTAGCTCACAGGCACATTAATATAATCAGTAATACATCTATTTAGCCTTTTTCCAGCTTTCCCTTTACATGTATCCATCTTGTGGTAAATTGTTGTTAAGTATTATTTCTCCTTACATTTCAATTCCTGAACTACAGATTCCTCATAGTTTTATCTCTAAGTTTTCTTTCCTGACCATGATCATCCTAAGGTTCTCTTGAGTTCAGTTTCTCTATTGTCTTGGATTGTTTAAAATGTTTGCTTACTCTTTAGGCCATATTAACTATTCCATTTCAATGGGGATCTCTGCCTCTAGATCTTTGCTTATCTCCCCCTGTGCAGTTCCAATGTCTCAGTTGATGGCCAGATTATCAAGTTCATTTCCCTTAAAACAGTATGTACATTATGTCCTCTTTCCCTGACTCATTCTTCCACTTTCCTCATACCAGTTTACACTTGCAACAGCTACCATTTTATCTTGTTCAGGTTGTCTGGAGACTTTACAATCCAATCAAGTATTTTCATAACAGTTTTAAAACAGAAATCAGATATTGAAATGTTTTGCTTCTTTTTCTTCTTCTCAAAGATTTTATTGTCTTAAACGTAACAATAAATTGTGTCTGACCCTTTTCTTTTAGAATTATCCCAGATTCATTAACTCGGCCAAAAATTGGATTTCTGCCAAATTTTGCCAAGGTCTTGAGCTTAGCTTCATATTTTGGGAACAGACTTATAAACACAAAAGCTTGCAGCATTTGAATTAGTGCCAATTGTTGTCAACCCTTTTAAAATTAAAATTCCCTTTTGAGAACTTTATCAAGAACCAAACCTCAAATTTTTAAACTTTGTAAGAACTGTAATATACACTATCAAAATTAAAACAACCTCTTTTTCATGTGTAATGATTTGTATCCAAGTCATAATTTCCGTATGTTTATTGACACATTTTTTTTATCTTAGATAGCATCCTAGTGATTCAAAAGTAACCTGTTAAATTGCATTGCACTTTACACCACAAGATTGTCCCCAATTCAAATTCCAGTGCTTTTGGAAAGCAGATTTCCTTTAATATTTAATTCATCTCTTCATAAGAAACCACTTTTTATCCATTGGAACCACCTAGACCTTGTGTTTATGTCTTTTCGTTTTCCTAGAATCTTTCTGAATTTCAAGTAATTTCTTTTTCTCAGAATTTTAGAATACTAACTCGTATGTATTAATTCCAATCAGCTTGGAAGCTGATGATAAGGGTTATTCCCTACTAGTCTGCAAGGGAGGTGGTACAATGGTTGGTTCATTTCAAACAAAGGCAAGACCTGTTTTATCTTTACACTACCTTCAAATTACGATTTTTGCCAGAAATCTCAACTCAAACCATATACTCAAAACTTTGGAGTATTTGAATAAACTTTTCCTTTAATCTAATATGGGGCTTTTTACTCAAGTGCTCAACTACACACACAAAAGACAATTCAGGGAAGAACAACTACAAACACACAAGACAATGCAGGGAAGAAAACACATTAAAGCTCACATACAAATGCTTAATTGCACACAAACAAACACATAGATAAAGGTATGTATCGATACTCCTATAATATTGAACTTGACTCTAAACGAAGCTTCGAGTAGCAGTGGGGGGAATAAAGGGATCTTGAAGGCTCCACCTATAGGGACCTTCAAACTGACAAAAGCTCACATTTTCTCTGCTGCTGCTTGCAAATTGCTCATTCACCCCCTAGGGGTACCCTCTCTCTCTCTCTCTCTCTCTCCCTTCAGCACAAACAGCCCTTGTAACTTAGGTCAATTCATTCTTTTTTTTTTAAGTTACAGAAAATTCAGTAGCGGACTATCTACCTCCCTTAAAAGATATTATAAGCGCTCAAATCTGTCCCGATTAAAAGTTCCAGCTGGTGGGAAGCTCTCTCCTTTACTTTGAGTCCATTTAACCCAATCAGAAACACATTGGACATTTTCAGGACCGTAATGGACACAAAAGAAAAACACAGAAATTACTTACTTTTCACCTCCAGGGGACTCGAACCCTTGGGTATACTACTACTTTTTTTTTTGTTTTCTTACCCATCTTCAAAGTACCTGATTTAAGCTCCGGTTTCGCCGGTTTCGGTTTGTTCTTAGTACTTTGCGAAGCGGGGGGAGTGGCAGAGCCCGCTCTGCTGTTGCTATCTCCCATTTTTCTGAAAGGAAAACACAATTAAAAGCGCGGCGCATTTCCTACCCTATGCGCTCACCGGTGTTTAAGAATTCCTCCAAATCCTTGGGTCTTTCAAATCTTTTCGGTCGGTAGGTACCCTTTTTGCAAGCAGTCCCCCTTTCAGCTAGGATGCTTGTTCGTCCCCCTTTCACCTCTCCAACTTAAGAGGTAGCTGGGACGCTATTTAACTACAATCCCCTTTTCAGCTAGGATGCAGTTCGCACTCTCCCTAACTTGGGAGAGGTATTCCTCCCTTTATCCGCGAGGGTTCTTTTTTAGAGATCCGACGGCCCAGGATTTCAATCACCTCTCTAACTTAAGAGGTTACTGGACTTCAGTCGGATCCCACCTTCGTCGCCAATTTGTCGCGGAAATCGGAGTGAACACTCAGACCCAGGAGGTTTGTCTCGGAAGCCTTTATTAATCGTGATATCACGGAGAGCCCAGTAGCATACAAGGTAGCTAGCTGACACTCTAAGGAAGCATCAGAGCACACACGTATTTATAGTAGAAGTTGTACATATCAAAGAGCTTGAAGGTGATAAGGCTGTCTAACTTTCAATGATCAATTTCATTGAGAATCATTGTCATACAATTAGTCTATTCTAAGTTTATGACTATACAGGATATTGGGGGAAGCTCACGTAGTAATAAAAGTGAGACAGAGAATAGATGACCATTGCTTGATCCTGGGGGCAGACATCCCGTCTCAAGGACTCCAGGAAGCCTGCCCATGACACTCCCCTTTCTCCCCTCCTGCTCAATTAGCTGGCAGCTGCAGGTGTGCCTGCTAGAACAAAAGAGGGAACTGTGCTGTAGTATTCCACCATTTTGCTAACGAGAGAGGGAACTAGTATTCCACCATGTTGCTAACTGTTTATCCCTTAGTTGACCTGTAGATGTATTTTATTCTTCCACAGGCACTCATACTTGCCGTTATTTATGTTTAAAATGCTAGTCCTAGGCAGCCCTTCTTTCCCCCATCTGAGTGTATAATTCAAACAAATAATAATCGTAGCTGCCTAGTGCGCCTTCACTACGATATATTTAATTAATCCTCTCTGATTTCACAGGTCGAGGTCGAGCACAGGCTGCAGTATGGTAGACGCCAGAACGTGCTCTTCTAATTAACTATCCCGACAGCATTATATGACTTCAGGACCTAGTCTCCAATTCCCTATCAGAGGGCTTCCGCTTATTTAGATTAAAATCGTCCATGAATTTCGCTGGAATTTTCTGATAACCTCTCACAGTTTATTATTTTGTATTTTGCCCTCCAATGTGTTTACTGTTAAGAGGTCTGTACACCGAACACAAAATTGAATTCTTGCCTTTCACATTCCTCATCTCCATCCAAACGCATTCGACTTCCTGGCTTCCTGAACTTAGTTCGTGCCTCTCTATTTTTGTATCATCATTCGTAATCAGCAGGGACACTCCTCCATCATATGTCAGCCAGAACAGGTACGTATGACAGAATTTTTACCAGATTCGTGAACCAAATGTGATTTTACATCAATCGTTTAAATTGTCATCAGCATCCTTTCTGAGACTAGTTTTGAATTCCACATTTTATGAATTGAATTTTAAATCCCACCAGTTTCATTTCGAACTTGTATCCCGAGAACATCAACATAGTGATTCCAGATTACTCATCCAGTGACATTTTCCCTCGGCCACAGCCTTCTTTTAATTTTATCTTCTTAGGTTGCTTTGAAATTTTGTATCAGCTTTCTGCCTAGAATGCATTTCAGATTCTGTATTAGTTTAAGTTTTATGTACATATTCAAAAGCAACTTGCGTTAGTTAGTTCCTGCCATTTCACTCAATGTCCAGAGATAAAGAGGTCAGTCACACACCAATGTGGAGGAGAAGACACACGAAAGTGAGACTGTGCTATTTTGAATTTGATTACTGAATGTCCAATGTCGAGCTAGAGGCATTAATGAAAGAATATGATATCCAGCGAATGGAGTAATGATTTATTTACTCCCTTTCCCATCACAATTCAGCTTCTTTTCTTATGTCATTAAAATAATGCGCTTTGAAATGGACAATTTGCTTTCAGCGCAAAGAATATTTAAGTAAAGGGATTTAGGTAGTTGTTTTAATGTATTTGTGCATTTTAATAAAACGTGGAACAATGTTGCAAACTCAATATCCTATGGAGGTCCCACATGATACATGTTAATGGCTCTGGGCATGACTAACCTCAGAGTTTAAAGCAGAGGGATTGTCTCCAGCAGAAAGTGGAAGGAAGCTTCAAGGTCAAAAATGCATCTTGCAATTGAACATGTGCAGAATATATGTTGCATAATACATGCAATTATTGATGTCCCAGGGAAGAGATAATAGCCATTGAATATGAAGCCTTTGTGCGAACTGGAATCTCCTTTCTTCTCAGCGATTGAAAATGTCACAGGGACATCCATTGATCACCATTTTTCAGGCAATAGATCCGCAATACCATTGAAATTTGAAACACTATGAAAGGAAGCCTATGTTTTTACTCTTCACCATATCTCGTAGCTTCATACCTCTTTGATTTGTGCAAGTTGTATTTTTATTTTTATCTTATAACATTAAGATATCATGTACAATGCCTACCAGGGATTTCTATACTTTTATAATTATCGGAATTATGCTGCGGAATTGAAGTTGCTGCACAAACAGGTGAATTTCAGGCAGTTGAGAGAGCAACTTAATAAAGCGATTAAATATCCTCTTCCAGCTATTTTGCAATGCATTAATGCACAAAAGCATTAAGAACAGACTTCAGGATTATCCCCATGTTTCAGTCCCTTGGCTTGAATGTTTATCGCGCGAATCCCAACAACTGAATCTCTCAGTATCTGGAAATATCTCCCGTCGGCGGAGATATTGGGGTTGGGAAGGCAAGGCAACCACCTGATTGACATAGCAATAGTTGTGATGGAGAGATGAGTCCACATGTGGCCAAATATACTGCAGATGAGGGTAAATAAGTGACCACCAGAGTACTGGAATGATAGAAGCCGGATAATTAAATGTATAGTTGCAGTTGGCAGTTGGGACGTGGCAGGCAGCAGTTTGAACAAAGGATAGGAGGTATTGTTTCAAATATCGGAATAAATGGGCATGCGGGATGACAGAGTGCAATATACGCGACTGGAGAGGTAAAGCAGTCAGAATCTCTTCTCCAGTAGAAAAGAAATAATCTTCTCAGTTCGGCTTATCATAAAAATCCAATTCTAAAGGTAAAATAATGCAGGGTATGGATATTATTTTGTGTGAACTGATTAATGTTTTAACACTTTTATTCTTTTGAAGGCAATTTAAATATGTTTCCTTTACATTCCCATCGTAAAGTTGCGTCTTTCTTTTCCTCTCCGTCACACTCCTAGTCAGGCCTTGGAGGCGTCGACTGGTTGGTGGGACCAGGTCCCTTCTTCTTTACATGACGACTGGTATGAGTGAATTTTCTCTCTACCAGTTTCTGCCCACCACTCAGTTTAATCTGTCATACGCCCACGATCCTCTTAAACAAGGAATGTTGAACCCACCATTGTTGCAAGCTACCACATATCCAACCTTATTTTCTCTTCACCACTAAAGCCTTTTCAAATTATGTCACCTCCCAATTCTTAATTTACCTGAACATATTGTTTTTATACCTCAAATCAGCTGTCCAATCCTGTCACCGTGCAGAAATATACTATGAGATGACCTTTTGGGGAAATTATCACTTTCCTTTCCACAGTGGAGGAAACTATAGAGTGATTGAATAAGTTTCATGTTGAGTAACAACCTGGTGAGACATATCACTTAACAACTTATACATATTCAATACAGTCTGGAGTTAGAATTGAACCTCGGGGTTTTCTGAGCAGTCAGAGTATTTGAGCCATATGATGACACACTAATGCATGGACTGCTTGTTACCATTGCCCATCTATAAGTTGATGAGATATCACTCAGAGTCAGTTTCTGACGAGTAAATATTATCGAAATGTATCTGTACAAGAGTAAAACGCAAAATGAGAGCTGCCTGAAGTGACGGGGTCGGTGGGTGTTGCAAACATTGGTATCCTCCCCTTTCTTAATTTTACATAGGATAAACAACCTACTCTGAGAATTGATGTATATTAACTGCACGGAGGCAGGTGACTGTTCTTCTCAGGCCACTTCCTGATATTCATATCGAGAAAATCCAGGGAAATTTGAAGAAGAGCATTGGAAAAGTTTCCAAACACATGGATATCTTTCGAAATTGACTTCCTCACAAGGGGCAGGTATCGGCACTCTCCGTGCGACTTTCCTTTTGTTCAATGGATCGTTGAATGGACTCCTATCACATAACAGGCGTAGTTTGCCTTTGGGTCTGTTTACCCCAGACTGCCTTTTCTTAACACACTTAATGCACTACCTTAAATCCAATCATGATTTTTCAAACGCCATTGGAGGAACGCTGTGAACTCTGTACAGTAAAACTTGCAATTTGCAGTCAGGATTATGAGCACAGATGTGGAGACATCACAGGTTATGGACTAAATAATTAGGAGAAATAGTTCACAATTGAATGTGTGAAAAATAGTTCCCATGAGAAAACGTGACTTCAACGGCAATGATAATTCTGAAAGTTGCCAGAAAAGTTATGTTCCATAGGAGGAGCATCGGCATTGGAGGCTTTGAAATGCCTGCCAGTAATCCCTAATAGGATTTTCGAAAATAAATCTTTGCTCTAGGTGAAGAGAAGATGCTGCATAATATTCAAATTAATTATCCCTGGATTTACAGACAGAGATTTATTCCAAGTGAGTTTGAATGGGAAAGATCAGAAACCCAAAATCGTTTCGAGGGATAAAAATAGCACAACGATTATTATCGATTGGTACAGGCCAAGGGAGCGCTATAGAATCATTTTAGCACAAATGACCATTTATTGCTTTATTTGTATGTTGTTACAGTTTAATCGCTTAGAAATTAAAACACTCCTGCAAAATGATAAGGACTATCAATGAATCGTGTGGCCTTAAACTGGGGATTACGACGCCAGGTTGACAAAGACCCAGACTCACGTTACAACGTGAAAGATTTTCAGATGTCCCAAGGCTTATTCGACCATAAGCTGCAAGTCCCACATCATCCAAACTCAAGGCCGTGATGATATGTCTAATCAAGCCCACATAGCATTTGAAAAAGTAGTAGGTTTTAGAATAAGAATGGATGGGACGTTCCAAATATTAAATTGTAGATAAGAACGTAAGAATCATTTGCAGGAGTAGGTCGAACGGTCTCTTGAGACTTCCCCACCATGCAATAAGACCATGGCTGATATGAGGCGGCCTGAAATCCACATCTGACTTCCCCACCATGCAATAAGACCATGGCTGATATGAGGCGGCCTGAAATCCACATCTGTCTTCCCCAACTTTGAATATATTTATTAATGCAGCTCCACTGCCCGCTCCGGAAGAGAATTTCAAACACTAACGATCCTCTGATTGAAGGGAAACATTGCTCATCCACTCCGAATTAAATGGAAAAAAGTCCTTGGCGTTATTATTAACAGCGCCCCTCGTCCAATATATCAGCTGGGCATCGGCCATGACAATTCCATTCAGGAACTTATATCTGAACAACAACACTACCTCTCAGTCTTCCAAACTTCAATAGTTTCCACAGCGCATGCTCAAATATTACGCAAAAAACACCCAATTCATCCCATTAATTAGCGTCCAGATTCCTCTCTGAACTACCTACAATGCAATTAATTTGCTCTTTAAATCAGATGACCAAAACGGCACACTGTACGCTAGGTGTGGTCTCAGCGATATTTTGCACTGTTGCAGCAAGAGTTTTGTTTTATACTTCGTCATCCATGCAATCAAGAGCATCATTCCCTTTACCTTCTGAGCTTGCTGTACACGCACAGTTTATTTTGTTCATACGTGCTCTTGGATAGCGAGGTCCCTCTTTATCGTTGTATCCTACAGTCTCTCTCCATTCAAAATACACATTCTGATTTTATATTCTTCCTTCCAGTGGAGAAACCCAAGTTTTCCCACGTGATGTTCCTTGTTTCAAATTTTGGACACCCACAAAACTATCTATATCAATTTTCATAAGTTTTGCATTCTCCAAAGTACTTGCTTCCCTCCCCACCTTATTGTTGTTCACAAACTGGGTTACAATGCAGCCTGTTGCTTGATACAAGGCGCTAATACAGAGCGTAAGAAGCTAAGGCCTTATAAGTTATTCATTCCACTTGTCAGGGTAGACTTGTGGAGTTATACAAGTCGGGAATGCTTGGTGAAGGGAGTAACTGCAAGGGCCTATTGGTTCAGTCGTAAGATAGTTGGGCAATCCGGGATCAGTTTTAGCCGTTTTTTTTGTTCGTAAATGTTTTGTTACTATTAATATTTAATAGGTTGCAGGGAGCAAATGTTCTCTTGTAACTTCCAGGCCACTTTAATTCAGTATGTGGCTTAAACTAACTGAAAATCAATATTGCTTATCTGAATGATTCTCAGGCCTTTCCTGGAGCAAAACTGCCCACTTTACATACAGCTCTAAAACGAGGACCGCGTTAATTGTAATTGAGAAAATGGTATGACCCTGCCTAGGATAAGGTGCATAATTCGGAAACCGGAAACAGAGCATTCCGTAAAATCATCGCTCACTTTATAGAGGCATAGGCTGACAGTGGCAACGCATCTGCTCATGTACAGGAACTGTTCTTCACGGATGTTGCGATACAGGTAAATAAAGCACTATATTTTCAAGCTGCAGAAACAAGTTCTAATCTCCGTCTTCCATCTAAAAGATGCTGTCACTTGCAGCAGCGATTCATTTGTTGCTCTGTCTCATTTATTTATAAAGATATTGAGAACATTCCACCTGGCGAGGCGGCCACTCAGGCACATAGCTCAGATATTCGATTTGCACCGAATCTTCACTGTCGCTTCCCTCTACATTGTCTTTTTTATTGGATGACATCGACCAGCCTTCCCCTCTCTGTACTCATTTAAGGGAATCATATCCCAATGCCTGTATCCCAGTCCGTATGTACAGTGAAGGAGACAACATTTTGGGAAGATTTTCAGTGCTACTTATTACTCAAATGATATTTCTTTTTACCCTTCTTGAGTGTAAAGTGCGAGCAGATACCGCAGCTCCTGTTTCCCAACCGGCTGCAGACCGACAACCTCAGATATCCAGACGTATATTAAACACATCGGCTGACTCATTAGAAAAGAATGCAATCATACTATCTGTGGCAAGCTACAGCTAATGTAATAATGGGAGCGAGACTGATTGATAAATATGCAAACCAAACCGATTAATTACTGAAGTAAACCATAGACGTATAATGCTGGGGAAATGTCAACTAACACATGATTAATAGTCTCTTGAGATAGGCAACGAGGGAAACAGGAGGGCTACCGACAACGTGCACAGGTCTCCGTTTAACCTATTTTGCAAGAATCCCAATTGTATCAGGTGCAATTAGAGAGTAAAGGTGGGATATAACTGGAATATAGTGAGCTTAGTAGAGTAGATTTTAATTCATAACAAGGAAATGCAAAGATCATTGTAATTGATTGGACAGCACAAGATAATTTGAAAGAATGGGATAAAAATCGAAACAGTAAATGGATGTCTTGGTAAATACTTATGCTTGTCATCAATGAGAAACGTTTACATGGTTTTTAAAAAGAGTTCAGAAAATATATTGTCAGGCAAAATATATGAAAGATGCAAACACAAATGAGACATCACAGCTGGATAACGGCATAATGTCAAAATGGAAATGTTTAGTACACACTAAGCACATGGAAAGCTAATGTAAGGAAGGTAGCGGAGAACGACCAAGATGAATATGGGCACTGCAAGAAGCGTTGGAAAGCAATTCGGAAATCCATGAAATTGTTATCAAGTAACATAATATAAAATAGCTAAATATTTAAAAGCGCATTAAAACAAAAAACATATACAATAAAATAAAAACAGCAGGAGAATGGGGGCACCAACCAATGAAGAGGGTGTAAAATAAATAAACATTAATAGGTACGAAATGGCAGAAATGTTGCGAATTACTTTGCTTAAGCATTGCCTTGAAGAGGAATCAGGTGAACGTGCTACTGCAAGACTGGATTCGAAACAACCTATAATCACATAAGAATGAAGAGTTTCAAAATGTAAAGAAACCAATTCAACTGAGATGAACAGATGATATATCTGACGAAGGGTCATACGGGTTCGAAACGTTAACTTGATTTGTCTCTTTCCACAGATGCTGCCAGACCTGTTGAGTTTTTCCAGAATTTCCTCGTTGTTTTTTAGACCAAACTTGTGGAAAACTACGCAGTGCATGTGCAGTTTAGGTGAATGGTTCAATAAGTTCCTTGTGACTGGGAAACTGAAACACCCCCATCAAGTGAAGGCACAGTCCAATATTTCCCAGCCTTCTGCGCTCACCACACATAAAGAACATAAGTGAGCCATTGCTTTGTGACCTCAGGAACCATGGTAGGATGACACATAAAACCTGATGACTCAGTGTTATCACTTGGTTTCAGTCAAAGTCTCTGTTTGATCGCAGGTCTGCTTCCGGGATATTTTGATGATTTGAGGATGAGACTATAGAATGTCAGGTCGTTTAGTTGCTGCTGGAAACTGGCCTTTGTGATATCTTCGCAGTGCCAGGTAGCGGCGATGATCTCCCTAATCTCGGTGAGTTGATATGCTGACACCCGCGCAGTCACCCCAATTCTGTTCCCTGGCGCCGTTATGAATTCCATTTCAATCCCCGTTCAAATACATGTACAAAGAAATCTAACAAGAAAATTCAATTATACCGAAGCTTGCCGGTATAAAAAATAACAGTGTGAAGTGTGCTAGGGGAGGTTAATTTTAACGGGAAGAGATAGTGAGAATAATTTGGCTTCGAATGAAACTCCTGTCCATTACACAGTTGGTAATGACATATGTTGATGTTGCGGAAAAATCAAAAAGCTATTAGAATGCTCAAGAAACGTTGACTCCCTGAGTTAAAATAAGTGCGTTTGCACTCATTTAAAGGAGGTCTAACAATTTTCTGCTTCACTGGATCACAAATTCCCTGGAGAAATAATAAATGACCTCCGTTGATTCTACCACAGTGTTTACCTGCTGTAGTTAAATCGGTTTGCTGCGAAGAGGACGAACAATTCAAAGTGCCTTCTCACCTTTGCAACTATCAACACATTATGTAGACCTTAGCACTAGCATTAACATTCCATTTGTTCTTTCGTTCATGACGTAAATATTTCTCTCTCCTTTGCACACACATATCGCTGGCCTTCTGTCCAGCTTTATCTGTTCCACACTCATTGAACAGTAGACATTTCAACACATTTCTAATTTAGCTTTAGCTCTGAAAAAGAGTGAATCAAATTCGAAACGTCGGCACTGTTTCTCCCTCCAGAGTTGCTATTGGACTTACTGCGTTTTTCCAAAATCTTCTGTTTTTGTTTCAGATTTCAAGCATTCACAGCTTTTCGCGTTTATCTTCGTGTTTAATTCACTGTCACTCCTCTTCCTGGAAGGCCTAACTTGAACAAATACTTATCTCCCCTCCGGCAAAATTTCTGTTCCTCTATTTTGTCCTGTTGACCTCCTTTGTTTTCCATTTCCCCTATTTTGTTTTATAAAGTGTTTGCCAAAACTCTCTTTCACAGCTATATTTCCTTCCTCATCGACTATCTCCATCTCCGACTCCATTTGGAGTCCTGCCCAGGTTCAGTTCATCATGTTTCGAATCCATTTCTCCATTTATAGTTCCAGGTATCTCCAGGATACACGACGTTCCTCAGATTTCTGTTCTCCCGCATCCTGCTGTCCACATTATGGGCACTGCGCTGGCACGTGTACACAAGCAAAATCCCTCGACTCAGCATCGACTCATTCTATCTCAAAGCTGTCCCAAGATTCATTTTAGTTTTCATCTCCTCCAATACTTTCGGAGTTAACTTTTCTCTTCCTTCCATTTGCTAAGGAACACAAGCTCCAACAACGTATGGATAATAATGCCCATCCACAACCCAAACCCCTTCCCGTCACTTTGAAATCATTCCTGTCCCATAATCCCAGCCCTTACCATTTATTCACCATATTCTCTGGCCTTACCCTCTCTGATGCTGAACGTTCGGTATTCAGCAAATGACTAAGTTGCATGCCTTTATGCCCTTACCACATTTAATGTTGTGCTCTGCACAATGGTGAACTCTCCTTCTGCTTCATTCGACTCCGTGCTCACTTGTTTGTGAAGGAGTATGCCCCACCCCCCAACGCCATCCCGGTCCACGTCTACTTTCAATCACCTCCAGCATTCTCCCTCAACATGTATACCTGCCTCTGGCATGTTACCTGCTCTTGATCTTTTTTGAGAGCTGTCAGTGGGACATCGGCCAACTTAATTTCTATGGGCCTATTACACACTCTAATATTTTCTCCTTCTGAACATGCTGCACTGAGTTCTCTTAGGTCCAACGCTGACTTTGTTAAGAAAACTGCCAACAAAAGTGTTATTTTGTTGTCTGGCCTACTTCCCTCTACCTCAGAGAGCCTTAGCGCTAAATCTCTGACAATGCGTCATTGTACAATGGCCCCACCACCGAAATTGTGGCCATTGATTGCAGGCGTGTCACTGTCCTCGCCTCCTACGAAGATGTTCTGTGCAGAGCTTCCACTCACAGTCTCACAAGCAGAGAACAGCAGCTTCTGCCTGCTTCCCAAAATTTACAAACAAGACTGCCCAGCAGAGCGATTGAACCTGACTTTCCCTGCCTCACTGAATTCAGCACCTTTTTCTTGACTCCGCCCTCTCTCCCCTTGCCCTTGCAGTATTTCCCCTCCAACATGCGCGATTCCTCTGATGCCCAAGGTCAAATCAACAATTTCCACTTCCCTGACCCTAACGTTATCTTCTTCACCATCGATGTCCACTGACTCTACACCTCCATCCCAAAAAGTATGGCTTGAGGGCTCTCAGTTTCTTCCTTGAACAAGGGCACGGGTAATCAGACATCCATCACCAACCCCCGTCTTTCTGAAATTGTTCTCTCAGTGAACAATTTCTCCTTTAACATGTCTCACTTCATGTATTTAAAATGTGAGGCTATGTTGTTTCATCATGTACCGAGTTATTCCTGCCTCTTCAAGTGTATAGTGGAGTATTCCTTGTTCCAGTCCTAATCAGACATCCTCACAGAACTATTTTTTTGCAATACATTAATGACTGCACCCGTGCAGATTCATGCTATCACCTGTATTTTAGAGAAAAACAAACCATTGTTGCTTCCAACTTGCGCCCCTCTATCGCCTTCACATGCTCCATCTCCGGCACTTCCCCTCCCTTCCTTAATCTCTCTGTGTTCATTTATGGTGATAGCGTCCCCATCAATTTTCATGATAAGCCCATCAACTCGCACACACACCTCGAAACATGTTCCTCCGCAACATGCTTACTGTGACGACTGCAGCCAATTGTCCAAGTTCCCTCAGCGACTTGGCATCTGTCACGATGTTGGTACTTTCTAGAAGGGCACATCAGACATGTGTCCCTTCTTCCATAACCGAGATTCCTCGCCCACTGTGGCTGACAGGGCTATCAAGCGTGTCATACCCACCTTCCGCGCCTCTGACCTCACATGCCATCTCCCTGTTAGAGCCATCATAGGGCCCACTTTGCCCTCAATTTTCACCACAGACGACACCACATTAGAAGCATATGCCTGCGCCATGTTTGCCAAATACACCATGATGCCACCAGAAACACAACTTGCAATCACCCCCTCTGTCAGCATTCCCTCGGAAAACCTTCCCTCCAAGCTCCCTCGACAACTCCACTATCACACCCAAAATTTCACTCACTTCCCACGGCACCATCCTATGCAATTGCAGAAGGTGCAACACGTTATCATTTACCCCATCCATCCTCACCGGCCAACGGTTCAAACATTCCTCTCAGGTGAAGCAGCGCTTCACTGGCAAAACCTTAAATCCGCTTTACTAAATTCACTGCGCCAAATGTTGTCCCAGTGATACTGGACAGACCAAAGCCAAACCAGATGAAGGCTTTGCAGGACACCATGAGTTTGTCCACAGGCATGACCCAGGCCTCCCTGCCGCTTTTCATTTCAGCACAACATCCTGCTCTTATGCCCAGATGTCCATTCTTTGGCAGCTGAAATGTGTCCGTGATACCCAACCAAAACTGGAGGAACAGTTCTCAACTTCTCTTTCGGCACCTTAGCGCCTTTAACTCTTAACATTCCGTTCAAGAACTTCAGTTTCTTAACTCTCTTCCCATCCAAACCCCCTTTTTAAACTCCTTTTTCTTCATTTACTGTTATTTCATCAACATATACTGTAGCCATTTACCCATCGTTTTAAAGTTTATTTATCGGCTCTTCTAAACCATTTTCTATTATTTTCCCAACCACTGCCGGCCTACCAAGCCCACCTCCTCCAAAATTGCTACCTTTTCCTTCTTCCAATTTGACCTATCACACAGTGCTACACTTGTTCTGTGATTATCTCAGTCTGCTTTCTTACATTTACGCAACAATCCACGGCATCTTTGGCCCGTAACGCTACGATTAACACTCCCTGTGTCATTGTAATTTTTTACATCATTGTCAATCTCACCTTTGACTTCAGCTATCGCTGGCCGTCTCTCAATCTTCACCTGCTCCACTGCATATAAATAGTATAATCCTCCTCTAAATTCCTCTTATCTTCATCGCTCTAGAAGGGTCATATGGACTCGAAACAATGGCTCGGTTTCTTTCTTCAAAGATGCTGCTGGACCTGCTCATTTTCTGTTTTTGCTTAAGTTTGCAACATTCCCTATTAACGGAAAATGCAGGTTAATTTTCTACTCAGAATATTGGTTGCACCCGGCCAACTATGAGCTCGTTATGATGCCCTAACCAGGAGTCTCAACATTGAGCAATATGAACGTTATTATCTCATAACGCAAAAAAGTCCAGCAAATCACCGCACAAAGTTTTATATTCCAGGAAAAGATACAAAGGCTCCTAAAGCATTTATGACAGTTACACCACTCACCTATGTTTTCATGCATGTAATACTTTTCGTGTACTTTCTCCAGCACCAAATTATGGGGAATCGCGAGCTGGAAGCAGGACTGCATGCCAGAGGCAGTTTACAGGAAGTCAAAGACAGGGTCAGAAATTGAGAGCAAGATGTGAAACTACACGACTCGGTTCGGAGGGTGGGAGTTGGGAGCGGTAGGGATTAGGGGCGTCCCCTGTAAAACACCAAGACCATGAATGCAGAGTGATTGGGGGTGGTGGGTGGGCTTGTGTGTTTTTGTGTTTTTTTCGACGGGTTGGCGGTGTAAGGTTTGTGCTGTCAGCAGAGTAAGGAGAGAATCGGGTCATGTTGACCCTCTGTGAACATCCGGGTTCAGAGTGCCAGAGACGCAAATGCCACAGTCCAAAATAATCATTAAATCTCACCAAAATTAGGCCCTTTCAGGTTTCTGAACACATAGAAGGTGGATTGCCGCAGGATTGGGACAGAGTGTCACGATGGGAAAATCTGAGACTCTTTAGGGACTGTACCCCAAGGACAATGCGGCGGTTGGAATTACAAGGATATTGTTCAGTAGATGAAATGTGGCGGGTAAACGCAACCTGGTTATTGCGGGGCATATTGATATAAGATACAGAATACTTGGCTGACCATTGTTGAAATCGACACTTCTAATTAAACTTGGATAATTTTCTAATCAGGAGAAGAAGAAAAATATCGGCAGCTAAACAGCGGATTTGGGAGTGTCAGTTGGACAAAATCAGTGCCTGCGCATAATATCATCGCAGCACACCATCGGTTGCAATCCTGAATGTAAAATTTCCCTCGCACAGAAACTCAGTTAATGTTTTGATTGAAAAAATGCAGGGGAGGAATTAAAACGTCTGAATATGTTCCATCAGAAAATAAGAGTAATAAAAATTTGTCAGTAACCGTTATAATTGGAACTGAAGGAGCGAACAGGATCCAAAATTCAGGCGAAAATTGTGACGCGATAGTTCATTTTTGTGGGATCAGCCCTTAATGTGCATAGTTATGTTTTTTTTTTGTCAGGATAGTTCTGAATTAAGTGATGTCCTGCATTTCGAAATGTCTGTCTTGAGTCAAGTAATTCAAAGCTGCTGACGGAATGTCTTTCTCTAAGTGAGTGTTGGTTTCGAGCAATTATCGAAACAAAAACCATCGGTTGAGCCTCACCGCGTGTATTCGTCGGGATCCAGTTGAATGGGTCTGTTCAGAGTTCCTTCATGAAATGCCGTTTCCTGACCTGCAGAAGTCGCTTTTTCACAGCGAAATGGGTTACACAGTAATCGAACAGATGGGTTTATTTACATTCAAATGCTTGCAACTGCTGAAGTTCCTAATGAACTTACATTTCAGTTCTTAATATTGTTAATGGCTATGAAATATACTGCTGACATTAGTTTTTTTTCTCACTGTGTGCAGTACACAACCGTTTTTTTTCACTTTCAAAAGCTGATAAATCGATGCCTCTGTCTCTACTATTCCAGTCTTGTAGCAGTTGCCGTTTCTCTGTCTTTTAAAATGCTGTGAAATGAAACGAATTTTAAATTGCTTAATTATCGTATGCGGTGCATTGAACACGTATTTTTGGGCTAACAACATCAGTCAGACCATCATGAGCTGTGAACATTGTTTATCTGGAGCTACATGTACTGAATTATTTTGATAAAATTGTTCCCAGTGTTTCATAATGAGGCAGTTGACAGTTTGCATATTAAAAAAGCGGCAGCGGAATATCCGCTCTCTCCAATAGCATGCCACCTTTTTCAACTCTGATTTAATTTTTAAATTTGTTTTCTCACTGTTGAGTGTTGTTCCTTTCTGGCACTGCCTCAGATTTACGACTCAATTCCCTTCTAAATCATTCATATCTTCTCGCAACTTCATTTTGGAAGAATTCACTGTAACTGGCTACACTGAGAAAATAACACTTCAATTGGACGTTCTATAATGTTCACGTTTTCTTTAGGGATGTTCCTTCTTTCTTTAGGGAGCACGGTTCCCTCCAGTTAAGTATAAAGTTAGAGGAAGCGTAGATTAGATTGCATAGATTAGATTTCTTTTGTGAGCTCTGTCTGGAAGAGACAGATAATATGTTTTCCATCTCTGTGCATTATATATGACATAAAAAGGTGGAGAAATGCATCATTTATCAACATTTACAGCTGCTCACAGTGGCTTGACAACTGTACAAACTGTGAATTTTACCGTTGAAAATCTGGCGCGCGAAAACCATGGGCAAATAGGGTTTACTGGCGATTAACGTCATCGAAAGAAGATAAGGTTGCAGAGAGAGAACCAAATGTCGTAAAAGAATCAGCAGTCTAAATAATGCACAAGATTGGACGGCTGATATGTTCGCAGCAATTACTGAGACAAGCTGATTTGAAGCTCTTCATATGATGCTGCCAAGTATAGTGAGCATCCACGGTGGACCTGCTCCCTGTGAATTCAGGTTATCAAGTCCTCAGTTTTTTTTGTTTTCCTTGAAGCTTCATTTTCCTTCCTTACTGAATAACCAGGTATATTATCGGTGTCTTTTTATTTCAATGATGGAAATTCACTGTTTGAATATCGCTCATTAAATTCCATCTGACAACTGTTTTGAAAAAATGGCAAAATGATTTCTAGAATATTATTTAATTTAGTGCTCATGAAAATGTTCTAAGGGAATTATCATACTTGTTATGATCCCAAGTAACTGGTTCTGTAACAAAAATGGGAACAGTTAATGATGTTTTATTTCCCTATCTGACATCTGTTGTTGACATTTTTAGACAATTATTCTGCTGAAATGTTTCCCTGTTAACTCAGCCTCCTCTTATTTGTTCAATTTGTCTACATTCCAAAACCCTCTCCTCCATCCTTCCTTCCAGCTTGTACATGCCATTTCCCTTCTCCTTAAAATGTAACTCAATGTCCCCTTCTCCAATTTCCTCTTCCAATGGGGGCCAAAAGCGCCAACCAACTACCTTGTACGTCTTTTTATTTAAAGGTTGCGTTATCAAAGCACTGTTCGATTGCCTTAAAATAGTAGAAGGAACCAGCTGTAATAATCGTTTTCGCTAAGACTTCCCTGCCCTTTGACTCCAGCCCATATGACAATTTTACCATTTAGATTGCGCCTGTGTAAAAAGCCTTCTGGCTCTCGGCTGGCACTGCAGAGTCACTCAATCCTTTCTGTGTCATCCGTAATATTTGATATATTTATTAAAGGAGTTTATTACTTGTTGCTGACAGGTTTTTAAATAAACTCCATTCAAAAGTTCATAAAAAACAGCGTGAATCGTATGATGCTTTATGTTTCCCCTCTCACAGTTAAATTGGTGGCGATTGTGATCCATTCCTGAGGAAAGTGCGGTCAGTCCAAATGTATCACTGGGCACCTGCTGCGCATGGCTCTGACCGATCTACCTGTCGTTCTCACTGAAATGATATTGCGATGGTATGTGCTGCTTTATTTGCGAGATTAGTTCCTGTAGATTACTGCTGTGAGCTGCCTCATTATCTCCTGGATATTTCAGCCACAGTACTTTGTATATGGTTCATAGTCACTTTCAACTTGGACTGATTCTGACTATTTGTTGCGAGAAACTGAAAACAAAACATCGTACCGTGAATACAGCGGCTGTGCTATTGGAACAGTGAGTGTGGTGCGCTGTTCTAAACTGCCCCAAGGTATATTACATCTGGAAAAAAATATATATATAAACGTGATAGTGTTCCCTGGCTTGTCATGTTTAAATTGTATTTTACTACTTCACCTACATCATCCGCTTATTTATTGTTTCATCTTATTTTACATCTCAATGTCCCAATGATCAGACATATTGTGTTTTCAAGTAGAATCAGACGATGACTCCAGAGCTGAAAGAAAAGGAGAATTTCAATTACCCAGAGCTAGAGAGCAGAATGACGTCCAGCATTAAACTTTTCAGTCAATGTGGCAGATGAATTATGCTATTGTTTAACGATCTTGTTTATAATATTTAACTGGTTTATTGTGCAACCAGTTAATATAAAAGATCTCAGAGCAGCAATGCTGACGCTTTACAATACACTCATGAACATGTGCATTTACATTCTTACCCGGATTAAAGTCAAAGAGACGGTGAACGGTGTCAAATGCCCAAACAACTTAATTCCGAAATGACGAAAGGTCGATCCTACTGATGTCCCTCCAGCAGTTAGAGTTCCTTACAGTAAGTTAGTAATGGTGGTGCCTGACTGAATCATCACCAATGAAGTGCAAAATAAGCAAAATGGAGCGGCGAGTGGAGGCAGAGTGTTTGTGGGGGGTGTGGAGGGTAAAGCATGCGCTGGTATTAGATCATCTAAAATCTCAGTCTGTGTGGTGCGGGACCGGCAGGGGTGGGGTGGTTCTGTGAGGGGACATTTCCCTTTCTGGTGAAAGGTCACGGTGTGAAGTCGGAGTCTGTGTGTCCGTAGTTGTCTCTGTTTACCATTTATTCGCCCATAGTCTGTGGGGGTTGCTTGATGGGCCGACATTATGGTGCATTCTTAATAGCCCTTGATAAGGTCGTGCTTAGTTGCCTTCGTGAACCACTGCAGTGCATGAATTGTAGTAACACCTACAGTGCTATGCACAATAGTTTCAGAAATTTGACCCATCGACACTGAGGAAGTGGTGGTTTCTTTCCATGTCATCATGGTAAGTGGCATGCAGGGGAACTTGCAGGTGGTGGTATTCCCATCTATCTTTATCTTTGTACGTCGAAGTGGTAATGAGCCTGATATTCCATGGTACTGTTTAAGGAGGTATCGGGGACCTCCTCTGTGTACTGTTAATGGTACACACTCTTGCCAATGTGTGTCATCAGTGGATGGAAAGTATGTTTGTGGAAAAGGGAGACAATGAGCGCGCTGCTTGGTCTGTGTGTTATCAAGTTTCTTGTTGTTTGCTTGACGTACAGTCATTCAGGCAAATGTAGAGTATACCATCACACTCCTGATTGTACCTTGTAGATGATGGGCAAGCTTCGAGGAGTCAGGAGGTGAGTTATTCATTGCAGTGCTCCAAGTCTCGTACCTGCATTTGTAGACACAATAATTATATGGCTAGTCAAGTTGTAGAGTTATCAGTGTGTGCTTGCTGTCTTCGTGTGTTGCTCTCTTTTAGCCAAGTAGATAAATGTTTGGCCGGGAAAATTGTTCTGGGTCGCCATGTGATGGTTCCAATGTGGGGGTTCGCTTTGAGAGGGCAACGGTTTTTGGGGCATCATTATGCAACGGCGTTTTTGTTTAAGGATGCTCCTCAGAAAGGTTGAAACTGTCTTGTGAGGTGCCACCTCATTGAGAATAGTAATTGTGTTTGTGGAGGTATCGCTGGGTTTGAACGGGCGCACTTCCATATCAGTGTGGGGAGCATTGTGATTTTGTGTTGAAGTTCCCGTGTGAGCAGGGGAGTTTGCATGAAGTATTTTCTGTGTTTGAGACTGTTCCTGTGCGGGGTTTGTTTGCAGAATGTGGGACCCCGTGTGTGCGGTGGGTTTCTCGCTATTCGTGAACTATTTTGCAGATCTCTTGATGTGGATTAGATGTCTGTATTACCAAAAAGTCATAGTTCCCTTGTGTCTGAACTTTGATTTTTGCATTGTGTATTACTCTCCTCTTTTAAAGGCCACTATTGAATCTTCCCCCAGCACAACATCAGTGATTGGTTTGCAGATCAGATGTTCTCGCCCTTGATTCATTCTCAGTGTCCATAAATGGGAGCACTGTAATTTACAATCACGTCACCATGGGGAAAACCTTTCCTCTGTCTAGTCTGCACACTATCCACATTGTTTTGTACATCAAGGTGATATCTCCACTGTGTCGCCTCCCATCATCCGAGAACAGATCAAATTTGACTTACCTAATGAGATAATTGAAATCCTCCACTTTGAACCATCGTTTCTGCTTCCTCTGTAATTCTTCTATGACATTCATTTTGTGTGCTGTTCAACACTGCACACAACACGACAGTTGAGTCTGAACTGAAATGTTGTTTACATGTTTATCATGACTGATTTTCTCTTGAAATCCATATCCCTGTTAATAAAGCACAAAACCTTGCTGCTTTATCATCATAATCTTTCAGATTCAGTAATTTATGTAATCATAGCAGCCCTCACCGCCTCGAATCCACTTATGTATTGTACCCATTATTTTCTATATTTTCTCCTCCATGTCCTTTCCAAGTTAATCACTTCATACCGTCCTGTCATTGGCAAATTTTGAAATTGTGTTTTTACACCCATTTATCTGCCGTCACTACACATTTGGAAAAGCAGGCGGATAACGTTGTTATGTTAATTGGTTTTTGAGGTGATGGGGGTTTGGGAGATCTCGGACGTGGAATTCTTGGTCAGACTTGTGGAGGATCCCATTTAGAATAATGAGAGATGATTTTATTTACACTTGTAAGATCCTGATGGAGATTGACATGGTGACGTCTGAATGTATGTTTCGCCTCGTGGGAGAGTCTAGAAGTGGATTGTAGGGTTTAAAACCTAAGGCTGCTACCATTTCAGATGGAGGCGAGGAGATTTTTTTCTCTCAGATGGCCGTGAAACTTTGAGCGTCTCCTGTTCGAAATCAGTGGCAGCAGGGCCAGTGCACATTTTTAATGTGGATGTAGAAGCACACTTGATTAACAAGGGAGTCATGGTTGATCGGGGGTAGGGTAAATGTGAGGTTTAGACACAATAATATAAGTCATGACCTTAATGAATGGTGGAGTAGGCTCTCGTGGTAGAATAGCCTACTGTTTTTCCTAGTCAGTATGTGTGGGGAATACGTAACTGCTGAACAACGCCTGCATGCTGCTGTTTCCGTGTGAGAAAGCGAGAGGGGGTATTTCTGTGTGTAGAGAGATCTATGTGTTTATGATGTTTCTATGAATGGATGGGGTCTGAAGAGGGCGCTCGTGTGTTTGAATTGGGAGAAGTTCTCTCTGTGGAGCAAGGCTGCATCAGCAAGACTGAAAAGTAGCGATGAACACCACTGTATCCTCCTCCTTCTGTCTCTCACTGGCATGTGCACGTCTTTATCCTTTCTCTTCATCTGGCCTTGTTTCATATCGGCTTCGATTTCAATCAAAAAGCACCGCCCGAGATCTCTCAACTGCTCAAATTCTGCTGCCCTGTCCATCTCAGATTTTCATCACTTCACTTTTGTGGAGCGAGGGTTACAAATGAAACACAATCATATCTCGTCCTCCTGTCATGCAAACAATACAACTTCACAGAGTATTTTTCAAAATATGCCTCAGCCACGGTTATCCCAGATGAAACTGGTTAAGGTAGTTATTTTAAGATCAAGCTATAACCTGTCTTCTCGGAAAATAACGAAGAAAATACAAAGTTGTAATTTAAAAAAAAAACTGAAAATGCCTGAAAACAACTCTGCTCGTTTGGCAGCATCTGTGGAGAGGGAAACAGGGAAAATTAGGTAGTCCGATGTCACTCATTTCTTAGGAATTGGAGAGAAGTGGAATTCCGATGAGCTTAATGCTGTTGCAAAAAAAATGGGCAGTGGGACAAATTAAGATGTGAGGGATATGCTAGAGGGTAGGCGAGGTTACATTAGAAAGACGCATTGGGACACAAGACAAAGTGAATAACAATCAAATTTCTAAAGTTTGATAGTTTTGTATAGACCAGGTGTCGATAGCACAATAAATGTCAGCAATGTCTGAGCCAAAATTAAAGGATGACAGAAAATGGCAGAAATATCGCGCCCGTTCTGCCTAAGGGCAACAAAAAAAAAACGCTACAGACTGGCACGGGCGAAGAAAAAAATCAAAACCTTGAACATAATTCATTGCCTGAAGTTGTTAAATTAAATTGTGAATCCAAGAGGCATTAAAATGACTAATAGGAAGATAAGTAATTGTTCTTCCAGCCTGCATTGGCCTTCATTAGAACATTACAACAGGTTGAAGGAAGATATTTGAGCACGAGAGCAATCTGGTGAATTGAAATAACAAGTGATAGGAAGATCGGGATCATTCCTTACACAGATCATTTAATTTATCGAAAGAACACCAAGTCTGCTTTCGGTATCTCCAATGTAGAATAGACTGCATTGTGAGCAGCGAATAGACTAGAAAACATTGCACAAAGTACATGTAAATCGCAGCATGAACTGGAGGGATTTTTTGAGTCTTCAAAGGTAAATCGGGAAGAGATAAAGGTGTAGAAATTACAGCTCCTCCGATTGAAAGTGACAGTGCCCTGGAAACGCAATAAGGTGCTCGTTGTGTTTTCGGATTACACCAAAGTGTCACAGAGAGTGTTGTTACTTTGGAATGTTGACAGGCTAGGGAGGGACTATGTGTTTGTTGCTGGCATCATGCTACAAATCGTGAAATTGGCGTGAGCTGCTGGGTTGACCAATAAGTTCGAGGGGAAACATTTCCAAATTTCAGGAAGGATGACTGCAGAAGTGCTGAATATGCGTCGGATACTGCTCAGGGGCCAAAGAGTGGGGTTTGCTGGGCTGGGGAAGAAGGGAGGCTTTTCATGATGTTAATTGTGAAAGGCAACTTCATCGGAAATGTGGGAGGCAGGAAATTTGGGGATAGAAGATTGTACCTACCGAAAGAAGTGTGTGAAGATTTATAACCGAGACAACGGTGGAAATCAGAGGAATTGTAAAGAATGTTCATGGAAAACCTATCGACAGCAATTGAGACAGTGAAATCACAGAATGGAGTTATCGGAAATATATAAAGCGAAGTTGAAAAAGGGATATAATTGGAAGCAAAATAGATTAATTATTTTTTTTCCAGACATTCAGGCGAAAGCATGAATTGGCACGAAAACAGCCCTGGCTGTTATTGGAAAAAAAAAGGAACAACCACGTGATTGGACCTCAGTCGGGCTTCATTCAGAAACGTCGAACATGACCACACCCAATAAAGGCAAATGTAACTGGGGTCCATACTGACTGCCATGCCGACGCCGATTTGAGTGCAAATGTGACGAGAGAAAAAAATCGTTTTCAAACAGTGAGTAGCTAGGTTTTGGAATGCTATGACTGGTATTGTGGTTGAGGCAGTTTCTATAGAGACATTCAAAAAGTCACTGGATGATTATTAAAATGAAAACAATGTGCAGTCTTACAAGGTAAGGGCAGGAGATTGACACTAAGTTAAAATGTCCAGAGAGCCGGTGTAGACACGAAGGTCCTAATGGCGACCTTCTACACCTTTACAGTTCGCTGATTTTGTGATTCTTAGTTTGCGGAAGGAAAACAAAAACAGGTCAATGTTTGTTTCCTCAATGACAGAACAAGTTCAGCCAGGCTGAGGTAGGCGGTGGCGGATATATACTGTTCGGGCCTCTGTTCATTGAGGAAACTCAGAGACCTCAACACGCCCATGTTGAGGAGGGAGGTTTAGAGGGATTGGATGTACATAGTGAAGAGGGGCGATTAGGGCCAGATAACTGGAAAATGTTTAGGTGATGAAGCGCTTCTGAATAATGACAAAGTTAGGTAGGAGGTTTATGCACAGGGGGGAGAAAAATTGAGCCAAATATGAAGAAATCATTTCATCGGGGTGGGCACTGGTGGAGCCAATAGTTTTAAAGGAAAGTCCATTTTGAGAGTATATATGAAGTAGGTAAAAGTAGGCAGTAGATTTGGAGCACCATGGGGCTGGAGGGTTTAATGGGCAGGTCTCCATTGAATTTGAGGTCAGTGGCAGGCTTCACAATTATTGCCTGATGATAGTTGGTGGGGTTTTGGTCAGATGGAGTGAAGAAGAAGTGTCTGAGATTTGGTGCACAGAATCTGCAAGGTAGAGGACGGTATGCCAGGCAACATGGGCATCAAACTGAATGTGTCATCTTTGCTTTTTTGTACGTTGAATTAATGTCAATGACTGAACACACAGTCACACAAAAGTACATGTGCATGAACCCTGTGATTCTGAGCCAAGCTCATAGCAAAGCCAAAACAAATTTGACTGCCGGTGTGACTCTAAATTGACACTGGGCCATAAACTGGCATAATGACTTATAAACTTACATTGTGATGATAAAGTAATCAGAATGATGGAAACTAATTAATAACCCCCAAAGTGACCAAGAGCCTTTACTCATTATTTGAAAACAAACAAAAAACAAGATATTACCCGTGTCCCAAATTAATTGAAGAGCCAGAAATTTTCGCCCTGCCAATACACTGTGACAATGTTTAGCGCGCAATCTATTGAATTTAAACTGTTCGATCATCTCCAAACTAGCACCTGACATTATTTACCCAACTGTCATTAAACTAACTCACTACACATAAACTTTTTCACTCCTCCAAAAGGACACGCTCCCCACAAACTAACCCTCGTCGAACCAATAAAATAACGTTAACTTCAAGAATTCCAAAACTGCCACATTCGTCCCAGCAACGCTAAAATGTCCATAAAGGCTCATTCTGCTCTGTTGAAATAGAAGATGGAGCACCGCTGATAAGATCAAGCTGTACTAACACAACTCCCATGTTGGGAACCTGCAACATGTACCAATAATCTGACGGAACATCCGTAAACTGATAGTGTGCCAGTTAACTTACTGAGCACCATGAACCTATGGGCAATTGCAGACTGACAAAACAGCAACAAAATGGCTCAAAAATACCTACCCGCACCGCTGTCGATATAGTAAATCGTGTACTCGTTTAATATTTTTTTAAAAAAATATCTGTAAAACAATGCACTATCAATTAACTTAACTATTCCAATAACGCGAAAAATCACTAATTACAACATATGTAGCATTGAACGACTCATTGAGGCAATTAAATATGCAGACAAACTAATATGAAAAAGTAACATTGAGTATTCAACTAGCGCTCATAATGAACTACCAATAGTGATGTTGCTCAACCATTAGATTAATTTGAACCCATTAAATGTATCAGCTTCCTGATTAAACCTTACTCATCTTCTGCTGGCTAACACACAACAATCAGCTAGGCATATGAAAGTCCTGCATCAGCAATTTTAATCATCAACTTCCAGTTCAACAATCAGGCGATAACGGTGTGGACACAGGTCAGGCCGTTGCAAGGCCTTCGCCAGAAGGCCGCGGACAAGGGAGGGTCAACTGGCAAAAAAGTTTTGAACATTAGCCATAAACATTGCGGGGCCTTTGAATGAAGGCCTGGGATTATTTGGGAATAATGACGAAATAGTTTGATCATTAGGTACATTCATTTATTGGCTTTATTTGATGGCTCGCGTTGATCAGGGACAAACAAATACAATTTCCATTGTGGGCAGAGGGTATGATTTTTGTACTGAATACCTACTTTGAATCTGAAAGTGCTGGAGAATCCATTTTTCCTAATGTGTGTTTAAGAGAGAAGAAATTGGCGACCTTGAATTTGAAAGACGTTGACATATTGGATATAGGTAAACCAGAGGCATTAATCAAAGCAGCAAAATCAAATGTCCGAAAATCCGCCAGGTGGACTGAAATCAGGGAGTGATACTGAATTGTTCTTGATTTTACATGAAGCAGCAATCCAGTACTGCTCCGAAGGTATATGTGTTAGGGGCATTTTCTCATATTTAGGCATTACCGTCATCATCAGAAGTGAAACATTAAATCCTTCAGCATTGTATATAAGCAGTGATCAAGCAAGCCACCAAAAAAACAAATTAAATCTTGCATTTGGGGTTTGCTAAGTGATACATTTTGATGGTAAATTAACAGGTGGCAAAATGTAATTTATTTAAACCAAGAAATGCAAATAAAAAAGGATTCCTTGCTGATTCAAGATCCATAAATGATTTGAAGCATCTGATGCAATAATTATACCCCAACCGCCACAACAAACAGCTGCCATTTTCTGAGCACCAAGCAACTGATTCTGAATTCAACACTTGACAAATTACCACGACCCACCAACTCACCCCTCGCTAATAAATTAATACACTGTAAAAAAGCGAACCTAGTGCTCTGAAATTAAACCAGCATCTCAGAAATCCTCCAATGTTTATCAATTTCGATATTATCTAGCCATCCTTTAGAATTTAAAGTGACACACTGCACACTAGCCCAGAACCATTAAGAACATTCAGTACCAAAACACAGCAGGCATAAAAGCTATCTGTGGTAATTTTTGGCCCTGAGCGAAGACATATCACTAAAGTGATACCCCTGGTCTGCTCTGGGGAGTTTGGCTACACCAAAGCATGTCACTTTTTCAAAAGAATCTCATGCCGCTAGAAGCTTGAAGGCGGTGTTGGTGAGGAGGGTGACGTTAGTATGGGTTTTGGGGGCGGGGTGGGAGCGGTAGTAAATGCCGTCATGCTGGCTGTAGGTTAACACAGACTGAGCAATGGCTATAGTTGGATAAACCCTCCAAGGTAGTCCTTGTGTTTGTGGCACACGTCAGACGGTCTCGGCAGTTTACTGACATCTTATTCCCTGAACAACTGTTAATGACACTGGTTAGGATTATTTGCTGGCGAAATTCTGTCATGGTTTTCCCGGGAATCGGTGCTGTTATCCAGATATACACCCTCGTTTCATTGGCCTGGACATGTTCAATGCCCAAAAACATTATTTCAATATTATAAGGGAGTAGCGAAGAAGTTGCTGGTGCAGACATCACCACAAAGCCAGGTGCTTCCTGTCAGTTCTGCACAACAGCAAAACATACAGCGAGTGCTCTGTGAATCTGCGCACTACCAGCTGCTTTGGGATTAAACACAAACATCTTCAATGCTAACTACTCATTTAAAAAAAAACACATTTCATGTTGCACCAAATATCCCTGTGGACTCTACTTCTCCCCCAGACTAGCGCTGAACGATGGAAACACATTTATTCAAATGATTGGCAATATTTCCCGAAGAAGGTGATAGTACATTTCGGCAGCAAATAGCCAATGATTTAGGAGCGGCATAGTTCCGACAGGGTAAATTGGGAAAACCGCCCAAGTAATAATGGTGCTCTCCACACATCTCTTACTGATGAAAATGGCAATCAGACAACTGCCCTTTAAATGAAGCGTTTGACAAAGTGTGACAAGAAATTTGAAGTCAATGGAGATGCAGCCGGTATTTAGATTTCAGTTTATTTCGATCTCAATAGTTATCTAAATCGCTAAATTTAGCTGCTTCAATTTCAATTGTTTTGACTATCATCTGGTATGGAATGTCCGTCAAATTCTTCTCCACAACTTTGACAAATTAAACTCGTTACGGGACTGCAGAAAATCCACTGAAATTTATAAGATGTAGCCACCAAAAAATCCAGTGCAGACAGACAGCATCATCAATGGGCGCAGAGTTATTTATCTGCGAAGCTGTTAAAATGGGCTCTTCGGCCTTGGTCCTCAGAAAGAGAGTTTGTAAATTAATATTTGTGTTGATTGTGTCTATCGCTTCCCTATGGTGAAAAGGCCTCTCGAGAAAATTTACCTGTGTGTCAAGCATTTTTAAAAAAATGATTAACACGTTTAATAAATTTATGAAGTTACCGTTCAAGGTTTGTCTGATTTTGACAGCTGTAAATCACACACTCCCCAGCTCAAACCCAGATTATAATCCGGATGCAGAAAATTCATCACAGTAATTTTAAAAAATAAAACTTTACAGCTTTCAAACATAACCGAATAGCTCTCATTAGGCTGCTGAGTTGCCCACGTTGATTATGATGTTCAGAACGATAATGATAAATGAGTCCATTAAAATGTTGTGGTTCCTTAAATGCAGTGTTCTAGCCTCAAGGCGTGTTCTTCTCATTTTTATACCCGACTTCTAAATGGAAAAAAAAAATCACCTTTTTTTCCCACAATGCCTGTTGAGTTTCAAGTGAATGTTCCTTCTCATCCCTAAGCCATCAGTAACGAACAGAGTTAACGATGCTTGTTGAAATGACCTTCCATATAGTTCAGAAATAGTTTAAATGACAGGTCATCTCGACATGAAACGTTAACCACGCCTTCTCAGAGGAGATGTGCCACCCGCTGTACATTCTAGCATTTTGTTTTGTTTGCATTTCACATCAACAACCTCACTTTTTTTGTTTGTTTTTTTGCAATGGACGGGAAAGTCCTGTAATCGGAGCAAAGATATGGAGAGACAGTTAGAGAGTCAGACGGTTAGACAGACAGAGACTGAGTTAGAGACAGTAAGCCAGGAACAAGGCAGATCGAGAGAAACAAAAACCAACACACAGACACACAGACACAGGCACACACAAACACACACATACACACACACGCACACACACATATAAAGAGATATATCTCATGGCGAGTAGGATAAAGTATTCCAACTGGCTTGTGTGTCATTAACTAGATGTTACGGGCTTAAATAAAGTGGCAACATTGTTGCTGAACAGAAATTAATTCACACAGCAGATTGCTAAGATCTGGAATGCACCATTAGACATGATGGTGTAATCAGATTCCACAGGATTGTTGAGAAGGCATTTGGACATGTGCTTTAAGTGGTCTCATTTGCAAATGTATGTAGGAAAAACAGCATTTGTGACACATCCGGTGTATGAGCCCACAGCTTTGTAGGTTCCTGCTGTACTTTTCAATGACTCAATGATCTGATACAGTGTTAATTACTCATTTCCTTTCCTTCCTCACAGCAAAAGGTGGTGGATGGGTCCTCGGATCATTTTCTCCATTAATGGGCACGTTCATTCTCATTGGTGTGTTACCAGGAGGCAGGTTAGAGCTCTCACATGATAACATCAATCGGTTATTTGGAAGGAAGAGACCCCTGTACAAACGTTTTCAAAGATTTAGTTGACGCCTCAGCCGTGTTTTCGGAAGGTGTTCGAAGGAGAGCCCGGAAGGTGTGCACAACATTCGGCTAATGCTCAATTCCCATCGCAGGAAACCTGTGCCGGGACGATGCTGCGGTCATTTCTGACTCTAACTGCACTGCAGCTTCTGAACTGTGTGATTACAATTTGATAGTATCCTGTTGTACATTGAGGTTGCCACTATTATTAAACAATGAATATTATCAATATACATATTGATATTTATTCTGAAAATATTGAGATGCTTTGGAAGGCAAATGTTGTTTTTTATTTCAATACTAACACTTATGCCTATTGTTTAATGGGATACTGATACATAATAATACGCAGATCCAAGGAAGCTCGCTGCCTGAAATGCCAGTGAATGCAAAAACCCTCATCACATTTAAAACATGTTCGGTTGCGCATTTAAATTACGATAGAGCACAAACCAAGTGGCAAAACTGGAACGGGGGATGAGGCGGTATCGTATTGTTCGACCTGCAAAGGCCCAATATAGCCGAAGGCACTAATTCTGTGCCATAAGTTGCTATGGTTTGCCCGTGTGTATAGTTCCTTTCTTTCTATTGGCATTCACCTGAGGTTCCTTAACCGGTTGGCTAGTTCGGAGTAGAAAACATTCCCAACTAATGAAGATGTACAATTGTAAAACACATGGCTTTCCCGAGAAATAGTATTCCAGTATGGGCATTATTTATTGAAAAAGGACGATATGCTTTTATTTCTGCCCTTCATTAATATCGTGTGAAATGAGGATTGAAGTGTCGAGTTTATTTGCCGAAATTTCTTCCAATTAAAATTTTAGGCATTTCAATTGATTTGAAAATCGACAACTTTGAATCATATTTGAAAGGTATTACACCTGATTGGCGGTTGTTTTAAGTGTCCACTTGATATTTACCACAGGTCGATTTAATGCCGAAATAGAACGTAAATAACACAGCAGATTAATTTATAGAGTCCCCTTCTTCTCTTCAGCACGCACAGCTCATTACGATTTACACTCTGATCAAACAATTTCATCTGAGCTGGTACGACGTCGAGAGCCGTCACTGTTAGAATATCATGGAGCGGAGTCTTGGTTTACATCAATTTACTGAATATGTAACTGCTCCTCCTAACATTTGAGCCTCCACAAATATTACTATCAGGGGTATTTCTCAGTCGAAGTTCCGTCTATATTGTGTGTGATATAGTGGCAAGCACTAAAGGATCTATAACAGTTGGTTCAGCCTGAGAGTGTATTCAATTTTGATAAATAGTGAATTTTGATCTAAGATTAAAGAGCACAATTAATATTATAATGTTTTCTTTTGGTGATTAAGTGCATTCTCCAAATATACTGTGACTGCAACTTCTTTAACTCATGGGAAATATCATTGATCAATGTTCTTGCTTAATTTCTTAAGACATCCTGCCAAAATATGACCACATTGTTTAACGGTTAAAATTCCCATTTAATTGTTTATTTTGAAGGATTACGTCATAAGTACGTTGGCTCAAATTTATTCCACATATTCTCTTTTTTTTTTTCCGTGTCCCATGTGGTGTTTAATGAGGTATAGAGTCTTGTGCCATTATTTCCTTCCACCTGCCTGATAACTTTGTTCACTTTTATGTCGATGCCTTGCTTCAGCACTTTTGCTGGTTTCAAAGTTCGTCTTCGGTTACATTTAAAAATCTCTAATTAGCAATAGCAAATGCTGGTTTACTGACATGGAAATCTCGCTGCTCTCTTGTCAGTTACACGGTAAAAGGCAGGTGGTTCACTCAGTCAGTTTCCATCATTTAAAAAAAAAATGATTGACACTAAACGCCAGATATTGTCAATGCTTTGAGGAACATGTCTCCTAAAGCATCAAGGTGCTGGAGGCACATATTATATATTGCTCCAGAAATTATTTTCACATATCCAGGACAGAACAAAATGCTTTGTTGAAAACTGGAATATTTTCCCTTAAATTCCTGATTAATTAGTGCTGTTTAAGTGAATCCTGAAATAGTTAATTTAATTGTGTTGAATTTTGAGCTAGTAGAAACTTTGCACATGTGTTTACTTTCAAATTCATCCAGTTCAAATGGCCAAATTTTGTCAGTTGCATTTGGAGACCGTAAACTGGGCAAACATGTTTTACAGCTGATTAACTTATTTCCAATTGAAACTGAGACTTGGGTGTGAAAAGGTCGAAAGAGATCACACTCCCAGCAGTTCGCTTTATTTTGAACTCTGCGCCTCTTGTACAGAAACAGCGGACTGGACATGCAATTCTAACCTGGTAGTTAAAATTCAGCGGATAAGGAGCGGAGAACGCCGCTGTTAGAATGGAATGTATCAGAGTCTGGAATGTAAATTAACTCAATGAGTGCAGAATCCTCGCCAGGGCTGTGCTCACCGGTGAATGAAGCAATGCAGAACTTACATTATGTGAATTTCCTCAATAGAAATGCGGACAAACCTACTTGTGATGCAGTGAAATAAGAAGCATGTAAGTGCTCCATTCAGCATTAGAGGGTTGGACACGATTTTTGAATAGTTTATAATAAAATATTAATCATTGTCAGCATCAACATTGCTTGAAATAGCTTTTACCATAAGTATAATTGTTAACTGCAACTTCCAATCAGTTACGTAGCTAAAAATGTGTTTATAGTTACGTATTTGCTATGAGTTTTGTTTAGCTTTTATTTTCTTCCAAACTATGACGATTTGACCTGAGGTTGGTGTTGCTATTTCATACTTCTTAGATGTGCAGAATCAGGAAATTATCAACTTTTCTCCTCCTCCTTCCACATCCCCGATAACTTGTATTTCGAGTTAAGGGGATCTGGAGGATTTTTTTTTTTCAATTACTTTGCATCGGGGCCAGGATTTTTTTTTTGCTGCTTTGTCGTTCGAAGGCACAGAAATAAAATCTGGTTTACTGACAGGAAATAAATTCGAGACACATTTTTGATTTACCGCAATAAATTTACACTGACGATTTACTTTTATGATAAAAAAGAAAGAGTAAAACATTTTAAATTCTAAAATCCTAATTGTGTTGCTAATTTAACGAACATTTCATGCACAGCGCAGAAAAGAGACAGAAGATGAAATTTATATTATACAGATCCATTTTCACAAATCAAGAGCAGAACAAGTTCAATTCCCCAAGAGCAGGCCTATTTTGTTCAAAATTGGAATACGTGGGATTAGATGAATGGGTTTAATTAAGTTGTTGAAAGTTCACTGAATGCATATTACGGACTGCTCTAAATTCCGTTCATTCGACATCAAACGGGGAAATTAATTTTTCCTATTATAGTAATAACTGTGATACCTAATTAGTAACTTGCATCTGCTTAACAAAATATTTGAATACACGATCAATTACACATCTAATTTCGATTTAATCCAGAATAGATCTCAAATAACGAGACAGTTAGTTTTAATTTCACCCCTGCGGCTCTTGCACAGGCAAAGCAGAGTGGATTGCAAGTGATTTTAATCCCAGCGCGCTAGAAACATAGCGCCTTTACTCTTAGAGATGCATGGATCACATGCTGGGTTGTAGGGTCATCGCTGACTGCACAAACCCTGTTAAAGTTGCAGTTACTGCCAACTGAATCCGCGCACATATTTTTCAAACAAATGGTTTATAAATGGTAGAGATTTGTCACTGCCGTGTGCTATAATGAGCTGAAAGAATTTAAATAATGTTTTGAACTTTGGAATTATGGACAATGACAGTTAATTTTGCAAAGTTAAATTGAAAATTGAGATTGATCTATGTTGGTTGTTATAGGATAATTATGGTCATGATTGCACGCTGAAAGGTGAAGGGAGCATAAGATCTCATGTCTTCCTGGGAATTAACCTGTGAACCTGCTTGATTATTTATTTCTTTTTCGGGGGGGAGCGGGGGGGTGGGGGTGAAATCTGTTTTAATTAAAATGAAGTATCCTAAGGAAGACATTTACATGTATATTATTTATGTGAACATGAATGTTTGTCAGCCTTTCACACATGCTTCATATTTTTATTTTACATAGGATCATATTGTAGTTAATGAGATATCAGATCTGAACTCCCAATCTCGTTTCCCTTTATGTCACTTTGTCTCAGGCTTTAGCAAGCATTTCTGTCTTGTGCATCTTATACATGAGGTACTTAATGAGGAGATGTGTGGACTGCCCATCCAGGGGGTTTGCTATGACCCAGGTTGTGTGCAGTTTCTTGAGTATTGTTGCGGCTTCCATTACCCAGGCAATCACGGGATATTCCAACAAACTCCTGAATTACATATTCTAGAAAGACCCAGCCTTTGTGCAGGGAATTCAGAAATCATGCCAGGAGTTGCAGAAATCCAAATGATGCCGAGAATCAAAGTGAGATGTTCTATAACACGTCAAAAGGGAATATAGAGAGACCAGAAGATCCTTTTGTTTAAAATAAAAAAAACAAACCCATTTTGGAAAATGTTAACGCACAGTCAATGGTGTGAGACCAACAAATAGAAAGTGACCAAGAAACAGACCGGCTACCATGTCATCGAGCGTCGAGGGTGGGTGAGGTCAATATACCATTGATAGTATCTTAGAGAGATTTCAAATGGGGAGAAGTTGATCTCTTTAATGGGGCATTCTCGGGATCTCCTGGAAAAACGTTGACCAGTTAAAAACATGAACTTGGTGCTGAGGCTGTACTGGATGCTTTATTCGGAATGCAGAACAGATGAAATCAGAAAACGCGTGATAATTTTACCGAAAAGCTTCGGGATATCTACCTTCAGATAATGATGGAAACTTGAGTGATTGTTAAACATTTTAACATCAAGTTCCTGCAAACCTTATGCTCAAAAAAGTACAAAATATTCTCGCTGTTGCTTTTGAGAAACCACATTTCTGGCCGTTTCATTGTTCTCTTACCCATGAAAATTTAATTCTCAACATTTCATTTCAGGCAGAACTGGCAGCAGTCAGGGTGATCCATCAGGTAATTGCTCTCAATTTTTATATTATCTGATATCTTCCTTTCCACTCTACGTCAATTAAAACTAACTGTCGGAGACATTTGCGGTACCAATTTGATCAATGATTAATTCGCTCTCCATATGCCTGTCATGGAGGAATGGAATGTTTCCTGCACTCTGATAATGAACATACTTAAACCCTGTTTAGGGACAATTACTGCCTAATGCAGAACGACCACGGCTGGGGTCCCGTGGAGGAGAATTTTAATTACAACTGATACCGCTTACGATCCCAAGTGGGCTGCCAATTCGCAAATTGCATCCAGCCAAAGATAGAGGTTACGTGACGTTCCAGTTCCGGTGGTTGGCGGAAGGGTGGGTGGAAGAAGGAGCTTCCCATTTGTACTCTGGCTCGATCTCAATTTCCGCCAATCACTCAGAGCTACTACAGTCACATCCATCTCCTGATCTCTGGGGGCTGGATAATATTCTGAAAGTATCGACCAGCTGTCCCAGAAGGGGCATCTCGCCCACGTATAATCGGCTCGTTAAAGGGTTTAAAACTATTATAAACTTGTGTTTGACATGTTCGATATTTACTCCGGGATTCAATGGGAGATTTGTCACAGGCCAATATTCCAAATTCTTCTGGTCTGTCCTGCAGAAAGTGGAGACCGGTTAGCTGGGGCACGCAGGTTTATTAGATTGTATTTCTGCCATAATTATTGTATTTTACAGAGACGGTGGAACTGATACTGGCGAATGGGGGCAGACGGTGCGCAGGAAGAGTGGAGATTCACTACATGGGGCAGACGTTGACTGTGGCTGATTCCGGCTGGGACCTGCAGAATGCCGCTGTTGTGTGTCGGGAGCTGGGCTGCGGGAACGCGCTTTCTGCACCGGGCGGGGCTCATTTTGGAAAAGGCTCTGGAACCTTGATACCAACTAAATTTCAGTGCAGCGGGAACGAGGCCACCCTGCTAGAGTGTCGAGCAGGACCCCAGGATATGGATGCCTTTACACACAGCAACGATGCCAGCGTGATCTGCTCAGGTACAAATATATTTCCTGCTCTCATCGCCCGTCGGGTCAGATTTTTTCCCCTGGAGTAAAGGCGGAGAAGCGATTTTGGGACTGTCCATTGCTGCAAAATGAGAGTTCGGGCAGAATACTCAAATTGGAGTTAATGTTATTTTCAATTAGAATCAATTTGTGCAATAAATTCATGCAAATAATTGTTTTTAAAAAAAACAAATAAGCTCACACCGGACTGCCACATTGTGCCCGGCTTTGCACCGCTGCTGGCTGCTTGTTGTGAGGTGACCCGGACCTTCTGAGGAGAGGGAATAATGTTCGGAAAATCCCGCTCGAAAAATACCGTCTCCCTCGCCACTCGCTCTGAATGGTTGCGGATGCTGTTGCGGGATTCACTGAGAGCGAACGCGAAGTCTGGTTGTTCAGTTACCCAGCTCTTAAATTATTATTTTTTTCTCCCTCCCAGTAGATATTCCCTGGCTAACGACCCCGGGGAGCACATCAGAACACTCCAGAGTCTTTGATTCAAACTCATTTGCGGAGTCTCCCAGGAAGCAGGGGAATTCCCTAGATGAAGTTGAAAATTCCCAGACCGATCCCACTTAGTTGAAGGCGCCACTACTTCCGCAGTGCGCGCCTGCTCATCTCTGCCGTGACTCAGGTTTCCAAGAGTGCGGACTACGGAATATTTTATAGATTGTGAAGCGAGAATTGGGGTGGAAGGTTTCTGAGCATAGGGAGTGTCCACGTCATTTGGCAGCACAGGGATTAGCTCCAAACAGAATCCCGATGGTAATTGCACAGACCATTAGTTTCAAACTTTAATCTATAATGAGATTGAAAGAAGTGCAACATGTCAAACAAACATGTTAAGTGCAGTGCACGGCACAATTGTGGTGATTAATCATAACAGCGTTATATTACTGGATGAAAAGCGGAGAGCTCCCCATCCCCGCCCCCAAGAAATCCTGGCCCACGGACTTCACCTGGTCATCATCAGAACAGTTTGATTAGCAATTTAACACTTTGTTGGATTTTGCTGCACAGGGCAGCAATTGTAACACTGAATAAGTATTTTTAAACTAAAATCAATGGAGATTAATGGGAAACTGCACTTTTTAATTACTGATCAATGTCGAACTATCTTCAACTGCATCATTCATGTCCCTCTTCACGTTATATGTTCAGAAGAGGAGTTGTTTGATCATGATCGCTCAGTGCTCAGCTCCATTCACAATTCATCAAATTAGGAAGCAGCCCAGGAACACACAGAGCAAATCCTGGAAATCATTCATGCCTCAAAATAATGACAGGTTCCGCTTGACGTTCAGTTGCTTTCCAATCTAACAGTCTCTCACCATCTTAAACTTGGGGCACATATTTGATTGAACACTCATCTGCAATAACCATGCAAATGCCGTGTCTAATTGAACATGCCAGAGGTTGAAAAATCTGTGAGCCTCGGCCTTCACCTGTTGCAACACAGTTTCTCATGTCCAGGTTTATCGCTAATCCTGGAAACTCCACTTGAACTGTATAGGCGCTGCGGAGGAACTGATGAGGAGCCTTGCCATCCCCAGGCGAAGTTTTGTCTTTGACAATCAATCCCCATTCTCACCCTCAGTGGGTTGAAAAGACTGAATTCTGTATTTTGTGCAGGGGGAACGGCAGCACCTCGACAAACATTCTCTTCTCCATATATCAAAGCCACGGACGACTTCTCGCTGTATCAAATTCCATGAACTCCCAATCTAACAGCAACGTGGTAGCCCGTTTACTGCACAAAAACCAGCTGCTTTTATGAAACGCAAAATAATCTTCTCAAGCAACAAAGGATTGACAGTAAATACAGGTCGTGTTGGCGAACTTCACATCTGTAGATATTTTGCAAAAATTAAGCAGAATTAAACACTCTCGACAATAAAGCGACTGACTCCGTAGGCCAACTTGTCAATCTCGGGGTTAATGATCTAATCGAGCCTCCTCCGCTTACCAACCGCTTCACCCTCCCCCTAAAACAACACCTCCTCATCTATCTCCATCAATATAACCTGAGGCTCCATTCTCCCTCATCTGTTCGTATATCTTAAATACATCCATGTCAATCACGTCATTTCCTGTGGCCACGAGTTCCATATTCTAACAACTATCGAGTAAAAACATTTCGCCGGATTCCATTTGGGAATTTTAGTAATTTTTTTTTAAGGTTGCAAGTATGGCATTAGCCCACAGTTAGTGATCGTCTATCCTGTCAACTTGTTCAATCCTCATAAAGTTATTTATCATGTCGGTGATCCGGTTACCATCTGTCGTGAAAACAAATGTACCCAGGCAATTTATTTTCCCTTCCGCAAACCTTCCTCATAGAACTGTCAAAATCCACATAAATAATTTTCAAATTCTCTGGCGTCTCTTTGAATTTGACGGCTCCTTTGGGGCAGTGGCTTGGGTGTAAATGGCAGCGAGCTATTCAAGTGACCATTGACTTCGGTAGGACAGTAAAATTCCGGCAGCGCAAGAGTGGGCTGACCGAAATATAAGGAAACTATCAAGCTTTTCAATTCTTTCCCTCCAGAAATGAAGGCCAAGTCACGGAGATCGATGGCGCATCTACCTAATTTGTACTTTGATTTTCCAATGAGTACATGACCTCTGAATTAATTGTAGCAAAAATAATGCATTACCATTATCTATCATAGCATTCATTTTCTATTTAAGTACAAATTTTGCGATGTTTTTGTTTGCATTTACTGTTTAATCTCTCTCTGTAATTACTGTTCTTCACTACCTCCTCACAATTTTCCTGAGTTTCAACTGCGCTTCCAATTTGATTTGAAACACTAATTTTGAACTGTTTGCTGTGGATAATCTGTTTCTATAAACCGTAAACAATATTGTTCCTGGCATCAGTCCTGCTGGAACACAACTTTCCACCTTTGTGATCGTCTGAATATCTAACCTCAATCCCCAATCACTGGTGTGTGTTTGCTGTGCAGATTGGAATTAATTCTACTAGCTGTCCGCTAACTCCACATGGACTCTCGCGGAATTAGTTTTTTTTTTAACTTTTATTTTGCACGATAGTACGGACAACCTACTGTTAAATGAAAAGGAAACGATGTAACTATGGTTTGTGGAAACCAAAAAAAAAACAGAAGATGCTAAAACACTTCGTTTCTGTAAGGGTTACCTGTGTACAGACAATATTCAAGTTTCACACCAGTAAGATTTTAGCACTAACACTGTGAAAGGGATAGGCAGGCAACATTCGTTAATGGATAAACGGTCCATGAACAACGATGATAACCTTGATGGAAGGCAGTGATCTGATACTCTGTAATCCAAACATGTTTATGGATCCGTCAGTGCAATTGCTGTTCTGGATCAAATGAAACATAATTATTGAGGTTCATTTTTGTTTTTATCTCTTCTCCCTACGTTATACGACGTAATTCAGGCTACATGGTGGAAGGTTACTGGCGATTAATTGCCGAGGCCAGCGAAGACTGGTCTCGTTCAATGAGGTTGCTTTATCATCGCCTTTCACTGTACTGATTAAACTAGATGTGGGGCCCGAATGAGGATGAGAGTGAATGTAGATGGAGTATCGATATCTTGCCATTAATTTGCACATTGATTATCAATTTTACACTTGGAAGACTGGGAAAATTCTGGGGATCCAGAACTGGAGTCCTTACATGATCAGCGTATTCAATCTAAGGCTTGGTTACCAGAACTGTACATCGTTATCCAGTGATCTGTTTCTTTAAATTCTAGCTGTCAATACCTTTATAATGCTAAAATAGCGCGAGCTATTTGTTTTCCCATGTATGTGACCGTTACATTTTACTGACCTATTCAAAAGGACTCCTAACATTTCTTTGCGCTTCCAGTGTTCGTAACTTTTCACGAGGAAGATATTCTCGGAACGATCATTTCATGCCATAGGTTGTTTCATGTCTTTGTTCGTCAATGTGATCCATCGACGAAATAATAAACGCCAGCCGAACAAATTGTAAACTCTAAGGTTTCGAGGAAATTTAGGGTTCCTGGATTAATCCAATCGATGTTCTGGCCCGCCAACGTGTCTCCAATATGTTTAGTTCCAGTCGCCACGTGACAGGGAAGAGTTACGCGCTGGAATTGTTATGAAGAGAAAGCTGCAGTCGCTTCTATATTTGTAGATGTTCTGAAGAGTGGGTCGCATAAATTCAAGAGAGGGGATTGCAAAGTGAGCGGCCAGAGGTAGTAAAAGTAGCTAAATTGGGACGTTGAGAAGATATATCTATTTAAACCTATTAAATACAACTCGATAGAAAATACGGAATGGAAAATGAAGAGTTTTTCTCAGGTGATCGGATGTTTTCTCCCAGGGATTGTTGGGGGTCGGGGAGGAGGGGGTGGGGGTGTTGGATGCCACCTGATCTAGTTTATATTCGGAAATTAGTGCCAATTAGTACCATCTGTGAAAAATCGTTCTCCGGTTGATCTTCATTAATGAGATCTATCGCCTGCTCATCGAAGGTGTGCAGGTGTGTTGGGTTGAACGATGTTATGGTTGGAGGGAGAGGGTCACATTATCTTTGCTTCATTCAGTGTAGGCAGAATGTTAGTGGACTTCATAGGCCGCGCCTCGGTCTCTGGTTTCTGGAAGGGAATCGGGGTAAGAATGATATGGGAATGAAGGAAGATGGCTGCTGGACGAGCAGAAATTGTTTGACGTCAAAATGCACATCTCTCTCAATAGATGCTTAGACAAGTTCTCTGCATATAGAATGCGTGTTAGGAACACGAAACTGAGGTCGCAATAAATCTAAGTGTGTTAAAAATGCATATGGCCACTTTTCAAGCAATAACTTCTGGAGGAAGGTGGGGTTTAGCGTAATCGGTATTGTGCCGGAATGAAACCATTAACGGAAGGCGTCATGAGTGTTTTGCTTAAACGGATATCCAGAAAATTGATAATGATTGGTGCTATCATGAATTGTTTTTACTCAGATCACATATTTACCAGACTAGTATCCGGGGATTCCCAATGCTCGGGCAGACTGGAGATACAGTTCGGTATAACCTGGAGAACAGTGTGCGATCTTCACTGGGATTGGAATGACGCCAGTGTGATCTGCCATCAGCTTCAGTGTGGAGTCGCAGTGTCCGTGAGAAAAGTCGCTTATTTTGGAGAGGGCACTGGACTTTTAGGGAGCGCTAAATTTGAATGTAAAGGCAATGAGACAAGACTGATGGACTGTCCCAGCTCTCCTGTAAATCAAAACGATTGCACCCACATGAACGTTGTCAGCCTGAGCTGTTCCGGTGAGTAGAACAATTCCGAAAGACGAAAAATCTTTCTGCTAAACGTTTCAGAAACTGAGAAACTGCCGATGCTGTCTACTTCTAATATTTTCATTTCTAAGCACGTCTTTATATTTCACTGTCGCATTTTATGACTCAGGAATAACGAAATTATTTGTCAGTCAGTAACTTCTACATTATCTGAAATTAGCACATTATTATTGCTATTTTGATGCATGCACCGTACATAGATTTATCATTCACATTTGAAAAAAAAAACATCTATTATCGAAAAAAAAACTCTCAAGTCGTGGTCGGTCCGCCAAACCTGAGGCAGAATTCATTAATTATAAAAGTTGGTGAATTAATAATTAACGGTGGTCGCATTATTTTAGAAAGGGGTTTCAATGAATTGACCCAAATTAGATAAATGTTTAGAAGAAAATTTCCTTTCTGGTTTCGCGTTCAACATTTTGGGATCATATCCGTAGCAGTATTGCAATTGAACGTTCTACATGCCTACGTCAGCAGTTCAAGTGAAAGGATTTCAACCGCTTTCTCAGGGGGATTTAGGAACTAGCAATGGATGCAGGCCTTGCCAAATATGTTCCTGTCCCCGTCAAAAGCAAATTCATTCCTTGAGCGTTCTTGTTCTGGATTGATGGACTGGTGGTTCTTTCTCGTGTGTTTGAAATCCTTTTAAAATTATAAACAAAGTTTAATCATCCCTAATCCTATCAGGTTAAATAGCTTCAAATCTTCTTTGTTCAAATTGGAAACATAATACAATACTTAATCGCATTATAAACCTTTCGTCTCAACGTTGCATCCCCTCCAAGATTAATATATACTTTCTGAGGGCCCTGTCCAAATCTGACAGCTGTTATAGAGGTTGGGTCTGGTCAATAGTCAGTATGACTGAAACGTCACGTCCTCTCTTTGGTATTTCAAAGCTGTTGAGACAAAGTCCAAAATTCGATTAGCTCTTTCTGGATGATCTCTCTACGTTGAGCAACTAGATACTTTCTGTTAAGGGCCTACTGCATTTTGGTTGGTTTCAAATGGCAAGATGTGTAAACAGTGCAGTGCAACACGATCTTATCAATTTTCATCACTTCTTCATTTTTTGTTTTGCCATGTTTATATTCAACTGCTGACGTACAAATTGTTTTCGCCCTTATTTTTATTAAAAATAGGGAAGCATGGACCCCGATTGGTTGGTGGTGAGGACAGGTGCTCCGGCCGGGTGGAAGTGCTGCACGGAGAGCAGTGGGGGACGCTGTGTGATATTCACTTTGGTTTACAAGACGGCAGTGTGGTGTGTGAGAACCTTCAGTGCGGGGCTGTAAAGGAAATCCCGAGAGTTTCTCCCTTTGGGCTGGGAACCGGCCCGTTGTGGAAGGAAAATTACAGGTGCCGCTGGAACGAATCCCGATTGATGGAGTGTCCGGTTACATCCGGGGAAAAATTTGACTGCTCACATGGAAATGACGCGAGCATCATGTGTTCGGGTGAGTCCTCTCAGTCTATCTAATAATCGAGCAAGATAATTTTGCTACAGCACAGAAAACAACATTTCAGCATGTCATGTCCGTGCAGGATCTCTGCAAAATTATCTCACCTAGTCACACACCTGGAAATTTACAACAATCCTGTATTATTTTCCATTCAAATATCTGACAATTTAAATTTTTAATTCTACGATTCATGCTCATCCACCACATCATGAGGCAGTGCATTTCAGATCCTCACCGCACATTTATATACGGTGCTTTTGATATTTCATCCACCATATTCTCGACAATGAATTGTAGATCCTCATCACCTTCATTTTCAGAGAGTGCATTTCATGTCCTCATCCTTCACTTTCTCAGGCAGTTTATTACATACCCTCATCCTCCACATTCCCCAACAGTACATTGCAGATCCTCAACCACCACAACCTTAGACAGTGCATTGCAGATCGTGATCCAGCACATTCTCACACAGTGCATCCCTGATTCCCACCGCACATATTCTCAGACAATGCAATACAGATCCACATACGCCACATTTTCAGACAGTGCATTGCAGGTCCACATCCACCACAATCTCAGGCAGTGTATTTCAAATTGTAATCCACCACATTCTCAGAAGGTGCCTTCCGTAACTTCATACACCACATTCCCCGAAAGTGCATTGCACATCTACATCCAGCACATTCTCATACATGTGCATTCCAGATCCTCCATACCCACATTCTCAGGCTTTGCATTGCAGATCCACATCCTGCACAATCTTAAGTAGTGTATTGCAGATCGTCATACAGCACATTCTAATACATTGCATCCCAAATCCTCATTTCCCACATTCTCAGTCAATTCATTACAGATCCTCATTCATCACAATCCCAGGCAGAGCATTGCACACCTTAATCCAACAGATTCTCATGCAGTGCATTGCACATCCTCATTCATTACAATTTCAGACAGTGTTTTGCAGATCCTCATCCACCACATTCTCAGGCAATGCATTGCAGAAACTAATTACACGCACCATGCTAAATAAGCATTGTTACGTCACCATTTCCACTTTGCCTATCGCCATAACTCGGTACTAGTCGTTCTTGATCCTTCCACCAATGGGAACAATTTTTCTGTATCATTTTGTCCAGATCCCTGAGGATTTCAGCATTCCTTCTCCAAGTAAAATATTTGTGGCTTCTCCAAACTATGGAGAAAAAGTAAGTTTATAATCTCCAGAACCATATTATGAAGCATTTCTGCATTTTTATAATATCATCAAACCCTCCCTAATGTATATAGCTGATAAATAGACAGATTAATCCAGTTTAGCCCGAAGTGAACCATGACAACTTCCCTGCCGTGAACTCCGTGCCTTAGTTATAAACCAAAAATCTCGCAACTATAATATCCATTTTGGAACCTGTGCTGTTATCTGCAATGATTTGTACACATTCACCCAAGGTTCCACAGCTGCTGAAACTCCTTTAGAAATGATCCCGTCCTTCATTGTTCCACCTACGTGTCCATTGTGTGCCAATCTTGCTCCACTTGATGACACTCTCAGTTCTAAAGCACAAGGCCTGGTACAAACACGACTCAAGTTATTTAGCAGAGCAGTCAAGTCTGAGAATGAAGTGCAGTGATGAGGGAATGCTGGCCTCTATTAATTGTCGTGTTGAAGGTGAGAGGTAAAATCGATGCCATAACTGCTTTCTTCAGTGGTGGTTAATACAAATATTAACCATGACTCTACTTTGAGGGAAACCACGGAGTCTTTCCCGGTGTCCTATCCAATATTATCCCTGATCAATATCAAACAATGCAGCTCATCTGGTCATTATCACATGACTGTTCGTGCGATTTTACTGCGCCCATAATGGCTGCTGCGTTCCTAACATTGCAGCAGTGACGACACTCACAATGCAAGTAAATGATTGTAACTTGAGACATCCGTTAGTTTTGAGGGAAAAAAGTTATCTACTTTAAATATGCATTGTTTTACTACCGACAAAAGTGAGCCAACCCATACTTCCGTGAGCTGAATTTCATGTGACACATCCCCCTCCATTATAACAGCTTGTCTGTGTTCGATTGAATTTTATCCTGTTCACAGTATACAACACTTACAAATTCCGTCTAATTTGAATTAAAAAAGTCAAGTGTTCCTCTTACAATCAAATCTCTGTGGCTAATATATACAAACAGAAATTCAGGGTTTCTAGAAAGGTGGAATGTTCCGTTCCTCTGGCCTGGAAAAAAGAAACGCTGAACGCGGCATCCTGTTCCCTTTCAAACAGCAATTCCATCTCCAAGCAGCCATTTTTAATTTTACTCCACAGGCGCTAACATTTCTGACAAGCAACTTTCTTGGCCAATTGGCAAAGGTCATTTGAAAGTCCCCCAAACCACACCCACCGCATTACCCCATTAACATTCTCAATAACCTCATCAAATTACTCCAGGCAGTCCTACGAATGAGGTTGTCCCTTAAATATTTCCTCCCTATTTTGTTAATTAACCCACATTTTTTCAAATGGTTGTTACTTCTTCCCCAAGGTATATTTTCCTAGAAAAATAAAAGCTTTCCCAAAGACAATATTAAACTTACTGGTCTGTAGTTACTGCGTTTATTCTTACACCCTTTCTTGACCAAGGGTGTAATATTTGGACACTTCAGTTGTCAACACTGAAGAATGATTGGGACATTATGGCCATTATCTGGCGATTTAAGCTCTGACATTGGACATCCTCCTCTAGAACATCTCTTCCGTCCCATATGTCCTGTCAAATTCAACATCAGTTAACCAAGGTAATTCGTCCCCTTTATAAATATCTAGCCATTAACTTGTTTCCTCTGCTTAATATTTGACCATCATTGAGTAGCATTTTCTTCCTTGGCAAAAACATACTCCAAATGCTCACTCAGCACCTGAGCCATAACATCAGCCTTCATGTGCCGATTTCCTTACTGATGTCGGCTTTGTGCCTATATTAGACTGCAAGATCCCCTTTCATGTCAGTGGGAGTCTCTTATACGCTCTGGATATTCTACATTAATTGTGGATCTCACTTGAATTATCCAAATTCAATATTCTATGCATGTTTTGTTTCTGCTTCACCTTACTCCCCATCTCTTTAATCGCCCAGGGAGCCTTGGAGTTTTTGCATAGTCCTGGACTTGTCTAAGCCAATTGTCCATTATCGCTCCTGAATCAATTTTGGAGGTGGCTACCTGCGCCTGCACGTCATGAAAGTCTTTTACACAATGTATGTTCACACACCTGAACGGTAAATCTAATTGAGGCCCTATTACATTCCCTGTTGCTCTTATGATGAATAACACCACTTTATTTCCTACGTTAGTGTCATATTTCTATTCTAGTTTTCTGAGCAGATTGTTTTTTCTCTTTAACATTATCTGCCCCTTTACAAATCCCTGCCAAATTCGTTCATAACTGCCTAACAAATAAACCAGACGGGCATCGCCCCAGGACCTTTTCATGTGAAACACATGGAAACATCCATTGGTCTTTGCTAGATTGTTCGCAACATCCTTAAACTTCATCTGCAGGGCTTAATCCCTCATTCTACCTCTGTCATTGCTCTAGTGACGAAGCACGAATGCTGGCTTCTCACCCTCCTGCCTCAGAGTGCTCAGCAGGCTCCCAGTGATATGCTTCGCAGCGGCTCCAGGGTCACAATATTTAAGTCAACAATTATTGTCCCGTTTCTGCTGAATAAAATGTGCATTATGGTGTTGAACATTAACCGTTGCTCTCAGTGGCCTTTTTCTTCTACATGAAAGTTGGTCACTACGATTGACGAATGGCGGAAGCCGCTGTGATGGTCGGGTGGAAATTTACCACAACGGTCGCTGGGGCAGAGTACAGGACAGCCTCTGGGACATCAATGATGCTACCGTGGTCCGCAGGCAACTAGGATGTGGTGTCGCAATTTCCGCTTATAACTTTTCAAAGTATGGAGATAGTGAAGGGTCTGTGTGGGTGAATGATATTCAGTGTGGCGGAAACGAATTGCATCTCCGCAACTGCAGCTCATTTGCAATGAATTTGTCTCTCAATGAAAGTAACAGCGTTGGGGTTCTGTGTTCAGGTGAATAAATAGTTCACTTTTATAGGAACATAAATATAAATATCTGATAAGGGGGAAATTGTTATTACACGTCACTTGATCGTCGAGCTCCTTTAAGCTTACTGCTTATCACTGGAGGGTTAACGTGGAGAGAGTGGGCACGGACAGAACTGATCAACAAGCAGGACATGTATTTTTGCTGTGCATTTATTAACGACGGAATTCTCAATTTTCTGCAGGACACGAAATTCTGACTGCGCAGTTGAGGGTGTCTTTTGCAGTTGTTCGCATGGGGGCGGATGGAGTTGTGAGGGGGAGGCGCGTGGGTGTCGGGAGCGGCGATACAGCTTGGTGCGAATGTGTGTGTTAATTTAACAATGTTTTCATAGAATTGCAGTTCATGATCTCCTCAGGGCAACAGGCCGCTCCTGGGATTTCTGGATTATTCCATCCATGAAAAACCAAGGCAAATACAGGCCTGTGAGCAGCAGAAGGCTAAGCTTCTACGAAATGTCTGTCTGGAACGTCAACTTGGTTTATTTTTCCACTGATGCTGCCTGCCACCTGAGGAATCATCTTTTTTTTTCCATATTATCAAAGCAAAATAGCGAGATTTTCTGAAATAAAGTGAAATAAGAGTTCGAGGTGCATGCAGGGGAAAAATAACGCTTTATACAATTGATGTTCATAAATTGTTTGGGTAGAACGATGAATATGGAAAAATTAAATTCTTGAAACAGCGCAGATTGTATTCAGCACACAATATGTGAACTGCAAGCCAAAATGTGGTAAGACTCACATGTAGGAACACCTGAAAGGCCTTTGCACTACATATTATTTAGTTCAAGTTATTCGAAATACTTTTTTGAACCATGTAATCAGTTACATCTCACAGTCAAGTTAATTGTGTTTTTATTACTTTTGCTGGATAACATCCAATAGTTTCAATTGAGTTATAAGATAAATGCGTAATCGAAGAATTATGATATATATTGTATTTTTTGGATCAGAGCACATGCAGTTAAGGCTGTCAGACGGCGGAAGCCCATGTGCAGGACGAGTGGAGATTTATTACAACGGGAACTGGGGCTCAGTTTGTGATGATTCCTGGGATCTGACAGACGCTGACGTAGTTTGCAAACAGCTGCATTGCGGAAAGGCATTGGACGTGACACTTCCTTCTTCTTGTGGATCAGGCTCAGGTCCAGTTTGGCTGGAAGGCTTGAACTGTTCAGGTGAGGAATCGTATCTCTGGCAATGTCCCTCTGCATATTGGGGTTTCCACGACTGTTCTCATAAAGAAGATGTGACGATCATGTGCTCAGGTAAGGGTGACATAAATGAACTCATTTCCTTTATTACAGAAGCTTCATACAGATGTTATTTTAATGAATGGCGCAGAAACTGCACCTGCACTGTCCATTCCACTCACCGCGTCTGACGGCTGCTTATTCTGTTCATAAGTATTTTATAAATTCATCTGGCCCGAGCTGTGTTCCAATTTGTTATTTTTCCCTCGTGTGTTTATCAAACGTCACATTCAAGGCGTCACTAGAATTCGCCCCAACAAACGTACATGTTCCAAGTTCCACATTCATCTTACATCGAGGTAATAGAGAGTGCAAAAATACTCCTGAAATCCCCAAGTGTTTGGCTCTTGTGTTTCTTTGTGCCAAAAAAACAAGACGTTAGTCTAACCAGTACTGAAATTATTCCGTCATTGACACGCATATCCTGCCGTCTCTGAACGTCTTCTTGCAGTTAATGGATTATGTTCTGGTATGACCTGCACGCCCTTGTGCTTTTTGAACATTTACTTCAATTACAAATACCAAATAGTATATGCTAATCTTGAGCAGACGTGACTCCCAGCATCAATCCATGTGCACACCACGCACCCAACTTCTGCTATTCAATGTACATCCTTTTTTGTTGCTTGTTGACTCTTCTTTATCTACCGTGCCGTTAATTTCATATTCCCTGATCTCAGCCTTAATTCTGCTCTTTAATAACATGTCGAAAGTTATTTTTTTCAAAACCCCTGTGGATTATATAAACATTATTATCTCTGCATAAACTTTCTGAAACTTCTTTAAGTCGTGCAATGAATTGGAAGTTTTATACATTGCTCTTTTGGAATCTGTGTTGATTATTCTTGATTGTGTAATTGAATTGTAAATGTATCTCCGTTACATTTCTGAAATAATTATCCCTATTCAGTGAACACATCTGGCACAACTTTGGTTGAGGGGGCACTGTTGTCACGATTCCATTTATCACAGAAACCATCTGGATATTTCTTATTTCCTTGATAGAACACAAAGAGCTCCGGCTGGTGAATGGAAAGCATCGCTGTGAGGGGAGAATTGAAGTGTTCTACAATGGGACATGGGGAACAGTGTGCTCGGATGCAATGAATCGCCGTAATGCTGAGGTGATCTGCAAACAGTTACAGTGCGGCCCCCTGGAATATATTGACTACAACGCTCAGTCATTCGGAGTGGGATCCGGACATATTTGGCTCGGTGAGATGGAATGTAATTCACATGAGTCGTCAATTTGGCAGTGTTGGACAGGCCCGTGGAGACAACACAACTGTTATCACAGAGAAGATGCAGGAGTTGTCTGTTCAGGTATCACAAGAAATCCCTCAAATGTTCGTGTGTTATTTCAATCATTGATGTCCAAATGAGTCAGCACGTTTCCATTCTCAACAGGGGGAAATATAACGAAGGGCCAGCCCGACAGTGAAAAGGATTGCGTTGGAGAATCAGGTGATTGCTCCACTTTATTATATCAATTATCTGAGTTGTATACCTGCATTCGTCTGCAGCAATATTAGTGATTGATTCTCTTTGACAGATTCTGGTGTAATTTGGCTCCTGGTTGGAGGTAACACCAGCTGCTCTGGGAGAGTGGAGATATTTAGCAAAAATACCTCGAGCACGGTCTGTGATGACTCCTGGGATATGGCCGATGCTAATGTTGTCTGCAGACAGAAGGATTGTGGCTCTGCTCTTTTGGCCATAGGAGGGGCCGCTTTTGGCCAGGGTGAAGGTGATATCTGGTTTGATGAGCTGAGATGTACCGGAAGCGAATCCTTTCTATCCGATTGTCCTTCCTCAGCGTCTCTTCACCCTGACTGTGATCACAAGGAGGACGCCAGTGTGATTTGTTCCGGTAAGGGTAGTGCAGAACGGTGGGGATTGTGTTCGGGATAGTGGCGGTTGGTCATTGTTGGCTGAATATGACTCATGAATTTGTAAATTATGAAAAATAGATGGCTTTCTAAATTGAAGTTCTATCCTTTTTTTTTGCATAATATCCCATAGGTCCCGAATTTTCGTTGACTGCTTCTCCGTCCACAGCCACAGGTTGGGATTATTAATAAGTCATATTCCTGTCAAGGTTAATGTCCCGAATGGTCTGATATTATTGACATTATCTTGTTGTTTAAAATAATTCTGAAGTTAATCTTAGTGTTTCAGAATGATGGACCATTTACAAAAACCTAACATTCTGTGTCCCAGTTTAATTTTTCTTTAACATTTCATTAAGGAAATGAAGATGAGATTATTTCTATCCCTTTTGCGATCGGTATAACACTCGGGACCCTGTTGATCTTTGAGTTCATCGGACTAATTGTGCTAATGCGGAGACAATCATCAAGGAAAGGTAAGACTGAAATCTTACCACTGACTTCATATTAAATCTCGGATATTTTTATTTTTAATTTAAATACATGAATGAGACTTGAGCCTCGCTGGCCGCCCTGCATTCATTGCCCATCCATAGTTGCACTTGAGAAATTGGTAATGAGTTGCGTTCTTGAACAATTGCAGTCCATGTTGCGCAGCTACACCCACAGTGTCTTTAGGGAGGCAGTTCAAGCATTTTACCCAGCGACCGTGCAGGAACGCTGGCATATATCCAAATCAGGATGGTGAGAGGGTAAGTTCTAGGACGTGGTTTTCCCATGTGTCTGCTTCCCTTGTGCTTCTCGATGGTTGTTTAAGTGGTTTTAGAAGGCCCTGTCTAAGTAGCCTTGCTGACTTCTTCATTTGCAACATCTAAAATGTACACACTTCTGCCACTGTACGTAGGTAGTTGGGGGAGTTATTGTGTGTGCATATGGAGGAAATAAAGTGGAAGGCTGAATTCTGGATGTTGAAAAACTTCTTAAGTTTTATTGTAGCTGCACTCAAGCAGGCAAATGGAGAGTACTCATTAACACTCATGATTGCCCCTTGTAGATGGTGGGAAGGATTTGCTACATCAGGAGTTGAGTTACCTCAGTAGGGCTCCTTGCCATTAACCACATTTTGTCGTCACATCATTTAAATGGAATCAAGTTCAGTTTCTGCTCAATGGAAACTTCCAGGATGTTGTTAGCGGGGGATTCAGTAATGACGATGCCACTGAATGTTAAAGGCTGACAGTTAGATTATACCTTTTTGAGGTGGCTATTCCCTGGCACCTGAGTGGCGCTAATTTTACTCGCCACTTTGAACATCAGGCCTGGATATTATCAATACGTGGCTGCATGTAGACATGGCCTGCTGCAGTAGCCGAGGATTTGGATTTGTTGATGAACATTGAATCATCATCAGCGACCATCCGCCCTCCTGACATTCTGATGAAGAGCTGGTATTGATGAAGAAGATGTAGATGGTTGGCCCTAGCACAATGTGCTGTGGAGCTCCTTTATTAATGTACCAGGACAGAAAGATGATTGACCACCAACAACAACAACTCACTTCTTTTGTGTTCATTCTCACTCCAAACAACTGAATCTTGCTCCAGTTTTTTCCCAGGTTTTTTAATTCCACACACCCTGGAGAGGACTCACTTTACTGCCCTTTTTCAAAGAATGTCACTAGTCATGTTGGAAACTAATTTTAACCTACTTTAGCCACTATTGTCGTTCAAATAACTTGGCAAAACCGTGAAATGTGACATTTAAATAGAAGTGTCACTTGACAGTCCACATTGACCGTCCCAATTGATGCACCGCTACTGCGGCTCAAGGTGAATCTAATTGCAGTGGCAATAGATCAGAAGGTTATTAGAAGCATTTCAGACTTAGTGCCCAGTCATTATGTATCCGTCAATCGACCTCCATCCAACAATTGTGGGTCCACGCCTTCCATTTCCATGCCCGGATGCCCAATCTCGAGCTCCCTGGCCAGAATCGATCCACAATTTTGAGACGTGAACATTTGATGGGTTTTTTGGCACCACTTTATGAATATTGTGTACCCTAACAAAACATGCTACTAATATCTGAACAACCATCACACTCCTTTTCGCTGCACATGGCAAATTAATTTATTGCTGATGTGATACATAAAGGAAACGTGAGCTCCTTACTCGTCTTTCCAAACTGATGTGTCAGCAGACTTAAGTCATTTTTTCCCAACTTGTCTTCAACTGTAATCCCCGTAGGCCTCACGACCGAGTGCTTAGCTGGAATTGGTTTCTCCTGAAAATGCCTCGTTACGTCTTTTCCAATTTTAATTAAATTGGGCCCTAGTCTGGTGGAGTTGTACACATGTCCATGCGGTTACACACACACGCACACACACACATATACACGGTCAAACGCACATACCATCTATCTCTCTATGCCTCTGACTCTCTCTCTCGCAAACACACACACATAAGGATACGCGGTCTCTCATAAAAATACCTACTTAACAAGAATTCCTTCATAGCCAGGTCACTGACTTTCTGCATTCACTTTCACCTCTGCTTTGTTTTATTATTTGCAAACATTTTATTATTAAACAAAGGTAAAACGCAACAAAGTATTAATCCATCCTCTTTGTCTCCATCAGGTTATGTCACTGGCGGTTGGCGTTCACAAATTGATTTGAACCAAGCAATTTATGAAGAAATTGAAGATATTCCGCCCGTCAAGAATCCCGCTCCGACCCGTGGCTCAGGTTTGTAACTTCCACTGCACTACCAATCCGCACTGGGAAATTTCAAATCCGTTTACCCCCTTTATAAGTCAGTGCAATGAATGGGAGCAACTGGCATTCCGCTTACTTTCCTCATGTGAAAGTGTCCTATTTCCGTTTGCATCTGTTATGTGAGAAGAGTAATGAGCTTCTCAAAATTCCCATAATTCAATATTGCTCAAAGGGTGTTTTGCCATTTAGTTGAAAATAGTGAGCACATCGGTGTTTGCCACTTCCTAAGCTACTGCTCACTGCCTCCTTTGGATATCTGAGTGACTAAATTATACAAAGAGAGGATTATTGAATAGAAAATGCTCATACCAACTATTATAGTCTACAGGTCCTCTGATCTCAGGGGAAGAGAATGACATTTTGGAATACTTTATTCAAAATTATGTATACCTATAATTGAAAAAAAAACACATTCAAACTATGTTCAAAGGAATCCAAGGTAATATATTTCAATAACGAACAAGAATATGTTAAACACTGGGGCAAACCATTGGGAACAACAGCACACAGAAAAAAATAAATAACGATAACATATCGAAGAATAGCAATGGTGTGAAGCAGTGGGGTGGCAAAGCTGGATAAGGGAGAAAACGAAGAAAGAAGACAGAAGTAATTCCGGTGAAAATAACGACTAATCAATGAAATGATCGTGGATTGTCTAGCAAGTTAGTACAATATTTAACGGCATAATAGAAGGGTAGGTCAGAATAGCATGACCGCATTCCAAAAAGGAACTGAAGGAATAAGAGCAGCATTCATGCAGTATTTGAAATATTAATCAAAAACATTCTTCTACAATTTGCCAGGGGTAAGAGGACATGAAGTTGGAAAATTAGGTAAGCACTGAAAAATTACATTTAAAATTAATTTAAAGAGAAAGTTTAAAAAAAAACTTACCATAAAAGCACTGCTCAGTTCAGTTTGCATTCATTCATTAAAGAAAAATAGTACAAGAAAGTAGAGGCACAATTTCACTGATAACTAGATCATTTCAAGTTCCACGATCTTGTAGTTCCACGATCCTGGCAGATAACTAACATTAAATGTATAGTTAAATATGGCGAAGGAAAATGTTCAGGTTCAAAAGATCCGTTGTCTGAACGTTGGTGTGAGAAAAACTAATTAAATTGATACTAAGGAGGAAAAGGGTACCAATTCTAATGAAACAACGTAAAGCGCAGACAGAAACTACTCCATAATGGGAACTCTCACATTAGGAATCTCAGGAAAATGTTCAAAAAATGTAACAGCATAGATAAGGTTAGCAGTGAGGACATACATTCTGTGGTTATGATAAATATTATTTTTTGGAACATGTCCACTTTATATACTAATGGATAAGACAAGTGCATACGTCTCAGCTATTGCCCAGTGGGTGTCAATCTGGCTTCTGAGTCAATATTTTCCGGCATCCATTTGCACTCCAGTACTTGTACAGAAATATCATGGCTGACACTCTGGTGCAGAATTGAACGGCTGTTGCCCTCTAGTCAGTGATCTCCTTCAGAGTCGTTGTATAAGTGGTACCAAAATGTCTTCTCCTGGTGACTTGTGTGTTCCCCTTGGTATAGTGACAAATATTTATCACTTGTGCCAATTCACATAGTCAGGTTATCTGCTAATTAGCATATCGCTCTGATTGCCCATGGAAAATTATTAGTTACAAATTGTCTGCCGTGTTTCCCATATTTCATTAGTGAAGATACATCACAAGTATCCATTAGCTGCAAATATCTTAGGACATCTGGTGATCATGAAAGGAATTGTTTTCTCTTATTCATTGCATTTACATAGAGGCAAGTGTCACCTATGAGGATGGGTCGACTGCTGCCTACAAGTCATAAAACAGAGTGTGGGATACTGGGTAGTTATGGAAAAGGAAGAAAGTGGAAATGGGTTTTCAACACGCGTCACTGCTGGGATCACCTTTGTTCAAAATTTAGCTATACGTTTTAGACTTTGGATAAAAACTATATTTTTTTTCTAAATGTAACTTTTGACCAAATTGTGGTGGGCTGGGTGAAAGCATTTTAGAAAGAGCCATTAATATGTTGGCGTCAGTGGACCATACGATTGGCAAATGAATCTCCATGTAAGTAATTATGGGGAATTACAACCTGGTACATAAACTAAGAATTAATTTTCGATGTGTAACAATGAATCGGAATTAAATATTAAAGTCGTGGGATTCAGGAGTTCAGGGAAACAAATAAAAATGGAAAATCGATGCAGAAAGATCAGGCTGTAAAAAGCCAAACCAAATACTGTATTTTAGTACTGGATAGGTGGACTTAAATAACAAGATTAGTCTGGTGGACCTCAATCGAACATTAGTTGGAGCGATTTGGCAGTATAATTTAGGGTCCTGGTCAGCATATATTTAAAAGATATATCGGACTATTTGATGAGGCTCAAAGCACTTTACAAGGGCGGAACCTGTGTTAGGAGCAAAACGAATCCAAAAATGCTGAAATGAAGGATCATAAAATATATGTTGCTCTCCTGTTTGTTCCATTGTCCATGAGTTCCTTTCTCCTCCCTCAAATGGGACATATTTAACGTCTGGGAAAATGAAAGAGAAGGGGAGATTTTTTGGAGTGGAAGGGTGTGTGGATAAGGAAACTACGCCCACTGACCCGCTGAGGGTTACATTGCCTTCTGGAGGTCTTCCGGAACATTCATTTTACATCCCTGGATGCCTTGATAAGCAGATAATGGCCCTTCCACTTCAAACACTCCAATGCATTTTGCGAATGTTCTGGAAAAATGGCGTAAGGTAACAAACGCCTGGTCATTGCTACTTCGACAATTAATTATTCTGATCTCTACTCCAATGGGCTGAATACTTCTATACCGTGATTACACTCTAATGACATAAATTATTGCTCCAAAAATCTGAGTATTTTCCCCTCTCTTTAACAGTGTCTGCTTCCATTGACTTGTTCAATGATATCGAATATTACACCAGCCACATTTTGGATGAGAAAGGCCCTGAATTGGAAAATCCTGACGAGAGCTCCTCCAGTAGCCTGGGTGGGTAAACTTTTAATTCAAACCATCTGGTTTACGTCCTTCAGGCTCAGTAATATCTATAATCGAATAAGAAGTATGAAAAAAAAAACGAAAACACCATTAAGTTGCACGACAAATGATATCAGGTATTACAGAGTTACTTTAGATAAAACGCGTCTAAAATACTTGCAGGCTCAAACAATATCAACTGGTTGCACTCAGTAATATAACTGGCAGAAATAGTGTCATTTAGTGTACATATCATGTCATTAGTTTCATCACAAGGCCCAATAATCTGTGAAATGTGAAATGAGAATGCAGGCTGGAGAGATCATTTGGTCAGTGGAACACGTGACATCAAAACAAAAATAAAAAATACTGTGACGCGAGATGTTCCAAACATTCTGCACGCTTTAAACTCCCTCCCCTGCCTGCGCAATAGAAACACTGTCCTCTCCCCTGATTGGTTGCTTTACAAGTCTCAATGTTATTACAACTATCCATTGTAGGAATTAATGTCATAGACAATCGTTTGTTCCACCCAACTCTCCACGATTACGACGATGCTGAGACTACAGAAAATGATTCTAAGGGTGAACACTTGCTGCTGGAGCGTGTTCATCATGATTTATTCACACGGGAAAGTGCCGGCGGTGATATGTGAACTCTGGGTGAGAGAGAGATTTATTTATCTTCTCAGTCTGTCGCTCTTTATTGCTGGTGATTTTACTCCTCTCTGCTGATATCGTTTCTGAAATAGCTGATAGTCCACAGTATGATCTGCAGAGTATGTCACTAACGGGAATTGCGATGCTTGAATGGTTGGGCAGACAGTTTGTTGAAAGGGTTGTGCGCTCCATCCATCATCTCGACTTAGTTTATGCACGTTTGTGTTTGGTGGACTGCGGCCAACCACGGTCTCAAATAAGTGGAGGGGTTAGCTGAGTCTCTTCAGGGATGCGTTGGAGACATCCCTGGATTGTATTTCCGTCTCCTTCTGGGAGAACTCCACCTTCCCAGCCTACGCCACTGATTGCGGAGTAGGTGATTACTTCTGATTTTTCCTTCACTCACTTTCCCACATGTGCGGAAAGAACAGGATCTGTTTTAAAGCTCATTCATGTTGGTGACAGAACAAAGCGTTGTTAGGTGTATGCTCCTGTTGAGGTGATACGATTTTTAAAATTCATTTATTGGATATGGGCGTCGCTGGATTAGCCAACAATTATTGCCCGACCACAATTGTCTTTGAGAGGGGGGTGGTGAGCTGCTTTCTTGTAGTGTTTTAGCCGCTCTAGTTTAGGTACCCGCGCAGTGATGCTGGACAGAGATTTCAAGTATTTTGAGCCAGCAACACCGAAGGAAAGGCAATACATGTCCAAGTCAGAAAGGCATGTGCGTTGGTAGAATGTTCCAAATGTTGGTGATCACATGTACGCAACACAGTTGTCCTGCTAAATGACCCTGGTCCGGCGTTCAGAAGGTGCTGCCACATAGGCGTTGGTGAGGTTCTGCAGAGCCTACTACAGATGGTGCATATTGCTGCTACTCTTCGTTGGTGTGAAAGGAGTGAATGATTGTGGAATTGGTCTCAATCAAGCATAGTTTCTAGTTCTGTAGGCTTTCTAGCTTCTTGGGTGTTGGTGATCGTGCACTCGTCCAGTCAAGTGGAGAGTATTCCATTGGACCCCTGACTTGTGCCCTGTAGATGACGGACAAGATCTGTGGAGTCAGGGGGTGAGATCACCCCATCAGGGTTCAATCATCTGGCATTTTCTAGCAGCCAAAGTGTTTATCTGGCTATTCCAGTTCAATTGATGGTCAATTGTAAGCCCTTAGATTTTGATAGTGGGGAATTTAGAGACGGCTATGCCATTAAATGTCAAGGTGTGTCGGTTAGATTCTCTCTTGTGGCAGAAGGTAACTGTCTTACACCTTGGTCGAGCGAATGCTACTTGTCGCCTGTCAGCACAAGAGTGGATATTATGTAGGTTTTCCTGCATTTAGTCATGGAATTTTCCAGGACCTGAGGAGTAGTGAATGCTGATTATCATTATCCATCCATCAGCGAACATCCCCACTTCTCACGTGGTGATGTAAGGAAGATCATTGATGAAGCATCTGACGATGGCTGGGCCAAGAACACTGCCCCGAGGACCTCCTGCAGTGATGCCCTGAAACTGAGATAAATGGCCTCCCAAAACCACTGCCGTCTTCCTGTATGCTATATATGACTCAAAAGAATGAAGGGTTTTTTTTTCCTCTTTCCCTTGGATCCCAGGGACTCCAGTTTTGCTAGGGCTCTTCGATGCCACATTCGGTCACCTTGATCTCAAAGGCAGTCACTGCCATCTCACCTCGGGAGGTCAGCTTCCTTTTCAATGTTTGATCCAAATCCGAAATGAATAATGAAGCTCAGTGACCCCGACAGGTGGTTGCTAAGCTTGAGTCACTTTTGATTAATCCTTGCATTGTTTTTATGATGATGGAGAGTAGACTGATTGGACGGTAGTTGTCTTCCGTCAGTAGTAAAATTATTGTTGTTTCCTGTGACTTGTCTCACTTCTTTAGACCGCAAGCGGGAAAAACTCCAGTGTTCAACATGAAACATCGGACTTTGGAGGATGTCGTCTGTTGCCTCACTGCCGTACAACACATCCCGGGCAATAATAAACACCATTTCTCTTTCACTCATAAATAAACGAATTCTAATCTCTTCACGCAGCTGTCACACAGACACATACACGCTCACTCGCGCAAACACACACAAACACATACACACGAATACTCACAAACAGAAACACACCAGAATGTATCCGGTTTTCACCCATTATTAACCGATGACATGTTCATCGCAAGTGCATAACACACAGGTTATTTTTTCATCACGCTGTGTCGGTTCCTCCCATCCCTGATATGAGTGCCAAAGTTATCTGCGAAACATTCACTAGCCCGCCCATTCTGTCGCCAGAAAGCAGTGAGGGTGTTACACAAACTTTACAACATATACATTAAACTGGTAAAGCCAATGCTTTATTACCTGCTCCAAGCTTGATCCGCACAGTTGGGGAGTATGCAACCCTCTCTGCTATTTACCATATGATTACATGAAGTTGTTCCTATGCTTTTATTGATGCTGAAGTTATCAAGGATAAGGTGTTGTTTTTCTCTCGAGAAACAACAACAAAAAAAACTAGTAAATTTGGAATTAGTGCAAACAAATCAAAAAAAAAATAATGCATGAGGCTTTTATTTAGATGATTGTGGAAATAGTTTCACCGCTCACTCTCAAGCAATATTTTTTAACCCATCTTTCAGGTAAAACACATCGACAAATCCAAGATATGATGCGCCAGGCGTGTGACTCACAGTGTAAAATCTGAAGGACGGCCATTAATTTTTCCAAAAATATATCTCTCTCGAAGATGTTTTACTTTCCGAGATGAACATGTTTTGATAAAATAAATCACACGTCATCTTGTGTCGAGACATCTAGATTCGTTTTTTTTACTACAATTTGTGTTAAAAAGTATGAATACTCTCTAATCAGAAATGAAGGTAAAAGGTATTTTTCGCGCATTTCCTTGTGTAGAATAAAACTATACCACACTCCGCTGTATCGACAATACAAACCATCAAAAAATTGAAGAACCGATGACTATGCTTTACAAGTTTATTTCAGCTTCATTTTGTAAACGTTTTTTTTTTTCAAATGCCCGAAAGAAGAATCAGATCAGCGCAATAAATGGAATATCTGTTTTAAATCAATTTGGTTTTCTTTTTTTCTAGACTGCTACATACAGGGAACATAATGAGCTGCATTCTCAGAGCAGCTCACCACATCACAATGTTGCTTTCCAGCACGTCATCTAACTCTCGGGTATTTGATTGTCGAGGGAGGCAGGAAACATTCAGTATTCAATAAGTCTCCTATACTTTATTTCTACAATATAAATATTCAGTTATCCATCATCGGAGCCAACAGTTGACTTACTCAGGAGAAACAACTCAACGTCCAGTATCCACCAGCAACTGTGATTACAGTTCGATGAGGTTGACGAATGAATCTGGATTTACCACAATCTGAGGGCAACGATTATTATTAAAAAAAAAACACAAAATAGAGTGAAAAAAGTACAAAACATGACATAACATATACGGAGAGGAAAACAGTGCTCATGTTTCCTTTGACAAGTTCAAGGGCTGGAGTGATTAAGTAAATCCTCGGCTCTGGAACTCTGTGTTCTGTCCCTGTGAACTTGCTGTGCTCTATACGCTCAGGGCCATAACAGGTCCTTGTCAGTAAAGCCAGTGAAAAAATAATTGTATTTGATGTTTGTTGCCGACCTTCCAACTGGTGCATCCTAATCACCAGCAGTTTTGGCAGTTTGTCCTGTCTTCACCTGTAACGAGACACCAACAGTTGACATCTTCCCCAGACTATCAGGGGCGCCATGTACTCTGTAGTTATTCACCAGAACCTTAATTCCCCCACACCCAACACTCTACTCGAGTTTCTTCCACATCCTTCCAAATTCACACAACATTCAAGAAGCTCAAGACCATCCAGAACAAAGTCGCCCGCTTCATTGCCACCCCATAATTTCCTCCCCCGTTGACAGTGGTAGCAGTGTGTACTATTTCAAAGATGCGCTGCAAATCCTGGCCAAGCTTCTTTCGGAAAAACCATCCACATACACGACCTCTAAAATAGAGAAGGACAAGGGCAGCAGTCGCATTGGATGCGATGCCACCTGCAATTTCCTTTCCAAGTCACACACCATGCCGACTTGGAACTATATTGACATTCTTTCACTGCCGATGGGCAAAAAAACCGAAATCCATCCGAGCAGCACTGAGAATGTGTCTTCACCACATGGACTGCAGCGGACAGGAAGTTGACTCCCACCATCATCTCCAGCGTAATTGGCAATGAACATGGAATACTGGCCTAGCTAGTAAATACCTATAAAAAGCTAACAAATGCCTATACAAAAATGATGTCGCTCTCTGACACATCATTCCCACTTCTTCCAATCATCAATATTTGCACAACCATTTACATTCAGTTCCAACATCACGCACAATGTTTAACCATTTCCAGTACCATGGCACTCATCAATTCTGTTTCACAATGGAAGTCCAGTTCTCATACAACAACCATGACACTCGAATGACCTTCCTTCGAAAATTGTGAAACATTCCTCCATCAGCAGAGCATCTAATCACACTACAACTATATCCTTCAACAGGTCACCCAATCCCACTACGTCTCATGCATCACGAGGACATGCAGTCCCCCTGCAAATGCATCCTTCACCAGGACACCCAGTTTGTCTAAACATACATCACTCAGCACTAAACCTGGTCGCTCTGAACATTCATCTTCAATAGGGCATCCAGTCTCTCTACGCCACTACCCTTCACCACAACATCCAGTCTTTCTTTATCTCCATCCCTCTCCAGGATTTGCAGTGCTTCTCCATGCACTACCCTCTCCAATGTACCATTTTCCTCTACACCTCCTTGCCCCAGCAAGAAATCAAAACCCTCCACATCTCCATCCCTCATCAGGGCACCAGATGCTTATACATATCCATCGCTCACCAGGGAATTCACTCTCTCTACACCTCCGACCAAAAATTCAGAACTTCTACTCCTTCACCTTCCACAGGAAACCCAAACCCTCCACGACTCCATTCCTCCACACGACCGGCAGTCACTCCTCACCTCCATCCCTCACCAGGACATGCAGTTCCTCTGCACCTACGACCCTCAACAGGATGCACTTCCCCTCTACATCTTCATCCCTCGGCCGTGCAGCCAGTAAGACTTCAATCCCATTCCTCACTCGGATATTCAGCTTGTCAAAAAAAACCTCATGCACCCCGGCCTCCTGTCCCTCTACATTTCTCCTTCCGCGGCCATCCAGTCCTTCTAGACTTTGATACCTCACCGGAACATCCATTCACCCTACCTCTCCAGCCCTCACCAGAACAACCAATGCTTCAGCAAGTTCATTCCTCACCAATACACTATCCATCAGCAGGAAATCCATTCAAACTAACACTTTATCTTCTGTTAAGGAGAGCCTGGCACGGCACCACCTCTCAGCTGGACGTTCATTTCCATTGCAGCACAAAATATGGAGAAGCCATTTTGGTGGAAAAAACACCGGAATAATCGGAATGGCTAACAGCGATCTCCGCCACATCCCTATTTATTATATTTCACCAAGGTTAGAAGTGGATCTTTGACCCGCCCTTACAGGGAATACTGGGGAAGTCTCCCCGCTGCCCCCCTTCCCCGCCAAACCAACGGCCCATCTTTTATCTTCCATACACGTCTGTCCAAATAATTGCAATATAATAGCAGCAACCTTCATCTGTCTAACCTTTACTCTCATTGGAAAAATCGCCTTTGCATCTAAACAATTTCTCGAACCTTATCAGAATAATAGTATTGAAATCATTTTGTGCCCTAGATATATCTGTCTTTAACTGGGATGCAGGGAACACAATTTCTGAGAGTTTGACTGCTACGTTATTCTGCATTGACTTTACTGCTCTTGTCTCGGACTGGACAGGCTATCTTTTTTTTTGATGGTTAAATCCCTGTCCTCCCTTTGCATAACTCATCTTTGAGGCCTTCCACTTCGTCCCCCGACTTCTTATTTCCATTTCTGGGGATAGGCTGCTTTCAATGCGTGCTACAAAGCTGCCGTCATGCACAACATTCCTTATCATAATTCCTGGCATTCTGGTTCCTGTAATTTCTCAGCTGAATTCTAACATTCTTCCGTCTTCCTCACATCTGTATTTATTGGGCTATGTTCCACAACATTACATTACAAATTCCTTCCTTTCTCTTCTGCCAATATGTCCGCTTAACTGGGGTTCGCAGGGATCTCGACAATGACTGACCCATAACCTGCACTTCCGCCTTTGCCCCGCTCCTCTGCATCAGCACCATGCAAGACTCCCATCTATACCCACTACCTACAATAGTAAACTTTGCCTTATTGGATTGGCTTTGCAATTTGAACCTACTACCGTACCAAATGCGCTATCTTCATCGCCTGGCCGTTATTAATCATAAGTGGACCGTTTTAACTCCGGGGCTCAACTTTTTTCATGTTCTAAACTACAGAGCCCACCTTCGATGAATATTTTTTTTATTTTTCTTTCACATGCTTTCGATGCAGAAGACTCTTTCCCCTGTTGTCTTTTCAAAGTTCAGGGCCACAATTATTCCATCCTGGTGAAGTAGTCCTGTTTTTGTAATGCTTCCGCTTTTTATACTTTATTCATTGAACAAGCGGATATTGCTACAACACACTAATGAGACATTTTGCAGAAAAGGTGGATGTTGTGCAGAACCGTGAATCAGCAACATGTCAAATTACGCAACGAATTTGAAAGCAAAATAGTGCAGCCGCTGGAGACCTGTAATAAGTACAGACATGCTGGAGAAGCTCAATAGTGCTGGCAGCTTCCTTGGAGAGAGAAACAGAATTAGCTTTCCCAGTCCAATATGTTTCCTCCTTGGAATTCAGATTACGAAAAGAAATTGATTTAACTCATTTATTATCTCCTCAGATGCTGCCAGACCTGCGGAAACTATTCGAACATGTTATGTTGATTAAATGAAGGAAGCATCTAGATATCTGTTCTACTCTGCCCTCTACTTGGTCGCGGTTTTGCAAAGCACATACCAACGATTGATTTGAAGTGAGAACCATGAATGTAACTGCTTTGCAAGGGAGCCTGAGACACGCTTCAGAAGGTATTGGACTGTGCTGCATTGTATGTCAAACTGCAGGAGTCACTTAATGGGCATATTGTGTTTTTAAAGTATATACATTTTGGAAAACTGAAGTATTGAATAGTTGCCATTATCTGTTATCCAAATTATCACAATAATTATACTGTGTTCGTACCCATCCCCGCTTTTACCTGTTTGTGTTTGACGTTTTCCAGCTCGGATATCAGCTCTGCAGTGACGTGGCTACAGTGAACAAAGAACGCTGGGACCTAATTATCTAATAGCATTGAACATTCAGGTAGAACAGGCGGATGGAAAATGTGGTGGATAGCACAGTTAATAAAACAGCAATAATACTGTAGTGAGAGATAACCTTAGAACCGAAGATAAACACATGGGATTAATTAAGGCGGAATTAACAAACAACAAGCTACAAAAACGGGTGCATGAAACAGCAACTGTAAAGTAAAGCATAAAATACATCGGGAAATTTTACGTGCGTGTAACAAGAATAATACCATAATCACAGAATCACGCAATCAGAATCACAGCAACGCAGTGCAGAAGAGGCCATTCGGCACATCGAGGCTGCAACGTCACGAGTTTATCACCAGACCTAACAACCTACTTACTTTTCCCAGCACTTGGCCCATAGTCTTGAATGTTATGACGTGCCAAATGCTCATCCAGGTAACCTTTAAAGAATGTGAGGCAACCCTCATCCAACAACCTCCTAGGCAATGCATTCCAAACCATTATCAGGCTCTGGATAAAAAAGTTTTTCCTCACATCACCCTTAAACCTCCTGCTCCCCATCTTGAACGTACGCTCCCTTGTTACTTGACCTTCAACTCAGGGGAACATCTGCCCCCTATCCACCCTGTCCATGCCCCTCAGTCTTCTCTGCTCCAACGAAAACTATACAAGTCTATCCAAACTCGCTTCATAGTTTAAATGTTTCATCCCAGGCAACATCCTGGTGAACCTGCTTTTCACTCTCTCCAGTGCAAACACATCCTTCCTTTAATTTGGCGACCAGAATTGCACACAATTCTCCAGCTGTGGCCTCAAAAGGGTTCTGTACAACCCCAAGAAGGCCTCCCATATTTTGTAATCTATAACTCGATTGATAAAGGCATGTGTCCTATATGTCTTTCTCATAACCCCACTAACATGCACCTCTGCCTTCAGGGTACTATAGACACACACGCCAAGGACACTTTGTTCCTCATAAGTCCGTAGTGGCATGCCGTTCATTTAATACTTCCTGGTCAACTTAATCTTTCCAATTTGTATCACCTCACACATTTCAGGGTTAAATTCCATCTGACATTTATCTTCCCATTTGACCATTCCGTCAATATATTACTGTAGCTCAATACACTCAACATCACTGTTAACCACTCGGCCAATTTTGTGTCATACGCGAAATTAGTAATCCTACCACCCACATAGTCATGAAAGTCTTTTATATTATTGACAAAAAATAGTGCACCGAGCACTGATCGCTGGGGTACGCCACTGGACCCTGGCTTCCAGTCAGGAAAGCATCCCTCTGTGATCACGCACTGCCTCTTTCAACTTAGAAATTTTGAGTTCATCTTATCAAATCACCCACCATTCCATTTTCATTTGCCTTCTTTATAGGTCTCTCATATGTGACCTTGTCAAACGCTTTGCTGAAATCCATATAAACTACACCAACTGCACTACCCTCATGTACAGAGCTCGTCAATTAATCAAAAAAATAAATCAACTTGTTAGGCATGAACTCCCTCTGACAAAGCCATGCTGACTATCCCTGATTAAACCTTGCCTCTCCAAGTGGAGATTGATGCTTTGCTTCAGAACTTTGTCCAACAGTTTCCCTAGCACTGACCTGAGATTCAATGGCCTGTAATTCACAATTTTATCTCAATAATAATGAGGAACATCAAGCTACAATATACTGGGAAATACTAATTATTACTAATGTTGTGTGGTAAGATATATTGGGAAGTATGCAAGGTTTCCAGAACGTTCACGTTGATGAACAAACTCGATAACTGGAAATTTTAGATACAGCATTGTGCAATTAATGGGCTGAATAAATAATTATGTTGTAAACTAGACTTTAGGAAAGAACAACCATAAAACGCTATAAACAAGTATTGAATCACAACGTCGTATTGTTCAATGTGATATTGGTCTAAAAGGCAAACAAAGGAGCATATGAGGGTATGAAGTTAAAATTATCTTAGTTATTGTGAAAACGCGATAAAGGTCATGATGGTAGACAGTCAAAAGTTAATATTTAAGGAACGTCTACATAGTATACAACAAAAATGCATTAATTGAATGCAATAAGGCCCAGCAAGGAATGTGATTCAGACGTGGGAAATTGAGTAAATATAGGACGACATTGGATCAAAGAAAGGAACATACCAATTTACCAAAATGGTAAGCATGATAATTGGAAGCATTTTAGAATTCAGTAAAGGGGAAGCAAAAAAATAGAGAATCTTCGCAGAATCACAGAATGACACGTTGCAGAAGAGGCCCTTCGGCCAATCAGGTCTGCACCGGCTCGTGAGAAACACCTGACATATTAAAGGGGAACTGAATATAAGGCTAAACTAGCGTCAAGCATTGACAAATGGACAGTTAAATATCCTGTAGGTAAGCAAAAATGAAAATATTTGGGAATATACGTCCAATGTATGCCCATTACCGGGGGAGCCATGAGAATTTATAATGCAGGATAATGAAATGGCCGAGAAGTTATACAAATACATTATTTTTTCCTTTATGGAAGAAAATAATAAAACGTCTCAGAAATGCTGGAGGAGCAGGGGAAGCGAGGAAAATCATGATAACAATATGTGTAATGCAAATAACATTGGAGAAATCACTGGCATTTAAGCAGATAGTTCCCTTTGAGGTGAAGATCTGCATCCAAATAACTTGGAAGATGTAGCCTAATAGATAGGAGATGCAGTGGCGACCATCATTCAAATGTGGAATGCATCCTGCAGATCGGAACGTGTCGAAAGAAATCACTTTATTTAATAAAATTAGGAGAGGGCAAATGGTGAACGACAGGTGTAAGCCTGACACCATTAGTAAGGAAACTCCTCGTATCACTTACGGAGGTTGTGTACATTATACACAGAAAAAATAATCGCAGGGTTAGCCCGAGGCAACATGGATTAATAACAGTGAAATAGCGATTAATAAATTTGTTGGAATTTTCTGAGAATGTTCTCAAGCAGAACAGTTCACGGTGAAACTCCACAAGTATTATATTTAGAAATTCAGAAAGGCTTTAGTAAGTTCCTAAACGCGAGGCTGGTAAGCAAAATTCGAGCGCATGCGTTTGTGGGGGTGGGGTGATTTTGAGGGTTGGAGGGACTGTGGTATACAAACCTGCAATGTGAACTGGTTAAGAGTCAGAAAACGGAGACCAGGAATAATTAAATATTTTCAAGTAGGCAGGCTGTGACTAATTTGGAACTGCAAGATTAATCCCGTGGGATCAATTTATTTACAATCTATATCAATAATTAGAATCTGGGGTTTAAGGAAATTATTTACAAATTTGTAGATGACACAAAACAAGGTGGGAGTCGCAATTTTCAAACGGATGCAAGGAGGTTTGGAGAAGCTAAGCGAATGAATGCAGTTTTGGCAGATGGAATACCATGTGGAGAAATGCGACGTCATACCCCTTCGTAGGAACAAGAGAACTACCGAGTGTTGCATAAATTTTCAGAGAGTGGGAAGTGTGACATTATGTGTTCTTGTTCATGAATCACGGAAAGCGAACATGGATGCACAGAAAGCACTTAAGAAGTTCAAAACATACTGGCTTTTGAACGAAAAAAATTGAGTGCAAGATTAAATATTTCTTACTGTAATTTGATAGCCATATTTGCCGAATGGGAATGGCCACGAATGTTCACCAAATCAATTCACTAAATGGAGGGATTGTGACATGAGGAAAGGTAAATAAAAATTATTTAATATCCGGAGATTAGAAGTTGAGGTGCGATCGCTTTCAATCAAAAACAGTCTAACAATGTTGGATGATTCACCTGGCTCACGTGTCGAGAAACAGGGGAGGCAGTCTCTGGATTGAGAACCGGCCATTTAGGACAGAGATGAGGAGGCAATTCGGCATGGAGAGCGTGAAGAATCTTTATAAGTCTATGACGCAGAAGTCCGTGGAGCCTCAGCCATTGCGTATTGAAAGGACCAATGTCGATAGATTTCTAATTTTCATCAAGGGATATGGGGAGAATGCAGGAAAGTCGGGTTGCGTAGTGTGACAGCAAGGTGTGCCATCTACAGGATGCACGGTAACCTGAGATAATTACGTAAAGGGCAGCAGAAGCATGAGAACAAAACTTCCTGCATGTTCCGCTCGAAACCGCACAATATCGTGACATGGGTACACATTACCGTGCCTTCATTATCACTGGACCAGCATCTGAAAGAACACTCCCTTACATCACTGAGAGTGCGCCATAGTTACACCTAATGGGTTACATCAATGTGGTGAAACTACGAAATATGCAGTCAGGTGTGGCCAACTACTGGTGGACTTTCCAGCGAAGCTCAGGTCCTCAGAGTGAAGGCATGCTATTCCTACTGCTACCACTACTTCTACCAATACTAATAATACTACTATTGATACTGGTACCACTGTTACTGCTACTACTACTACTACTAATGTTACAAAAAATAACAATGATGATAATAACAAAGGTGACGATTTTGAAAAACAGGTTTTTAGGACTCTGGCGGTGAGTTATTCTCTGCAGTGCCTCCAGGTTCTGAGTTGCTCTTAAACCACATGATGTATTGGCTGCACCTGTTCCTGGTTAATGTATATTTCTCAACAATACTCAGACACATTGTTGTAAATAAGTTAGATAAGCTGTGTAACTTAACGAGCCGCAGTTAGTCGTCTAAACTCAGCCACGCTGAAGGCACTCTGACGATCATTTCTTACAGATCTGTAGTTACAGTTGTTACAGTGCAACAGAGTATTATTATGACAGATACAGATCATTCTAAAGAGGTTGCTACCATGTGCTTGCACTACACGATCCTTCTCCATTCCAAACCAGCAAGCTATATTACTATTTCTTTCAACCATACTTGTCAATCTGTCATCACATTAAATGTCTGTTAGCTCAACCACTGCCTTTGATGACGATTTGTACATTCTAAATTCTCACTGCCTGACTAATATTCTTCTTAATATCCTGTTGAATTTATTCCTAACAATTTCAGAATGATGTCCCCTAGGTCCATCGCTCCACAAAATTGGAAGCAGATTCACTAACTCACTCCATCCCTCAGACTGCTCTTTCCGGGAGAAAAAATCCTCATCAGGCCAGTTTTTCCTGCTCATTTCGAAAGACATCCCCTACGTTTTGGCAATGGACAAGGTTGAGTAAAAGTATTTTATCTTTACATAGCGAGTGATTGCGATCTGTACATTGGTGTTGTAGCTGCAAATTGGAGAGGCAGATTGGAGAGGCGTGGCATAGTTGCATTGTCACTGAACTGTTGAACATGAAAATGTTGTTGATTGTCGTAAACAAACATTGTGTTCACTAATATCATTTAGGGATGGAAATCTGACGTCCTCACTTGTTCCGGCCAACATATGACTCCAGGGGCAACATATTTTTTAACTCTTAAAAATGCTCTCTGAAAAAGGGAGATTTAGAATTGGCAATAATTGCTTGTCCAATCATTGATGCCCACATCCCAGGAACGATTTTTTTTTTAAAAGGACCCATATCGTGGGGATTTTACCATTCTTTGATGCGTCCATCAGGATGAAATAAATAGAATAATATGGTGATGGAGCGATGCGGAGAGAGGAAGACTTTTGCTGCTGTGGAGAATAAATATTAGTCTGATCTTTCCTTGCCTAAATGACTGTTACTTGTTGTAAAAACTTGGTCGCACGTTATGAAAATCTAAATAATAATCTCGAAATTGCTAACAAATTGTATTGAACTTGATATGGAGATATAAGGCGCTGAAATAGAAAGCAGGAGGTAAAAACCTGCTGACTGTAACAGGAAGCTTTAATCTACATTAAAATAAAATGTTCAGAGGATGATTTCATAATAATTCGTGATTTGCCAGTGGATTCTGAGTGAGGAACCAACCCGGTATTATGGCTTGGTTGCAAGCATTCTTGGACTTGGAAATAAGCTTTAATGGGGGAATGGAAGAGGAGAGAGACAATTTAAGAGAAGGGAGGGGTGACGAAAAATTTGAGATGAGGAGGCATTAAGAGAGCGAAGGACGACAATCCACCAATCTTCTGAGAGACCATGTCAGTGTGCATATGACATAATGAGAGAGAAGGGGAAAGAGAGAGTTTGCAGAAGAATGAGGAATGGTGGCTTAAAGAGTGAATTGGGGAAACACATAATTGTTAAGTGCGCTGAAAATTTCTTGGAGTAAAGATTCATTCTTTGCTCGTCAGATGCAAAACCATCCAGTGTCCTGATGAACCAAGACCTGGAGAGCATTCAGATTTGGGCTGATAAGTGACAAGTGGCATCAACGCAACATAATTATTGGCAATGACCATTTTCAAGGAAAAAATAAAATCTAACCAGTTCTCTTTGCTGCTTAACGGTATTACCTCTGTCGAAATCTACTACTTCAGCATCCTGGCTTTGGGAGGAGCTTTCGAAATCGCACAGGCGTTTTGCTGCAGTGCATCCTTAGCTAGAAAACAATTATGTCGATGTGCGCCTGTCTTGTGTGGTTGAGCGATTAAGACTGAACGTCATTCAGGTGCAACTATTCAACGCAAATCTGTTGTTGCCATTTACTGGCACTTCCTTTTCTGCTGAGTGATGATACTGAACAAAGTACTTATCAGTGAAAATCCTCATAATTTCCTTAGGCTGTCGTGAAGACATGCGATGAAGCATTTGAAGATGGTTTGGCTGGATTTAGTTGAGAATAACCTGAGGTGATTCCCTCAGCTGAGATGACCCCCCTCCAATAGAAAAAAGCATTTTTTCTTTCTGCTTGGTCACAGTACGAACATTGATGTCTTGAAGAAGCGTCATAAGGATTCTTAACGTTAACTCTGTCTTTCTCTCCACATGTGCTGTCAGGGCTGCTGAGATTTGCCGTATTTTTTACTTCAGGCTTGCAGCATCCACAGCATTATGCCTGTTAATTGATGGCTTCCTCTTCAACTTCCAATTACCTCAATTTCAGAAGGATATTTGATGCTTTATTCGATGAAACGTTTAACTGTAATTCGTTCGTTCATTTGTTCATTTTTTCATGCAACCATTCAATCATTCATTACTTTCTCCATCCACTCATTCATTCATTCAATCATTCATTCATTCATTCATTCATTCATTCATTCATTCATTCATTTCTTCATTCACTCATTCATGCACTCATTCATTTTAACAGTCATGCATTAATTTATTCATAGAATGAGTTAGTTAGTTAGTTACTTAGGTATTAGAAGAGTCATACGAATTTGAAACGTGAACTCTGTTTCTCTCTCCGGATTTTTTGCCCGACCTGGTGAAAATATCCAGCATTTCCAGTATTTTTTTTAAATTTCTGGTTTCAAGCACGCACAGTATTTCACTTTAATCACAGCACAGACCGAAGTCGCACGGTCGGTCGTTCAACCCGCTGAGTCCTGCATTTCCAGCATCTCATTAATGAGCAGGCCCTGCGCTGTCAGAAGGGGATTGTAGGGTGACGTCTGACTGTTGAATGCTCAATGCTCAATGAGTAAAATATAGACTGAGCATCCGGATTGAAATACTGTTGAACAAAATTATTATCAATACTGAAGTAAGGCTACGATAGCAGATGTTCAGGCAAGACGTACCACAGCACACTTTCGAAATGTTATCTCTTAGAACATAAGATATAGGAGCAGAAATTTGGCCATTCGGCACATCGAGTCTGCTCCGTCATTCAATCATAGCTGAAAAGTTTCTAAACCACATTTTCCAGCCTTCTCCCCATAACCTTTGATCCCCTTACCAATCAAGAATCTATTTATCTCGGTATTAAATACACTCAACGAGCTGGCCTCCACAACATTATATGGCAATGAATTCCATAGATTCACCACTCTCTGGCTACAGGCGTTTGTCCTCATCTCTGTTCGAAAAGGTCTTCGCCTTTGTCTGAGGCTGTGCCCTCGGGTCCTAGTCTCTCCTACTAATAGAAACATCTTTCAAACGTCCACTCTATCCAGGCCTTTCAGTACTCTGTAGGTTTCAACCAGATCCACCCTCCCTTCTATACTCCATGGAGTATAGACCCAGAGTCCTCAAACGTTCCACATATGTTCAGCTTTTCATTCCTGGGATCGTTCTCGTGAACTTCCTCTGGACCGTCTCCAGTGCCAGCACGCCCTTCCTGAGTACCAGGTCCAAAAATGCTCACAATATTCTAAATGTGGTCTGACCAGAGCCTTATAAAGCCTCAGCAGTAAATCCCTACTTTTAGACTCAAGTCCTCCCGAAATAAATGCCAACATTGCATTTCCCTTCGTTACTACAGACTCAACCTGCAAGTTAGCCTTAAGAGAATCCTGGACCAGGACTCCCAAGTCCCTTTGCACTTCATATTCCTGAATTATCTCCCCATTTTGAAAATAGCCTATGCCTCTATTCTTCCTACCAAACTGCATGACCTCACACTTCCCCGAGTTGTATTCCATCTGCCACTTCTTTTCCAATTATCCTGATCTGTCCAAATCCTTCTGCAGCCTGCACGCCTCCTCAATACTACATGTCACTGCACCTATCTGTGTACCATCTGTAAACTTGCCAGAATGCCATCAGTTCCTTCATCTAGTTCATTAATGTATAAAGTGAAAATTTCTGGTCCCAACACTGACCCCTGCAGAACTCCACTAGTCACCTGCCACCATCCTGAGAAGGACCCCCTTATCCCCACTCTCTGCCTCCTGCCAGACAGCCAATTTTCCATCCATGCCACTACCTTGTCTCTAACACCATGGCCTCTTATCTTGCCGAGCAGACTCCTGTGCCACACCTTGTCAACTGGCTTCTGGAAGTCCAATTAGACAACATCAATCGGCTTACTTTTGTCTAAACTACTCGTTACCTCCTCAAAGAATTGTAAGAGATTTGTCAGGCATGACGTCCCCTTGATGAAACCATGCTGACTTTGCCCTATTTTTCGATGCACTTCCAAGTATTCTGAAATCTTGTCATTAATAATGGACAATAAAATCTTACCAACAACCGAGTTCAGGCTAATCGGCCTGTAATTTCCTGTCTTTTGCCTCACTCCCTTCTTAAACAGGAAGGTTGCATTAGCGATTTTCCAGTACTCTGGGACCCTCCCTGACTCCAGTGTTTTCTGAAAGATCATCATAAACGCCTCCTGTTTCTCTTTAGCTATCTCCTTCAGAACGCTGGGGTTTAATCAATCTGGTCCATGTGATTTATCCTCCTTTAGGCTTTTATGTTGTCCTAGCACCTTCTCCTTGGTAATGGCCACCATACACACCTCTGCCCCCCGACTCTCTTGAACATTCGGGATGTTACTCGTGTCTTCCACCATGAAGACTGACGCAATGAACATATTCAGTTCCTCCGCCATTTCTTTCTTCCCCACAACTACATCTCCAGCGTCATTTTCCAGCTGCCCAATGTCTATTTTTGCCTCTCTCTTAGACTTTATATATCTCACAAAACTCTTTTTTTTTTTTATTACTGGCTAGTTTACCCTCATATTAAACCTACTCCCTCTTTATTTTGTTTTTAGTTCTCCTCTATTGGTCTTTGTAAGATTCCCAATCCCCTGTTTTCCCATTGCTCTACGCCACATTTTATGGTTTCCCGTTAGCTTTTATGCTGTCCCTGACTTACCTTGTCAGCCATGGTTGCCTCCTCCTCCATTTAGTATGCTTTTTTTTTCTTCCTAGAGATGAATTTTTGCTACGTCTCATGAATTACTCCCAGAAACTCCTGCCATTGCTGTCCAGCTGTCTTTCCTGCTAGGCTCATCTCCCAGTCAATTCTGGATAGCTCCTCCCTTGTGCTTTTCTATTTGCCTTTAATCAACTGTAATACCGTTACATCTGATTCCAGCTTATTTCCCTCAAATTGCAGGGTAAATTCTATCATATTATGGTCACTTCCTCCGCAGGGTTCCTTCACGTTAAGGTACCTTATCAAATCTGCCTCCATTACACATCACTATATCTAGAATTGCCTGTTCCCTAGTGGGCCCCACCAAATTCTGCACCAAAAAGCCATCTCGTAGACATTCCACAAATCCGTTCTCTTGGGATCCACTACCAACCTGATTTTCCCAGTCTACCTGCATATTGAAGGCCCCCATGATCACTATAACTTTCCGTTCCTACTCGCCTTTTCTATCACCTGTTGTACCTTGTGCCCCACATCCTAACAACTGTTCGTAGGACTGTACATCACCCCCATTATGTTTTTTTTTTACTTAGCGATTCTTCAACTCCACCCACACAGAGTATAAATCAAATGACCCTACGTCATTTCTTGCTATCGATTTAATTTCATTTCTTACTAACAAAGCAAACCCACCCGCTCTGCCAACCTGCCTATCTTTTCGATCGGATGGATATTCTTTGACAATTAGCTTCCAGTCCTCATCCCCTTGCAGCCACGTCTCCGTGATACATACCACATCATATCTGCCAATTTCAATCTGCGCCACAAGCTCAGTTACCTTAATTTGTATACTGTGTGCATTCAGATACAACACCTTCAGTCCTGTACTTCCCCTGCCCTTTCTCATTGTTGTCACTTTAACTGATGTGTTTGAAGTTAGTATCCTAGCCCTTTATAAACACTTTGTCCTGTTTTGTGTTCTGGAGACTTTAATAGCCTCTCCTGGGCATTCATTTCTTTTAACATTTTTTCATAAATTTGCATGAAACAGAACCCCGCCCCCCCCCCCCCCCCCCCCCCCCCCCACCCCCAACTATCTAGATTAAAGTCCTGTTGACCACACTATTTACCCTTTTCACCAGAAAATTAGTCCCAGATCGGATGAGGTGGAGACCGCACCAGTGGTACAGATCCCTCCTGTTCCAAATATTGAGGCCAGTGGCCCACGAAATGAACTCCTCATTCCCACAACACTCCTTTAGCTACGTGTTTACTTCCCTTATCCTTGCTTCCCTGCGCCAAATTGCACGTGGCTCGGGTAGTAAGCCGGAGATTCTGAATAAATATGAAACTTAAGGCGAGTTTTCAGCGTGAGCAAGAGTGACCTCAATGACCTGGATTCCAACATGTATCCACTAATTAGTTGCACGGGAAACAGATGATATCACAATGTAACAATTCTGTTTGAGGCATTTTGTTCATTCCAAATTGGGGACTGGGTTTCATACAATGCAATAAAAGCAATACTTGTTTTAAATGCCTCATTTACAGTAAAACAATTTGAGTTGTCTTGTGGGCGTGAAAGAAGCAGGGCAAAGAATATAAAAACAAAAATCTACTGCGGACGCTGGAAATCCAAAACAAGGCAAATAAGAGGTCTGTTTTAGTATTTCATCAAAAGGAATATGACGCCTCTAAGTTGTCAAGGGAAATGTCTCCGGAATTCGGAGTTTATGGAATGCTTTGCCAAGAGGTTGCAAGCGTCAATTCAGACCTTTGCCAAAGCAATGTTGGATTGGCTCAGCTTCACGGTTGTGACCTGTGGCTCCGCCTCACTCGTCTTCTTGCAGAAGAAGGAATAATATTTCCTCGACCGCTAGCCACACCCCACAACTGCAGCAATGCCCGAGCGATGAATTACATTTGTAATTGTATAGTTTTGGCCGGGATGATGGAAGATTGGGGCAGAGTCCATGTGTGGAAAGAGAAGGGGAAGAGATTGAGCGAAAAAGAGATAGATACGGATAGAGAGAGAGAAATCGGGAGAGGTGGAGAGAGTGAGAGAGGGAGACAGAGATAGAGAGAGAGAGAGAGTGAAAGAGAAAGAGAGATAGATAGATAGATAGATAGATAGATAGATAGATAGATAGATAGACAGACAGACAGACAGACAGACAGACAGACAGACAGACAGACAGACAGACAGACAGACAGACAGATAGACAGATAGACAGATAGATAGATAGATAGATAGATAGATAGATAGATAGATAGATAGATAGATAGATAGATAGATAGATAGATAGATAGATAGATAGATAGATAGATAGATAGATAGATAGATAGATAGATAGATAGATAGATAGATAGATAGATAGATAGATAGATATAGAGAGAGAGAGATAGAAAGGGAGACGTCTTAAGCAATAACAGTTATGAACCTATAATTAGAATGCCGCGGGGGGCAAAGAGAGAGAGACAAAGAGAGAGAAACAGAGAGAGCGCAGAAGAAGAGAAAATAGGAGAAGAGAGGAGAGAAGAGGAGAGTGGAGATGAGTTGAGAGTAGCGTAGAGAAGAAGTGAGAAAAATAGAGGATTGGAGGGAGTAGAGACGACAGGGGAGGAGAGGAGACGAGAAACTGGGACAGTCGAAAACGGGACTGAGGGGAACACAGGGGATGGAAAGAAAAAAGAAGCTGAGGTTAATTGCAGATCAGCCACGATCTTATTGAGTGGTGGAGCCGGGCCGACGAGCCGAATGGCTTACTCCTACTCCTTTTAAGTGATGAAAAATAAAGGTCAAAAGAGAAACCGCAGATGAGGTCAGAGTTGAGGGTCGGGTCGACAATGAGGGTGTCGGTGATAAAGAGCGGGAGGGGTTTGTTAGAGGGAGGGAGTCAGCGCATGCGATGTGTCAGGATGATATCTGGAATGGAGAAAAGACCAAGTTTGAAATAGTCTGCTCGAGCATAATGTAACAAGGGCGTGTTCGAAAAACAAAAGAGCGTGGAAGGGAATGTTAGAGGACAAGGAAAGGAAAGCAGATGCACAGCGTGAGGGAGCCTGGTAGTAAATTGGGGGAGAGAGAAAAAGCAGGGAGAATGAAAGAGAAAAGGAAATGGAGAATTTGCCAATTTCCAACCTAATGTAACCTTCCCAGAATCTGGGGAATTTAAAAAATTAAAACCAGTGCATCAACTATCTCACTTGTGACTTCATTCACGGCCTCAGTGAGAATTTAGTGGTGCAACTTCTGTAACAGATTGAGCAACTCTCAAGTTTAGAGCGTCTCCATCAGTTTTAATGCTTTCCTCTGTTTATTCAATGGTTGCAGCTTTGGTGATGGGATAACGGTCTGTTTTAGTTGAACCGTTTGTATTGTTTCAATGAGCTTTGTCAGTTGGAGGCCATGTGCCATTTCAGGAACTGTTTCCATTGAAAATTATGTGTTACTTCGATGTACTGCATAAGCCAGAGGGACTGGATGAGTTGGAGGAATGTCTCAGTTGCATTTTGTCGATTTGTTGAACGAGTTATATCAGTTGAAAGTTTTGATTCCTTTGGATTTTGATCGGCTGTGGGATAGTTCTTGTTTGGAGAGTCTGTGTTGTTTATAAGCTCCATAAATGTTGAAGTGCCCTTTTAGAAATGGAGGCCTGGCGACAGATGGCCTGGTACTCACCTAGCGGTCGCATAATAGGTATCAGTGGAGATGGTTTATCATTTGAAAGTGCAGTTTTTGTTCTAAGTACTGTATGCATTGGAGATTGTGTATGGTTTTTGGCATGTATATATATATGAATCAGAGTGTAATGTAACGCGCAGACGCCAACGTTGCACTTTTTGAGGCAGACCCGTGCTGAGATCAGGCACTGAGGAGGGAGGTGCAAACGGCAGCAAAAAAAAAGGAAAATTACACTCTCAGTTTCTAAGGAAACAAAAATTGCAACTGAGGGTGAAAACGAAACTTCCAGTCAAAAGCAAACCGGCTGAGGCTATTATAACTGTCGCACAAACATCCAACAGCGGAGTTACATTTGAGGAGTTCAGTTCTAAAGCACAGACACGCAGAGGAAGAGTGCAGATCCACAAGCTGAACACGTGTTGCTGCATCTTTTTCTGCTAGTTGAAGGTAACATTCGTGGATCTGCACCATCCACAGTTAATTTGCCGATGCGCGTTATCTGTGGTGATGGCTGTGTTATGGATCTCTGGTTAGTTATTTGCTGTATCTCGTCTGGAGATCAGGCCAAGTCCTAGAAGGACACCATTGATTGGTTTTATGTATTCAAGTCTAGGCGAATCCAGAAGTTTTAGAATGTTTAAAAATAACTTTATCAGAAATAAATAAAATAAGTGAACTTACACCAATTAAAGGAGGCCTAACAATTTGCTGCTTCACAGCATCAGAAATACCTTGGAGAAATAATTAATGACCGGGTATGTTATTACCAGTAGGATTATTTGTCCTTGTTATTGTTGCATGCTGGGAAGACGATGAACAGTTCCAAGTGCCTTCTTACCTTTTCCACTATCAACATCTTTTTAATCCTTAACACCACCATTAGCACTCACTTTAACCTTTTGCTCAGGACATCATTATCAGTCTTTACTTTGCGCTCACTGATCACTGGAATTATATCGAGCATCCCGTATTCCACCCCACACCCACCACCTTGAATAGTATATAGATGATCAAATTTCTACTTTGCTTTAGATCTGAAGAAGCGTGATAGAAACTCGAAAAGTCCGCTCTGTTTCTCTCTCCACAGATGCTCTTAGGCTTGCTTCGTTTTTCCAACGTTTTTTTCTGTTTTTGTCTCAGATATGAATTATCCACATGATTATGCTTTTGACTTAGAGTTTAGTTCACAGACACAGCCGGCATTGAAAAAGTACTAATCTTCCCTCCGACACGATTTCTTTTCCTCTCTGTTGAACTGTTCACCTCCACTGCTTTCCATTTACATCCTGGTGTTTGAAAAGTGCTAAGCAAAACTCCCCTTCAAAGCCATATTTCCTTCCTGAGTGACTGCCTCCATCTCTGACTTACCCCATGTGGACACCAGCTGAGGTTCTAACCCTCATGTTCCTTAATCACTCAGGATTACACGTAACTCCAGGACATACAACGTTACATGGACTGCTGCTCTCCCCGCATCCTGAAGTCCACACTCAGAGCAATGCGCTGCCATATGTACACCCACGACCTCCATCGCCATCAGCACCGAGTCATCCTATCTCAAAGCTGTACTTGTCCCCAGATTCATTTTATCTCTCGTCTGATCCGGCAACTAAAGAGGAAAATGTTTCTGTTATTTTCAGATGCAAAGGAGCGCAAGCTCCAACAAGTTGTTCATACCGAAGATCACGCAGAATCCACACCCGTTCCCGTTCCTCTGAGCCTATCCCGTCTTCTAATCCTAGCCTTTGCAATGTGTTCCATTATATTTTCTGACCTTCCCACCCCTAATGCTGAAAATCCAGTACTTAGTGTAAGTATCAGTTGCATGCCCTTTCATCCTCACCTCAAAGGATTTTGTGCTCGGCATAATTATGAACTCTTCTTTTGCCTTCGACTCAATGCTCTTTTATTTGGACAGGAGCCCTCCCTCCGTTCCACAGTTCCTTTCGCCCACCTCCAGTGTTCCCCCTCCACCTGGACACGTGCATCTAGCATATTCACTGCTTTTCTTCTTTTCATTGAGATATGCCAGTGCGACACTGGCTGCCTCAATTTCTCTGATCCTCCTACCGACATTAATGTGTCCCCTTCTGAACTTGAAGCACTCCTTTGTCTCAGTTTCAACACTAACATTTTTCATCAAACCTTCTGACAATGGTTCTACAATTGTTGTCTGGCTCTCTGTCCTCCACCTCACAGAGGCTGATTGCCAAATCTCACAACCCGTCTCCTACCTCCCACAGTACCATGACCGAACATAAAGCCATTATTTCGAGAACTTTCCCTTACCCCATCTGCTCTGGAGATCTTATTTGCATAGCTTCAAAAACATCATACTCTCCCAACACAGGACTGCCTTCCAAAAATCCACAAACATGACTGCCTAGGCAGACCAATGATATCAGACTATTCCTGACACACATAATTCGTCTCTTACTTTACTTGACTCACTTCTCCCTCCCTAGTCGTTTTTCTCCCTGCATTTCCGATTACCCTGATGCCATTAGTCATATCAACAATTTCTGGTTCCTTGGACGTGTCCGTCTGCTCTTCCTCATAAATGCCTGATCACTCTTCACCACCGTTCTGCACAAGGATAGTCTGAGTGCTCTCCGATTCTTCCTGGAACAGAGCCCTGAAAAATCACCATACACCACCGCTCTTCCGGGACTGGATGAACTTCCTCTCTCACTGAGAAATTTCTCATTCAACTTGCATCACTTCACCCAATTAAAACGTGAGGGTAAGGGTACCCGCATGGTTCCCACTTATGCCTGTCTCCTTATGTGGTAAGTTTAACATTCATTATTACAGTCCTGCTCAGGCCCCTTCCCACAACTTTTCTTTTACAGATATCACTGACTATTTTTTGTGAAGATTCGTTATCTCGACTGGACCTGGAGAAAAAATATCAAATTTGCTTCGAATTTCCGTTCCGATATTCATTTCACAGGGCCACACCTCCCCCCCAAACACACCACCCCCCCCCCCCCACCCCTTCAGTTCCCTTACCTTCCTTGACCCCTCGAGCTCTATTTCTGATGATAGGGACGCCAACAATATTCATGTAAAGCTCACCGACTACCACATAGAACTCGAGGCAAGTCCCTCACACCCTGCTTCATTTAAAGACTCCATAACATTCTTTAAGTTCCTTTGCCTCCAAAATATCTGTTCTGGCGATGCCGCTTTCAATGATGGCGCATCCCGTATGTATTCCTTCTACATTAACTGATGGTCCCAACACAATGTGCTTGAGAATCTCCTCAACAATGTGCATCTCACCTCCCACGCTTATACCATCTGACATTCCCCCCCAGCCCAGAAACATGGTATACGCACACTTGACCTCAAATTTCACCCCCACCAGCATCTGTATTCACAGGATCGTCTTCTTCAATTTCCACCAACTCCAGCATGATGCTACCGCAAATAACATCTTCGCATCACCCCTACTATCAATATTCCTTAGGAAGCATTCCGTCCGGGACAACCTCGACCTCTACTCCATAGCCCACGACACCTCACCCACTTGTCATATCACCTTTCCGTGCAACTGCGTAAGGTGAACCACTTGACCGTTTCACTCAACCCTCCTCACCTTCCAAGTTCCCATACAATATTTTCAGGTGAGCAGATTTTCACTTATATACTTTAATGTGTGCTGCTGCATTCACTGTATCCAATGTAATGTCCTCTAATTTGGGGAGACCAACTACAAACTGGGCGACCTCATTGTGGATTATCACTGGATTTTACATAAGAATGACACAGACGTTCCTGTCAATTGCACTTTCAAAACTCCATCGTGCTCTCATGCCCACAGTTCCTCCTTGGCCTGCTGCAAAGTGCCTGTAAAGCCCAACGCAAACTGGTGGAAAAGCACGTCATCTTCCGATCAGGTACCTCACAGTCATTGGCATTTAACATTCAGTTCAACAACTACAAATCATGAACTGTCCCCTCCATCCTCATCTCCTTTTTAATCTCATGGTTTCAGCATTCACTTTTGTTTTTTCCACTTTTAAAAATTATTTTTACATGGGATTATACCATTTTTATTCCCCATTTTATCCGATATGCTATTCTTATTCGCAAACACTGCCCCTTCCCCCCACCCCACCCACAAAATTGCCATATGCTACTTATAACATGCTGTTCTTTCACACAAGGCTACAATTGTTCTGCTATTTTCACATTGTGCTTTCTTACTGCACGCCACTATTAGCACCAATTTTAGCCCTTATCACTACCATTTAAACTCCCTGGGTCCTTTAGTTCATGACATCATTGTCAATATCTCCTTTCACCTCACTTATCACTGGGTTTCAATCCAGCTGCAAGTGCTTCACTCATCTTACACATTATCAAAATCATCACATTTCCACTTCGTTTCAGCTTTGAAGAAGTTTCATACGGACTCAAAAATTTAACACTGTCTTACTCTCTCGACAGACTGTTTTGTTTCTGCATGCGTGTACATCATTCCATAGATACGGAAAATTTAAGATAATTTTCTATCATAATAATGGTAGCACACTGAAAATTTTGATCTCGATAGTAGTTGGAGCCGACAGTCTCAACATCTAAAAATGTGAAATTTTGGTTCCATAATTCTAAAGAAATCCAGCAAGACACTGCAGGACGTTTTGCATTTCAGGAGATAATATCCAGACAGCTGAAACGTTTCTGACAGGAAAAGAACTCTGAAGTGTTTTCAAAAATGTAGACGTTTTCCTCCACGTTTTCGAGAACGATTTTATGGGCAGTGGACGGTTGGAAGCACATAGGGATGAGCTGCGTGCCAGAGCTAGATAGAAGGAAACCAATGATTGGGACAAATAGGGTTACAAAAAACATTCAACTCCACTGCTGCGCGCAGAGTGTGGGATTTGGGATCAGTGGGGGTTAGGTGTAGTCCCTATAGGATAGAATGCAGTCAGAGTCTGAATTCAAATTATTGACAGTGTTTTGCCTTTGGGTAGGAGATGTGCTGTGGGTGCGGGGGAGAGAATCACTTCATGTCTCAGTCTGCCAGAGACGCGAAAGATCAGGGAGACAGTTTTAATGCTGTCCCAGCGAAAGAAGTCACTGTCATGTGTTTGGAGACATCAAGCATGGTTTGCCGCAGGCTTTGAAACGAGTGTCAAGGTGGCGAAAGGTGAGACCCCGTTAGGATTGTAACCCAAGACCAAAAGGGCGGTGGGAAGTAAATCGATATGGGTCAGTCGGTGGAAGATTGGCAGGTGAGAGCATCCTGCTTACTGCAGAGCATATTCATAGAAGATAGATATTGGATAGCTGAGCATTGGTGAAAAAAACATTCTAATTTTATTTGTGACATTTTCTAATCGTGATGAAGAAGAAAGCATCTGCAGCGATTTAGCGAAGGGGGAAGTGTCAATGGGACAAATTTCGTGGCTGTGTAGTATGTCATCTTAGCAGACTCTCGGTTTGAATCCTGAACGTTTTATTTGCCTGTTCCCGTGTCAGCGACATACAGTTAATGTTTTTTCTGGAAAATCCAGGAGTGGAATGAAGGTATGATTCTGTTCCTGGATTCAATACAATCGAAAGATTTCTGTAACATTTATAAATGTAACTGAAGGAGCAAACAGGATCTATAATATTTTAAAGTACCTGTTTATTTTTTGGGGGATAAGCCTTTAATCGGCACAATTATGAATTAATTCCCAGTATAGTTCTTACTTAGGTAATGGCCTGGATTTCGAAATAACTATCTTAAATCAAATAATTCAAATGAATGTATTGGCTTAAGTGATTGGAACTACGGCCAATTATCGGACAATATCTCTCCTTGGAAATTTCTTCCCTGTATTACTCGGGTCCCAGTAAGGTGGGTGTCCTCAGATTACCGTCCTGAGCTGCCATTTCCACATCAACAAAATTCCTGCTTCTCAGGGAAACGGGGACTGATATTAGAACTGATATGACACATTTACATTCATGTTATGGAAACTATTGAAGTAGCTGTTGAACTTACACATCAGTTCTTAATATTGTTTATGGGTGTGAGCAATGCTTCTGACATAGGTTTTATTTCTCATTATGCATTTCACAAAGCCGTTTTTTTAAAGTCCAAAACCTGATTAATCCAAGTCACCAGTCTCTGCTTTTTCTGTCTTGTAGGAGTTGCAATGGATTCGTAATTCTCTTTGTTTTGCCAAATTAGTAATTTTAATCAATTAATAGCTGCTTGAAGTGTATTGGAAAAACATTTCTGGGACAACAGCACGAATCAGACGATCATAAGCTTTGGACTGTGTCATGCTGTGGGGAACATGTCGTGGGTTAATTTGATACATGATTTTCCAGTGCTTAAGAATGAGGCTTTTCAGTGTCCATTTTTAAATAAGGCAGCGGAAATTGCTCCCTCTCCAATAAAATGTATCATTTCAACTACGATTTCAATGTTTGATTTTGCTGAATCACTTAATTATGGAAATGCTTCAGTTTTATCTGTTTGAGTACCCAACTCAATGTTTTATAAATTCAGGCAAATTCATTTTGGAAGAATGCGCTGTAACTGGGTCACAAAATTGAAGAAATTTGATTTGACTTTGTATAACACTCACGGTTTGTGTAGGATTGTTCACTGTTTCTGTAGGGAGGGTGCTTCCTTCTAGGTAAGTGAGAGGTCATATGAAACATCAGTGAAACTGGATTTAAGCTAATTGAACCACAGAACAATGTAGTGTTGTAACAAACAATTGCAAGATAATTAATTTCTTTTTTGTGAGGTTTGACAGGAAGAGACTTGTGATTTTTTTTTTTTTCCTGTGCATTATATATGATATAAAAAGGTGGGGACATGTGCCGTCCGTCAATATGTTAAACTGTTCACAGAGGGTGAGCAATTGCACTAACTGTGAAAAATGGTGTTGTGGCTGGCGAAAATAATGCAAAAGGAGGATTTTCTTACTATTAACGTCACTTAAAGAAGAGAAGAAAGTGGTGGAGAAAGTGAGATAACCACATAAATTAAGTGAAACATTAGAGTAAATCATGCATAATGACGAACGGCTGAAATGCCCACAGCAATATTCAGAGAAACTGGGATTGTAGTTGTTCAAATGATACTGCCACATCTAATGAGAATTGATGCTGGGCATGCTTCCTGCGAGTTCACTCATTCAAGGCCTCAGAGCGTATTATTATTTTTTTTTTTCTGAAGCGTTATTATCCTTCATTACTGAATAACTTGGCATAATAGAGTTATGTTTTTATTTCACTGGTGGTAATTCACTGCATCGCAATTGTGCTTAAATTCTAGCGTCTCTACAGCTGAGTTGAACAAGAACAATTTGACTTCGATAATAAAAAAATATTTGATTTACATTGGAACTGTGCTGTGGAAATTGTTCAGACATGCTTTGTTGAGCTGTTCTATAACTCAATACTGTGCGAGTATTTTCATTTTAAATATTGTTAAATCAAAGCACTGATCGATTGCCTTAAACCAGAAGAACAAACTAGCTGTAATAAAAGTTGTCACTAAGACTTTCCTGCCGTCTGACTGCAGCCCAAATATCAATTTAAACTGTTGGATTACCCCTTTTACAAAAAGAAAAACGCCTGCCTTCCGACTGGTCCTGCATCGCCACTCAGTCATTTTTGTGGTTTTGCGAATAATTTCACACAGTTTATTTAAAAAGTTAATCAATGATTTCCTATTTTAAAAATAATTCAGCTGAAAGTTCAAAATAAAACAGCATGAATCGTTTGATGCAACAACAAAGTTGTACATTTCACCACAGGTCGTGTCACCTCCTGCTTTGGACCTGCATCTTACCGGCAACTTAGATGTTTTCTTTTTCTTCCCCGTCCAGTTAAGTTGGTTGCGGTTTTCCTCCTTTCCCGAGGAACGTATTGTCTGTACAAATGTATCACTCGTCACCGGCTGTGGAAGGTATGGCAGGTCTCCCTGTCGTTATTACTGAAGGGATATTGCGGCAGAATGTGGTGCTTTATTTCCAAGATAAGTTCCTGCTAATTTCTACTGTCTGCTCCCTCTTAATCAGATAGACCGTTGCAGCAAAATTGCTTTCTATATGGTTCACTGGAGCTTTCAACTTTGAATGATCCATGGCCATTGATGCGAAAAACTGATAACAAAATATTCCACCGAGAAAACTGCGGCTGTGTTCTTAGAACAGTGAGCATGGTGGGTTGCTTTCAAACTGTCCCATCGTACGTTACGCAGGAACCAATAAATATACTTAATAATCTTCGATTGAATTGCAAACTTAAATTGCATTTTGTTACCTGACCCGCATCGTCCACAGATTTGATGTGTCTTCTGATTTTGCTGCACAATATCTCCATGTTCAGAAATAATTTGATTTCTAGTAGACTCTGACGAAGACTCCAAGGTTGCAATAAGAAGGAGATACGCAGGGACCCGGAGATGAAGAGCTGAAGTAAGTTTTTAATTTTAAGTTTCATAATATCAGACAGTTTCATGTTGTTTTTGGCAAGCCGCCTTGTTTGTAGTATTACTCTTAATTTTGCATTATCTGTTAATAAAGTAGAACAACGGCAGCAATACTGGGGCTTCATAATTCCTGCACCAACACGTACATTTGCATTCTTACCCAGACTAAATTCAGAGAGGAGTTGGTAAGCGTTGTCGAGCGCACACTTAACCTAATTCCAAAAATTATGAAGGGTCGACAGAACAGTTGATCATCCAAAATTCAGCGAGTTCCTCACACAAGCACACAGCAGACTGATGATGGTGGTGTTGGCTGTCAATTTAATAACCATAAAAGAAGAGCAAAATCAGGGAGATGGAGGGTGATGAGGGGAGTGCATAAAGCTTGAGCTTCAAATATTTCGCCTTACAGCTCAGTTGTGGAGGGGCTGGGCCTCTAGGGGTTCTGTGAGGGAGCAGCTTCCTTTTGTTCGAAGGTTCTTGGTGTGAGTTATGAGTCTGCATTTTCGCAGCGCTCTATATTTAAAATTTATTTGTTCATGGACGCTGTGCGTCTCTGATTCGACCAAAGTTGATAAGGCATTCCTAATTGGCTGTGAGAAGTTGGTGGTAAACTGCCTCCTTCAGCTGTTGCAGTCCAGGTCTCTTAGGTAATCCCTTGTTTCTGTTAGGAGGTGAGATTCCGGAATTTGGCCCAGCCACAGTGACCAATTGGCGGATTCGTTCCATGTCAAAATGGTCAGTGGCTTGGAGGTGAACCTCTAGGTGGTGGTGGCCTGATAAGTCTGCAGACCTTTTAATCCTCGATGATAGTGGCCGACAGTTTGCAAGGTGCTGTTCCAGGATGTTGGTAATTTCCTGCAGTGCATGGTTTTGTTTAAACACGCTGCTTCTAATGTGCGAAAGTGATGGATGGAATGAAATTTGTGGATAGGGGCACAAATAAGAGGGCTGCTTTTCCCTTAATTTTGTCTAGTTCCTTTAAGATTGTTGGGCAAACACTCATCCGGGCAAAGGGAGAGTGTACCATCACACTACTCACTTGGGTTTTGCCGGTGAATGACAGGCTTTGCGGAATTAGGAGGTGAGTTACTCACTTCAGGATTCCTTGCCACTCGCCTGCTCTTGTAGCCACAGTATTTATTTAGCTCCTCCTTTTTTTACAGTTTTCAGTGTGGCGTTGCATTCTGCGTGAGGTGCTCTCTGTTAATCAAATTGATAACAGTTTGTAATGGAACTTTGTGAGGGGTCCCCATGTGTGGTTTCAGGTGTGCCGATTCCGTGCGAGAGTTGTACATTTTTGGGATATCATTAAGCAACGCCTTTTTTGAGTAGGGATGGTTCTCCGTCAGGTTGCATGCGTGTGGTGAAATGGTTATTTTGTGTTTCGGGGCCGACGGCTAATTGGGAGTGCCGTGGGTTCAATGCACTCGCTGTCGTATCTGTGTGAGGAGAGTTGTGCGTTTGTTTTGGAGCCCCCTTATGCGCAGGGCTGTCTGATGTGGTTTCTTTCTGTGGACATGTTCACGTGTGTGGTTTCTTTGCAGCACGTGGGATGTCCGTGTGTGGGGTCGGGCACCTCGCTGTTCGGGAAGTACCTGTGCAGATCTCTCCGTGTGAATTAGGGACCAGTACTGGGGAACCATTGTCTTTGAGGAAGGTATTTATGTCCACATTTGTTGTTCTGTGTGAGGTAATTTCCTGCTGGGAATGTGTATTTTTGACTGGCGGATTTCTCCTAGAAAGGGGTCTCTGTTTGGTTAAAGTGTTTGTAATGGTCGTGGTTACTTGTGCGTGGAGGAGGGTTGCAATGGTCATGACTTTCATGATGGATATTGCCTCCATGTTCAGAGTTTTTCTCTGAGCATGGATAGACTTTGCATGGGGACTGGTGTTTGGCTCGAAAATGGATGCATAGGGTTAAAGAATATTTACAGAAGGCGAGGCCATATGCCCGATCGTGTTCGAGCTGGCACTCCGTAATTTGAAAAAAAATAAAAGTCCTTGTTCCAATTTGACTTTCGCTAATTTTAATCTTCTCCTCCTTTAAAGGGCAGGGTTGAAAGTTCTACAGTTCAATTTCAGGGATTCTGTTGTCGATCAAGTTTATTCGCACTTGCTTCATATTGAGTGACCTTAATTGGGCACTCTAAATTCATAAACACTTAAACAAGAGGAGCAGTTTCTCCCTCTACAGTGTGCAAAGGATAAACATTGTTTATAATTCCAAAGCGATATCTCCTATCAATCGCCGCCTCTCCAAGGGGAACAGATGGAATTTCAATCACCTAATCCGGGAATTGAAGTGGTCCACTTTAGAACCACCGTTTCTTCTTCCAGGTTCGTGCCTTCAAAGATTCCTACCGCATTCTGTTCAAAACTGCACAGAACTACTGCAGCTGAAGCTGAAATAATTTTGTTTACATAATAGTTAGGACTGATTTGCTCTTGAGCTCCACACCGCTGCTTATAAAGCCAAAGACCTTTATGCTTTACCATCACAGTCTGTCAGATTCAATCATTTATGGAAATATAGCAACCCTCTGTACCAGTACCCGCTTTTAAATGCAACCTTTTATTTTCTATATTATCACTTCCAGACTTTCCGTCATTGGCATATTTTGAACTTGTGCGTTGCGCAGCCAAATAACTGGAAACTTGGTAAAGCAGGTGACAAACATAGACGAATTTGATCTTTTTTGTGAGGCGATGGGGGAATGGGAGATGGGTCAGCGGAAAGTTGGGACAAACTTAGGCAGGATCCAATTTACAAGAATGAGAGATGACTTTAAATACACAGGTAAGATCGTGATAGGATTGACAGGGTGACTGCTGAATGGATGTTTCTCCTCCTGGGACAGTCCAGAACGAGGTGGCACAGTTTAAAACAAAAATATTCTCCCATTTAAGACGAAGCTGAAAAATAAATTATCTTACAATATCGGGAATCGTTGGACCACGCTTGCACAAAGTGCAGTAGCGGCAGGACCAGTGAACATTATTTAAGACTGATGATTAATCATTCTTGAATATCAATGGAATCCAAGCTCATTGCAACTATGTGAAATGTGGGGTTGAGGCCAGAATAATTTCACCCCTGATCTTAGGAAATGTCTGAGCAGGCTGGGGTCGCCGAAAGTCCTACTCTTTCTGCTAATTTTACGTGTGGGAAGTCTGTTTTCGCTGAAGAAAATATGTGAGCTGCTGTTTCTCTGTGGCAATGGAGAAGTGGCAGTCCTGTGTGGGGCGAGATCTCTGTGTTGGTAATTTTTCCCTGTGTGGATGGTGTCTAAGGAGGGCGCTTGTATCTTTGAATGTGTAGAAGCCCTCTCTGTGGAATAAGGCTGCATCATCAAGAGTGAAAACTAACAACCACACCAATGTATCCTCATTCTTCTGTCTACTCCCTGTTCTGTACAGGGCTTTATCTGATAGAAGTTGTTACATTCATCTGGCCTTATTACATTCTGGGCTCCAACCGCAAAAGGATAAACAGGCCGCGACCTCTTATTTCCTCAAATTCTGCCCCGTAGTCCATCTCAGATTTACATCACTTCGCAACGCCCGAGCTAGTGTAATATAAGAGCCACAATCCTACATCCTCCTGCTTTCTGGCCGTCAATATACCTTCACAAAGTAACTTTTAAAAGATTCCCCAGCCATCGTTATCGTATATGAAGCATCATTAAGTCAGTTCATTTTTTAGGTCAACTTAAATCTTTTTTCTGGGAGAATAATGATTAACATTTGAAATTGCAATTTAATAAAAAATTGAATTGCAATAAAACGTCTGATGGTCTCACAACCGTTGTGGTGAGAGAAACAGTGAGAAAATATGAGTCCAATATTACTTTTTTACTTTAGTAGTGGGGAGAGGTGGAAATCCGGTGGGTTCAATGATGTTGCCGAAGCAAAAGGGGCGGGGATTCAAATAAGTGGTCAGCGATATGATGATAGGCCAGGAGAGGTTACCTTAAAAAGATGTGTTGGAACACAATATAAAGGGAATGACAATGATTTTGCAAAATATTAATACTTTGTTCCAGACAGGATATCGCTAGCAGAATAAAAGCCGGCACTGCCTGGACCACAATAACATAAGTTGATAATGGTAGTCAAAAACCTCGCCTGATCTGTCTGAAAGCAAGAAAATAAAATGAACAATTTACTGACTGGCACAGGGCAGATAAATAATTCAGGACCGTGAGCAGTGTTCATTGTCTGAAGTTGTGCAATTCAATGTTGAATCCAACAGGCTTTAAAATGGATTTTTGGAAGATAAGGTGTTGTTCCGCCAGACTCCATTGGCCTACATTGGAACATTGCCACAGACCGAGGGCAGACATTTGAGCATGAGAGCAATCTGGTGAATTGAAATAGCAAATAACAGGAATATTAGTGTCAAGTCTGAAACAGAACAGTATTTTTTTTTCGCAAAGAAGCCAACCAGTCTGCGTTCAGTCTCCGCAAAGTAGACAAGAATGCACTTTCAGAAGCGAATACAGTAGACCACATTGTTAATACAAGTAAATCACTGCTTCACCTGGAGGGATTGTGTGAGCCTTTACTGGTAAAAATTGAGGTGTTAAATGCGCAGGTGTTACTCCTCCTACGTTTGCAATTGAGCGAGACATGGAAAGACAATGAGGTTTTAGAGGTGTTAGACGATTGCACCAAGGGATCGAGAGGGAACGATTCGTTTGGAACGATGGCTGAGTAGGGAGGGGACGATGTGTTTGCTGCTGGCATTATGCTATATTTCGTCAAAGTGGCGCAGGCTGCTGGGGTGGAGAGGGAGGGCAAGTGGAACTATGTGCTACGTTGAAGAAGGGAGTGGAAACCAATGAATGCAGAAGTGCTGGGTATGCGTCGGTCATGGATGAGGGGTCGAAGGGTAGGCGGCGGGGTGGGGACGTCAGATTGCTGGAGGGCTTGGCTGGAGTGGATGGAACGTATGTCAAGTGTTTAGTTGCGAACGTTAACATTATCAGATATGTTACAGACAGGAAATTTGGAGAATGGTTAAGGGTCCGTACAAAAGGAAGTTTAGGCGGAGTTATAGCCGAGGTACCTTTGGAAATCAGTGGGTTTGTAAATTATATTTGTCGACATCCTTTGCCCAGAAATTGCGACAGAAAATTCATGGAAAGGAAGTAAGTATCGGAAATCGACCATGTGAAGGTGAGAAATAGTTTTAATTGGAAGTAAAGTTGACGACTGCCCTGAATAGGACTTTATTTATGAACGTCGGCCATGACGACCCCTCAAAAAAGGCAGATGTAACAATGTTCCTTGCGGGCAGCCTTACGCACACCTATGTGAGTCCAAATGGGAGGTGAGAGAAAGTTATTTCACACAGTGAGTAGTTGGGGTTTGGAATGGACTGCCTCGAAGTCTGCTGGAGGCAGGTCCAATTGAGGAACTTATAGGGTCTTTGGACGGTTGTTTAAATAGAATCAATGAGCACGGTGTCGGGGAAAAGGCAGGATATTTACACGCAAATAAATTGCCCATAGGGACAGTGCAGACACGATGGGCTAATTGGCGTCCTTCTACACTGTTGCAGTTCTGTGGCTCCTGTGAACCTTATTTGACGGAAGAAAAATAAAAACAATTGTACGTTTGTTTTGTCAATGGGTGAACTACATCAGACAGGCTGAGGTGGGCGATGCTGGATGTAGACTGTTTGGCCCTTTGTTCAGGGAAGATACTGAGAGCCCTCCAAACGCCAATTTAGAGGTTGGACGTTTAGAAGGATTAGATGTATATAGCAAAGAGTAGCGATTTGGGCCAGCTATCTGGAAAATGTTCAGGTGATTTAGGGAGTCAGAATATTCACAAAATCAGGTCAGAGTTTTGTGTAAACTTGGGAGATATTTAGAGCCAAATATGAAGAAATAATTTCTCCGGGGCAGGCACATATGGAGACAATGCGTTTAACAGGTCAGTCCTTTTGGGAAGGATTATATGATGGAGGTAAAAGTGGGCTGTACAGAGCTGGGGCACCATAAGGTTATGGTTGTAGAAGGAAGATCTCCTCAGGTGTTGAGGTCATTGGCGCGCCTGGAAACTAGGTCATTTTGTGTGTTGATGGGGTTATGGTCCAAATGGAGTGAATAGGAATTTTCTGAGATTTGGTGCACAGGCTCTAGAATTTACAGGTCGCATGCCAGGCAACATGTTTCACATTGAGTGTGTCAGCTTTGTTTTTTTTGTATATTGTGTTAATGTCAAGCACACGCTAAAAAAAAATACAAGTTGATTTAAGAAATTGCAGGCCGGTAAGCCGTTAGTCAGTGGTTGGGAAATTATTGTAGAAGATTCTTCGTGAGCGGATTTACTAACATTTGGAAGCAAATGTGCGTATTAGTGAGAGGCAGCATTGTTTTTTGAAGGATAGGTCGTGTCTCACTAACTTCGTTGAGTCTTTCCGAGGAAGTGATAAAGATGATCGCTGATGGAAGGGCAGTGGATGTTATATAGTTGGATTTCATTAAGGCCCCTCAAGGTCCCTCATGGCAGATTGGTACAGAAGGTAAAGTCGCACGGCATCAGAAGTTTTGGAATAATGCGTGCAATTCGGGTCGCCACTTTTCCAGAATTATATGGAGGCGTTCGAGAGGCTGCAGAGGAGGTTTACAAGGATGCTGCCTGGTCTGGAGGTTATTAGTTATGAGGAGAGGTTGGAGAAGCTCGGATTGTTCTCATTAGAGCGACGCAGAATGAGGAGAGAATTGATAAAAGTTTACAAAATTATGAGTGGCATGGACAGAGTAGATATTTAGAAGCTGTTTCCCAGGGTGGAAGAGTCAATTACTAGGGGACATAGAGTTAATGTGAGAGAGAAAACTATAGAGGAGATGTGCGAGGCATGTTTTTTTTACGCAGAGGACAGTGAGTACCTGGAATTGGCTGCCAGAGGAGATGGTGGAAGCAGGTACGACAGTATTGTTTAACAGGCAGCTTGACAAATACATGAATAGGATGGGAATAGAGGGATACGGACCCTGTAAGTGCAAAGTGTTTTAGTTGACGGGCAAGCTTGGAAGACCGAAGAGCATGTCCCTGTGCTGCACTTTTCTTTGTTCTTTGTTTCTTTGATGGATTTTGTGATTATGAGGCAAAATCATCGAATAACCAAAACGAAATGAAGTGCCAATGCGTGTTTGCAGTATAACTCGGCCATACGTTGGCATAATGGCTTATAAACTGACATTGTGTTGATAAAGTTTCAGGAAACTTGGGAAATAAGTAATCACTCCCAAAGTGATTGGAACCTTCAAAACTTCTGAATACTAACGCATTGACCCGATTTTTGCGAAAAAGAGCAAAAACCAAGAGATTACCCATGTCCAAATGAAGAGCCAGAAATTCTCGCCCTACCGACACATTGTACCAATGATTAGCTCGTGATCCTTTGAATTTAAACTTTAGATCACCTCCAAACTAACACTGATATATTTTGCACCCCACTGCCATTGTACTAACCAGCTACCCCACTCCGCCAAAAGTTCACTACAATCGAACGATCTAGTAAGCAATAAAATAATGTTAACTTCCAGCACCCTAACAACTGGAAACCTCCTACTAGCAACACAAAAAAGTCTATAGATACCTACTCATCAGTTGAAATAGAAAATGAATCGCCACTGATATAATAAAGCTGAAATGAAGCAACATATTGGGACGTTTTATATGTACTAATAATCTGATGGAACACTCGTAAACAGCTATTGTGCCAGTTAACTTGTTGACCACCATAAAAATATGAGTAATGACAAAGTGACCAAAAAACAACAAAGTGACTCAAAAATATCTAAGCGACCCACTGTTGCTGCAGTTAATTTTGTACTCATTTAATATTTTAAAACACCTTTATAGTAACGCAGTATCAATTAACTGAACTATTCAATTAAATCGAATAATCAATAATTACAAACTTGGGGAAAATAACATGACTCATTTAGCTGTAAAAATGCAGAAGCAATAAAATTATCCTGTAATAATCCTGTACCCAACTCGCACTCATATCTAAAGCATCAGGAATAAATTAATTCAATCCATGGATTTAATATGAACCCATAGGTTTTTGCCGAAGTGTGATTAAGAGAAAAGAAATAAACGATGCTGTATGTGAAGCACATAGACAAATTGAAAATTTGTATATTGGTAAACACCAGGCATTTCTCAAATTAGCAAAATCACCAAGTCTGAAATCTGCTAGGGCGACATTAGGCAGGGTTACTTAATAGTTGTTCATTTTACATGAAGCAGCAGTACAGTACTGCTCCGAAAGTGTCTGTGTTAGTGGTACATTTGCATAATACGGAACTGCAGTCATCATTGGAAGTGAAAAATTAAATCCTGCAACATTGTGTATAAACACTGATCAAGCAAGTCAGCAAATAACAAATTAAATCTTGCATGGGGGTTTTCGAAGTCATACATTTTGATGGAAAATTGACAGGTTGGAAAAAGGCAATTTATATCTACCGGTAAGTGCAAATAACATGTACAAACAATGAACCCTTGCTGATTCAACATCCATAAAATGATACGACACATACACGAAAGATAACATAACAAGCACAAGATACAATAATTTTCCTTCTCCCGCCACAAAAATAAGCTCAATACCCAAATAGTCTGAGCTTAAAGTAATTGGTTTAGAATTCATCACTTAACAAAGTGACAACGGCCCACATACTGACTCCTCACTAATAAATGGATGCAATATATAAAAGTTCACCTCGTGCTCTGAAACTGACATAGCATTCCAAAAATCCTCCCATGCCTATCGCTTGTCATGTTGTCGGAACATTTTATAGAACTGAAACTGACACAATACATATACAATGACCGAGAACCATTAACAAGAGTTCCAACACCCAAAAAAAGATGCATACCAATTATACGGGGAAAATTTAACCCTCATCCAAATATTCTTTGTAAACTGGTGTCCCTGGTCGGCACTGAGCACTTTATCTGCACAGAATCATTTCAGTTATTCAGCTGAATCCTAGACGGCCAGTATGTCGAGGCCACTGTTCGTGTGGAGGTTGTTGTGAGGAATATGGTTTGGGGGGTGGGGTGGGAGCGCTGTTTTTTTACCAATATGCTGGCTGTAGATTTTAACAGCCTGAGAAAATTGCAGTAGTCCGGTAAATCCGCCAACGCAGTGGTTATGCTTGTTGCAAAAGTCAGACTGCCACACAGATTACCGACATCTTGTTAGCCCACCAACTCATTATTACACTGGTTTGGATTATCTGCAGGCTACATTCTGTCCTGTTTTTTCCTCTGAATTGGTGTTATTACCCAGACACACTCCCCAATTCATTGGCCTGGATATGTTTTATGTCCAAAAGCAGTATGTCCATATTATAAGTGTGCAGCGACTACGATGCTACTGCAGGCATCACCACAATGCCAGGTGCTTCCTGTCAGTTCTGCACACCAACAAAACATACAGCGAGTGCTCTGTCATTCTGCAGATTACAAGCGGCTTTGGGACTACACACAAACATATTCAGTACTAATTGCTCTTCTTCAAAATAACACTTTTCTTTTTGCCACGAATATCCCAGTGGCCTCTAATTCTCTCCAAGACTCGTGGTGAATGTTGGCAAGAGATGTGTTCAAATGATTGACAATATTTCCTGAGGAAGGTGCATTTAGGTAGCAGATAGAGAATGGTTGCTGAGTGGCATTGTTCCGACTGACACGGTCAGGGTAAATCGGGAAAATCGCACAAGTAATAATGGTGCACTCTGCACATCGGGTACTGGTGATAATGGTCAACACATAACTGCTATTTGAATGAAGCATTGGACAAAGTGTGACAACAATGAGCCCCAATAAATTAGAAGTCAATGGGGATTCAGTCGCTATTTAGATTGATTTTTCCCCCCAATATCAATAGTTAGTTATAACCCTTACTTTACTTTCTATTATATAAAATGCTTTGATGAACATTTTTCTGAAATCACCGTCAAATCCCAATGCACATATTTTAAAAATCAAACTTGTTTTGCGACTGCAGACAATTCAGTGAAATTGATGACATGTTTCCGCAAAAAAAAAAAATCATGTGCAAACGCACAGCGTCATCACTGTAAGCAGAGTTATTTTTCGGCGAACATTTTGAACTGGGTCCTTCGGCCTTGGGCCTTAGAGGGAGAAGTTGGAAATAAATCTTTGCATTGATTGTGTCTAGGCCTCCAGAAAAATATATAGTTGGCAAAAGGAGTACTTGTTATATGAGGAGCAAACAATTTCACCAAAAGTTTGATGGACTTTGGAACAAGCTGCTGAGAAAGTCGTGGAGGCAGGTTCAATCGAGGTATTCAAAATGGAATTGGATTTCTGCCTGAAAAGAGAGACTGTTGAAGGCTACGAGGATAAGGCAAGGGAGTTGGAGCAGTGGAATGTTCTTTGAGAGAGACAGTGCAGGCTCGCTGGGGCAAATTACCTCCTTTTGCACAGTTAAGATACTGTGATAATGTGGCCTTTATGAATGAATTTGAGAAATTTGATGCCTATTTATTTGTTGAAATGTGAGCTTCACTTTTGCAGGAAGACTAACAGGCCACGACATCTCTGTATTAAATGAGATACTTTTATTCCGTAACTGTACCACGTAGTACAATATTCCCCAATGAGAAAGGAGCCTCTCCTATCCTACGCTGTGCTTTCTCTTAGAATCTTTAACGTTTCAATTAGATCAACGTTATTTTTTTCTAAATTCCAATGAGCTTTGGCCCAAACTGCACAACATTTTCACATGAAACAAACCTTTCATGCCAGGAGCTAACTGAATGAAACATCTCTCTACTGCCTCAGTGCAAATATGTCTTAGCTCAAGAATGATTGCCAATACTGAAAACAGGACCTGCCTAGCCATTAACAACTAGCTTTGTGTACATTTATTGTCCAATCTTCTTCAAATAAAGGCCAACGTTCCTTATTAAGTCCTTACCCCTTGTTGTATTAGCATACTGACTGTTTCTGATTTACCCAGAACAAACAGAATCCCACATGCCACAGCATTCTGCAGCATCTATCATTGGAAAGAACGCTTTGTTTTTCTAGTGTTCCTGGTAAAGTGTACCATCACGCGTTTTTTCCACATCTGGGGAAAAGGGGTCAGGGAAGGGAGGAATTCCACTGAGTAGTGAAGGCGATCGGGTGGATTGAGAGTCTTTCAGTGGATGGCGAGTCCGTTCAGGGGAGGGGAAGAGTTGTATTGGGTGAGAAAGGGCACAAGGGAGAGAGGAAGGGTTTCAGGGGGTGGGAAAATGATTAACTGAGAGGCAGAGTGTTGCAATGCAAAAGTTACAAGATCATGGAGAGTACAAGAGCTTCAGTGAGCGAGGAAGGGGGACAGGACGTGGGGAAAATTCACAATGGATAGGGCATGGGATAAAGGCGAGCAGGAAAGATTCATTGTAACAAAAACTCTATAAGGACCAAAGGAAAAGTTTCAGTGGATCAGAAAGTGGATAGAGATTTCAGGGGGTGTTTCCGACGCTGGGGACTCGCATTGGGGTAGTGGGTCCGGGATCAGGGGGATCCGAAGAGGTTAATCTGTCAGGGGAAGGATAGCATGGTAAGGGGAAGATTTCCAGTATGTGGTGGATCGGGAAGGGAAAATATTTCATCGTATCAGGAATAGGCCAAGTGGGAGGGGAGGGGGATCTGGGGATGATCAACACTCAGTGCAGTGGGAAGGGGTAGGGGTGGAATAACCCTTGTCCTTCTCCGGATCACCTTTACCTCCCACTTATACACTTCCACTCCGTGACACAGCTTCCATGCCCACTGAAGGCCATCACCTAGCTATGATTGCAAACACTGAAATATTTGAGCCTCACCTGATCCCTTTATAAATCAACTGAATGATTCCCCTCAGGCTGATACACATAGTGGCTGGCGGGTTTTATGTGGGGCAGAGAAAATGTTTCCCTTAATTGGCAAGTGGACCAGGTAGATGTAAGTGATTCACCGGTCGATAATTGGATCATCCATAGGTTCAAGGACTCAAAGGATGTGTAGACGGATAAGGATGGTTTTTGTGGATTGGGAAAAGGATCTAGCAGAGAAGGTGGAGTTTTCGTGCTTAGGGGCCTTGGAAAGGAGATTCAGTGGGCATCAAGGAGAGAGGGAATTTGTTTGTCAGTGTGTAATGCGCATATGGCAACGGGAAAGCCTTGACTCGGTTTGAAATGGCATCAGCTGAAGGGACCAGTTTGTCTGGTGGAAAGGTCTTTCGAGGGGTGAGGTGCGTACGAGGCTCTGTGGTTGGGGAGGCGGTTCAACGAAATGGAAAGAGAGTTGGTATGTTTGGTAGAGGACGGGGACGTACTTCTGGGCCAATGGTAGAGTTACAGTTTGCTAAGCAAAGCATCAGCGTGAGGTGAAGTTTCAGTTGGAGTCGAAGGGCATTTTCAGTGGTGGGAAAGAGCCATCTGAGCAGTTGAGCTTCACTGGTGCTCAATCCGATCAGGGCAAGAGGAGGTGAATCAAAGGGTGGGTATTTTCACTTATTGTTTCCCCATTTATCGCTGGCTTGGCCGTCATTTGTTGCCGATGCATAAACTACTTTTACCTGAGCAGCTTCCTGGGATTTCAAAGGAAATTTCAGAGTCAACCACGTTGTTGATGGCCTGAGTTCGCATCTAGGCCAGACAAGGGCGGCAGATTTTCTTTCTGAAAGTGAGCCAGATGGGCTTTTCCGGAAAACTTGCAATTATGTCATTTGTTGATCCAGATTTTCATTGAATTCAAATTCAAATTCCAACAGCTGCCGTGGTTGGATTTCAACTCTGGCCATCGGTTATTCTCCTGTGTCACCAAGCCTTTTTGGATCCCAGTACACTACCAACTCCCTGAATGGTCAGAGAGTGAGCGAGAACATTTCACTGAGTGGGGATATGGGTCGAGGAGAGGAGAATTTTCAGTGCTTGAAGGATCAGCGGGTTTGAGAAAGAGTATTAGTTGGGTTTGACATGGCAACATAGCGAGGGAAAGATTTTCTGTGGGAAGGAGTTATTGGTGGTGGGCAGTGTTTCAGTTGATGGGAAGTGTTTCAGATGAAGGGGGAGAGTTTCAGTTGGTGGGGGACTGTCCCAGGGGATGGAAATGTTTAAATATGTTGGGACGGTGATCAGGGTCATGCGAAAAAAATCATGGCGTTTGGAAGCGTTTAGGACATGTGGACGACTATTTGGTATAAGGGAAGGATGTCAAGGGGAGCGAAGGAGTCTAAGCGGATGCAGGAATCGTGAGACGGTAAGTGATTCCTTGTGTTTGGAATGTTTCATGTGGAGGGAACAGGTTTCAGTGGGCGGTTAATGGTAAGGGGAATAATTTAAATTCCTGGGCGATTTGGAGGAGTGCAAAATTTTAGATAATTGGGGAAACTTTGACAAGCGAGAGGGTAAGAATTTCAGTGAGTCAGGTTCGGTATCAAATGGAGCAGAAACATTTCACTGGATGGTGATGGGGATCAGGCACATGGAAGGGATTTAGCGGGTGGGGCTGCAGTTTAGGTTTGGTGAGGCTTTAGATATGTGGGGATACCGGTACAGGTGAAGGTTGGAGGGTTGGTGGGTTTGGACCTGGGTTCAATTGCAGGGAATTGTTTCTGTGAGCGAGGATGTGGATTAGGCGGATGTGTAGTGTTACATTGGCTGGTGACGTGGATCAGAGCAGTTGAAGGGTTTACGTGAGTGAGGATCAGGAATAAAGTTTAATTTCAATTAGTTAGTAAGCGGATCATGGGGATGTAAGTGGGAGTTTCAATGAGTGATGATGGTGAACATTGTGAGGAGAATGCTTTCCATGTTGCGGAAGGGGATCAAGGCGAGGGGATAATTTGCATTGGTGGCGAAGCACATTCTGAGGCGTTAGATTATTTCAAAGGGTGTGGAAATGTATCAAGTTGAGGGGAAGAATCTCACAGGTGGTGAAGACAGTTCTGGGGGGCGTGCTGCATTATATGCAAAAGCCGATTAGGGTGAGCAGGATAATTTTAGCTGTGGGAGCAAGCGTTGGGTGTAAAGGAAAGTATTCCAAGGGGCTTGGAAGCGGATGAGTTCAAGCCAGAAAATTTCAGCGTTCGCAGTTGGGGATGGGTCGTTTAATATTTCAGTCAATGGTGGATCAGAGGAATCGAAAGGTTTTCTGCTTTTTTGCAAGTGGGTAAGAAGAGGTGGGAGTGTCAGTGCGTTTTGAAGCTGATCAGGGCTGGGGAGAACTTCATTGCTAGGTGTAATTTCTCATGTGAAATGGGAAATTTACAGTGGGTGGGGACTGCTATCAGGGCGAAGGGAAAATATAAGGGAATGGAGAGGTTTTGTTGATTTGGGAAAGATATAAGCTGATGTAGCAGAGGCTCAGTGGATGGGGATGGAATTCGGGCAATCAGCTTCTGTTAGTGGGCATGGAAAACGGCGGACGAGCCTCAGTAGGTGGGGTTTCAAAAAGGGGGAAGAGCCTCAGTGGCTGGGGATGAAAATTAAAGCGTCTCAGAGGCTGGGGATTGTTTTGAGGAGTGGGGGGGTGGGGGAGGCGGTGGTGGAGATTTATTGACGGGAATTGGATTGGGGAGAAGCTTAAGTAGACTCTGATGGGGTTATCGTTTCAGTAGGCCGGGATGGGGATGACAGAGAGGTTCAGGGGATGGGGATCGGGGAGAGGCCTCTCAGTCTGTGGTGATGGGGCAGTTTCAGTTGAGTGTGGATGTGCGGAGATTATCAGTGCGCGCGGGTGAGGATCATTTGGGAGATTTTCATTGGGTGTGAATGGGGATCTGGTATCTTGAGATTCATTACATGGAGATGGGGGAAACGGGCAGCGCTCCAGTTCCAAAGGGTGGAGAAGGCAATGAGGAGAGGGGGAGTTGTTTAGTGGGCGGAAAAAAGGTATCCAGCAGAGAACAAGTGTTTACGTTTCGGGGTCGAGGGTTTCATTGCGTGGGGGGAGGTTTCCCTGAGTGGTTTGTGGGAGGAGCTTCTGTTGGGAGGAACTGGAATTGGGCTGTGGAAGTTTTAGTGGGTGGGTTTGGAAGGAGAGTTTTAGTGCTTGCTGGTGGTTATGGGGTGAGAATTCCACGGAATGGGAATGAGGATCGGGTGGAATATCATTAGTTGTGGATGGAGGTGGAGAGAGCTTTCGTGGGGCAAATGTCGATCAGGGGTGGGGGGGATGCTCCAATGGTGCCGGTGGAGATGGAGGGGAGAGTTTCAGTGGGTGGCACTGGGGACCGAGTGGGAGATCCAATGGGTGTGGATGGGTATCGAGGGGGAGTTTCATTGGGTAGGCATGGGGTTGGGGTGAGTTTCATTGAGGAGGGATGGGGAGTGAGGGTAGTTGTCTCTTTCGATTTAGACGGGAATGGCGGGAGTTTTCCAATGCTTGAGAGGGGGATCATGAGTGAGGAAGAGTTTAAGTGTGTTGTTTAGAATCTGGAGATGGTGGTATGGTGGTAATCTCACTAGACTGGTAAACCTAAAGTGTATGTTTTCAAACCCCACCACAATACCATTAGTTAAAATTAGGATATAAAATGTTAGTCTTATGGCCATGAAGCTATTAAGATCGAGATAGATAGGTTCTTGAATGGGAAGTGGATCAAGGTTTATGGGGAGAAGGCGGGAGAATGGGGTTGAGAAATTTATCAGCCATGATTGAATGGCGGAGCAGACTCGATGGTCCAATTAGCCAGATTTCTGCTCCTATGCGTTATTTTACTTATGGACTGGGCTTCACGCTGACAGCAATGGGTGGTGATGAGGACCGGAGCAGAGTTTCACTGGGTATGGATGGAAATTAAGAGGAGGTGGTAATTAGCAGTGTCTGGGGAGGAGGACCAGATTATTTAGGCGCATTATTGGACTCAAGGAAAGGGCAGCAGGTTTAGGGGGTGAAATAGGGTAGCTCTGGCGGGTATGTTTGTCAGTGCCTTGGAAAGTGAGCATGCCGATGGAATAAATTAGTGATTGGAGAAGCGTTTAAAGAAGGGACAAAGTGCGTCAGAGAGTGAGAAAGCTTTTCAGTGAATTGGAAATGTTTCTGTGGGTGGGTGATCCTTCAGACGGAAAGTTTCCACTGCTTGGGGATATGGATATTTTGCGGGGATGATTAGTAATTGTATGCTTTTGGCATCAGTGTGTACCATTTGATTGGGCGCAGAAGGGCATCAGGGTGACTGGAATATTGAGATTGGAGGGGTATCAGGATGAGACATAGTATTTTAGGGCGCGCAAAGAGGGTTAAGTCCGAGGGGAAATGGTTAACTCAATGGGCCACCAGTGAGAGTGAAAGACTTTAAGTATGTGGATTAGCTTGTTTGGGGGGAGAGTTTCAACGGGAGGGGAAGTGGGTTACGGTGAGATGGAGAACTTTACTGCATGTGAAAATGTTATCCGGGGAGGTGTGAATTTCCAGTGGCTGGGAAAGACCTCCAGGGTGATGGAATATTGTCAGTGGGTGGGGATATTGATCAGGGGGCGGAGAGAGTTTCACTGGTTGGTGAATGGCACCTGGGAGAGGGGGATGGTGTTTGTAGAACGAGGGTATCTGTAATAGATGAAGGCTTTCAATGGGTCTGGAAAGCGGATCTGGGTGAAGAGTTAATCCTGGGGTTAAATGTTTTGGGTTTAACGTTGGGTGGATACGTTTCAATGATTGGGGGAAAAATAATGGGAGGGGAAGATTCTCTGCGGCTGAAGATGGGGATCAGGCTGAGTTCAAGAGTTCCAATGGTTGGCGATGGACATCAAGAGGAAGGGAAGAATTTTCATGTGTGTGGAATCCTTGAGAGGCAAAGTATGTCATTCTTTTGGCATTTGGATCATGTTTATGGCATAAAGTTTGCTGGTAAGGCTGTGTGATAAGGCAGGCAGTGTTTCAGTTGGTGGGGAAGGACATCAGGACGGGGCGAATGTTTCACTTTGAAGACAGGGATCAGGAAGACCCAGGACTTTTCAATAGGTGCATCAAGGAATAAGGGTGTTGTTTGAGCAGCCAGAGGGATAAATGGGAGTGAAATGATTTGAGTGGATAAGCGATTTTGAGGAGAGATTCGAGGGGTGAGGGTGGGGGTGGGGGGTGGGGGTGGAGGGGGGGGGTGGAGGGGGGATAGGGTTGTGGGTGGGTGGAGAAGGAACGTGAATGACGGTGTGGGGTGACTTGGAGCGCATGAATAACAGCAATCCGGAAGAGGTCATGCAAGTCTGAATGTGGGGAAGGGAATGTGGAATGTTGTGACAGTCTAGGGTAGAGGACCGAGGGAGTGGAATGTTTCAGTTGGTGTGGAAGGGGATCGAGTCGATGAAGAGCTTATTGGGTGGTGAATATGTCAAGGGGAAGGGCACAGTTTCAGTGGGTTGTCTTGGGATTCAAGGGATGAGGAATTGCTTCGGTCTGTAGGGAGGGGGATCAGAAAGGGTAAGAATCTCGGAGGTTGTGAAATGGGAACAGGGAAACTGAAAATTAACAGTGGGTTTTTATGCATATTAAGGTGGGGGCAACTGTTTCAATGGGTGTGTGTATGTGTCATTTTGAGGGGAGGATTTTATTCAGTGAAGAATGTGGACCGAGGGGCGGGAGAAGGACTTTAGTTTGTGGGGAATGGAATCAGGGCGACAGAACAGTTTCACTCTGTGTGGAAGTTGAACAAGGCCAGGCAGAGTGTTATTCGATGGTGGGAGATAAGGGCGTGCAATGGAGAATCAGTGGTTTTGGGCTGGGTAAAGGGAAGGCGTCGTGTTTCAATGAATGGATGAATCAACTGGATGGATATTGTTTCATTTAGTGAGTAAGTGCATAAGCTGGAGGGTAAACTTTTCACGAGCTGGGAATAGGTGGAAAAAATGTTTCAGGGGGTCGGAAGGAAGGCCGGTCCAGGTTAAAGATTTCAATTACTGGCCGAACTTTTCTGGGGTGGGTGAGATTTCCGCTGGTTGGAAAAGGGTTTTAGCGGGACAGAAAGACCTTCAGTGTATTTGTAACTGGGTCATGGGGACCAGAATTTTGTCAGTGGTTTGGAAAGTGCCCATGGGAGGAAAGAAGTGTTTCCCTGGGTTGCACGGGGGATCTGCAGGATATATAAAGTCTCGGTGGGTTGGGAAGGGATTAGGGGAGGAAAGGATTTTCAGTTTGTGTGGGATTGGGCTTTCATTGAAGGGAAAGTGGGTACGAGAGAAAATGGAGAAACTTCAGTGAGTGGGAAAGTCTGAGGAATGTCAATGAACAAATGACATGGGGTGCAAATATACATTTGCAGTAGCAATTTGATAATTATTCTAGAAAGTCAGAAGTTCCCTCCGATCTGCTTTTAATGACGTGAGCAGAGGTAAGAAATGTACCTCTTGAAAGAGACCCGTGATATGTGGGACACATTTTTCATTTCCCCGGACCAGTATTTCTAATTTGTGGAGATCAATCAGTAGGAAAATAAACAGAGTAATTGAAAGATAAGCTGAACCAAAGCATCGAGCTGTTAGAATGATTTGGGGGAAAAGCATTGCTAATGCTGATGAGCGGTCCACGCCAATATATATATATAAATATATGGAGCATGTGGATGTAGATTCAGTGCCGCGGATAAATGAATGAAACTGCACATAGAAATGGGTAGAATTGAGAATCGATTTAATTTAAACCAAGTCGACGTTCAAAATATCACCACTAATTTAAAAATATGCTTATAAAGCAAGTCTGTGTTGATTGAGGAAGCGGATGCAATATGATTAGAACAGCGCACTTAGCAATTATTATTCTAATACCTAATGTTATTTAGGCAATATGCTCTCAACTTTAGTTGATATTTTTATTATAAAATGTGTTTAAAACTCCACAATCTAATATTGTTAAAACTATTTTAAAATATTTGTTTCAACTTTCGTTTCGCTCCTGGGACAAGGCAAGTGGGAAATTTGTCAGTCAGTATTTTGTGTTTGCTTCTCTTGGCAGCAGATCCAGACTTCACTGATATTCTACCCTCAGTGGTCGGCAATCACACAGTCTCTGGTACATATTATTCTTCCTAAGTGCTCTTTCTACTTCCAGCAGGCCCAATTTAAATAATCCTATAACAAATACAAACTTTTCAATTGTAAAGCGAAATAATTATATCAGCTTTACACCTATTATAATAATAATCAACTTTTAACTAGTAGATGAAAAATGTTCAATGATTTCACTCACAGTTCAATAGCTGTCGGGGAAAAAGGGTAAGGAAGGATTGTAACATCATTCCAAGCGCTGGAACATGAAATTTAAATATCTTCCTGTAGGGAATACTGAGCGCCCCTTCCAGCATCCTGTAAAGCCACGGCTGACTTTGGAATTAATTCATTTACAATGGTTTGTGCTGAAACCAGTTGTTCCTTCTAAATAAACAAGAGATTTTTACATTTCTGAACATTTAATTGCTGCCTGGTAACATGCACCAAATACAAGTCATGACGCCACACCCGATACATCGAAACTCTGTCACAAACATTAGCCCATCAGAAAGGCCAATCATTCTGAAATTGAAATCAGCCATCAAACTGGCATCCAAATGATAGAATGAAGCAGGAACCGGATGAGGCTATTGTATTCGTTTATGTACGTGGTTTATTTTAAAGAATTCCATAATTCAGACCCATGCACATTTCCTTAGCCAACAAGTCTGCAGATACGAACTATTGAAATATATATTTAATTGTCTGAATTAGTTGCTTTGGAATCTGTTTGGATTCTCCTTCCAGGCCGAGCTTTCAGCGCCTTAACCACATTTTGTTTGAAATAATTTATCTTCCTTATACCTTTTTTTCTGCTTTAAGCAATTATGTTAAAAACTCTCAACTGTGGTAATCCACCCAATTCCAAGAGGGATTTTTTTTTTGTCTTCTTCTGTCAGTGCCTCTCTTTGTTTTGAATACCCTTGTCCCACATGGCTAGATTGGTCAGGAAAGTAAAACCCCATGGGGTTCAGCGTATTGCGGCAAACTGGATAAAAGGTTCACTTTGTAACATTAAACAACGAGTAATGGTCAATGGATGCCCTTGCGAATGGAAAGTTGTCTCCAGTGGTGTTTAACAGGGCACGGTGTTGCGACCCTTGCTGTTTGTGTTAAATATTAACGATTTGGACCAGAACACGGGGGGCACGATTGGGAAATTTGCATTTGCCACAAGGATTGTTCAAGAAGTGGGTACTGTAGACGATAGCCATAATCTCCAAAACGATATAGGTGGGTTGGTGGAGTGGGCGGTAAAGTGGCAGATGGATTTTATCTTAGAGAGGTGTGAGGTCAGATTGAAGGTATGTCAAACAGTTTCATGGATTGTAAAACAAATGAGTATATACTAGGAGGAGCAGACGAAGTGAGAGATCTTGGTGTACAAGTACAAAGGTCCCTGAAGGCAGCAGTTCAAATAGACAAGATTGTAAAGAAGGCATATGGAATGCTTCCTTTCATTGTCAGAGGTATAGCATATAAAAGTAAGAATAAATTGTTGGAATTGTATGAAACATTGGTGAGGCCACAACTGGAGTATTGTGCGCAGTTCTGGTCATCACATTACAGGAAAGACGGAATAGCTCTGGAGAGAGTGCAGAGGAGGTTCACAAGAATGTTGCCAGATTTAGAAAAGTGTAGCTACGAGGAAAGATTTGTTAGATGGGATATTTTGCTTAGAACAAAGACGGCTGAGAAGTAACTTGATTGAGGTGTAGATAATTATGAGGGGAATAGATAGAGTGGGCAGGATAAAATTGTATCCTAGATGGAGACTTGTAGAACCAGTGGACATAGATTCAAAATAATTGGCAGAAGGTGTAGGGGGAAAATGGGGAAGAATTTTTACGCAGGACGTAGTGGGTGTCTGGAATTCCCTGCTCAACTTGGTTGTAGAGGCAGAAACTTAAAACTTTTTTAAAAAGCAAATGGATCTGCACCTAAAGTGCTGGAAGCAGCAGGGCCGGGTGCAGGTAGGTGGGATTTGAAAGGGCACCTGGGTGACCTCGGGCTGGCATGGAAAGCATGAACCAAATGGCCTCCTTATGTTCTGAAACTTTTCTATGCCTCTATGTTTCTACCTCTGTTGTATTCTATCATAACCTACTCAGCTCCAACAGGAAAAACAAACAATTCCAACAATCTCTCCATATAACAGAATTCTCACGTCCATAAAATCCTCCGTGAAAAGAAGAGTCCATATGATGCAGCGACCCTTCTCCGCTATTCAGTATGGTTACGGTTGATTTGATTTGAGGCTGAAATCCATGACTCTGCTAACACCCTTCAAAATAATACAGCATATCTGGCGATCAAATGCATTGTCCGTCTAGTCTGACAGATTCCCAATGCCCATCAGCCACTGTTCTCCCTGCTAGAAACGTTCAAACTTTAAAATCCTTCTGAGATCAGGCATTCTTGCTCATCTGCAACTTGTGTGAGAGATCCCATATTTTTCAATATCACTCCCTCGTTCTGGGAATTCCCACGAGAAGGACGCCCTCCCAATATCTACTTTGTGAGGCCAAACCCAGAATGTTATCGGTTTATCTACATGATGTTATTTAGTCGTCATTGTGTCCACCTTACAACTTTCTCTGCACTTTCTGCAGGACGTCGACATCCTTCTGACATTACAGTGACTAGAATTGTGCACAATATGCCAGTTGAATAATAGCAATTAATTTACAAACGTGTAAAATGTTTCATTAGATTTCAATTTAATACCCTTGTTTACCAAACAAGTACAGAGTATGTTTCATTGTTCCCAAACTCCATTCCACTTTCAAGGAATCATGAACATACACATCACAGTAATTGTGTTCTATTTCCCCTTCAAAAGCGTTAAATTTATACTTTGATGCCACGAGACGAAAAGTTTTCCAATGTGCATTGCTTTTCACAAAAGCATAATGAATTCAAGCTGCCCCGCACCTGGCTACATTAACACTTTGCCTGTGTCCGTCTTAATTCTGATCCTAATATATTCAGCATTTGCAACATTATGATGTTCTGTAAGAGTTTTTTTCTGCACACAAACCTATCTTCAGTTTTTTTAAACACATGTGCAAAGAAAAGATGAAGGTCTTATACTCGACCCCTCAGCGGAACACAGTCTCCCGACTCGGAGGAGAATCTATTTACGACTATTTTCAGCCACCTCCCTCTTGGTCAACCTACTAAGCAAGTTAACAACGTCGTTACACGCAATGCACTTCCCTGACTGTGAAAATCTGCAAAGAGGTTGTTTGACAAAATTATAAACCACGTTTTACATATCGACAGCAAGCCCTTCCTCGTCAATGTATGTTGATTTATGAAATAACACACAGATTATAGAGACATAATTGGTGTTTAACAAATGGTCTGGTTGACAATGTTAATCCATTCTCCTAGTGATAATTAATTCATTGTTGATGAGGTCTCTCCAACGTCAATTAAGTTAGAAAGATGGGTCCGCTATTCCAAGAGTTGCCATCTCCCCCTTCATGTACAACACCGTAAAATTTGTAGAATGTCAGTTCTCGATCAGAAGTGAATACCCAAAGACGCCTGAAACGTTTTCCTCAAAGCAGCTTAACATTATTATTGTTCCCTCGGCATGGAAAAAATGTTTGGCTGGTAACAGAAATATCTCTGCCTTGAATGTAGACCATTCCCCATCATCCCTTCGTCAATCGCTTAAAAACGCACTTATTTATTATTTTGGCCTTTGAACTTTATGTAGTCATGCGTAGGTTCCTTCAAACTAGTTATATATATATATATTTATGACTGTACACACACACACACACACACTCATAAATATATAAATACATTATTCCACCGAAATGCTTCGTCTGAAAAATAACATTTGTGCGACTTTTTTCAGCAGAACAATATCGAACACTTCAACCTTCTTCACTGTTCTTCTAAAATATTGATTAATCAGATTCTATTCGAGACAATGTAATGATCTTTCACCCTCCTTGCCTTTACTTGTCATGTTCCCAAGCCTGTACTTGGTAATTTAAAACGCATGATATTGTTTCCCTTTAATTTCACATGTCAATAAATTTTTGCCGATAAATTGACAACCTAACCTGTTGTGAGCTATCAGGGAAAAAAATAAAATACGGCGAATTACTTTATATTTCTCTTTCTGCTTATCTGACCAAAAAGATTTTGACTATCAATGCCGTGCTATTGTGCACTCCTCTAGAATTCTCATCTTATTCCTGAACAATATTGCCTCCAACTTCCTTTATCTCAACTCTATCCGCGCAGGGTTAACTGCTGACAAAGGCGCTCAGCTCCCATCGCTACCGACGTATTATGTTATATTCTCATTATCATCAAAACTCGTGGCACCTTCTGCAGAAAACTTGCCAATCGTTTCTGGAAAATTCCTTAAATTGAGAGTTAACTATTCCATAACAGCTTAGATGCCTTTATTATTTAAAAAAATGTTACCGCTGCTCTTACGTCTCCATTCCTTGTCGTGTTGCTGCTCCTTCTCTCAGTTGCTGGGTCCTGGTGTCCAATCACACTCATACATTTTAGACTCTCGCTCATAACAATATTTAAATGCATTGTCCTAGCGTTGATCCTGGGCAAGATCTATGGAACATCAAAACTAATCTTGTCCCTGGTCTCTTGTCGGTATTATCATAGGCATCTGAAGCTATTTCTCCTCCATCACGTGCGGAACCACGCACTCATCTGTACTATCTCCTTGGTTATATATTTCCAAGCAAGCAGCTCTGGGATTCAACCACAGGTAAAGAACGTTGAAGCCCCGTTCTCACAGTTTCTCGTTGATGAACATTTGTAATAGTGACCTGTGTCATTTCTCCACCTATGTCACCTGTCCCAAATTTGACCGTGCCTTCTACTCTTCTCGCTTTTCCAGAATATCCCCACCAATTCTGCGACATTTTCCTCTGTTTCCGAAAAACAATGCAATTTGTGGGAACTACGACTCTGGCAGGAGGAATAGCATTCTACTCCGCTTAATATCAAATCTCTGGTAACTTTTCCATTGATGCACGTTGTCGCCCGACGCTGTGCATCCCATCCCAGAGCAGGGTCTAGGAATGATTTCTGTCTGCACTTCAACGAAGTCTCATCGCCTTTACTGATACTCAGCGCTGACAATCAATTACTACATGTTTTATTAGAGACAATCGCGGAAGCAGGGATTCAATGCCGCATGAGATATAATTTTGTATTGTGAAAACTCTATTGATCAATATTAATGTTTATGTTGTCTTAGTTGGAGGTAAAGTTATTGAATCTTTTCTCATGCTAGTTATGCTGTAGGAATTTAGTAATGCAAGGAGATGAAATGAACAGGGTTATAGTGATGAAACAAAGCTTGTCAAATACATACACATATTTTCTTTTTTTCCTGTCTCAAGGACGGTGCACAGTGGAGCAGTATATACAGTTCCTAAATCAATCTCCATTCTGTACTAATAGCTGGATTTCTATTCACCAAACAGAGCTCTATCGTTGCGGGCATGCACGAATATTGAGGTTGGCACTCAAATCCGCACCATGCAGGCAGCGTCCACTGTATGGTTACGATAATAACTGCACCTATTCTGCCCACACTGAGTGGAGCTTCAGCATTTGGTCTGTTAAATTTAAAAGTGTCCACGTCTATTTCATGCGCTGAACTGCACAGTAGCCGAGAGCAGATCTAAAGATAATCCTCCTTTACTGTCTGATCTATTTGGGATGGTTAAAAAGAGAAAGCAAGTAATCTTTACGTAAGTTCCAATGTGCTTCCCGTCGATACATCTGCTATGTGTTTCCTGGCCTGTAAAATACCTGCAAAGGGAACAACGGGATTTACCAGTGCGGAGGAAATAAAACGATTTTGACACAACTACAGCCCTCACACTAACGAGTACTTTAAAAAAATTCAAACAACAGCCTTCAATTCCAGTAATCATTTGCAATGAATATTGGATATCGTTCCAAACTCCGTGCAACTCCATACAAATACTGGAACCAAATCAGGGGAAATGAATCCAAGCATTGCCTTAACGCTATCACTTATCTCGTGAAAATAATTATGTGAAGTACAGACATGTTGGCAATTTCAGAAACTGTTTTTTGCTAATGCCCGAATAGAGTAATATACCATAGCTTAAAGCACTGTTTCATTTAAAATGTCGGTCCACGCGTGTTTGTGTTAGGTAAGTTGACATGCAATTTACACTTTTTTGCTGTCAGTCACAAATCGCAAACTCTTTAACAGAATATTACACAGACTCATTGATTCATGGATAGAACTTAGCTGAACAATTCCTCTGTCTTAAAATGACCAGTATAAAATGAGTTCATGTAATCCTTTGAGAACTATTGTTGGCATGCATTTGATCTAGTTTTCACGTCTATACGTATTATGGTATACGTAATATGGTGATTATCATTGTAAATTTCTCCATAGGTTATCAACACATTTTTTAAAGCATTTCTGCGAGTATAAAAAGTTTATCGTGAACTTTAGTTAAGATTTGGATTGTCGGCTAAAACTCAAACTGTTTAACTTTGCTGCTCGGAACAGTTTGTTTTTTTTTGCCCACTGTTACTAGTTTTTTGCAGTGAAAAATGTGGGAGATTTCCGAAAAATAATTTGGCTCCTATAGTTTGTTCTATTTGGTTATAGCTGTTAGATTCTGAGGGACAGATCAGCGGTACAGCGTCGCCCCAATGGAACATTTGTTTTTCTCACCTGTGATGGCATGTCACATGCAGAGGAAAGCCGAAATTCAGTATGATGGAGGACTGGGTGGAACTGTCAAGTTGAAGTAATGAACGGGAAGGGGTGGGAACGATTTACCTAGTGTAGATCATTAGAACACGAATAACAAGTTCAGAGAACTTAGAAACTTGGGAACATAAAGTCGTTGAAGGGGAAGAGGAGCGTCTCGATTTCTGTCAAGAATCATGTGCCCTAAGAAACTGATCCACACAGTTACCTTGATTCAAATTTAAACAATCCTCCTCTGTTGAGGATGCTATGCCAAACTCCCAACTTCTCAGTATCTCTCAGTTCCATTCTGGCAATAGGATATTCTAGACTTTGCTTCGGATACGATTTCTCTTTTCCCAAATTATTGGCTCAATTAATCTTTGGTTGCCGTCCGTCGAACATGCGCATTCCATTGCAGAGATTTCAGGTCAGCTCGTCTCCATTATTGTTTAAACCATTGTGAAAACTACTCCTCGACATTCACTCCACAAAACTACACGTTCAGGCCTCAAGCTTTGCCATTTCAGCCACATTCGATGCAACGCTAACAAAAAACCTATCCACTCTACCTCTCGATTTTTTTTTTAATTTCAAGGTTACATTCCCTAAACAGTCCCTGGGCATTATTGCTTCCCCAAGGAAACCCACTGTTCTTTTAATGGCGCCGTCCCATAAACGTGTTGGATTTGCAGCAGCTTTCCATTCTTGTCCTCTCCTTCAACTTTAAGAGCCATATTCACTCATTCCAAAGTGAAAGGGTTGATTATTCATTTCCCCTAATATTTCTCTGCTTTAATTCGGGGGACCAAGCAGACATTATTTCGTTGTTTTACTGAAAATCGTTGTGAAGTCCACTAGCATGATTCCCAAATCACAAGTAAGTTTCCAATGAAATTTTTCTCTCCCACATCAGCCAGGCCATTCTCCCTTCAGCCCCTTGTCCTATTTCAATGAATTAAGACTGTTTTTTCTACAAATGAAACTTATCTCCCTCCTTGACACAATGTCATATTCCAAGCTCAGACCTGAGTTAAAGAGACATTATGTCAAAATGTGTGTTCCTATAAAATTGTTTACAGTGGGTCCTGGTAATGATTCTGCCTTCGTTTAGTCACCTGTGCCGTACATAGTATCACGTAGATTTACTTGAGTTCTTTCAACACCTTTTTCCCTTCCCACTTTCAAGGTCCCTGATCTTAATGGAACTATCATGGGACAACATTTAACATGTTTAAGAAAAGGACACTTGGCTGAATGATGAATATTGTTTGTCTCTTTACAACTGTGGCTTGGTCTTCTATATAGTTCAATGTTTTGTGCTCATATTTCAGTTTTGTAGCATCTATAGTATACTACCATTAAAAAGAGACACCAAGGACACATTCCTGTATTCACTGAAACTACAGGGCATTTTAAAGCCTGCAAATATATATATTTTTTCCCGTGATAACAAAAGAGAAACAGGGGACAAAGTTACTGTAACATGAGCACACTTTCCCAAATGTATATCACAACAAATCTACACGTCAGGATAAATGTCTCCGATTCCAAATCAATCAGAAACTTCATGTACAGCTGGAGCCACAATCGCCCCTGTGTTTTTGAAGTGAAATAGAAGAAGCCATTAAAATTGAGGCCCATTTTCTGCACTAATGTCTAGGCCAGTGTAGCATAAATAGTGTTGCTCATCAAAAGCAAACAGAAGGAGTGAGTATGTGTAAATACAAAGCCTTGACTTCCTGTTATCCAGTTACGTGAGCATAAGTCAGTTGCTTACTTGCTTCGAATCAACCTACATAGTCATATTTTAACGTCACCCTGTAATCTCCGGGAGTAAAGGTGTATCTGGAGAATTAAAGTTGCCTCAGGATTAAATGCAGATCAATGTACGAACACAGCAGAGGTATAAAGTTAATGTTTTTATCAAGAGCCATTCATCGGATACCACATTTACTGGACGCTAATTAGAAAGGAAACATTCTCAGCAGATTTTTGTATTAACTAATTAATTCTACAAAATTGGATGTCAACGGTGAAAAATGATTGAAACAGAATAATTCCCTTCAAAACTTTGCCACGCAGTCATCTGATTCCACTGATGTATCTGGCTCAACCAAAACTGACTCACTCTGACACCTTTGCAGTAAACAAGCATAATTCAGTGAGCAAGGAACATGGGTATTTGCAGCAAGAAGTAACCTGAACAGCTTTAAGCACTCTTAGAGAATGATGGAACTTGCAGGCATTGAGGTTTCCTCCCTTGTATCTGAATGGAGTCAGTTTTTTTTTAAATCAATATTGGCACTTACAAACGGACAGACTGGAAAGTGTAACAAGGTATATTTGTCCAGGAGTAATCATGTTATAAGTACTGATTCGAAGCAAGGAATCCGTGCTAGTTATGTTACACATGCAAAATAATCTCATAATCGTCAATGAATGTGAATTCTGAGGATTTCCCTGCAAACACTGCAATTTCCTCGGAACCCTCTTGTTATACTGAGTAAATTAGAATAATTTACCTCCACCATTCAACATGATCAAGGATATTCTGGCTGTGGACTGAGCACCACCCTTCAAACCCCCCCCCCCCACCACCACCCCCCCCCCCCACCCCCCCCCCCCCCCCCCCCCCCCCACCCCCACCTTTAAAAATAAATCTGCCAAATCTGCCTGGAGTGCATTGCATAACAAATGCTGCATTAAATAATGAAAATAAATATTGATTGAATCCAGATGCCCTGAAAACACGTTGACGTTCATAGGGGCTTCAAATCTGACTCCAGAGCCCCCTTCTAATTTTCTCAAATATGTGATCTAATTGTAAATATCGGCAAACAAACAAGGAGCCGTCTACAAATCAAGAATAGAGATATCAACATGAAAATGCTGGCAGTTACCCAGAATCTTGTAGAGTAATTGGTGCACATTCTCATTCCCTGTAATTAGACCACAACTCCACAGGAACCACACGTACACACGGCATGAAACCCTGGGCGTCATGAATCATAGAAACGGATGGGGACGCTCCACTGTCAGAATGTCGCTGACTGACTTATCTCAGATAAATTAGCAGTAACGAGACGATATATTATTAACAAGTTGAAATTTGTGTACAGAATTGGATATCAAGTCTTACCAAGAACACAGACACCAACGACTAAGGAAGAAGTCTACTTTCATACATGCAGATATCTCAATTCCGAAGAGTGGTGCATGTAACTTGAATGTATATGTACATATTCTTCCATAATGTGTTTCTGAAATTCAGCTCAAATTTCCTCTACTCTTCAGGGACCCTGTCACCTAACAGGTATAGAACTGATGTTCTCACGGACAGTGTGGGAGAGTTAAATTGTCACGAAGTTCTCAATAATAACAGAGTTAAACCATCTAGAGACATAATCACGATTCATGGGGAGCAACAATAGTTACATCATTTATCAAAGAAGTTCAGTGTCCCATGGTTGTCCGAACACTTTGTAACCCATAACTCCAAATATCATTATCCAGATAAATTATGAATGGAAATTGTACAAAATCTAAGCACATATTTACAATACGGTAACTGTTCCACTACCAAAAACTGCACAAACGAATTATGCAATTTTAGAAATGATGTGCATCATTGTCGATGGATGTTGTGTGGTTCAAAGGTAACCTGTTGATTGGAATGTCTGCGTGCTTTTGTGAATACAGTAGTCCAGTGTTCTCCTTTTTCGAGCAATGATGAACTTTGAATAATTCGAGTCCAAATGAATACAGTAATGTTGCTCTACTTTAGAACACTGCCCGTTGCGCTCGCTACATTTACAGAACAATTTACTCCTTCGCTTGTGAACACTAGAATGTACGTTGGTCACATTTATCCCATAATGCCTACCTCCAGCTGTAGAAAGCCTTCATGGACTAATCCAGTGGCTCCAACTGGTGCAATGTGCGCGTTTCTCTACAAAGGTTCCTGCTAAATGCACTATTTTAGCTTTTTCAAGATCAAGAAAGAAATGTTGGCAAAGCTCACACTGTGACTCATAAACGACCAAATGGCGGAAAAAACAGAAAGTGAAAGAGGTTTCAATATTTGACCTTTTATACACTGTCTGAGGTCACACATAAGTTGGCACCATAAATAAAATGATGGGCCGGCCCTTGATTGAACAGCATGTAAAGCTTTATACGTTAAAGCGAGACTATATTATGACATGATAAAATTTCTTGCACTGTAGTGGAATTTTTGAAACAGTGACGGAATCCGGCGTGGATATATATGCAGAATTGATTTGTCAGTGTCAATTTTACGTAGTGTTTGTAGCGAAATCAAGTTGTGCACCTGACCCCAGTGACCATGCCGTACTGAGATTATAGATCAGTGCAGAGTTGAAATGAGTTTTGGCACTAACCAGAGTTGAATACCTGACACCAGTGAACATTGGTCAATGGGAGTTTCTGTCGGTGTAGACTTCTGCCAACTGATTGTAAAAAACAGGCTTCATTCTGAAATCATTATTTCAGCTTACTGATCTCTCCACTCCGTGGAAATTTTCTATATTTAAGACATTTTAAAATGTTTCAATAGGAGGATGTTTACTGTTTTTTAAAAAATGTTTAGTGATAATTGTATCAAGGTAAATATAACGGTTGACATTGTCCCTTATGGAAGTCCTCCATCAGATAATGGGGCTGCTTACTTAATTACAGTTCCTGAATCTATACCGGTATTCCCTTTTGCCGGTAATTAACATACGAACTTCTGTACGAACAATAACAAAAACATGCGAAATTTAGCAGGAGTCGGTCATTCTGACCCTCGTTCTTACTCCATCATTCTTTAAAACCATGACTGATCTGAATTAACCTCGAGCTTACTATCGTATATTTCACCCCGTTGTTTTAAACCTCTTTATCAACCTCTGCCTTAAATAAACATTCAAAAGACACTGCTTCCAATGCCTTTTGAGGAAGGGGAAATCAAAGCCTCACTACCCTCTGGAAAAAAAAAGAAATACATGTTTCCTCATCTCGATCTAAAAGAGGTGGATCCCTGCATCTGTTATCTTAATAACCGGTTATTTAATGCACTAACGTGAATTACATCAAGAGACGGGCCCTGTCAGACAGCAGCTCCAAGGATTTATTCAGAACATAAACACTGCTGATTGTAATTTTCGTGAGTTGCTCCATCCCTCCTATTCCCTGATTTACAGCAACTTCTGCGATGTTATTGCATCCTCCATAACGAAGGCAGATGCCCAAAATCTGTTCAGTTCATTTTCGGTCCCCTTGCGTTTCCATTATTAGATTCCGAGAAACACATTCTATTGGACCAGAACAACAACAATAATACCTGGAATAACTCAGCAGGTCTGGCAGTATCTGCGGATAGGAGCACAGCTAACGTTTCGAGTCCGAATGACCCTTCAACAGAACTAAGCAAAAATAGCAGAGAGGTGAAATATAAGCTGGCTTGGGCGGGTGGTGGCGGGGTGGACATGAAGAGCTTTATAGAGGGCCAGTGATAGGTGGAGATAACCAAAATATGTCACAGACAAAGGACAAAAAGATTTGAAGATGGTGTTATTATCTAAAGAATTGTGCTAATTAAGGGTAGAAAGCAGGGCAAGCAAGGTACAGATAGCCCTAGTGGGGGTGGGGTGGGTGTAAGGGAGCGAAATAGGCTAAAAGGTAGAGATAAAACAATGGATGGAAATACACTTAAAAATAATGAATGTAGGTGGGGAAAGAAAAATCTATATAAATTATTGGGGGAAAAATAACAAAAAGGAGGGGCAAAATCGGAAAGTGGGCGGGGATGGAGGAGAGAGTTTATGATGTAAAATTGTTGAACTCAATATTCAGTACAGAAAGCTATAAAGTGCCTAGTCGGAAGATGAGGTGTTATTCCTCCAGTTTGCGTTGAGCTTCACTAGAATAATGCAGCTAGCCAAGGATGGAAATGTGGCCATGAGAGCAGGGTGGAGTGTTGAACTGGCAAGCGACAGGGAGGTCTAGGTAATACTTCCGTACAAACCGAAGGTGTTCTGCAAAGGGGTCTCCCAGTCTGCGTTTGGTCTCTCCAATGTAGAGGAAACCGCATTGTGAGCAACGAATGCAAAAGACTAAGTTGAGAGATTTGCAAGTGAAATGCTAATTCACTTCAAAGGAGTGTCTGGGCCGTTGGACGGTGAGGAGATGGGAAGTAAAGGGACAGGTGTTGCACCCTCTGCGGTTGCATGGGAAGGTGCCGTGGGAGGAGGTTGTAGTGTAGGGGGTGATGGAGGAGTGGACCAGTGTGCCCCAGAGGTAACATTGCGGAATGAAGCCTAGGGGGGAGAAGGGAAGATATGTTTGGTGGTGGCATCATGCTGGAGTTGGCGGAAATGGCACAGTCTGATGGGGTGATAAGTGAGGACAAGGGGGATCTATCATGTTTCTGGGAGGGAGAAGAAGTTGAGCGGGCGGATGCACGGGAGATTGGCCGGACATGGTTGAGGGCCCTGTCAACCACCGTGGGTGGGAAAACTCGGTGAAGGAAGATGGATGGCATGTCAGAGGAAATGTTTTTGAAAGTGGCATCATCAGAACAGATGCGACAGAGGCAAAGGAATTTAGAGAATAGGATGGTTTCCTTACAGGAAGCGGGGTGTGAGGAGATGTAGCCGAGGTAGCTGTGGGAGTCGTTAGGCTTGGAATGGATATTGGTGGACTGTCTATCGCCAGAAATTGAGACAGGAGTGTCAAGGAAAGGAAGGGAAGTGTCAGAGATGGACCATGTGAAAATGATGGAGGGGTGGAAATTGGAAGCAAAATTAACATTTTTTTCCAGGCCCAGATGAGAGCATGAAGCATCACCGAAGCAATCATCAATGTACTGGAGAAAGAGTTGTGGGAGGGGGCCGGAGTAGAACTGGAACAAGGAATGTTCCACATACCCCATAAAGAGACAGGCACACCTGGGGCCCATGCGGGTACACATAGCCACACCTTTTATTTGGACGAAGTGAGAGGAGTTAAATGAGAAATTGTTCAGTGTGAGAACAAGTTCAGCCAGACGGAGGAGAGTAGTGGTGGATGGGGATTGTTCGGGCCTCTTTTCGAGGAAGAACGGGAGAGCCATCAGAAACTCACGGTGGGGGATGGAGGTGTAGAGGGATTGGGGGTCCTAGTTGAAGTGTAGGCGGTTGGGGCCAGGGAACTAGAATTTATTTATATCATGTAGGGTGTCAGAGGAATCACGGATGTAGGTAGGAAGGGACTGGACAAGGGGAGAGAGAATAGAGTGCAGATGGCATGAAATGAGTTCCGTGGGACAAGAACAGGCTGAAACGATCGGTTTGCCTGGAGAGTCATGTTTGTGGGTTTTGGGTAGGAGGTAGAAGCGGGCCGTCCGAGGTTGGAAGACTATCAGGTTGGAAGCTGTGGAAGGAAAATCTCCAGAGGAGATGAGGTTAGTAACAATCCTGGAAACAATGGCTTGATATTCAGTGGTGGGGTCATGGTCCAGGGAGAGGTAGGACAAAGTGGCTGCGAGTTGACGCTCAGCCTCTGCGAGGTAGAGGCCAGTGTGCCATAAAACATCAGCACCACACTTGTCAACGGGTTTGAGGACAATGTCAGGTTTGGAGCTGAGATAAAGGAGTGCAGCAAGTTCAGGGAGCGACAGGTTAGTGTGGGTGAGAGGAGCAGAGAAATTGAGACGACTAATGTCACACCGCCAGATCTCAATCAAAAGATCAAGAGAAGGTAAGAATCCAGAGAGAGGCGTCTAGGTGGATGAAGAATATTGGAGGTGGGTAAAAGGATCTGATGAACGGCGAGAGGACTCCTGCCCAAAGAAGTGAGCACGGTGACAAAGGCAGCGAAACAAGAGTTCAGCATCGTGCTGAGCCCGAAATTCATTGAGATGAGGACGTAAGGGTATGAAACTCAGTCCTTTGCTGAGTACTGAACGTTCAGCGTCGGAGAGGGGAAGGTCAGGGTGTATGGTGAATGCACGGCCTGGGCTGGGAATGGGAGATGGGATTTGGACAGAGGGAGAGGCAGGGGTGGAGGGTCCTGGATGGGTGTTGGTGTCGATGAGTTGTTTGAGCTTGTATTCCTTTCCACCTGAAAGATTGCACCATTTCCACCAAATACATCATGAAGTTACCACCAAACACATCTTCCCTTGGCTGCATTCCACAGGGATCGTTCCCTCCGGGAGACCCTGGTGCAGTCATCCATCACCCCCTATACTTCAAACTCCTCCCATGGCACCTTCCCATGCAATCGCAGAAGGTGCAAAACATGCCCCTTTACATCCCCTCTCCTCACCGTCCAAAGGCCAAAACACTCCCTTCAAGTGAAGGAGCATTTCACTTGCACTGTTTCAACTTAGTCTACTGCATTCGTTGCTCCCAATGCGTTTTCCTCTACATTGGAGAGACCAAACGCAGACTGTGGGAATGGTTTGCAGAACACCTTCGGTCTGTCCGCAAATATTACACAGACATACGTTTCGCTTGCCATTTCAACACTCCACCCTGATCTCATGCCCACATGTTCGTCCTTGGCCTACTGCATTGTTCCAGGGAAGCTCAAAGCAAACTGTAGGAACAGCACCTCATCTTCCGACTAGGCACTTTACAACCTTCCGTACTGAATACTGAGTTCAACAATTTTAGATCATGAACTCTCTCCTCCATCCCTACCTCCTTTCCGATTTTCACCCTCCTTTTTGTTTTTTTTTCCAATAATTTATATAGATTTTTCTTTTCCCAACTACTTTCATTATTTTGAACTATATTTCCATCCATTGTTTTATCTCTACCTGTTAGCCTATTTAGATCCCTTCTCCCCACCGCACCTCCGCTAGGGCGATCTGTACCTTACTCGTCCAGCTTTCTACCCTTAATGATCCCTTTAGATTATATCACCACCTTCAACGCCTCTTTGTCCTTTAATCTGTGACATCTTTTGGTTATCTCCACCTATCACTAGCCCTCTATCCAGCTCTTCTTGTCCAACACCCCCTTAAACCAGCTTATATTTCACCTCTCTTCTATTTTTGCTTAGTGCTGTTGAGGGGTCATTCGGAATCGAAACGTTAACTATCCTCCTATCCAAAGATGCTGCCAGACCTGCTGAGTTTTTCCAGTTATTTTTGTTTTTGTTTTGGATTTCCAGCATCCGCATTTTTGTTTCCTTCAATCTATTGGTCCAGCGCTAACTTTTTTAACTCTCATCTTATTTGAGTATTTATAGAAATTCTCACTTCCCACTTCATATTTCGATATTGGTTTCTATCATAGGTTATCGTTTTTCTCCTTGTTCATCGATTTTGTCATTCATTCACGTTCTTTACACCCTTTCTAATCTGGTCACATGACACCTGCCTTTGCACAGTAATGTTTTTTTTTCCTTAAATTTGGTATTGTCTTTAAATGTTTTCTTTTTAGTTAGAGTTGTCACACGGATTGAATTGTTTTCTTTATTTTTCTTTCTCGTTGGTATGCGTTAATTGTGTGAATTGTGATATATCCCTATAAATATCTACTGCTGCATTTCTATTGCCTATTCTTGAACCTCCTTTGCCAGTTCTATTTAGCTAAGTCTACGTTAATTCCCTCATAATTGCCTGATTTATTTTTAATATATTTGTCTTAGACAGCCCTTCGTTTCCTCAAACTGAGTGTATAATTCAAACAAATTATGAACATAGCTACATAGGGCACTTTCACTAAGATATATTTAATTAATCCTCTCCCATTTCACAGGCCTATTTCGAGCACAGGATGCATTATGTTTGGCGTCAGAACGTGTTCTTCTAAGAAAATATCCCGGAAAAATTCTATAAATTTGTCACCTAGGATTCAATTGCCAATCAGAGTGGTTCATCTTACTTAGATTAAAATCGTCCATGGATTTCGCTGGACATTTCTCATAATCTCTTATTGTTTATTAGTTTGTACTTTGCCCTCTCGTGTGTTAACTGTTTAGAGGTCTGTACACCAAACCAACACGTGATTTCTTGCCTTTAATATTTCTCATCTCTACCCAAACACATTCTAGTTCCTGGTTTCCTGAACTTCTTTCCTCTCTATTTTGGTATCACCATTCGTATTCAGCACGGACACTCCTCCATCATATTTCGGCCAGACAAATTACGTATGGCAGAATTGTTACCAAATTTCTGAACCAAATATGATTTTAGAGCAATTGTTTAAAGTTTCATCAGCATCTTTACTAAAAGTCGTTTTCAATTCCACATTTTATGTATTGAATTTTAAATTCCACCAGGTCCATTTTGAACTTTTAAACGGAGAAAAACAACGTGGTGATTCTGGACTACTCGTCCATTGACATTATCACTTGGCCCAGCCTTCATTTAATGATATCATCTTAGATTGCTTTGAACTTTTGCATCAGAATTCTGCCTAGAGTATCTTAAAGATTTTTTATTAGTTTAAGTTTTCAATACATATTCACAAGTAATTCGCTTTATTTAGTTCCTGTCATCTCACTCAATATACACAGTTAAAGACGTTGTTCACACCAAAGGTCCAGGAGAAGACGCATGAAATAGATACCGGGCCATCCTGAATTAGAATACTAGTCAAGCTATAGGAGTTAATGATAGATTAGTAGATCCAGCGGAGGCAGTGCTGATTTATTTTCTCCCTTTCCTATCAGAATTCAGCTGCCTTTCTATTGTCATTAAAATAATGCGCTTTAACATGTACAATTTGTTTTCAGTGCAAAGTATACTTAAGAAAGAGTATTTAGGTAGTTGTTGCAATGCATTTGTGCATTATATTAAAAGGTGAAACAATTTTGCAACCTCAAAATCATATGGGGTTCCCACATAATATATGTAAAAGGTTCTGGGAATGAGTCGCTCAGGGTTTAATGCAGAGAAATTGTCTACAGCAGAAAGGGGAAGGAGGCTTCAAGGTGAAAAATACATCTTGCAATTGAACATGTACAGAAAATATATTCCATGATACATGCAATTATTGATGTACCAGGGAAGTTTCTATAGACATTGAGTATGTAACTTTATAGCGAACTGGGCTCTTCTTTCTTCTCAGCGATTGAAAATGTCACAGGCACATTCATTAATTACCATTTAACAGGCAATAGGTCAGCAATATTAGTAAAATTGGAAAGTCTATGAACGGAAGCCTATGATTTTACTCTGCACCCTATCTGGCAGCTTTTTACCTCTTTGATTTGTGCAAGTTATATTTTTGTTTTTATCTGATAACATTAAGATATCATGCCCCAGTGCCTGGCAGGGAATTGTATACGTTTATATTTATGGGACTTACGCTGCGAAATTGAAGTTCCTGAATAAACAGATTAATTTAAGACAGTTGAGAGAGCAAGTCAATAACGGGATTAAATATCAAGTCCCAGCAATTTTGCAATCAACTAATGCACAAAATAACTAACAGCAGACTGCAGGAGAATCCCCGTGAGTCTAGCACTTGACTTGAATATTTATCCCTAGAATCCCCAGAACTGAATCTCTCAGTATCTGGAAATATCCCCGGTCGGCGGAGATATGGGATTTACGAAGGGGAGTCAACCACCTTATTGACATAGCAATATTTTTGATTGAAAGATGAGTACACATGTTGCAAAAGATACAGCAGGTGAGGGTAAATAAATGACCGCCAGAGTTCTGGAAGCAAAGAAGCCGGATAATGAAATGTAAAGATGTGATTCACAGCTGGGGCATGGCAGACAGTAGTTTGAAGCTAGGGTAGGGGGTGCTGTTTCAAATACCGGACGTTAATGGGCATGAGGAGTTTCAGAGCACAATATACAGAACTGGACAGGTAAAGCAGTCACTATCTCTCCTCCAGCGGTTCAAAAATCATCTTCACAGTTCGGTTTATAATAAATTCCAATTAGAAAAGGAAATTATAGAAGGACCTGGTTATTATTTTGTGTGAATTGATTAATGTTTTACCATATTTTATTCTTTTGAAGGCAATTTGAATGCGTCTTCCTTCCATTAACATCATGAAGCTGCGTCTCGCTGTTCTTCTAGGTCACACTCCGAGTCAGGCCTTGGAAGCTTTGACTGTTTTTTGGGACCGAGTTCCTTTCTTCTTTGCATGATGTTTGATATATGTAAATTTTCTTTCTCCTCAGTTTCTGCTCACAACTCATTTTAATATGTCATAAACCCACGATCTGGTAAAAAAAACGAATCTGGAACCCAAAATTCTTGCAAGCTACCACATATCCAAACTTAATTTATCTTCAGCGTTAAAGTCATTTAACATCTGCCACCTCCCAAACACGTAATTTCCCTGAAAATAAGGTTTGGATGCCTCAAATCAAATGTCCCATAGTGTCACCGTGCAGAAACCGACTATGAGCTGACCTTTTGGGGAAATTATCACTTTGCATTCTCCAGTGGAGGATAGTATATAGTGAAGGAATAAGTTTTACGTTTAGTACCCACCTGCTGAGTTATCGCCCTAAACAACTTACTCATGGTCAATACAGCCTGGAGTTAGAATTGGACATTGGGGTTTTCTGCTCAGTGAAAGTAGTTGAGCCATAAGATGGCGCAATAACGCATGAACTGTTTGTTACTACTGCCCATCTAAAAGTTGATGTGATATCACTGAGTCAGTGTGCGACGTGCAAGAAGTATGGAAAAGTATCTCAGCAAGTTTTAAACTCAAATTGGAGCTGCCTGAAGTGACAGGGGGGTGGGGGTGGGTAGTGGGGGGTGGGGGACAAACATTGGGAGACTCCCCTTTATTAAATATACGTCGGTTAAACAACCTACTCTGAAAATTGATGTATATTAATTGCACGGAGGCAGGTGACTGTTGTTTTCAGGCCGCTTCCTGATGGTCATAACGAGAAAATCCAGTGAATTTGGAAGAAGACCATTGGAAGATTTTCCGAACAGTTGGACGAATTTCGAAAATTACTTCATCACAAGCTGCAGGTGTCGGCACCCTGCGGGCGACTTTCCTTTTGTTCAATGGATCGTTGAACATCTCTCATGTGACAGATGCCGTTTGCCTTCGTGTTAATTTACCCCACGCTGCCTTTTCCTAACACAACAAATACGGTACCTTAAATCCAATCATGCTTTTTGAAACGCCATTGAAGGAACGCTTTGAACTCTGTACAACAATACTTGCAATTTGCAGTCACGTGTATGAGCACAGATTTCGAGACATGAAAGGTTATAAGCTAAATAACTAAGATAATTAATTCCCAATTGAATGCGTGATAAATAGTTCCCATGAACAAACGAGAGTTGAATGGCAAAGACAAATCGGAAAGTCGCCCAAAAACTTGTATACCAGAATAGAAGCATCCACCTTGGAAACTTTAAAATGCCTGCCAAAAATCACAAATTGAATTTTTAAAACATAAAATACTCGATCTACGTGAAAATCAGATGCTGCATACTATTCAAATTAATGATCCCTGGTCTTACAAACAGAGTTTTCCTCCAGATGTGTTTAAATGGGAAAAATCAGAAATTCAAAATCGGTTCGAGGGATCAAAATAGTGCAACGATTTTTATCGATCCGTATAGGCCGAGGGAGCGATGTAGAATCATTTCAGCACAAATGGCTTATTCTTGCTTTAATTTACGTTGTTTCATTTTGAACGCTTAGAATGTAAAGCATTCCTGCAAAATAATAAGGACTATCAATTAATCGTGCGGCCTTAATGTGGTGATTACGACGCCATTTTGACAGAGACCAAGGATCACGTTACAACGTGAAAAATTTTCAGATGTTCTACCGCTTATTCGACCGTAAGCTGTATGTCCCGCATCATCCAAAGTCAAGGGTCTGATGATATGTCTAACCAAGCCCACATAGCAATTGAAAAACGAGTAGGTTTTAGAATAAGAATGGATGGGGCATTCCAAAAATTAAATAGTACATACGAATGTAAGGAATATTAGCAGGAGTAGGCCAACCGGTTTCTTGAGACTTCCTCACCATGCAATGCGATCATGGCTGATATGACGCGGCCTGAAATGAACATCTGTGCACAATGTTGAATATTTTTATTGATGCAGCTCCACTGCCCGCTGCAGAACAGAATTTCAAACACTAAAAATCCTCTGAGTGAAGGGAAAAACGGCAGCTCCCATCCGACTTAAATGGGAAGCTCCTTGAAGTTGTTTTTAACAGCGCTCCTCGTCCAGTATATCAGCTGGGCATCGGCCATGGCAATTCCATTCAGGAACTTATATCTGAACAACAACACCACATCTCAGTCTTCTAAACTTCAACATTTTCCACAACGCATGCTCACAATTTGCGCAAAAACACCCACTTCGCCCCAGTAATCAGCGTCCTGATTCCTGTTTGAACTAAGTCAAGCAACCACTCTTTAAATAAGGTGACCAAAACTACAGACTGTACTCGAGGTGTGGTCTCAACTATAATATGTCCTGTTGTAGCAAGAGTTGTTTTATTCTTCGTCATCCTTGCAATCAGGAGCACCATTCCCTTTACCGTCTGAGCTTGCTAGACATACACGCTAACTTTTTGTCATACATGCTCTTGGATACCGAGGTCCCTCTTTATCGTTGCATCCTACAGACTCTCTCTATTAAAAAATAATATTTCTGGTTTTATATTATTCCTTCCAGTGCAGAACCTCATGATTTTCCATAGTATGCCCCTTGTTTCAAATTTTGGATACCCACTAAACCTATCTATACCTATTTTTTTACGTTTAGCATTCTCCATACAACTTGCTCCCCTCCCCATCTTAGTGTTGTTCACAAACTGGGTTACAATGCAGCCTATTGTTTCATACAAGGCACTAATACAGAGTCTCAGAAGCTAAGGCCCGATAAGTGATTATTTGCATTTTTGAGGGTAGACTTGTGGAGTTATACCACTTGGGAACGCATTGTGAAGGGAGTTACTGCAAGGGTCTATCGGTTCAGTTCTAAGATAATGGGGCTATCCGAGCTCCGTTTTAGCTGTTTTTTGGTTCGTAAATATTTTATTATTATTAATACTTAACAAGTTGCAGGGAGCAAATGATTTCTTGTAACTCCCAGGTATCTTGCATTCCGTGCTGGGATAAACCAATTGACAATCAATATTGTTTTTTCTGAATGATTCTGAGGCCTCTCCTGAAGCAACAACCTCAATCTTACATACAGCTGTAAAATGAGGACCGTCTTAAATTTAAGAGAGAAATTTGTAAGACGCCGACTAGCATAGGGTGCATAATTCAGGAACCGGAAACAGAGCTGTCCGTAAAGACATCACTCACTTTATGGAGCCACAGGCTGACACTGACAGCGCATCTGCACATGTACAGTAACTGCTCCACACTTATGTTGAGTGTAGGTGAATCAAACGTTATTTTTTAAAGCGGTTGAAAAAAGGTTATTATTTCCCTCTTCCATCTAATACATATTGTCACTGGCAGCATCGATTCATTTGTTCCTCTGTATCATTAATTTGTAAAGATATTGAGAATATTCCACCTGGCGAGGCATCCACTCAGGCACATAGCTCAGATATTTCTTCAGCACCGAATCTTCACTGTCGCTTCCCTCGACATTGTATTTTTTTATTAGTGAATGATATCGATCAGCATTCCCTTCTCTGTACGCATTTAAGGAAATAATACCCCAATGCCTGTGTCCCTGTCCGCATGTGCAGTGAAGGAGACATGGTTTTGGGAAGATTTTCACTGCTTCTTATTGCTAAAATGATATTTCTGTTTTATCCTGTTTGAGTGTAAAGGGTGAGCAGATACCGCAGCTCCTGTTTCCCACCCGGTTACAGACCGACACCGTCAAATATCCGACCCGGCGCATAATAAACGCATCGGCTAAATCTCTTTTTTTAAAAAAGCAATCATACGAACTGAATGATAAATATGCAAACCAAACGGATTAATTAGTAAAGTAAACCATACTTAAGTAATGATGGGGAAATATCAACTAACACATCTATAATGGTCTCTAGAGGTAGGCAACTACGGAACGAGAAAAGATACTGACAATGTGTACAGGTCACCGTCTAAACTAATATGCAAGAATCGCCATTTTATCAGGAGCAGATAGAGAGTAAATGTAGGAAATGAATGGGTTATACTAAGCTTCGTATTCTCGACTTTAAGTAAAAAGAATAATTTCCAAAGATCAATGAAATTGATTGGGGAGCACAAGAGAATTTGAAGGAAAGGAATTAAAATTGAAACATGAAATGGCAATCTTGTTTAAGACTTATGCATGTTAACAATGAGAAACTGTTACGTGTTCTTTAGAAAGAGTCCAGAAAATATATTGTCAGGCAAAATATATGAACGATGCAAACACAAATGAGACATCGAGGCTGAATAACGGCATCAAGTTAAAATGAAACTACTTAGTACACAATTACCACATGGAAAGCTAGTGTTAGGAAGTTGGAGGAGAACGACCAGGAAGAACATGGGCACTACAAGAAGCGCTGTAAAGCAGTTCCGAAATCCATGAATTTAAGTTATCAAGTAACATGTAACAAAATAGCTAAATATTCGATAAGCGCATTTACACAAAAAAAGAAAAAAGAAAAAACAGCAGGAGAATCGGGGCAGCAACCAAGGAACAGGGTGAAAAATAAATAAATGTTAATAGGAGAGAAATGGCAGAACTTTTAGCGAAAAACTTGGCTTAAGCATTCCCTTGAAAAGGAATCATGTGCATGTGCTACTGGAAGACTGGACTCAAAATTACCTATAATCACATAAAATGAATGAAGACAATCAAAATGTAATGAAGCCATTCCAAATGAGGTGAGAAAGCCAAATTTCTGACGAAGGGTTATACGGATCGAAACGTCAATTTAGCTTGTCGCGCTCCACAGATGCTGCCAGACCTGCTGACATTTTTCCAGAATTTCCTTGGTTTTCATTTACGCTAAACTTTCTCGGGCCTGCAAGGTGGGAAAATATGAAGGGAAGGTGCAGTTTAGGTGAATGGTTCAGTAAATTCTTTGTGTCTTGGAAACTGGAAGAACCCCATCAAGAAAAGGCACAGCCAAGATTTCCCAGCCTTCTGCTCTCACCACATCTAAAGAACAAAAATGATCCATTGGTTTGTGACCTCAAAAACCGTGGTAAGTTAACACATAAAACCTGATGGCTCAGTGTTATCACTTGGTTTCAGTATAAGTCTCAGTTTGAACACAGGTCCGCTTCCGGGATATTAGAATGATTTGAGGATGAAGACATTGAATGTCAGGTCCCATAGCTGATGCTAGAAACTGGCCCTTGTGTTCTCTTCGCAGTGCCAGTTGCCGTTGGTGATCTCCCCACTCTTGGTGAGTTGAATTGCTGACACTCGCGCAATTACCACTCCTCGATGCCCTGGCGCTCTTATGAATTCCATTCCAAATCACCTTCAAATGTATGTGCAAAAAATCTAGTAAGAAATATCAACTATTTTGGAGCTTGCTCATTAAAGTAATAAAAGTGTGAAGTTTGCCATGGGAAATTAATTTTAATGTCAAGAGATTGCAAAAATAATTTGGCTTTTAATGAAATACATGTCCCTTACACAATTTTTGATGTTATATATTGAAGTTGTGGAAAATCTAAAAAGCTCTTTGAATGCTCTAGAAACGTGGACTACCTGAAGTAAAATATTGTAGTTAGCAATTATTTAAAGGAGGCCTAACAATTTGTTGCGCTTCACTGGGTCACAAAGTCTCTGCAGACGGAATAAATGACCTCATTTTTTTTTTCTCCCAGGGTCTTTAGCCGCCGTAGTTAATGCTGTTTGCTGCAAAGACTGCGAACAATACAAACTCTCTTCTCACCTTTCTCACTATCAACACATTATTTTGCCCTTAACACGACCATTAACATTCCCTTTATTATTTTGTCCATGACGTTATCATTAGTCTCTCCTTTGCACTCACCTATCGCTGGCCTTCTAGCCAGCTTTATCTGCTCCACAAACATTGAGCAGTATACATTTCAACACATTTGTACTTCGCTTTAGCTCTGAAGAAGAGTGAATCCAATTCGAAACGTCGGCACTGTTTGTCCCTCCAGAGATGCTATTGGGCTTGCTGCGTTTAGCCAAAATGTTCTGTTTTTTATAAAATATTTGAACAATACACAGCTTTTCGCTTTTATCGTCGTGTTTATTTCATTGCCACTCTTCCTCCCGGAATGCCTACCGTGAACAAATACTTCTCTTCCCTCTGGCCAATTTTCTGTTCGTCTCTTTTGGCCTGTTCACCTCCTTTGTATTCCATTTCTCTCCTTGCGTTTGACAAAGTGTTTGCCAAGACTCGCTTTCACAGCTATCTTTCCTACCTGGGCACCGGTCTCCTTCTCCGAATTGTGGATCACAGCCCACGTTCAATTCATCCTTTTTCCAATCCATTGATCCATTTAGGATTCCAGGTATCTCCAAGACACACAACATTCCTTGGACTGCTGTTCTCCTGCATCCTGCGGTCTACACTGAGTGCACTCTGCTGTCACATGTACAATTGTGAACTCCCTCGCATTAGTATCGACTCATTCTATCTCAAAGCTGTCCCCAGATTCATTTATTTTTTCTGTCATGCAAAACTTTCATAGGTAACCTTTCCCTTCCTTTCAGTTGCTAAGGAACGCAAGCTCCAACAATTTTTGGATAACAACGCTCATCCACAACCCAAAACCCTTCCCATCACTTTGATCCAATTCCCATCTCAACATCCCAGCCCTTGCCATTTATTCACAATATTCTGTGAACTTACCCTCTCTGATGCTGAACGTTCAGTATTCAGCAAATGACAAATGTGCATGCCCATATGTCCTCACCTAAATGAATTCTGCACTTTGCACAATGCTGAAAACTTCTTCTGCTTCATTTGACAACGTTCTCACTTCTTTGGGAAGGAGTATGCTCCACCCCACAACGCCAAACCGTTCCACACATACTTTAAACCACCTCCAGCCGTCTCCCTCCACCTGGAGACCTGCCTGTGGCATATCGCCTGCTCTTGGTATTTTTTTGAGAGCTGCTAGTGTGACATCGGCCAGCTCGATTTATATGGTCCTCTTACCCCCTCTAACATTCCTCCTTCTGAATTGCTGCAATGCATTCTTTTAGGTCCAACACTGACTTTGCTATGAAACCTGCCGACAAAAGTGTTGTGCTGTTGTCTGGCCTATTTCCATCTACCTCCGAAAGGCTGAGCGCTATTTCTCAGAAAACGCTTCCTACCTCCCCTTGTACCATGGCCCCACCACCGAAAAGGTGGCCTTTGATTCCAGGACTGTCACTGTCCTCATCTCCTCCGTAGATGTTCTGTCCAGAGCTTCCACTCACAGTCTCCCATCCACGGAAACCGAGCATCTACCTCTTCCCACAAGTTACTTGCATGAGTCCCCAGCAATCCGATCGTGCCTGCCTGTCCCTGTCTCACTGAACTAATTTCTTCCTATGTTGACTCCGTCCTCTCTCCCCTTGTCCGGTAATTTCCCTACTACATCCGAGATTCCCCTGATTCTCAAGGTAACATCAACATTTTCCACTTCCCTGGACCTAACGTCAACTTCTTCACCATGGGTATCCAAAGACTCGAAACTTCCATCCCCACCAGTATCACCTGAGGGTTCTGAGCTTCTCCCTTGAACAGGGGAACTGGCAGTCAGCCATCCATCACAACACACAGTCTTTCGGAAATTGTTCTCTCAATGTACAATTTCTACTTTAACTGTTCTCACTTCAACCATTTAAAATGTGAGGCTTTGTAATGCCGCTTGTATCTTGATATGTATGGCTCTTCAAGTGTATAGTGGAGCATTCCTTGCTCCAGTCCTACTCAGACCTCCTCACACAACTCTTTTTTGCAGTTCATCAATAACTGTATCGGTGCAGCTTCATGCTCTCAACCGGATCTGAGAAAAAAAAAACATTTGCATCCAATTTCAACCCCTCTATCAACTTCATATGTTCCATCTCCAGAACTTCCCCTCCCTTCCATAACCTCTCTGACGTTATCCATGGTAATAGCGTGCCCATCAATTTCCACGATAAGCCCAACGACTCTCACTGACAACCCAACACATGTTCCGCCTCAACGTGTTTCCTGTGACGCCTCCATCCCATTCTCGCAGTTCACTCAGCGACTTTGCATCTGTTACGATGAAGACACATTCCAAAATGGTAATTGGGACATGTGCCCCATCTTCAATAACCGTGGTTCCCCACACAATTTGTCTGACAGGGCTCTCAAGCGTGTCCTACCCACCTCCCGCGCCTCTGCCATTACACGCTCTTTCCCTTCTAGAAAAATGATAGGGCCCCCTTTGCCCTCAATTTTCATCACAGCCGTCTCCACATTTAAAGCATATTCCTGCGCCATTTTTGCTAAATCCACCATGTTGCCACCAGAAAACGGAACTTCCAGTCACCCCCGCTGTCAGCGTTGCACCAGGACCGTTCCATCCGGGCCCCCTCGACCACTCCTCTATCATCCCCAAAATTTCATCCCCTTCCAACGGCACCTTCCCATGCAATGGCAGAAGTTGCAACACGTTACCATTTATCTCATCCCCCTCACTGTCCAACGGTTCAAACACTCCTCTCAGGTGAAGAAGCGCTTCACTTCTACAACCTTCAATTCGGTCCACTAAAGTCACTGCGCCAAATGTGGTCTGCCAGACATTGGAAAGACCAAAGGCAGACCAGATGGCCGCTTTCCTGGACACTGTCACTTTGTCCACAGGAATGGACCAGACCTCCCTGTTGCTTGTCATTTCAACACCACATCCGTCTCTTATGCCCATTCTTGGGCAGCTGCAATGTTTCAGTGAAACCCAACACAAACTGCAGGACCAAGGTCTCATCTACGCTTTTGGCAACTTACAGCCGTTTTCACTGAACATTCCGTTGAACGTCTTCAGTTTTTTAATTCTCTTCTCTATCCAAACCCCCTTTTTAAACACCTTTTCCTTCATTCACTGTTATTTCACCAACTTGTGTTGTAGTCATTTATCCATCGTTTTATACCTGATTTATCGGCTCTTCTATCCCATGTTCTATTATTTTTACGCACCACTGCCGCCCCCACTAACCCCACTCCCAAAATTGCTACCTGTCACTTCTTCCATGTTGTTCTATCAGACAGTGCTACTCTTGTACTGCGATTATCGCATTCTGCTTTCTTACATTATCGCGACTCTCAGTGCCGTTTTTTGACAGTACTGCTTCCATTAACACTCCCTGGGTCATTGTAGTCTATTACATTTTTGTCAATCTCCCCTTTGACCTCCCCTACCGATGGCCTTCTCTCCATCTTCACCTGCTCCACTCCCTTTAAATAGTATAAACCTCAGCAAAAATCCACTTATCTTCATGTCTCCAGAAGGGTCATATTCACTCGAAGCAATGGCTCGGTTTGTCTCTCCAAATATGCTGCTGGACCTTCTCAGTTTTCACAGCATTTTCGTTTTTCGCTTAACTTTACAGAATTCCCTTTTAACGGAAACTGCAGGTTAATTTTCTACACAGAATATTGGTAGCAACCTGACAATTATGAGCTCGATATAATGCCATAACTGGGAGTCTCAACATTTACCAATATGAACGTTTTGTTTTTTCTCATAATGTTAATGAAATCTAGAAAATCACCTCTCAACTTGCTATATTCCAGAAATTGATACAAAGACTCCTACAAACTCTTATGACAGATAAACAACTCAGCTACGTCTTCACGCATGTATTACTTTTTGTATACTTTCTCAAGTGTTGATTATGGGGAATGGCGAGTTGGAAGTACGGCGGGACGGACTGCATGCCACAGGTAAATTGCATGAAGTCAATTGCAAAGTCAGAAAATGTGAGCAAGACGTTAGACTACACCACTCGGTTCGGAGGGTGGGAGTTGGGAGCGGTAGGCATTAGGGGTTCTCCCTGTAAGACACCAAGACCGTGAATGCAGAGTGAGTGGGGGGGTGGGGTGTTGCGGGTGGGGATTGGGTTCGTTTGTGTGTTTGTGCTGGGATTGGAGGTGCAAGGGTTGTGGTGGCAGCAGGCTGAGGAAATAATCGGTTCATGTTGACCCTCTGTGAACAGCAGGTTTCAGACTACCCAAGATGCTAACGCTGTATTGGAAAATAATCGTTAAATCTCACCAGAAAAGCCATATTCAGGTTTCTGAATACATCAAAGGCGGGTTGCCACAGGCTTGGAACCTAGGGTGACGATGCAGAAAGTTGCAGAAAGTTGATGCCCTTTAGGGACTGTGCCCCAATGCCAATGTGGCAGTGGAAATTACAACGTTATTGGTCAGCTGATGAAGTGTGGCGGATGAGCGCAACCTGGTTAGTGCGGGGCATATTGATAGAATATACTGTTTGCTGGCTGGCCATTGTTGACAGCGACACTTCTAATGTAACTTGGATCATTTTCTAATCAAGGAGAAGAAGAAAAATATCATCAGCGAAACAGCAAATTGGGGAATGTCAATGGGACACGTTGAGTGTTTGAGCATAATATTATCGCAGCACACCCTTGGTTGGAATCCTGAACGTTATCTTTACCTGTCCCCGTGTCAGAGGCACACAGTTAATAGTTTGACTAAGAAAATGCAGGGGTGGAATGAAACTGTCTGATTGTGTTCCTTATACAGAGTAATACAAATGCATCAGTAACAATTATAATTTGAACTGAAGGAGTGAGCAGGATCCAAAAATGAGATGGAGATTGTGAAGCGCTAGTTCCTTTTTGTGGGATAATTCCTTAATATTCATAGCTAAGAGGGTTTTTTTGTAAGGATAGTTCTGAATTAGTTGATATTCTGTATTTCGAAATGTGTGTCTTGAGTCAAATAATTCACCGCTGCTGACGAAATTTGTTTGTGTAAGTGAGGGAGACTTCGAGCAGTTATCATACCTATAATCATCGGTGGAGTCTCACCCCGTGTACCCGTCGGGGCCCATTTGAATGGGTCTCTTCAGGGTTCCTCCAGGGAATGCCGTGTCCTGACCAGCAGAAGCCGCTGTTTCACATAGCAATGGGTTAAACAGTAATTGAACAGGTGGGTTTATTTACATTCACGTGTTTGCAGATGCTAAAGTTCCGAATGAACTTACATTTCAGTTCTTAATATTGTGAATGGCTATGACATATACAGCTGTTGTAGGTTTTGTTTCTCACTGTGTTCTGTACACAAACGATTTTTTTTTACTTTCAACAGCTGATTAATCGATGCCCCAGTCTCTGCTCCTTCCGACTTGTAGCAGTTTCCCTTTATACGAAAATGCGTTGAAATGTTACGAATTGTAAATTGCTTAATAATGGTATGCGGTGCACTTGCCAATTGTTTCTGTGATAACAGCATGAATCAGTCCATCATGAGCTGTGGACATTGTTTTGTTTTGGGGATACATGTATTGAATTATTTGGATAAGGTTTTTTCCAGTGTTTCAGAATGAGGCAATTGATAGTTTATATTATAAAAACGGCAGCGGAAATTCCGCCCTCTCCAATAGCATGCTTACTTTTTAACTCTTATTTACTTATTTTTTTTCACGGTTGAGTGTTGTTTCATTCTGGCACTGCCTCAGATTTACGATTAAATTCCCTGCTCAATTATTCATATCTTCTGGCAACTTCATTATGGAAGAATTCACTGTAAGTGGGCCACACTGAAAGAAATAAGCACTTTAACTGGACGTTGTATACTGTTCAATGTTTCTTTAGGGATGTTCCCTATTTCTGTAGAGAGGACAGTTCCCTTTAATTGTAAAGTTAGAGGAAGCCTAGATTGAAGTGATTTTCTGATATTTGAATCGTAGGGCAATCTAGCCCTGTGCTTTACAATTGCAAGATTTTTTTTTGTGTGTGAGGTGTGTCTGGAAGAGGCATTGAATATATGGCTTTCACTGTTCATTGTATAAAATGTAAACAGGTGGAGACATGCATCATTTGTCAACATTTTCTCCTGGTCACAGCAGCTGGACAACTGTACAAACTGTGAATTGTAACGTTGAAAATCTGGCTGGCGAAAACCACGGAGAAACAGGGTGAACTGGCGATTAACATTAATGAAAGAAGGGAAGAGAGCCTTGGAGGAAGAGAGAGAACCAAATGTCGTAAGTGAATTATCAGACCGAATCATGCATTAGTTTGGACGACTCATATCTTCGCAGCAATTACTGAGGCAAACTGATTTGAAGATGTTCAAATGATGCTGCCACTTATAACGAGGATTCATGGTGGACCTGCTCCCTATGAGTTCAGCTTATCAAGTCCTCAGTTTGTTTGTTTTTTTAATTAATATTTTTATTAAGCTTCATTTTCCTTCCTTACTGAATAACCTGATATATTATGGTCTTGTTTTTATTTCAATGATGGCAATTTACTGCTTCACTATCGTTCATTAAATTATATCTTACAACTGAATTGAAAAAATGGCAAAATGATTTCAAGAGTATTATTTCATTTAGTGCTCATGAAAATGTGCTGAAGGAATTAATTCCCCCTCTCTTCCTTACAATCTCACTCAATGTCTCGTTCTCCAAATTCCTTTTCCAATGGGAGCCAAAAACTGCAAACAACTACCGTGTAAGTCTTTTTATTTTAAAAATTGCGTTATCAAAGCACTGATCGATTGCCTTAAAACAGGAAAACAAACCAGCTGCAATAAACGCAGTCGCAAGACTTCCCTGTCATTTGAGTCCAACCCATATGAGAATATAAACAGTTATATTCCGCCTGTGTAAAAAACCTCCTGCCTCTGGTCTGGCAAAGAACAGTCACTCAGTCCTTTCTGCGGCATGCGTAAAATTTGGTATCATTATTAAAGGATTGCATTACTCATTGCTGAGAGGTTTTTAAATACAATCCAATCAAAAGTTCAAAAAACAGCGTGAATCGTATGAAGAAGCTAGAAAGTTGTAAATTACACCACAGTTCGTATCACCTCTTGCCTTGCGCCTGCATCTTAACTTACGCGTTTATGCTTTATTTTCCCCCTCTCCCAGTTAAATTGATGCCGATTGTGATCCTATCCTGAAGAAAGTGCCGTCTTTCCAAATGTATCACTGGGCACCTGCTGGACATGGCTGTGGCTGATCTCCCTGTCGTTTCCATTGAAATTAAATTGCAATGGAATATGCTGCCTTATTTCCGAGATTAGTTTCTGTAAATTACTGCTGTGTGCTGCCTCAAAATCACCGTGACCTTTGCAGCCAAAGTGATGTCTATATGGTTCATAGTCACTTTCAACTTTCTGGCCATTTGTTGCGAGAAACTGAAACCAACACATGGTAGCGTGAATACAGTGGCTGTGTTTCTTGGAACAATGAGTGTGGTGGGCTGTTCAAAACTGTCCCATGGTATATTACACATGAAAAAATGCATATGCTTGATAATGTTCTCTGGCATGTCATATTTAAATTGTATTTTCCTACTTCACCCGCATCGCCTGCTTATTTATTGATTCTTCTGATTTTACATCTCAATGTCCCAATGATACCAATATTGTGTTTTCGAGTAGAATTAGGCGATGACTCCAGAGTTGAAAGAAGGAAGAGAATCTCAGTGACCCTGAGCTCGAGAGCCCAATGACGTCCAGCATTTACTTTTCAGTCTATGTAGCAGATTAACTCTGTTTTTTTTAAACGTCTTGTTTATTACATTTATCTGATTTACTGAGCAACTTTTTAATATAAAAGAACACAGAGCAGCAAAGCTGCTGCTTTACAATACCCACATCAACACACGCATTTACATTCTTACCCGGAACAAATTCAGAGAAGAGACGGGGAACGGTGTCAAACGTCAAATCAAACTAATTCCGAAAACGGTGAAATGTCGATTCTACTGATGGCCATCCAGCAGTGAGAGTTCCTTATCCATGTAGACTGGGACCTGATGATGTTGATGGTGGTGTCTGACTGAATCATCACCAAAGAAGTGCAAAATAAGCAAGGTGCAGCGGCTCATGGAGGCGGAGGATTTGGGGAGGGGGTGTTGTTTAAAGCTTGCGCTGTTAGTTGAACATCTAACATCTCAATCTGTGGGAGTGGGGAGGGGGGCTGCTGCAAGGGTGGGGTGATTCTGTGCGGGGACATTTCCCTTTCTGGTGAAAGGTCACGGTGTGAAAATGGAATCTTCGTGTCCGCAGTGCTCTCTGTTAACCATTTATTCACCCATATCCTATGGGCGTCGTTAGATGGGCCGAAGTTTATTGGGAATTCCTAATAGCCCTTAATAAGTTTGTGCTTAGTTGCCTTCATGAACCACTGTAGTGCATGATGTGTAGTAACTTCTAAAGTGCTGTTAAGAATAAGTTACAACAATTTAACCCATCGACACTGTGGTAATGGTTGTTCCTTTCCATTTCATCATGGTGATTGGCGTTCTGGGTATTCCCATCCGCCTTTGCACTTGTAGAGCAGTAGATTCCATGGTATCATTTAAGGAGGGTTGGGGGGCCTGCTGTGCATACAGTTGATGGTTGACACTGATGGCAATGAGCGTATTTGGTGGATGGAATGAATGTATATGGAGAAGGAAAACAATTAGCGGGCTGTTTGGCCCTGTTTGTTACGAAGGTTATTGAACTTTGCTTGATGTACACTCATTCATGCCAATGTAAAGTAAACCATCAGTAGGTGATTCTACCTTGTAGATGATGGCCAGGCTTCGAGGAGTCAGGAGGGGAGTGATTCATTGCAGTGCTCAAGCCTCGTACCTACATTTCTAGACACATTAATTCTACGGCTATAAGAACAAAAAACTACTGCAGATGCTGGAAATCAAAAAGAAAAACAGAATTACCTGGAAAAACTCAGCTGGTCTGGTAGCATCGGTGGAGAAGAAAAGAGTTGACGTTTGGAGTCCACATGACCCTTCAACAGAACTGAGTGTAGTTAGGAGAGGGGAGATATATAAGCTCGTTTAAGGTGGGGGGTGGGGGGAGAGAAGTTGAGGGTGGGGTGGTTGTAGGGACAAGCAAGCAGTGATAGGAGCAGATAATCAAATGATGTCACAGACAAAAGGATCAAAGAGGTGTTAAAGGTGGTGATATTATCTAAGAAAAGTGCTAATTAAGAATGGATGGCAGGGCACTCAAAGTACAGCTCTAGTGGGGTTGGGGTGGAAAGACTGACAAGGTATTAGTTGTAGATTTAAAAATAATGGAAATAGGTGGGAAAAGAAAAATCTATATAAATTATTGAAAAAAAACAAAAGGGAGGGGCAAGAAACGGTGTGGGGATGGGGGGAGAGAGGTTAAGATCTAAAGTTGTTGAATTCAATATTCAGCCCGGAAGGCTGTAAAGTGCCTACTCGGAAGATTAGGTGCTGATCCTCCAGTTTCCGTTTGGCTTCACTGGAACAATGCAGCAAGCCAAGGACAGACATGTGGACAAGAGAGCAGGGTGGAGTGTTAAAATGGCAAGCGACAGAGAGGTAGGGGTCCTTCTTGCGGACAGACCGCAGTTGTTCTGCAAAACGGTCGCCCAGTTTGCGTTTGGTCTCTCCAATGTAGAGGAGACCGCATTGGGAGCAACGAATGCAGTAGACTAAGTTAGGGGAAATGCAAGTGAAATGCTGCTTCACTTGAAAGGAGTGTTTGGGCACTTGGACGGTGAAGAGAGAGGAATTGAAGGGGCAGGTGTTTCATCTTCTGCGTGGGCATGGGGAGGTGCCATAGGTGGTGGTTGAGGAGTAGTGGGTAATGGAGGAGAGGACCAGGTGTCCGGGAGGGAAATATCCCTAAGGAATACCGCAAGGGGGGGGGGGGTGAAGGGAAGATGTGATTGGTGGTTGCATCATGCTGGAGTTGGCGGAAATGGCGGAGGATGATCCTTTGAATGCGGAGGCTGCTGGGGTGATAAGTGAGGACAAAGGGGACCATATCATGTTTCCGGGAGGGAGGAGCAGGCGTGAGGGCGGATGCGCGGGAGATGGGCCGGACACGGTTGAGGGCCCGGTCAACGACCGTGGTTGGAAATCCTCGGTTAAAGAAGAAGGATGACATGTCAGAGGAACTATTTTTGAAGGTAGCGTCATCCGAACAGATGCGACGGAGGCAAAGGAACTGAGAGAATGGGATGGAGCCCTTACAGGAAGCGGGGTGTGAGGAGCTGTAGTCAAGGTAGCTGTGGGAGTCGGTAGGCTTGTAATGGATATTGGTGGACAGTCTATCATCAGAAATTGAGACAGAGGGGTCAAGGAAGGGAAGAGAAGTGCCAGAGATGGACCATGTGAAAATGATGGAGGGGTGGAGATTGGAAGCAAAATTAATAAATGTTTCCAGGTCCCGACGAGAGCATGAAGCAGCAGGGAAGTAATCATCGATGTACCGGAGAAAGAGTTGTGGGAGGGGATCGGAGTAGGACTGGTACAAGGAATGTTCCACATACCCCATAAAGAGACAGGCATAGATGGGACTGTTCGGGTACCCATAGCCACACCTTTTATTTGGAGGAAGTGAGAGGAGTTAAAGGAGAAATTTTTCAGTGTGAGAACAAGTTGATCCAGATGGAGGAGAGTAGTGGTGGATGGGAATTGTTTAGTCCTCTCTTCAAGGAAGAAGCTAAGTGCCCTCAGACCATCTTGGTGGGGGATGGAGGTGTAGAGGGATTGGACATCCATGGTGAAGAGGAAGCCGTTGGGGCCAGGCAACTGGAAATTGTTGATGTGACGTAAGGTGTCAGAGGAATCACAGATGTAGGCGGGAATGGATTGGACAAGGGGAGAGAGAAGGGAGTCAAGATAACGAGAAATGAGTTCCGTGAGGCAAGAACAGGCGGACAGGATAGGTCTGCCAGGACAGTTCGGTTTGTGGATTTTGGGTAGGAGGTAGAAGTGGGCCACCCGAGTTTGGGCGACTATCAGGTTGGAAGCTGTGGGAGGAAGATCTCCAGAGGAGATGAGGTCAGTGACATTCCTGGAAACAATGGCTTGATGTTCTGTGGTGAGGTCATGGACCAGGGAGAGGTAGGAGGAAGTGTCTGTGACTGGACGCTCAGCCTCCGCGAGGTAGAGGTCAGTATGCCAGACAACTACAGCACCAACCTGGTCAGCGAGTTTGATGACAATGTTGGGGTTAGACCTGAGAGAACGGAGTACAGTAAGTTCAGAGAGAGACAGATTATAATGGGTGAGAGGAGCAGAGAAATTGAGACGGCTAATGTCACACCGACAGTTCTCAATGAAAAGGTCAAGAGATGGTAAGAATCCAGAGGGAGGTGACCAGGTGGAGGGAGAATATTGGAGGTTGGTAAAAGGATCCATTAAACGGGGAGAGCACTCCTGCCCAAAGAAGTGAGCATGGAGACGAAGACAGCGGAAGAAGAGTTCAGCATCGTGCCAAGCCCGAAATTCAATGAGATGAGGGCGTAAGGCTATGAAACTAAGCCCTTTGCTGCGCACTGAACGTTCAGCATCGGAGAGGGGAAGGTCAGGGGGTATAGTGAATATGCGTCTGGGGCTGGGATTGGAAGATGATGTGGGGACGGAGGGACAAGCAGGGGTGGAGGGTCCCAGATGGGTGTTGGTGTCTATGAGTTGTTGGAAATTGCGTTCCTTAGCACTTGGGAGAAAGAGAAAAAGTTTCTTCTTGAGGCGTCAGATGAGGCGAAGATTGGTAATGTTGGGGTTGGACCTGAGAGAACGGAGTGCAGTAAGTTCAGAGAGAGACAGATTAGAATGGGTGAGGGGAACAGAGAAATTGAGACGGCTAATTTCACACCGGCAGTTCTCAATGAAAAGATCAAGAGAAGGTAAGAATCCAGAGTGAGGGGTTCGGGTTGATTATCTGCTCCTATCACTGCTTGCTTGTCCCTACAACCACCCCACCCTCAACTTCTCTCCCACGCCCCCCACCTTAAACCAATTTATATTTCACCACTCTCCTAACTACACTCAGTTCTGTTGAAGGGTCATGTGGACTCGAAACGTCAACTCTTTTCTTCTCCAACGATCCTGCCAGACCTGCTGAGTTTTTCCAGGTAATTCTGTTTTTGTTTTGGATTTCTTGCATCCGCAGTAGTTTTTTGTTTTTATCTATGTGTTTAATTGACTGCCACTACCCTTCAAGAAATGCCTTCCATGAAGAAGTATTGCTCTGTCCTCTGACAGGATTTCCGCCTGTCTCTTTTGCCTTGTTCACCTTCATTGCTTTCCATTTCTCTTCTGGTGTTTGACAAGGTGTTTACTAAAACCCGCTTTCACAGCCATATTTCCTTTCTCAGTGACTGTCTCCGTGTCCGACTCACCACACGTGGATTTCAACTGAAATGGCATCCCTCTTGTTTCGAACCCACCCAGGATTACAGGTATCTCCGGGACATAAAACTTTTCTCGGACTGCTGTTCCTGTCGCATTCTGAGATCCGCGCTCAGTGCCATTCTCCGTCATATGAGCACACTCGAACTCTCCCTCCAGCAGCACCGCCGCTCTCTTTTTCAAAGCTGCGCGTGTCCCCAGTTTCATTTTAATCATTGCATCATCCGACGCCTCAACAGGAAACTTTTTATCTTTCTCTCATGTGCTAAGGAACGCAAGCTCCAACAACCTATCGACACCAACACCCAGCTGGGACCCTCCACCTCTGCTTGTCCCTCCGTCCCCTCCCCATCTTCCAATCCCAGCCCCAGCCGTGTATTCACTATACACCCTGCCCTTCCCCTCTCCGATGCTGAACTTTCAGTGCTCAGCAAAGGACTTAGTTTCATACCCTTACGCACTCATCTCAATGCATTTCGGGCTCGGCACGATGCTGAACTCTTCTTCCGCCGTCTTCTTCTCCATGCTCACTTCTTTGGGCAGGAGTCCTCTCCCCGTTCAACGGATCCTTTTACCCACCTCCAATATTCTCCCTCCACCTGGACTCTTCCCTCTGGATTCTTACCTTCTCTTGATCTTTTCATTGAGAACTGTCGGCGTTACAGTAGCCGTCTCAATTTCTCTGCTCCTCTCACCCATTCTAATCTGTCTCTCTCTGAACTTACTGTACTCCGTTCTCTCAGGTCTAACCCCAACATTGTCATCAAACTCGCTGACAAGGGTGGAGCTGTTGTTGTCTGGCGCAAAGACCTCTACCTCGCGGAGGCTGTGCGTCAACTCACAGACACTTCCTCCTACCTCTCCCTGGTCCATGACCTCACCACGGAACATCAACCCATTGTTTCCAGGATTGTCACTGACCTCATCTCCTCTGGAGATCTTCCTCCCACACCATCCAACCTGATAGTCGCCCAAACTCGGACGGCCCGCTTCTACCTCTTTCCCAAAATCCACAAACAGAACTGCCCTGGTAGACAGATCGTGTCAGCCTGTTCCTGCCCCACGGAACTCATTTCTCGTTATCTTAACTCCATTCTCTCTCCCCTTGTCCAGTCACTTCCAGCCTACATCCATGATTCCTCTGACACCTTACGTCACATCAACAATTTCAAGTTCCCTGGCCCCAACGGCTTCCGCTTCACCATGGATATCCAATCTCTCTAAACCTCCATCCACCACCAGGATGGTCTGAGGGCCCTTAGCTTCTTCCTTGAACAGAGGACCGAACAATCCCCATCCACCAATACTCTCCTGCGTCTGGCTGAACTTGTTCTCAAACTGAAAAATTTATCCTTTAACTCCTCTCACTTCCTCCAAATAAATCGTGTGGCTATGGGTACCCACATGGGCCCCAGCTATGCCTGTCTCTTTATGGTGTATGTGGAACATTCCTTGTACCAGCCTACTTCGGCCCCCTCCCACAACTCTTTCCCCGGTACATCGATGATTACTTCGGTGCTGCTTCATGCTCTCGTCGGGAACTGGAAAAATTTATTCATTTTGCTTCCAATCTCCACCCCTCTATCATCTTCACATGGTCCATCTCTGACACTTCTCTCCCCTTCCTTGACCTCTCTGTCTCAATTTCCGATGATAGACTGTCCACCAATATCCATTACAAGCCTACCGACTCCCACAGCTACCTTGACTACAGCTCCTCACACCCCGCTTCCTGTAAGGGCTCCATCCAATTCTCTCAGTTCCTTTGCCTCCATCGCATCTGTTCTGATGACACTACCTTCAAAAACTGTTCCTCTGACACGTCCTCCTTTTTTAACCGAGGATTTCCACCCACGGTCGTAGACAGGGCCCTCAACCGTGTCCGGACCATCTCCCGTGCATCCGCCCTCACGCCTTCTCCTCCCTCCCAGAAAAATGATAGGGTCCCCCTTGCCCTCACTTATCACCCCACCAGCCTCCGCATTCAAACGATCATCCTCCTCCATTTGCGCCAACTCCAACATGATGCCACCACCAAACAAACCTTCCCTTCAACCCCCTGGCGGCATTCCGTAGGGATCGTTCCCTCCGGGACACCCTGGTCCACTGCTCCAGCACCCCCTACTCCTCAAACCCCACCTATGGCACCACCCCATGCCCACGCAGAAGATGAAACACCTGCCCCTTCACTTCCTCTCTCCTCATCGTCCATGGGCCCAAACACACCTTTCAATGAAGCAGCATTTCACTTGCATTTCCACTAACTTACTCTACTGCATTCGTTGCTCCAAATGCTTTCTCCTCTACATTGGAGATACCAAGCGCAAACTGTCCGACCGCTTTGCAGAACACCTGCGGTCTGCCCGCAATAAAGACCCAAACCTCCCTGTCGCTTGCCATTTTAAATCTCCACCCTGCTCTCTTGCCCACATGTCTGTCCTTGGCTTGCTGCGTTGTTCCAGTGAAGCCCAACGCAAACTGGAGGAAGAGCAACTCATCTTCCGATTCGGCACTTTACAGCCTTCCGGGCTGAATATTGAATTCAACAACTTTATATCTTAAACTCCCTCCCCCCATCCCACGCCGTTTCTTCCCCCTCTCTTTTGTTTTTTTTTCAATAATTTATATAGATTTTTCTTTTCCCACCTATTTCCATTATTTTTAAATCTACAACTAATACCTTGTCAGTCTTTCCACCCCAACCCCACTTGAGCTGTACCTTGACTGTACTGCGATCCATTCTTAATTAGGTCTTTTCTTAGATAATATCACCACCTTCAACACCTCTTTGATCCTTTTGTCTGTGACATCTTTTGATTATATGCTCCTATCACTGCTTGCTTGTCCCTACAACCACCCCATCCTCATCTTCTCTCCCCCAGCCCCCCACCTTAAACCAGCTTGTATTTTACCCCTCTCCTAACTACACTCAGTTCTGTTGAAGGGTCATCTGGGCTCGAAACGTCAACTTTTTTCATCTCCACCGATGCTGCCAGACCTGCTGAGTTTTTCCAGGTAATTTTGTTTTTGTTTTGTTATTTATACGGCTTGTCGTGTTGTAGATTTATCAGCGTCTGCTTGCTGTATTCGTGTGGTGCTCCCTTTTAGCCAAGTAGATAAATGTTTGGACGGGAAATTTGTGTGGTGGCCCCATGTGTGTTTTCCAATGTGGGGTTTCCCTTTGAGAGGGTAACGGTTTTTTGGGCTTCGTTTTGCAACTCGGTTTTTGTTAAGGGATGATTCTCAGTCAGGTTGAAACTGTTTTGGGAGGGGCCACCGCATGTGGAAGGGTAATTGTGTGTGGGGTGGTATCACTGGGTTTGATTGTGTGCACTGCCCTATCAGTGTTGGGGGCATTTAGACTTTTGATTGAAGTTTCCGTGTGTGCAGGCGTGTTTGCATGAAAAGGATTCTGTGTGTGAACCTGTTCCTCTGCGGGGCTTATTTGCAGAATGTGGGACTTCCATGTGTGCGGTGGATTTCTCGCTATTGATGAAGTATTTTGCAGATCTCATGATGTGGATTAGATCTCTGTAGATTCAAAAAGTCGTTGTTCATTTTGTCTGCACTTTGATTTTTGTATTGTGTAATACTCTATTCTTTTAAAGGTCACGGTTGAATCTTCCCCCAGGGAAACCTCAGGGATTGTTTTGCAGATCAGAAGTTCTCGCACTTGCTTCAATCTCAGTGTCCTTAAATGGGACCCCTCTAATTCAAAATCACGTCAACACGGGGAAAGCCTTTCCTCTGTCAAGTCTGCACAGTTTTCACATTGTTTTAAACACCAAGGTGATATCAGCAAAGTGTCGCCTCTCTTCATAGGAGAACAGATCAAATTTCACTGACCTAATCAGATAATTGTATTCCTTCTCTTTGAACCACCGTTTCTGCTTCCTCTGCAAAGCTTTCATTTCATTCATTTTATATACTTTTCAACACTGCACACAACGTTACTGTTGAATCTGTACTAATCTTGTTTACATATTTATCATGACTGATTTTCTCTTGAAATCCATATCCCTGTTGATAAAGCACAAAATCAGTATGCTTTATAATCATAGTGTTTCAGATTCAGTAATGTATCGAAATATAGCAGCGCTTTCTGCCTCAAATCCACTTATTTATTAAAACTGTTATTTTCTATATCCCCTCCTCCAGGTCCGTACCAAGTTAATCACTTCATACTGTCGTGTCATTGGCAAATTTTGCAATTGTGTGTTTACACCCAATTATCTGCCATCACTACATACTTGTAAAAGTTGATATGTTAATTGGTTTTTGAGGTGTTGGCGGATTGGAAGTCATCGTACATGGAATGCTTGGTCAGACTTGTGGATGATCCAATTTGGAATAATGAGAGATAATTTTATTTACACATATACATTCCTGATGGAGGTTGAGATGGTGACGGCTGAACGGACGATTCGCCTCGTGGGAGAGTCTAGAACTGGATTGTAGGGTTTAAAAACTAAGGTTCCCACCATTTCAGACGGAGGTGAGAAGATTTTATTTTCTCTCAGATGGCCGTGAAACTTTGAGTGATTCTTGTCCAATGAACAGTCGCAGCAAGGCCAGTGCACATTTTGTAACCCGCAGGTAAAAGCACACTTGACTATCAAGGGAGTCGAAGTTGATCTGGGATAGGTTAAATGTTGGGTTGAGGCCACAAAAATATCAATCATGACCTTATTGAATGGCGGGGCAGTCTCTCGTGCCATAATGGCCAACTGTTGCTCCTAGTTAGTATGTGTGGGGAATATATTATTTCTAAACAATGCCTGCTTGCTGCAATTTCCGTGTAAGAATGCTAGAGTGGGTAGTTCTGTGTGGAGATAAATATCTGTGTTTATGATGTTTCTCTGAAAGGATGGTGTCTGAGGAGGGCGCTAGTGTGCGTGAATGGGGAGAAATCCTCCTTTTGGTGCAAGGCTGCTTCAGCAAGACTGCACAATAGCGATGAACACCAATGAATCATTTTCCTTCTCTCTCTCACTGTCCTGTGCACGTCTTTCTCCGAAATCTTCATCTGGCCTTATTTTATACTGGGTTCGATTATCAAAACAAGACACCGCCCAAGTTATCTCAGCTGCACAAATTCTGCGCCCTTGTCCATCTCAGATTTTCATCAATTCACTTTGTGGAGTGAGTTTTAAATGTGAACTAAAATCATAACTACTCCTGCTGTCATTCGATCAATAAAATTTCACAGAGTGTCTTTCAAAATATGCCTCAATCACCGTTATCCCACATTAAACCTGGTTAAGAAACTTATTTTAAGATCAAGTTAGAACCTGTATTCTCGAAAAATAAAGAAGATACGAAATTGTAATTAAGAATAAAAAAAAAACTGAAAATGCCTGAAAACAACTCTGCTCGTCTGGCAGCTTCTGTGGAGAGGGAAACAGCGAAAATGTTGTGATTCCAATAACAGTTATTTCTTAGTAACTGGAGAGAAGTGGATTTCCGATGAGCTCAATGCTGATGCAAAAAAGAAGGGGCAGTGCAACAAATGAAGAGATCAGGGATATGCTAGAGAGGAGGAGAGATTAGATTAGAAAGATGCATTGGAAAACAAGACAAAGGGAATGAAAATCAAATTGCTAAAGTTTGATACTTTTGCATAGACCAGGTGTCGATAGCACGATGAATGTCAGCAATGTCTGAACCAAAATTAAAGGATGACAGAAGATGGCAGAAAAATCGCGCCCGTTCTGTCTAAAAGCAACAACAATTAACGCTATAGGCTGGCACGGGTGAATAATAAAATCAAAACCTTGAACATATTTCATTGCCTGAAGTTGTTAAATTCAATTCTGAATCAAAGAGGCATTAAAATGCCTAACAGGAAGATACGTTGCAGTTCTTCCAGGCTGAATTGGTCTTCATTGGAACATTACAACAGTTTGAGGAGAGAGATTTGAACATGAGAGCAATCTGGTGAATGAAATAGCAAGTTATAGGAAGATTGCTATCATTTCTAACACAGATCATTTTATTTACCGCAAGAACACCAAGCCTGCTTTCCGTCTCTCCAATGTAGAAGAGGCAGCATCGTGAGCATTGAATACAGTAGAATACATTGAACAAAGTACACGTAAATCGCTGCTTGACCTGGAGGGATTTTTTGAATGTAAAGGGGGAGGAGGTAAATGTGCAGGTGTTACAACTCCTTATCTTGAAAGTGAGAGTGCCCTGGATACACAATAAGGTGTTTGGTGTGATTTCGGATTACACCAAGGTGTCACAGAGAGAGCTGTTCCTTTGTCTTGTTGACAAGACAACTAGGGAGGGCCAATGTGTTTTCTGGTGGCATCATGCTACAATTCGTGGAATGGGCGTGAGCTGCTGGGGTGAAGAATAAGTTCGAGGGGAAACACTACCTAGTTTCAGGAAGGATGTGCGCAGAAATGTTTGATATGCCTCGGATACTGCTCAGTGGCCAAATAGTGGGGTTTGCTGGGCTGGGGAAGAAGGGAGGCTTTTCAGGATGTTAATTGTGAAAGGCAACTTCATCCGATATGTGGGAGGAAGGAAACTTGGGGATAGAAGAGAGTCATTATCGAAAGAAGTATGTGAAGAGTTATAACCGAAATAACTGTGGAAATCGGTGGAATTGTAAATAATGTTCATCGACAGCCTATCATCAGCAATTGAGACAGAAAAATAACAGAATGGAGTTATCGGAAATGTATAATGTGAAGGTCATAAAGGGATATAATTGGAAGCAAAATTGATTAATTATAGTTTTTCCAGACATTCAGGTGAAAGCATGAATTTGCACGAAAACAACCCTTGCTGTTCCAGAAAATAAAAGGAACAACCACGGGATTGGACCTCAGTCGGTTTTTATTCAGAGACGTAGAACATGACCACCCCCAATAAAGGCAAATGTAATTGGGGTCCATTCTGGCAGCCATACACCCACCGATGTGATTGCAAATGTGACGAGACAATAATGCGTTTTCATGCAGTGCGTAGCTGGAGTTTGGAATGCCATGACTGGAACTGTGGTGGAGGCAGTTTCGATAGAGGCATTCAAAAGGTGAATGGATGATTATTAAAATGAAAACAATGTGCAGGGTTACAAGGAAAAGGCAGAAGATTGACGTGAAGTTAAAATGTTGAGAGAGCCGTTATAGACACGATGGGCCTAATGGCGACCTTCTACACCTTTAAAGTTCGGTGATTCTGTGATTGTTAGTTTGCGGAAGGAAAATAAAGACATGCTATTGTTTGTTTCCTCAATGAGAAAACGAGATCAGCCAGGCTGAGGTGGGCGGTGGTGGATGTGTATTGTTCGGGCATCTGTTCATTGAAGAAACTAAGAGCCCTCAACACGCCCATGTTGAGGAGGGAGGATTAGAGGGATTGGATGTACTTAGTGGCGATTGGGGCCTGGTAACTGGAAAATATTTTGGTGATGTAGGGAGTCTGAATAATCACAAAGTTAGGTAGGTGGTTTATGCACAGTGGGGAGAAAAATAGAGCCAAATATTAAGAAATAATTTCATCTGGGTAGGCAATTGTGGAGGCAATGAGTTTATTAGGACAGTCGATTTTTGGAGTATATATGATGTAGGTACAAGTAGGCTGTAGAGTTGGGGCACCATGAGGCTGGAGGGTTTAGAGGGAAGCTCTCCTTTGAATTTGAGGTCAGTGGTAGGCTTGAAAACTATTGCTTGATGTTAGTTGATGGGGTCCAGATGGGGTGAAGAAGAAGTGTCTGAGATTTGGTGCACAGATTCTGCAAGGTAGAGGATGGTGTGCCAGGCAACATGCGCAGCAAATTGAGTGTGTCAACTTTGTTTTTGTGTATGCTGAATTAATGCCAATGACTGAACACACAGTCACACAAAACTACATGTTCATGAACCCTGTGATACTGAACCAATCCCATAGAAAAGCCAAAACTAATTTAAATGCCGTTGTGGCTCTAGAGCAACACTGGGGCATAAACTAGCATAATTACTCATTAACTGACATTGTGATGATCAAGTAATCAGAATGATGGAAAATAAGTAATTATCCCCAAAGTGACCCAGAGTCTTTACTCAATTTTTGCAAAACAAACAAAAACCAAGAGATTACCCGTGTCCCAAATTAATTGAAGAGCCAGAAATTGTTGCCCTGCCAATACACTGTGCCAAAGACTAACACGCAATCTATTGAATTTAAACTGTACAATCACCTCCAAACTAGCACCTGAAATTATGTACCCAACTTTCATTAAACTAGCTCGCTACACATAAACCTCTTTACTCCTCCAAAAGGACAAGCTCTCAACAAAAGAACCCTCATCCAACCAATAAAATAACGTTAACTTCGAGCAATCCAAAAACTGCCACTCTCGATCTAGCAACGCTAGAAAGTACATAAAGGCACATTTTGTTTTTTTAAAATAGACGATGAAGCACCACTGATAAAATCAAGCTGCACAGACACAACTCCCATATTGGGACCCTGCAACATTTACCAATAATCTGACGGAACACCCGTAAACTGATACTGTGCCAGTTAACTTATTGAGCACCATAAACCTGTGGGCAATTGCAGACTGACGCAAAAGCAACAAAGTGGTACAAAAATTTACACCGGTTTCACTGTCGATGTAGTTAATCGTGAACTCATTTAATATATTTTTCAAAAAACACCTGCAAGAAAATGCACTAAACAATTCCGATAAAGCGAAAAATCACTAATTAAAAACATATATAGCATTGTACGAATCACTGATCTAATTAAAAATGCAGGCAGAATAATACGATCAAGTAGTATTGAGTATTCAACTAGCGCTCATAATGAACTATCAATAATGATGTAACTCAACCATTAGCATCAGAAATTTGAATCATCAACTTCCATTTCAAAATACAGGCGAAAATGGTGTGAACGCAGGCCAGGTCGTTGCACGGCTTTCGCCGTAATGCGGGGGACAAGGGTGGGCCAACTGGAAAAGGTGTTGAAGATTAGTCAGAAACATTGTGTGGCGTTCGAATGAAGGCCCGGTAATATTTGGGACTAATGAGAAAATGGTTTGAACATTAGGTGCATTCATTTCTTGGCTTTAAATGATGGATGATGAGGGACAAACAAATACAATTTCCATTGTCGGCAGAAGGCATGATTTTTGTACTGAAACCGTACTTTGTATCTGCCTGTGCTGGTGAATCGATTTTTGCTAAAGTGTGATTAAGAGAGAATAAATTGGCTACCTTGAATTTGAAACACATTGACATATTGGATATAGTAAACGCCAGGCATTAATCAAAGCAGCAAAATCAACGGTCCGAAAATCCGCCAGGGGGACTGAAAACAGGGAGTGATACTGAATGGTCCTTGATTTTACAGGAAGCAGCAATCCAGTACTGCTCCGAAGGTGCCTGTGTTAGTGGCATTGTCTCATGTTTAAGCAATAAAGTCATCATCAGAAGTGAAATATTAAATGATTCCGCATTGTATATAAGCAGTGATCACGCAAGTCACCAAAAAACAAATTAAATCTTGCATTGGGGTTTGCTAAGTGATACATTTTCATGGTAAATTAACACGTGCCAAAATTTAATTTGTTGAAACCGAGATATGCAACTAAAAACAAGGATTCCTTGATGATTCATCATCCATAAAATGACTCGAAGCACACGACTGTAAAAAAGCAAGTTCCTGATACAACAATTATACCTCACCCGCCACAAAAAATAGCTGCAAACAACACCAAGCAACTGATTTTGAATTCATCACTTAACAAAGTTACCACGACCCATCAACTCACCCCACGCTAATAAATGAATACAATGTAGAAAAGCAAACCTAGTGCTCTGAAATTAAACTAGCATCTCAGAAATCCTCCAGTGTTTATCAATTTCGATGTTATCTAGCCATCCCAATTTAAACTGATACACTGCACACTGGCCCAGAACCATTAAGAACATTCAGTACCAAAACACAAGAGGCATAAATGTTAACCGAGGTAATTTATAGCCCTCATTGAAAACCTATCCGTAAAGTGAAGTCCCTGGTCTGCTCTGGGGAATTTGGCTACACCAAAGCATTTCATTTTTTTCAGAAGAATCCCAGGCCGCCATTAGCTTTAAGTCGGTGTTAGTGAGGAGGGTGACGTTAGTGATGGGTTTTGGGGGCGGGGTGGGAGCGGTAGTAAATGCCGTCATGCTGGCTGTAGGTTTTCACAGCCTGAGCAATGGCAATAGTCGGATAAACCCGCCAAGGTAGCCGTTCTGTTTGCGGCACACGCCAGACTGTCTCGATATTTTACCGACATCTTATTCCCTGAACAACCATTAATGACACTGGTTAGGATTATTTGCAGGCGACATTCTGTCATGTTTTTTTTTTCCCGGAACTGGTGCTGTTATCCACATATACACTCTCGATTCATTGCCCTGGACATTTTAAATTCCCAAAAGCATTTTTTCAATATTATAAGGGAGCAGCGAAGAAGTTGCTGGTGCAGACATCACCACAAAGCCAGGTGATTCCTGTCAGTTCTGCACAACAGCAAAGCATACAGCCAGTGCTCTGTGAATATGCACACTGCGAGCTGATTTGGGATTACACACAAACATCTTCAACACTCATTACTCATCATACAAAAAAGCACATTTCATGTTGCAACAAATATCCCTCTGGTCTCTACTTTTACCAAAGACTAGCGCTGAATGATGGAAACACATTTATTTAAATGATTGGCTATATTTCCCGAAGAAGGTGAAAGTACATTTCGGCCGCATACAGAGAAAGGTTTAGGAGCGGCATAGTTCAAACAGGGTAAATTAGGAAAACCGCCCAAGTAATAATGGTGGTCTCTACACATTTGTTATTGGTGATAATGGTAATCAAACAACTGCCCTTGAAATTAAGCGTTCGACAAAGTCTGACAAAAATGAGCACCAATAACTTAGAAGTCAATGGAGATGCAGCCGGTATTTAGATTGAAGGTTATTTCGATCTCAATAGGTTGCTAAATCGCTAAGTTTAGCTGCTTGAATTTCAATTGTTTTGACTATCATCAGGAATGGAATGTCCGTCAAATTCTTCTCCACAACTTTGCCAAATTAAACTGCTTACGGGACTGCAGAAAATCCACTGAAATTTATAAGTTGTAGTCACAAAAAAATGCAGTGCAAACACACAGCAGCAATATACGCAGCGTTATTTATCTGCGAAGATTTTGAAATGGGCCCTTCGGCCTTGGTCCTTACAAAGAGAAGTTGTAAATTAACATTTGTGTTGATTATGCCTATCGCTTTCCTATGGTGAAAAGGCCTCGCGAGAAAATGTACCTGTGTGTCAAGCATTTTTTTTTAATTGATTAAGACGTTTAATGCTTTTATGAACTTTGGGTTCAAGGTGCTGCAGTCTGTCTGACATTGACAGCTGTAAACCACACGCTCCCCAGCTCAAACACAGATTATAATCAGGATGCAGAAAATAATTCACAGTACGTTTAAAAATTTGAACCTTACAGCTTTCAAATATAAACGAATAGCTCAAATGAGGCTACTGAGTTGCCTACGTTGATTATGATGTTTAGAATGATAATGATAAATGAGTCCATTAAAATTTTGTTTTTCTTTACATTCTGTGTTCTAGCCTGAAGGCATGTTCATCTCATTTTTTATGCCCGACATCTAACTGAAAAGAAAAATCATTTTTTTCTGAAAATGCCTGTTGAATTTCAAATGAATTTTCCATATCATCCCAAAGCCATCAGTAAGTAACAGAGTGAACGATTCAGCTTGAAATGCCCTTTCATGTGGTTCAGAAAGGGTTTAAATGATAAGTCATCTCGACATGAAAGTTAAATGTTTCTTCTCAGAGGAGATGTACCACCCGCTCTACATTCTAACATTTCCTTTTATTTGCATTTCACATCAACAGCCTCACATTTTTTATTTATTTTTTTGAAATTGAAGGCAAAGTCATGTGAGAGGAGGAAATAGATGGAGAGACAGTTAGAGAGTCAGACGGTTAGACAGACAGAGACTGAGTTAGAGAGAGTAAGCCAGGAACAAGGCAGATAGAAACAAAAACAAACACGCAGGCACACACACAGACACTCACAGACACACACACACACAAACACACACACACACGATTTATTTAAAAATAAATAACTGACACTAAACTCCAGATATTGTCACTGCTTTGAGGAACATGTCCTCTAAAGCACCGAGTTGCTGGAGGCACATATTATATATTGCTCTAGAAATTATTTTCACATATCCTGGACTGAACAAAATGCTTTGTAGAAAACTGGAATATCTTCCCTTACATTCCTGACTAATTTGTGTTGTGTAAGTGAATCCTCAAATAGTTGATTTAATTGTGTTGAATTGTGAGCTAGTAGAAACTTTGCATATTCATTTATTTTAAAATCCATCAAGTTCAAACGGCGAAATTTTGTCCATCGCATTTGGAGACCGTTGGCATTTCTATTTCATACTTCTTAGATGTACAGAGACAGGAAATTATCAAGTATTCTCCTCCTCCTTCCTCATCCCCGATAACTTTTATTTCGAGTTCAGGGGATCCCGGAAATTATTTTATTATTTTCAAATAGTTTGCATCGGAGCGAGGATTTTTTTTTTTTGCTGCTTCGTTAGTCGAAGGCCCAAGAACAAATGTTGGCTTACTGACAGGGAATAAATTGGAGATACTTTTTTTCATTTACCGAAATAAATTTACTTTGGTTATTTATTTTACTGTTAAAAAAAGAAACAGTAAAAATGTTTAAATTATAAAATCCTAATTGTGCCGCTAAGTTAACGAACATTTCATGCACAGCGCAGAAAGGAGACAACGCAGAAAGATGAAATTTAAATCATATAGAACCATTTGCACAAACCACGAGCAGATCAAGTTCAATTACCCAAGAGAAGTCTTATTTTGTACACATTTAGAATATTTGGGATTGGATGGACCGAGAATTCAATGGGTTTAATTAAATTGTAGAAAGTTCACTGAATGCATGTTACAGACTGCGTTCATTTCCGTTCATTCGACATCAAACAGGGAAATTAATTTTTCCTATTATATTAATAACTGTGATAACTAATTAGTAACTTGCATCTGCTTAACAAAAACATTGAATACGCAATCCAATAGATTTCGCATTTCGATTTAATCCAGAATACATCTCAAATAACGAGACAGTTTTAATTTCTCCTCTGCGGCTCTTGCAGAGGCAAAGCAGAGTGGATTGCAAGTGTTTTTAATCCCAGTGTGCCAGAAGCAGAGTGCCTTTACTCGTCGAGATGCATGTATCACATTCTGGGATGTAAAGTAATCGCTGACTGCACAAACCCTGTTAAAGTTGCAGTTACTGCCAACTAAACTCGCGGACATATTTTTCAGCAAAAGGTTTATAAGTGGTAGTGATTTGTGACTGCCGTGTGGTCTATTGAGCTGACAGAATTCAAATATTTTTTTTGAACTTTGAAATTATGCACAATGATTGTTAGTTTTGCAAAGTTAAATTGTACGTTGAGATTGATCTATGTTGGTTGTTATAGGATAATTATGGCCATGATGAGTATTAATTGCACGCTGAAAGGTGAAGGGAGCATAATATCTCACATATTCTCGGAAATTAACCTGCGAACATGCTTGATCATTAGTTTTTTTTTGGGCGGGCTGAAATCTGTTTTAATTAAAGCAAGTATCCTAAGCAAGACACATGCATGTATATTATTTATGTGAACATGAAACAGCCTTTTACACATTTAATTGTGTTGAATTTTGAGCTAGTAGACACTTTGCACATGTGTTTACTTTTAAATCCAACAAGTTCAAACGGTCAAATGTTGTCCATTACATTTGGAGACCGTAAACTGGTGTAACATGTTTTACAGCTGATTAACTTAATTTCAATTGAAACTGAGACTTGGGTGTCAAAAGGTAGAAAGTGATGACAGTCCCAGCAGTTTGCTTTTATCTTGACCTCTGCGCCTCTTGTACAGAAACAACGGACTCGACATGCAATTCGAACCTGGTAATTTACATTCAGCGGAGAAGGAGCGGAGAACTTCGCTGTTGGAATGGAATGTATCAGTGTCTGGAATGTAAATTTACTCGATGAGTGCAGAATCCTAGTCAGGGCTGCACTCACCGGTGAATGAAGCAATGAAGATCTTTCATTAACTGACTTTCCTCAGTAGAAATGCGGACAAACCTACTTGTAATGCCGTAAAATAAGAAGCATATAAATGCTTAATTCCGTATTAGAGTGTTGGAAACGATTTTTGAATAGATTATAATAAAATATCAATCATTGTCAGCATTGATATTGCTTGAATTATCTTTTATCATAAGTGTAATTATTAACTGCAACTTCCAATAAGTTATTAAATATTTACGTATTAGCTATGAGTTTTGTTTATCTTTTATTTTCTTCAAAACTACGACGATTTGACGTGAGGTTGGTGTTTCAATTTCATACTTCTTAGATGTACAACGTCAGGAAATTATCAACTTTTCTCCTCCTCCTTCCACATCCCCAATAACTTTTATTTCGAGTTAAGGGGTTCTCGGGAATATTTTTTTTTCAAATAGGGGCGAGGAATTTTTTTTTTGCTGCTTTGTCGTTCGAAGGCACAAAAAAATATATGTTGGCTTACTGACAGGGAATAAATTCGAGATACATTTTTCATTTACCAAAATAAATTTAAATTGGTATTTACTTTAATGTTAAAAAAACAAACAGTAATAAAGTTTAAATTTTAAAATCCTAATTGTGTCGCTAATTTAACGAACATTTCATGCACATCGCAGAAAGGAGACAGAAGATGAAATTTATGTTATATGGAACGATTTTCACAAGCCAAGAGCAGATGATGTTCAATTCCCCAAGAGCATTTTGAAATTTTGTTCAAATTGGGAATACGTGGGATTAGATGGAGCGAGAATTGAATGGGATAATTAAATTGTAGAAATTTCACTGAATGCATATTACAGACTGCCTTAATTTCCGTTAATTCAACATGAAACAGCGAAATTCATTTTTCTAATTATATTAATAACTGATAACTAATTAGTAACTTGCATCTGCTTAACAAAAACTTTGAATACGCAATCAAATACATATCACATTTCGATTTAATCCAGAATACATCTAAAATAACGAGACAGTTAGAATTAATTTCTCCCCTGCGGCTCTTGCACAAGCAAAGCAGACTGGGTTGCAAATGTTTTCTATCCCAGCGTGCTAGAAGCAGAGTGTCTTTACTCTTACAGATGCATGTATCATATTCTGGGATGTAAGGTCATCGCGGACTGCACAAACCCTGTTAAATTTGCAGTTACTGCCAACTGAACTCGTGCATATATTTTTCAAACAAAACTTGCGTGTGCTCTAATGAGCTGATATAATTCAAATGTTTTGAACTTTGGAATTATGGACAATAACTGTTAATTTTGCAAAGTTAAATTGTAAATTGAGATTGATCTATGTTGCTTGTTGTAGGATAATTATGGCCATGATGAGTATTAGTTGCACGCTGAAAGGTGAAGGGAGCATAAGATCTCACATTTTCCCTGGAATTAACCTGTGAACATGCTTGATTATTTGTTTGGCTTTTGTTGGTGGGGGCGGGGGGGCTGAAATCTGTTTTAATTAAAATCAAGTATCCTAAGGAAGATATTTACATGTATATTATTTTTGTGAACAAGAATGTTTGTCAGCCTTTTCCACATGCTACGTATTTTTATTTTACATAGGATCATGTTGTAGTGAATGAGATATCAGATCTGAACTCCCAATCTCGTTTCCCTTTATGTCGCTTTGTATCAGGCTTTAGGAGGCATTTATATCTTGTGCATCTTGTACATGAGGTACTTAATGAGGAGATGTTTGGACTGCCGATCAAGGGGGTTTGCTATGAGCTAGCAGTTTGTTCAGTAAAGTTGCGACTTCCACTACACAGGCAATCACAGACGTTTCCAACACACTCCTGAGTTATATATCCTAGGAAGGCGCAGACTTTGTGCAGGGATTTTAGAAATCATGCAAGGGGTTTCAGAAATGCAACTGCTGGCGGGAATCAATGTGAGATGTTCTATAACACGTTTACAGAGAATATAGAGACCAGGAGATCCTTCTGGTTAAAATAAAAATCCGAACACATTCTGAAAACTGTTTACGCACAGTCAATGGTGTGAAACCAACAAATAGAAAGTGACCAAGAAGCATGCAGGTCACCATGTTACCGAGCGCCGAAGGTGGGTGAGGTCAATTTACCATCGATAGTATGTTAGAGGGGCTTTAGATGGTCAGAAATTGGTCTCTGTAATGGGGCATTCTCGGGAGCTCCTGGAAAAACGTTGACCAGTTAATAACATGAACTTGCTGCTGATGCTGCACTTAATGCTTTATTCGGAATGCAGAGCAAGTGAAATCACAAACTGCGGGATTACTTCTTCCGAAAAGCGACGGGCAATCTACCTTCAGATAATGATGGAAACTTGTGTGTATGTGAAATATTTGTAACATCACAAATGGTTTAAATGTTAGGTCATCTCGACGTGAAACGTTTACTGTTTCTTCTCAGAGGAGATGTACAACCCGCTCTGCATTCTCGCATTTTCTTTCATTTGCATTTCATATCAACCGCCTCACATTTTTAATCTTTTTTTTGTAATGGACGGGAAAGTCCTGTAATAGGGACAAAGAGATGGAGAGACAGTTAGAGAGTCAGACGGTTAGACAGACTGAGTTAGAGAGAGTTAGCCAGGTACAAGGCAGATAGAGAGAAACCAAAACAAACACACAGGCACACACACACACACACACACACACACAAACAGGCACACACACAGGCACAGGCACACACACACACACACACACACACACACACAAACACACATTAAGAGATATATCTCATGGCGAGTAGGGAAAAGTTTTCCAACAGACTTGTGCGCCATTAATTGATGTTATGAACTTAAATACATTGGCAACATTGCTGCTGAACATAAATTTATTTACACAGCAGCTTGCTAAGATCTGGAATGCACAATTAGACATGATGGTGTAATCAGATTCCACAGGATTCTTGAGTAGGCAATTGGACATGTGCTTTAAGATGTCTCATTTCCAAATGTATTTTGGACAAACCAGCAGTTGTGACACATCAGGTGTAAGACCCCACAGCTTTGTAAGTTACTGCTGTACGTTTCAATGATTCAATGATCTGATACAGTGTTGTTGACTCATTTCCTTTCCATCGTCACAGGAAAAGGAGGTGGAAGGGTCCTCGGCTCATTTTATCCATTAACGGGCACCTTCATTCTCATTGGTGTGTTACCAGGCGGTAGTTTAGAGCTCTTACATTATAACATCAATCGGTTATATGGAAGGAAGATACCCCTGTACAAACGTTTTCAAAGATTTAATTGACGCCTCAGCCGTGTGTTCGGTAGGTGTTCGATGGAGAGCCCGGATGGCGTGCTCAGCATCCGGCTAATGCAGAATTCCCATAGCAGGAACCCAGTACTGGGACGGTCCTTTCTGACTCTAACTGCACTGCAGCTTCGGAGCTGTGAGTGATTACAAACTGATATTCTCCTGTTCTACATTGATGCTTCCACTATTATTAAACAATGAATCTGCTGAATACACACATTGATATTTACTGCTGAAAATATTGAGATGTTTTGGAAGGCAAATTTTGGATTTTATTTCAATATTAACACTTTTGCCAATTGTTTAATGGGATACTAAAGCATAACAATACGCAGATCGAAGGAAGTTCGCTGCCTGAAGTACCGGTGAATGCAGAAACCCTCCTCAGATTTTAATCATGTTTGTTTGCGCAGTTAAATTATGGTAGCGCACAAACCAAGGGGAAAAACAGGAAAGTGGGACTAGGCTGTATCCTAATGTTTGACCCGCGAAGGCTCAGTTAGCCGAAGACCCTAATTCTGTACCGTTAAGTGCTATGGTTTACCCATGTGCATAGTTCCCTTTTCTCTATCGGCGTTCACCTGATGTCCCTTAACCGGCTGGCTAGTTCGGAGTTGAAAGCATTCCCAAATGAGAAAGATGTACAAATGGAAAGCAGATGGCTTTCCCGAGAGAAAATATTCCAGTATGGGCATTATTTATTGAGAAGGGATGATATGGATTTATTTCTGCCCTTCATTAATATCGTATGAATTCAGGATTCCGAAAATTCATCCATTGAATATTTTAGGCACTTCAAATGATTTGAAAATCGACCATTTTGAATAATATTTGAAAGGTATTACACGTGATTGGCGGTTGTTTTAAATGTCCATTTGGTATTTACCTCAGGCCGATTTAGATCCGAAATAGAAAGAAAATCACACAGCAGATGATTTTATAGAGTCCCCTTCTTCTCTTCCTCACGCACAGCTCATTACGATTTACACTCTGATCAGACAATTTCAGCTGAGCTGGTACGACGTAGAGAGCCGTAACTGTTAGAATAACATGGAGCGGAGTCTTGGTTTACACCAATTTACTGAGTATGAAACTGCTCCTCAGAACGTGTGAGCCTCCACACATATTACTGTCAGGGGTATTTCTCAGTCGACGTTCCGTCTATATTGTGTGTGATTTAGTGGCAAGCACAAAATAAGCTATAGCCGTTGGTTCAGCCTGAGAGTGTTTTGAAGTTCGATAAATAGTGTATGTTGATAGAAGATTAAAGAGCACAAATAATATTATAATGATTACTTTTGGTGATTAAGTGCATTCTCCAAATATATTGTTACTGCAACTTCTTTAACTCATGGGAAATAGCATTTATCAACGTTCTTGCTTAATTTCTTCATACATCATTCCTAGATATGGCCACATTTTATGACGGTTAAAATTCGCATTTAATTGTTTATTTTGAAGGTTTATGTCATAAGTACGTTGGCTCAAATTTATTCCCCGTATTCTCATTTTTAAAATTTTTCCACGGGCCCATGTGGTGTTTAATGAGGTATCGAGTCTTGTGGATTTATTTCCTTCCATCTGCCTGATAATTTTGTTCACTTTTATGTCGATGCCTTTTTCAGCACTTTGGCTGACCCCAATGTTTGTCTTCAGTTACAATTATAAATCTCTAATTAGCAATAGCAAATGCTGGTTTACTGACATGGAAATCTCGCTGCACTCTTGTGAGTTACACGGTAAAAGGGAGATGGTTCACTCAATCAGTTTCCATTATTTAAAAATAAATAACTGACACTAAACTCCAGATATTGTCAATGCTTTGAGCAACATGTCTTCGAAAGCACCGAGTTGCTGGAGGCACATATTATTTATTGCTCCAGAAATTATTTTCACATATTCAGGACTGAACAAAATGCTTTGTCGAAAACTGGAATATTTTGCCTTAAATTCGTGATTAATTAGTGTTGCGTTAGTGAATACTGAAATAGTTAATTTAATTGTGTCGAACTTTGAGCTAGTAGACAATTTGCACATGCGTTTATTTTAAATCCATTAAGTTCAAACAGCAAAAATTTGTCGTTTGCATTTGGAGACCGTAAACTGTACTAAAATGTTTTACAGCTAATTAACCTATTTCCAATTGAAACTGAGACTTGGGTGTCAAAAGGTCGGAAGTGATCACACTCCCAGCAGTTTGCTTTTATCTTGACCTCTGCGCCTCTTGTACAAAAACAACGGACTCGACATGGTAATGTAAATTCAGCGGATAAGGAGTGGAGAACTTCACTTTTGGAATGGAATGTATCAGAGTCTGGAATGTAAATTAACTCAATGAGTGCAGAATCCTAGTCAGTGCTGCGCTCACCAGTGAATGAAGCAATGAAGATCTTTCAGTAGAAATGCGGACAAACCTACTTGTGATGCAGTGAAATAAGAAGCATATAAATGCTTTATTCAGTATTAGAGAGTTGGACACGATTTTTGAAAGAGTATAATAAAATATTAATCATTGTTAGCATTAACATTGCTTGAATTATCTTTTACCTTAAGTGCAATTATTAACTGCAACTTCCAATCAGTTATTAAATATGAGTTTTGTTTATCTGTTATTTTCTTCAAAACTATAACGATTTGACCTGAGGTTGGTGTTTCTATTTAATACCGCTTAGATGTACAGAGTCAGGAAATTATCAAGTTTTTTCCTCCTCCTTCCACATCCCCGATAACTTTTATTCCGAGTTAAGGGGATCTCGGGAATTATTTTTTTCTTTTCAATTAGTTTGCGTCAGGCCGAAGATTTTTTTTTTCTTGCTGCTTTGTGGGTCGAAGGTACAAGAATAAATGTTGGCTTACTGACAGGGAATAAATTCGAGATACATTTTTCATTTACCAAAATACATTTACATTGTTTATTTACTTTACTGGAAAAAAAAAGAAGCTGTAAAAAAGTTTAAATTCCAAAATCCTAATTGTGTCGCTAATTTTATGAACATTTCATGCATAGCGCAGTAAGGAGACAGAAGATGAAATGTATATTATAGAGAACGATTTTCACAAACCAAGAGCAGATCAAGTTCAATTCTCCAGACAACAGGCATATTTTGTTCAAATTGGGAATACGTGGGATTAGATGGAGCGAGAATTGAATGGGTTTAATTAAATTGTAGAAAGTTCAATGAATGCATATTACAGACTGTCTTCATTTCCTTTCAGTCGACATCAAGCAGGGAAATTATTTTTTCCTATTATATTAAAAACTGTGATACCTAATTAGTAACTTGCATCTGCTTAACAAAAACTTTGAATAGGCGATCAAATACATATCACCTTTCGATATAATCCAGAATACATCTCAAATAACGAGACAGTTTTAATTTCTCCCCTGCAGCTCTCGCACAGGCAAAGCAGTGTGGATTGCAAATGTTTTTAATCCCAGCATGATAGAAGCAGAGTGCCTTTACTCGTAAAGATGCATGTATCACATTCATGGATGTAAGGTCATCGCTGACTGCACAAACCCTGCTAACTTTGCAGTTAATGCCAACTCAACTCGCGCAAATAATTTTCAAATAAATGGTTTATAAGCGGTAGAGATTTGTGAGTGCCGTGTGCTCTAATGAGCTGAAAGAATTCAAATAATGTTTTGAACATAGGAATTATGCACAATGACTGGTAGTTATGCAAAGTTAAATTGTACATTGAGATTTATCTATGTTGGTTGTTATAGGATAATCATGGCCATGATGAGTATTAATTGCACGCTGAAAGGTGAAGGGAGCATAAGATCTCCCATTTTCCCGGGAATTGACCTGTGAACCTGCTTGATTATTAGTTTCTGTTTTTTTTTGGGGGGGTGGGGGGCGGGGGGGCGGGGGGGGTGGGTGTGAAATCTGTTTTAATTAAAATCGAGTATCCTAAGGAAGACATTTACATGTATATTATTTATGTGAACATCAATGTTTGTCAGCCTTTCACACACGCTTTATATTTTTATTTTACATAGCATCATGCTGTAGTTAATGAGATATCTGATCTGAACTCCCAATCTCGTTTCCCTTTATTTTGCTTTGCATCAGGCTTTAGGTCGCATTTATATCTTGTACATGAGGTATTAATTGAGGACGTGTTTGGACTGCCGATCAAGGGGGTTTGCTATGGCATAGCTAGTGTGCACTTTCTTGAGTATTGTTACGACTTCCATTACACGGGCAATCACAGACGTTTCCAACAAACTCCTGAGTTACAAATTCTAGGAAGGCGCAGACTTTGTGCAGCGATTGTAGAAATCATGCAAGAGGTTTCAGAAATGCAACTGATGGCGGGAATCAATGTGAGATGTTCCTTTACACGTTAACGGGGAATATAGAGACCTGAAGACCCTTCTGGTTAAAATAAAAACCCGAACCCATTTTGGAAACTGGTAACCCACAGTCAATGGTTTGAAACCAACAAATAGAAAGTGACCAAGAAACATGCAGGCCACCATGTCATCGAGCGCCGTGGGTGGGTGAGGTCAACATACCATCGATAGTATGTTAGAGGGGATTTAGATGGTCAGAAGTTGATCTCTGTAATGGGGCATTCTCGGAATCCCGCGGAAAAACGTTGACCAGTTAATAACATGACCTTGCTGCTGATGCTGCACTGAATGCTTTATTCGGAATGCAGAACAGGTGAAATCACAAACTGCGGGATTATTTCTTCAGAAAAGCGATGGGAAACCTCACTGCAGATAATGATGTCGACTTGGGTGTTTGTGAAATGTTTTATCATCAAGTTCCCGCAAATCTTATGCTGAAAAAAGTGCATTATATTCTCGCTTTTGCTTTTGAGAAATAACGTTTCTGGCCGTTTCATTGTTCTATTACCACATGAAAATTTAATTATCAACATTTCATTCCAGGCAGAACTGGGAACAGTCACGCTGATCCATCTGGTAAAACCTTTCAATTTTCATAGTATCTGATATCTTCCTGTCCACTCCACGTCAATTAAAACTAACTGTCGGAGACAATTGCGGTACCGATTTGATCAATAATTAACTCGCTCTCCATGTTCCTGTCAGGGAGGAATGGAATGTTTCCTGCTCTCTGATTATGAACATATTTAAATCCTGTTTAGGGACAATTGCTGGCTAATGCAGAACGACCACGGCTGGGGTCCCGGGGAGGAGAATTTCAATAACAACTGATACCGTTAACCAACCAAATGGGCTGCCAATTCGCGAATTACATCCAACCAGAGATAGAGGTTATGTGACGTTCCAGTTCCGGTGGTAGGAGGGGTGTGGGGCTGGCTGGGAGATGAAGCTTCCAATTTGTAGTCTCGCTGGTTCTCAATTTCCTCCAATCACTCAGAGAGCTACTACAGTCACATCCATCTCCAGATCTCTGTGGGCTTGAATATATTTTGAAAGTATCGACCAGCTGTCCCAGAAGGGGAATCTGCCCCACGTATTATCGGCTCGTTAAAGGGCTAAATACTATTATAACCTTGAGTGTGACATCTTTGATATTTTATCCGGGTTTCAATGGGAGATTGGGCACAGGCCAATATTCCTAATTCTTCTGCTCTGACCTGGAAAAATTGGAGACCGGTTAGCTGGGGCACGCAGGTTTATTAGGTTTTATTTCTGCCATCATTATGGTAATTTACAGAAGCGATGAAACTGAGACTGGAGAATGGGGGGCAGTCGGTGCGCAGGAAGAGTGGAGATTCACTTGCTGGGGCAGTGGTGGGCTGTGGCTGATTCCGGCTGGGACCTGCAGGACGTCGCTGTTGTGTGACGGGAGTTGGGCTGCGGGACCGCGCTTTCTGCACCGGGCGGGGCTCACTTTGGAAAAGGCTCCGGATCCATTCTGACGGCTAATTTTCAGTGCAGCGGGAACGAGGCCACCCTGCTAGAGTGTCGAGCAGGACCCCAGGATACGGATGCCTTGACACACAGCAACGATGCCAGCGTTATCTGCTCAGGTACAAATATATTTCCTGCTCTCATCGCCCGTCGGGACTGATTTTTTCACCTGGAGTAAAGGCGGAAAAGCTATTTTGGGACTGCCCATTTCTGCAAAATGACAGTTCTGACAGGATACTCCAGTTGAAGTTAATGTTATTTTCAATTAGAATCAATTTGTGTAATTAATTCATGCCAGAAATTGTGTTAATTAAAAAAAAAACAAATAAGCTCACACCGGACTGACACGTTGTGCCCCGCTTTGCACCGCTGTTCGCTGCTTGCTGTGAGGTGATCCGGACATTCCGAAGACAAGGAATAATGTTCTGAAAATCCCGCTCGCAAAATACCCTCTCCCTCGCCACTCGCTCGGATGGTTAGGGATGCTGTTGCGGGATTCAGTGGGAGCGAATGCGCAGCCCGGTTGTTCAGTTGACCTGCTCTTTGATTATTGTTTTTTTCTCTCCCTCCCAGTAGAAATTACCTGGCTAAAGTCGCTGGGGGAGCACATCAGAGCACGCCGGAGTCTTTGATTCAAGCTCATTTGCGGAGTCTCCCAGGAAGCAGGGGGATTCTCCAGATGAAGTTGAAACTTGCCGGGCTGTTCCCACATAGTTCAAGGCGCCAATCCTTTCGCAGTGCCCGCCTGCGCATCTATTCAGTAGCTCTGGTTTGCGAGAGTACGGAGTACGGTATATTTGTGACGATATTTTACAAATCGTGAAACTGGAACTGGGAAGGAAGGCTTCTGTGCGTAGGGAGAGTCCACATCATGTGGCAGCATGGGGATAAGCTGCAAACAGGATCCCGATGTTAACTGCACTGACCATTAGTTTCAAAATTTAATCTATCTTGAGATCGGAAGAAGTGCAGCATTTCAAACAGATGTGTTAAAATGCAGTGCACGACACAATTCTAGTGATTAATCTTATCAGAGTTATATTACTGGATGAAAAGCATATGAAAAGTCCCCCATCCCCATCCCCAAGAGCACATGGACTTCACCTGGTCATCTTCAGAACAGATTAATTAGCAATTTAACACTTTGTTAGATTTTGCTGCACAGGGCAGCCTTTGTAAAACTGAATTAATCTTTTTAAGCTAAACTCAATGCAGATTAATGGGAAACTGCACTTTCTAAATTACTGATCATTGTCGAACTATCTTCAACTGCATCATTCATGTCCCTCTTTAAGTTCTAGAGGAGTTGTTTGTTCATGATTTCTCAGTGCTCAGCTCCATTCACGATTCATCAAATTAGGAAGCATCCCAGGACCACACAGAGCAAATCTTGGAAAACAGCCATCCCTCAAATTAATGATAGGTTCCGCTTGACATTCAGTTGCTTTCCAATCAAACAGTCTCTCACCATCTTAAACTTTGGGCACATATTTGACTGAACACTCATCTGAAATAACCATGCAAATGCTGTGCCTACTTGAACATGTCAGAGGATGAATATTCTGTGAGTCTCGGTCTTCACCTGTTTCAACACAGTTTCTCATGTCCAGGTTCATCGCTAATCGTGGAAACTCCACTTGAAGTGTATCGGCGCTGCTGAGAAACTGATGAGGAGCCTTTCCATCCCCAGGCGAAGTTTTGTCTTTGACTGGAAGTTCACTCACCGCTATCAATCTCCACTCTCTCCCTCAGTGGGGTAATAAGACTGCATTCTGTATTATGTGCAGGGGGAACGGCAGCACCTCTACAAACATTCTCTTCTCAATTTCTAAAAACCACGGCTTTCTTCTCCCTGTATCAAATTCCCATGAACTCCCAGTCTAACAGCAATGTGGTAGCTCCTTCACTGCACACAAACCAGCTGCTTTTAAATAACGCAAAATAATCTTCTCAAGCAACAAAGGATGGACATTAAATTCAGGTCGTGTTAGCGAAGTTCACATATGTAGTTCTGTTGCAAAAAATAAACAAAATTACACACTCTCGACAATGAAACGACTGACTCCGTAGGCCAACTGGTCAATCTCGGGGTTAATCATCTAATCGAGCCTCCCTCGCTCCCCAACGGCTTTACCCCCCCGCCAAAACAACACGTCCTAGAAGTGTCCATCAATATAAACTGCGGTTCCATTCTCCCTCATCTCTTCATCTATCTTAAATACAGCCAAGTCAATCACCTCATTCCCTGTGGCCACGAGGTCCACATGCTAACAACTATCTAGTAAAAATATTTCTCCTGAATGCATTTGGGAATTTTACTAGTTTTTTTTTAAGTTGCAAGTATGGCACTAGCCCGCAGTTAATGATCTTCTATCCTGTCAATTCGTTCAATCGTCATAAAGTTCGTTATCTTGTCGGTGCTCGGGTTACCTTCTGTAGTGAAAACAAATGTACCCAGGCAATTCATTTCCGTTCCGCAAACCTTCCTCGTAGAACTGTCCAAATCCACATAAATAATTTTCAAATTTTCTGGCGTCTCTTTGAATTTGACGGACCCTTTGCGGCGGTGGCGTGTGTTTAAATGGCGGCGAGCTATTCAAGTGCCCATTGACTTCGGCGGGACAGTAAAATGCCGGCAGTACAAGAGTGGGCTGACTGAAATATAATGAAACTATTAGGCTTTTCAATTCGTTCCCTCCAGCAATGAAGGCGGAATCAGTGATATCCGATGGCGCATCTACCTCATTTGCACTTTGATTTTCCAATGAGTACATGATCTCTAAGTTAATTCTAGCAAAAATAATGCATTGTGCTTATCTATTATAACATTCATTTGCAAATTGAATGCAAATGTTGTGATTTTTTTTTTTGCATTTACTGTTTATTCTCTCTGTAATTATTGTTCTGTACTATCTCCTCACAATTTTCCTGAGTTTCAACTGCGCTTCCAATTTGACCTCACACACTAATTTTGAACTGTTTGCTGTGGATAACTTGCTTCTATAAACCATAAACAGTATTGTTGCTGGCATCAGTCCTACTGGAACACAGCTTTCTACCTTTGTGCTCGTGTGAATATCTACCCTCAATCTCCATTCACCGATGTCTGTTTGTTGTGCAGATTCGAATTAATTCTGCCAGCTGCCGGCTAACTAATCACGGACTCTCGCGGAATTAGTTTTTTTTTATTTTGCAAGACAGTACAGAAAACCTACTGTGAAATGAAATGGAAACGATGTAACTATGGTTTCTGAAAACCAAAAAAAAATACAGAAGATGCTAAAACCATTGGTTTGTGTAAGGGGTGCCTGTGTAGAGACAATATTCCGGTTTCACACCAGTAAGATTTTAGCACTAATACTGTGAAAGCGATAGACAGAGACGACACTTGTTAATGGATAAACGGTCCATGAAAAACGATGGCAACCATTATAAAAGGCAGCGATCTGATACTCTGGTATCCAAATGTGTGTGTGGATCCGGCAGTGCAATTGCTGTCTTGGATCCAATGAAACTTAATTATTGAGGCTCATATTTGTTTTTATCTATTCTCCCCTACATTATACGACGTAATTAAGGCTACGTGGTGGAAGGTTACTGTCCATTAATTGCCGTGGCCAGTGAAGACTAGTCTGGTGCAATGAGTTTGCTTTCTTATCACATTTCATTGACCTGTTTAAACTGGATGTGAGGGACGAATGAGCATGAGAGAAAAAATAGATGGAGTATCGATGTCTTCGCATTAATTTGCACATTGATTATCAAGATTACACTTGGAACGCTGGGAAAATTCCGGGGAGCCCGAACTGCTCCCCTTACATGATCAGCGTATTCAATCTAAGGCTTGTTTACCAGAACTGTACATGGTTATCCGGTGATCTGTTCCTTTAAATTCTAGCTGTCAATATCTTTAAAATGCTAAAATAGCACAAGCTATTTTTTCCCTTATATGTGACCGTTAGATTTTACTGACCTGTTCAAAAGAACCCTTAACGTTGCTTTACGCTTCCAGTATTCGTAACTTTTCATGAGGAAGATATTCTCGGATCGATCATTTCATAGATTGTTTCATGTCTTTGTTCGACAATATGATCCATCGAGGAAATGACAAACGCCAGCTGAACAAATTGTAAACTCTAAATATTGAAGGAAAGTTAGGATTCCTGGATTAATCCGAACGATATTCTGTCCTGTCACAGTATCTCCAATATGTTTAGTTGCAGTTGCCAGGTGAAAGGGAAGAGTTAAGCCCTGGAATTGTTATGAAGAGAAAGCTGCAGTCGCTTCCATATAAGTAGATGCTATGAATAATGGGTCGTATAAATTCAAAAGAGGGGATTGCAAAGTGAGCGGCCAGAGGTAGTAAAAGTAGCTTAATTGGGAGTTTGAGAAGAGATATGTATTTAAGCCTATTAAATACAACTCTATATAAAATACGGAATGTAATGGTGATCGGATGTTTTCTCGCAGGGATTGTTGGGAGAGAGAGCGGAGGTGGTGGTGGTATTGGCGGGGGGGGGGGGGGGGGGGGGCGGGTAGGAGGGTGTTGGATGCCACATGCTGTATTTATATTTGGAAATAAGTGCCAATTAGTACCCGCTGTGAAAAGTCATATTCCAGTTGCCCTTCATTAATGAGATCCATCGCCTGCTCATCGTTTGGGTGAAGGATGATATGGTTGGAGGGAGAGGGTTACATTATCTTTGCTTCATTCAGTGTAGGCAGAATGTTAGCGGTCTTCATGGGCCGCGTCTCGGTTTCTGGTTTCTGGCCGGGAATCAGGCTAAGAATTTTATGAGAACCAAAGAAGTTGGCGGCTGGAAGAGCAGAAATTGTTTCACGTCAAAATGCACATCTCTCTCAATAGATGCTTAGACAAGTTCTCTCTGCAGATATAGTGCGTGTTGGGAACACGAAACTGAGGTCGCAAAAAATCTAAGTGTCTTAAAAAATGCATATGACCACTTTACAAGCAATAAATTCTGGGGAATGGTGGATTTTAGCGTAATCGGTATTGTGCCGGAATGAAACCATTATCAGAAGGTATCATGAATGTTTTGCTTAAACAGATATCCACAAAATAGAAAATGATTGGTACTATCATGAATTGTTGTTACTCAGATCACAGGCTTCCCAGACTAGTATCCGAGGATTCCCAACGCTCGAGCAGACTAGAGATACAGTTCGGTGCCACTTGGAAAACACTGTGTGACCTTCCCTGGGATTAGAATAACGCCAGTGTGGTCTGCCATCAGCTTCAGTGTGGAGTCGCTGTGCCCGTGGAAAAAGTGGCTTATTTTGGAGAGGGCACTGGACTTCTACGGAGCGATAATTTTGAATGTAAAGGCAATGAGATAAGACTGACAGACTGTCCTAACTTTCCAGTAAATCAAAACGGTTGCACCTACATGAACAATGTCAGCCTGAGCTGTTCCGGTGACGAGAACGGTTCCGAAAGTCGAAAAAGCTTTCTGCTGAAGTTTTCAGAAACTGAGAAACTGCCATTGCTGTTTCCGTCTAACCTGTTTTTCCTAAGTACGTCTTTATATTTAAATGTCGCCTTTTATGATTCCGGAATAAAGCAATTATTTGACAGTCAGTAACATCTACATTATCTGCAATTAGCACGTTATTATTGCTGTTTTAATGCATGAACCATATCATTATCATTATCATTCAGATTTGACAAATCATCTATTATCGAAAAAAACTCACAAGTCATGTTCGGTCAGCCAAACCTGAGGCAGACTTCATTAATTATAAAAGTTGGTGAATTAATAATTAACCTTGGTTGCATCATTTTAGAGAGGGGTTTCAATGAATTGACCCAACTGAGGTAAAAGTTTAGGAGAACAGTTACTTTCTGGTTTTGCGTTCAAAATTTTGGGATCATAGCAGTAGCAGCATTGCAAATGTACGTTCTACATGCATACGTCAGCAGTTCCAGGGGAAGGGTTTCAATCATTTTCTCAGGGGAATGTAGGAACCAGCAACGAATGCACACCCTGCCAAATATGCGCCAATCCCAGGCAAAAACAAATTCATTCCTTGAGTAGCCTTGTTCTGGATTACTGGACCGATGGCTCTTTCTCAAATGTTTGAAATCCATTTAAAATTATAATCATAGTTTAATCATTCCTAATCCATCCAGATTAAATAGCTTCAAGTCATCTTTATTCAAACTGGAATCATAACACAATGCTTAAGCACATGATAAACCGTTCGTATCTACGTTGCATCCCCTCCAAGTTTAATACATACGTTCTGAGTGCCCTGTTCAAATCTGACAGCTGTTCTACAGGTTGGGTCTGGCTAATACTCTGTATGACTGAAACGTCACGCCCGCGCTTTGGTATTTAAAAGCTGTTGAGACAAAGTCCAAAATACCATTAGCTTTTCCTGGATGATCTCTCTACCTTCAGCAACTAGATACGTTCTTTTAAGGGCCATTCACGTTTTGGATTGCTTCAAATGTTAAGATGTTTAAACAGTGTAAACAGGATCTTATATATTTTCATGTCTTCTTCATTTTTTGTTTCGCCATGTCTATATTCAATTGGTAACGTACAAATTGTTGTCGTACTAATTTTTATTAAAAACAGAGATGCATGGACTCCGATTGGTTGGTGGTGAGGACAGGTACTCCGGCCGGGTGGAAGAGCTGCACGGAGAGCAGTGGGGGACGCTGTGTGATATTCACTTTGGTTTAGAAGACGCCAGTGTGGTGTGTGAGAACCTTCAGTGCGGGGCAGTAAAGGAAATCCCGAGAGTTTCTCCCTTTGGGCAGGGAACCGGACCGGTGTGAAAGGAAAACTACACGTGGCGCGGGAACGAATCCCGATTGACGGAGTGTCCTGTTACATCCGGGGAAAAATTAAACTGCTCACATGGAAATGACGCACGTGTCAAGTGTTCGGGTGAGTCCTCTCAGTCTATGTTATAATCGAGCGAGATAATTTTGCTACAGCACAGGAAACAGCCTTTCAGCCTGTCCTGTCCGTGCATGTCCTCTGCAAAATTATCTCACCCAGTCACACACCTGGAAATTTACAATAATCCTGGATTATTTTCCAATTAAATATCTGGCTACTTAAATTTTTAATTCTACGATTCATGTTCATCCACCACATCTTGAAGCAGGGCATTTCAGGTCCTCACCGCACACTCTTAAACGGTGCTTTTCATATCTTCATCCAGCATATTATCGAAAATGAATTGCAGCTCCTCATCACCATTATTTTCAGAGAGTGCATTTCAGATCCTCATCCTTCACTTTCTCAGGCAGTGACACTGCAGACCCTCATCCTCCACATTCTCCAACAGTACATTGCAGATCCACAACCACCACAACCTCAGACAGTGCATTCCAGATCCACATCACTCACATTCTCAGGCAATGCAATGCAGATCCAATACGCCACATTTTCAGACAGTGAATTGCAGGTCGACATCGACCCAAATCTCAGGCAGTGTATTTCAGATCTTCATCCACCGCATTCTCAGAAGGTGCATCCCGTAAATTCACATTCCCAAAAAGTGCATTGCAGATCTGCATCCAGCACATTCTCATATATGTGCATTCCAGATCCTCATCACCCACATTCTCAGACAGTGCATGGCAGATCCACATCCAGAACAATCTTAGACAGTGTATTGCAGATCGTCATCCAACACATTCTCATAAATTGCATCCCAGATCCTCATCTCCCACATTCTCAGTCATTGCATTACAGATCCTCATCCATCACAATCTCAGACAGGGCATTGCTGATCTTAATCCAGCACGCTCTCAGGCAGCGCATTGTACATCCTCATTCACTACAATTTCAGGCAGTGTATTGCAGATCCTCGTCCACCACATTCTCAGGCAGTGCACTGCAGAACCTAATTACTCGCACCATGCAAAATAAGCATCCTTACGTCACCATTTCCAAGTTCTGCATCGCCATGAATCTGCGCTGGTCGTTCTTGATCCTTCCGCCAATGGGAACAATTTTTCTTTATCATTTTGTCCAGATCCCTGAGGGTTTCAGCATTCCTTCTCCAAGCATTATATTTGTAGCTTCTCCAGACCATGGAGAAAAATTAAGTTCATCGTCTCTGGAACAATATTATGAAGCATTTCTGCATTTTTCTAATGCCTTCAAACCCTCCCTAATGTATATAGCCAATAAATGGACGGATTATTCCAGTTGAGGCCGAGTTGAATCATGACAACTTCACTGCAGTGTACTCCGTGCCTGAGTTATAAACCAAAAAATCGTAACTATAATAGCCATTTTGCAACCCGCGCTGCAAACTACATTGATTTGTACGAATTCAACCGAGGTTTCTCAGATGCTGAAACTCATTTAGAAATGTTCCCGTTCTTTATTGTTTATTCTACGCGTCCATTGTGTGCCAACCTTGCTCCACTTGACGACACTTCACTTCTAAAGCACAAGGCTAGATACAAGACCGACTCAATTATTTAGCAGAGCGGTCAAATCTGAGAATGAAGTGCAGTGCTGAGGGAATGCTGCCCCCTAATAATTGTCGTCTTGCAGCTGAGAGATAAAGTCGTTGCCATAACTGTTTTCTTCAGTGGTGGTTAATAAAACTATTAACCATGACTCTACTTTGAGGGAGACCAGGGAGACTTCCCCGGCGTCCTATCCAATATTGATCAATATCAAACAATTAAAAACATCTGGTCATTATCACACAACTGTGTGTGCGAATTTAATGCGCCCATAATGGCTGCGGCGTTCCTTACATTGTGACAATGACGACACCACAATGCAAATAAATGACTGTAACTTGCGTTGAGACATCCGTTAGTTTTGAAAAAAAAAAGTTATCTACTTTAAATATGCATTGTTTTACTACTGACAAAATTGGGCCAACCGATGCTTCCCTGAGCTGAATTTCATCTAGCACATCCCCTCCCGTTATTACAGCTTGTCTGTGTTCGATTGAATTTTATGCTGTTCACAGTTTGCCACAATTACAAATTCCGTGTATTTTGAAAAAAGAAATGAAATTGTTCTTCTTACAATCAAGTCTCTGTGGCTAATATATACGAACGGAAAATCAGGGTTTCTAGACAGGTGGAATGTTCCGTTCCTCCGGCGTGGAAGAAAGAAACTCTGAACGCGGCATCCTGTCCCCTTTCAAACAGCAATTCCATCTCCAAGCAGCCATTTGTCATTTTATTCCAAAGGCGCTAACATTTCTGAAAAATAACATTCGTGGCCAATTGCCAAAGGTAATTTTAATGTCCACCGAAACGACATCCACCGAATTACCCCCATTAAAACTCTCAGTAACCTCATCAAATTACTCCAGCAAGCTGTCCCATGCGATTGTCCCTTAACAAATCCTTCTTAGTTTGTTAATTCAACCAGAGTTTTTCAACTGGCTGTTGCTTCTTCCCCAAGGTATCTTTTCCTGGAAAAAAATGCTTTCCCAAAGCCAATATTAAACTTACTGGTCTGTAGTTACTGCGTTTATCCTTACACCCTTTCTTGAACAACATTTGCATACTTCAGTTATCAGCATTGAAGAATGATTGGAACATTATGGCCAGTATCTGGCGATTTCAACTCTGACATTGGACATGCTCCTCTAGTACATCTCATCCATCCCATGTGTCCTGTCAAATTCAACATCAGTTACCCAAGCTAAGTCGTTCTCTTTATAAATATCTTGCCATTCCAGTGTTTCATCTGGCTACTCTTTGACCATCATTGAGCAGCATTTTCTTCCTTGGTAAAAACATGGACAAAATGCTCACTCAGCACCTGAGCCATAACATCAGCCTTCATGTGCCGATTTCCTTACTGATGTCGCCTTAGTGCCTATATAAGACTGTAAGAACCCCTTTTAGGTTAGTGGTAGTCTCTTATACGCTCTGGATATTTTACATTAATCGTAGATCTCACTTGCATTATCCAAATTCAATATTTTATGCATGTTTTGTTTCTGCTTCACCTTACTCCCCATCTCTTTAATCGCCCAGGAAGCATTGGAGTTTTTGCATAGTCCTGGACTTGTCTAAGCCAATTGTTCATTATCGCTCCTGAATCATTTTGAGAGGTGGCTACCTGCGCCTGCAAGTCACGAAAGTTATTTACCACAATGTATGTTCACACTGCTGAACGGTAAATCTAATTGAGGACCTACTACATTCCCTGTTACACTTATACTGAAAAACATCACTTTGTTTCCTCCGTTCGTGCCATATTTCTAATCTAGTTTTCTGAGCACTTTCGCTTTCCTCTCTAACATTATCTGACCGTTTACAAATCCCTGCCAAATTCGCTCATAACTGCCCAACAAATAAACCAGACCGACATCGCCCCTGGATTGTTTCATATGAAACACATGAAACCATCCATTGGTCCTTGGTAGATTGTTTGCAACATCCTTAAATTTCATCTGCAGGACTACATCCCTCTTCCTACCTCTGCCATTGCTTCAGTAACGGATTTTGAATGCTGGCTGCACACCCTCCCAACTCAGTGTGCTTAGCAGGCTCCCAGTGATAGGCTTCAACTTGGCACCAGGGTCAGAACATTTAAGTGAACAATTATTGTCCCGGGTACATTGAATAAAATGTGCATTACATTGTTGAACTTTAACCGTTGCTCTCAATGGCTTTTTCCTTGTAGATGAAAGTTGGTCACTGAGATTGACGAATGGGGGAAGCCGCTTTGATGGTCGGGTGGAAATTTACCACTCGGTCGCTGGGGCAGAGTACAGGACAGCCTCTGGGACATCAATGATGCTAACGTGGTCTGCAGGCAACTAGGATGTGGTGTCGCAATTGCCGCTTATAACTTTTCAAAGTATGGAGAGAGTGAAGGGCCTGTGTGGGTGAAAGATGTCCAGTGTGGAGGAAACAAATTGCATCTCCGCAACTGCAGCTCATTTGCACTGAATTCGTCTCTCAATGAGAGTATCGGTGTCTGGGTTCTGTGTTCAGGTGAATAAATAGTTCAGTTTTACAGGAACATAAATATAAATATCTGATAAGGAGGAAATTGTTAATACATGTCACTTGATCATCGATCTCCTTTAAGCTAACGGCTTATCACTGGAGGGTTAACGTGGAGAGAGTGGGCATGGACAGAACTGATCAACAAGCAGGACATGCATTTTTGCTGCGCATTCATTAACGACGGAATTCTCAATTTTCTGTCAGACTGAAAATTCTGACTGCGTGGTTGGGAGAGTCTTTTGCAGTTGTTCGCATGGGGACGGGGGGAGTCTTGAGGGGGAGGTGCGGGGTGTCAGGAGGGGCGATACATCTTGGTGCGAAAGTGTGTGCTAATTTAACAATGTTTTCATAGAACTGCAGTTTGTGAACGGCTCAGGGCGACAGGCCGCTCCTGAGATTTCTGGATTATTCCATCCTTGAAATACCGAGGATCTTACAGGCATATCAGCTGCAGAAGGCTAAGCATCTATGAAATATCAGTCTGGAACGTCAACTTGGTTTCTTTTTCCACTGATGCTGCTTGACCTCCTGAGGAATTACATCATTTTTTTTCCATATTATCAAAGCAAAATAGCGAGATATTCAGAAAACAAGTGAAATAAGTGTTCGAGGTGCATGCAGGGAAAAATGAAGATTTGTACAATAGATGTTCATAAATAGTTTGGGTTAAACGATGAATACGAAAAAGTTCAATTCTTGAAAAAGTGTACATTGTATTCAGCACACAATATGTGAACTACAAACCAAAATGTGGTTGGACTCAGGTGTAGGAATATCTGAAATGTTTGTGTAATATACATTATGTTTTCCAATTAATTCGAGATACATGTCTTCAACCATAGAATCATTTACCGGTCACAGTCAAGTTAATTGTTTTTTTTATTACTTTTACAGGTTAATATCCAATATTTTCAATTGAGTTATGAGATAAATGCGTAATCGAAGAATCATGATATATATTGTATTTTTTGGTTCAGATCACAAGCTGTTTAGGCTCTCAGACGGTGGAAGCCCATGTGCAGAACGAGTGGAGGTTTATTACAACGGGACCTGGGACTCAGTACGTGATTATTCCTGCGATCTGACAGACGCTGACGTAGTCTGCAAACAGCTGCATGTTTCCAGCAAACAGCTGGAAAGGCATTGCGCGTGACATTTCCTTCTTCTTGTGGATCAGGCTCAGGTCCAGTTTAGCTGGAAGGCTTGAACTGTTCAGGAGAGGAATTGTATCTCTGGCAATGTCCCTCTGCATATTGGGTTGCCCACGACTGTTTTCATAAAGATGTGAAGATCATGTGCTCAGGTAAGAGTGAGATAAATGGACTCATTCCCTTTATAAGAGAAGATTCACAAAGATGGTACTTTACTGAATGGCGCAGAAACTGCACCTGAACTGTCCATTCCACTCAATGCGTCTGACTACTATTTATTCTGCACATAATTCTTTCATGATCTCATCTGGCCCGAGCTGCGTTCAACCTTGTTATTTTTCACTCGTGTGTTTATGAAACGTCACATTCAAGGCGTCACTACAATTCGCCCCACCAAACATACGTGTTCCAAGTTCCACATTCTCCTTATATCAAGGTAATAGAGAGTGAAAAAATACTCCTGAAATCCCAATTAGTTTGGCTCTTGTGTTTATTTGTGCCAAAAAACACGACTTTAGTCTAATCAGTACTGAAATAATTCCGTCGTTGACACGCATATCCTGCCGTCTCTGAACGTCTACTTGCAGTTAGTGGAATATGTCCTGGTATGAACTGCACGCCCTTGTACTTTTTGAACATTTACTTCAATTCCTAATATCAAATAGTACATGCTTATCTTAAGCAGAAGTGAAACTCAGCATCAATCCATGTGCACACCACGCACCCAACTTCTGCTATTTTATGTGACATCCTGTTTTGTTGCTTGTTGACTCTTCTTCTTCTACCGTATCGTAAATTTCATATTCCCTGATCTCAGCCTTAATTCTGCTGTGTAATAACATAACGAAAGTTATTTTTTTTTCAAAATCCCTGTGGATTACATAGACATTATTATCTCTGCATAAACTTTCTGGAACTTCTTTAAGTAATGCAATGAATTGGGAGATGTATAAATCGTTCTTTTGGCATCTGTGTTGATTATCCTTGATTGTATAATTGAATTGTAAATATACATCTGTTACATTTCTTAAATAATTATCCCTATTCACTGACCACATCTGGCACAACTTGGGTTGAGGGGGCACTTTTATCATGATTCCATTTATCACAGGAATCATCTGGATGTTTCTTATTTCTTTGATAGAACACAAAGAGCTGCGGCTGGTGAATGGAAAGCATCGCTGTGAGGGGAGAATTGAAGTGTTCTAGAATGCGACCTGGGGAACATTGTGCTCGGAAACACTGGATCGCCATGATGCTGAGATGATCTGCAAACAGTTACAATGCGGTCCCCTGGAATATATTGACTATAGCGCTTGGTCATTCGGAGTGGGATCCGGATCTATTTGGCTCGATGATATGGAATGTATTTCATACGAGTCGACCATTTGGCAGTGTCGGACAGACCCGTGGGGAAAACAGAACTGTTATCACAGTAAAGATGCAGGAGTTGCCTGTTCAGGTAACGCAATAAATCTCACAAATGTCAGTGTGTTATTTCAATCATTGATGTCCAAATGAGTCAGCACGTTTCCATTCTCAACAGGGGAAATATAACGAAGGGCCAACCCAACAGTGAAAAGGATTGCGGTCGAGAATCAGGTGATTGCTCCACTTTATTATATCAATTATCTGAGTTGTATACCTGTTTTTTTTTTTGCAGCAATAATAGTGATTGATTCTCTTTGACAGATTCTGGTATAGTTTTGCGCCTGGTTGGAAGTAACACCAGCTCCTCCGGGAGAGTGGAGATATACTGCAATAAGACCTGGGGCACGGGCATATGGCCTATGCCAATGTTGTCTGCAGACAGCTGGGTTGTGACTCTGCTCTATTTGCCAAAGGATGGCCGCTATTGGCCAGAGTAAAGGTGATATCTGGTTTGATGAGTTGAGATGTACCGGAAGTGAATCATTTCTATCCGATTGTCCTTCCTCAGCGTCTCCTCACCCTGACTGTTATCACAAGGGGGACACCAGGTTGACTTGTTCCGGTAAGGGTAGTGCAGAACGGTGGGGATTGGGGACGGAATAATGCAGGTTGGTCATTGTACGCTGAATATGACTCATGAATTCGTAAATTATGAACAACAGATGAGTCTCTAAATTATGCTTCTATCATTTTTTTTGCATAACATACCATAGATGCTGAAGTGTCGTCGACTGCTTCTCCGTCCACAGCCACAGGTTGGTCTTATTAATAAGTCGTTTTCCTGTCAAGGATAATGTACCGAATGGTCAGATATTATTGATATTTTCTTGTTTTTAAAAAAAATGCTGAAGGTCATCGTAGTTTTTCACAATGATGGACCATTTACAAATACAAAACATTCTGTGTCCCAGTTTAAACTTTCTTTAACAATTCATTATGGAAATGAAGATGAGATCATTTCCATCCCTCTTGTGATCGGTATAACACTCGGACCGTGTTGATCTTTGAGCTCATCGCACTAATTGTACTAATGAGGAGACAATCATCAAGGAAAGGTGAGGCTCAATTCTTACCACTGACTTCACATTAAACCTCGGATATTTTTATTTTTTTATTTAAATTCGTGACTGAGATTTGAGCCTCGCTGGCTCCCCTGCATTCATTGCCCGTCCAGAATTGCAGTTGAGAAATTGGTGATGAGCTGCCTTCTTGAACCATTGCAGTCCATGTTGCGTAGGTACGCCTACAATGTTTTTAGGGAGGGAGTTTAAGGATTTGACCCAGCGACTGTGCAGGAACGGCGACATATATCCAAATCAGGATGGTGAGAGGCTTGGATGGTAACTTCCAGGTCGTAGTTTTCCCATCTGCCTACTTCCCTTGTCCTTGTCGATGGTTGTTTATGTGGTTTTAGAAGGCCCTGTCTAACTAGCCTTGCTGACTTCTTCATGTCCATCATGTAAATTGTACACACTTCTGCCAGTGTACATCCGTAGTTGGGGGATTGATTGTTTGTGCATATGGAGCAAATAAAGCAGCAAGCTTAATTCTAGATGGTGGAAACCTTCTTAAGTTTTCTTGTTGCTGCACTCAAGCAGGCAAATGGAGAGTATTCATCAACACTCCTGATTGTACCTTGTAGATGATGCAAAGGATTTCCCGAGTCAGGAGTTGAGTTACCTCCGAAGGGCTCCTTGCCTCCAACCATATTTTGTCACGACATCATTTATATCGCATCAAGTTCAGTTTCTGGTCAATGGGAACCTCCAGGATGTTGTTATCAGGGGATTCAGTGATGACGATGCCACTTAATGTCAAAGGGTTACAGTTAGATTATACCTTTTTGGAGATGGTCATTCCATGGCACTTGTGTGGCGCGAATCTTAATCGCGACTTTGAACGTCAGGCCTGGATATTACCAAAACTTAGACATTGCCTGTTGCAGTAACTGAGGATTCGGGACTGGTGATGAAGATTGTACCATCATAAGCGACCATCCACAGTCCTGACCTTCTGATGAAGAGCTGGTTATTGATGAAGAAGATGAAGATGCTGGGGCTTGGCATAATCTGCTGAGGAGCTCCTTTATTAATGTCCCAGGACAGAAAGATGGTTGACCACCAATAACCCCAACTCACTTGTTTTGTGCTCACTCTGACTCCAACCAGCGAAGAGTTTCCCCCTGAATCCTATTGGCTCCATTTCATTTTCCAGGTTTTTTAATTCCGCATACCCTGGCGAGGACTCACTTTACTGCCCTTTTCCATAGCATGTCACTCGTCATGCTGGAAACTAATTTTAACCTATTTTACACAATGTTGTCGTTCAAAGCATTTGGCGAAACAATGAATTGTGACATTTAAATTCGAGGGTCACTTGACTGTCCACATTGACCATCCCAATTGATGCACCGCTACTGCGGCTCAAGGTCAATCTAATTGTTGTAGCAATAGATCAGAAGGTTATTTGAAACATTTTAGACTTATTGCCCAGTCATTATGTATCCATCAATCGACCCCTATCCAATCAGTCACCGTCCACTCCATCCATTTCCGTGCCCGTTTGCCCAATCTCGAGCTCCCTGGTCAGAATTGATCCACAATTTTGAGACGTGGGCCTTTGATGGGTTTTTCGGCGCCACTTTATGAATATTGTGTACCCTGACCGAACTAACTACTCCGATCTGAACAAAAATCACACTCCTGCTTGATCGACACGGCAAATTAATTTTAATGCTGATGTGATACATAAAGTAAACGCGAGCTCCTCACTCGTCTTTCCAAACTGATGCTGCCAGCAGATTTCAGTCATTATTTCCCAGCTTCTCTTCAGCTGAAATCCCCGTGGTCCTCACGTCCGAGTGATCAGCTGGAATCGATTTCTCCCGAAACGCCTCGTATCGTCTTTTCGATTATTAATTAAATTAGGCCCTAGTCTTGTGGAGTTGAACACGTGACAATGCGGTTACACACACACGCACACGCACACACAGACACGGTCACACGCACATACCGTCTATCTCTCTATGCCTCTCACTCTCTCTCGCAAATGCACACACATACGCTCTCTCTCGTAAAAATAGCGACTTAACAATAAATCCTTCAAAGTACTAATCCGTCCACCATGTCTACATCTCTGGCCGTTGGGGTTCACCAATTGATTTGACCCAAGCAATTTAAGATGAAATTGAAGATATTTGGCCTATCAAGGATCCCGCTCTGACCCATGGCTCAGGTTTATAACTACCATTGCAATACCAATCCACACTGGGGAAATGCTATTCCGTTTACCCCCTTTATAAGTCAGTGCAATGAATAGGCGCGACTGATATTCCTCTTACTTTCCTCATGTGAAAGTGTCCTATATCCGTGTACGTCAGTTATGTGAGAAGAGTAATGAGCTTCTCAAAATTCCAATAATTCTGTGTTGCTGAACGGGTGTTTTGACGTTTGGTTGAAAATAGCGAGCAGATTGGTTTTTTCCATCTCCCGAGGGACTGCTCACTGCCTCCTTTGGATATCTGAGTGAGCCTAAACATCTATCAATATGAATGTTTTACCCAGAATGTTAAAGAAATACACCTCGCCACCCCGAAATTGTATATTCAGGAAATTCAATCCAGCTTCCTAAAGCTTTTCTCACAGTTACAAAGCTTCATTATGTTTTCACACAGGTAGATCTTTTCGTGAACTTTTTCATGGATAATTGGAAAGATATTGAAATTAACTGTGTGCAAGAGGTAGCAGTTAGCCAATGATAGGTTCAAAGAAGGGGCGGGGGGGAGGAAGTTAAATTGTACTACTGGGCTTGGAGCGTGGTAGTTGGGAGTGGTGGCTATTAGTGTTGGTCCCTATAGGAAACCAAAGCCATGAATTCAGATTGAGTGAAACCTTATTTTTTGGTGGGGGGGCGACTTTTGTGTATGTGTGTGTGTGTGTGTTTGTATGTAAGGGGGAGAGAGGTGTTGTTGGGTTTGGGTGGCTGGGTAAGGAAGTAATCAGTTCATGATGACTACCTGTGAAGAGGAGGGCTCAAGCTGCCAGAGACGCTGACGCCGCAGAGCAGAATATTAATTTAACCCAACTGAAAGAATGCACTGTCAGTTTAATGGAGTGATCAGCGTAGGGTTGTCACAGGCTAAGGAACGAGGGTAAAGTTGGGGAAAGCCGAAGCCCTTCAAGGAATTGTAGCCCAAGACCAATACGGTGGTGGGAACTACAAAGTTTGTGTCATTGTGTGGAAGGGTCACGAGCGAGCGGAACCTGGTTGGTGTTTGACATCTTGACAGAAGATAACGTTTGGATGTCAGGTCATTGGTGACATGGACAGCTCTAATTCTGCTGGGATTATTTTCTTATAAAGGAGAAGACGAAAAAAGTCTGCAGCAAAACAGCAACAGAGGAGATGTCAATGAGACAATATCATTGCCTGCTTCAGGTGTATGGATGAATTCTTTGCTCACTCTTTAATATTATCTCGAAAATGCATTTCGGAAGAACTCACTGCAACGGGGCAACGCAGAAAAAATGAAGCACTATGATTGGGCGTTGTATAATGTTCACGGTCTTTAGAGGGATGTTCGCTGCTTCTGTATGGTTGATGGTTCCTTCCAGTTAAGTGTGAAGTTATTGGAAGCATAGATGAAATTAACTTCCCGCTAAATGAATCGTGAAACAATCCAGTACTGCAACTTGCAATTGCAAGAGAATGATTTTATTAATTTTATTTTCGTGAGGTCCGTTTGGAAGATCCATTATATATTTTTTTAAATCTGCATTGTATATGATATAAACAGTTGGAAACAATGCGTTGTTAGTCAAAATCTTAATCCGCTCACCGCGGCTGAACAAGTGCACAAATTGTGAATATTAACAGTGAAAATCTGGCTGACCAATACAATGGAGAAACAGGATTAACGTTGTTGAAAGAAGAGAAGAAAGCATTGTAGAGGGAGAGACAGAGAACAAAATATCGTAAGACTAACATCAGTGTGAATCATGCACAAGGTTGAACGGCTAATATACTCACAGCAATTATTGAGACAAAACTGATTTTAAGTTGTTCAACTGATGCTGCCACATATAGTGAGGATTAATGGTGGACCTGCTCGGTGTGAGTTCAACCTGTCAAGCCTTCAAGAGATATGTTTTTTTTTGAAGCTTCATTTTCCTTCCTTACCGCATAATAGGCATAGTAGCGTCATATTATCATTTCCATTATCAAAATTGACTGCTTCACTATCGTGATTTAAATAACATCTGACAATTCAGTTGAAAACAGAGCAACATGATTTCAAGAACATAATTAAATTTAATGCTAAAGAAAATGTGCCGAGGGAATAGATCACAGATGTTTTGTGCCCAGCTTACCGTCCCGTAACACAAATGGGCACAGATAATGAAGTTTTATTGCGCTAACTGAACTCTGTTAAAGTCATTTTTGGATTATTACTATGGTGAAATTTATCCCTGTTTATCTCATCCTCCTCTAATTTCATCAGTTTATCCAACTTCCAAATCCATCAGCTCTAGTCTTCCTTCCAGCTCGGATATGTCATTACCCATTTCTTACTTAATATCTCATTCATTGTCTCGGCCTCCAATTTCCTCCCCTAATGCGATCCAGAACCTTCAACTCACTACCTTGTGAGGTTTTTTTTTTCATTTTACTTTAAAGATTGCTTGTTCAAAAAACAGTTTACTTCGCTTGTACCAGTAGAACGAACCAGCTGTATTAAACGTTGTCGCAAAGAATTACCTGTCGTTTGAATCCAGCCGAAATGGCAGTTTAAACATTTGGATTCCGCCTCAGTAAAAAGCCTCCCGTCTCTCAGCTGGCACTGCACTGAAGAGTCACTCTGTCCTTTCTGTGGCATCGATAAAAATTGTTACCCTTTGTTTGAAGATTTGATGAATCAGTGCTTTTTTAAAAAAAAATAAAATCCAATCAAATGTTCAAAAGAACAGCCTGAATCGTATGAGGCTGCAATAATGTATTAACTTCCACTACAGATCGTACCAACTCCTGCTGTGGCCCCACATCTTAAAAATAACTTACAAGCTTTATCTTTCCCCCTCTCCCAATTAACTTGGTGGCGATTGCGATCATTTTCAGAAAAAAGTGGGTTCTGCCCACATGTATCACTGGGCATCAGCTGGGAAAGTCTGTGAACGATCTCCCTGTCGTTCTCCCTGAAGCAATATTACGATGGAACTGAGCGCTTTATTTCCAAGGTTACTTCCTGAAATTTACTCCTGTGCGCTGCCTCATAATCACCTTGAATTTTTCAGCCAGAGCGCTTTCTGTATGGTTCACAGTCACTTTCAAATTTCACTGATTCCTGGCCATTTGTTGCGGGACACTGATAACAAAGTTTGTGAAGCTGTGAATTTTGGAACAGTGAGCGTGGTGGGCTGCTTTGAAACGGTGTAATGGTAATTTATACGGGAACCAATATATAAACTTGATAATGTATTGTTACTTCACCCGCATGGTCCGTATATTTGACGTTTCTTCAGATTTTGTTTCTCTATCTCCCAATGATCTGACATATTGTGGTTTCCAGTAGAATCCGATGAAGTCTCCAGAGCTGCAATAAGAAAAAGAATCGCTAGGAACAAGAGCTGGTGAGCCGAAGGAAGTCCATAATTTAAATTTTCAGTATATCTGGCAGTTTAATTCTGTTACTGGCAATCCACCTTTTTTATAGCAATTATCTGAATTTTCCACAACCTCTTAATATAACACAACACACAACCGCAATGCTGCAGCTTCACAGAACTTGCACGAAAACGTGTAGTCACATTCTTACACTGAATAAATTCAGAGAGGAGTTGGTGAACGCTTTCAACGCCCACTCAACCTAAATTTAAAAATGGCGAAAGGTCGATTCGAATGATGGCCATCTAGCAGTGCGTGTTCAGCGCCCAAGTACACTGGAGCTTTATGATGGCGATGGTGGTGACTGACTGAATCATCATTAAAGAAGCACAAAATCAGCAAGGTGGATCGGCGGGTGGGGGTGGAGTTTTCAGCGGAAGAGGGTAAATCTTGAGATGCTACCAGATTCTCTAACACCTCCGTCAGTGGTAGGCAGGGCGTGCCAAAGTGGGGCAGCTCTGTGTGGGGTTAGTTCCCTTTCTGTGAATGGTGACGATGTGAAGTCGGGGACTTTTTGTCCGCAGTGCTCTCTGTTAACCATTTAATAATCGAAAGGCTGTGGGCGTAACGGACAAGGCCAAAATTTATTGGATACTCCTAATTGTCCTTCAAAAGGTTGTGCTGAGCTGCCTTCTTAAACCGCCATGTTGTGTAGTTAAAACCTACTCTGCTGTTAGGGAGAAATCCAGGAATTTGACCCAGCAAAATTGATGACATGGCGGTTTATTTCCAAATCATCATGGACAGTGTCGTTCAGAGGAAGTTGGGGGTGGTTGTCTTCCAATCTGTCTGCTGCCCTTGCACTTGCAGGTGGTAGTGGGTGTGAGATTCTATGGTGCTGTGTAAGGAGGGTTGTGGGGCCTGCGGTGCATGCCGTCGATGGTTCCACGGATGCCAATGTGCATGAATGGTGGATTGCATGAAAGTTTGTGGAAAAGACAAACAATTAGTGGCTTGCTTGGTCCTGCATGTTGCCAAGATTCAAGCATTTTCATGCACTTACCCTCACCCAGGCAAATGTAGAGTACAACATCACACTCCGGACAGCTTCCTAAGAGATGAAAGACTGGATTCGGGAGTCAGGAAGTGAGTTACACACTTCAATGTTTCCAGACTGTTACCTGCCCTTGATACCACAGTAATTATATTGTCAGTCGTTTTGTAGAGTTATCATTGTGGGATTGCTGTCTTTGTGTAGTGCTCACTTTTAGCCAAGTCAACACATGTTTGCACGGTTAATTTTTGTGTGGTCCCCATTAGTTGGGTTCAAGTGCGGAGATTCCCTTTGAGAGTGTAACGCTTTTTGCGGCATCATTATGTAATGCGGATTTGTGTGTGGAGGATTCTCCGCCAGGGTGAATCTCTTTGGAAAGAGGTCAACGCATGAGGAAACATCATTCTTTGTGGATAAGTGTCGCTCTGTTTGAAAGGGAGCATTGTCGTATCTAGGTGGGGAGCAGGCATTTTTTGATTGGAGTTCCCCTGTGAGCAGGGTGCCTGCATGATCTGTTTTCTTAAAATCTGAACCTCTTCTTAAGTGGGGTTTCTTTGCAGCATGTGGGGTGGGTTCGTAACTATTCGTGAGGTACCTGTGCCAATCTCTCGGTGTGGATTACGTCTTAGTGTGGTAGAGCATTTGTTTTAGCAGAAGGCCTATTTGTCCAGAGGAGGTGCTCGGTGTGAGCTATTTTTTTAAAAATCTGGGAATGTGTCGTTTTTTTTTATGGCGGATTTCTCTCGGAGAGGCCTCTCTGGTTTTTTTAAGTGATTGCATTGATTGGGATTAACTTTTTCTGGGAGGACTGTCGCAATGGCTATGAATCTTATATGGGAATGTTCTCCTTATACAGAGGAATTCTCTGAGCATCAATGGTGTTTGCATGGGGATTGGCTTCTGCTTCGAAAGGGGATTCATAATATTAAATAATATTTACAGAACGGAAGGACATCTGCCGATCGTGTTGTTGCTGGATCTCTGTAATTTCCCAAAAAAAATCCTTGCTCCCTTGTGCCTGCATATTTAATTTTGCGATATTTAATTTTCGCCTCTTTTAAAGGCCACGGTTGAATCTCAGGGATTGTGTTGCAGATCAGAAGTGCTCCCTTGCTTTATTCCCAGCGTCCATAAACTTCACGAAGGGGAACACTTTCTCCCTGTACAGCCTGCGCTGGATCCACATTGTTTTGAACAACAATATTTAGAACTCCAATTAATCGCCTCCTCTACAAGGAGAACTGATCAATTTTCAAACACCTAATCAGATAATTGAACTCATCCACTTTAAACCACCGTTTGTGCTTCCTCTGTAATGCCTTCATATGTTGTTTCGCGTGAATTAGTGATGTTAAACAGATGTACTACCCCGATTTAATTGGCTTGGGCATATTCAATGCCCAGTAGCATTAAGCCAACATTATAAGGGAGCAGCGACTAAAATGCTAGTGCAGGCATCACCACAGCGACAGGTGCTTCCTCTCAGTTCAGCAGAATAGCACAAAAAATAAACGATTGTTCTGTGATTCTGCAGGCTGCGAACTTCTTTTGAATTGCAGACAACGATCTTCAATACGAATCGCTCATCTTAAAAACACATTCAATTTTTACAACAAATATCTGCTTGGTCCCTAAATCTCTCCAAGACTCGCGCTGAAAGATGACAACAGGTTTATGCAAATTATTGGCAATGCTTACCGAAAAAGGTGCAAGTGCATTTCTGCTGCATATAGGGAACGATTCCTGGGCCACATTGTTGCGAGATGCACGTTAGAGGAAAATTCGGAAAATAGCATAAGTAATAATGGTGGTCTCTGTTATTTTTGATAATGGTAATCAAGCAGCAGACTCTTAAATTAAGCATTTGACCAAGTGGGACAGCAATAAGCCCCAATAACTTAGAAATCAATGAAGATTCACTATATGTTTAGATTAAAAATTATTTCAATATCAATAGTTTGCTTAATCAATTTGTTCAGCTGTTTTGAATCTTAAATATTATCAATATTTCCCTCTATATTGTCATATTTAAACTATATAAAATATAAAAAAGTACAAATACACAGCGCCATCAATGAATGCAGAGTTATTTATCTGAGAACCTTTTAAACTGGGTCCTTCTGCCTTGCACCTTAGAAAGAGAAGTTGGAAATATATATTTGAGTTGATTGTGTCTATCACATTCCCCAGGTGAAAAGGCCTTTAGAGAAAATGTACCAGTGTGTCAAGTATTTTTTTTATTGTTTCGTGTGTTTATTAAATTTTTGAACTTACGGCCCAAGGCCCTGCACGCTTTTCTCGGTCAAAGGGTAAAGTGAGAATGCAGAGAATACATCACACTAAGTTTAAAATATAAAGCCTTACAAAATTCAAGCATAACCGAATATCAATCATGAGACTACTCAGCTGCCCACGTTGATTTTGATGTTTCGAATCATGAGGATAAATTAGTTTGTTTAAATCATGGTGTTCATTCTTTTCATGTATTATTGCCTGCAGGCATTTTCTTCTCCATTTTAAAACCCACTTCCAGCTGGATAGCTGGAATCTTTGTCTTACAATGTCAAATTTCAACTGAATTTTCTTTATCATCCTAAAGCCCTCTGTAACCAAGTTAGTTAACGATTGAGGTCGAAGTGACTTGATATGTGGCCCTGAAGTGGTTTATGTGAAAGGTCATCTCGACAGTTTTCCAGCCACACATTTTTTGAATCTTTTCTTCGACTGCATGAGTACCTCCTGTAATACAAAAGAATAGATGTAGAGAGAATCGGAGAGAAAAGCAGAGACTGAGTCACAGAGAGTAATTCAGGAGAAAGACAGACTGAACGAACACACACGCGCAGGGAAAGAGGTAGGTGCAAATGGTTTATATTCTGGAACATCTGCGAATAGTAATAGTATTCCAACTGGCTGTGTGTGAATAGGGAGAGGGTATGAACATGAAATAATTGTCAATATGGTTACTTAACATAATACACTTCAGATAGCAACTTGCTAAGATCTGGAATGCACTATTAGAAATAACGGGGTAATCGTTTTCCTTGGATTTTTGAGAGGGCAATTGAACATTTACAGAAATACGGCTCATTTACAGACTTCTGGAGGAAAAACAAATGTTGTGACGCAGCATGTGTCAGAGCCCTCTGCTTTTGTAATGTTCTGCTGTAAGTTTCAATGATTCAATGATCCGGTACAGTGTTGGTGACTCATTTCCTTTCCTTCCTCACTGGAAAAAAGCGTAGGATGTGACATCGATACATTGTATCCATTAATGTGTAGTTTCAATCTCATTGCTGTGTGTTGCCAGGCGGTATTTTAGAGCTCTTACATGACAACATCTATCGGTAATTTTGTAGAAAGAAGCCACCTCAGTACACACTGTTTTCAAAGAATTAACTGCCGCCTCACCCGAGTTTTCGGAATGTGTTGGAAGGAGAGACACGCATCAGTGCACCGCATTCGGTTAATGCTCAAGTCCCATCGCCGGAACAAACTTCCGGGACGATGCTGCAGTCCATCCTGACTCTAACTGCACTGCAGCTTCTGAACTGTGAGCGGTTACCAATTGACAGCATTATGTTCCTTATTGAGGCTTCCACTACTATTAAACAATTAACCATATCAAGACAGTTATAGATATATACTACTGAAATTATTGGGATGCTATGAAAGGCAGTTGTGGACTAGTTTTCAATATTCACAATTCTAAGCAGTATGAAATGGGATATTGATGCATAATAATAGATTGAGAGGATGGGTGCTGAGCACATTTAAAACATGCCCGGTTGCGCATTTAAAGTGCAGCAGCTCACAAAGCAAGGAGGCAAGTCTGGGAAGTGGGATTAGGCGGGAGCCTACTTTTCGACCCGCGCAGGCACGTTTGATCATAGGCCATCATTCTGTGCCGTACATTCATATGGCATCGCCCGTATAATAAGATCCATTTTCTCTGTCGGCAGCCAACTGAGATTTATGTGCCGGCTGGCTCGACCGGAGTTGAAAGACTTCCCGGCTGAGAAAACTGAGCATAAGTGACGCAGAGGTCTTCCCCGCCAGATAGTATTGGAGTCGGGGCGTTACTTATTGGACACGGGCCTTATACATTGAGTTACGTCATTCATTCATATTGTATGAATTGAAGATTGAAGTTGCAAGATCAATTAGCTGAAATTGTGTTTAGTGACTATATTAGGCATTTCAATTTATTTAAAAATCGATTATTTTTTCATTATATATAGAACATATTACATATTATGGATGATAGTTTCAATGTCCATTTGATAGTTACATCAGAGACATTAAAATCCGAAATTGAACATACCTACCACAGCAGATGAATTAATTGAGACCCCCGCTTCTTTTCCTCAAGCACAGCTCCGTCGAATTTCCGTCTGAATTTCATGTGATATAGAGACAAGCACGAAAGCATTAATAATAGCTTGCTCAGCCTGAGTGTTTTGCAAGTTTGTTAAATAGTGTATATTAACACAATAATAAACAGCACAATTAATATTATAATGTTTTTGTTATGATGAACTGCACTCTCCAAATATATTGTTACTGCAATTTTTTTAATCTTTGGGGAATTGTCTTTCTCAATGTTATTCCATAATTTGCTTATATATACTTCCAAGATAGTATCACGTTGTATCAAGCTCTGAATTCAAATTAAAGTATTTACTTTTGAAGAGTCATGCCACAGTTAAGTTGGCTCAAATTTATTCCATATGCTCATTTTGTTTCAGGCTCCAATGTCGTGGTTATTGAGATATCGAGACTTATTCCTGTATTTCTTTGGAACTGCCTGACATTTATTGCTGAGTTTTATTTCGATTCCTTGGGTCAGCTTTTTTCTGCTTCCAGTATATGTTATTCCTTACTGTATAAATCTCTAATTAGCCATCACATATGTTGGTTTATTGACTGCACTGTTGTCAGGTTCAATGTAAAGGGCATATGGTTCCCTCAATCGCTTTACTTTATTAAAAAAGAAATGAATGCAGAGTAATGGCCAGAAATTGCCGTTGCTATAAGGAAAATGTCTTGCAAATCAAAGAACTGCTGGAGGCAAAGATTGTATATTGCCCCAGAAATTATTTTCATAAATTCAAGATTGAACATATTTTTTCGTGGAAAACTGGATATTTTTCCCATGAATTTGCGTCTTTTTGGAATTGTTTGAAGTGCATTTTGAAATAGTTAATTTAATTTTGTGGAATTCTGAGTTAATAGATACTTTGTACATTGTTAATTTTAAATCCATGAAATCGAATCCGCTAAATTTGCTCCATTGATTTCGTTGTCCGGAAGCTGGGCTTTTTTTTTTGCAGCTGATTAACTTATTTCCAATTGCAACTGAGGCGTGGTGACTTAAGCTGGAAATTGACGACGCACCCATCAGTTTGTTTTTATCTTGACATCAGCGCCTCTTGTACAGAAACACCAGGATGAACATTGCATTCTAATCTGGTTAATTCAATTCAGTGAATAAGGAGCCGAGCCCATCCTTGTTATATTGGACGGTTTCAGAGTCTGGAGTATAATTTACTCACTGAGTAAAGAATACTAGTCACAGCTGCACTCACTGGTGACTGAACCAATGCAGATATTTCTATCAGTCAGATTTCTCAATGAAAATGTTGTCAACACTCCTGGTAATACATCGAACAAAGAAATATTTAAATAATTGATTCTGCATTAGCGGACGGGCTAGAATTGTTCAATATAGTATAATCAAATATTAAGCATTCTCAGTATTAATACGGCTTGAAATAACATTTACTATAAGTAAAATTATTAACTGCAATCCCCAAACATTAACGAATGTAAACTAGCTTTTAAAAAAAAAAATGTTTGATCTGAGTTTGGATTAGCTTTTATTTTCTTCAAAATTAGGACGATTTGATCTGAAGTTGGTGCTTCTACTTCAGACATTTTACATATAGAGATTCAGGAAATTATCAAGCTCTCTTCTCCTCCTTGCACATTGCCGATAAATTATATTTTGTCATGTACTGTTAAGGGGATCACGGGAATTATGATTTTTTTGATCTCTTTGCAGCGGGGCGTGGATATTTTTTTTTGCTGCTTTCTACTTAGAAGACACAACAATTAAATTTGATTCACTGACAGGGAATACGTTCCAGCACTGTTATCAGATATATATTTTACTTGTGGAAACTGATTAACATTGGCTATTTACTTTAATTATAAAATCGAAGTGTAAAAAGTCTAAATTCTAAAACCCTGATTGTGTCGGTAATTTAATGATCATTTTATGCACAGGGTAGAAAGTAGACTTATGTTATCCAGAATCATTTACACCAACCCAACGGAGATCCAGTTTAAATTACACAAGCAGGCCTGTTCCCTTCAAATGTGGACTAGATGGGCTCAGGCGGAGCAAAATTTGAAAGGGTTTATATAATTTGTAGAAATTTCATTAAAAGCATATTACGGTCTGTTTTAATTTCCGTAAATTCGACTTCCAATCTAAAATGAGTTTCTCCAATTCGATTAACAGTTGTGACGGTGTATTGTGGAGCTTGCATCTGTTAAACAGAAACGGTGACATCGCGAAAATATTCATATCAAATTTAAAGTTCATCCAGAATTCAACTCAAATGACGAGAGGGTTATTTTAATTTCACCCCAGCGGCTCTTGTAGACAAAGCAGAGTGGAATTGCAAATCTTGTTAAACCCAACCTGCTCGAAGCAGAGCGCCTTCACTCTGCCTGTATCACATTCTGGGATGTAAATTCACTCACTCACTGTAGAAACACAGTTAAATATGCAGTTACTGCCGATTTAAACGACGCACACATTTTTCAAACAGATGTTGCTCAGCGTTCGTGCCGTGTCACTGCTGTGAGCTGTAATGAGCGGAAAGATTTTAAATAGCGTTTTCAGCTTTGGACTTCTGGGCAATTACTGCAAACTTTGCACAGTTAAATTGTAATCGAGGGCGAGCAATGTTGGTTTTGAGAGCAAAATTATGGTTATAATAAGAATGAACTGCACGCTGAAAAATGAGGAGAGTAAATGATCTCACATCTTCCCGGGAAGTAACCGATGAAAATGTTTCATTATTTGATTCTTCCATAACAGAGCTTCTGAACTAAATAACAAGTTTCCTTTTACACACAATTGATGCATGTTATGTACGTGAACATGAATGTTTGTCACCTTCTTCCATATACCCCGTATTATTTACATAGGATTACGTAGTATTTACTGAGTTATCGGGCCTCAAATCTCAGTCTCGTTTCGCTGCATTTCACTTTTATCAGTTTTAGAACTCAGTTGTATCTTGAACGCATGGCGTTATACTCGAAGGAAATGTTACTCAATTTTGTAAATATTGTATGAATGATTAGTAGCTGTCTAATTGTAGCCACTATTAATCCGACAATAGTCATTGGGTAGGAAACAGTTCTTTTTTATTGCAGCGGGAGATTGCACGCCCGATCATCCCTGTGCTTAATGGAGAACTTTCCGCTGCCTTCGTATCCGTGCTCACTTCTTTGGGCAGGAATCGTCTCCCCGTTCAAAGGATCCTTTTACCCGCCTTCAATTTTCTCCCTCCATCTGGTCCGCTCCCTCTGGATTCTTAACCTTCTCTTGACCTTTTAATTGAGAACTGTCAGCGTGACATGAGTCGTCTCAATTTCTCTGCTCCTCTCACCCATTCTGAGCTGTCTCTCTCTGAACTTGCTGCTCTCCATTCTCTCAGGTCCAACCCCAACATTGTCATCAAACCTGCTTACAAGGGTGGTGCTGCTATTTTCTTGCGCACTGATCTCTACCTCGCGGAGGCTCAGCGTCAACTCGCAGACACATCTCGTACCTCCACCTGGACCATGACACCACCAATGAACATCAAGCAATTGTTCCCCGGACTGTTACTGACCTCATGTCCTCTGGAGATCTTCCTTCCGCAGCTTCCAACCTGATAGTCACCCAACCTCAGACGGCCCGCTTCTACCTCCTACCCAAAATCCACAAACAGGACTGTCCCGGCAGTCCGATCGTGTCAGCCTCTTCCTGTCCCACAGAACTCATTTCTTGGTATCTTGACTCCATTCTCTCTCCCCTTGTCCAGTCCCTTCACAACAACACCTGTGATTGCTCTGACACCCTACATCATGTTAACAACTTCCAGTTCCCTGACCCCAACCGCCTCCTCTTCAACATCGACCTCCAATCCCTCTACACAACCAATCCCCGCCGGGATAGTCTGATGGCTCTCCGCTTCTTCCTTGAACAGAGGCCCGAACAATCCCCATACACCACTACTCTCCTCCGTCTGGCTGAACTTGTTCTGACACTGAACTATGTCCACTTAAAGACCTCTCACTTCCTCCACATGAAAGGTCTCGCTTTGGGTACCCGCATGGGCACCAGTTATGCCTATCTCTTTACGGTGTATGTGGAACATTGCTTGTTCCAGTGCTACTCCAGCCCCTTCCCACAACTCTTTCCCCTGTACATTGATGCATGCTTCGGTATGGCTTCATGCTCTCATCTGGACCTGTAATAATTTACTCATTTTACTTCCAATCTCACATGTCTGCCTTCTTCCTTAACCGAATTTTTCCATATACAGTGTTTGATGGGGCCCTCAAATGTGTCCGGCCCATTTCCCACGCATCCGACCTCACAACTTCCTGTCCCTCCCAGAACAATGATAGGGTCCCCCTTATCATCACTTTTCACTCCACCAGCCTCCACATTCAAAGGATCATCCTCCGCCATTTCAGCCAAATCCAGCATGATGACACCACCAAACACATCTTCCCTTCATCCCGCCTGGGGGCATTCCAGAGGGATCGTTCCCTACAGAAAACCCTGCTCAACTCCTCCATCACCTCCTGCACCTCAACGCCCTGCCACGGCACCTTACCACCTTAACAACTGCAGCTTTACTTCCTCTCTCCTCACCGTCCAAGGGCCCAAACACTACTTTCAAGTAAAGCAGCATTTCACTTGTACAGCTCTCAGTTTAGTCTAGTCTATTCGTTGCTCCCAATGCGGTTTCCTCTATATTGGCGGGACCAAACGCAGACTGGGTGATCGCTTGAAAGAACATCTTCGGGCTGTATGCAAGCATGACCCAGACCTCCCTGCCACTTGTCATTTCAACACTCCACCCTGCTCTCAAGCCCACATGTCTGTTCCACTGAAGCTCAACACAAACTGGAGGAACAGAACATGATCTTCCGACTAAGCATTTTACAGCCTTCCGGACTGAATATTGAGTTGAACAATTTTGTAATATGAACTATCTCATCCACGACCACCCCTTTCCGATCCACCCTTTTTTTCACAATAACTTATACGGATTTTTATTTTCCTACCTATTTCCATTATTTTTAGATGTATTTCCATCGATTGGTTTATCTCTACCTTTTAGTCTATTTCGATTCCTTCTCATCACGCCATCTCACCCCCAATAGGGTTACCTGTACCTTGCTTCTCCTGCAGTTTACCTTAGATAATATCACCACCTTCAACAACTCTTTGTCTTTTTGTCTATGACATCTTTTGGCTATCTCCACGTATCACTGACCCGCTATCCTGCACTACCCCCGCCACCACTCCCCCCCGCCCCCCCCCCAAACCCCCACTTAAACCACCTTATATTTCACCTTTTTCCTATTTTTAAATAGTTCTGTTGAAGAGTCATAGGGACTCGAAATGATAACTGTGTTCCTCTCTGCAGATGCTGCCAGACTGCTGAGTTTTTCCAGGGATTTTTAGTTTTGTTTTGTATTTCCTGTACACACAGTTTTTTTTTTTGCTTTTAACACGATTAATGCTTTTTTAAAAAAAGTCATGTTGCTCGCAAACCTACGGTGCAGTTTGCGAAAGCTAATGAAATCAGGCCTCATAGCTTGGTATGGAATTTCGTTTTCATCTCTGCATTTCAAATAATCCCTCATGAGAAAAATGTATTCATTAACATTTTGTGTAGGCTGGATTTATAACCCTTTTATCAGTCCTGTAACCAATGTTCATGATCTGCATTATCCGTGGCTCTATGTCTCTTTCCGGGAGTTAAGTTCCCGGGCAAGGAACTGTACATCTTCTAGCAATTTCGGAAAAGTCCCGTGACTTCATTGCCTTTATTTGTTTTTCTCTGGTTCCAGGCAACTGTAGTCGTTAGAGCAGCCAGCCTTGTTTTTCTGGCCCCAGGTGTCCGAGGAAAAATTGTTTTAGTCCGTCTTTTCAACCGCTGCAATATCTGAGGTATAGTTAAACGCATGATAATGTTAAAAGGGGAACGCCAGCGGCAGTCAAGGACATTTGATATATTCCCAAGACAGCATGCTAACTGACTTGGGTTTCGGCGCGTGGGTTGTTGGGGATAATTTAATTTTGTGGTACTGCCATTCCACTGTGGCCCATGTTCAACTAGGCATTTTTGCTCCCCAGTCTGGAAGGAGCTGTTGAAAGAGAGTTGGCATGTTGTTGTAGTGCATCTTGTACATCCGATAGCGAATGATATAAGAGATGCTTGCATAGCCGATCAAAGGCGTTCCTGTGACTCAGTTGGCGTGGAAATCCTTGCGCATTGTTATGACTTCCATTAACCGGGCAATTACAGACCATTCCATCACAATCCTCACTTATGTATTCTGGCTGGGCGCTGGCTTTGGCCAGAAATATTTTTGGGCGTAGTCCATTTTCCCAGAAAAGGTGACAGAAAGTTGCTGAGGCTGGTTATGCAACAATGGATATGTCATGTATATTAACGGCATGGTACTGTGTTGTAATGTGGTGCAAGAGTCAATCAATATAGAACATTAAAACATTGTATATGATGAATTTGATATGTACTTGTTGGCAGTTAAAAACTAAAGGATAATTTAAAAAGAAGGCGTTGGATTAAGGCAAAATAAAAATAGAAACTGCTGTAAAAACCCAGCAAACTCGAGAACATCTGTGGAGAGAGGAGCAGAGCCAACATTTCGGGTCTGTATGGTCCTTCTTCTGATCTGGAATAAGGGGCTTCAAAGTTTCACGCGGCACCATTGAGCAGGAGTCATGTCGCTAGCATCTGGCCGCTCTGCATTCTGTAATGCCCAACGTGCGTGACTTAGTTCAACTGAAGGAAAACCTCAGTCACCCTTAGCAAATCTAAACTTATAACAGACAATTCCCCCCCAAAAAAAAATCTCGTGTTCGGCATTGACCGAACTGTGACAGTAATCTTTCAGGATGCGGTAGATCTAGAGGCTAATGAGATAATTTGAAGCGGGATAAAAACTGGGAATTTTGCAGGAGTTCCAGCAATCCAACTGAGGCATGAAATGAGTGTCAAATGTTGTACAAAACAGTAGATATGGAATATAGAGAGATCAGAAGGATATTCAGGTAATATGTGAAATTAACACCTCTTGGAAAAGCATAAAGCACTGGCAATGGTGTGAAACCAACAAATCGAAAGTGACCAAGAAACCTACAGGTCACAATGTCAACAAATACAGACCGGGGGATGAGGACAACCTACCATCGATAGAATGCCGGAGGGGCTATATATAGTGAGAAGTTGATCTCTCGGATGGGGTATTCTCCAGAACTCCTGGATAAATGTGGAACTGTGAGCAACATGAACTTGCTGTTGAGGCTGCATCAGTTGTTTAATAAATGGGAAACAGATAAAATCACAAAACCCAGGATTATTTCTTCCGAAAAGCGAAAGGGATTCTACCCTCAGATAACAATGGAAATTTGGGTGTTTTTGAAATATGTTAGCATAATGATCTTGCAAACCTGTGGTTCAAAAAGGGACAAAGTATCCCCGTTGTTGCTTTTGAGAAATAACATTTCTTGCAGTTTCATTCATCTCTTACCGCAGAGTATCTCAGTATTTCATTTCAGGGATCAGTCAGGCTGATTCATCAGGTGATCACACTCAATTTTCATGTTATCTGATATCTTCCAGCCCTAATCCATGTCAATTAAAACTAACTGCCGGAGACAATTCAGATGCCTAATTGATCATTGATGAACTCGCTCTCCATGTGCCTGCCTGTGCCGAATGGAGTTGTTCCTTCATTTTGTTGCTGAACATCTTATAAAATATGTGTTTATTTTTTAAAAAACTGGCACGGTGTGCCCCGCTTTGTGTCGCTGCAGGCCGCTTGCTGTGAATTGAGCCGGATATTCCAAGTAGTGGAAATAATGTTCGGAAAATCCCTAACGCAAAATGCCCTCTACCTCCCCAATCGCCCGTATGGTTAGGGGTGTTCTTAGCGGGTTCAGTGAGACCGATTGGGCGGCCGGTTGTTTACTTGGCCGGCTGTTACATTATTGTTATTTTCTCCCTCTCTGTATAAATTTCCTGTCTTACTAACAGTTTGAGTACATCAGAACAGTCCAGTGTTCCCAAATAGGAGACAGCGCCAATACTACCAAAGGGCTCCGAAGCACATCTCTGTCCTATCTCTGTTTTACGACAGTCCGTAATATGGAAGATTGGAGTCGATATTTTGCAGAATTTGAAACGGGAACTGGGGATGGAGATTCCTCGGCACAGAGAGAGTCTGAGTCATGGTGCAGTACGGGAATAAGCTGCACAACAGGAACCCCATGTGAACTGTAAATTCCCATTCATTTCAAAATTTAATCAATATTGAAATCGTAAAATGAGCATCATTTCAAACAAACATGACAAGTGCAGTGCAAGACATACACTTGCACTGCATACACGGAACAGCGTTATGTTACTCGATGAAAGGCGGAGAGTGCCCCATTCCCGCCCCCACAAATTCCTGGCACATATAATTTAATCTGGTCATCATCAGAACAGTTTATTTGCCAATTTAACAAAATTGGTGGGTTTTGCTTTACAGGGCAGCAATTGTAAAACTGAACAAGTCTATTAAATCTAATGTCTATGTGGATTAAACGAAATCTGCAATTTCTAAGTTACTTCTCAATGTCGAACTATCTTAATTGCTTCATCACTTTATTTTCTAACGTTATGTGTTGAGAAGTGGAGCTGTGCAATAATGATTGCTCAGTATTCAGCTCCATTAACAATTCATCAAATTAGGAAACAGCCTAAGACCACAGAGGGCAAATCCTGGACAACATCCAGGCCTCAAATATTCATTAACAAGTAAGGAGTGCACCACACGGGTATGTGGAAAGGGCTACCTACAAGAAAATGAAAGCCTCCGCTTAACATTCAGTTGCTTTGCGATCAAACAGCCCTTCACCATCTTCAACTGGGGGAACACATTTGGCTAAATTCAGAACTGAAAGACTTATTTAAAAGCTTCCGGCACTTGAGCAGGGCAGAAGCTGAATATTCTGTGATTTTCGGTCATCATCTCGCTCACCAGAGCTTCTTATGCGCCGCATCAACAGTGATCATGGAAACTCCACTTGTCCTGTATAGACGTGCTGAAGCAAGAATCGGGAGCCTTTCCAACCTCTGGAATAGTATTGTATTTGAAAGTGAGTCCATTCACCGCCAGCATCCACCCTCCACTGCCTCAATGTGGTACGACAACTTCATTCTGCATTATATAAAGGGAGTACGGGAGCAGCACTCCAAACATTCTCTTTAACTTATCTCCAAGCCACGGCCTTTTTTTCGCACGGTAAAATTAATTAAACGATCCATCTTACATAAGATCGGAGCCCCTTCGGCACAAAAATGCAGCTGTTTTTAAGAAACGCAAAACATATTCTCAAGGCTTCAAATGATGGACGGTAAGTTCAGGCCTTGTTAGCCCAGGTCATAACTGTAGAATTGTTGGGAAAATGACATGTAACTACACAAACTAGGGGACAAATTTACTGTCTACTTGGGCCAACGTATCCATTTCCGGGTTAATGATCGAATCGAGCCTCTCCCCTTCCCCAACCCTCACCCGATCCCGCCCCAACTACAACGCCTCGTCTGTCATCATCAACATAACTTGAGGTTACTTATTCACACACCTGTTCATCAAACGCCCCCTTCAATATATCCATGTCAACCACCTTCAGTGGTCGCGAGATTCACATTCAAACACCTATCCAGTGAAAGCAATTCTTCTGAATAAATGTTGGGAATTTTAGAGATTTTTTTAAAAAAGTTTTCTAGTTTGGCCATAGCACAAACTTAGGGGGTGTCTTTCCTTTAAATTTATTCTATCGTCATATTGACCTTTATCATGACAATGTCCAGGTTATCTACCCTAGTAAAATCTAATATACCCAAACTATTCATTCTTTCCCCTAGGCGGTCCTCGGAGAACAGTCACAATCCATACAAATAATGTTCAACATTTTCTGTTGTCTCTTGGAATTTAACGGCCCCGTTGCGGCGGGGGCGGGGGCGTAAATGACGGCAACCTGTTCAAATGTCCATTGACATCGGCGGGACAGTAATATACCGCCGGCGCAAGTGTCGGATGAACGAAATGTTAAAAAAAAAGAAATATTAAGATTCTCAATTCTGTCCATCCAGAAATGAAGGCCGGTATTTTGTATCCGTTCTGTTTGATTTGCCTTGCTCATATTTTTGATGATTAGTTGATCTCTGCACGGAGCTCCAATTCGGCGTCAACCTTATTTGCTATTTGATTTAATCCTAACAAAATGCACACATTGCCCTTACCTATGATGACACATTTTCTAAAATTATTGCAGTTACTGTTTATCCTGTCACTGTAGCAATTTTCCTGAGTTTCAATCGAGCTTCCAATTTCACTTAATTCACTAATTGTGAACTGTTTCCTATGGATAATCCGTGTCTGTAAACTGTGGGCAATATTTTTCCTGGCATCCGTAGTTCTGGAAAACAACACACTACCTTTGTGCTGGTCTGAATATCTAACCTCAATCCCAAATCATTGTTTTTTGCTTGCCAACCAGTTTGGATTTTTTTCTGCTACCTCTACCCTAACTACACATGGGCTGACACGGAAGTGGCTTGTTTTTTTTCTTCTTGTGCACGAGAGGACATAAAGTGTACTGATAATTGAAAATAACGCGATATAACTATGGTTTCTGGAAATGAGAAGACAAATTACAGAAGGTGCTAATAACACTTATTAGGTTAAGGGATACCTGTGGAGAGGGGATGTTCACGTTTCACGGCAATAAGATTTTGACATTACAGCAGTGCAGGGGATATTTAGGGAATAGATTTGTTATTGCACAAACGATCCTTGAGAAACAAGGGTGACCATTTTTGCAGGTGGCGATCTGATAACCTGATAAGCAAAATTTTGTCTGGGCCCGGCAGTGTAAATGCTGTCCTGGGTCAAACAATCGATTTATTGAGGGCTTTTTTCTATTTTCTTCTCTGCTCCCATAATTTATTGGTTACAATTCAGGTCACGTGATGGAAAGTTACCGGCCATTAATTGCCTACGTCTGTGAAGACTGTTCGGGCACAATGCTGTTGATTTCTCATCGCTTCACACTGAACTGATTAAACGAGATGTGAGGGCGGATTGACGATGAGATTATGGCTGCAGTCTCCCCACTCATTGGCACGCTGATTTTTGCATTGAGAGGTGGAAGTGTTTGATTTGATAATTAAGCGGCTGCAGGAATATTGCCCTCCTACTTTGAATCTGATGTGAATGCTCTGTCCCTACATGGCAGCCCTGGGTCCGCCTGTAATGGTCTCAGGAAATAAAGTCTAAAATGCTGCAGGAATCACTTAAATTTAAAACTATGGGAATTGAAGGATAATGTAAGGGAACATGAGATAATTCACAAATGCTGCCCTCTCAAGTTTCCACTTAGAATACTGTGTCACTGAAATGCTCCCTCACCATCACCTCGGCCACCTGTTCGGCTTCATTCCCCTGAATTAAGAGCACCAATGCAAAGAGGTCCGTGTGGAAAATAAATATTAGCCTGGGCCTGCTTTGCCGAACTGACATTTACAGTGCTGTAAATACTTGGTAACAAATAAGGGAAATCTACACAAGAAACACCAAATTGCTGAAAAATCCTATAGAACTTGATATGCTGATACTAGATATTCAAAAAACATAGCAAAAGGAGACACCTGTAGAATGCAAGAGGAATTTATAATAGTCCAAAAATAAACATGTTGACAGAATGGTATAGTAGTAATGCGTTATTTGCCATTGAATGGCGTTTGAGAAAACAAAGAGGCTTGGTTCCGAGCGTTCCGAGACATGGAAAGAAGCTTTTAAGGGGAAAGAAAGATGAGGGTGGGAATTTCAGAGAGGGATTGTAAAATGGGAATGTGATACGGGAAGGCATTATGAGACAGAATGATGACAATCTGCCTATCTTCTGACGCTCCATGCCAGAGAGAGGAGGACACAAAGAGAGAGAAAGGGGAGAGGGAGCAACGCAGAAGAGCGAGCAATGGTGACTAAAATAGAGAGGTGGGGAATAACTTAATTGGGAAACACTCTTATAATTTCATGGATTTAATATCCCTTTTTTGCCCTACAAATGCTAAATTGTCCAGTGTCCTCATGAAACATGACCTTGACAACATTCAGGCTTGGGCGGAAAACTGGCAAATTGCATTGACGCCACATAATTGCCAGCAATTACCATATTGAAAAAAAAATCCAATCAGCTCCCCTTACTGTTAAATTGTAGCAACATGGTCGGAATCACGACCCCAAGCATTCTAACTTTGGAAGATGTTGTCGAAGTAGCTCATGCAATTTGATGCAGTTCACATTTAGGGGGGAAATACTGATGCTGCTGTGCGCCTGTGAGGTGGGGGTCAGATTTTTATGTCTGAGCGTTATTAACGTGAGGCATTTGTCTTTCAACCCGAAACTGTGTGCCCCCCAGCTTTTGCCAGATACTGGCAATTCACTTTCCGATGAGTAAATGGTACTGAACACTGTAATTATAAGTGAAAATCCTCACGAGTGGCCTTAGGTCGGAGTGAAGAAAATCGATGAAGTAGCTGAAGATGGTTTGGCACGATTGAGTTGAGAAAGGCCGGAAGTAATGCCCATATCGGAAATGACCACCTCACAGCAGAAGCAACCATCGTTTTTTCTGCTAGGTTCTATTGACGACCTTCTGTCTGGCTTCCAATAAGTTCAATTTTTAGCAGGATATTTGAATCTTTATTTGGCCAAATGTTGTAGGTTCGTTTATTTGCTTACTTATGAATGAATGAATGAATTAATTAATTCATTCATTCATTCATTCATTTAGTTAGCTGGTGACCTAGTTAGTTTGCTTTTAGAATATTCACACGGAAACATTAACTGCGCAACGAGAGATTTCAGGTGATCATATTTACGGATTTTGCCATTCTATCCTTTTTTCCAAAGAGTCGTTATTATATTCGAACCAGATATGAGCGTCCAGGACTGCCACTCACATTCCTGTGAGCAAGACGGACTCCAGTTTCCATACATTTCTGTCGACAATTCTGAGACTCAGTTCCTCAGAAGCCACATCTTATTTCAGCCTATTTAAAATGTTGTTATGCAGGTGAGTTCTGATTTCATTGTATTACGTAGAAAAGGCGCCAGGTGTAAGAACATAAGACCATAAGACTTAGGAGCAGGAGTTAGGCCATTCGGCCCTTTGAGTCTGCTCCGCCATTCAATCATGGCTGATACGTTTCTCAACCCCATTCCTACGCCGTCTCCCCATAACATTTGATCTCCTTACCAATCAAGAACCTATCTCTCTTGGTCTTAAAAACACTCATTGACCAGACCGCCACAGCCTTCTGTGGAAATGAATTCAATAGATTCACCACTATCTGGCTAAATCAGTTTCTCTTCATCTCTGTTCTAAAAGGCCTTCCCTTTACACTGAGGCTGTGCCCTCGGGTCCTAGTCTCTTGTACTAATGGAAACATCTTCCCTACGTCCACTCTATCCAGGCCTTTCAGTATTTTGTACGTTTCAATCAGGTCTCCCCTCAGCCTTCTAAAATCCATCGAGTATAGACCCAGAGTCCTCAAACGTTCCTCACATGTTAAGCCTTTCATTCCTGGGATCATTCTCGTGAATCTCCTCTGGACCCTCTCCAGGGACAACACTTTCTTCCTGAGATACGTGGCCCAAAATTGCTCACAATATTCTGAATGTGGTCTGACCAGAGCCTTATAAAGCCTCTGCAGCACATCCCACCTTTTATATTCTAGTCCTCTCGAATTACATGCCAACATTGCATTTGCCTTCTTAACTACCGACTCAACCTGCAAGTTAACCTTAAGAGAATCCTGGACTAGGACTCCCAAGTCCCTTAGCACTCCACACTTCTGAATTTTCTCCCCATTTAGAAAATAGTCTATGCCTCTATTCTTCCTACCAAAGTGCATGACCTCACACTTCCCCACGTTGTATTCCATCTGCCACTTCTTTGCCCATTCTCCTAACCTGTCCAAATCCTTCTGCAGCCTTCCCGCTTCCTCAATACTACCTGTCCCTCCATCTATCTTTGTATCATCCGCAAACTTAGCCAGGACGCCCTCATTCCTTCATCTAGATCATTAATGTATAACATCAAAAGTTGTGGGCCCAACATTGACCCCTGCGGAACTCCACCATTCACTGGCCGCCATTCTGAGAAGGACACCCTTATCCACACTCTCTGCCTCCTGCCAGACAGTCAATCTTCTATCCATGCTAGTACCTTGTCTCTAACACCATGGGCTCTTATCTTACTGAGCAGCCTCCTGTGCGGCACCTTGTCAAAGGCCTTCTGGAAGTCCAAGTAGATAACACCCATTGGCTCTCCTTTGTCTAACTACTCATTACCTCCTCAAACAATTGTAACAGATTTGTCAGGCATGACCTCCCCTTGATGAAACCAGACTGACTTTGCCCGATTTTACCATGAACTTCCAAGTATTCTGAAATCGCATCCTTAATTTTGAACTCTAAAATGTTACCAACGACCGAGGTTAGGCTATTCGGCCTATAATTTCCCGTCTTTTGCCTCACTCCCTTCTTAAAAAGGGGTGTTACGTTTAGCGGTTTTCCAGTCCTCTAGGGCCCTCTCTGACTCCAGTGATTCCTGAAATATCACCACTAACGCCTCCATTATCTCTTCAGCTATCTCCTTCTGAAATCTGGGGTGCAATCCATCTGGTCCAGGCGATGTATCCACCATCAGACCTTTCAGTTTTCCTAGCACGTTTTCCTTGGTAATGGCCACCATACTCACCTCTGCCCCCCGACTCTCTTGAACTTTCGGGATGTCACTCGCCCCTTCCACTGTGAAGACTGACGCAAAGTACCTATTCAGTTCCTCCACCATTTATTTGTTCCCCAATACTACTTCTCCAGCGTCATTTTCCAGCGGCCCAATGTCCACTTTTGCCTCTCTCTTACCCTTTATGTATCTAAAAAAAACTCTTGAAATCTTCTATTATATTACTGGCTCGTTTACCCTCATATTTTATCTTGTCCCTCCTTATTTCTTTTTTAGTTGTCCTCTGATGGTCTTTGTAGGCTTACCAATTCCCTGGTTTCCCAATGTTCTTCGCCGCATTGTATGCTATCTCCTTAGCTTTTATGCTGTCCCTGACTTCCCTTGTCAGCCATGTAATTTGATTTTCTTGCCCACATCTCCTGCAATTATTCTTATGTTCATTTGGGACTATAGGGAGTGCAGATCTTGAGGGAAATGAGTCAGTAAGTAATTGATGAGACTTAAAAATTAAAGACTGTTTCATCGTGTTACAGCAAAACCAGTTATTGGAGATAAGATCCTCATAAAAGTGAGTTGCCTACTCTTTGAACGCTTATTCTATTACACTTCTGATTTCAGTCTCACAATTCAGCCAATTCACCAATGTTCACATTTTCCTCGATTAAGCTCGATGATACCTCGGTCGGTGCCAATCTTTCTTATATGTTTTTCATTCCAACCCGAAGGAGGCACCTGGGTCCACCCAAATTTGTAAATTTTCACGCAGGATATGCACGTCCTTAAAATTATAGATACTTTGAGCGATATTTTGACCACTGCAAAGGAAAGATGCCTTGATTTCGGAATCTGAGCAACGATTCAGTGCAGTAAACGAGTGAATAGGGATATAATGGCCAAACAAAGGCTCAAAGGCTTACAAGGGAATTTGGAGATCGTATTTGATCCAAGGAAGTTTCATACAAATTGGACAGAATAAATAATCAGGCATGAGGCTTGGGAGAAGTTTACAATTCAACAAAGGAGGACGAAGGGATTGATTAAGAAGTGGAAAATAGAATGCTAGAGTATGCTTGTGAGGTACTTAAACGCTGACTTTAAAAGTTTCAACGGGCATGTGAAGAAAAAGAGTTTGCTGAAGGCAAACGTAGGACCCTTACATTCAGAATCAGAGGAATGCATAATGGGGAGCAAATGAATGGCTTATTAACTAAATAGGTACTTTTGTTCTGTCTTCACAAATGATTACCGCTATGAATCGTTCTTCAGATTTCGAAATCAAGGCTTCTTTCCTTCACAGTGGGCTAAATATCGATCAATGTATGTATAATTTTAAGGGCATGCATATCCTCGGTGAAAGTTTACACTTTTAGGAGGACGCAGGTACCTCCTTCGGGTTGGAAAAAAAAAAGCAAACACGAAATATTGGGATCGAGCGAGGTATCATCGAGCATAATCCAGGAAAATGTGATTATTGATGACGTGGCTGAATTGTATCAGTATGAAATAAGAATTGTAATATAATCAGCATTCAAAGAGCCAGCACCTCACATTTATGAGGAACTTATCCCCAATAAATGGCTTTGCTGTAACACGACAAAGCAGTCTTTATATTTTACGTCTCTTCAATTACTTACTGAAATATTTACCACAAGAAATGCACTCCCGATGCTCCCAAATAAACATAACAATATTTTCAGGTGAATTGGACAAGAACATCAAATTACACCTCATATCCCAGGCGTCTGTTCTACGTCATTAAATTAAATCAATATCCAGCAGCATAACAACATTATTAATATGCTGAAATAAAATGTGGATTCTGAGGAACAGAGACTCAGAATTGTAGACAGAAATGTATGGAAACTGGATTTCGTCTTGCTCACATTAATGGGAGTGGTAGTCCTGGACGCTCATATCTGGTTCGAATATAGTAACAACTCTTTGAAAAAGGGATAGACTGTCAAAATCCGTAAAGATAAACACGTGAAATCTCTCATTGCGCAGTTAATATTTCAAATCCCTGTAACTATTCTAAAAACCAACTAACTAGCTAACAAGCTAACTAAATCTGACCAAACCATCTTCTGCTGCTTCATCGATTATCTTCACTCCAACTAAAGGTCACTGAGGAGGATTTACATTGATAATTACATTGTTCAGTACCATTCACTCATCGGGAAATGAGTTGCGAGTATGTGGCAAAAGCTAGGGGGCTCACAGGTTTGTGTTGAAAGACAAATGTCTCACTTGAATAACGCTCAGCCATGAAAGAAAAAACACATCCCCACATTACAGGCGCACTACAACATCAGTATTTTCCCTCTAAAGATGCACTACATCGAATTGCCTAAGCTACTTCGACAACACCTTCCAAAGCTAGAATACTTGACGTCGTGATTCCGACCATGGTGGTACCAATAAACAGCAAGGAGAGCTGGATTGATTTTATTTCGATATTTTCAATACTGGCAGTTATGTGGCTTCAATGCCACTGCCACTTTTCCACCGAAGCCTGAATGTTGTCAAAGTCATGTTTCATAAGGACAGTGAACGATTTAGCATTTGAAGGGCAACAAATGGATATTAACTCAAATAAATGATAAGAGTGTTTCTCAGTTATGTTATTGAACAACTCTCTCTTTCAGTCACCATTGTTCACTCTATTTTAATCTCTCCCTCTCCCGTTTCTCTCCCTTTGTGTTCTCCCCTGTCTGGCATGGAGCCTCAGAAGTCAGGCAGATTGTGGTCCTTCTGTCTCATAATGTCTTCCCGTATCACATTGTCCGTCTTCTGTTCCCTCTTTAAATTCCTTCTCTCCTCTTTCTTTCCCCATAAAAGCTTCTTTCCATGTCGTGGAAATCTTGGAAACAAGCTTCTTTGTTATCTCACACGCAATTCAATAGCAAATAACGAATTACAACTATTCCATTCTATGAACATGTTCATTTTCGGTCGATCATAACTTCCTCTTGCAGTCAGCAGGTGTCTCCATTTGCTATGTGTTTTTGAATATCTTCTATCAGCATATCAAGTTCTATACAAGTGGTCAGCAATATTGAGTTTTGTGTGTAGATTTCCTTTATGTGTTGCCAAATATTTACAGCACAGTTAATGTCATTTCGGCAAAGCAGGTCGAGGCTAATATTTATTATCCACACAAGCTTCTTCCTGCCTCTTTGCATTCCACCCCATCAACCTATCAATCTATTCATTTCAAGCTAAAGGAGGCATCACAGAATTATAAAAACACATGTAGGAGGATTTTCTTTAAATCGTTCGTCAGATCTGGACATCAGTGTCCCATCCGGCCTTTACCGGACACCCCTTATTGCCTTTCTTCAGAGGGCATTTTCAAGAGGTAACCACATTGGGCCTGGAGTCACATGAAGGCCAAACCAGGTGAGGACAGCAGCAGATGCCCCCATAGAAAATCAATGGATCAAATGAGTTTTAACAACAACACTAAACTTAATCGTTAAACCTTGAGTTCCAGCAATATACTAAAATGAAATTCCACTACCTGCCGTGATGTGATTTGAACCTAGAGGTTTAGCCCAGGTGTAGGGATTATCAGTTCAGAGACAACACCAATGCGCCATCGCCACCGCCATCCACTTCGCCTATCAGTCATTCCTTCATTGACCGTGGGCTGAAACCCTGGGCTGCTCACTTTCTCCCGAACAGCACGACGGTGGACTTATATCACTGGAAAGCAGCGATAATATAAGTTTGCTATCAGTGTGGAGCAGTAAATTCCGGTTCTGCCGTAATTTAAAAAGTTAAATGATGTAACATTAATTATCAGTTAACCAGACTGTAGCAGGCAGTTATTCTACTAGAGCAGTGATTTGTTCGATAAGTAGGGCTGTTGGGAACTGAGTAATCATGAACTTCGGGGATGAGTCAGAATTAGGCTGTTTAGCTGAAACAAAATCATTCTTCAAAGTGCAGTTTTTATTAGCGAATATCCAATTGAGTTTTGTGTCTTTGGCTCCATATATCAGTGTTTACTGCATGGATCATACCACCCAGAAGCTGTGAACTTCAATCAATCTTCACATATTAACAGTTAACAACAAGTTTCAACCATCCATTTGAACAGCATTAAAACCGAATCTCAAACAGTAGTTTCCGTTCATCAATTTCTATTTTCACCTGAACCATTTCCCCAGCCCCCTGACCACAGCTCTGCTCCTACAACCACACTCTCCATTCTCGCAACACGTTTCTTCCACTCCCACGTCCTCACAGTTCCTCCCTCTCCCTCTCTCCCTCTCTCTGTCTCTGTCCGTCACTGTATCTGTACCTATCTGGCATCATTCTGACACTTCATTCCAGACACCCAGCACCTGCAACTAAATATTTTAATCAATTGTTTCTGTTAATTTATTTCACATCTCAGTGAAATACATCTGCGTCTCAACAGCACTGACAATTAAAAAAAATCTCCTAAGCCTTTTCTATTCTAAAGGAAACAACGCCAGCCTAACAGAACATTCCGCATTGTTGCATTTCTCATTTTATGACATCTTCATCAATTTCCTCTACAACCTATAAAGTGTGAACAAATCATTCCAGTAATATATTCAACAGAAATTTCCGCAGTATTTCAGCTGTAGTCCACGTTTTGTTGGCAACTCCGTTAGCATAAACTCCCTATCACGATATCCTAAACTTGAGATAAATAAATGTACATAATTTACTGCTATTTTGTCACCCGCCATACCTGTTGTCCTCCGCCCTTCACCCGAAAAGAGCGTGTTTTCAAATCGTGCAAGTGAGGCTATCAAATTGTTTCCATTATTGCTGAATAGTTCCAGGATTATTCAGTTATTAAACATTATAGTTGCACACAGTGCGATCTTAATACAACTGAATTAAATCGAAACTTGAGAAGGAAGTGCATTTAGAGCAAAGTGGTAAAAACATTCATATAGATATGAAGTGTTTGGCTGTGACTACTTCCGCTTTTTAAATGAAACAAATAGTAATTATCGTCAAGGAACAGCTGTTGCACAAACAGAAAATTTTACTAACAGTGCTCATTCTTTTCACAAAATCAGAGAAAACACAACTTCCTCCACCTTCACCTAACCTGTAAATTTATTCCCAGCGTCGTTGTTATTCCCTATCTCTTTATCTCTTTCTTTCTGGCTATCTCGTTTTATGCCTTGATTTAGTTTTCTTGCTCTCTTTATTTCACTCTGCATGTTTCTATATCGGACACTTTCTCTGCTTCTCTCTCTGCCTCTCCCTCTCTCCCTCTATCTACCTCTCTCTCAATCTTCCTACACCAAACAATAGTTTTCTCTGAGCGAAGGGCCAGTTCTCCGTCCCGTGTGTTAATCTTTTTCGGAGATCAAGATAACACAGATACCGGAGTGAAAACAACGCAGTTCACGAAAGCACAAGCCCTGGAAGCTGGGGTTTCTGGTCCTGGCGAGGAAGAATAACGGCCGATAAAACACAAGTCCCGGGTGCAATCTTTACAATTAAGAGCGACAGAACAGATTAGGTTAAGCTGATTTCACAATTTTATCCTCTCACCCCCAATTAACACGCTTTTCCGTAATAATAATAACAAAAATAATACATCATACTATAATCATCGTAATTGATCTTAATAATTGCCCCAATAATATTTTGAAGGTTTACATTCGTTGTGATGACCTGGGTAGTGCAGTCTAAACGTGCGCCGGAATGTCTGTTTTTATTCTCCATTAGAGCATTCTCCATAAGAATTCATAAAGCATATTTTCCATTCTTAGACAAGGTGTAGAATATGAGAAGAAGAATGTTATGCGAGGATTATTGCAAAATAAAAACTATCTATTGCACTATCGGTGTACGGTTCACATTGCTGTTAACTGAGTTACGGGAAGAATGTGGTCAAGTGAGAAAGCAGACAGGGGTGGAATACAGACGATATTGTCACAAACAGAAAGTGCATTCTGTGAAGAAAGATTTGATATGTTGGTGCTGTGTTCTTTGCAGCAGAATAGAATGTGAAAATTAAATTGAGCTCTTCCAAATTATGATGAAGTTTTAAGGTGGTAGAGACATGGATAGGAAGTGCACATTTTTCTTTATAACGTCGTTAATAAGGAGGGTACGTGGAGTTAATTCAAAACATAATGAACGGGTTACAATCATTTGATGAGAACAATTTTTATCCAGATGGTGGTGAGAATCTGGAATGCTCTAAATGAATGTTTGCTCGAGGTATAATCTCACATTGCATTACAACAAAAACAATTTGAATTGACATAACCAATCCGAGGTCCTAAGGAGGGCTGTTGGAAATAATTACATTGGTATATTTTGGCCTCTAAAAATGAGAGAACGAATGGGTTCCGCCTGTAATGAAAACATTTTTTTCTTATTTTATTATTGTTGATATCTGTGTTATGATTAGGAGCAGAAGTGCAAGGAGCAGTACTTTTCTTCTTATTACTACTCATATGATGGTGTTGATAAAATTCATTACCCTCATTACCATATTCATTACCGTCATCACCAACTTTTCATCATCTTCTTCTTCATCATCAACATCATTATCGCTATGAATAATTGTATTATTATGTATTAATTCCCAGGACCTGAGCTTCGCTAAAAATTCCAACACTTTTTGTCCATTCCTGACTGCAATTTAGAAGTTTAAGGACACTGATGCACTCCCGGAGGTCTAGGAATTGTGCACTCTCAGCGCATTAAGGGACTGCATCTTAGATTTTATCCCAGGAATGATGAAGGCACGGTAATGTATATCCAATCCATAATGGTGTACGCTTTCGAGCGGAACATGCAGGTCGTTGTGTTTCAAGCTTCCGCTGCCCTTGAGGTAATATTCGCGGGCTGGCGTGCACTTTGTACATTGCACACCCTGCTGCCAAAGTGCGCAGATGGTGGAGAGAGAGAATGTTTGATGTGGTGAGTCAGGTGTCCATCTAACCGTACACTCTGTTTGCCATCCTCTCGAGCTTCTTGTGTGTTGATTCAGCTTGGCTGATCTAGGAACGTGGAAATGATTCGATCGCAGTGATCACTTGTTACTTCGTAATGCGTGAGCAAGCTTTCGGGAGGAACGTGATGATTTTATCGTCATAGAATTATCAACCACTGGACTAGAATTGCTGGCGCGGTTAATGACATAAACAATGAAACTTTCCAGGATATTACAGGTAGGAGATGTGTTGGTGTTGTTGGCACAGAAATGTAAGATGGGATGTTTCGATTCCCTTTTTTTGGAATTCACCTGGAAAGGACATGGTGCAAGAGTCGGTTGTCACCTGTCCGGAAATTTCATAAAGCTGTTGGCATTGTTATATGTAGCAGGCAAGGTTTCATTATCTGACGCGATGTGAATAGTACTGAATAATGCCTACCTTGTCGAACATCCACAGTTTAGACTTTATGTTTAAGGGAAGCAAACGATAAAGCTATGAAGAATACCAAGGTGAATCATTACAAAAACGCTGCCCTCAGGTATGAGAGGATTGGCCGCTGACCACAAACAATTATGCCTGTTTTGGGCGAGGTACGATTATATCCAGTGGAGACTGCCTACCACCATCCGTCAAACACCCTTCCTCCACCCCGCACCTCGACTGAATGTTTGGAAAGACGTTGTAATTAACCCGAAGCTAACATTTCAGAGACAACTGATGGCACGATCAATGGTCCGATCGGATTTAGTTTGCTTTCTTTCGTGAACAGGTAGGTATCTGCGAAGTGTAGACATTATCAGTCAAATAGGTATGTTGTAACGTTCCCGGAAATGCTTGTCAATGGGGTCTCAGGACTGCAAGCCTGGCATGGCCCAACGTTTTGCTGTACATAGTGCAACCAGCCATTACATGTTCTCAAGTGGAATTAATAGTTTTGTTTGAAGACCAGCATTTGTGACACGAGTGTGCTACTGGTTGAAGGGAGCTGCCATTGGTTCATCCCTTCCCTTTGCACATCCTCAAAGTGGATGGGGAACTTTGTGGACCTTCCTCGGAATGCCAGTTATTTCGTTTTCGACGAATATTCTCGAAAGATGTGGCAGGACCACAAGGTTTTGGGCTTGTATTTTGGTTGTGGGTTCGCTTGGCTCTGCCTATCCTATGCTGTTTCAGCAATCTAGCATGAAATGAGGCATTTGTTGTCACTTCACCTTTTTAGCGTGTCCATTTTTTGTTGTGTATGGCTGCTCATTGATTCCTTCCTGCATTCCTCATTGAATCAGGGTGAAAACTTTGCCTTTGAAGGGTTAGAATAGTGAGCGAATTTTCAGTCTAGAGGTTAGAGTTTGGAGTTGATTGCAATTCTGCTGTTCGGATGGAATTATAGCATGTAAGAGATGTCACATTTCTGGTCTGTCATGTCTGTCCTAACTATAAGAAATTGGAGAAGCAGCGAGGTATTCACAGCTTCAGAACCGCGAACCAATGAGCTGTTGGGTGGTATTCTCCTTCCACAGGATTTCCTGCATTCTAACCATTCCCTTAATGTTTTAGCTATGTAGAAATCCATCGTCCTCAGTCTTCAAAATATTCATTAAGTGAACCTCTACAGCCCTCTGAGGCAGAGAATTCCAAAGATTGATCTCGCTCTGCACGAAGAAATTCTCGGTCATCTCTTACCTAAATGCCCTGATTTTTATTCGGAGACTACCATCCTTTCTCCAGAAAGAGACCCTTGCAGCATCTGTCCTCGCTGAGCATCGGATATTGTCTTTCTTATGTATGAAGACGATCACCTCTCATCATTTGAACACGAGAGAATGTATTATCCTTCCATTTACTGACCACCACCTCGCCCCACCCCCACCAACAACCCCCCCCCCCCCACCCCCACCCCCACCCCCCACCCACCACCATCCCCCACCCCTCCTACCGCCACATTGTACAATCCCACCATGTAATGAATTATTTTGGTGAACCTTTGTTGCAATCCCTCTTTGAAAAGTATAAATGTAAAATTGCAGTCAATAATATTTACTCTCAAACTCAAATTCTTACATAAAAAAGCCAAGATGCTATTTTCCTTCCTTATTGATGGCTGTACCTGCATGTTATCCTTCAGTTCCATGAACAATAACCCCCAACGCGACTAATTCCACTCTCTCACATTTCAAGCTTTGCACTGAATTTCCGTTTTTCCGACCAATGTGGATTAGCTCACATGGTTTCTCATCGGCCAAATCTGTTAGCACTCGCTTAGCTTCACCACATATTATTGTATCCTTCTCGAAATTACCACTCCCTCCGAAATTTTTTGTCATGTGCAAATTTGGAGGTAATATATTAAATCCACCCATCCAAAGTATTAATATAGATAGTAAATAACGGGGTCTCAAACAATGATCCTTGTATTTCCAACCTAGTCAAAGCCTAACTCAAAATAATTAATTATTCTTGGCCTCTGTGTTCTGACTGTTAACAACTTCTCAATGCAGGCCAGTTTAACACCCCTCTCCCACCCCAGACCCATCTGTCCCCCGACCCCCGCAATTCCACGTGCTCTAACTTTGCTTACCAATTACTAGCTTGGGGCCTTACTAAACGCTTTCCGAAATCTAAACATATCGCTTTCAGTAATGGACCGTTACCTGTCCTGCTAGGTTACATTCGCAAAAATTCCAACAAGCGTGTTAATCACAATTTGCCTTTTTATGAATCCATATTCACTCAGCCCAATTCAGCGATTATTTTCTCAGTGTACAATTATCAGCTCATTCCTTAGTTGTTCTGTCATTTCCCTTACCATTGATTTCTATTTCCCTGTTTTATCCCTCCCACTTACCTTTGCCAACTTTACATCTGCAGGAGCCATTCCAGAATCTTTAAAACGTTGAATGATGATCTTTGCGCATCTACTATCTTGAAGGCAATCTTCCAAATCATTTGGAAGCAACGGATAAAATCAAAGGGACTTCCCTGCTTTAAATTACAGAAATTTATTTAGAGTTATTTTCGTTACTAATACTAATATCATGCATTTCCTCGCTTATACTGCACCCTTGATTCTCCAGTATTTCTGCGAGATTTGACTAATTTCTACCGGAAAGACAGCCACAATGTTCTCGGTGAGCTCCTAATTTTGCATTACACATTCTCATGACACCCTTAGAACGGATATGCATTTGTCTTAATTCCCCTCAACATTTTCCTTTTTGCTTGCCTATAGAAGAATTTACAATACGTTATAAATGTTTATCGCTCCATTAGCCTCATATTCTATTTCCCTTTAATTTGATTCTCTCATTTTTTTTATTTCCACTTTGCTGAATTATAAAATTCTTCCAGTTATCTGCCTCACCATTTTTGGCAAATGTATACATCTCTTTCTTTGACCTAATGCTTTACATGTTTCTTTAGAGACGGGAGGATCATATTCCTTGCTGGGTATTAAGGCATTTAATTAACGCATTTTTGATGTAATCTATGAACTCTTTGCTTGGATTTTAGTCATTGTCTGTCCACCATCACACCTTTTAACGTAGTTTCAAACAGCTTTAATCAATTTGACCATCATTGCATTTTCCGTTGCTTGCATTTTAGCCCAAGATCTGATTGAACGAGTTCAGAAAGCCATCTTGCATACATCCCAAAATATCTTCCTCCACAGCAGGAGTACTGTTTTGGACTTCCAAGTATATGTGTAGATTGCAATGCCACATGATTACTGCACTATTCTTGTTACACACACTTTTAATTTCCTGATTTATATCATGGTTTACATTCCCATTGCTCTTACGTGCTTTGGGCCTTGTTGTTTGATTATTCCACCCAAACCGATTCTATGCCTTGATCATCAGGTCCAAAGTCATCTCTCAAGAGATTATTATTCCCCTTTTTTTTTCAACTGTGCTATCCACCAAATTTTTCAACTTGCATTCATTCCTGAATATCAAATTTCCTTGGATAATCATGTCACAGCGTCTGTTTTTTGTTTCCACGTCGATGTAGAGCTTAGATCAGAGCTCGATAGGAGGGGATAAAATGAGCAACATTGAATTAGTGTGACAATTTGGAAAACAGGGAATGGAGACATTTCAATACTTCATTTTTCCCCAAAAAAAACATATTTTGTAAACCAAATATGTCCATTAAGCAACTCCTGCACTTTGGCATTCATTGCAGAGCTTCTGTGGTCAGCTGCTGATTACATTCAGGGAGGAGAGATGATTAGGTGACCCAGCTCTGGATGAGGTGTGGGGTATTTAATTACAGTGCATCGGTGACTGTAACATGATCCACACATGACCTAGAGGATGCGGAGAGGGCGAACTCTGTAAAGGAGACGGACGAGGGGGCCTCTGGGCTCATCACCCGGGTTCTCCAAGAAGACGTTACCAAATTACATTTAACACAGGAAAATTGCTTTGGGCGACTCTGATTCACTAGGGGTGGTCACAGAACTATGTCAGCTCGTTCAGCTGGACTTTCAGCCTCACACAAGGGTGAGGACCGTGATGTTAGTGGCAGATAAGGTCAGAGTTCCATTGCAATTCTACGGATGCAGAACTTTGCGGACAGGAGCAGTTAACATATCCATCATCACTCACTATGCTGTCCATCGATGTATTCACTAGGTGACGGAAAATAAGAATGTCAGGTGAGGTTAATAGATCATTTTTTTCCCTCAGCAGGGAGAACTATGATGACAAGTTCCATTGATTTCCCAGGAGAGAGGGATTCCCGATGGAGCACGTGGGCCCGCGGAGCTTCCTTGTCAAATGTCCAGTAAATGAAATCCCTCTCAGTCCACTTATTCCCCAAAATTATTCCATTCATGGGCGTAGGCGTTACTGGCTAGTTGCCCTTGAGAAGGTAGGGGTGAGCTGCCATAATATACAGCGGCTATGTGACGATGCACAGTACAACATTTTGATGGAAGTTCATCATCCTGGCAGCAGCCACGATATCATCATTCTGAAGCAGGCAGCCATTCCCACCATCTTGTAATTTCTTTCAGAACCACAGGTTGGCCACTTGGTGATCGAGGTTGCCCCCTCGACTCATGGCTCTAAACACACACAAACTCACCACTCCCCATCGCCAAACAACCACTTGAAAATAACACGAGGAAACCGAGAGCAATGGAGACACCAGGAACCTCGTGGAGCAGAACATCGTTGTGATGAAGTAATGATTCTGATTCCGGAACCGCTCGCAGTGAACCATCCACTACATGCTGTAGCAGATGTTCAAGGTCATGGTGTTCTGCTGCACCCTTCATACTGTTTACAAGTAGACACAAATAAGGAAGCCTTCAATTGCTTTATGCAGTGATGCACAACAGACAAATTGATGTCACTTATGTCTACAGTGCCAAAATGGAGAGAGCCTGAGCAAAGGAGCTGCGTTAACTGTTATATTCTTGGCTATTGGCAGCACCTTTCCGCCCCTACAGCTGAGCTGCAAGTGTTCCTGCATCATGCACTACACCCTTGTTGGCGTCAGGAATGAGTTTTAGATTTAACGTTTAGATATGATTTGCATTTCTTTATCTGCGTTAAGAAAATGTCAGCTTGAGATTGGGTTTCTCTGTGTAAATGTCAGCTTGAGATTGGGTTTCTCTGTGTAAATGTCAGCTTGAGGTTGGGTTTCTCTGTAAATGTCAGCTTGAGATTGGGTTTCTCTGTGTAAATGTCAGCTTGAGATTGGGTTTCTCTGTGTAAATGTCACCTTGAGATTGGCTTTCTCTGTGTCAATGTCAGCTTGAGATTGGGTTTCTCTGTGTAAATGTCAGCTTGAGATTGTGTTTCTCTGTGTAAATGTCATCTTGAGATTGGGTTTCTCTGTGTAAATGTCAGCTTGAGATTGGGTATCTCTGTGTAAATGTCAGCTTGAGATTGGGTTTCTCTGTGTAAATGTCAGCTTGAGGTTGGGTTTCTCTGTCTAAATGTCAGCTTGAGATTGGGTTTCTCTGTGTAAATGTCAGCTTGAGATTGGGTTTCTCTGTGTAAATGTCATCTTGAGATTGGGTTTCTCTGTGTAAATGTCAGCTTGAGATTCGCTTTCTCTGTGTCAATGTCAGCTTGAGATTGGCTTTCTCTGTGTCAATGTCAGCTTGAGATTGGGTTTCTCTTTGTAAATGTTAGCTTGAGATTGGGTTTCTCTGTGTAAATGTCAGCTTGAGATTGGGTTTCTCTGTGTAAATGTCAGCTTGAGATTGGGTTTCTCTGTGTAAATGTCAGTTTGAGGTTGGGTTTCTCTGTCTAAATGTCAGCTTGAGATTGGGTTTCTCTGTGTAAATGTCAGGTTGAGATTGGGTTTCTCTGTGTAAATGTCAGCTTGAGATTGGGTTTCTCTGTGTAAATGTCAGCTTGAGATTGGGTTTCTCTGTGTAATTGTCTGCTTGAGGTTGGGTTTCTCTGTGTAAATGTCAGCTTGAGATTGGGTTTCTCTGTGTAAATGTCAGCTTGAGGTTGGGTTTCTCTGTGTAAATGTCAGCTTGAGGTTGGGTTTCTCTGTGTAAATGTCAGCTTGAGATTGGGTTTCTCTGTGTAAATGTCAGCTTGAAATTGGGTTTCTCTGTGTAAATGTCAGCTTGAGATGGGATTTCTCTGTGTAAATGTCAGCTTGAAATTGGGTTTCTCTGTCTAAATGTCAGCTTGAGATTGGGTTTCTCTGTGTAAATGTCATCTTGAGATTGGTTTTCTCTGTGTAAATGTCAGCTTGAGGTTGGGTTTCTCTGTGTAAATGTCAGCTTGAGATTGGGTTTGTCTGTGTAAATGTCAGCTTGAGATTGGGTTTCTCTGTGTAAATGTCAGCTTGAGATTGGGTTTCTCTGTGTAAATGTCAGCTTGAGGTTGGGTTTCTCTGTGTAAATGTCAGCTTGAGATTGGGTCTCTCTGTGTAAATGTCAGCTTGAGATTGGGTTTCTCTGTGTAAATGTCATCTTGAGGTTGGGTTTCTCTGTGTAAATGTCAGCTTGAGGTTGGGTTTCTCTGTCTAAATGTCATCTTGAGATTGGGTTTCTCTGTGTAAATGTCATCTTGACATTGGCTTTCTCTGTGTAAATGTCAGCTTGAGGTTGGGTTTCTCTGTGTAAATGTCAGCTTGAGATTGGCTTTCTCTGTGTAAATGTCATCTTGAGATTGGGTTTCTCTGTGTCAATGTCAGCTTGAGGTTGGGTTTCTCTGTGTAAATGTCAGCTTGAGATTGGGTTTCTCTGTGTAAATGTCAGCTTGAGGTTGGGTTTCTCTGTGTAAATGTCAGCTTGAGATTGGGTTTCTCTGTTTAAATGTCAGCTTGAGATTGGGTTTCTCTGTGTAAGTGTCAGCTTGAGATTGGGTTTCTCTGTTTAAATGTCAGCTTGAGGTTGGGTTTCTCTGTGTAAATGTCAGCTTGAGATTGGGTTTCTCTGTGTAAATGTCAGCTTGAGATTGGGTTTCTCTGTGTAAATGTCAGCTTGAGGTTGGGTTTCTCTGTGTAAATGTCAGCTTGAGATTGGGCCTCTCTGTGTAAATGTCAGCTTGAGATTGGGTTTCTCTGTGTAAATGTCAGCTTGAGGTTGGGTTTCTCTGTGTAAATGTCAGCTTGAGATTGGGTTTCTCTGTGTAAATGTCAGCTTGAGATTGGGTTTCTCTGTGTAAATGTCAGCTTGAGATTGGGTTTCTCTGTGTAAATGTCATCTTGAGAATGGGTTTCTCTGTGTAAATGTCAGCTTGAGGTTGGGTTTCTCTGTGTAAATGTCAGCTTGAGATTGGGTTTCTCTGTGTAAATGTCAGCTTGAGATTGGGTTTCTCTGTGTAAATGTCAGCTTGAGATTGGGTTTCTCTGTGTAAATGTCAGCTTGAGATTCGCTTTCTCTGTGTCAATGTCAGCTTGAGGTTGGGTTTCTCTGTGTAAATGTCAGCTTGAGATTGGGTTTCTCTGTGTAAATGTCAGCTTGAGGTTGGGTTTCTCTGTGTAAATGTCAGCTTGAGATTGGGTTTCTCTGTGTAAATGTCATCTTGAGATTGGGTTTCTCTGTGTAAGTGTCAGCTTGAGATTGGGTTTCTCTGTTTAAATGTCAGCTTGAGGTTGGGTTTCTCTGTGTAAATGTCAGCTTGAGATTGGGTTTCTCTGTGTAAATGTCAGCTTGAGATTGGGTTTCTCTGTGTAAATGTCAGCTTGAGGTTGGGATTTCTCTGTGTAAATGTCAGCTTGAGATTGGGTCTCTCTGTGTAAATGTCAGCTTGAGATTGGGTTTCTCTGTGTAAATGTCAGCTTGAGGTTGGGTTTCTCTGTGTAAATGTCAGCTTGAGATTGGGTTTCTCTGTGTAAATGTCAGCTTGAGATTGGGTTTCTCTGTGTAAATGTCAGCTTGAGATTGTGTTTCTCTGTGTAAATGTCAGCTTGAGATTGGGTTTCTCTGTGTAAATGTCAGCTTGAGATTGGGTTTCTCTGTGTAAATGTCAGCTTGAGGTTGGGTTTCTCTGTGTAATTGTCATCTTGAGATTGGCTTTCTCTGTGTAAATGTCAGCTTGAGATTGGGTTTCTCTGTGTAAATGTCAGCTTGAGATTGTGTTTCTCTGTGTAAATGTCAGCTTGAGATTGGCTTTCTCTGTGTAAATGTCAGCTTGAGATTGGGTTTCTCTGTGTAAACTGCCCGCAGTTCTAATGACTTTTACCATTCTGAGAAATTGAAGCAAACAAGCACAGAAAGAAAACCATGTTGTTGCCGAGCAACAGGTATTCGGAGACGCAGCCGAAGACCCACCGCCCCACCCCCCACAACCCCCACCCACCACACCCCCCCACCCCCCCTACCCCCACCCCCCCCCGCCCCGCACCCCACCACCCCCCCAACCGCCCCACCCCCCACCACCCCCACCCACCACCCCCCCCACCCACCCACCCCGCCCCGCCCCCCACCCCACCTCCCCCCACGCCCGCCTGCAAAAGTCAACAATTTGAGTTCAGTTTGAAGACAGCTGCCAAGACAGACTGCGGGGGCAGAGAGAATGATTTCCCCAATAGAATCAATCGGCCCCAAAGCAAACAGGGTGGGACAGAATCCTGAAGAAGCCCCAAAAAGATCTTCTGGTCAAACGAAGAATTAGTAACCTGGAAAATGTGTGATAAGTGAATTTAAAAATAAGGAGCAGAGTGGAAGACTCCAAACTTCAAATTAAACTAAAAATAATCTGCAGGATAAAGGTTTAATGCGATATAAAGGCTTGTTTGAAGTCAGCAGTTCCCATTAAACACCTGAATGCCTGTAGGACATGGTTATGTGAATGTGAAGCAGCGGCTCTGTTGATGTGTGAGTCGGTGAGGAAGAGTGCACAGTAGACAGCTTGAATGAACGTGATGACCCAGGGATGAGGAGCTTTGGAAACCGAGCTCAAAACCCTGGAGCAAAAGCTCCTGCGGAAGGCGCCTGAGAGAAAGTGTCAGTGTGGTAGCCGATACCAAAGATGGCTCTTGCAGAGTAGAGATGGGAAAGCCTCGAGTTCAGTCAGGCCGGTTGACTCGCGGTGGGACACGCAACTGGGAGGTGTTGAAAGCAGATCTAAAGCATTTCTTCAAAATGTATTTGTCACTTGCGTTCAGCGTGGTCTGCCTGCATACAGGCCTCCACCTGGGTCACCTGAACCGTGTACTTGCTGTGAACATTAGAGTATAAGACAGGCTTTGACAATTGTGCACTCCTTACAAATCAGTTTATCTATCTATCTATCTATCTATCTATCTATCTATCTATCTATCTATCTATCTATCTATCTATCTATCTATCTATCTATCTATCTATCTATCTATCTATCTATCTATCTATCTATCTATCTATCTATCTATCTATCTATCTATCTATCTATCTATCTATCTATCTATCTATCTATCTATCTATTTTTCTGTCGGTATATCTATTTGTCTGTCGTTCTATCTGTGTATCTATTTATCTGTCTATATATCTGTATATCTATTTATCGTTCTATCTATCTACCTGTCTATATATCTGGCTGACTATAAATCTGTCTATCTGTCAGTCTATCTATCTGTCTGTATGTCTATGTATCTCCCTGTCTACCTATCTACCTGTCTATATATCCATCTATCTGTCCATATGTCTATCTATCTGCCCATCAGTATTTCTGCCTATATACCTATCTACCTGTCTGTCTGTCTGTCTGTCTGTCTAACTATCTATCTATCTATCTATCTATCTATCTATCTATCTATCTATCTATCTATCTATCTATCTATCTATCTATCTATCTATCTATCTATCTATCTATCTATCTATCTATCTATCTATCTATCTATCTATCTATCTATCTATCTATCTATCTATCTATCTGTCTGTCTGTCTATATGTATGTCTGTCTATCTATCTAAATTTGTATCTATCTAACGATATATCTAACAGTCTATGTATCTGTCTATCTAACTGTCCATATAATCTGATTACCTCTTTATCTGTCTATATATATATCCCTCCATATATCTGTCTATCTATCTGCCTGTCTATATATCTGTATGTGTATCTATCTGCCTATATTTCAGTCTGTCCAGAGATCTCTTCATCTGTCTATCTGTCTCTCAATCTGTCTACCTATCTGTCTATCTATATATATGTATATTTTTAGAAAGAGAGAGAGTGAGAGACAGAGACTGAGAGAGAGAGAGAGAGAGAGAGAGAGTTGTGGTTGAAAGAGCATTGTAATATTGTTCATCTGTTCTTGTTTAATAAATGTTTATTTTTGTTAAAACTTCATTCACTCTCTACAGTGATTCTATTCAGTAGTCCCTCTCAACCTATCTAACCACATAATGTAAGCGTTAGGGTGTTTCCAGCTGCTTTCCACCCTGGGATCCGGATGGCCCTGTTACAGCATCTCCTGCGATGATAAATATCATCACTTTCATGAGAACAAAGGCAATGACACCAGGAAATTGGACAGCACCTGAAGAAGAAAAAGAAGCAGGAGAGAGACTACTTCATGGGCTTCTTTGACACAGACAGGCTGTCGGAGTGCGCCTAACAAGACTCTGATACCAATTGGATAACTTCTCTACGCCAGCATTCTCCACCGCTACAATCATCGGAGAAAACCCATCAAACCCTCCCCTTAGTCACCATCCTGTAATAAAAATCAGGAACACAAGCTTGTTTCTTAACATTAGTATCCAACAACACATCCAATTATACAGACAAAAACCTAATTATTCACCCTTCTGAGTTCGATTGGTGCCTGTCCCTTATGTTCCCTCGAAGTACCTAGTGTTCCTATACAACTCTTCTCCAGTGGCGGCGGAATGGCTGGATAAAGGCTGCTGATTTTCACCGGGGGAGGCTGCAGATAGCCTTGCTGGACATCGTCGAGCAATTCTGGGGCTTGAAGGCGCAGATTGGGACTGCACAGCTTCGACATGGGCAGCAGCAGTCTGGCTGATGGAGGTTACAGCAAGGATACTGTTGGCGTGGCATTGAAGGGAGAACAAATATTGTCAACCCAAGAGATGTCAGCAGATTCGAGCTCGAAGGTGACAAAGTCATACCCGCGGGCCGGACCGCAGCGATGCTGGTTTTCTGCTGAAGCAAAGATTGCTGGGCTGCTGAGAGAATATGCATGGCATTTTGAACACTGAAATCCACAGATATGATTATAGAAGCCTGTGCCTGCATGGCAGCAAGCATGGAACTCATGAGAGCATCCTCAGCCCCCAATGCGGAGAATGAGATTTTGGATAGATTCGGCCTGTACCAGGGTGGAATTTGGGACGATGTGCACCAGATACTGTATTACTGCTGCTTCCGCTAGAGCTGTCATGGAGTTAGTGTCCACTTACAGAGACCTCAGCAATGTTCCCATCTACGTCCACTGTATCAGAACAAGTTTGTGATCACAACATTTGTTGAGCTGGCACAGGACCAAACATGGCCTGTCTGCAGCCTATTGTTGCACGGTGATTCTCCACATACACATTCCGACTCTGCACTCTTCTCTAATTTGCATACAGTGCAAGTATTTTGAGTTGCTTTTGCTGTGTGTATCAGATCTATTGACAGGGTTTCATCATCAGTGTTGTCATTTTTCGCTCTCACCCGTCTTTCCTATCCTCCCTCTCTGTTCCCCCTCCAACCCTCCACCCCCCACCCTCCACACACCGGCCCCACCCTCTCTCTCTTTCGCCCAACCACTCTCTCTCCCTCTGTCTCAGTGGGGACCTGTCCGATTTTGGCTGTCATTGCCAAGATTGAAATCAGAAGTGGGGGATTGGGATGAGGGGTTGTGGGTAGCATGGAAAGCAAGATGTCCATCATCCCATCATCTGCAGCTTGTGCATCATCCCAGACAGCAGGATATGGGTGAGCTAGGAGTTCAGAAAAGGCATAAGACAGGAAAGTATCAACACACCGAATATTCGCGGTGATATCTAATGCTACAGGCTCTGACACACCCGTTGCCATGATACGGAGAACGATGTCCTCACACAAGCAGAGTGGAGGGAGGTTATCCTGGTCACCTCGGGTTCTCTACCCCTCCCTGTGTTTTAGGAGTCACTTTGTCCTGCCAGTGCGATAGGGTAGAATATCAGTGATAGTGTTGTACTGTGTTGGATGATGTACCTGCCACAGCTGAATAGCTGGAGGTACGTTGAGTGAGTAATTGGTGTACGTGAGGGTATTGCCAGTGGAAGGTCTGTGAGAGTGAGGTGGTGATTGTGAGTATTAGGCATTACTCCTGAATCATAGTGAGTGCTTATTGTGAAACAATGAGGGTGCGTTACATTGAGCTATGTGAGATGTTGGTGCTGTTGTGGGTAGGAGGTGCCATTTGGAGATGAGTTTGTTGACGTTAACCACCCGCGTGAGCACATTAAACTTCTTCTGGCAAGTCTTCCAGGTCCTCGGGGCCAGGCGCCTTACAATTAATGCCTTTTGCAACTGCTCCCATCCCTTTCGTAGAATGTTCCTTTTGGGTCTGCCTCTCCCTCCACCCACGGGAACATGGACTCTCGCCCCCTGTAAAACCTTTCCCAGCACTAGTATTCCAGTAATTTATGCCAATTACTTTAAACCTGGGATTCGTTTATCCAGAAATTACAGTCAGTTGAATCAGTTTCACCGTAATCGCTCTTATCAAAATAATCATCAATTTGAAACCCAGACTTATTCTCCCATAAAACTTAGCTGCTCTTCAGAGACAATCCCAGCATTTCCAATTTCACCGGATCCTGGGAACCATTCAAATAAATCACCTCTGAATCTTCTCCACGTCATTCCATTCTTCCCAAAATCGGATGATTAGAAGTGGAAAATATCCTACCACTGGGGTCTAACTAATGCTGTGTATGTAGGGAAGAAAACTTCCTGATTATTTGTTTTCATGCATGTCTGCTTTTAAAGCCAATAACGCTGCACTATTTTAGTTTTCAAGTGCTTTCTGAGCTTGTCCTGTCACATACTAATATATCGTGTGTTTTCTGAAGACTGGGCTTTTGTGTCCTGCTAGAGACAGGGATTTGGTCCGAAATCACCGCAGCTTAGTTATTTCATTTGCTTATTTTTTCTTGTTTCTGCTGAAAATTTGGTTATTCACAAGATAATTGATTCGCAGGACATTCAGAACTTGCTGCAAGGGCACCAATTCTCTGCTGGAGGAGTATGTATGGACATCGAGAAGTCAGTTAAGGCCATACCTGTCACATAGCTGCCAGCAACAGGGATCACTTCTGTTCTAAATCCTGCGACAGTCAGCTAATCGTTTACAATTGTCTCTTTGGTCATGGGTGTGGCACCCGGTCACCTCCCAGTCAGAGAGGCTCAGGAGCAGCAGCAGCAAAAGGAAGAACATCGTGTAACAGGTGGATGGGTCCATCGGTTGGCAGGAATTTCGAAGCCGAGTGACTGCAATAATTTGACATCGGAGATACAGGCAGTTCCTGCAGCATTGTGTCTACAGAAACAGGGTCAATTACATGGACATGAGTGAGAATCAATGCCGGAGAAGCGTGCGATTCTCCAGGGAGTTTGTGCTTCTACAATGAATGCCCTTCTCCACAAAAACCGACAGGAAAGATCACTCCAGAGACACGCACTGTGAGTGACACTGAAGCTTTCTGTGGCTTTTAACATTTTCACAACAGGTTACTTCCAAATCTCATGAGTGACTTGTGTGGATATGAAGTGAGCGGTACAAAGTGTTGTCCTCACTGTGACCAAAGCCCTTTTCTCCAACGCGGGCCATTTCACGTCTGGTGACATTGAAACAGCACCTCAGGCACGAAGCACCATCCAATGAGTCCGTCACCTCCTTTCCCCATAGCGCCTCGATGACGTTACGTCCAGGCCAAATCCGGATGGACCTGTGGTCCAAGTTGATTCTGTGCAGAAACATTTCTACGGGGGATCGTGAGCGTCACACGGTGCAACTGACTGTAGCAGCAACGTTGCCAGGCGGAACCTTGGTAACACCAGGTACAGGGGAAAAAGTTTGAATAGTGAAATGTAACTAGATTTCAGATCATGTGCGCGCCGATTAGCGCATTAGTACCTCATCATGGCCGGAGAGCAGCTCATCAAGCAAAGATCCAGATCATTGCTGCCTTGCGAGTGTGTGACCCAGGACGTGGAAGGGAGAGGAGGGATTTCGAAATTAAATAGATGCGGCATTACATCCATCTTGTATCTGAATGGCAACTCACACAAGAGCACTGGATGCCACACACGGTGTGTCAGGGAAAATTGATAACCACGGAGCCATATCTTGGTCAGAGCGGGTAAGGATGGCTGATATCCTTCCCTGGGGGATGATTGGAATGGTGAGGCCGATTAGGAAGCACAGGAAGCTTTGCCTCTGATACCTCTTGCTGCACACTGGTGACTTGCTCATCACCCAGTGCTACCCAAACAATGTCCACACTTGTACCCACTGGAATGCGAGTCTCTGGCCTGGTCCCTGGTGAGTGCGATCATGCCGATGGTGCTTCCTCGGACACGTCTAACTCCTCCTCGTGTCCGAGTCCTGACAGATGTCCGGAGGGTAGGGCAGCAGCTCCGGGATATGTGGGAGATTCACAAGGCAGTCATGAGGTGAGGACATGAGGATAATTGTCGTTCTTAGTGACCTTCTTCCAAAGCTATACCAGTATTCGGCTGCTGCCATTCACTGTCTCCCTGGGTAAAATCTCTCTGGCTTGGAGTTACACATTACCATTATGAACAGAGCTGCCAATCCCAAATCGCAGCTCTCCCCAAAACCCTCACCCCGAGACAGCCTACGTCAACTGCATGAACAGAAGGGCCATGTGAATCTTGGAGGCGGGACTCGCTGTGAACCACAACGTTGTGTGAATGCTATTGTGGCAATGTTGATAGCCCTCTGCTACACAGGCCCAATACCACGGAGATATGGGATCCCACACGCCGTCCTCTGTAGCTCTAATGCATTGTTCTCCCTCTCTCACTTCAAGGACAAGAGGGGAAGGTTGATGTGGTGTCTCATAGAGTCACGCTGATTGGGGATTTCTCTTCGAGATTTACAGTTCATTCTCCTCAATGCCATCCTTTACCATTGAAATTGTTTTCCCCACCTCTATCATTGATGCAGCCTCCTGTAGACTTGCTGAACATCATGTACCTGTGCGCCCGCGGTGCCTGGCATGCTGTATGCAGCGATTCCAGGCTGCATGGCCGGATGGGACATCCCTATCACATTGCTGGAGTGCAGAACTTCATTGCGGCGCTTTTGACACTTTGTCCTTGTCCGCGGATGGTCACCTTTGGAGCTGATGACCCCTATTATCGTCGCCATACTCTTTCTGGTGGTTGGAGGAAACTTGGATCCTTTAGGGAACAGGATGTCTCTGTATTTGTATACCTCTCTGAGGAGGATGTCCAAGCTGTGCTCATTGAAGTGTGGTGCTGCTGCCTCCTACGGCTCCAGAGAGAACTTGCATCATCCAGGGAGCAGGATATCCCTGTTTCTGTCTAGCGCTGTCTCGGGGTTTTCTCACGATGTGTCAGATCCCTGACCACTTCCAGTATCGTCAAAGGCTGCAGTGATGGCTCCCCAGACAGAAGGACTGCCCACAGATGAAATAGATGATAACAAGTTTATGGATGAGCTCATACTGCAGCAGAGCAAAATGATAATGAAGCTTATTCTGCAGCTCGCTTCTTGATGGAGTGAATATTAGGATGTTGAACATGTGGTTCCGTTGCCTGCAACTGTCTGCTGGATCATTACAGTATATTCCACGGAGGGTGTGATAAACCCTTGTCCACTGCTTTGTTCTTTATAACCTGTCGCTGTTGAGGGCTTCGAACCAGGCAGAGGAGGACATGGAGGTGCTGGGCGTCACCTCCGATGTGTAGGACGTCGAGTGTAACGTGGGTGAGGAGGTCCTGGAAGGCGATCTTGACGACAATAAGACAATCACTCTGGCCGGAGCATGCAGGCACACTAGGGGCGCTCTCATAGCTGCTAATTTTTTGCAGCATTGTGACAACCAGCAGTGAGGAAACACCATTGAACCTCTCATTACATCTGTCAACGTACGATTCCAGTCTGGATAGTGGCTGCACATATACCCTCTGCCGGAATGCTCCTGTCATGGAGGTGCAGTGGAGGCCCCACTAGTCGCTCGATTATAGGAGGGCGATGATGACATGCATTGAGGATACTCCATAGATCCTTACATCTCTACTCTGAATGTCTGAGTCCTGTCTGGCTGAGGACATCTCACTCTGGGCTCAGGGTCATATCATGGAAATGCAGCCATGAAATTTAATGTACCTGTTCCTTCGTCAGCCTTCTGCACCTGATCCCTTCAGGAGCACAGCGGCACCAGCCACAGATGCTGTCGAGATGTCGGCCAGCACCTGTTTAAAGGCCCTGAGAGCACCCAGAGTGAATGCTGGATCTCTGTGACGCGTGTCCACGACATTCTGGCAGCAATGACCAGCACCGACCAGGATCAGGCATCAGTGATGTGTCCATTGAATGTGAAGCTGGACCATCACTTTGATCTGCCAGCTGCACAAAGCAGAGGGAAGGGGCCCTGGTCTGAGACACTTTCATTTTCCTTGTGCAGTTTACAAAGTTTCACATCTGAGTGACCCGAACACTTTCCAACATAAAATCAGGCATCAGAAAGACAAATTCCGAGAGATAAATTACACAAGTGAAGTGGAAGAGATTAACACAAATACCCAGTCTGTGCAACTGCATCACCCTAGCTTCAATAGCCAGGGCTCAATGATAGCACTCTTGCCTCTGTGTCACAAGTTTCAGGGTTCAAATTCAAATTTAGAGATTTGATCAGCTGAACCAGACTGGCACTCCATTGTAATACTGAGGGAGTACTGCATTGTTACGCTGGTCTCCTGAAGGAGAGGAAGCCTTAAAAACAAACTAACCACCTTCTTTTATCCCAGGTGACGATAGCACATACTTCTGGCAATGAAGATTACCAACGCTAGTCTCAACATAAACGGCAGCAGGGATGCACAGCGCAGGTTCCGGAACTTCGCGGTCCCTGGGATGGGAATTCTGTGGTGTGCTTCCTGCAGGAAACCCATACAGTTCCGGGAGACAAAGCTGCGTGGCTCCTGCAGTGGCGAGCGGTGGTCAACATGAGTCACCCAGCCTCAAATTCTGGCGGGATAGCTATCCTGTTGGCCCCACATTTTCATCCGGAGATCTTGGGTGTCAAGGTGCCGGTGCCACGCTGGTTGTTGCACCTTTCTGTGCGCCTAGAGGGCGCGGCGCTTCACTTTGTGAATCTCTACGCTCACCTGCGCTTGCAGCAGCAAGTGAGATTATGTGAGGTAGTGTCCAGACTTCTTGGCTCCATCTATGCGGGCAATTTCATTGTCCACAGGGGGGATTTCAACTGCACCTTCGGGGCTCGGGATGTCACGGTACCCAGCACCGCACACTAGTTGTGAGTAAGTTGCAGGACCTGGTCGGGTCCTTCGACTTGGAGGACCTAAGACGATATCTCCATCCCAAATCCACCGTTTTCACTTTTGTGTCACCAGGAATCGGAGCGTCCAGACTCGACTGCCTTTACGTTTTGAGGGCGTACGTGTCCTGTGTTTTGTCGGCTTCTGTGGAGCAGATGCCGTGCAGGGACCACTGACAATGTGTGGGCGGAGCTCGCTTAGTTCTGCGATCGGATGTGTTCAACTTACTGGCAGCTTCACAAACGGAAGCTGGAAGAGGAGCGGTTCCTGGACTCTTTTTGTCGTTTCTGGGCTGGCCGGAGAAGGAAGCGGGGAGGCAGCCCTTCCTGGAAGCAATGGTGGGACTTGAGCTAGACTCACGTCCGCGTCTTCTGTCAGGAGTACGCGAGGGGGTCGACAAAAATGCGGTAATCCAGGGTTGTGGAGATGGAGAAGGAGGTGCTCGACTTGGAGGCAAGTCCCCGTCAGCCTGACGTGGACCCGGCTCTGCGGTCGGTGTACGATGAGAAGAAGGGCCCGCTGCAGGACCTGCAACTCGTCGCGTTCCATGGCGCGTTCGTGAGGTCGCGGATGCGGTTCCTCACAGACCTGGACCGTGGCTCCCCCTTCTTCTACTCGCTGGAATAAAGGCACGGGATCCGTCAGCAGCGCCTTACGCTGTTGGCCGACGACAGATCCCTTGTGTCGTATCCAGAGCACGTCAGGGCAATCGCCCGGGAATATTGCACTACCCTGTGCTCTTCGGATCCGTGCAGACAGGATGCTCGTAGAGTTCTGTGGAGGACCTGCTGCAGGTCGGACCGGATGGTGCGGGAAAGATTGATTCCCCAGTTAATCTGTGGGATCTGTGTGGCTCCCTCGACATTCTCCCTCGGGGCAAATCCCCAGGGCCGGAGGGGCTGACAGTGGATTTATTCAGGGCGTTCTGTGATGTCCTGTGGAGCGACTACGTGGGGGTCCTGGGGTTGAACATTGCAAAGGGGAGATGCCACTTTCGTAGCACAGTGTTGTGCTTGCCCTGCTGCTTAAGAAGGGGGATCTCCGCCTTCTCAAAAACTGGCGCCCGCTCTCCCTCATAAGACCATATGACCGTATGACATAGGAGAATAAATTAGGCTATTCGGCCCATCGAGTCTGCTCCGCCATTCAACCATGGCTGAAAAGTTACTCAACCCCATTCTCCCCCCTTCTCCCCCAACCTTTGGCCCCTTACCAAACAAGAACCTATCTATCTCGGTCTTAAATACGCTCAATGTCCTGGCCTCCACAGCCTTCTGTGGTAATGAATTCCATAGATTCAACACTCTCTCACTAAAGAAGTTTCTCCTCATCTCTTTTCTAAAAGGTCTTCCCATTTCTCTGAGTCTGTGACCTCGGGTCCTCGTTTTCCCTACGAATGGAAACATCTTCCCCACGTCCACTCTATCCAGGCCTTTCAATATTCTGTAAGTTTCAACCAGATCACCCCTCATCCATCTAAACTTCATCGCGTATGGACCCAGAGTCCGTAAATATTCCTCATATGTTAAGCCTATCATTTCTGGGATCGTTGTTGTTAAACTCAACTGGACCCTCACCCAGGCTAGAACATCTTTCCTGAGATACGGGGCCCAAAATTGCTCACAACATTTTAAATCTGGTCTCACCAGAGCCTTATGAAGACTCAACAGCACATCTCTGCCTTTATATTCTAGTCCTCTCGAAATAAATGCCAACATTGCATTTGCCTTCCTACTTACCGACTCAAACTACAAGTTAACCTTAAGAGAATCCTTGACTAGGACTCCCAAGTCCCTTTGCACTCCAGATTTCTGAATTGTCACCCTATCTAGAAAATAGTCTATGCCTCTATTCATCCTACCAAAGTGCATGACCTCACACTTCCCCACGTTGTATTCCATCTGCCACTTCTTTGCCCATTATCCTAACATGTCCTAAACCTTCTGCAGCCTTCCCATCTCCTCAACACTACCTGTCCCTCCACCTATCTTTGTATCATCAGCAAACTTAGCCAGAATGCCCAATTGAGGAATTGACCTTTATCTAGTTCATTAATGTATAAACTGACAGGTTGTGGTCGAAACATTGACCCGTGTGGAACTCCACTAGTCAACGGCCACCATCCTGAGAAGGACCCCATTATCCCCACTCTCTGCTTCCTGCATGACAGCCAATCTTCTATCCATGCTAGTACCTTGCTTCTAACACCATGGGCTCTTATCTTACTGAGCAGCCTTCTGTGGAGCACCCTGACAAAGGCCTTGTGGAAGTCCAAGTAGATAACATCCATTGGCTCTCCTTTGTCTAACGTACTCATTACCTCCTCAAAGAATTCTAACAGATTTATCAGGAATGACCTCCCCTTGATGAAACCATACTAACTTTTCCCTATTTTACCATGCACTTCCAAGTATTCTGAAATCTTACCAACGGCCGACATCAGGCTGTAATTTCCTGTCTTTTGCCTCACTCCCTTCTTAAGCTGGAGGGTTACATGAGCGATTTTCAAGTCCTCTGGGACCCTCCCTGACTCCAGTGATTCCTGAAAGATCACCACTAATGCCACCAGTATCTCTTTAGCTATCTCCTTCAGAACTCTGGGTTTTACTCCATCTGGTCCAGGTGATTTATCCACCCTCAGACCTTTCAGTTTTATTAACACCTTCTCCTTGTTAATGGCCAACATATTCTGCCCCCCGACTCGCCTGAACATGTGCACATGTAAGCGAGATAGAGAAAGAGGGAGGAGAGAACTACGTGTTTTTTTTTTAATTCTGTGAATATAACTATTTATGTGAGAGTTTGTTTGGAAGAAACACCGTGTGTGGACGTTTCTGTGTGTGTTCGTGAGTGTTCTTTTATGTGTTTCCCTTTGTGTGCGTGCGTGGGGTTCTCTTTGCGTTTGTGTGTCAGAGAGTGGTTGTGAGAGTTTTTTTTCTGTGTGTGCATGTTAGTGTGTCTGTTTCTGTAATTAAGTGTATGAGCATGTGTGCCAATTTATGCGCGTGAATATGTGTGCTTCCGCATGGGTGTCTGAGGATTTGTGTTTGTGTTTGTGTGTCTGTGTGCACGTGTGTGTGTTTCTTGTATGGAATTATTTTTTTGAATGAGAGTTAGTCATGTTTGCAGGTGTGAGAGAGAGTGTTTGTGAGATTGTGTGTGTGTCTGCCTCTGTGTGTGTGTCAGTTCGTTCGCTTGCGTGCATGTGGTCTATGGGTACCTGTTCGTTCGTGCAGGAGAGTGTGTGCATGTCAGCTTGGGTGTGTGAATGCCTGAGCATGTGAATGTCTGTGTGTGTTTGAATGTGTGTATGTGTGATTCTATTTATATTTTTGTCTGCGTGCGTGCTCTTGCTTTTCTGTGCATTTGTGTCAGATAGTGCTTTTGAGAGTTTGTGTGTGCACATGAGAGTGTGCCTGTGTCTAAGTATGTGTGCAAGCAAGGGTGCATTTCTGTATTTGTTTCCAAATATGTGTTTTTGTATTTGTGCCTGTCTGTTTGTGTTTCTGTGAGTTTGTGTGTTTGTGTGGTTGTAAACACTCTACATTAAACCACTGCTCCCCCAATGGCTGGGCTGCTTGTCCAGCATGGGTACTCCTCACTGATTTGACAGGAAAAACACTTTATTAAATCACTGTCTTCCCATTGGCCGTGGTGCCTTTCCAGCATGGATACTCCTCACTGATTGGACAGGAAAAACACTTCATTTTATCACAGTCCTCCCTTTGGCCATGCGGCATGTCCATCATGTATACTCTTCACTGATTGGACAGAAAAACTTCATTAAATCCTCGCATTGGCCTGGCTGCCTGTCCATCACGGATACTCCTCACTGATTGGATATAAATAAAACACTAGAACAGATCATTCTCTTCACATTGGCCGGGCTAACTGTCCATCATGTATTCTCCTCACTGATTGGACAGAAACAACACTGCATTAAAATATTGTCCTCCCATTGGCCGGGCAGCTTGTCCATCATGGATACACCTCACTGATTGGAGAGGAAAAAAACCTTCACTAAATCACTGACGTCCCCTTGGCCGACTGCAAGTACATCTTGGATACTCCTCACTGATTGAACAGGAAAACACACTTCATTAAATCATTCTCCTCCCATTGGCGGGTAGCCTGTCCATCATCGATTCTCCTCACTGGCGGGACAGAAAACACACTTCATTAAATCACTGTCCTCTCATTGGCCAGGCGGCCTGTCCATCATGTATACCCCTCACTGATCGGACAGAAATACACTCTACATTAAACTACTGCTCCCCCATTGGTCGGGCTGCCTGTCCAGCATGGATACTCCTCACTGATTTGACAGGAAAAATACTTTATTAATTCACTGTCCTCCTATTGGCCGGTTTGCCTGTCCATCATGGGTTCTCCTCACTGGCTGGACATATAAACACAGTACATTAAATCACTGCCCTCCCATTGGCCGTGGTGCCTTTCCAGCATTCCTCTCCTTCCTAGAACCACGATAGGGTCCTCTTTGTCCTCAGTTATCAACCCACCAGCCGCCGCATTCAATAGATCATCCTCTGCCATTTCCACAAAATCTGGCGTGATGCCACCACCAAACACGTCTTCACTTCAACCCCCCTGGCGGCCTTGCGCAGGGATCGTTCCCTCCGGGACACCCTGGTCCTCTCCTCCATCACCCCCTACACCTCAACCACCTCCCACGGCACCTTCCCATGCAACCGCGGAAGGTGCAACACCTGCTCCTTTACTTCCCCCCTCCTCACCGTCCAACGGCCTAAACACTCCTTTCAAGTGAAGCAGCATTTCACTTGCACTTCAATCAATTTAATCTACTGTATTCGCAGCTCCCAATGCGGTTTCCTTTACATTTGACAGACTAAACGCAGGCTGGGTTACCACTTCGTGGAACGCCTTTGGTCTGTCCGCAAGCATGACCCAGGCCTCCATGTCACTTGCCTTTTAGCACACCACCCTGCTGTCATGCCCACATGTCATTACCTGCCCTGCTGCAATGTTCCTGTGAAGCTCAACGCAAAATGGAGGAACAGCACCTAACCTTCCGACTGGGCACTTTACATCCTTCCAGACAGAATGTTGGGTTCAACAACTTTAAATCATGAAATCTCTGCTCCATCGCCACCCCCTTTCTGATCCACATTTTTCCTATAATTTATATACATTTCTCTTTTCCAACCTATTTCCATTATTTTTAAATGTATTTACATCCATTATTTCATCTCTACCTTTTAGCTTGTTTCGATCCCTTCCCCCTACACCACCCCCATTAGGGTTATCTGCCCCTTGCTCGTCCTGTTTTCTACCGTTAATGTCACCATTAGTACATATCTTTGCTAAATGTCACCACCGTCAACATCTCTTCGTCCGTTTAACAATGACATCTTTTGGAAATTTCCTCCTCTCACTGGCCTTCTTTTCAGCTCAACCAATCCCACCCCCAACCCCCCTAAACCAGCTTCCATTTCACGTGTTTTCAATTTTTCCTTAGTTCTGATGAAGAGTCATTCGGACTCGAAACGTTTACTGCTTTGCCCTCCGCAGATACTGTAAGAACTGCTGAGTTGTTCCAGGTATTTTTGTTTTTGTTTAGAAAAACTCGCAGATGAGAACCAGATCAGAGGTTGAGGTCATAAAGAGGGATCGAGGTATGGGTCAAGGGTTAAAGGATAGGAGGTCTATTTAGGGTCAGCATTGGGGGTTAAAGGGGAAATGGATAGAGATAGACAGAGACACAGAGCGAGAGAGAAACAGAGATAGAAAGAAAGAGGGAGACAGAGAGAGAGACAGAGAGAAAGAGCGAGAGAGAGAGAGAGAGAGACAGAGAGAAAGACACAGAGAAACACTGAGAGAGCCAGAGAGAGACAGAGAAAGAGAGAGAGAGAAAAACAGAGACAGAGAGAGATAGAGAGAGAGAAATAAAGAGAGACAAAAAGAGAGTATATGCTAATTTTCAAATTAACGTGTCAGATTCTATTTAAAGACCACGGAATAAATTTTAATTAATTCACCAAAAATTATCTCAGCTGAATTCAACAATTCAATTTCTGAATCTGATTTTACATTGATATTTGTTATATTTAATTCATTTAATTCCTATATGCCCAAAATTAAACTTGACGGAGTGGGATTGACATCTCTCACTTTTGTCCAGAGAGTTAGATCATCAAATCAAATTATTTGAGATATGAATGTTAATAAATCCAGATCAGCAACATATTGTAAACCGATTCCATGATATTAATCATTGGGAACAATACCACATGAACTTGATGTGTTCAATAACATGGAACTTTTCAATTATGAATCTGAGTAAATCCAACATGTTAAAAATGATTCCTATTCCATATTAATAAACACTGGTAAGTATACTGTCTGAACTTTCTGTGTTCATTACAATGGAAGTAATAAGTGACAGAGACAATCAGCTCCCATGGAGACTGACATTAATTACAGTCAGTGTTGGAACAGCATCATCTCACTTATATTAGGGAAACTGTACTGATCAGCATCCAGTCAAATGCATATTAGTGACTTCAAGGTAAATAACCAATACGGACATATGACATGAAATTGCAGTGTTATGAACCGTCCAATTACAGGACTGACCACTTTTATACAAAGGTCCCGGTGGTTATGACACCACCTTCCATCAGCGGGAATTGTGGTAGTCGAGGGTGCACTGTGTGGTGGGGAGATAAACACCATTTAAATGACGTTCGGAGGTCTGCTTTGGAGCTTCCTGACCCACATCCAGGGCGGAATGAGGGCAGCTCCACTTCCCCCAGGGGAAAGTTGGAAACCAAGTTTAATCTCATGAATGCTCTTTAATGGAGCATTAGAGCGGACCCTTGTGGGCGGTCAAAGCTTCACCGGGCCAATCCATTCCGGTTCCCATCGTGGTAAACCTGGTGTGTAATGGGTGAGGGTAAACTCTCTCGTTCTTGGCTGACACTGCAGGCTGTTCTCCCCATTCAATCCACTCTCCTCACTGCTGGGGTCTCAGGCCAAGCTGATGGTGTGAAGGCGAGGAGCAGGAGAAAGGCAAGAAGAAAATCTGGGAGTGGGGGATAGGGTTCATCCCGAAGATGTGGAAGGAGGTCAGAAAAGAGAAGGAGAGTGAGAAAGGCTAAGTTTATTTCGTGGTGGTACGCCGGATGGAATCTAAATGGGGATTGGGTAGTTGGTCTGTAAAGTGGGTGTTCGTAGGTCCTCAGTAAAGGACGGCAAGGAGGTGGTCTGCAAATTTTCGTGGTGGCGTGGTGTGGAAGTTGGTCTGTAAAGGCTGTAGGCAGGAGGGCTGTAAAGGGGAGTGGGGATGGTGCTCTTTATAGGAAGATTGGAAGGTGAACTCTAAAAGGGAGGAGTGGAAGATGGTGCGTCAAGGAGTGTGTGGAAGCTAGTCTAAGTGGGGTTTGTGGAAAGTGGTCTTTAAAGGGGCTGTGGAAGGTTTTTGTAAAGGGGAGTGAAAGGTGGTCTGTAAACGTGGAATGGAAGGTGGTCTGTAAAGCGGAAGTGATAATGTTTGTCTGAAATCTGTAGAGTGGAAGATGTTCTCTAAATGGTCATGTGTATGGTGGATGATGGTCCGAAAAGGGGGATGTCGAACTTGTCCATTAAAAGAGGTTTTGGAAGGTGGTCTATAAAGGGATTGTGGAAAATGACCTATAAAAGTTTCATACCCTTACGCCCTCATCTCAATGAATTTCGGGCTCGGCATGATGCTGAACTCTTCTTCCGCCGTCTTCGTCTCCGTGCTCACTCCTTTGGGCAGGAGTCCTCTCCCCGTTCAACGGATCCTTTTACCCACCTCCAATATTCTCCCTCCACTTGGACCCCTCCCTCTGGATTCTTACCTTCTCTTGATCTTTTCATTGAGAACTGTCGGCGTGACATTAGCCGTCTCAATTTCTCTGCTCCTCTCACCCATTCTAATCTGTCTCTCTCTGAACTCACTGCACTCCGTTCTCTCAGGTCCAACCCCAACATTGTCATCAAACCCGCTGACAAGGGTGGTACTGTTGTTGTCTGGTGCATTGACATCTACCTCGCGGAGGCTGAGCGTCAACTCGCAGACGTTTCCTCCTACCTCTCCCTGGACCATGACCCCACCACTGAACATCAAGCCATTGTTTCCAGGACTGTCACTGACCTCATCTCCTCTGGAGATCTTCCTCCCACAGCTTCCAACTTGATAGTCGCCCAACCTCGGACGGCCCGCTTCTACCTCCTACCCAAAATCCACAAACAGAACTGTCCTGGCAGACCGATCGTGTCAGCCTGTTCCTGCCCCACGGAACTCATTTCTCGTTATCTTGACTCCCTTCTCTCTCCCCTTGTCCAGTCCCTTCCCACCTACATCCGTGATTCCTCTGACACCTTACATCACATCAACAATTTCCAGTTCCCTGGCCCCAACCGCTTCCTCTTCACCATGGATGTCCAATCCCTCTACACCTCCATCCCCCACCAGGATGGTCTGAGGGCCCTTAGCTTCTTCCTTGAAGAGAGGCCCCAACAATCCCCATCCACCACTACTCTCCTCCGTCTTGCTGAACTTGTTCTCACACTGAACAATTTCTCCTTTAACTCCTCTCACTTCCTCCAAATAAAAGGTGTGGCTATGGGTACCCGCATGGGCCCCAGCTATGCCTGTCTCTTTATGGGGTATGTGGAACATTCCTTGTTCCAGTCCTACTCCGGCCCCCTCCCACAACTCTTTCTCCGGTACATCGATGATTACTTCGGTGCTGCTTCATGCTCTCGTCGGGACCTGGAAAAATTTATTAATTTTGCTTCAATCTCCACCCCTCCATCATTTTCACATAGTCCATCTCTGACACTTCTCTTCCCTTCCTTGACCTCTCTGTCTCAATTTCTGATGATAGACTGTCCACCAATATCCATTACAAGCCTACCGACTCCCACAGCTACCTCGACTACAGCTCCTCACACCCCGCTTCCTGTAAAGACTCCATCCCATTCTCTCAGTTCCTTCGCCTCCATCGCATCTGTTCTGATGGCGCTACCTTCAAAAACAGCTCCTCTGACATGTCCTCCTTCTTCCTTAACCGAGGTTTTCCATCCACGGTTGTTGACAGGGCCCTCAACCGTGTCCAGCCCATATCCCACGCATCCTCCCTCACGCCTTCTCCTCCTTCCCAGAAACATGATAGGGTCCCCCTTGTCCTCACTTATCACCCCACCAGCCTCCGCATTCAAAGAATCATCCTCCGCCATTTCCGCCAACTCCAGCATGATGCCACTACCAAACACATCTTCCCTTCACCCCCCTTGACGGCATTCCGTAGGGATCGTTCCCTCCGGGACACCCTGGTCCACTCCTCCATCACCCCCTACTCCTGAAACCCCACTTATGGCACCTCCCCATGCCCACGCAGAAGATGCAACACCTGCCCCTTCACTTCCTCTCTCCTCACCGTCCAAGGGCCCAAACACTCCTTTCAAGTGAAGCAGCATTTCACTTGCATTTCCCCTAACTTAGTCTACTGCATTCGTTGCTCCCAATGCGGTCTCCTCTACATTGGAGAGACCAAACGCAAACTGGGCGACCGTTTTGCGGAACACCTGCGGTCTGTCCGCAAGAAAGACCCAAACCTCCCTGTCGCTTGCCATTTTAACACTCCACCCTGTTCTCTTGCCAACATGTCTGTCCTTGGCTTGCTGCATTGTTCCAGTGAAGCCCAACGCAAACTGGAGGAACAGCACCTCATCTTCCGACTAGGCACTTTACAGCCCTCTGGGCTGAATATTGAATTCAACAACTTTAGATCTTAAACTCCCCCTCCCCCCATCCCCACCCCGTTTCTTTCCCCCCCCCCCACCCTCTTTTTTTTCAATAATTTATATAGATTCTTCTTTCCCCACCTATTTCCATTATTTTTAAATCTAAAACTAAAACCTTTAGTCTTTCCACCCCACCCCCACTAGAGCTGTACTTTGAATATCCTGTATTCCATTCTTAATTAGCACTTTTCTCAGACAAAGACCACCACCTTCAACACCTCTTTGACCCTTTTGTCTCTGTCATCTTTTGATTATCTGCTCACACCACACCCTCAATGTGTCCCTTCCCCCCCGCCCCCCACCCACCTTAAACCAATTTATATTTCTCCCTTGTTGAAACTATGCTGCAGTTCTGCCGAAGGGCCATGTAGGCTCGAAACGTTGACTGATTTCTTCTCCGCCGATGCTGCCAGACTTGCTGAGTTTTTCCAGGTAATTCTGTTTTTGTTTTGTATTAAAAGGGTGAATACGTTAGCCTTAAAAGGGGGCGTGGAAGTTGATCTATAAAGGGTGTATGTATGGTGGTCTGCAAAAGGGCGTGGCATGAAAAGTTCTGCTGTGTAAGGTGATTTTTGAAGTGCGGTGTGGATGGTGGTCTATAAAGGGGCAATGAAATCTGGTTTGTAAAAGGATGTGAAGAAGGTATGTAAACGGTGTGGGCTTGTGCACTGAGGGGATAGGGACATACTGTGTTCTCGCCAAGGGTGCTATTGATTGACATTGAGGTCCTGGGGGCCATTTGAGGTTTCTGTGTGTCAGGGGTACGTTTATAGTGAAAGGATGAATTGGGATTTCGTAGGGTTGGAGGGTGAATGTTTAGTGCTCTTCGGGAGGTTCATGGAGGGCGACTATAAAGATGACATTGTAAAAAGTTATAGGCAGATACAGGGTGGACCATGGGAACAGTAACGGTTCTGGGCTCCAGGAAAGGAAAGGCTGGTACAGTTTTCTTTTTCTCTTCGTATTAGGGTCGAGGGTGAGGCGGGAAGATTATAAGCTCCCGGAGAAAAGTATGAATGTGACATTGCGGGGCTTTTGATAGTGATTTGCAGAAAGTTGTGGGTGAAAGGGGCATTGTAAAATGTTCAGGAGCTGGTGCGGAAATTCAAACATCTGATCTTCATAGAAAAACAGTTCAGGAACAAGTCCACCCCGCACTGTCCAGCTGCAAAATGTTCTGGTGGGAGGTGTGTCCGCTTTGGTGTGCGGAGCTAAAGGTCACCATTATCGGAACATCCTCATAAACATGGAACTGTGAAAGCTGTGATCATGTGAAATGCTCACTCTCTGGTGAAGTCCACACTGCAGCAGGTCTGACCCAAAGGATTCACAGAATAACGGGACCCCAGAAAGACCTTCATTCTGAGCCATTGGCCCCCGGGCACAGTCAGATTGACAGATGATCAGAGAGTGGGAGGTGGATGTTCACAAGAGGAATGCTCGTGATTTTCACCAGGTTGAGATTACAGACCAACAATTAACCCAGTGAATAGTTATGCCTGACAAGTGATCATGCGGACAGTCTTTCCATTATGACAAAGTAAAGGTCAAATTTTCAAGCATCCATGGGAGCAGTGTTATGTGGGATAGAGAGAGAGGGAGGCTTCGCATGCAGGACTGTCGTCACCATTGTCAATGAGCAATGTCTCCACGCATATGCGTGTACTAAGGGGAGGAACAACTATCCTTGAACAGCCAAGGTGTCATTCCTCTGGTAAGGAAGGAGTGTACGGCTACAGTACAGCAACTGAGAGCAATTAGAAACCCAGGATATTGGCAACCTATGCAATTGAACATATATCTACACGTGAAACAAGCTTTATATAATGACTGCCCAACCGTGCCACCAGTGTGTATTTAGACTTTGATAACTTTTCCTACTGTGCCACTTTGTCTGTAGCACCCGTGACAATTGCAGCCGTGTTGGGGGCAGCTGCTGACTACCGTGACTTCTTGTCTGTGATGGCAGAGGGGGCGTCCTCTGCTGCTCCGAGGCATGGTGGGCGACGGTCTGCTTGGAACCTCCTCCTCCTGCCCATCTTGAGCAGCTACAGATGAAGGGGTCAAAGGCAGAGAGGGTTTGGAATATCTGGACACAATGGGTTGTCATGGATGGGTTCACCTCGGGGTGCCTGCCTGATTATCCTCCTCCATTCGAGTGCCCGAGAAACCCTCACCTACTCCTTTTGGTGGAGAAGTGCCCGGTCGCAGATTAAGGTGTCCCACCCCCCCTCTCACCTAACTACTGCTGGAAAGCAGCCATCGTCACGGAGATGGGGTGTAGGTCCATGCTCATATCCGGCAGGAACTCCCTGGCGTCCGCCACCCTCCCCATGGAGACTTGCATGTACTCACATGTCGGAGACACAGCATCAGAAAACAGATCTCCTGCATATTCTCAAAGGCCGCTACCAAAGGCTCATCATCGGGCCCTGCTTTAGCAGGTGCCTATTCTCCAGCAGTGCCCTGTGTACCAGAGAACTGGGACGTCACGGCCTTCGCCTGCAGTGGACACGTTTGTTTGAGCTGACCACAAGAGGATGAGCCCCAGTCCAAACTGGATCAACACACCCCAACTATGTGTTTGTCTCTGTGCTGGGGGATGGTGAAGGTGAACACTGGGGCTGCTCTGCTGGTGTGAAGTCATCGTCCTCATGTTCCTCCAAGGTGGCCTGGTGCTGGGCATTTCCTCTGAGAACAACGGTGGCTTCCCGCTCTTCCTGCTCACACCTGTAATGAAGAAAAGAGTGAATAGGTGTCTCTTCACTGACTCATATATTGCTCTCTTTAATCACCTTGATTTGCACCAAATTTCACTATATTTTCCAAAAAAATAATTGATGTTATGTGGGCGTCGTTGGCCTGTCCATGATTTATTTGCCATTCCTCCCTCCCCTTTAGAAGGTCTTGGGTGCTGCCTTGTACAACAATCACTGAAAGCAGACATGCAGGTAAGAGCAAGCATTTCAGAAGGCAATTGGCATGTTGGCATTCATTAAGAGAGGAATTGGACACAGGAGCAAGGATGCTTTAATGTACCAGTACAGGGCCTTGGTCAGTCCACATCTGTAGTCATGGGTGCAGCTTTTCTGTCCTTGCATAATAAAGGATATACTTGCAATAGAGGGAGTGTAGCGAATGTTGAGCAAACACATCTCTGGGATAAGTTGCCGTATGAGAAGAGATTGGTCCATGAAGGCCTGTATTCACTGGAGCTTAGAAGGAAGTGAGGGGATCTCATTGAAAAATATAAAATTCTGACAGGGATGGACAGATTGGATGCAGGGATGATTCTTCCTCTGCGTGGAGGCGGGTGTGGGGGCGGGTGTCCAAACAAGGTGTCACATTCTCAGTATACGGCGCACCCCTTTTAGCGCTGAGATGAGGAGAAACACCTTCTCCCCGAGGGTGGTGAACCTATGCAGCTCTGTCCCACAGAAGGCTTTGGAGGCCAAGTCCGTTACTATATTTAAGAAGGGAATGGATAGATTTCAAGACTGTAAAGGCCTCAAGGGGTATGGGGAGTGAGCAGGAGCATTGCGTTGAGTTGGAGGATCAGCCATGACTGTATTGAATGGCAGATCTGGCTGGAAGACTGGAAAGATCTACTGTTTCTCTAAATTATGATGTTTCAATGTTTCAGCGGTGAAGCTCTGTAGCAGGAAAAAATGTAAATTCAGAGGCACTATAAGTTAGCACATTGCTTCATTCCATTGGCGAAACTGTAGACGAAATCAACGCAATCTACAGATAGAGCGCCCACCAAATTTTGTGACTTTAAAAAAAAATGTTTGTAATTTATCATAATCCTGAGAGGCAACAAGGACAGGGAAACGGCCACATTTAGCAGGGGCGTCTAGCACCCTGGGGAGCTTGTCGATTCATTGATCCATGACGTGTAACATGTGGCAATACGGTGTGAATACGGCGATTTAAATCCGAACTCACCCGAGACAGAACCGTGGCCGGTGTTGAGGAGGATTCACTCTCTGATCTCCTCCAAGCCAAAGATGACCCTCCGGGCCGGGGAGCAGACATGCTTAGCGTAAGCCATCCTTCAACCATCCTCCGCAAACACCCTTTACAGACGACCATTCAAACCCCCAATTTACAGAATACCTTCCTCACTCAAATGTTGCAGTTCATCTTCCAAACCCCTTTTAAAAATCATCTTCCGCACACCACTTTACAGACCACTTTTCATATTGCCGCTTTGCAGGCCACCAACCATACCTCACATTACATACCATCTTGCTCACCACAAGTTAGCAGATCGTCATCCTCACCCGAAACTTACAGATCACCCTCCTAACCCCCATTTACAGTCCACCTTACACACCTCCATTTTATAAACCAAAAGACTCACGCCAACTTTACAAGACACATTCCACGCACTCTCTTTAGAGGTCACCTTCAAAACCCATACATTACAGAGCACCTTTAACCCCCCCAATCCACAGATGCATTTCCATAATCTCCTTTACAGACCACCTTCCACATGCACTATGCAGACAGCTTCGCAAACCCTCTTGTACAGACGCAATTTAAGTACCACAATTTACATACTCACATCGTAGACCACCTTCCACATCCCTAGTTTACGGACCACCTTCCCCATATTCAATTTACCGACAACCTTTCACGACCCCCTTTACTACAAACTCCCACAGTGCACTTTACAGACCACATTCGACACTCCCACTTTAAAAACATTGCCGTCCAACCTTGCACACCCCCGCATTATTGACCACATTCCACACCTTGACATTACAGGACACCTTCCGCATCCACACTTTACAGACCACCTTCTTCGCCCTCACTTTACAGGCCACCTTCGACAGCCAAGAATTTACAGACCACCTTCCACACCACCATTTTAAATACCAGCAACCACACTCCAACTTTACAGACCACCTTCCACAGCACCACTTTACATACAAACTATAGAAACTAGCCTAAATAACGGCGCCTTACAAACCACCTTCAACACCAGGACTTTACAGACCTACTTCCACACAGACAATTTTTATGCAATCGTTCAAACTCCCTGTATAGACCGTCTTGCACACCCCAACATTATAGATCACCTTCCACACAATCTTGTTATTGACTTCTTCCCAGACCCGCCTTGACATACCACCGTCTACTCACCCCTTTAATGGCCACCTTCCACAACCCACTTTACAGAGTTCTTCCCTCACCCCTCTTGCAGCCCACCTTCTACACCCCCCCTTTAAAACCCTCTTCTTCATCCCCGTTTTACAGACCTCCTTTCAGTCCCTACTTTAAAGACCACCTTCCACACCCTCTTTTTACAGACGAACAATTTACAGAGCATCTTCCACACCCCCAATTGAAAGGTCACCTTCCAAGCAATCACCGCTTATAGACTAGCTTCCAAACCCTCCTTTACTTTCACACACCCCTTTACAGCCCACCATTAATATACCCTTCAAAGACGAATATCGACAACCCACTTTACAGACCACCCTCCACATCTTACTTAAAGGCCACCAAAGAAAGCCCACTTTATAGACCTGATTCCACACTTCCGTATAAAGGCTACATCGTATACCACCTTTACGGACCTAATTCCGCTTCCTCCCCAATTTTAAAACCACCTTCCAAACTTCACCTTGACAGACTACCTTCCACATAAACCCTGCAGGTCTCCATCCACACCCCACCGCTTTCAAACGACCTTCCACACCCCACTGCATCCAGACCACCATCCACACCCCACCGCTTTCAAACCACCTTCCACAACCCACTGCTTCCAAACCACGTTCCACACCCCACGGCTTACAGACCACCTTCCACTCCCCACCACTTATAGACCACCTTCCATACCCCGCTGCTTACAGACTACCTTCCACTCCCCAACGGTTACAAACAAACTTCCACACCCCAATTTACAGACCACATTCCACAAACCACGCAAAAGGCCACCTTGCACGCCATTCACACCCACTTTGCAGACCAGCTTCCACATAGCTCTTTACAGACCACCAACCAGTCCGCATTTGCAGATGAACTTACACACACCTCGTTACAGACAACCATCCATAGCCACATTTACAGGCAACCTTCCACACCCTTTAGATATTAAATTGCACACCACCTTTATAGGCAGCTTTCTATTCTCCAATTTACTTATCATGTCCCACACCCCCACTTTAAAGACCACCTTTCTCACACCAACTTTACGGACCAATTGCCCACACCCGAATTTTACAGAACATTTTCCACATTCCCCAATTTGCAGCCCAAATTTCCCATCCTCACTTTACAGGCAACTTTCCACACCCCCACCTTACAGGCTACCTTCCACACCCCAAATTACAGACCACCATCCGCACCCCTATTTCACAAGCCAACTTTCACACCATCACCTTACAGAACAATTTCCGCACACCCACTTTACTGGCCAACTTTCACACCCCCACCTTACATGTCGCCATCTGCACCCCAATTTACAGGCCACTTAACAGACAATGATCCACACCCTCACTTTGCAGGTCAACCTCCACACTCCCTTTAAATATGACATTTCACTACCCCTTTACAGACTGCCTTCCACAACCATCTTCCAGACCAACTTTCGCACACCTCCAATTTACAGACCAGCTTCCAGAACCCCCAATTTACAGACCACGTTCCACATCCTTCCTTTACAGGTCACATTGCACACTCCACCGCTTGCAGACAATTTACCACACATCAATTTAATCAAGTGCAACCAAACTCATTTATCCACCATCAACTGCGCTCCCTTAACAGATCAAATCCCAAATCCACTGCACAGACGACCACCCACACCCCACTGTATAGACCAACTTCCACTCCCCATTTTATTGACCACCTTCCGCACCTTCCATTTAAATAGCACCTTCCAAACCCTCTTTACAGACACAATTCCAAACCCCTCCAGCCATCAAAAATTTCCTTCCACGTGAAAACTTTAAGAACCACCTTCCACGCCCGAATTTAGAGTCCCAGATTAAACAACCCACTCTACAGCCATATTGCACAACCACCTTACAGACCAACTCCCACACTCCCCTTTACAGGCCACCTTCCACACTCCACTTTACAGACAACCATACCCCTCCCCGCCCCCCCTCCCCCCATTTGCGGACCCCATTCTACACTCCCATTTACAGACAACCTTCCACGCCCCCCTTTATCGAACACCTTCCACACACCCCTTCTTTAGAATACCTTGCACACCCGACTTTAGGGCCTTAATTGCAACACCCCTTTTACGGACCACCATCCACACTAGCCCTTACAGTTCACCTTCCACAGAACCTGCACAAACCACCTTTAACAACGCCCCACCTCTAACAGAACACCTTGCACATCAGCAGACTAATATTCACACCCCCCGTAACAGACCACTTTCCACACAGTTTACAGACTAGCATTAGCAACCCCCTTTACAAGCCACCTTCCACGCCCCAATTAACAGGCTACCTTTAACACCGTTGTATTAAATATCACCCTCCGCATATCCACTTTACCTACTAGTTACCACACCTCCATTACTGAACCAATTCCACACCCTTCCCTCCTTTAAAACCCACCTACCAAATTGAACTTCTACAGACCTCCTTCCACAGCTCAATTTAGAGACCAGCTCCAGGACTCCCCTTTACAGACCACTTTCAACACGCACACAGTACAGACAAGCATCCACACCCCCATTTAGAGATCAGCTTCCAAGCCTCACTTTACAGACTACCTCACACACCCAGTTGTAGAGAGCACATTCCACGCTCCACTTTACAGACAACCATCAACCCTTTTTACAGACCAGCTTCCACAACTACCTTTTCAGGCCACCTTCCACACACCCCTATGCTGACCACGTTCCACACCAAATTTTACAGGCGAACTTCCAGACACCAGCGCTTGCTGTCCACCATCTGCAACCCCCTTTACACACCCCGTTCACAGCGGCCATTACAGGTCACCATTCGCACGCCCGCTTTACAGAGCACCTTCCGCAACGCTCTTTGCAGATCATACTCCGCATAGCCCTTTTACGGACCACCTTACACAGCCCCCTTGCAGGACACCTTCCACAACCCAATTTACACACCGGAATACACACACTTCTTTATATGACACCTTCCACACACCACTTTACAGACATCCATCCGCACCCCCTTTGGAGTCCAACATCCAAGACAATTATTACAGACCACCTACCATTCCCACCTTTACAGATCATCAACCACACCGCTCATTACAGTCCACCTCCCACTCGACCTTCAGAGACCACATTCCACACCACTCTTTACAGATAACCATCTTAACCAACCTATAAATACCACGATCCATACCCGCTTTCTATCACCCTTTAAAAAACTGCGTCCACACGCCACCACTTTCAGACCACCTTCAACATCTCACATTAGGACTACCTTCCACATTCCGCATTAGAGGCCACCTCCCAGACCCCCCTTTATAGACCACGTTCCATGCCCCCTTTACATACCACGTTCCATAACATCTTTGCAGACCCAGTTTCACACCACTACCCCTTTACAAACCACCTTCCACATTCACCTTTATCAACCACCTTGCTCTCCTGCACTTGACTTCACTTCTTGCACATAACCCCCATTCCCATTTAAGACTTTGTGTTTCTCACCACCAGTTCACCCTCTTTATTCACCTCCATCCACATCCTCTTGTAGCTTCTAACACGTCTCACCAAATATTCCTTAGTGTCTTTCTCCCGTTCCTCTCCTTCACACCATCAGCAGGGCCTGAGGCCCCCTCACCTAGGAGCGTGGAATGAATGGGGAGGGCAGCCTGCAGTCTCAGCCAAGTAAGAGTGAGGTCACCCAACTCAGTGTACGCCAGGTTTGCCGGTCCGGGAACCGGAATGCATTGGGGGCGGGAGGGGGGTGGGGGGGGGGGGGGGGGGGGGGGGGTGTGGGTGGGGGTGGGGGGCGGTTGTGCTTGGGTGAAACTTTGACGGGCACAAGGTCCCACCCTGATTCCCCGTTAATGAACATTAATTAGATAAAAATTGGTACCCTTGCTGTCAACGGGGGAAAGTGGAGCTGCCCTTATCCCACCGTGTATGTAGTTTAGGAAGCTCTGAAGCAGGCCTCCCAATGTCAGGAAAGTGGTTTTTATCTTCCCTGCAAACAGTGCACCCTCGAGCACCACAATTCCCGCTGCTGGAGGGTGAGGCCGATACCGCCCCGGATCATTGTATAAAAGTGGTTAGTCCTGTCATTCAACGGGTCATGGCATTAACATTTCGGGAAGTCATCTCATCTGCGTTGGCTACTCACTCGGAGGACACCAAAATGCGTTTGACTATGCTGAACTGCAGTTTTCCTCAGATAAATTAGTTCATGCTGTTCCAGCACTGACTGCAATTAATGTGAGTATCCATGTGGTTTAATTATCTCTGTCAATTATTATTTCCGTTGTAATGAAGACAGAAAATTCACACAGTATTCTTACTGATGCTTATTAATATTGAATATATTTCATTTTTAACAGTTTGGAATTACACAAATTAATAATTCAATTGATTTCATTTGATGATCAATAGTCTGTACAAAACTCAGAGATTCCCATCCCACTCCGGGAAGTTTAATTTTGAGAAGTGGTATTTTTTAATTAAGCTCAGTTTGTTTGGCTAATTTTTTATATATATGTTCAGTGACCTTTGGAACACGTTAATTAGAAAATTTTGTAAAGATGCTACCTTCATTGTTTTTAACATTTATAAAAATAACTCTGATGTTTTATGTTCTAAGTTGAGTAATAATAAGTCCAGTCACTGTTCAACAGTAATAAGCCTTTAGTTTGAAATCACTTGCAGGCCGAGTGGATGATCCATCCGATGAACTCGGGCGACACGGATGCCAGACTTCAGCCTTTTCGCTTAATTCCACATGGTATTAGGAAACGGCTGATGGCGCTGGATACTGCAGAGGCTATGAGCCTTGACAATATTCCAGCAATATTACTGAAGGCTTGTGCTGCAGGGCTTGCCACCCCGCGATACAAGCTGTTCCAGTACAGCGACAACAGTGGCATGTACCCAGCTATGTACAAAATTATCCTGGTGTGCACAAGCACGACAAACCCACCATGCCAGTGACCGCCACTCATTCCAGTCTGTATCGTCATTAAAGTGATAGAAAATATCATGAACAAGGTCATTTTTAAAATCAGCAATAACCTGCTCCCTGACGCTCCATTTGGTCTCCGCAAGTATCACCCATCTCCTGGGCTATAACCAGTATGTTATCTAAACATGGTAAACAGAGCTGAACTCTAGAGGTGAGGATGAGAGTGACTGACCTTGATATCAATGTAGCACTCGACCACCTGTGGCATCAACGAGCCCTACCAAAGCAGAGGCTATTGGGAATAAGGCAAAAAAAAACTCCTCTCGTTGGTGTCACGCACCAAACAAAGGAACATCGTTGAGGTTGTTGTCGGTCAATCATCTCAGTTGGAGGACTTCACTGCAGGACCTCCTCAGAGTAGTTTCCTTGGCCCAGTCATCTTCAGCCTCTTCATCACTAACCTTCCATCCATCAGAATAACTGAAGTGGGAGTGTTCACTGATGATTGCACAGCGTTCAGCATAATTTATGTATCCTCAGATACTGAAGCAGACTGAGCCCAAAAGCAGCAAGACGTGTGCAACATTCAGTTGCAGGCTGACAAGTCACATTAAAGTTCGTGTCACAGAAGAACGGGGCAATGGCCATCTCCTGGAAGAAATAGTAAACATCTCCCATTCAACTGCATTGGCTAAAACATCGTTGAATCCCTCAATTTCGACATTCGACGGGATTCCATTGACCAAAAACTGAACTCGAGTAGCCATATAAATAATACAGCTACAAGAGCAGGTCAGAGGTTATGAATCCTCCGGGGAGTTACTCACCTCCTTTCTCCCCAAACATGTCCACAATGTACAAGGCACAAGTCAGCAGTGTGATGCAATTCTCTCCAATCGCCTGTATGAGCGCAGCTACCAAAACGCTCAGGAATCTCCAGACCATCCAGGCTATAGCAACTCACTTGACTGGCACCCAATTCAACACCTTAATCACCGAATCGCTGCAACACCATAATTACAGTGGCATCAGTGTGTGCCACTTTCAAGATGCACTGAAGCAACTCACCATGCCTACTTGTCCTGCATCTTCCAAACACAGGGCCACTAACATTTTCCAGGACAAGGGCATTGTACACATGGGAACGCCACCATCTGGAACGTCACAGCCAAGTCACTCAACAACCTGGCTGGAAACCATGTCACCATTCCATCCGTGTTTCTAGTCAGAAAACTTAGCGTCAAACTTATGGGTGAAGTCTTATGCCCGTTAATGTATGTAAGCAACAGGCTTAGATTCAACTGGTAGAAAGTGAAATGAAGATTGATGTCAGGAACTTATTTAAACAAATAGTGATCACCTTATGGAACAACTTCCAGGTACGGCAGTGATGGGGGAGGTGGGGCGGAAAGCTTGAGATTTTTTAAGAAACACCTGGACGATGTGGGAGCGAGAGAGAGAATGAGGTTGAATACATCAGGGTATCAATATTTCTAATCTATAAGTCTGAACTGTGACATATCTGGAGATTGGTTTGAAAGCAAACAGATAACATGAGTCTCCTTTTTCCCATGGACGGATTAACCACTGGAAAGCCGTTATATCTACTTGTGCTGCTCTCCTGTCATTCGTTGTGGTTTATATTTAGAACAGTTTGCATGTTATCATTGAGTGAAAGATTCCTTCATTCACACAGTTCGTGTTGAGGAAAAGTTGGAACTGCTTTTCACACAGCAACGCTGGTTGTAATACACTTTTATTTTTGTGTACATAATGATGGAATGTTTGAATCTACGGTTGGCGCAGCATGTGCTGCATATCCATAATTCCATTTAGAAGGTGTCGGCGAGCTGCCTTCTTGATAACTGAAGTAAATGTGGCGTAGATATACTCCCTGGTCATTGGTAACCCCCGGGATGGAGGTAGTCGGTGGTTCAGTGATGATAATGCCATTGAAAGTTAAGGGGCGAATGCTGCTGGAGATGTTCACTTCCTGATACCTGTGTGTTGTTAGTGTAACTTCCCACTTGTCAGCCCAGGCTTGGGTTCTGCCCAAGTCTTGCTCCATTTGTACATGGGCTGCTTGAGTGTCTGATGAGTCGCGAACGGTGATGAACAGGGTGCCATCATCAGAAAATTGCCCTACTTCTGACTTTATGATGGAAGGAATGTCATTGATGAAGCAACTGAAGTTGGTTGGGCTGAGGACACTACGCTGAGGAGCTTCTGAAGTGATGTCCTGGAGCTCAGATGACTGAAATCCAACAGCGACAACTGTCCTCCTTTGTGATTGATATGACTACAACCACTGGAGATTTTTCCCGCTGATTCCCATCGGCGGCAGTTTTGCTGGGGCTCCTCGAAACCAGGTACTGTCAAATTCTGTCTTGATATAAAGGGCAGTCGCTCTGATCTTATTGAACATGTCGTTGCTTAGCAAGTGATGCTTGAAACCTCTGTTGCTCACCCATTCCAATTCATTACTCATTATCGAGATTAGACTGATTGACAGTAATTAGCCGTTTTCGATTAGTCATGCTTGATTATTAAATGGCATACCTCGTCAATTTTCCACATTGCTGCGTAGATGCCACTGTTCTAGTTGTAATGTAACAGCTTAGCTAGTGGTGGGCAAGTTCGGTAGCACAATTCTTCAATATTATTTCCTGAATATTATCAGGCATAATCGTCTTTGCAGCGTCCTGTGCCTTGAGACATTTCTTGATATCACTAGGAGTGAATCAAATGGGCTGAGGACTGGGATCCGATATGCTGGGGACTTCCCGTGAAGGCCGAGTTACATCATTTGCTCAGCATTTCTGGCTGAAGATTGTTGCAAACGTTTAAGCCTTATGTTTTAAATTGATTGATGGACACAGCAATCATTGAGGATGTGGAAAATGTGTAGCCAACTCCTTCACCAGTGAGCTGTTTAATTGTCAACCACCTTTCACAACCGGATGTGACAATTCTGCAGCGTTTTGGCCTGATGGTTTGATTGTGGAATCTCTTTCCTCTGCCGATCCATTGCTGCTTACGTTGTTTTGTATAAAAGCAGGCATGCCTGCGCTGTTCCAGGCGTACCCCTTTGCACGCTTTACTAAACCAGTGTTGATTCCTTGCCTTGCAGGTAGTGGTAGAGTTGGGGGAGATGCTGGGCCAGGAGATTACGGTTTATGGTTGAGCGTATTTCTGATTCTACAGTTGGCCCGCAGCGTCTCATGGATGCCCAGTTGCTATATCTGTTCGAACTCTACTCCATTCAGTGCGGATGCAGTGCCAAACAACTCGATGGAGTTATTGCCAATGCGAAGACAGGACATCGTCTCCACAATGGCCTTGCGGTGGTCACTCCCACAGTTAATGATATGGACAGATTAATCTTCGGCAGGCAGATTGGTGAAGGATGAGGTCAGTTACGTTTTACACTCTTGCTGCTTCCTTCAGCCCCTGCCACAGAGCCAGTGTAGTATTTATGACCTTAAGTCCTCGGCCACATGGTTCTGAAGTTCTGCCACAGATTCACTCATGTTGATGGACATTGAAGTCCAACTCCCTGAGTAAATTATGTGCCCTCTCCATCATCGTTGCTTCCCCCAAGTCTTAGTGAGCATGCAGCAGTACTGATTCATCAACTGAAAGTAGGGATTGATGTGTTGCTGGGCAGGAGGTGGCGGTTGGTAGGCCAGGCGTAGTAATCAACAGGGAGTTCGCTTATGCATATTTGACCTGACAACATGAGACTGGATGTGGTCCGGAGTCGATAAGTAAGACAACCTGGGCCAATCCCTGCTGTCTGCAGACCAGCAGTCATCTCTGATGGATTTGTTTCGCTGGTGCGACAGGATGTACCCGAGGATGGAGAAGATGGTATCTGGGAAATGATCTGTAACGTATGCTTCTGTAAGTATGACTATGACATACTGTTGTTTGACTTGTCTGTGAGAAAACGGTGCCCATGTTGAGACTAGCCCCAGATGATAGTGGGGAAGAGTTAGCAGTTTTGACGGGCCTGGATTAGCCATTGTCATCTCCTGTCCCAAGCTCTATGTTGTTTGATCTGTCCAATTTCATTCTATTTTCGTGGACTTTTTTTTAGTGGCATGCTATAACTCTGTGTCTTTCTTTGCCATTTCAGAAGGCATTAAAGAGTAAATCACATTTCTGTGGGTCTGAGATCACATGCAGGTCAGGTCATGTAAGGACAATGGATTAGCTTTCCTAAAGGGCACTGTGGTGTGAGTCCCATAGTGTCCCATCAATCACATTCAGTACAGGTACAATAAACAGTCACAACTTTATCTTTGATTTAACTTTACAGTCACTGTCCATCAGCTTTATCACTGCTCTCGCCTGTACTTGCACTTCCCGTCCAGGTACAAGACTGAAGCAGGGATGTCTTGCCACAATTACACAGGGCCTTGGTGAGACAACACCTGCAATATTGTGTGCAGTATTGATCTCGCTTTCTGATGAAGGATGATCTTGCTATTGAGGGAGTGCAGCGAAGTGTTACCAGACTGTTTCCTAGGTTGGCGGGTCTGCAATTTGAGGATAGATTAAATCGGTTAGGGATATATTCGCTGGAGTTCAGGATAATGAGGGGGGATCTCATAGAAAACTATAAAATTCTAACAGGACTAGACTGGGTAGGTGCAGTAGGGATTTTCCGATCATGGGGGAGTCCAGACCCAGTGGTCACAGTGTGACGACTGAAATGAGGAGAAATCTCTTCACCCAGAGAATGGTGAGCCTGTGGAATTCACTGCCACAGAAAGTTCTTGACGCAAAAGCATTGCATGTTTTCAAGAAGGATTTGGATATAGCTCTTGGTGCAAAAGGGAGCAATGGATATGGGTAGACAGCGGGAGCATGCTAATGAGTTGGATGATCAGCCATGATCATAATGAAAGGCGGAGCAGGATCGACGGGCCGATTGGCCTACCTCTGCTCCATTCTTTCTATGTTTCTATGTACCTGTTGTGCCGTGACAATAAAAGTGTGGTAAGTGTTGCACCTGGTTGCTTTTCATATTCCGGTTAAGGTGAATGATAATTGATGGTGGGTCGTGGCAAATTTATCGAGGCGGGTGATATAACTGCATGTGAAGTGGCCAGCTGATTGAGGTCAGGTAGGCAAATGACAACTGTGCAAATCAATGATTCCCAGGGCAGTTGCCACAGGGACATGGATATCGAGTTATTCTCATTTTCCACTCTCCCATTCTGCATTCCCAGGACAGTTATAGTCACTGGGTTAAACCTAACCCTAACCCTAACCCTAACCCTAACCCTAACCCTAACCCTACTACCTTTCTGGTGTCCCCAGCAGACATTGACATTTCTTTACATCATGAGGCGGGATACACAGAAAATCTCATTTGACACTATCCCATCAAAGACACCCCAGGCTATCAGGGCACGGGGGAAAAAAAAAATAAGACATAACCTCCATCCAAATTTTCAGGACAGAGAAAGACAGAGAGGCAGTGAGATAGAGAGAGAGGTAGACAGTCAGATAGAGAGAGAGAGAGAGACAGAGAGAGAGAGAGACAGAGAGAGATAGAGAGGTTGATAGAGAATGAGAGAGGCAAAGAGAATTAAAGGGACCGAAGAGACAGATAGACATAGAGAAACAGAGAGAAAGAGAGAGAGAGAGAGAGAAAGAGAGACAGAGATTGTGAGAGTCAGTGAGTGACAGACACAGAGGGAGATACAGGGAGACAGAGAGAGAGACAGTGACAGAGAGACAGAGACAGAGAGGCACAGAGAAAGTCAGGCAGAGAGAGAGATAGAGAGAGAGATAGGGAGAGGGAAAGACAGAGAAAGAGTGAGGCAGAAAGAGAGAGAGCTAGACAAAGAGACTGAGACATAGAGAAAGAGAGAGAGAGAGAAAGAGAGCGGGACAGAGGGAGAGAGAAAGTGAGAGTGGAAGAGAGAGAGGGACAGAGACAGAGAGGCAGAAAGGAACTGAGATGTAGAGGGAGAGAGACAGGGAGAGGAACAGATCGAGAGCAAGATTTTGAGTTAAAGATAGAGAGAGGGACAGAAAGAGAGAGAGAGAGCGAGAGAGAGCGAGAGAGATAGAGAGAGAGATAGAGAGACAGAGAGAGAACGAGGGAGACACAGATAAAGAGATGGACAGAGAGACAGAAAGACATAGAGCAAGAGAGAGAAAGGGAGAGAGAGAGTGACAGAGAGAGAAAGAGGCAGAAACAGAGACACAGAGAGAGAAAAATAGACAGAGAGAGACAGAGCGAGAGAAAGCGAGAGTGGCAGTTAGAGTGAGAGAAAGAGAGAGCGAGAAACAGGGAGTGACAGAGAGACAGACATCGAGAGAGAGACAGAGAGAGAGGGGCAGAGAGAGTAGAGGGAGAGACGGTGAGATGTTGACAGAGTGTGATACAGAGAGAGACAGAGGGAGAAAGAGGCAAAGAGAGAGAGAGAAATTGAGACAGAGACAGAGTGAGACAGAAAGAGAAAGAGAGAGACAGAGAGACAGACAGAGAGAGAGAGAGAGACAGAGAGGGACCGAGATACAAAGGGAGAGAAAGAGGGAGAGTGAGACAGAGAGAGAGAGAGAGAGAAGGAAAGAGAGAGCGAGAGAGAGAGACAGATTGTGAGACAGGAAGAGCGGGAGACAATGATTGACAGATAAAGAGACCGAGAGAGTGAGAGACAGAGAGAGGGAAGACAGACAGAGAGAGTTACAGGCAGACAGAGGGAGAGAGAGAAAGAGAGAGAGAGTCAGAGAGAGGGAGAGAGAGAGGGGGAGAGATAAACAGAGAGAGAGAGAGAGAAGAGAGAGAGAGAGGCAGAGAGAAAATCAGGAGCGAGAAAGACAGAGACAGAGAGCGACAGAGAGGAAGAGAGAGAGAGAGAGACAGAGATACAGAGAGGGTGTGAGATAGAGATAGAGAACGTGCGAGACAGGAAGAACGAGAGAGAGAGAGAGACAGGGAGATAGAAGGACAGAGATAGAGACAGAGAGAGAGGCAGCGAGTGATAGAGAGACAGAGAGAGACAGGGTGAAATAGAGAGACATATATTTATAGAGACAGAGAGAGAAAGCGAGAGTGAGAAAATGAGAGAGCGAGGCAGTGATACAGTGACAGAGAGAGAGAAAGACAAGAGAGAGAGAGACAGAGAGATTGAGACCGAGAGACAGAGAGACTGAGTGAGCGAGAAACAATGAGTGACAGAGAGAGGGACAGAAAGAGAAACAGACAGAGACAGACAGAGACACGGACAGAGAGAGAGTGAGTCAGAGACAGAGAGTGAAAGAGAGAGGCAAAGAGAGAGTGAACAGAGAGAGAGAGAGAGAGAGAGAGAGAGAGAACGAGATACACAGAGAGAGGGACAGAGAGATAGAGAGAGAGAGAGAGAGAGGTACAAGGGGAGAGAAAGAGGGAGAGAGAGACAGAGAAAGAGAGAGGCAGAGAGAGAGAGATAGAGAGAGAGAGAGAGAGAGAAGAGGCAGAGCCAGAGAAAGAGACTTAGAGAGAGAGTGAGATTTTGAGATAGAGAGAGAGAGAAATAGAGAGAGAGAGAGAGAGAGTCAGAGTGAGAGAGAGAGAGAGAGATAATGATTGGCAGAGAGAGACCGAGAGAGACAGAATGAGAAAGAGAGACAGTGAGAGAGAGAGAAACAGAGAGAGAGAGAGAGAGAGAGAGAGAGAGAGAGAGAGAGAGAGAGAGAGAGAGAGAGAGAGAGAGAGAGAGAGAGAATGAAAGAGAGAGAGAATACATAGACAGAGGCAGAGACAGAGAGACAGAGGCAGAGAGAAAGTTCGGAGAAAGAGAGTGAGGAGAGAGAGAGAGGCAGAGGTAGTGGGAGGGTAGAGATAGAGAGAGAGAGAGAGAGACAGGGAGAGCGAGAGACAGTGAGAGACAGGTAGTGAGAAAAATGGAGAAAGAAACGGAGAGAGAAAGAGAAAGACAGAGAGAGATAGAAAGACAGAGAGAGACAGATAGAACTAGAGAGACAGAGAGACATTGAGACAGGAAGAGAAAGCGAAAGAGAGAGAGAGAGAGACAGGCAGAGACAGAAAGACGGATAGAATAGAGAGAGAAAGAGGGAGACAGAGAGAGACCAAGAGATAGGGAGAGAGAAAGAGAGAGAAGGAGAAAGCGAAAAAGAGAGAAAGAGAGGGAGAGGCAGAGATACAGAGACAGAGATACTGACACAAAAACAGAGAGACAGAGAGAGACAGAGAGAGTGAGAAACAGTGCATGATAGAAAGAGAGAGAGAGAGAGAGAATAAGACAGAGACAGGGAGAGACAGAGAACGAGAAAGGCAGAGGCAGAGTGAGAGGACAGACAGAGAGAGGGAGAGGAAGAGAGATACAAAGGGAGAGAAAGAGGGAGAGTGATAAAGGGAGAGAGAGAGAGAGGAAGAGAGATACAAAGGAAGAGATAGAGGGAGAGTGATAAAGAGGGAGAGAGAGAGAGAGTCAGAGAGAAATACAGTGAGAGAGAGGGAGGGAGAGGTATAGAGAGAGAGACAGAGAGAGAGAGAGAGAGAGAGAGAGAGAGAGAGAGGGAGAGAGAGAGAAAGAGAGAGAGAGAGAGAGAGAGAGAGAGAGAGATGGACCGAAAGAGGGAGAGACAGAGAGAGAGAGAGAGAGAGAGTCATACAGAGTGAGACAGGGAGAGCGGGAGACAGCGAGTGTCAGACAGAACGAGACAGAGAGAGAGAGAGAAACAGAGAGACAGAGACATAGAGATAGAGACGGAGAGAGTGATACACTGAGTGACAGAGGGAGAAAGGGGCAGAGAGGGAGAGAGACAGTGGGAGAGTTAGAAAGACGGGGGTTGATGGAGGGAGACGGACCGACTTAGAAAGAGACATAGAGACAGAGGAAGAGACGAAGACACTGCGAGATAGAGATAGAGAGAGAGAGAAAGAGAGATAGAGACT